>NC_133405.1:10511699-11761699 GCF_047511655.1 Castor canadensis
GGAAATTGGTGAGTAAACCAGTAGGAGTTTATCATCCTGAAGTTTATTTTGAATCTGAGGCTCTGAATACTTAAGAAACAAATTTAAATTCACCCAAGTAGATAGAGGTAGAGTTGACTACCTTTCCCTGTCTGATTTTATTAAATTTGGGGGCAATATTGGGGTTTGAACTCTGGGCCCATCTCTTGCCTTTCTACTTGCTATACAAGTACTCTAGCACTAGAGCTATCCCTCTACTCATTATTGATTTAGGTTATTTTTATGATGGGTTTCACACATTTTTACCCAAGGCTGCTCTTGGACCATGATCCTCCTGAGCAGTTGAGATCACAGATGTGCAACACAATGCCTAGAGTCTCCCCAGTCTGATTCCAAATACTAAATTCTTCCCAAAATAAATCATTTGTTCCTAAGCCTTAATTTTCCATAGAATACTCTGAAGTTTTCAGAGAAATCAATCAAAATACTCCTCAGTAGAACAAAGTAAATCAAAACTAAGTAAAACAATCACTGAGCCCCACCAGCAGAGATTCTGATTTGGTGGATCTGGATGGGATCCTAGGAATATGTGTTTTTTTCTATTTTGTTTGTGTGGAACTACTGTACTTTATTCTTATGTAGTATCAAAAATGTGCATACTTTATTGTTCAATTGACATATTCATTAGGCTCAACATGCTGAGAATTTTGTTTTCAAACAGGCACCCAACGTCTTGATGACACAACAGACAAATTTTAGTTAGTCGTCTATACCAACTTTAAGAAGTTTCTTAATCTCTCTAGTATTTCTAATATATGAGATGTTATGTACAAAAAGTACCCACTGTGTTGTGAGAATTACATGCAATGACATGTATAGTGTTGGCTCAGTACTTGCTATATAGTAATGATCCCGTATTGTAAGCTAGTATTGCCATTTTTAACTATCTGGTAGAAGTTGGATTAGATACAGTATAGTTTTTCAAACATACTCATAAATAGTGTTTTTTTCCTAAATTTTCATAATCTATTTTCCTGTCATAGTCTCATTAGGGAATTCATACTAGTATAACCACTGATGATTCATAAAAGTTTAAACTTTAGAATAAGATATCTGGAGAATAAATGGACTTTAGTAAATGCAGCAACCTTTGAGGTAGCAAAAAGGAAAAGAAACATTGAACATGTCCTGTGTACCAAGTCCTTAAGTACGTTAATATAATTTTATCTCAAAATAACAGAAATACAGATGGCAGTGGTTGTGATTGATTTGCTGAAGGTAACACATGTAAAAAGCAGTAGCGCAAGAATAGAAAGTGACAGTCTTATTAGAAAAGCTGTACCATACCACAGAAAGGGGCTATAATCAGGGACACCAGCACAGTAAACATAAATATGCCTTGTTTATATGAAGCACTTTGTACTTATTACAGAGTTTTCACACTACTTTCCCATTAAATACAAGATAATGGAACTCAAATTTTGACTCACTATAATAATCTCTAAAGGAGAAAATTTTGAAGATAATATATACTTTCTTCCTTTAAGGAGCCTATAAACAAGTACAGAAGTTAGACATGTTAAAGAAAAACCTCAATATGAAATAGTACCAGTTATAATTGACAAAGCCAGAATCTATCCTGAAAATGGCTTCACTTCAAAATGGTATAACAGAAGTAAAATGAAAAATTTTTCAAGCTCAAAACAATAAATGAATTAATTCATCCCTCAGAATACCCTGAGGTAATTCACTAATGTAATCAACCTTTAATGATTAATTACTTGTATCAGACATTATGCTAAGTATGTTGGACATCAAGCTAGGTGAATATGTCCATATTTTTAAGGAGGTTACAATTGTGCTTGTAGGCATGCAAAGAAGCATACTTTTCTGGTTTTTGAAAAATAAAAGAGCCAGTAAGTGAGTTAATTACGATCACATCATTATTAAGGATTATGACTGAGCTTTGAATTCAAATCCAACTCAGAACACATCAAATTAATGTAATTGTCAAGGCCAAGGCAGAAAAAACAGTTAAGTGAAAAATGATATTGAGAACAGGGAAACTAGGATTAAAGTAAAAGTGGCAGAAGCATTATAGAAATAATGCTATATGCCAAAGTGGAGGGAAAAGGCTACTTACTCATATCTTTGAAAGATAGTGAAAGATATTTGGTTTGGGGATCTCAATGAGATGTGGGCATTTATGAGTTACTTCATTATTTACAGTGTACTCCTTTAATTCAAGCAAACCTTATGTAGCATAACAGATTCTCCATTCCTAATTTGCAAAGTAAAGTCGAAAAGATGATATGGCAGGTTTCCACATTTGAATACGTTTTGGTCTAGTGGGGGGGCAAAAGCAAATAACTTACAAGGCAATTGCTATGAGAAAGTGTAGAAATAAACATGAACTTTCTAGGGGAAGAAGAAAATAAGTATGAGAAACAGTGACCAAAAGGCTGGAATTTGTGAGTTAAGGACATAGCTCATAGTTCAAACATCTTGTCCCCTAGCTTGCTCACAAGAATACCAGATGACACTTCTCTCAGGCCTGATATTTATAATAGTGCAAAAGAAAAAACCTTAAAGTTGGGTTTGTAGCAGTCAGACTAGAAGAGCAGATGAACAAAATTGAATTAAGCAGATTAGGAGTTGAGACTATGGTGTACTAAGGAAGATTATAGTTTAGAATTAGATCATGTCTTTTGGGGGCTTTTTAAGGAATAGGCCAGATTCCGTAATTGAAACTTCTAGGTACTAAGGACAATAGGCATCAGATCAGATTCCACAATGGATATGTTCAAATAGCTTTACTTACACAAGGCAGTAATTGCCCAAAACCATCTGGAGATGTAGTTTAGAAATACTGTTTCTTTTTTCCAAAAAACAAGTAACACTAAATAATCTCTTGCAGGCATAGCAGCTATTTAAAAAGTAAATTTGACCCAAATTAACTTTTTTTGTGGTGCCTAGTCCTTTGATAAATTCTGTTATGTAATGATTTGACATTCTATGTAGAATGGAATAGGGTATGATTTTTTTTCTCAGAATTCTAGTAAAATAGAGGGAGTGTATTTCTAATCTGAATTAAAAAGTTCTCATTGGCTGAACTGCCAGGCAGGATAAAGATGATGCTTTATGAAAAAATGTAGTCTAGTCTGCTGAGAGAGGTTTGTGATTGGAAATCATTAGTGGAAAGAGAGGTTTTGCTGACTAAATGCTGTTAAAATGACCAAGGTCTTACAACTATTAGTAATGCAAGTGTGGTCTTCACCAGGTCATTGCTCTGCAATTGTCATGAGAATAAATAATGATACCTTACCATCACTATGCTATTTATGACTCTATTACCACACTACCTGCTGGTGAAAACTGCTTCTAAAGCATACGGAGCATACTCACAATATCTTGTTTTGAAATATGATTGAAACACATTTTGATCCCCCTATTGATTACCTTAAGTGACCCTCCTAAATAATAAGAATTGCCTCCTAAATATATATAGACTAGAAGTAAGTCATGGTTAATAAAATTAATGATAGGAGGGATTACTTTTCACTTAGATGCAACTATCCTTTCCCAAGTACCTTCTAAGAATCAGGAACTCCACTCAAATTTCCATATACATTATTGTCATATAATTATCATAATAACTTTGTCATTAGAATAATGCTTAGTCATCCCATTATATCAATGATAAGACTGACAATTGAAGGAATAAAGTGATTTTTTTTCAGATTCATATAGTGGCAAAAATAAAGGGGAAATCTTGAAGTCCATATAAATACTGTTTCCCCTTAAAATCCTCAGGATACTGCTTATGTTAAGAAATGAAGGGGGTCATGTGTAGTTAGGCATGTGGCTTTAGCAGAAAGAGGAAAAATATTTACTAAATATAGAGAATAGAAAGAGTATATCCATAAATTTTTTTAGTGCTTCTTTTAGGTTACATTGAACAACCTGTTAATATTACAAAATACCAAATGAAGTAATCTAAATTTATGACAATTATAAGGTATATAAAGCATGACGTCAAAATCTGTGTCTGTTACAGTACCTGCTTTTCAGTTCTTGGTTAAATGTTATGTTACTAAGAGTTTAAGAGAGGAAAAACCATAAAACATATAACATTTAAAATATCCATTGTATTATTTTTATTTTTATTACTGAAGTTCCAATATTTTCTGTTTTGTTAGTCTGGATACTATTCTTTCAAATTGTTTCTTGTAGCATAATAATAATCAAAAAGCAAATAAACAATAAAGACAAAATGAATATAATAAGTATTGAAATCTATACATAAAGAAGTTGAATAAAATTGGTAAAAATTATGTTTTTTCTATCTCCACATTTTTAAATAATACGCAGTAAATCTTCTGTAAGTCATACATAAAGATTAAAATTGAAGATATTTAAACATATTTTTGCTTAACCAGTAAGATTTGTCTGTCATTTAAATTATTTTACGTTATTTATTTTTTGACATTATGGAGTTTGAACTCAGGGCCTCCTGTTTCCTATGCAGGTGCTCTACCATTTGACCACATCTCAGTCCATTTTTTGCTTTGTCATTTTTCAGATAGAGTCTCACATTTTTGTTTGTGCCAGCCTTTGACCATAATACTCCTACCTATGCCTCCTACATAGCTGGGATTACAGAAATGAACAATTATATCCAGCTTAATAGTTGAGATTAGGTCTTACAAACATTTTGGCTGGGGCTGGCCTCAAACCATGATCTTCCTGATCTCTGCCTCCTGTGTAGCTGGAATTATAGACATGAGCCACCATGGTTGCCAATTTTATTTTAAAGCATATACTATCAGTTGAGATCTGAGAGAAAAAAATTCTGTAATCAAGCACAAGTGAGTGTAGGAGATGGTCAAATACTCTAATTTATGACCCTTGAGTCAGACCCAACTTTTTGCCTGTCTTTACTAATGAGGTTTCATTATATATATAGTCATGGCTGTTTCAAGTATTTTTTATAGCTGCTTCCTGCAACAAATGCAAAATCGATTACATGCAACAGAAAGTCTGCACAGTGTTAACTCTTCATTATATGTACCTTATATGACAGGTGATTGATAAACTTTGCTCTAAACTCAGCAATTTTCTTTGTTGTTAGAATTCATAGAACCGCTAATTATCTAATGTGCATTGCAAACATCCATAAAGATGGATCTAATATGTGTAATGTTCTAAAGGTTTTGATCATATGACTTTCTTGATTCAACCATTAGCCCTTAATATCAGTGTCTTGCTATAGGCTACAGATGAAAGAGTACAATTAAATTTTCAATGTATATGTCATAATAATATCACAAATTGATAGTTAGAATAAGATGAAAATTATTTTTATTGTATTTAGAATTATTTTCTATTCTCATATTACTATTTCCTTAAGACTAATGAATCTACACTGAATAATAAATGTTATGAAATGTCCCTTTATTTCTATCAAGATAATAGTCGTGCAGCACTTAATGGCAAGAATAGGTGCTGACAAATATTTCATTAGGTGAGTGTGTCATTGTATAAATATCATAGAGTGTACTTACACAATCTAAGATGGCTATTATATCAATGGGCAATATGGTCTTAAGGAATCATCCTCATATGTAGTCCACCATTGTCCAAAATGTCATTGTTTGTTTCATGACTGTATTTTATATAGATTGATTTAATAATGAGATATTTTCCTTTAATAGGATTCTTAATATTAAAGCACTGCTTCATCTCTATATTTATATACTTAATGTTGAATTCATAATAAAATATCATGAAAAATAAAGGAAAACAAACAAAAATCCTTAAAGTAATAACAGAAATGAAAAACTTTCTATATTAAATCAACCTGAAAAGACTATGAAATTTGAAATTATTAGAAAAGGAACTCAAAATTAGTGAGTATATTTAACATGTTTTTAAAAAATAGAAAAGGCTATTGAAAATATGAGTGGAAAATAATAAAACATCATGTATGACTAGGGAAATCTGACAAATAATCAAACAGGACTTCAGGGAATAAAAAGTAGGAGAAGTGGAGCAAGTTGGTGGCTAAGATCTTTCTGTGATCTCTCCCCTCAGACACCAAGTTGAACAGCCATTCACATACCAGCATAAAAGCTAAGGAAATCAAGTTAGAGACAAAGTGCCCACTTTTCTTATAACAAAACAAAAAGTTACTTTAAATCAGCAGGAAGAAAAGAGTTGCATGGGTCACTGCTCTCCCAAATCCAAGCAGGCAAGTATGGAGAAAGGTACCTCCCACTTGGGAGGAAAGAGAGAAGGGATTAAGTTCAGGCCCTAAAAGCTCTGTCATGGTGAAATCCAGTATGGTTGATCCATACTACAAGACCAATACACACAGAGTGAGCCTCTGGAACTGTATTAGCCCAGGTAGCAAGGAGACTGTCTCTACTACCTCTCTTCCAACTTTGATCAGCCAAGCAGAAAACAGGACTCTTCCTTCTGGGGAGTAGGGCAGGAAAGCTAATATATGGTTCTGTCTCAGAGCCCAGTGCCAGGCCTTTTCAAAGAGACAAAGCACCTAGTAAAAACTGCAGGCCCTATTATTAAGCTCAAGCTCACAGGCAATGCCTCTAGATCAGCTCTGGCATCAGATGGATATCTGTGAGTCTGTGTTTTAGCTGCATCACTTCCAGCCTTGAGGTGAGCCTGGGTACTATTCACCCTCCTCTAAAACTATGCAGGCTTCTGCAGCTGGACTATAAAATTGAGGTATGATCCAAACTGGGGAATACCTTCCCTCTTCCTGAGAATGTAAAGGCCTCTGCATCTATCAACCTACTTAAATCACTTAATCCCTCAAACGAATTTGCTACATGCATTTTAGAAGCCATATAAAAAGACTTCATATATTTTAATGCATAAAATCTCTAAGTAAAATGTCTACATCTCAGTTGGGCTGTCACTGAAGAAGGAAAACAAATGACAGAAGGCTCAGTTTATTTCCAAACGCCAGGCTTATTTTCACTTTACTATTATTTCTAGCAGCATGTCTCTCGTTACAGAATGATAATTTATAAAGAAAGATAGTGGCATCCTGACAACTTGGTTTTTTAAGATTTATCAAAATATACCTCTTTATAAACAACATGATTATCATTTTATACACCCTATGAAAATAGTTTGTCCTCATATGCCTAATTATAGCTTGAGAATTTAAAAAGGGAAGTGTAGTTGAATGTGATAAAACAAATTTCTAAAGTTATAGCGGCACTGGTGAACACACTCACCTGTGGGGTTAATGTTCCTTATTACTAAATTTGAATTTCCTGAATGTTTTACTGTGTAGTCAAGTCTGTTTTCCTTTGCTGAAGCTGTGAATCTTCAAAGGTTCCTGTGGCAAAAAGGTCTGATGTGGTAAACTTACTCTTCCAGGTCTTGCCTTGATTGTTTGAATTTCTGCTCCCTGTAATGTTAAAGTGTGAACATTAATTGGTACTTTTTAACCCTCACATTCCCCTTGCCTTTCCATGTTTTCTGGACTGCCCATTTTAATGAATATTTATAGCAAACACCAAGAATAATCTCCATTAACTTGAATTAATTATCATGAAGGACCAGAGAAGTGGGAAAGTCCAGCCAAAGGAAGGTACTGTGGTAGCAGAAAGAGCCAAAAAAAAAAAATGCCGTTTTTCTTTTCTGTAGTAAGCATGAATTCAATCCTCAGTCCCACAAAAAAAATTGATCTAAAAATCATCCAAGAGAAATAAGGTTTTCAATTCACCAGGTATTACATTTTAAATTTACTAAAACAGTTTTGTAATTACAACTTAATGTTAGACGACTAATTTTTCATTAAGTAGAAAATAGAATTGGATTGGTTTTATAATTATATAAAGATAAAGTGGAGAGTTAGGTGGTATTTTCAATGTTTTGAAACCAGTTACTGTCTATATTATTTTGATAAGCAGAAGATGAATTTTTATTTTTTTTTCACATAAGGCAGGACTAATTTATTTATTATACATGAGAAAGGACTGGTGAATTAAAACATTACTTTCTAAAATTTGATTCTCAGTAATCAAAAATTTGGGGAAGTAATTGGGGGACAAAACAATAATAGGACCAAATTGAAGAGTAAGAAACAGATTGCTTGAATTGAAATTTTTACCTATCTCCAAGGACAAGTTTTCTCATGTATACAATGAAGGTGATAATATTACCTACTTCACAGAGTTGTGCAGATTAAATTTATTAATAGATTTATGTACCTGGAAGATTGTCTGACTATAGGAAACTTTTATGAGGCACATTATTTATTATTACTACTGTAATGCACATGTGACCAACAGGAAAACGTAACTTTCAGGCTAGTGCCCATCTTTTCACGTTTATACTTCTGTCATATTCAATATACATCTCATTTAAAATCTCCAGGTTTTAACAAAAAATAGCTGCTAATATCCATATTATCCTATTACAAAGAGCTACATGTTATAAGGTCTGTTTATTATTACTTTTATCTTTATAAGTGAGATAAATGAAAAAAATAATATATATACTTTTAATCAGCACAAACAGTTCTAATTTGCATAGCAGGATCACTCACTTACCTCTGCAGTTCATCAAGCTCCCTCTACATGATTGTGGTGAAGATTAAATGCACATATAAGTGTCAATATACTAAGCAAAATGCCAGGAATTTACAAGGTGCTTGATGTGGTAAACTAGGATTCTTTACCAGCTTGGATCTTTCCCTTTTATTATGAATGACAATTATTCCACTTGATAGTTACCTGAAAATGCAAGTTACTATATCTTCACATAATAAATGCTAGCAGATTTTCCAGGAGTTTGTAAATTCATGGGAAGGCATAGTATATTAGGTGGATTTTGAGGGGTGGATTAATGGGGAATGTGAAATAATAAAATCTTGGGGCAATTTAGTTGTTTCCTTTCTCTTACAGAGAACAAATATGTAATTTAGAGTTCAATTTGATAATCTTGTTGATATGTGGAGTGTTCATTATGGCAAATATATTTTACTAAATAAGTAACAATAAGGAAATTATCTGGAAGAATAGATATTCATGAGTTAATACAGCCTATCAAATACTTAATTTTCCAGTGTGAGCTAATGGTCCACTCTGAATACCTAACTCCTTACCTTAGATATACTGATTAATTCATTGACATGAAGTAGCCTTGGCCATTCCTTTCACTTAGCCTTTAAACTTATTGTGTCACTCATTCATAATTTCCCATCCTTCAATTTGTCTGGAAACAAATTCTACCCATTCTTTTAAACAGCTTATGGCTTGCCTCTTATGAGGGAAATTCCTAGATTCTTACAATTTAGTCATAACACATACCACCTAACCACATGCCGCCTAGTGAAATATCTGGGATTATGACTTCACTATTTCCCTGGTATGGCCTATGTTCTCTGTAACATTTAAGGGATTGAATATTATATTTTATTTTTATCTCCCAGAGCACTGACTATAGTATAATACTATATATCATAATAATGATAATAACACTTATTCAGTGCTTATGTTGTGCCTGGCACTCTCCTATTGCCTTTACTCAAATAAACTCATTTAGTCCTCATAATTTAATACTCAACATTCCCCAGGTTGATACATTTCAAAATACATATTTCATAAGGTTACTATGAAAATTAAAGGAGTTAATTCATGTTAGAAAGTCTGGAAATGGAAAATTCTCATTAAGTTCAAGCACTTGCAAATATTATTCAAATTTTACACATAAGAATACTGAGATTCAGTAGTTCACCAAAATCACATAGTTTGTAAGCAGCAGAGCAAATATATTCAGCTCAGGCATTCCTAGCTCCAGAAGGAATTCTCATGAGCATTATGAAGTACTACTTCTCTTGGAATGATTTTGATGCCTGATTAATTTCAATTCAGTATAGAAATAGCTCTAGGCAATTTATGGTTAATTTTAGCTAGAGTTGTGATCTCTCTGTGTTACTTATTTTTTTGGCAAGCAGCATTTAATGCTGTTGACCATTTCTCTTTTAAACCTTATTTTAATTTTCAAGGTAATATGAGTACAAATTAAATCACAAATTAATACAATGTTTAATATAGGTTATATTTGTAAAAAGTTAAACAAATAATAATGCAAAAAAAAAGCCAAGTAAATTGGTTTCTAAAAATCCTGGCTCTTGGTGTCTTCACCACTATACAAAGCCCTCCATTACAGTGTGTATTGGACATGTGACATAATAGTAACCAATAGATTCTACCAAAGATGATGAGATGCCACTCTTGAGACTACATATGCTAGCAGTTGTATTTTGCATTCCTCTTGGCATTGAGGAAGCAAGCTGTCATGCTGTAAAGTTGTTGTGTAGAAAGGCACATGGCAGGAAAGTTGGGGGAGGCGTCAAGAAGCAAAGAAAGGCTTCTAGTTGAAAAAATAAAAAGGAAGCTATGAAGAAATTAATTCTGCCAAAAATCTAAGTGAGCTTTGAAGTCTAGTATTCTCCAGTTGCACCTAGAGATAAGAAAGCAGCCCAGCTGACATCTTGATTGCAGTCTAGTTAGACCCTGAAGCAGAGAACATAGATTAACTATGTCAAGACTCATGACAAACAGAAATAGTGAAGTCATTATGTTTGTGATAATTTATTATGCATTAATAGATAAGTGACGTATCTAGTAGTGGTGAAAGTACCAAGAAGTTAATCTTAATCATCTCTTACTCCTTTTGCAGGAATATAAATCAGTGAAAAATTTAACTATATGTCTTTAGTCTTGCCACTGTCTATACCCTTTAACCCAATAAATTTGATTCTAAAATTAATTGTAAAGAACCAACTATGCACAATACTGTTTATAATAGAATAGAATTATTTTAAAATACACATCATAACAAAATAAAATAAAGTTTTACTTTAACAACAATGGATTAATTTATGGTGTATCAAGCCAGTAAATTTTATGCAGTTATAAAATATGATTTCATAGAAATATGTATATCAGCATAGACACATGATGATGGAAACAGGTCTTTTAGGGGGGTGGGTAGCAATGGGAAGGGGGTGTGAATAAAGAAAAGGAGAATGAGTGTGAATATGGTGGTTGTATTTTGTATTCATATATGAAAACAGAAGAATGAAACCTGTTGCAATTGTGTTAAGAGGGGGAGAGGGGAGATGAGGGTGAATGATGAAGGGGGTAAATCTAATTAAGCTATATTGCAAGCACATATGTAAATATCATGATGTATCCACCTGTACAATTAATGAAATTAAAAAATTAAAAACATTTTGTTTAGTGAGGACCATGTTTTAAATTTTTTGATATTTATAAATATTTAATTCATGCCAAAATTAAAAGTACAGTAGGAATATTATAAACTTTCATGTTATGAAAGTTTATATTATGCCAATGTCAATTTCCTGGCTTTAAAATTATACTACATTTATTTTTTATTTATTTTATTGTTGTACTCTGTGGCATTTACACAAGTTGTTACAATATGTCAAATATACCATACTTGAATTAACCCTTCCATCGTTGTCCTTTATCCCCTCCCCCATTCTTGGAATATTTTCAACAGGTATCATTTTTCCATTCACACACACCCACACATCACCTGGAACAGGATTAGTACTAGAAAAAATTATAAAACTAATGACATATTTCCTTGCTGCCATTATCCTTCCTTTTCTAGCAAATTGACTTTCTCTCCATTCCAATTTAGATATACAGTGCTTTCATGCCCTTTTAGATTCTTCCCAATAAAATGTGCTTTTCTCAACAAATAATCAGAGGTAGAAACAACAATAAACATATTAAAATGTTTGCCCTCTAAAGGGAGAGAGATAAGAAAGAGAAATGGCGTTTGTTGGGTCAGGCACTTTTACAGGTATTGTCTAATTTAACCCTCACAAATCCATGTTAATTAGGACCTATTGTCCCCCTTTCACAGAAGGGAAAACTGAAGGCCAAGGACAGGAAAGAATTTGTCAAAAAATCAGTCACACAGTCTTCTAGGAAATAAAAATTAGGATTAATTTTCAAGATTGTCAGGTTCCAAAGCCTGTGTTCTGTCAGAACAACACATATCTAAGTGGAGGAAAGGTTGCACTGCAATAGGGATAAGATCCTTATATTAAAAGAACAAATTTCAAGAAAAAAAATTGAAAAGAACTCACACACACATAAATGAGTGCATGTAAAAAGTAGTGAAATTGAATAAGGCTGTAGTGTAGCTAACAGTATTATGCCAATGTCAATTTCCTGGCTTTAAAATTATACTACATTTATTTTTTATTTATTTTATTGTTGTACTCTGTGGCATTTACAAAAGTTGTTACAATATGTCAAATATACCATACTTGAATTAACCCTTCCATCATTGTCCTTTATCCCCTCCCCCATTCCTGGAATATTTTCAACAGGTATCATTTTTCCATTCACACACATGTGTACACAGTATTTGCACCATAGTCAACCTCCTTCACCATTTCCCCACAACTTCCTCCCTCCCACCAGTACCAACTTCACCAGGAAAGATCTGTCCACCCTCCTGTTCTCTGATTTTATATAAGAAAAAGAGAAGAAAAATGACATTTTGCATGTTTAAGGTAGCTACATAGTGAGATTCCTTGTGACACTTTCATGTATATATGCATTGTAGCCTAATTTGGGTCATTTCCTCTATTTTTCTTCATTTTACCTTTGTCCCTTTCTTATGGCGGTTTTAACCAGTCAAAAATTCCATATTCCTTCTTCTTTACAGAGTACATCAACTGTATTCACCTTCTTAACTTCCTTCTTTTACCCTCCCCCTCTCATATGTGATCTACCTTTAGCATGACCTTTTTTCATAGTCTTGCTATATTTGTATTAGGTCTGTATTCCACATATGAAAGAAAATATGCAGCTTTTGGCTTTCTGAACCTAGCTAACTTCACTTAAGTTGATGTTCTCCAGTTTCATCCATTTATCTGTAAATGACAAAATTTCATTCTTCTTTGTGGCTGAATAAAATTCCATTATATATAAATACTACATTTTATTAATCCATTCATCAGTAGCGGGACATCTTGGTTGTTTCCATAACTTAGCTATTGTGAATAGTGCTACAATAAACATGAGTGTGCAGGTGTCTGTTGTAAGCTGACTCACATTCCTTTGGGCATACCCCCAGGAATGGTATTGCTAGATAATATGACAGATCTATCTTTAGTTTTCTGATGCGCCTCCATATTATTTTCCAAAGTGGTTGTACTAACTTAGATTTCCACCAGCAGTGTATGAGGATTCCTATTTCCCCACATCCTCACCAACATTTGTTGTTTGTGTTGATGACAGCTATTCTAACAAGAGTGAGGTAGAATCTTAATTTGGTTTTGAATGGCATTTCTTTTATGGGCATGGATGTTGAACATTTCTTCATGTGTTTTTTTGACCATTTGGACTTCTTACTTTGGAAAAATTCTATTCATTTGTACATTTTTATAGGGTCATTAATTTTGGGGAGTTTAGTTCTTCGAACTCCCTGTATATTCTGGTTATCAGTCCTTTGTCTTGAGGTATATCTGGCAAAGATTTTCTCCCATTCTGTGGGCAGCCTCTTCAGTTTAGAAACAATTTCTTTTGTTGTGCAGAAGCTTTTTAATTTTATGTAGTCCAATTTGTCAATCCCTTCTCATAGTTGCTGAGTCATTTGAGTTCTACTTAGGAATTTATTGCCTATGTATATATGTTTCAGTGTATTGCCTATTCTTTCCTGAACTAGTTTCAAAGTTCAGGTCTTATGTTACGGTCCTTAATCCACTTTGAGATGATATTTGTACAGTTTTCTACATGCAGGTATTCAGTTTTCCCAGCAACATTTTTTGAAGAGACTGTCTTTTTCTCCATTGTATATTGTTGGTGCCTTTGTTAAAAATCAGGTTGCTATAGTTGCATGTAGTTATTTCTGGGTCTTCTGTTACATTGGTCTTTGTGTCTGTTTTTATGCCAGTATGATGCAGTTATTATTGTTATGACTCTGTAGTATAGTTTAAAGTCATTGCTTTTTTACAAAGTATTTCCTTTTCTCTTTGTGGTCTTTTGTTCTTCCATATGAACTTCAGGGTTGATTTCTCAATCTTTGTGAAAAATGTCATTGGAATTTTGATGAGAATTGAATTGAACATAATGATTGCTTTTGGTAGTCTAGCCATTTCATGATATTAATTCTGCCAATCTGTGACCATGGGAGATCTTCCCATCTTCTGATGTCTTCTCAAATTTCTTTCTTCAGTTGTTTATGATTTTCACTGTAAAGGTTTTTCACTTCATTGTTAAGTTTATTCCTCGGTATTTTATTTTTTGAGGCTATTATAAATGAAATTGTTTTCCTTAATTCTTTCTTTCTGTTTATTGTTGATATGTAGAAAATGTACTGATTTTTGTATGTTGACTTCATTTCCTGTTACTTTGAGGAAAGGGTTTATGATGTCTAAGAGTTTTTGGTGATGGTTTTAGTATCTTTTATGTATAAGATTATGTTTTGTGCAAATAAGTATAATGTGACTTATTCCTTTCCTATTTGAATTCTTTTTATTTCTTCTTCCTGTCTTACTAATCTGGCTAGGAATTCCAAAACTATGTCAAATAAGAGTAGAGTGAGTGGACACTCTTGTCTAGCTCCTGACTTGAGAGGAAATAGTTTCAGTTTTTCTCCATTTAATTTGATGTTGGGTATAGTTTGTCATATATAGACTTTATTATGTCAAAGTATGTTCTTTCTATTCCTAGTTTCATCACAACTGTAATCAAGAAAGGATGTTGAATTTTGTCGAAATCTTTTTCTGCATTCTTTGAGATTATCATGTGGATTTTTTTCTTGTTTCTGTTTACATGCATATGTTGAGCCATCCCTGCATCCTTGGGATAAAACCTACTTCATCATGGAATATAATCTTTTTGAAATATTGTTGAATTTAGTTTGCTAGTAATTTATTGATAATCTTTGCCTCTATGTTCATGAAAGATATTGATCTATAATTCTCCTTCTTTGTTGTGTCCTTTTCTGGTTTTGAGATGAATGTAATGCTGGCTTCATAGAATGAGTTAGGCAGTGTTCCTTCCCTTTCTATTTCATGGAAAAGTTTAAGGAGGGTTGGTATTAGTTATTTAAAAGTCTGGTGGAATTCAGCAGTGAACCTGTCACATCCTGGGCTTTTCTTTTTTGGGGAGATTCTTTATTACTGCTTTGATTCCATTACTTGTTGTAGATCCATTTAGATGATTTATATCCTTTGGGTTCAATTTTGTTTGGTCATATATGTCTAAATATTTATCTGTTTCTTCTAAATTTTGCAATTTATTTGAATATAGGTTTTCAAAGTATTTCCTAGAGATCTTCTGGATTTCATTGCTGTTTGTTGTCATAGACCAGTTTTCATTTCTAATTCAATTAATTTGGGTCATTTTCTTCCTCCTTTTAGTCAGATTGGCTAAGGGTTTATCAATCTTACTTATCTTTTCAAAGGACCAATATTTTCTTTCATTGATTCTTTGTATTTTTTTTGGTCTCTATTTCATTGATTTTTGAACCTTATTTTTATTTTCTCTCTACTTCTGTTGGTTTGGGGTTTAGCTTGTTCTTGTTTTTCTAGGAATTCAAGATGCTGAATTGGGTCATTTATTTGAGCTTTCTTTGTTTTCAATACAGGCAGTCATAGCTATAAACTTCCCCCTTAGCAACACCATAGTTTCTGGTAGGCTGTGTTTTAATTTTCATTACATTCCAGGAACTTTTTGATTGACTCCATTATTTCTTTGACAACACATTGGTCATGGAGAAACCTGTTGTTCAGTCTCTAGGTATTTAAGTATTTTCTGCTGTTTCTTTTATTATTGATTTCTATTTTTATTCCACTGTTTCAGACAGGTTTCTTGGAGTTATTTCAATTTTCTTATATTTATTATATTTGTTATTCTTATTTTGTGACCTATAATATGCTCTATTTTGGAGAAAATCTCATGGGCTGCTAAGAAGAATGTGTATTGTCCTGCTGCTATATGCAATATGCTATTTATGTCTATTAAATCTATATGGCTTATAGTATTTAATTCTGAAGTTACTTTGTTGATTTTTTTGTCTGGATGACTTGTCTGTTAGTGACAGTGGAGTACTGAAGTCTCTCACTATCATTGTGTTGGGGTCTCTCTGTGCTTTTAAGTCCATTAGTGTTTACTTAATGAAGTTGGTTGTACCAATGTTGGATGCATATAAGTTAGCAAATGTTATTTCCTCTTGATATATTGTTATTTTTATTAGTGTGGAGTGATCTTTTCTCTTCTCACTAATGTAGTTTGGAAGTCTACTTCACCAAATAGAAATAAATGTAACTACTCCTAAGTAACTTCTGCCTGTTCTCAGGGGCTAATTTCTTCGAATTTGTTTTGC
Organism: Castor canadensis; assembly: GCF_047511655.1. Classification (NCBI taxonomy): domain Eukaryota; kingdom Metazoa; phylum Chordata; class Mammalia; order Rodentia; family Castoridae; genus Castor; species Castor canadensis. The sequence goes on from NC_133405.1 coordinate 10,528,101, forward strand.
ATCTTTTTACCCTAAACCAATGTTTGCTTTTGTCAATGAGATGTGTTGTGTTTCTTGTAAATCACAAATCATTGGGTCTTCCTTTTATTTATTTATTTATTTTTTGCAATACTGGGTTTTCAGCTCAGCCTCATGCTTGTTAACAAGTTATCTACCACATGAACTACTCCTTAAGCCTTTTTTTGTGTTAGATTTGTTTAAGATAGTGTCTTGGGAACTATTTTCCTAGGGTGGCCTTGAAACATCATCCTCCTCATCTCTTCCTCCTGAGTAGCTAGGATAGTATGTGTGAGCCGCCAACATATACCATGGGACTTCCTTTTAGCTCAGCTCACCAATTTATGTCTTTCAATGGGGGAGCTGGGATCACTAATATTCAGTGTTAATATTTGGTCATTCAATGAAGTCTCAGAGTTCTTGCATATTCCTTTTATATTTCTTCATACTTGAGCTTTTTATTCATATTCTCTTGGAATTCATTGACATGTTTTGTATGTCCTCTACAAATTCCTTAAACATTGTCATCATCGTTCTTTTGAACTTACAAACTGAGGTTTCATCTCCTTACTGTTCATCTGATAGATCCTATATTATGTGATTGTTGATCTTTTGAATTATCATATTCACCCACCTTCTTCTATTTCTCATGCTTCTATTTTGAGATTTACTTATGTGTTGTCAATTAGTCAATTGGGTGTTTTAGTCACCTGAAATCTTTCCCTTTTCTTTATTTCTATGTTCTGACAGGATTGGTTTTGGCTAGGTTGTGGTATCTTTTCTATTCACTGACCTGGGTGTATAATATAGCAATAACAATTTCATGAATCCAGTACCAAACCAGCTCTTCATGTTTAATATAAAAAGCATCAATCCTAAAATGAAAACATTTTCACTCAACTTTAGTTAAAATCAAAATAAGACAGATCATAACCATATTTGAAAAGAATCTTTGAGAAAGCATCACTTTTTGTGATACTATTGTTTGAACTCAGGACCTGAAAATGGCTACACAGGTGCTCTAAAACTTGAACCCCACTCACAGCCTCTAAAATAATCTTCTTGACATAAATACTGTGAGGATTCAAAGCCCTATGTGCAACATTTAAAATCCAATGCAAGCACACTGAACAAAGGACTACATTGGAGAAACATAAAGATTGGGGAAAGATTTAGTTAAAGTTTAAAATCCTCAGTTTTTAATACAGAGATTATTTCAACGCATAAAAAAATAAAAAGAAGAAATAAAACCTTTAACATCAGCCATCTGATGACCACAAAGACTTTACAACATGTTTACAGTAAGCAATGATATATATTTTTCGTTTAAAATTTAAGGGATCTTAACAAATCTTGTTAATAATTCTTTTGATTTGTAAATAAATTCATGAATGTTAAATTATTTATTTTACTATAAAATATTTGGCATGAATTTTCTCAGTCAAAAACTATCAGACTTTTTGTTGAGTTTTCTTCATGTCTATAGAGAAGCAAGAACATATAGTGTAAATAATGTTTAATGTAATATGATATAAAGATTAAATATAATAACTCTAATTACTATTAATAAATTAATTTAAATATATTGTCTTGTATAACATAATAATGTTTTCATCAACAATAGCCTGCATAAGTAATGATGGTCTTACAGAATTATTTTATCACATGATATAGCTGTCTTATTTCATATGATTTTACTCTATGATATTAACACAAAGACAAAGTTGCCTATATTTCTCCAAACATATCTTCATCACTAAATAATACACAAATGTATACATTTAACTTTTCTCTAGCATTTTCAAATCTAAACACAATGTGACATTCAGTCTCTCCCTCCTGCCCACCTCCATTCCTAGTGGCCTCGTTAGCATTATTTTCCATTTTTCAATGATGCACAGAAGCAGAAAGAACTGTACCATAGGAAGCCTGGGTATGTTTACGTTGGTAAGAAGATGAAGCAAGTACAGAAAACCAGTAAGAGAAGAGAAATAGCTAAGTGTGCATATCAAAAACAGACAGTGATTCTTTTTTTAAACACTGTGATAATATTCTGTATGTTTTCCCTAGGATATATATTTTTCTACTCATATGTTTCTCATATTTACCTGCTAGGATGATTATTTCCCCCTCTGTAGTATCTGTACAGCTATAGACATTCCATTTCAGTATCTCAAGGCACCTTTAACTTAAGGTCCAAACTACTGATATTTGCCTCTCTTTCACAATTCCTATTTCTCTAATCTCAAGAAATGGCTGTGTTATGGCACCTGTGAGTCATTCTTGTTCCCTCCATTGGGATCCAGTGTTGAGGCTTAATAGTAACTGAAATTAATTATGTGTCCATAGTGTGTCAGAAGGTATGTCCACATTCTTACATTTAGGATTTAATTTAATAATGGTAATTACCAAGATTCAATTACTAAACAATTATCACATAACACTAGTCAAGATAAGAAGGCACTGTTCTTATTTTCCTTTTCCACATGAAGAAATTGAATGTTCCATAAATTAAATGTTTTGATTAAGTGGCATGGTTTGCATGTGACTAGTTAAGGATTTAAACCTAAACATGCCTGCCTCCAAAGTTAATATTCTTAACAATAAGTCAGTTATAATGACTAACAGACTATGTCTACATATATTTTTCAGCTCCCTGTTCTCCTTTTTTTTCCATTGCCTTTGCATTAGTTTGCTTTCTTCTCTTTCTCATGAATTATAGTTAAAATTCTAATATTTTTAAAACTCCAATCTCCACTACCTGTAATTGATTTTTGATTGAACTGTCATTGGAATCTTTCTGAACATTCTTATGCTACCATCTGTATTCTATGTAAAAGGGAAAGAAAAAGTAGCATTCATATAATGAATTTTGACCTGGTGCCAGATACTCTGCTAGATGTTTTACTTTTGAAATTTTAAATGAGCAAACAAAAAGTCCTGTGGTGAGTTCTGCAGTGAATTGGTAGGCAATGGTGGCCCTAATCAATGGCTTCATTATAATCAAGACCATTTACAATGTAACTTTTCAGCTCTTCCCATCAAGAAGTAAGTTACTATTAATTCCTTGTCTCTGGAAACACTTTGCCACTTATTTTGAGATCAAAAGAAAATCCTTGGGTACTTCTGGTCACTCTTCTAAAATCCTTTTCTTGTCACTTCAATAATCCTGGGCTACACTGCTAAATGAGAGAGCACATGAGGCAGGGCTGAGTGAACAGGGTTGTCCTCATTGAAGAACCAAAGACTGAGGAGCCAGCACAGATGACCAAGACTCTCTGACCAACACACATCTGACCACAGATGCACGAGGGAACTCTGTCAAAATTTGAAGAAACACCCAACTGAGCAAAGCTGCAGAATTGTGAATTAAATAACTGGTTGTTATTTTAAGCTACTGTGTTTTGGTATTTTGCTGTTGCCTCCAAAATAAAGGCCAAGCTCTTAGCATAAAATATGAAAACATTCCATATTTTACCTTTGATCTAAGGTAAGTGATTCAATTTAAATCACTTTTCTTTCTAACACACAAACCAATTTTTTCTACAATGTGTTTTAATGATGACTTTCATCAAAATAAAGGTATTTTTTAAATATCATGATTCTAGAACTACTCAATCAAAAACACTGGGAATCAAAATCAGTTGAAAAAGTTTTAAAGAGATGTTTGAATGACACACCACTCCAAATGATATAGAATTTTGGGAAGTATAACTTAATAATCAATCAAAACTAACTCCACAGGCATTTCTGATGAGACTGATTTTCTGTTTCCAGTCTGAAACCAATGCCGTAAACTCCATCCAAGCTCTTCTCCTAGCACACAAAGTCCTGATAAGTGCTTGATTATAACATCATATTCCTAGAATATCTGTCCTATACTTCACTCATTTCTGTAGATTTATCTCAAGTGCTTTCTCTTTGTAACCATTTGTTTTCATTTTTTATTCGGATATTCATATGTGCTTACATTGTTTGGGGCATTTCTCCCCCCTACCCTCTGCCCCCTATCTCTTCCTGCTAACCCTCCCTTGCTACCAGGCAGAATCTATTCTGCCCTTATCTCTAATTTTGTTGAAGAGAAAGTATAAGCAATAATAAGAAAGACAAATTGTTTTTGTTAGTTGAGATAAGGATAGCTACACAGAGATTCTTAGCATTGCTTCCATGTACAAATGTGTTACATCCCAAGTTGATTTACCTCTAACTGATCTTTACACTGGTTCCTGATCCCCTTCTCATGTTGACCTCTGTCACTTTAAGGTTTCTGTATTACTTCCTCTGCAGTGGGGACATCAAATGCTTCCATGTTTTGGGTTTCTTACCTATCCCCATACTTCTCATGTGTGCTCTCCCCTTATCATGTGACCTAAGTTTGACCACAGTGCTATATTTGCTCTAGATCTAAAGTCTGCATATGAGGGAGAACATATGATTTTTGGTTTTCTGAGCTTGGCTAACCTCGCTCAGAATGACGTTTTGCAGTTCCATCCATTTACTTGCAAATGATAAAATTTCATTCTTCTTCATGGCTGAGTAAAATTCCATTGTGTATAAATACCACATTTTCTTAATCCATTCATCAGTAGTGGGACATCTTGGCTGTTTCCTTAACTTGGCTATTGTGAATAGCGCTGCAATATACATGGGTGTGCAAGTGCCTTTGGAGTAACCTGTGTCGCATTCCTTTGGATATATCCGCAGGAGTGGAATTTCTGGCTCATATGGCAGGCCTATGTTTAGAGTTTTAAAATATTTGCCAGCTATACATCAGACAAATGACTGATAAACAGAATATACAGTGAACTCAAAAAATGAAACTCTCCCCAAATCAATGAGCCAATAAAGAAATAGGCAACTGAACAAAACAGAATTTTCTCAGAAGAAATCCAAATGGCCAAAAAAACACATGAAAAAATGCTCACCATCTTTAGCCATAAGGGAAATGCAAATCAAAACCACACTAAGATTCCATCTCACCCCTGTTAGAATAGCCATCATCAAAAATACCACTAACAAAAGGTATTGGTGAGGATATGGGGAAAAAGTTACCTTTGTACACTGCTGTAGGAATGCAAACTATGCAACCACTCTGGAAAAAAAATTGGAGGCTTGTTGTAACCACTTTTGATACCCTCAAAACATGTTAAATGAATTGCTTATCTGTACCTACATAACACTTTGTTCATATGACAAGTACAGAAGTTATCACATTTTCTAGAAGATTGAGTTAAGTATCTGAAATCTCTTGGATAACTGCTATCATCAGGGGCACAAACCTTGATCTTTTTGTTCTCTGTACCTCAAGTCTGGATAACTGCTGGTGGACATTCACTAAATGTTTGTTCAATTATATTAAGTTAATACTCTTTCTGAAGGTCTTATAGCTCAATATTTCTTTTGAAAAGTTGTGAATTCTTAGAATATATACTCAGAATGATGTTCTCCAATTCCATCCATTTACCAGTGAATGATAATATTTCATTCTTCTTCATGGCTGCATAAAATTCCATTGTGTATAGATACCACATTTTCTTAATCCATTCGTCAGTGGCGGGGCATCTTGGCTGTTTCCATAACTTGGCTATTGTGAATAGTGCTGCAATAAACATGGGTGTGCAGGTGCCTCTGGAGTAACCTGTGTTGCATTCCTTTGGGTATATCCCCAGGAGTGTGATTGCTGGATCATATGGGATATCTATGATTAGAATTTTAAGAAGCCTCCAAATTTTTTTCCAGAGTGGTTGCACCAGCTTGCATTCCCACCTGCAGTGGACCAGGGTTCCTTTTCCCCACATCTTCGCCAACACATGTTTGTGGTGTTTTTGATGATGGCTATTCTAATAGGGGTGAGGTGGAATCTTAGTGTGGTTTTGATATGCATTTCCTTATGGCTAGAGATGGTGAGCATTTTTTCATGTGTTTTGGCCATTTGAATTTCTTCTTTTAAGAAAGTTCTACTTAGTTCTTTGCCTACTTCCAATTGGTTCATTGATTTGGGGAGAGTTTAGTTTCTTAAGTTCCCTGTATATTCTGATTATCAGTCCTTTGTTTGATATATATAGCTAGCAAATATTCTTTTTCCCACTCTGTGAGTTTAGAGACCATTTCTTTTGTTGTGCAAAAGCTTTTTAATTTTATGACATCCCATTTGTCCATTTTTTCTCTTAGTTGCTAGGCTACTAGGGTTCTATTGAGGAACTCCTTGCCTATACCTTTTAGTTCCAGAGTGTTTCCTGCTCCTTACTGTGTTATCTTCAAAGATTTTGGGTCTGATATTAAGGTACTTGATCCATTTTGAGTTGATACTAGTGCAGGGTGATAGACATGGATCTAGTTTCAGTTTCTTGCAGAAGGACAACCACTTTTCCCAGCAACATTTGTTGAAGAAGCTGTCTTTTCTCCATCATATATTTTGGGGCTCTTTGTCACAAATGAAGTGGGTATAGTTCTGTGAATTCATATCAGGGTCCTCTATTCTGTTCCACTGGTCTTCATGTCTGTTTTTGTGCCAGTACTATGTTGTTTTTATTTCTTTTGCTTTGTAATATAGTTTGAAGTCAGGTATTGTGATACCTCCTGCATTGTTCTTTTTGCTGAGTATTGCCTTGACTATTCGTGGTCTCTTGTGTTTCCAAATGAACTTTACGGTAGATTTTCCAATTTCTGTAATGAAAGTCATTGGGATTTTGATGGGAATTGCATTAAGCATGTAGATTGCTTTTGGTAGTAGAGCCATTTTTACTATGTTGATTCTACCAATTCATGAACACAGGAGATCTTTCCATCTTCTGTAGTCTTCCTCTGTGTCTTTCTTCAGGGGTTTGTAATTCTCCTTGTAGGTCATTCACATGTTTTGCTATGTTTATTCCTAGGTATTTGATTTTTTTTGAGTTTATTGTAAATAAAATTGTTTGCATATATTCCTTCTCAGTTTGCTCATTGCTGGTGTATAGAAATGCTAATGATTTTTGTAACTTGATTTTATATACTGCCAACTTGCTATAGCTGTTTATGGTGTCTAAGAGTATTTTGGTAGATTTTTTTGGGTCTTTAAGATATAGGATAATATCATCTGCAAATAGGGATATTTTGACAGTTTCTTTACCTATTTGTATTCCATTTATTTCTTCTTGCCTAATTGCTCAGGCTAGAAATTCCAGTACTATATTGAAAAGGAGTGAGGATAGTGGGCATCCTTGTCTCATTCCTGATTTCAAAGGAAATGGTTTCAGGTTTTCACCATTAAGTATGATGTTGGCTGTAGGTTTGTTACATATAGACTTTACAATGTTGAGGTACATTCCTTCTATTCCTAATTTTCTTAGAGCTTTTATCATGAACTGGTGTTGGATGCTGTCGAAGGCTTTTTCTACATCTATTGAGATGATCAAGTGGTTTTTGTCTTTTCTTCTGTTGATGTGCTGTATTACACTTACAGATTTGTGTATGTTGAACCACCCCTGCATCTGTGGGATGAAGCCGACTTGATCATGGTGTATGATCTCTCTTATGTGTTGTTGGATTTGGTTTGCCATTATTTTATTGAGGATTTTTGCCTCAATATTCATCAAGGAAATTGGCCTATAGTTCTCCTTTTTGGAGGTGTCTTTGTCTGGTTTTGGGATAAGAGTAATTTTGGCTTCATAAAATAAGTTAAGCAGTTTTCCTTACCTTTCTATTTCGTGGAACAGTTTAAGGAGGGTTGGTACTAGTTCTTCTTTAAACATCTGATAGAATTCAGCAGTGAATCCTTCAGGTCTTGGACTTTTTTTTAGGGGGGGAAACTTTTAATTGCTGTTTCAATTTAGTTTTGTGTTATAGATCTATTCAGGTGATTAATATCCTCTTGGTTCAGTTTTGGAGGGTCATAAGTATCTAGAAATCTGTCCATTTATTCATAATTTTCAAATTTATTAGAGTATAGGTTCTCAAAGTAGTCTCTTATGATTTGCTGGATTTCCATGTTGCTTGTTGTTTTCTCCCCTTTTGCATTTCTGATTATATTCATTTGGGTTTTTTCTCCCCTCATTTTAGTCAGGTTTGCCTGGGGTCTGTCAATCTCATTTATTTTTTTCAAAGAACCGTCTTTTTGTTTCTTTGTTTTTTTGTTTCTATATCACTGATTTCAGCCCTTATTTTAATTATTTCTCTCCTTCTGTTTGTTTTGGGGTTTGCTTGTTCTTGTTTTTCTAGGAATTTCAGCTGTGGTATCAGATTATTGATTTGAGAAATTTATGACCTTTTAATATATGCACTCATGGCTATAAACTTGCCTCTTATGACTGCCTTTGCTGTGTTGCATTGGTTCTGGTAGGTCGTGTTTTCATTTTCATAAACTTCCAAGAACCTTTTAATTTCCTCTTTTATTTCATCAATGACACATTCATTGATCAGCTTCCAATTGTTTACATGTTTTTTACTGCTGTATTTGTTGTTGATTTCTAGTTTTAATGCATTGTGGTCAGAGACAATGCATGGGATTATTTCTATTTTCTTATATTTGCTGATGCTTGCTTTGTGCCCTAAGATAGGATCAATTTTGGAGAGGGTTCCATGAGCTACTGAGAAGAATGCATATTGTGCAGAAGTTAGATAAAATATTGTGTAGATATCAGCTAGGTCCGTTCATTCTGTGGTGTGATTTAGATCTAGGATTTCTTTATTGATTTTTTGTTTGGATTACCTATCTATTGGTGATGGGGGGTATTTAGGTCTTCCACTATCACTGTGTTGGAGTTTATATATTGTTTTTAGGTCCTTCAGCATATGTTTAATGAAATTGAGTGCATTGACGTTGGGTACATATAGGTTGATAATTGTTATTTCCTTTTGATGTATTTTCCCTTTTATTAGTATAGAGTGTCCTTCTTTATCTTGTTTGATCAATGTAAGTTTGAACTCTACTTTATCCAAAATAAGTATTGCTACCCTTGCTTGTTTTTTTGGGCCATTGGCTTGGTAAATCTTCTTCCAGCCTTTCACTCTCAACCAGTGCTTTTTTCTGTTAATGAGGTGGGTCTCATATAGGCAGCAGATTTTTGGATCTTCCTTTTTAATGCAGTTTTTCAATTGGTGTCTTTTGTTGGGGGAGTTAAGTCCTTTAACAGTCAGTGTTCGTATTGAAAGGTATGTGGTGATCCCAGTCATTTAGTTGTCTTTCTTGCTTAGGGGTTTGATTGTGTGTAGCTGAATATATGCTACTGTCTACTTTCTTGCCTTTTCCTTTCCTTGGTTTTGTATTGCCTGCCCTTACATTGTTTTGTTTGCTTTTACTTTCTGTGTGCAGAATACCTTGGTGAATCTTTTGTAGTGGTGGCTTGTGGTCATTCATTGTTTTAGTTTCTGCTTATCATGGAAGACTTTTATTGCTCCATCTATTTTGAAAGATAGTTTTGCTGGGTAGAGTATCCTAGGATTGAAGTTATTTTCATTTAGTGACCTGAAGACCTCACTCCATGCTCTTCTTGCTTTGAAGGTTTCCATTGAGAAATCTGCTGTGATTTTGATGGGTTTACCTTTGTATGTTATTTGTTTTTTTCTCTCTTACAGCCTTCAATATTCTTTCTCTAGTCTCTGTGCTTGTTTTATGAATTATAATATGTCATGGGGTAGTTCTATTTTGGTGAAGTCAGTTTGGTGTTCCTGAGGCTTCCTTTACCTGGATGGCCATAGTTTTCTCTAGATTTGGGAAATTTTCTGTTATTATTTTGTTGAATATATTACATATTCCTTTTGCTTGCACCTCTTCTCCTTCTTCAATGCCCATGATTCTCAAGTTTGGTCTTTTAATGGAGTCACTGAGTTCTTGCACATTCCTTTCACAAGTCTTGAGTTGTTTAATTCATAGCTCTTCAGTTTTTCCTTTAATTACCATTTTATCTTCAAGTTCTCGGATTCTGTCTTCTGTTTGTTCTATTCTGCTGGAATGGCCTTCCATTTTGTTTTGTATTTCTATTTCATTCTTTTTTCTGAGGTTTTCCATATCTTGGGTCACTTCCTCTTTAATATTGTCAATTGTCATCCTTAATTCATTTATCTCTCTATTTATGTTTTTCTCTGTTTCATTTTAGTGTTCATTTAGGGCTCTTATGATATCATTTATTTGTTTTTGTGTTTTCTCATATTATTTATATTTGTTGTTTTGGAATTTCTTGAGTGCCTCTTGTAGGTTTTGGTTGACCATGTCAAGTAATATCTCTATGAAATTCTTTGTGATTGTTGCAGGATTTCTTCTTTAGTGTATTCTAGTGGGCTTCATTGGATTCTTTGGCATAGTTTATCTTTGTTTTGTTGGAGTCTGGATCTGGGTATCCATTTTCTTAATTTCCCTCTGAATCCTGTACTAATTTATTTTTAGGGTGAGAATGGTTTCCATCCCTTTTTTGTCTTCCCATATTTCCACTTGGTACAGTTTCTGTCCCTCGACTATGTGTAATTTAGTGTTAGGTGAGTTACAATAGTGAAACTAACAAAACCGATAAAGGAGAGAAAAAAGAAAGAGAAGTAGAAGGAAAGAACAAAAAAAGGAGAACCAAAGAAGAAAGCAGGAAGAGATGGTGGATGATCAAACAGCAAACCAGACAGCCAAACCCTTAAAGGAAGGGAAAAAAGAAAATAAAAATCATCAGTTCTCGAACAGTAGAATTTCAGTCTTAATAGTTCTGGTGTTACTCCTTTAACATCTAGTCTTGTCTGTCCTTGTCTCCTAGGCAGGTTTGGAGCCCTCCTGTGGTGGGAGGCAGGTAGATGGTGCCACACTGCCTGCAGGCAGAGGCCTGTCATTGCGGGTATCTGGCGGGCCTGTGGATTGCAGGCCCGGTGGTGCTGAGGGGAAGGGGACCAGCAGAGATCTTCTGGGCCTGAGGAGGAGGGGCCTGGTGGAGATTGTGCAGGCCTATGGATTGCAAGCTTGGCAGGTCTGAGGTGTGGGGGCCCAGCAGAGATTGTGCAGGCCTGTGGTTTGTATCCCTGGTGGGCTTGAGGGGCATGGGCCCAGCAGAGATAATGCGGGCATGTGGATCGTGGGCATGGCAGGGCTGAGGGGCGGGGGCCCTGCAGAGATGGTGCAGGCCTGTGGAGTGCAGGCCTGGTGTGGCTGAGGAGCGAGTGCTGGAGAAGCAGCAGCTCCATGGGTCTATGGGGTGGGGCTTAGCAGGCAGTGCTAGCTGTTCTTCTAGTAAATTGTGGCAAGGAAAAGCTTTCCATGAGCTAGGGGTTCTGAGTGCCAAAGTTTCAGCTCTCCCTGGTGCTTTACCTCAGCCAAGTGTGTTTCAAGGATCTCAGCAAATTCTCTGATTCATGGAGCTCACACGGTCTGCGATTGTGTCCCAGTAGCCATCTTGGATCCTCAGGTTCTTGCTTCTTGAGCTACTTTCCATCTAGGAACATACACATGTCTACAACTAAGATTTTTTGTTAGTTTCTGAATCATCTCTTTCAGTTGTCACCTCTTTGATTCGTGACTCTTTTATTTAGATAAGAATTTATTCAACATTTTCTTTTAGATTCATACTGCATTATACCATGCAGTTCTGTAAAAATGACCAAAATTATTTTTTGTACTCATGGTGTATACATGAGGTGCATGATTAAAATTAGAAAAATAAGTAATGTGGCATAGCTAAGGAAATGTATTTGATTAAAATTGAAACAAGCATGTTTAGTTTTCAGGTCAACTACTAACTTATTGTGCCTTCCTGAGTAAAAGCCTTGCTTTTCTGGACATACTTTCTACCACCTATTAAGTGAATAAGGTGGACTAGAATCATCTGAATGTTCTTCCATTAATACACCCAACATCATTTTTTTGGAGCAAGGATAAAATAGGTCAGTATTAATTATGTTAATGCTGCACAAATTTTCACTGACTACCCTTGTAACAAAATAAATCCCCTGTTTAGATCAAGGACTTCTGTGGAGACTAGAAGCAAGCAGTAGGTATGTGTCTAAACCTTTTGTCTCTTGTCCCCTAAATTGCACTATTGCACCATTGCACAGAAACAATGAGCTAACAGCAGAAGTAAAAATTCAAGACTATTTCCCTAGATGAGGGAGCTATTTTGAAGCACACAAATTTTTAAATATAATTCTTAATGATAGGTTCAAGGTCAAGGTGTATATAGATTTCAGATAATTTGAATATTACAAATTGTCCTCCAGAAAGGTTATTCAAATTTACATTCCCTGTCCAAGAAAAGTATTCTGTGTTTTGCCAGCTTATTTGATATTCTCATGTGGAGAGTTAGAGCATCCTTAGCTTTCTTCATGAACCTAGAGAATCTCTAGATCCTCTCCATGCTCTAAATAAGTTCAGCTTTGTTCTGAGGCATTATAAAAACATTCTTAGGGGTGTTTGATTGTTCACAACTTCTTACTTATTCATTGATAGTAGTTTAGACTCATTCTTTTGGGGGCACCACTGGGACTTGAATTCAGGGCCTTAAGCCTGCTAGGCAGTTGTTCTACCACCTGAGCCATGCCCTCAGCTCTTTTTGCCTTAGTTATTTTTCAGATAGAATCACAGGCTTTTTGCCCAGGATAACCTAGTACTACAATGATCCTCCCATGTAGCTGGAACCACAGACACAAACTATCACACCTGGCTTCTTCTTTGTGGTAGGATTTCACTAAATTTTTTCCTCAGGCTGATCTCAAACAGTGATCCTCCAAGTCTCCACCTCCTGAGTGCAATTATAGGTGTGAATCACCATATGTGCTCCAACACTCATGATTCCTGAAGCAATATGTCATCACACTTATTTCTATTTTTCTTATTCAGTTTTATTTATTCATTTTAATTAATAAATGAAAAAAATATATTTATTATATTTAATACAATGTTCCAAAATATGTATACATTGTGGAATGGCTAGAATAAGCTGATTATCATGTGCTTTTCCTAGTACACTTGTTATTGTTGTAATGGAAACAATATACTCTTAGCAATTTTCAAGAATAGATTATTATTAGAGATAATAATAACACATTTGTGCATGGAAGCAATGCTAGGAATCTCTATGTATAACTATCTTTAACTCAACTAGCAAAAACTCTTTGTCTTCTTCATTATGCTTATGTCTTCTCTTCAACAAAATTAAAGATAAGGGCAGAACAGATTCTGCCTGGAAGTGAGGTGGGGGGAAGAAGGTAGGGGAGGGGACTGGGGGGAGAAATGACCCAAACAATGTACACACGTGTGAATAAATGAATAAAAAAAGTTAATCCTGAGTTGGCCTGACTGAATCAAGTACTGCTTTGAAAGGGCCTAGCCCCTTCCTGAAATCAGAACAGGACCAACAGTCAGTTGGAAAGGATGGCACTGCCATAAGGTCAAAATCCCAAATCAATACATACATCAATCCTTGGATAGGATCAAAGAGTGGAAGCTGATCTGAGACTTAACACTAATCAGCAATCGATCTTCAGAACTTGAAGTTGTTCTATCAAAAACAATGGCAAAAAAAAGAATAGATTATTATTGACTAAAGTCACCATGTTGTACAATAAATCTCTTGAAATTACTTTTCATGTTTAACTGAAATTCTGTATCCTTTGATCAATATCTAACTACCCCTCTCCTCCAGCTTGTATTTCTTTCTGGATTCTCTGTTATGTTCTATTGATGTAAGCATCTGTTTAAATGATAGTGCCATGTGGTTTTCATTACCATAGCTATGTAATATAATTTGAAGTCAAATAGTGTGATGCTTCCAGCTTTGTTCTTTTTACTCAAGATTGCTTTTGGTACCCTGGTTCTTTTGGGGATCCATACAAATTTTAGAAACTTTGTTTATTTTTAAAGAAATGGCATTGATTTTTTTTGGTATTGCTGGGACTTGCACTCAGGGCATCACTCTGGCAAAGCAGGTGCTCTGCCACTTGAGCCACACATCCAGTCCATTTTGGCTCTGGTTATTTTGGAGATAGGGTCTTGTGAACTATTATCCTGGGCTGACATTGAACTGTGATCTTCCCAGTCTTGACCTCCCAAATAGTTAGGGTTATAGGCATGAACCACTGGCACATGGCCTGCATTGGCATTTTGATAAGTATTGTACTTAATCTTTTGTTTATTTTGGGTAGCATGCATATTTTAACAATCTTAATTCTTCTTATACCTGAACATAGCATATCTTCCCATGTATTTGGGTCATCAATTTATTTCCTCAATATTTTATTGTTTTCAGTGTACATGTCTTATGCTTTTTGGCATATGCTCTTATTATCAATTTTCTTTTTCTTTCTGGGATGTAACCCAGGGCCTTATGCATGTTTGGCAAGTTCTATACCACTGGGCTACATCCCCAGCCCCCAAAACATTTTTAAATTTAAAAGACAAAAAACATGGGTGGGAACATAAATTACCAAAACTACTATGGAAATCAGTATGAGATTCCTTAAAAAAATAAAAAAGCTACCACATGATCTATCTATACCATTCCTGGATATTTACCCAAAGGAATGAAAGTCAATTCATATTCCCACATTTATAGAAGTACTATTCACAATAGCCAAGGTGTGAAATCACCCTAGATGCTCATCTACAGAGAAATGACTAAAGTAAATGTGGTATATTTATATAAATAAGTATTTTTCAGCAACAAAAATGAATGAGATCATGTTGTTTTCAGGAAAGTGGATGCAAAGTTTTCTCTCTAGCCCTTGGGTTATTACTGGACCTAACTGGGCTTAACTGGGGGGTGACTGGAGATTTTAGAAAAGTTATAGAATAGAGAGACAGACAGAAAGACATTTAGGGTCAGGTATGTTGTATGCTCAGCAGCAGATGCACAAGTCTCATTGCTTCTTTTTCTCTATCTTGATTCTTTAAGGACTTGCTCCTTGCAGTTCTTTAAAACCTTGCTTCTAAAACCTTTTTTTTTATTCATATGTGCATACAAGGCTTGGTTCATTTCTCCCCCCTGCCCCCACCCCCTCCCTTACCACCCAGTCTTTCCCCTCCCTCTCCCCCCCCCAATACCCAGCAGAAACTATTTTGCCCTTATTTCTAATTTTGTTGTAGAGAGAGTATAAGCAATAATAGGAAGGAACAAGGGTTTTTGCTGGTTGAGATAAGGATAGCTATACAGGGCATTGACTCACATTGATTTCCTGTGTGTGTTTAAAACCTTACTTAAAACCTTTTCTTAGACTCACACTGTCCCATGTTTGCTCTTTGCTTACCTTTAGCTTAATTGCTCTTAAAGTCTTTTCCCCCCAGGCTTGCACTGCCCCATCTCTCTTCAGCTCTCTTAAAGCCTGGGTGCTCAAACTGGCAAACAGTGCCTACAACCTGCATATGCATAACTCTTAAAGTCTTGGTCCTTAGACTTGCACTGTGCACTGTCCCATGTTCTCTTTGGCTTTTCTTTACCTTTAGCTTTCCTAAGGTCTACATATGCAGTTCTTTCTCAGCTTTGCTTTCTGAAACCTATATTAAAGTTCTCAGTGCAGACTTTCTATCAACCCTTCTTTAGCATTTTCCCTTCAGCAATTTTTCCGTTTTCTGTTTAGGATTTTCCCTTCAATAATTCTTTTCCCTTCAGCAATTTTTCCTTTCAATAATTCTTTTCTCTTCCAAAAGCATCCCACACCAAAAAGCCCAAAGTAAAGCCCCAAAAGGCAAGAGCCAAAAAGCCCAAAAAGGCAAAAAGCAAACCCCCTTTTCTTCCTTCAGGGGTCTTTTATAGCAGCAAACAGGGTGGAGCCCCAGAGAGGGGTGTGACATTGTAACAGGAGAAACCTGCCTTCCTGCTTCTCTGTACACAGCTTAGGAGACACAGCTGTTCTGCCTTTCCCTGTTTCATGGCGGAGGGCTATGCCAATCTCAGCCTACAGGTGAAAGCAGTTAACTGCATCTTGCCTTGCTTGTGTCCAGTTCTCATAGACTTTAATCCACTCCCCACAGTTAAGCACAATCCAGACTCAGAAAAACAAATATTACATGTTTTCTCTCACACACAGAATCATTTAGTAAACATTTCCTGGATGTTAGGCATTTCATGAAATAATCATAGAGTACATAACATTGCTAGTTCTGCTCTTCCACATAATGTTGTAGCAGGAGGGGCACTTCCTGTAGTGACATTGTCTTTAAGATTCTCGTTTTAAAGTTCTGCTTAGCATTCTGCCTATCTAATGTCCCAGGATGAATGAATGACATGGTTTACAGAGAACACTTAAGTTTTTTCAGTGGAGACTTTCAGTTTTTTTCTTTTCTTTTTTGGTGGTCTGATGATTAAACTGAGGTCTTACATTTGCTACAAAAGCACTCCATAAAAATATAAAATAAATATGGCTGCTTCTAAGGCAAGCAATGCTTTCTTTTAAATAACAAAATAAATTCTGTATTTTAATATATTTATTTAAACTTCTGGATGGGTTTAAATATTTGTGAATACCAAATGGTTCAATAAATGTAAGTGTGCTTCAAATACAATTCATGCTATAACATTTCTACTGCTTGATATTTATCATCAGCTATATGATAGTTTCTAATATATACTGGTTTACATGGCCCTATAGTGTGACCACATTAAGCAGTTAATATCAGGTTAACATTTCTCTTATTAGACACTGGCTAGAATTTTTTAAAAAATTTTAACAGGGAGGGAATTTCTCAACATTCTGTGGCCATCCTCTTTCTTGGCAGAGGTGACTTGTTGACCACTTTTAGTTAGGTGCTAACACATTATCTGGGTGACATACCCAGTGTAAAATCTTGATGAAGTCTCAGCTCAAAGTCAAAAACACAAGCTGAGGAATCATTTAGCAAAGTTGGAATTTTCAAGAACAGTGGAATATATTGGAGACGATGCTTACACCAGTATACTGAAGGACAAAGAAAAAGTAGGAAATCATGGGAATTAGAGCAAGACAAACACTGGCAAAGAACAAGAGCCAGATGTGGAAACACAATTTAAATTCCATCCAACATTCTTAAAACTTAAGTTTTGAATAAATGCTGTGGTTTTACAGCATTATTGTCTATTAAGTAATTTTCTTATCCTCGCTAAAGAGAAATTTTATTCCTATAAAATAAGTACAGCTGCCATATGATCACATGACTTGAAAATGTTTGCTTATTATTTTAAAATGATGAAATCTAAATTGTGGTAGATATACCCTCAAAGTATGTGATAGTATCTGATTCCTGATTTTATACATAGCCCCTAGAAAAGTAACTAACATATACTGGGTATTCAAGAATTGCTTGAATAGATGGCAATCTTCTATATTCTAATTAATATCCCAAGGTTATAAGATGAAGCAGCACCTATGTTCATAAGCAATCTCTAAAAATACCCACTATCTCTAATGTGTCACTTCTGTATTCTGCCTTTCAAGAAATTATGTTTGCAATTAGAAATTCTAAGACTTGGTGCTCCCATGAAATATTCATGAATATTTCTAGTAACTTCTTAAGTATAACTTGTAATGACAAGAAGTTGAAAGTCTTCTAAGAACTTGCCAGAGCATGCATTTGGATGGCTAAAAAGCCACAAAGACAAGAAAACTTTTAAAATAATGTTGGGAACCAAAAACCACAGTCTGACAAGGTCGCTGTGGCTTAGCAGCATTCTGACAAGGTTGGAATCTTCAAGTGCACCATGTCTCTATCATGGTGGATTCCCTTGACTAAAATGAAATTTATACTTAGTCAAGGACATTGGCAGTAATAATGCAGGATGGCAAAAACAGAAAGGCTGTAACTAGGTCTGAATGTTTTGATGTATAAGTCTCTTCCTCTTGCTGAGACAAATGAAATTTTGCCAGTTGGTCATCAGCCTGTTGGCCCTCTTGATGTGTTTTGTCATTCCCTTCCTGAGTGAGTGAGTCCTTTCTTATGTCTTGCCTTGTTCATTTCTTTCTTGAGCCCTTTCAGGTCAAGGACCTCTGTGATCCTGGCAATATAAGGTGTTTTCTCCAAAATTAAACTTAGTATTTTTATGCAAACTCATTTAAAATATTCAAATAATCATTGAGGTAATATGAATATTTGGGAGCTAATTAATTACTATAATTTAATTCATATCTGAATTTCAGAATAAAATTATAAAAAAGAGATACTCCTAATGAGTACTAAGACATATTATGTCATTTCCTTATTAGAACTAACAAAGATGTGACCTTGGCTTTAGACATGGTGGTAATTACACTTCCATATATGGCATTTAACTCTGCACAGGGCAAAACTCTAGAGTAGGTATAGAACCAATCTGAGCCAGGTATCTTGAAAAAATATTTTAGTCCTGCCAGAATCACTGTTTTTGGTTGTGAAAACTCATCCCCATCTTTGTGAAAACAACTCTGTGCCCATGTGTTGCTGAAAATATATAAGAAGTTGACTTTTCATATACCAAGCTGACAACAACTGGTATAGTTATACTAATGTAATTTTGCTTTCTTGGTGTTTAAACCTGAATTTTTTTATCATATATTATGGAATTGGACACATACATATATTCATACATGCCTACAAATAGGCGCGCCCTGTATAATGAACAGTTTACCATTCCATGGTGCTCTAATGTGTGATAATAACATTTGAAGGTCAGGTCTCATTATAATGTCACTGTTGAAATTTTCCTTTCAATAATATATTTAATGTTTACGGTGACATATGTGATATTAGAACAATGAGAAAGTACTACCCACATGATAACAATTAAAGTTCCCAAAGCCAGATTAAAAATGAACACTATTAGAGGTCACTGCAAAGTAATGAAGGTTTGTTAATGATCTCATTTATTGACCTTGTGTTGGAGTTGCATTTTTTGAAACAGCAAATTTCAAAAAATTTATAATTCCTAGTTAAGTTCTCATTATCTCACTCATGTTGCTAAAATATTCAAAGTATAGAAAGCTAGTTGCATCTGGATTATTCTGATATCTAGTGTTATAAAAGGATTTATTGTTTTAAGAGGAACACACTTTTTTGCTTGTGTTTCTGCTAAGAATTTTAGGTTGTGGATCAACTTTCCCAAAATAAAAAGAATAAATACAAGAAAAGAAATGAATCATTGCATGGAGGAGAGTGACAATTTGGTTATTTTTCTTATTTCAAATAACTTATTTTGAAGATTCAACTTTTGTATTTGCCCAACTTCACTTGTTTAAAACATGTTTAATTTTTAACTTTTCTAAATTTTAAATGCTACATAAAATACATATTTTTATAAAGTGCTCTAGTGATATTTTGATATGTGTATATGTGTACTGTTCAAATCCAGGTAAACATATCTATCTTTTTAAGCATTACAACTTTTATAGTGAAAACATTCAAAATCCTCTTAAAATTTAAAAATTAAGCAGCATAATTTCATTATCTGTAGTTATCCTACTGTGCAATAACATACCAGAACTTATGCCTAACTATAAATTAATGCTTATTAATTACAGTTAACCCTTTTCCCCTTTATAATATCCTTTATCTTTGTAACCTCCATTGTACTCTCAACTTCTGTGAAATAAACTTACAAAAGAGTATTTAAATAGAAAAGACGTAACTTGTATTTATTCAAATATAGTAGTAGAAATAAACATGGGCATAAAGCTGCCAGTCTGAGTTGAGTTTTTTATAAGAATCTACAATATTATGAACATTATTTTTTTGAAAATTACCTTCTTTTATAACAAGTAGCATAAGTACTGATGATTTATAATTTAAAAAGATATAATACAATTTGTTATTTATTGAGTACCTACTATGTAAGTTTCTCCAGAAATTACGCATGTTGATAATTTTTAAACATTAGAACATGACTGTAATGAAGTTTGTAGTATTGTTCTTACTTTGTAGTTGAGACAAGTCAGGTTTTAGTTCTGTGATATATCTTGACCAAAGACATATAAGTAATTGGTAGCTAAAACAGAATTTAAATTTGGATGGCCTGATTCTAAGCCACTGGGAGAATACAAATAACCAGGTTTGCTACAAAGCATCTGATAATACAATTAGTCTTCCTACACAAATCACCTGACAAAAGATGTTTGTAAAGATTACTAGGGCAAGTTTTATTAATATAAATAATAATGAAAATCATTGACATGATTACTATGTGTCATGTACTCTTTCATAAACAGAATACTCAAAATAATTTATTTTTCAAGTAAGGAAACTGAGGCACAGAAGGATTAAACAGGTTTTCCACTAGTTTACACATCTAGTACAGGATATATCCATGGTCTAAATTCTGGTTTACAGAACTCCATATCCTAAATTCTTAGCACTGTTACTCCAGTGTGGACCCATAATGCAACATAAGAAGGTAAGGTCACATCTTTCCTTTGTTAGAAGAAAGGGAAATATCTTTCCTCTAAATTAAAGGAGACAGGTGGCATTAATAGTGGAACTTATATGCAATTGGGAATGCAAATAAGAAATTGATTCTAGAAAAAAGGAAAACATTGCATGGTATGTGTCCTATAAGGAAAAATTGGGTTTAGGTAAATTGACCATGAAGTTTGAGTTGCTCAAGAACATTCTAGTTTACACCTATTGTTTCAGTGTAATTATTAATTACATAAAGTCATATAATTTTCCTTCCAAAATGTTACAGCTTTGGACAATAAATTACATGGCCAAAGTAGGAAGATGAGGAAACTCATGTTACAGTCCTGGATATGACTGTAAGATAAGTGCATTTGGGCAAGACAACTTCGGAATCTGTTTTTTCATGTGTAAAATGCAGTGCTATGGTGCACTAGAAGATCATCAAGTTATTTTTCAGCAACAAAGGCTATGTTTTGAGTCAATGTTCTGATACAATATGCTGTATACAATAACTCATAAATTCATACTTTATTCTATATCAAAATCACTTGAGGTATCTTATTAACATGTTCTAGAGGCCCATCCCAAAAGAGTCTGACCTTGTAGGTCGGGGTGAACCACAGAATTCTACATTTTAACAAGCATATCAAATAACCATCACACTGTTAGTCCTTAAATCATATATATTGTATAATCTGTAAATTCTTAGAGGGAAAGAATACATACATCATTGTAAATAGAATTGGTATTTTATTTATTTTTCTTCTTTTATTTTATTGTTTTTACATTTATTTACATGTTTATACATTGCTTGGATTTGAGCCACCTCCTCCCTTCTCCCAGCAGAACCAGTTCCACCCTCTTGTTCTCTGATTTTATTGAAGAGAAAGCATAGGAGATAAGAAGAAAGACATAGCGTTTTTGCTAGTTAGAGGTAAAGACAGCTATACAGAGAAATTCCTAGCGCTGCTTCCATGTACTTGTGTACTGCAACAAACATTGGTTTACCCCTACTGGACTTCCTCACTGCTTCCCAGTCATCTTCCCATAGTGGCCTCTGCCAGTTTAAGATTACTTTATTTGCTCCTCTACACAGGGCACATCAACCACATTCAAGTTTTAGGTTTCCTTCGCTTTCCCTATTCCTCCAGTATATGTTCTCCCCTTAGTGTGTGACCCACATCCAATAATATTACTGCATTTGTTTTGGGACTATAATCCGCATATGAGGGAGAGCATGCTATTTTTTGCCTTCTGAGCCTGGCTAACTTCCCTTAAGATGGTGTTCTCCAGATCCATTCATTTACTTGCTAATGACAAAATTTTCATTCTTCTTTGTGACTGAGTAAAATTCCATTGTGTATAAATTCCACATTTTCTTAATCCATTCTTCAGTAGTGGGGCATCTTGCCTGTTTCCACAGCTTTGCTATTATAAACAGCACTACCATAAACATGGGGGTGCAGGTGCCTTTGTAATAACCTGAGTCTAATGCCTTCCAGTATATCCCTAAGAGTGGTATTGCTGGATCATATGGCAGATCTATGCTTAGTTTTTTACGAAGCCTGCATATTGTTTTCCAAATGTACTAGCTTACATTCCCACCAGCAGTATATGAGGGTTCCTTTCTCCCTGCATCCTTGCCAACATTTGTTGGTGGTGGGTTTCTTGATACTAGCTATTCTAACAGGAGTGAGGTGGAAACATAGTGTGGTTTTTATTTGCATTTCCTTTATAGCCAGGGATGATGAGCATTTTTTCATGTGTTTTTTGGCCATTTTTAATTCTTCCTTTGAAAAAGTTCTACTTAGTTCAGTTGCCCACTTCTTTATTATTTCATTAATTTGGGGGAAGTTTAATTTTTTGAGCTCCCTATATATTCTGGTTTTCAGTAATTTGTCTGATGTGTAGCTGGCAAATATTTTCTCCCACTCTGTGGGTGGTCTCTTCAGTTTCGAGACCATTTCTTTTGCTGTGCAGAAGCTTTTTAATTTCATATAACCTCATTTTTCCATCATTTCTCTTAGTTGCTGGGCTTCTGGTGTTCTACCGAGGAAGTCCTTGCCTATACCCATTGCTTTCAAAGTATTCCCTGCTCTTTTATGTACTAACTGAAAGGTTTTTGGTCTGATATTAAGGTCCTCAATCCATTTTGAGGTGAAACTAGTATAGGGTTATACACATTGATCTTGTTTCAGTTTTCTGCAGTCAGATAACCACTCTTCCCAGCAACATTTGTTGAAGATGCTGTCTATTCTGCATTGTACGTTTTTTGGCAACTTATAGAAATTTAGGTGAGTGTTGTTGTGTGGATTCATATCTGAGACCTGTATTCTGTTCCACTGGTCTTCATATCAGTTTTTGTGTCAGTACAATGCTGTTTTTATTGCTATGGCTGTATAAAATACTTTGAAGTCGGGTAATGTGATGCCTCCAGCATTGCTCTTTTTGCTGAGTATTGCCTTGGCTATTCACAGTCTTTTGCGTTTCCAAATGGGTAGATTTTTAGGGTAGATTTTTCAATCTCTGTGATGAATGTCAATGGGATTGTGATGGGAATTGTGTTGAACATATAGATTGATTTTGGGAGTATAGCCATTTGTATTATGTTGATTCTGCCAATCCATGAGCACGGGAGATCTTTCCATCTTCTGCAGTTTTCCTTAAACTCTTTCTTCAATGGTTTGTAGTCCTCCTTGTAGAGGTCATTCACAACATTTGTTAAGTTTACTCCAAGATATTTGACTTTTTTTGAGGCTACTGTAAATGAAATTATTTTCATATACTCTCGCAATTTATTCATTGTTGGTGTATAGAAATGCTAATGATTTTTGTAAGTTGATTTTGTATTCTGCTACATTGCTTAAGCTGTTTATGATGTCTGGAAGTTTTCGGGTGGAGTTTTTTGGGTCTTTGAGGTATAGGATCATGTCATCTGAAAATAGGGATACTTTGACTGTTTCTTTACCTATTTGTATTCCTTTTATTTCTTCTTCTTGCCTTAATGCTCTGGCTAGGAAATCCAGGACTATATTGAATAGGAGTGGGAAGAATGCACATTCTTGTCTGGTTCCTGATTTTAGGGGAAATGTTTTCAGTTTTTCTCTGTTAGGTATAATGTTGGCTATAGGTTTGTCATATGTAGCCTTCATGATGTTGAGGTACATTCCTTCTATTCCTAATTTTCTTAGAGCTTTTATCATTAAATTGTGTTGAATCTAATTGAAGGCTTTTTCTGCATGTACTGAGATGATCAAGTAGTTTGTCTTTGCTTCTCTTGATGTGCTTTATTACCTTTATTGATTTGAGTATGTCTAACCATCCCTGCATCCCTGGGATGGAGCCTACTGGTCATGGTGAATGAATTTTCTGATATGTTGTTGGATTCAGTTTGCCACTTTTTTCTTGAGGATTTTAGAATCTATGCTTATTAAGGGGATTGGCCTGTAGCTCCCTTTTTTGGATGTATTCTTGTCTGGTTTGGGGATGAGTGTATTTCTGGCTTCATAGAATGAGTTAGGCAGTGTTCTTTCCCTTTTCATTTTCTGGAAAAGTTTAAGGAGTATTAGTATTAGTTCTTGAAAAGTCTGGTAGAATTCAGCAGAGAATCTGTCATGTCCTGGACTTTTTTTTTAGTAGACTCTTTATGTTTGCTTCAATTTCATTATGTGTTATAGATCTGTTTTGGTGGTTAATATCCTCTTTATTTAGTTTTGGATGGTCATAACTACCTAGAAATTTGTGCATTATCACAAGATTTTCCAATTTCTTGGAATATAGGTTCTCAAAGTAGTATCTGATAATTCCCTGGATTTCCTAGATGTTTGTTGTTATCTCTCCTTTTTCTTTTCTGATTTCATTAATTTGGGTCTTTTCCCTCCTCGTTTTAGTGAAATTTGCCAGGGGTTTGTCAATCTTGTTTATTTTTTCAAAGAACCAGCTTTTTGTTTCATTTATTCATTGTATGGCTTTTTTGGTTTCTATTTCATTAATTTTGGCCCATATTTTTAGTATTTCTCTCCTTCTGCTTGCTCTGGGTTTTGCTTGTTCTTATTTTTCTAGGATTTTGAGATGTAGCATTAGGTGTTTTGTTTGAGATCTTTCTGTCCTTTTAATATATGCCTTCATGTCTATAATCTTTCCTCTTAGGATTGCTTTGCTGTGTCCCATAGGTTCTGGTAGGTGGTGTTTTCATTTTCATTAGCTTCCAGGAACCTTTTAATTTCTTCTCATATTTCTTCTATGACCCACTGATCATTGAGCAATGCGTTATTCAGCCTCTAATTGAGTATTTGCTGCTTTTTTATTGTTTTTGTTGAGTTCTAGTTTTACTGCATTTTGTTTAGATAGAATGCAGGGTGTTATTTCTATTTTGTTATATTTGCTGAGGCTTGCTTTGTGCCCTATGATATGATCTATTTTGCAGAAAGTTCCATGGAATGCTGAGAAGAATGTATACTTGCTGTTGTTGGATGAAATATTCTGTAGACATCAGTTAGATTCATTTGATTTATGGTGTCATTTAATTCTATGATTTCTTTGTTGATTTTTGTTTGGACAACCTATCTATTGGTGATAGAGGGGTATTAACATCTCCCACTACTGCTATGTTGGAGTGTACTTGGGCTTTTAAGTCCTTTAGTGTATGTTTCATGAAATTGGGGGCACTGGTATTGTCTGCATATAAGTTGATAACTGTTATTTACTTTTTATGTATTGTCCCTTTTATTAGTATAAAATGTCCTTCTTTATCTCCTTTGAGCAATGTAGGTTTGAAGTCTTCTTTGTCTGATATAAGCATTGCTACATCTGCTTGCTTTCTGGGGCCACTTGCTTTGTAAATCTTCTTCCAGCCTTTCACCTTAAGCCAGTGTCTATTTCTGTCAATAAGATATGTCTCTCAGAAACAATAGATTGTCAAATCATCCTTTTTAATCCAGTTTGCCAAAGAGTGTCTTTTGAGTCCATTGATATTTACTGTTAATATTTGCAGTTATGTTGTGATTCCTGTCATTTAGTTGGTTTTGTTGTTTAAAGGTTTGATTGTGTGCAGCTGAATCAATGCTACTCTCTGATTCCTTGTCTTTCTTCTCCTATGGTTTGATACTTCCCATCCTCCCGTGGTTTTGTTTGCTTTCATCTTGTGTGTGCAAAATTCCTTTTAGAATCTTCTGTAGTGGTGACTTGGTGGTCATACATTATTTTAGTTATGTTTATCATGGAAGATTTTTATTGCTCCATCAATTTTGAATGATAGTTTTGCCGGGTAGAGTATCCTGGGGCAGAATTTATTTTCATTCAGTGCCCAAAATTCTTCATTTCATGCCCTTCTTACTTTAAGGTTTCCACTGAGAAATCTGCCATTATTTTGATAAATTTACTTTTATATGTTATTTGGTTTTTTTCTCTCTTACAACCTTCATTATTCTTTCTCTGTTCTCTGTGCTTTTTCTTTTAATGGTAATATGCCATGTGGAGGTTCTATTTTGGTCAAGTCTGTTTGGTGTCCTGGAGTCTTCCTCTACCAGAATGGCCAAAACTTTCTCAAGATTTGGGAAATTTTCTGTTATTATTTTATTGAATGTACATATCCCTTTTGCTTGCACCTCTTCTCTTTCTTCAGTGTCCATGATTCTCAGGTTTGGTCCTATGATGGATTGCTGAGTTTTTGCATATTCCTTTCACACAGCTCTTGAGTTGTTTGACTAAGATTTCTTCTGGTTTTTCCCACTTGTTCTAGTCTGGTGGAATGACCTTCCACTGTGTTTTTTGTTTGACTAGAGGGACTTTTTATTTCCAAGATTTCTGTTTGATTCTTTTTTCTGAGATTTTTCTGTATCTTTGTTCAACTCCTCTTTTATATTTTGTGCTGTCATCTTTAATTCACTTATCTCTCTTTTTATAGTTTCCTTTGTTTAATTTTGGTGATTGTTGAAGTCCTCTCTGAGTTCTTCATTTTTTTCTGTGTCTTTTCATGTCTTTTTTTTTTTTTGGTGTCTTGAAATTTCTTGAGTGCATCTTGCACATTCTGGTTAACCATGTCTAGCATCTCTCCGTGAATTTCTCAGTGATATTTTCCAAAATTTCTTCTTTGAGGGTTTTTATGTGGATGTTACTAGGCTCCTTATTGACATTTTTATTGTTTTGTTGATGTCAGGAACTGGGTATCCATTTTCTTCATTTTCCAGTGAATCCTGTATTGAATCATTTTTTGAGGAAAATGGTTTCCATTCCTTTTTCTTCTTACCATTGCTCCACTTGATGCTGTGCAACTATGTTTTTAATAAGCTAGTGGGTGTTTTTGATTGCCTGATTTCTTTCCCTGATTTAATATTTTGTGTTGTGACTGACTTGTTTGTTAGCTAGGTTAATGTGCTATTTTTGTCTATGGACTGGAGGTACAATTTAGCAATAACAAATTCACAGGTTCAATTCGAAATCAGTTGTTTACATATTATATAGATAACCTCTTGATGATAAAATATATAAACAGCAGGAGTTGGGGACAAGTAATGGCTATTAGACTAGCTATAGATTTTTGGGAATTGGTAAAGGTGGTACTAAAAATGGGGGTTTGAAGGAAAAGTGGTAGTTGCGTGGGGAAAGAGACATGGATACTGCTGTTTTTTGTGGCCCTTGTGTGTGTTTTAGTGTATTTCCGTTTTTGTAGTGGTGGGTGCTTCTGTAAGGGATTGTGGAGGACTGTGGTTATATACAGTTTGTTCAGTATTCTAGTCAGCAAGTGGTGAGTTTGTAGGAGGGAGGGATAGTGTGGTGACAGGGTGATGGAAGATAAGAGGGGGATGTGAAGATGGGGGAAAGAGTGGATAAAAAGAGGAACAATCAGTAGTTGGGAGGGAGAACAATGGCTTGTAGCACTGGAGAAGGAGGGAAATTAAGAGAGTAAGAATAGGGATGAGAGAATAGTGATGGTAAATTTAATAATATAGGAAAATAAAAAGAAACATAATACAACACCAAATTCAGGAAACACAAAAAGTTCAGTCTTTTGATAAAAGTTGTGGAGTTATTCCTTAGGTGTCCAATCTTGGTATTGTTGTAGAAGTGGAAGGTCTGATGTTGTCTCACTGGGTGATTGGCTTGTGAGTGGCATTTGGTCCTTCTGTCCAGAAGATAAGTTGGAATTGTGAGGTGAGGTAAGACTGCCAGTTCATGCATGGTGATAAGAGCTGTTGGTGTTTCCACCAGGCAGCAGCTGTGTTGCCCTTCAGCTGCAGCTCTCTTTGGTCAGCTCCTCCCTTAAAAAGGTGGACAATTCAGTTTGAATGCTGTCTTCTGTCCTAGAGATCAGCTGTGGGATCTACTACCTGCTCTGCTTTGGGAGGTTGTCCTGTTGCCCCAACCCTGCTTTCAGCCTTTGTGTTTTCCCAACTTCTGTTGGGTGCTTATGGCTGTACTAGGGTTTGGCTTCTCACACCATTCACCCTCTCAGTTTTTATGCCTCTCCTGATCTGTGCTGGGTACTAGTGTCTCCTTTGGGAAGTTGGCTTCTCATCCCACTCGCATTCTCAGCCTTTATGTCTCTCCCAGTCTCTGCTGGGTGCTGGTGGTTCCTCTGGGAGGTTAGCTTGTTACCCTATCCCTGTTCTCAGCTTTTCTGCTTTACCCATGTTAGTTCACTGAGAGTTTGGCTCCTTGCCACAACCTTGTTCTCTGGGGCAGGTTCAGTGTTCTACCCCTCTTCCACTGTCAGTGTTAGATTACAGTTGGCTGTTTATGTGTTTCAGTTTTGCTGGGGGTGGTTTCCGTCTATCCAGTTGCTGTGCTGGATTATTTTCCAAGAGGGTAGGTAGGGGAGTCACTCATGGTGTATGATGCTCACCTGTTCATTCTTCAGCTTCACACAAACAGCTTTGGAGCTGGATGTTAGGGAGAAATGGCACCACTTTTTTTCAGTATGGTGTAGTGAAGTGAGGCTTTCAACAGGCTAGGGATCCAGGATGTCACAGAGTTTGATTCTGATTGATGCTCTGTCATCTGCTTGTTGGGGGAAAAAAAGAAAGGGAGAAAAAGAAAAGAAAAAAAAACAAGAAAAAGATGGGGGACACTTTTCTTTTCCCAGGGCTGGACATGCTTTGCTGGCTATGATGTGCAGGATTTTCAGGACTGTTAGGTGCAATTAAAGGCTAATTTAAGGTTCAATCTTTGAATTTTATCTGCAGCTAATGTGATGGTGGTTATTATTCTGGCTGAAAGCAATAAGAATTACCCAAGTGTAGCTCCAACATCTCAATGAGGTTTCTGGTGTCTTGGGGCTTAGGATTTCTGATTCCCTACTCTAGCTGCTATTTTGGATCTCTGCCTAGAGTAGGTATTTTATATTATGTTGAATGAATAAATGAATAAATGAGTGTTAATTGTAACAACATAGACACAGGCAAAACAAATTTGAGTTTCAGTTGGTCTTGAAATATAAATGTTACATATGAGATAAAACATTTTTATACATAAATGTTATATTTAATTATATGTAGTATTTACTTATATGCATTTCACAACAATATGTTTGATATCAGCAGAGAAAATAAATATCTGTAAAACTTGATTTTTCAAATAAAAAGCTCTCATGATTTTTGTCATATGTGGAATTCATGGGGTTAAAAAGGACATGAAAGAAAAAGGGATACCATCAGTGATGTAGAAGAGGAAAGGGAGGATATGAAATGGTAATAAGAGGTGAATATTATGAAAGTACAATATGTGCATTTATGGAAATATAATGATACTCATTATTTTGCAAAATTAACATACACTAATACAAAATAAAAAAATGCAGGATGCCTTTAATGGCAAGGATTGTTGGGACCCATGAATTCATTTCAGAAAAAAATTAAGCAGAATTTGCAACCCTTTGCGCACTAGGTACAGGATGACAAAGCTATGGAAACATTTGAAAAACAGCATATATATAGATAAAAAGCTATAAAAACTTGCAAGGGATTTGTGGTCATGGAGGTAGGTACTCAAACTTCTTCTTGCTTAATGTGATCAATATGACTTTGTATATGTCATTTTGAACTTCTATTATTTCATCTGTCAAATTCCTCTGTCATAAGTTATTAGAATTCATGAAAATTAAATGAAATATGTGTGCCAATGTTTCATATGCAATAACAAGATTTTTTAAGCATTTAGTTTATTTTATATGTTTTTCTAATTGTATCATATATATTTTCTAAATAAAAAAATTTCAATGGTATGGCAATATAGGAATTATTTCTATCATCATTGTTTTGTAATATTATGGTTTTTCTATACAAAAAGATTAAATATCCAAAATTTAAATAGCCAGTTAGTGACAGAAGTGGGATTTAACCTTGAGCATATATACTACACAGCCTGCTTCTTATTCTATATAACCACCTGATACACTATTGTCATAATAACTGAATGTAGCAAACTGAATCTAATTAAATAAGGCAAAAATTCAGTGTGCAAAACTCATTTCACTAATGCCCAGTGTCACTCCCAGTGTAAAGTTTATATGTCCCTACTCTATAGAACTCAGGGTTGATCAGGTGGACAAATGAATATGATTGGAGACAATATCTGCCACTTCAATTTAGAACATTTAAAAATAGTAATAACTTTTCTATATTAGAGCAAAGTTAACATGCCTTTCTGTCTCTGTGACTAGTAATTCTTTTATGGTTTGTTTGTCAGTATGCAGTTTGAATTCAGGGTTTATCACTTGCTGGGCAGGCACTCTACAAAGTAAGCCATGTTTCCAGCCCCCTTTGCTTTGGTTATTTATGTATTTGGAGATAATGTCTTGCTTTTTCCCAAACTGGCTTGGACTGTGATACTCCTATTGTATGCTTCCTGCCATCAGTGGGATGGCAAGCATGTGAGATCCTTCTGATCTTAGCTTTCTATGTGGCTTGGGATAACAGAATTTTACCACCATGTGCAGTTATTGGTTTAAATGGGGTTTTGCAAATTTTTGTCCTGCTGGCCTTCAACTATAATCCTTAACCTCATCTCAGCCCTTCAAGTAGCTAAGATTACAGATGTAAGCCACCAGTGCTCAGCTGACTGTAATTCTTAAAATGATGGATTTATGATTAGCTGGCTCTTAAGTGTAAATGACATTAACTGGATATATAGAATCAGAATATCATATCCAACTCATTATAGATTCACTATGTGAGTGAGAAATCAATTTTTGCATTGTAAGTCTTCAGAATTTGTGGGTGGGATGTTTGTTACTGGATAATATACTCTATCATAACAAATAAAATCATAAAAATAGAAAAGTAGAAAAATGAACTGAAGTGTCTCAAAAGATGCAAAAAATTCCAGAGACAAGATTCCCACAAACATAGAAAGAACAATAGCACATTTGCGAAAGCAGACACATACTTTATTTTACCAAACGTAATGTCTTAGTATGCTTTATTTTACTTAATATAATATGTTCCAGTTCTATCTTCTTTACTGCAGATGACAGCACTTCATTATTCTTTGTAGTGAAAGAGAATGATACAAGAAAGGGACAATGAAACAAAGGATATAAGAGGACTTAGAAGTTGGAAAAGAAAAGGAAAGAAACCATTTCTTGGAAACTCCAGAAGAAATTCAGCCTAGTTTACATGCTTTTTAGCTCTTTTAAGGCTCCTCTGAAACTTTATTTCATTTAAGTCACTACATTTGTGGTAGGACTTGCCAGAACTAGGTATTGTCAAGCTATTTTGGTCAAATCTCAATGAAGAAAAAAGCAGTACCTTGTTTCAATTCTCATTTTTCTGACCACGAGTGAGGTTCACTAGTTTTTCATATTTATAATTATTTTAGATTCTTGGAATTTGATTTCTTATAGGTAGTATGAATACAATTAAATTGCTAGTGAATTTTGTGAAAATAGTTTGCACATGAAAACAATGTATTCTCATATGAATTTGTTAATCATTTAATTCTTTCCTCATATTTTTCTTCAAACAGTCTCTGATGCTGTTCAATTTTATGAAATATTATTTAGTAGAAACATAGCATATGCCAAATGCGTATTATCTGTTTCATGTCTAGAGAATTGTGAAACAGTTGATGATAGTTTCCTATTGGTTCTGTAACAAGTTGACAAAAATTTATTGCCTTAAAATAACTCAAATTTATTATTTTATAATTCAGAGTGTCAACAGTCTAAAACACACCTCTGGAAGTGAAAATCAAGTTATCAGCCGGGCTATACTGTTTATAAAACCACTAGGGAAATCTTTCCATTGCCTTTCCAGGAAACAATATGGTTTCTTTATTTATTATTCATTTATTCACATGTGCATACATTGTTTGGGTCATTTCTCCCCCCTTCCTCCTCCCCCATCTTTTCCCTCCTTCCCCCTCCCCCACCCTTTCCCTCCTTCCCCACTAAGTTTCACCAAGTCCTGTTCTGCTTTTATCACTAATTTTGTTGAAGAAAAGTCACAAGCATAATAAGGAAGACAAAGTGTTTTTGCTAGTTGAGCTAAGGATAGTTATACAGAAATATTCCAAGTGTTTCTTTCATGTACACGTGTTATGACCCATGTTGATTTATCTCTGATCTTTACACTGGTATCTGATCCCCTTCTCATGATAACGTCTGTCACTTTAAGGTTTTTGTATTAGCTCCTCTGGGGTGGGGACAACAAACACTTTCATGTTTTGGGTTTTCTATCTATTTCTATATCACCCATATGTGCTCTCCCCTTGTCATGTGATCCCAGTCCAACCACATTGCTGCATTTGCCCTACATCTAAAGTCTGCATATGAGGGAAAACATACGATTTTTGGTCTTCTGAGCTTGGCTGACCTCGCTTAGAATGAAGTTCTCAAGTTCTATCCATTTACCTGCAAATGATAAGATTTCATTCTTTTTCATGGCTGAGTAAAATTCCATTGTGTACAAGTACCACATTTTCTTGATCCATTCATCAATTCTGGGGTAAATTGGTTGTTTCCTTAACTTGGCTATTGTGAATAGTGCTGCAATAAACATGGGTGTGCAGGTGCCTTTGGAGTAACCTGAGTTGCATTCCATTGGATATATCCACAGCAGTGAGATTGCTGGATCATATGGCAGGTCTATGTTTGGATTTTTAAGAAACCTCCAAATTTTATTCCAGAGTGGTTGCACCAGCTTGCATTCCCACTAGCAGTGGACCAGGGTTCCTTTTTCCCTACATCCTCGTCAACACATGTTGTTGGTGGTGTTTTTGATGATGGCTATTCTTATAGGGGTGAGGTGGAATCTTAGTGTTGTTTTGATTTGCATTTCCTTTATGGCCAGAGATGGTGACCATTTTTTCATGTGCTTTTTTGCCAATTGAATTTCTTCTTTTGAGAAAGTTCTGTTTATTTCAGTTGCCCATTTTTTATTGGTTCATTGATTTTAGGAGAGTTTAGTTTCTTAAGTTCCCCGTATATTCTGCTTATCAGTCCCTTGTCGGGTGTATAGCTGGTGAATATTTTCTCCCACTCTGTGGGTGGTTGCTTTCATTTAGAGAATATTTCTTTTGTTGTGTAAAAGCTTTTTAATTTTATGAAGTCCCATTTGACCATCCTTTCTCTTAGTTGTGAGGCTGCTGGAATTCTATTGAGGAAGTCTTTGTCTATACCTCTTAGTTCCAGAGTGTTTCCTCTCCTTCCTGTAGTAACTTCAGAGTTTCAAATCTAATATTTAGGTTCTTGATCCATTTTGTGTTGATACTAGTACAGGGTGATAGATATGGATCTAGTTTCACTTTCTTGCAGACAGGTTACCACTATTCCCAGCAACATTTTTTGAAGAAGCTGTCTTTTCACCATCGTATGTTTTTGGCATCTTTGTCAAAAATGAGGTGGGTATAGCTGTGTGGATTCATATCTGGGTCCTCTATTCTGTTCCACTGGTCTTCATGTCTGTTTTTGTGCCAGTACCATGCTGTTTTTATTGCTATTGCTTTGTAATATGTTTGAAGTCGAGTATTGTGATACTGCCAGCATTGTTCTTTTTGCTGAGTATTGCCTTGGCTATTTGTGGTCTCCTGTGTTTCCAAATGAATTTTAGGGTAGATTTTTCAATCTCTGTGATGTGAATTGCATTAAACATGTGATTGCTTACGGTAGTATAACCATTTTTACTATGTTGATTCTACCGATCCATGAGCATGGGAGATCTTTCCATCTTCTGTAGTCCTCCTTAAGTCTCTTTCTTCAGGTGTTTGTAATTGTCCTTGTAGAGTTCATTCACATCCTTTGTTAAATTTACTCCTAGGTATTTGATTTTTTTGAGGGTATTGTGAATGAAATTGTTTCCATATATTCCTTCTCAGTTTGTTCATTGTTGGTGTATAGAAAAGCTAATGATTTTTGTAGGTTAATTTTTTCTTCTGCCACCTTACTGTAGCTGTTTATGGTGTCTAAGAGTTTTTGGGTAGAATTTTTTTGTTTTTAAGATATAGGATCATATCATCTGCAAATAAGGATATTTTGACAGTTTCTTTACCTATTTGTATTCTGTATATTTCTTCTTCTTGCCTAATTGCTATGGCTAGAAATTCCAGTACTATGTTGAATAGAAGTGGGGATAGTGGGCACCCTTGTCTCATTCCTCATTTTAGGGGGAGTGATTTCAGTTTTTCACCATTAAATATGATGTTGGCTGTATGTTTGTCATAAATAGCCATTACAATGTTGAAATACATTCCTTCTATTCCTAATTTTCTTAGAGCTTTTATCATGAACTGGTGTTGGATGTTGTCGAAGGTTTTTTCTGCATCTATTGAAATGATTAAGTGGTTTTTGTCTTTGCTTCTATTGATGTGATGTATTACATTTTAGATTTGCATATGTTGAATGACCCCTGAGTCCCTGGGATGAAGCTGACTTGGTCATGGTGTATGACCTTTCTGATATGTTGTTGGATTCGGTTTGCCATTATTTTATTAAGGATTTCTGCATCAATATTCATTAAGGAAATTGGCCTGTAATTCTTCTTTTTGGAGGTGTCTTTGTCTGGTTTTGGGATGAGAATAATATTGGCTTCATAAAATGAGTTAGGCAGTTGTTCCTTCCCTTTCTATTTCGTGGAAGAGTTTAAGAGAGTTGGTATTAGTTCTTCTTTAAATGTCTGATAGAATTCAGGAGTGAATCCATCAGGTCTTGGACTTTTCTTTTTTGGGAGGCTCTTGATTGCTGCTTCAATTTCTTTTTGTGTTATTGATGTATTCAGGTGATTAATATCTTCTTGGTTCACTTTTGGGTGGTTGTAAGTTTCTAGAAATCTGTCTATTTCATCATGATTTTCAAATATATTAAAGTATAGGTTCTCAAAGAAGTCTCTGATGATTTCCTGGATTTCTGTGGTGTTTGTTTTATCTCATCTTTTGCATTTCTGATTTTACTAATTTGTGTTTTTTCTCTCCTCATTTAGTTAGGTTTGCCAGAGGTCTGTCAATCTTATTTAACTTTTTAATGACCCAATTTTTTGTTTTATTTTTTTTGTGGTTTTTTTGTTTCTATTTCATTGATTTCAGCCCTTATTTTAATTATTTCTTTCCTTCTGCTTGTTTTGGGATTTGATTGTTTTTGTTTTTCTAGGAGTTTGAGCTATAGCATTAAGTAATTGATTTGATATTCTTTTGTCCCTTTGGTTTATGCACACATGGCTATAAACTTTCCTCTAAGGACTGCCTTTGATGTGTCCCATAGGTTCTGATAGGTCTTGTTTTCATTTTCATTAGCTTCCAGGAAAGTTTTAATTTCCTTTTTAATTTCATCAATGATCCATTCATCATTGTGCAATGTGTTGTTCAGCTTCCAATTCTTTGCATGTTTTTACTGCTCTTTTTGTTCTTGATTTATAGTTTTAATGCATTGTGGTCAGATAGAATGCATGGGATTATTTCTATTTCCTTATATTTGCTGAAGTTTGCTTTGTGCCCTAAAGTATGATCAATTTTGGAGAAGGTTCCATGGGCTGCTGAGAAGAATGTGTATTGTGCAGAAGTTGGATGAAATATTCTGGAGATATCATCTATGTCCATTTGTTCTATGGTGTGATTTAGTTTTAGAATTTCTTTATTGATTTTTTGTTTGGATGACCTATCTATTGGTGAAAGGGAGTATTAAGGTCTCCCACTATCTCTGTGTTGGAATTTATGTATGTTTTTATGTCCTTCACAGTATGTTTTATGAAATTGAGTGCATTGACATTGGGTGCATATAAGTTGACAATTGTTATTTCCTTTTGGTGTATTTCCCTTTTTATTATTATGGAGTGTCCTTCTTTATCTCATTTGATCAATGTAGGTTTGAAGTCTACTTTGTCAGAGATAAGTATTGCTACTCCTGCCTGTTTTTGGGAGCCATTGGCTTGGTAAATTTTCTTCCAGCCTTCCATCCTAAGCCTATGCTTATTTCTATCAATGAGATGGGTCTCCTGTAAGCAGAAAATTGTTGGATCTTCCTTTTTAATCCAGTTTGTCAAATGGTGCCTTTTGATGGGGGAGTTAAGTCCATTAACATTAAGTGTTAGTATTGATAAGTATGTGGTGATCCCTGTCATGTTGTTGTCTTTGTTGATTAAGGGTTTGATTATGTGTAGCTGAATCAATGTTACTCTGTACTTTCTTGCCTTTTCTTCTCCTGTGGTTTGGTACTGCCTGCCCTTTCATGGTTTTGTTTGCTTTCATTTTCTGTGTGCAGAATTCCTTGGAGAATCTTTTGTATTGGTGGCTTGGTGGTCATATATTGTTTTAGTTTCTTTTATCATGGATGACTTTTATTGTTCCATGTATTTTGAATGGCAGTTTTTCTGGGTAGAGTATCCTAGGATTGAAGTTATTTTCATTCAGTGCCCAAAATTCCTCATTTCATGCCCTTCTTACTTTTAAGGTTTCCATTGAGAAATCTGCTGTTATTTTGATGGGTTTACCTTTGTATGTTATTTGTTTTTTCTCTCTTATAGTGTTCAATATTCTTTCTCTAGTCTCTGTACTTGTTGTTTCGATGATAATATGTCATGGGGTAGTTCTATTTTGGTCAAGTCTGTTTGGTGTTCTGAAGGCTTCCTTTACCTGGATGGACAGGCTGTGGGTCTGGCTCAGGGCTGGGGTCCAGTGCAGCTGAGGGGGGATCCTGGTGGTCAGGGATTCAGCACGGGGCTGTGGCATGTCACGACAGAGGGGCAGATATCCTGGTGGGGTGTGAATCTGGCTTGGGCTGGGGTCTGGCATGGCTGAAGGGCGTGTATCCCAGTGGCTCATGGATCCGGCATGGCCCAAGAGGTGGGGATCCTGCTGTGGGTGGATACATTGAGGGTCTGTGGTCTGGTGCCACCCGAGGGGTGGAAAGCCTGGCAGAATGGAGCAACAGCTCTGGAGGCCTACAGGGTGGGGATTTGGCAGGCCAGCAGTTCTTTTATTAGATCATTGTGTGGAGAAGCCTTCCACCATCTAAGGGTTTAGAGTGTTGTATTTTTGGCTTTCCGTTGTGCTTTACCTCAGCCAGGCATGTCTCCAGCTTCTCAGCAGGGTCTCTGGTTCAGGAGCTCTTTATCTGTCACCATCTTGGATCTCAGGTGCTATTAGTTCTTGACTGATAGCCTCCTTCAGTCTTTAAAAATAGTAGTGGCAGCTCAGTATTCTCATCCCGTCACTTCTTTGATTCTTTTTTTTCTTAGCTATTTCACTTATAAGATATTTCTGCCTTTGTTAAGTATTTTCATACAATCCAAGATAAGATAATCTTTTTTGCTTCAAATCAGTTGATTAGCAACCTTCATTCCAATTTTAGTTTTATTTTTAATATTTTACCATGTAAACAAGTATACTCACAGGTTCTAGAATTAGTATATAGACATCTTTTGTGGACCATTATTCTACCTACTACACAGCACTTATTAGATTTTCTCTATTGTTTTGCACTGGAAATTCTGTGTGGAATTTAAAAATAAATTTTTATTATTTTATTTTATATAATAAATATAATATATTTAATAAATAATAAAATAATATTTTATTTTATATAAAATTTTTATTTTATGTTCATTATACAGGGGATTCATATGACAATTCTAATTAAATTTATATTGTACATTAGTTACATTGTATCCAAAATCTTTCCCCCTCAGCTCCCTCCCTGCCCCACTTAAAACAATTTCAAGAGGTTTCTTTGTTCTATTTCATATAAGTATATGAAGTCGATCAATTGTATACTATCACTTTAATCGCCTTCATTCACCCACCACTAGTACTCTCTCACATAAATTGTTCCTATTTTATAGTCCAGTTTTTCATTGTTAATATTTAAGATAGTGTTCAAAGGAATTTCTCAATGTATTTCCACTGTGAGTTTACATTACTTTGTTCTGCTCAATCCCTTACAAAATCAACTCAAAGTGGATCAAAGACCTTAATATAAAGCCTGAAACTTTGAAACAACACTAGGAAGCAGTAGGAAATACATTAGAACAAATGGTATAGGGAACAACTTCCTAAATAGAATTCAAAAGGCTCAGGAGCTAAGAGGGAGAATGACCAAATGTGACTGCATCAAATTAAAGAAGTTCTGCACAGAAAAAGAAAGTCACTAGGCTCAAGAGACAGCCCACAGAATGGGAGAAAAGCTTTGCCAGCTACTCATCTGACAAGGGACTAATATCCAAAATGTAAAGGGACCTCAAAAAACTCAACCCCCAAAGAATCAATAGCCCACTGAAGAAATGGGCACATAAATTAAACAGGGAATTCTCAAAGGAAGAGGTACAAATGTCCAGTAAATACGTGATGAAGTATTCAACTTCTCTGGTTATAAAATAGATGCAAATCAAAACTACACTTAAATTTCATCTCACCCAGTTAGAATGACCACAATCAAGTGCAATAACAATGAATGCTGGTGAAGATATGGCAAAACAGGAGCCCTTATACACTGCTGGTGGGAGTGTGAATTAGTACAACCACTATGGAAAGCAGTATGGAGATTCCTCAAAAAACTAGAGATAGAACTAGTATATGATCCAGTGATACTGCTCTTGGGGATTTTTGCCAAAAGAACATATACAGTAGAGACACCTGTACACCTATGTTCATCACAGCACTGTGCCCAAAAGCATACCTTTGGAAACAACCCAGGTGCTCTACAACTGATGAGTGGGTCAAGAAAATTTTGTATATATACACAATGGAGTATTACTCAGCCATAAGGAGTAATGACACCTGTTTTTGTGGTACTGGGGCTTGAACTCAGGGCTTTCACCTTAAGGTACTCTGCCAGCCCTATTTTTTTGTGAAGGGTTTTTCAAGATAAGGTTTCATGCATTGTTTTTCCTGACTATCTTTGATCTCTGATCCTCCTGATCTGTGCCTCCTGAATAGCTAGGATTACAGGCTTGAGCCACCAGTTCTCGGCTATGACACATGGTTTGAAGTTAAATGGATGTAAGTGGAGGCCATCATGCCAAGTGAAGCAGCCAAGCTCAGAAAGACAAAGAATGCTTTTTTTCTCTTATACATGGAAGATACATCAAAAAGCTCAACATATACACAAAAACAAGCATGATCATAAACAAGCTTAGATGTAGAACCTGACTGTAATAGTGTAACTACTATATGGAACTCAGGGAAAGAGGGAAAGGAAAAGAAAGTGATGGAGCATCAGTAATATCATAAAGCATTGTGTGTATTTGAAAGAATATTGGAGTCAGAAAGGTTTGGAGTCTGCAGTTCATAGCTGCAATATGTTTTACATACCACTTACCTGAACTACCTCAGTTTACATTTCAGAAAATACATGTGATATTTATGCCTACTTACTTGTTTACAGTGTAAAGATTGACGTAGTGTTAATATTGTGAAAATAATAATAATTCGTGGAATCTTTACTATTTGATCCATACAGAGTAAGACCTGAAAATATTTTTGTTCTTTACTTTATCACACATGGTCATGACTAAAATCCCTTAAAGTGCGTTGGTGGGTTCTTGACACTCAATTGATTAAAAATTAATTTGCTTAATATTCCTTCAAAGGTACAATTTATTGCTATGTTCATGATTGTAAATAAAGTTCCAAACTATTTGTTGTCATTGAAGTGGGTTTGCATGTTAACCTATGCCTTATTTTAATTGATATTATAAAAAGTCAATGGCAGTAGGACTCTTTTCTAAGCCCATGGAGAGGTACCTTTTTCTTAGTAGTTTATTCTACAACATATTCACTCTGTATGCTATTTAAGGAAGCAGCCAGCAATATTGACGTTGACGTTAATTGAATTGACATGAATTGATACTATATTTTACAAACTGAAGACCTGATGAACAGAATCCAAGATGTAAAATATCTTGTCCAGTCAAAGATTGAACATTTTCATAAATGATTTACAAATACACTTGCAGTGTTTAAAAAGGTACTTCTAAAGACATTTCACTGTCTGAACTGGAATATTTACCCTTCTATATCCTTGACTGGGGCACCTGATGATTCAATTCAGTATATATATTTTGTCAATTGTATGTATTTCTTTAAGGCTGTAGGTTGGAAAAGGTATTGCTGGAAACATTACTAAGGAATTTGGTGAATACCAGTACAGCTTCTTTGCACTGTGATGTTGAAGGTGGTGGAAAAGCAGTAGCATTTCACATCACTGCTTTTCCCCTCTTGTCCTCTTTCTTTTCCTGACCGGCATAATTAGACCATAATTTCTTTTTAGATAGATCACTTTACACTCACCTTTAGTATAGTTTACTCTGCATTTCCTCTGAAGAAAATAATGAATTCTATTTCATTTTAGTCATATTCTGTTTGATCCATTTAGCTTTTTGAAGACTGACAGTAGAGTTAGGTAAAAAAATGGTCTGTGGGTATAGGTTTAGGTTTTTTTGACATTAATCTTTTAGTTATATTCATCTTCAATAAATGAGATTTTTTTCATATTTTTAACCTCTTTGTATCCATTTAACATTGATCAGTTTTTGATCCTTATCTTTGTATCAGTATTGTATATGTTGATGCATCTGTTAGTATAGTGTTCATAAGTGCATTTATATATGTGATAGACAAGCTGTAAATGAAAGTTTTCTTCATGTTAAAACTAGAAATAAAGGTCTAAATTTATAAAACATGTTCTATTATAGATAAATAAATAGAAAACTCTGAGCAACAATAAAAAAATCCTTGGAAATAATATTATAGCGGTGTCATTACTACACAAATAGGAGAAGCAATTATAGTCTACACAGTTACACTAGAGAATATTTTGCAGTTTGAAAAGTTATTCTTTTGTTATCTGAGCTCTGAAGTCTCCTTGGTTAAGTAACTACCATGTACACCTGGGGGAAAACGTGGCCCTATAGTTTTTGCTAATGAAAATATCTTAATTAATAAATATTAATGAACTAGATTGAATTCTTTAAAGTATCTAAAAATAAAATAAACTAATAACTTCATTCAGCCTTTATTGCTCAGCTTTCCAGGCATATAGTCCTGACTCATGCTGGCTTCCTGCTCCACTGAGGCAAACATTTATACCAGCCCTCTGTCCCAGTTAATTAAACAGAAATGTGTATGGTAGTTTATCCAGTGGTTTCAGTGTCCTTTGAAATACAGTTTTGACAGTTGACCCAGTCAAATAGAGATGTACAAGTGACTAACTTAAGATTCTGTAAGAATACATTCCAATGGAACAAGTTTAAAATGGTATTCCTTGTTGGCATCGAACCAAGTTTTGAATGGCATGAACCAGGTAGTTATTTAATACAATGACATTGGTCACAGTGTCAGAAGTCATGCTGAATCCAATAGTGGTTACTTGCGGCCACATTGTAATTTCAGGACAGTTATCAGTCAACACATATTTCTTCTCCAACTGCCTCTCCATAAAAGTCATCACTATAAAGAAATGATGATCTGAGAGCTAGTTTCCACAGTCTCCTGTATCAAACCTTTTTGTCTTACCTAAGATCATAAAATCTTCTAATTTTCATCTTGTTAAAGTGTCTTTCTATACTTTTCACAGAAGTTATTGATTTTCTACAAAATCACATTAATACTACAATAGTTTTCTGTAACTAAGCTGGAAAATATTCCTTGTATACAACATGACTGGGAAATACGTATTTGTGTGTAGCTGAATTCTGCAGATAGATAAAACTTGCTCTGTTAGCATCAGGAAACTTGTTTTAAGTACTCTTTGGTCTTTTAAAAAATACTCTATTATATCTGTTCTTGTTTAATTAATAAACTGAGGCATAACACAATTCTTAATTCCACTTATGGGTCTGCTACTCATCTGATAAGTTACCCTGGACCTTATTTTCATAACTTAAAACTGGATATTCTTATTAGGAACAGCATTTTCCAAGTTAAAATGTGAAGTTTGACCAAAAGGTATTTGAAAAATCACTTAGCATCACTAACCACAAGAGAAATGAATATCAAAACCACAGTGAAACACTACCTTCTGCTTTTTAGAATGGCTTTTATTAAGAAGATGCAAGACCACAATTGCTGGCAAGGATGTAGAACAAAGGCAATCCTTGTATACTGCTAGAGGGACTGTAAATTTGTGTAGCCATTATGGAAAATGGAATGGAGGTTTCTCAAAAAATCAAATATAATACTCCCATATGTATCATGATATCACTGTGGAATACATACACAAAGGAAATGAAATCAATATTTGTAAAAGATAATTGGACTCCTATGTTTATTGCAGCACTGCTCACAATAGCCATGATATGAATGGAATACTATCCAGTCTTATAAAAAGGAACCCTGTCAATATACTTAAATAGAGAAAAAATATTTGCAAAATTATTAGAAAACCAAATACTTCAAATATATTGTTATAGTTTAGACATGAAGTGTCCCTCAAAAGAGACATGTATTAAAAGTTTGATCCCACTTGTGGCACTATTTTTGGAGGTTCTAGAAAAATAGGGAACTGGTGCTTAGCTTAAGGAAGTAGGTCATTGTGGGCATGTTCTAGGGGGTGTATCTTTCCCTGACTCTCACCCACTTGCTTCTTGGTTTCCATGATGTGAATTGCTCTGCTCTGTCATACCCTCCTCACCATGATGGATTGAAACCTCTGAAACCATGACCCAAAATAAATCCTTCCTCTCCCTTAATTTGTTTATGTAAAGTGATTTGTAGTGACAAAAAGAGTAATGAATATATAAAACATAATTTATCATGAACAAATCAAACTTTTCACAGGAATACCTGTTGGTTCAACATGTGAAAATCAACTAATATGATAAACAATATGGATGGAAAAAAATCACATGGAAAATCAATTTAGATAACTCAATTGATGCAGAAATATTGAGAAATTTCAACAACATTTTGTCTAAAATATTTAACATATTATGAAGAGAATGAAATATCCTAATCCTAATAGGTGCATTTATGGAAAACCTGCAGCTGATAGGATACTCAAAGTCAAAGAGTGAAAGATTTTGCCCTAAGATCACGATGTCTTCTCTGATAATTTATATTCACCATTTTATTAGAGGTGCTATCCAGACAGACTAGAAAAAAATTCAAATTGGAAAAAAATATTATTTGAAGATGACATGGTGTTGTATATAGAATATCCTTAGGATTCCATGCACATAAAAATCTATTAGAACTAATAAATAAGTTAAGAAATGTTTTAGGATAAAACATCAACATTTAACTTTAAATACATTTCTATATGTTAAGAATAAATCATTCACAAAAAGAAATCAAAAAAATTTTAAGTATAATTGCATCAAAAATCATAAAATATATATTAATAATTTTTTAAAAAGAGGTAGAAGGCATACACAGAAAATGATAAAACATTGCTGAAAAACTAAAGACAGAAATAAATGGTGAGACACCCAATTTTCATGAATTTAATAATATAGATATGATGGAAATAGTCCTCAAAGTAGTCTGCAACTCCATTTTTTCACAGAAATTGACAAGCTGATCTTAACTTTTAGCTGGGATTTCAATAGCATCCAAAAAACCAAAAATCTTGATTGAGAACAGTAGTCAAGATGGGTTCCGGTGGCTCACGATTATAATCCTAGCTACTCAGGAGGCAGAGATCAGTAGGATCAAGGTTCAAAGCCAGCCCAGGCAAATAGTTCACCAGACTCTGGAAAACATTCTTCACATAAAAGTGCTGGTGGAGTGGTTCAAGGTGTAGGCCCTGAGTTCAAGCCCCAGTACTGTAAAAGAAAGAGAACAGTAATCAAAATAGAATGAATTTTTTCAGAGAAGTAGCAGGATTCAAACTCAACACACAAAAGACAGCAATTTTTCCATGCACAAGCAATGAACTCCCTGAAAAAGAAATCAAGAACGCAATGCCATTTACAATAGAATAAAAAAAATTTAGGCATAAACTTAACCAAAGATGCTGAAGACCTCTACAAAGAAAACTACAAATCACTGAAGAAAGAAATTGTAGAAGATTCCAGAATATGGAAAGATCAAACATGTTCATGGTTCAAAAGAATAAAGATTACTAACTGGCTATGTTACCATAAGTGGCATACAAATTCAATGCAATTCCCACAAAAACTCCAAAGATACTATTCACTCAAGTAGAAAAATAACCTGAAATGTATTATGGAAACACAAAAGATTCCAAACAACCATAGCAGTCCTGAGCAAAAACAGTAATGGTGAAGGTATCATAATACCGGGATTCAAATTATGTTACAGAAATAGTGTAATAAAACATCATAGTACAAGTACAAAAACAGGCATCTAGACTAATGGAATAGACTAGAAGACCAAATAATAAGCCCACACAGCTACAATCATCTTCTTTTTTACAAAAGAGCTTAAAACATATGTTGGAAAAAAGACAGCCTCTTCAACAAATGGTGTTGGGAAAACTGGATAGTCACATGTAGAAGACTGAAACATGATCCTGATTTCTCACCTTGTACAAAAATAAACTCAAAGTAGATCAAACATCTTAATGTAAAATCTGACAGTTTGAAACTACTTTAGGAAAACATAGTAAAAACATTTTATGATATAGACATAAGGCAATAACATCCTGAATTGGTCTCCAGTGATT
This sequence comes from Castor canadensis, assembly GCF_047511655.1. Lineage (NCBI taxonomy): Eukaryota > Metazoa > Chordata > Mammalia > Rodentia > Castoridae > Castor > Castor canadensis. Next base: position 10,572,422 of record NC_133405.1, read on the forward strand.
CAGGAGATGAAAATAAGAATTGACAATGAGATTGTATCAAATTAAAAGGCTTCTGCATAGTGAAATAAAGAATCAAAAGTGAAGAGGCAGACTATTGAATTGGAGAAAACTTTGCCAGATATTCATGGGAAAGAGGATTAGTATTCAGAATGTATTAAGAACTCAAATAATTAAAACCAAAATAGCAAATAATCCAATCAGTAGATGGGTAAATGAATTGAATAGACATGAAGTTTTTCAAATGAACAAGAATGAATGGCAAACAAATGGATGAAGAAAGGTCAACATCCTTAGCTCTCATTCTTAGCTCTTATATTTCTCAGGGAAATACAAATCAAAACTACACTGAAATTTCATCACAATGTCTATGAAGAAAACAAACAATAGCAAATGGTGGTAAGGATTTGGGGAAAAAGGACCCCTTTACTCTGTCAGTGGGAATATACACTATGGTAATCCTTATGGAATTCAAAAAGAAAGTTTCTCAAAAAATTAAAAATAGAACTCGCATATGATCCATACATACCAATTTGGATATATAAAAAAAATCAACACCAGCATCCCGGCATGGTGGTACATACCTGCATTCCTTGCTATCAGGGATGTGCAGCTGGGCGGATCATGTTTTTAGGATGGCAAAAGAGAAGTTAATGAGACTCTATTTCAAAAAAAACAAAATGAAAATCTGAGATTTGGCTCACACGGTAAAGCACCTGATTCACAAACATGAAGCCCTAAATTAAAACCTCAATACCACCAAAGAAATATCAAAGTCGGAATGCTACAGATATACTCACCATGTGTACTGTGGCACCAGGCACAATAGACAAATTGTGGAATGAGCCTAGGAACCCTCAGTGGATAAATAGATATAGAAAATTTGGTATATATGCATAATGGGGTTTTACATCCATTTTTTTTTTTAGGTTAGCAATGTTTCTTTTTTTTTTCTTTTTCTTTTATTATTCATATGTGCATACAAGGCTTGGTTCATTTCTCCCCCATGCCCCCACCCCCTCCCTTACCACCCACTCCACCCCCTCTCTCTCCCCCCCACCCCCTCAATACCCAGCAGAAACTATTTTGCCCTATTTCTAATTTTGTTGTAGAGAGAGTATAAGCAATAACAGGAAGGGACAAGGGTTTTTGCTGGTTGAGATAAGGATAGCTATACAGGGTTTTGACTCACATTGATTTCCTGTGCGTGGGTGTTACCATCTAGGTTAATTCTTTTTGATCTAACCTTTTCTCTAGTACCTGTTCTCCTTTTCCTATTGGCCTCAGTTGCATTTAAGGTATCTGCTTTAGTTTCTCTGCGTTAAGGGCAACAAATGCTAGCTAATTTTTTAGGTGTCTTACCTATCCTCACCCCTCCCTTGTGTGCTCTCGCTTTTATCATGTACCAAAAATCGTATGTTCTCCCTCATATGTGGACATTAGATCAAGGGCAATTACATCCATAAAGAAGAATGAAATTACATTGTTTGCTGGAAAATGGGTGAAACTAAATGGAGGTCATCGTGTTCAATGAAAAACAAACAAAAACTGAACAAGTATTACCCAGCATGTGGAAAAATTGGGGCCCTCATTCATAGCTAGTTGGAGTGGAAAATGGTACAGCTACTATGGAAAATAGTGTGGATACTAAACCATAGTCACCATATGATGTAATGTTTAGGTATATACACAAGAGAACTGAAAGCATTTGTCTACATAAAATCATGTCACAAATATTTATAGCAGTATCATCCATAATCTAAATAGTAGAATCAGTCCATATGGCCACTGACAAATGAACAAAAGTTATATATTCATACAATTGAATGTTATTAATAATCAAAAAACAAAGTACTAATATATGTTATGACATGAACATTGAAAATATTATGTTCAGTGAAAGAAACTAGACACAAACAGCCACATATTATGTTAATCTATTTATACTAAATGCCCAGAATAGGCAAATCCACAAAAGCAGAAAATAGATTAGTGATTTCTAGGGATTTGTAGGAGGAGGTACCTGGTGAATATGAATGTGTACAGGGTTATTTTTGGGGGTGATGAAACTATTATGGGTTTAGATAATGGCAATCATTGCAAAAGTTTCTAAGTACAATAAAATTATTGAATTGCACATTTTAATGGGTAAATTTTATGGTATGTGAAATATGTCTCAATTTTACAAAAGAGAACCAAAAAAGAAAATGGATCAGTAATTAAGAATCTTCCCATGAAGGAAACACCAGGCAAAGGCATTTTAAAATCTCTTTCTTCCAAACAGAGAAAAAAAATAATTCCATTCTTACATAAATCATTCTAGAATATAAAAAAGAATGAGTACTACTTAGTGCATTTGATAAAACTTGCATATTTTGACAACTAAATCTAAAACTGACATTATGAAAGGAGAAAATTCTAATACTATATCACTTACAGTAGCAGATATTCAAAATAGAATATTCAAAGAATCTCCTTTTGCCTATTGGCTTTGTTTGAATGTAAACAACTTTCCCTCAATCTAATATGTTCTTAAATGCCCCTTTTTGTCTTAGTTTTAAATTTATGATAATTTTTGTCCTGGTATTAATTCTTTCTTCCTTTTATAGCTCTCCAACCTGGGCACAGACTTCTGTAGTAATCACCTCACTACATAATCTTGTTCTACGTTCTAAAGAACCACACTTTAGTTTCAACTACAGAAATATCATAGAGATCAATGAAGAAATAAAGAGAAACAGGGGTTGATTCATTATAAGATGAAAAAATCATCTCAGAAAGGTAGTGAAATATTCAATAAGATAATTATAACCCTGATCTTCATATGGAAGTCAAAAAGACTGGGAAATGCTAAAATTCTTGGTCAATGAATCTTTATATATCAAGAATGTGACTACCAAGGGAAGAATACTATGCTTGAATCTGGTGTGGCCATTGATCCTATGCATAGAGTGGCAGTCTAAAAAGACTTTACATTACATTAATGTACCCACTGAACATGAAAATTGAGCAGAGAAGTAGGAGAAAGCATAGACAGAAGTCAGGAAATAATGACTGTATTAATCTTAGTTGCTCTTATGGGAGAACATATGGTATAGAAAACATTCTCCATAACACACTAATGGTAAAACTCTGGAAAAAAATTGGAAATTATCCATAAAATGGATACAGTACAGATTCTTTTTCTGGCTGAAATTTAAATCAGCTAATACATGCTTATCAACAAAAAAAAGTTTGGTAAAACCTAAGATATTTGAGGTTTGCCCAGTTGTGCTATTTGTGAAGCAGAGTAGAATTGTGGAAATGTGGTATTCCTTCTTCTGACATGCCCACAGAGTCCTTATCTGATTCGTAAATGCCTGATCATCTGGGATTTGTGAAATAAAGGTAATTATTCTATACTAATTGTATCTCCCTACTCTTCTACTTGGCAAATTGTTTCTTTCTCTTCCAAGTAGATTGTGAGCTATCTGAAGGCAGGTTTCATATTTTACAACTCTATAGAGGAAGAATTAATATATAGGTTAAGGCTCCATTAGTGAAACCTGATTTCAAATCATTGTTATTACACCTCCTGACTAGATGACCTTAAGCAAATTATTTACCTCTCTCTGATTAAATTCCCTTACTTGTGAAAGCCTCTTAAATAAAAGTACTAATAATCCATGGATTTGACTCAGAGAACACCAGAGTGACTTGAAGTCCCACTTTTCAAAGAGAACTTTTAAGAATTGGGGCCAAAATCCCTCTGTCTCCTTCCTAAGAGCTTTAAGAGCTTGGCCTTAGAGATGTATAACGTGTGGTAAGACTTTTTAGGCATACTTTTTTAAAGTCATGGAATTCAAGCATAGAAGAATTTAATAAATTATAAGAACTAAGTAACATGTACAAAAATTTTTATCAGTTATTTCCTACAAAACAAATACATGGCATGTTATTTCCCAAGTTCGGGATAAATCATTTTTACTAAAACATTCCAGACAAAAGCTGCAGAATATATCTCACTGAGATGCCATTTGTGTAAAGTTTGGAAGAGATTAAGGATCTGAACCATAGATAACTCTAAGACCAATGCAATAACTACCTTGATAATAATAACCAATCATGCTCCTTTCCATCTTATAAATTTAGCTTTGATTGTCCATTATATTGATTTATTTTTTTAAGAAGGCTAGTTAAAAATACTTTTCTCGCTAATCTTTTTGAGACAAGTTCTCTCTATGTAGCCTATATGTAGATCTCCTGCCTCCACCTCCTGAGTATTGGGATTATAAGCACGTACCACTATGTCTGCAACTCTCTGTTTTAGTTGAATAATACTAGTTCCCCAGTAACACAGTTTAAAATTCAGTTACCACAATATATTAACTAGAAATAAATGAATAACATAAAAATTAAAATTTGTTTTAAAATTCACAAATTGACAGGTAAATAAAAAGACCCATCCATTCATGTCTCTTTTTTTTGTCAACAATTTCTTACTAGGTGTCTGTAATTGAGATAATATACAGATAGCGAAGTGTGAAGTTGTGCTACGTCCTTTCTATAAAATGATAAATCCATACATCATTATAGGTAATTAAAGGAAGTTTTAACCAAAAGAGATGAAACTGAAGCAAAGGAAAAGGAAAATGATAAAATATTGGAAAGGAAATTAGAATCAAATGCACAAGGGCATGTATATGCCTATGTATGTATGTATGTATGCATGCATGTGTGTTTCTTTTATCACTACATTTTATCATTGTTTTCTGTCCCCTAAACTGATAACTTTTCTTGTTTATTTGTTTAAGCCAGGAGTCAAAAAACATTTTTGTACAGGGCCAGATACTAAGTATTTTAGGATTTTAAGCCAGGTGGTCTCTGTTGCAACTGTTCAACTTTGCAGTTTTACTGTGAAAGTAACCATATGGACACAAATGGCTATGGGTATGTTCCAATAGAAGCTTATTGACAAAAGCACACGGTTTGCCAAATTGTATTCACAGGTCATACATTGCTAAACTTTGGCTTAGAATAATTTCTCATAAATTTTCCTCAAAATATTTATTTAGGTGATGTATTCTCTGAATCACTGAAATTCTACAAATATCCTCTGTCATTTCAATGGATGAGGGGTAATCTCAGCTGAATAAGAGAATTCTTGGTTTATATTCCTTTTCTCTTAATAATGTTTTATTCCAAATGTCCTCCAACAGTCTTCTGTCCTCTGTCAGTATTACTAATGAACCATTGGTGTTCCTTTGATTTCTATTTTTTTTTCTGTTGGGGAATATAAAATTTCCTCTTTAACTTTGGTATTTTAAAACATTTTAGAGTATCCTAAAGTATCTGTTTGTGTGCATATTTTCATCAGTTCTTCTCTCTGTGAAGCCCTGCAATCTGCCAATTTAAAGTTTTCATTTGCTTTTGGGAATTTGTTTCTATTACTTGATTAGTTATTGCCTCCTCTACATCTGCTTTTTTTCCCTCTCTTCCTAGACTTTAAATGACTATCATGTTAGGAATTGTATTTCTGGCCTCTAAGTCTCTTATATTTTTATCTTGTTTTGCTCACATTTTACTGTTTTTTTGTAGTACTGTGGTTTGAACTCAGAGCCTCACTCTTGCTAGGCAAACGCTTTACCAGTTGAACACTCCACCAGCTCTGTTTTGCTCATATTTTGACATATATATTTCAATTGATATTGTAAGATATCAACACTGTCCTTACCCTCCTTTAATTCAAAACAATTTAAAAATTATTTTAAAATAATTTCAATTTCAGAGTTTGAAGTAACAGTGCATAAAATGTTGGTATAACTTTCTCAAAGTAATCATTTCTCATTTTACCTCATTTACTTTAATCATTCTCTCTGTATTTATATAGACACACACACACATACACACAAACACACACCCCACACTGTATATTTCTTAAAAATTAAAGTTGTTACTGTCATTTAGAAGTACAATTAAGATATATTCAATGTTTCTGTGTAAATTAAATTTTACCAGGTATCCTAATTTTGGCCTATGATCTATTTTAGTATCATGTGTTACATTTAGTTAATGTATCTGTTTGGTCATTAGTTTCTTAGTCTTTGTCTTTTGAGACATTTAAATTTTTGACAGTAGATTTACAATATGGAATACTTTCTCAGTTTTTGTCTTTTGAGATATTTACCTTTTGACAGTAGATTTACTACAAGACAGTTGATTTTAGAAGTTTTCTCAATTTTTTATTCCTAGAGACAGCAGTATCAAGTTTTCCTGGCGGCCACTCTAAACTTGTCACATATTACTGTTATTATACCCAGCTATTAGATATTCTGATGGTTGCTGTGGTATTCTATCATCCTCATGGCTACTAATGGAGACCTATTCCGTCATCTTACTTTCTACTGGTACAGAGGACATTCATATTGAGATTTTCAGCAATGTCAGTATACTATACAACCATACATTCCTATTACATTTAAAATATATTATCCTTTGACCCCATTGAGAACAAAAACTAATTTTTAAACTGATTTTGATTGGTAGATCATTTCTATCATTCCACTTTCTGAGACTTTTTGTTTAATTACTCTTCAGATCTCAATGATAGTTCTGGAATAAGGTCCATTGTTTTCCCAACATTCCAAAAGTTAATCTAATAGCATACCAGGAACATTTTCCAAAACTCTTGTTAGAATGTCCAATGTAATATCAAGCAAATTACTTCCTCAGAGAGAGTCTCCCTTAACCAGCTTTATAACTGTTGCTTGTGATAAACTTCCATTTATGGTCTTCTAGAGCTCTTACCAGTATAAAGTAAGACTTTACCAGCATATCTTACCAGTATAAAGTCTTCAAGCAGCTCTTTTCATTTTCAATCAAGGGGGAATAGGCAACTTCTTAAGACCCAGTGGGTTCAGAGAACTGTGTGGATTGATGTTTCACAAGTTTGTGCAATCATACAGTTCTACTGCAAATCAGGGTCTTCATAATATTCTTCCTTTTCAAAGTTGTGCCTGCAACCAGTCACTCAGTCTGCCCTTTAGAGCAAGAGATGAGAAGATTCATTGAATGTCATAATTTGCTTTAAATTGATGATTAAATGTCAGGAGCTTGTCATTGCTCTCTCTTTAAGATATCAATTGCCTTCCAATCTACAATCTTAACAATTACAATTTCTCTCAAATGCTGTGGATATTGCCAGAGGCAATGTATCTCCCTCTGTATATACTTTTCTATTTATAACAGATAAAAGGTCTAGCAATTGCACTGTTACTATACTGCAGTAAAAAATAGTACTCTATCTACCACGATGAGCTTCCTACACCCATCTAACCAAAGAGGATTCCAGTTCCAGAATCCTATCTTTACTTTCTGATTTCCAGGAACAATTATAGTACCAAGTGGAGGTCTCTAGAAGAAAAACCAGAGAATGGACTTGTTTGTACTGATTTACTGAAGAAGAAACCTCTGAAACAAGAGTGAGACAGAAAGATAAGGCAGGCCAAAGAGTAAGTAAACATGTGATCTTAGCTACAGCATACCTTATTTGTGATCCTGAAAATATAAATATTATACAACATAAGTTAATAATTTCAGGTATTTAGAATATATCACAAATTTTAATGGAAGTTGCATAACAACTTTAAGAAGCATGCTATTATTATTTCCATTTTACAAATGAGGACACTATAGCACAGAGGGTTAAGTGGCTTGACCCCCCACCTCGTAATCTAGTGAAGTTCAAAGTAAGATTTTTAACCCAAATAGTCTGGTACTGGTGTTTGTATGTTAGCAACTATACCATACTGTGTCTATACAGAAATGAATGATGACTTCTTTCCTTTGGTGACTTTTCATCAGTCTGTTCTGATAGTCAAATTAGTGTGATGTTTCAGACTTATTCTTTAAGTGGTCTTTCAGTAGTAATGCTAGCTTGCATCTCCCATGCAGGACCAACTATATTCAAATGCAAACAAGTAAGAATCTGCTCAATGAAAAGCAGGAATTCATCTGAATGTAGAGACATTTACTAGTGGAGAGCATTGTAATTACAGAATTTCTTACACTAGAGAAACTGAATTACTAGGTCAAAAATGGAGTTTGAGAATATATTCTTAAATGCTTTTTGTGATTTGTGTACACAATGAAGTGAAATTTGTAAGAATTGTATCTAGTGTGGGGACCTTATTTTTGCTTTAATTTAGTTATTGAGATAAATGCCTTAGATAATATTAGTGTTCAATAAAAGACCCATAAAAGTCATTACCTTATTTCTCTAAAACCAAAAGGGGTTCTAATTGTACCTATTGAGTAACTACTTGAAAGTCCACTCCATGCCCCTGGTATGAGCACACCATTTTATTAAGAAATGGTACACCATGCACTGTAGAATTGTCATATTTATAAAATATGAACCAACAATATACATTTTTACCAGTTAACCTTATTTTAATAAATGTTACCTTTATAGAATGTGTTGTTTCTCCCCTAAAATTTCCATACATCAATAATTCTGCTTGGTTTCACTTATGTTAGACATATAGCACCTCAAAAACTTCTTATCTTGACAGATTTTTAAACTTCCCAAAAGAGTGATGTGTTTTTTATTGTTGTTTATGTCATGAAAATGAGCCAGGAAAATCACAGAACTAACACTTTCATGACATAATATCTATGAGAAAGAAGAGCAGTAAGTAAAATCATGAAAATTCTACATGATTTAAACAGGTGGACAATAGCACATTGTAGAAATTGACTTGAGGGGGGTTTATTGTACAAAAGCTGGTAAAACTAAAACTATAGTTTTTAGACAATAATGTGGGAGAAATTGGATTAAAAATATGAAATTCCCTTAGAATAATCTAAAATGTTTGTCAGGCTGCACTACAGCTGTTCATCTGCATCATTTTCAGCTTCCAACCTCAACTATGTCATTGGGAATTGAATCAGGAAGCATTCCAACAGGGAACTTTGATTTGTACTTACAGCATCTCCCCACCCCTTGTTAATAAATAGAAGTCTTATTTCCAAAGAGAGCACACATTGATTTTGCTATGTAATTCAAGAAAATATCCTTCAATATGGCATTTAAAAAATGTATAAGATCAGTGCCCACAACACAATGGTTTGTTAACCATTAGTTCTTCTTAATGTTTTGAGAAGAGAGCTCTAAAAAAGAATGGAATAGATGTTCCTGAATTTAAAAATGAAATTTCCCTTTCTGAACTAGTTTTAAATACCTGTAATGCTTTTTACCTTATTTAGGTTGTTTTTGAGTCAATGGCAAAAGCATAAAAGTCTCTACAGATTCACAGAATGCCTTCCACAATTTTTCCTCTTGAACTAGTAAGACTGGCAGAGATATTTGTTAAAGACTTTGCATTAGAAAACATGCATTCTTCTTTAATTGTGGGGCAGGTGTTATTTTGTATTTTAACATTCTGAAACCTCAGGTTTTTTCCCCCAGATGGTGACTTTTGTACCAAGCAAGAAATTTTACATTTATGGGGTTTATGTTTTCAAAAATATGTTGTGGACCTGACCAAGGCTGCATAAAGGCTGCTTGGGATGTGACACAAGGCATTGTCAAAATCAAACAATAAATACATCATGGCTGGTTTCTTATTTAAGTAGGGACTGAATTCAGAATCAACAATAGTTACCACATCAAGAGGTGCATAGAGAAAAACATTAGAAGGTGATGGTTCAAGGCAGAGAGATATATGATCATGGTCAAAGACAGAATTGTGGTTAATTAATTCAAGGAAGGTGCTCACATCTCAATGTATTGAATACCCATTCTTATGGATAGAAATTTCTCTAAGAGATTCTGAAGGCATCTGAGGATTTTCATCCATGGTACAATTTTGATTGCCTTTCCATTCTCATGTGCTGCAGCATGAAATATGGTATTCTGTCTAACTTCATTGCTGAGCTCAACTGTTTGAGAACTGGATGAATTAATTACATCTAAATCATCTCTTTGTTCTTGATTTGGACCCACCCTTTCTTTTAGTGAATAGAATCTCTTCAAGGGAATTAAAAACCTACTCCAAAACTGATCGTTCACCCTCCTGCTTAAAAGTCATGAATGCCAACTTCTCCAGATTTAATTCTTGCCACTTCTTATCCATTGTACTCTGTGCTCCAATCAGAAGAAAGGGACGAAATCTTAGCTCCATGCATTCCCTGAACCGCACTTAGATCCATGCATTCCCTGAACCCTTGGGTTACACACTGTTTTTTCCTAAGGAACAAGCTTTCCCATCCTCCTTGCCCTTGTAACTACAATTCATCTAATCGGTCCAGTTTAGATGGTTCTTTTCCCTGGGAAGCGTTCCATGACTTCTCTAGCCTGGAGCAAGCACTCTTTTTTTTAATGCGCTTCCACAGTTCCCTGAATTTTCTTAAAGGAGCATCCCTCAATTACAACTTTAATTCTTTAATTGCAAGATTGTTTCTTCCACTAACTAGATGGGTCACTCAGGAAATGATTCATCTGATCTATTTTTTCCAGCATATAGACCTAGAATTGGTACATAAAAATAGCCTACATGGTTACTTAATAAATGAATGGAAAAATGAATTAACAAATGGGAAAAAAGAATGAATCTCTCTGAGCTCCTGTAATGTTCAATTGAGTGATATATTGACATTGAATAGCCTGACCTAGGGTTCCACTGGATGTTCATCTCTTCTATGAGTCTGCATTGAAATGTTGCCTCTCAGATGTTTCTGTTGCCTAGATCAAGAGGCAGGAAGTTTGATGCTATGAAGCTATTGTTTCTGCTCTCATTATGGTCAGTCTACAACAGAGTTCAATAACACAAAGCTGAATAACTCTGCAGGTTAAGCCCAGGCAACAAGGATCCCTTCCAATGCTAAGACTGTAAGTCTAGAATAATGAAAGTGCCAAGAAAATGATGAGAAGTGGAAGAGGAGGCTCATTAGAATACAGAGGAATGCAACAATGTAAGCATTATATGTTGAAATGTTGAAAATTCCATGGAGAATTCATCAACTCTTCTTCCCAAGCTACCCCCTAGATAGTGGTTGCAACTTCCATCTTTGGTAGCTGAAATAGATGGTTCTAAGTACCACTTTGGGCCTACATAGCAAGATACGACACTTTGTTTCAAGCAATAGGCTTTTATTCAGAAAGCTCAGATTCTGAGGAAGGGTCCTGAGGAAGGAGATTACATGGTGCAATCAGAGGCTGTGATAATGATTTCCTAAAAAAAATATACTTTCCTCTATGTTATAGAAAGTGTTACATAATAAAACATTTTACTTTAACAGTACAAGTGCTGGAAGGAAGGAAAACCTTATTACAGCATGCCACTAAAACTATACTCAGTATATTGTTAAACTGTGTTATTGAGCTGTAAATTTTATTGAGGTTAATTCATTTATAATGCATAGAATTCACTCTTTTAAAGTTTAGACTTCAGTGGTAATTAGCACATTCATATGGTTATGCAGCCATCACTATTTTGTAATTTTTAACATCTCCATCACCCCAGATGATTCTACATGTCAAATTGCAATCATTCCCTGTCCATTCCCCCATTTGACAGCAACCACTTATCTGTTTTACATCTCCATGGATTTGCCTATTCTGGGCAATTCACATAAATGGAATCATATAATCTGTAGTCTTCAGGGCCTGTATTCTTTCACTTATCATCATGCTTTGAGGTTTATCAATGTAGTAATATGGATCAGTACTTCATTCTTTTTTCTGGCTAACTGTTATTCATGGTATGAATAGACCAGAGTTTTAAAATATGTTTATCAGTTGATGAACATCTACTTTTTACTGTTATTAAAAATGTTGCTATGAGTATCTATGTACAACTTTTTAAAGGTTTTAGATACTTTCTGGATTTCTAGACTATACTTTGTTAGATTAATAAAAGTTGAATTTTCTCCTTCCAAAAGTATAACTAAAGTGAGGGTTTTTTTTTCTAAAAGTGCCTGGCATCTTCAAAGAAATATAGGCTTACAGGTAAAGAATAAAACAAAAGTAAGTTTTATGTTGTTCTGTAATCTTCTCTAGATGCAATAGAGCTAGAAACACAACCCCTAATCTATACAATAATAGAGGTTTATATTTAGTATGCACTGATGTTGGAAAAGGAGGTAGGTAAGAGATAGGGGAGTTCTGGGATATTAAGAAGCTTGGGTTTTGCCATATCTAGTCACAGAAGGAACACAAGTTCTGCTAGTGGTGGCAGCAAGGTTAACACTGGCAAACAGGTCTCAGAATTCACTCAGGAAAACACCCCAGGAAGATTCTTATTTATATGTTGCTTCTTGATTGTGACCATGACTTTTATTAGAAGTGGCAAGGCATTTATGGACTGAACTCTTTTGCATTATTAAGAAACTCATCACTCTTTTAACATCATATTGGTAAAAAAAATCATTACTTTTAGCATTATAATTTAAGTTTAATTAAGACCTCTAGCCAACTAAAGGGACAGTGTAGTAAAAAAAGTGGAAATGTCTTAGTAAATAGTGGCAGATTCCAGAGAGACACAAAATAGGTTGTCAAAGAGATTCTTTAATGCCATATACAAACTGTGTAGATTTTGCAACTTTTAGCAATCAACTCAACGAGATTATTTTCTCATCTTCAAAGAGTGTCAATCGTTTTTTTCTTTAAAGAAGAAATGTAATTGCTTTTAATATTTCAATATTTCATTTTGAAAACACAACCATGAGTGATAAATTTTATCACTTCACAGTTGAGAAAGATAAAGCTTAGAGAAGTGAAATAAATCACCTAAGGTCTTACAATTGGCAGAAAAACCTATGTCCTCAAATTCTTATGTTGATGTAAATTGTATAGTTCATGTTGCCTTTTCATACCAAAAGGTAACTAGAAATTCTGGTGCAAAAGTTGTCCTCAAATTAACATATATGACAGGTCTTCAATATGCTACACTTTAGCTTCAGAATAGCTACATTAATCTCTCCCTTGAAAGTGAAAGAAATGGTTCTTTTCTATATTATTTGAAGATCACCAATAGCATGTATACATCACAGTGTTATCTTACATGATTAGTTATATGAAATAATTTCACCTGTATTTTTCTTTTCTCTTGATGCTTTACTAAATCTGTTTAAAAGAATTTAATGAAGTACTTTTGTGCAGTTATACGCTGGCAGGGAAATTGAATGAGAAGTGTAGAGTGTACCAGACATTTCTATCCCTGATCCTTTTCCCATTGTTATTAACATCTTGAATTAGTTTAGTACATTGGCAACAATCAATGACCCAACATTGATACATTATTATAATTCTGCATTTTGCTGAATTGAATATTGACATTAATATATTGTTATTATATTTCTAATATATTACAATATATCAAAGCTAACAATGTACGTTAGGATTCATTATTTGTATTGTACATTATTTTGTTTTTGACAAATGTACAATTACATGCTCATACCATTATCATATCACACAGGACAGATTCAGTGCACTAAATGTCTTCTGTGCTCTACCTGTTCATTCTTCTGGCCCTTCCTTAGAAACCTTGGTGAACAGTGGTATTCCTCTCTCTGTAGTTTTGCCTTTTCAAGAATGTCATGCAGTTCATTACAGAGTATATACCAAATTGTTTCATTTACTTAGCAATGTGTATTTTAGTTTTAGACATGTATTTTGATCATTTCTTATTATCATTAAGTAAAATTCCATTACATGAATATAATCTAGTTAGTTCCATTCTCTTAATGAAGGATACATTAGTTTCATCAAAATTTTGCCACTTAAGAATAAGGAATCTGTATACATCATTCACAAGCAGATTTTGGGGTCGACATGAGTTTTCAAATTGTTTGAGTAAATACGAAAGATAACTATTCCTAGGTCAAATGGTAAGACTGTATTTAGTTTTTCAAGGAACTGCAAAGCTATCTTCCAAAATGATTGTACCAATCTGAATTCATGGTAGAAATGATTAAGAGATTCTATGGCTCAATATCCTTACAAGCTCTTACTCTTTACCATGTTCTGAATTTTGTCCATTCTAATAACTGTTCAGTTTCTAAGTTAGAATTTCCTAATGACACAATATGTGCCTCATCTTTTCATATGTATATGTCATCTATATGGTTTTGATGAGATGTCTATATGCTTTGTAAATTTTTATAAGTCGGGTTATATAATTTCTTATAGATCAGTTTCCAGAGTTCTTTTTATATTTCAGATATTAGTCTTTAATTACACATTTGTTTTCCAAATGTATTCTTCTAACCTTTGGCTTATCATTTTATTTTTTAAAGAATGTCTATTGTAAAGTAGGAGTTTTTTTTAAAAAGTTGATGAAGTGCCATTTACCAGTTCTGTTTCTTTCATGGATTGTATTTTGGTGTGGCTTGTAAGTTTTGAGAAAACAAATGACACCTAGATTTTAATTAAGTTATTCCTTTTTCTTATTTTTGAACTTTAAGAATTCTTTGTGTATTTTGGCAAAGTTTGTTGTATAGTTAACTTATCTGTTTATCCTTTCATGGATAATGTCATCGGTATAGTGTCTACCATGGTCTAGATTTTCCTTTATGCTTCCCTTTGTGATTTTCATAGGTTTGCATTTTGTATTTAGATCTATGACTCATTTTGAGTTAATTTTAGTGAAAAGTGTGGAGTCTATGTCTAACTTCATTTCTTGCCTGTTGATATTGATATCTAGTTGTATCAGCACTATTTTTTTAAAAAGTTTACCTTCCTCTGTTGAGTTGTATTTTTTGTCAAAGATTAGTTGTCTCTATTAGGTCAATTTTTATATTACAAAGAAATTGAACATTCATCACAATCAGAAAACCGTAACTAACTTTCCAGCACCCTAAATACATTCTTACAAACTGGAACTCAGCCATAGTCTCATTGTTTCTTTTTTATAATGAAAATTTTAAATAACTTTTTAATAGTCAATGTCCTTTACAATGTAGTCTTCAACTCTAACTTTCTAGCTTTTTCTTGTACTATTCCTTTGCTTGTTCTTATGTTCTCACCAAAAAAGCTATTCCTTTTACCCCAAACATACCGCATAGTTTCCTACATGTATAATAGGATTCTCTTTTCTCTAAAATTTTACTTGAAGGATTGCATTTATTCTTGATACCTACTTCTTCTGTGACACATTGTTGATTATCACTAAGTATATGTTTCTGTCTTTAAGCAAGCAGAAAGTGATGGTTTTTATTTTTCTCAATATACTCATTTCATACAATGATTTAAATGGCATTTCATGATCTCCTGCATTTAATGTTTCTCATATCTCCTTTTCTAAAACTGTCAACTACAATTCATGAGTCATTTATTTCTTTGTAGCCAGAGATCTCCCAAACTTTTGCTTCAATAGTTTCTCCATAACTGGATATTAAAATTATCTATTTTTTTCTGTTCCTGTCATCTGATCTTATTTAATTGCAAATCAAACTTATCTCTTCCCCAATTTTGTGGTTTTGCACATACCATTAAATATAGGTAAGCTGACACTATTGAAATAAGCAGCCTGTCAGGGGCAGGAAGCAGGGAAACAAATGGACAAACTAAGAATCTTACTATAGACACCACCAAAGACAACTTTATATATTTTATAGGAAAACTTCCATCCCCCAAAAGGATCCAGGTGGTTTTAGTTTTGTATCATTGAATTCTCACTCTTATATTTTAAGAATAATCTATTTTTTACCATCATATCAAGTCTAAGCATGTTTTAGGTATTCCGGTGTGTTCATGCATTGTATTCATAAGAATCTTTGAGTGTTTAATAAATGATGTTTTAGAATCATGGCCATGAGTTTGCTGGTTTGTCACCTTCAATATTGTCTACATTAACTAAATAATATTTGTTAATTTTTTCACAATTTTGATTCTACAATGTACCTGGTACTTTAGGAAACATTAGAAAAATACTTGTTGAATGAAAGAAGTAACACATTTGGATTGAAACACAAACATTTTCTTGAATATTAGAAAACATTTTAACACTAAATTTATACCTATCTCACTGAAGTTAAACATTTGATATTATTATTTTCTAGGAATCTTATATATTTGAGCCCTCATCTTTTTTCTTATGTTCACAAAGGAAAAATAGATATGATTCATGGTAAGGAAAAGTAAGATGAAAAATGCTTCAGTATATGTGAATTTTACAGTCCCTTAAAGAGATTTTCCTTCAAATAAAACACACAAACACAGAGAATCATTTTTATTTAAGACTTAGATGATACACTTAATCCCATCAACCACAAAAGAGCAAGGCCTGATGGAGAGTGCTTCACCAAAATTGAAATTTGATATCTGAATCACAACATGGAGAAAGATAATAACTTTGGGGACCTCAATGTATAAGTATGTGGATTGGGAAGTTGGTTCATTGAACCATCATCCCTTCCTGGGATACTGTTACCTGTTGGCAGTTACTATTTCTTGGCAGCTTGGAATCATAATACCTGCAAATCCGTGGCTATATCTAAAGGAATATATACTACTTTGTGGGTGAAAGCTGGTGCCAAATTGAATTCAGTGACCCTCCCAACCTGACTGCAGTTCTTTGTGACCTGAGTTCCTTTGCTAGAAGACTTATGTAAGACAGACAGATTGATCAAGAAAGAGAGAGAGCTACTGATTAGCATAGCAATGCTTTCATTTTATAAACTGAATCATGATGAATCTTACTTTGAATCTATTAACTAAGCATAATTAAAATGATGCAACTTTGATACCGAACTCATAATAAAACTTTACAAACATCAATTACTATTCAATATACTCCATGTCATCCCAAACAAAAACTAAAGAAACTGAACCTGAAAACATATATTGCTTTAATATTCTTTGCAGTGAGATATTTGGGATGGTAGTATTCTGCAGATTATATTATTTTATCCATATCCATCAAATACCAAATTTGATAAATGTAGATCAAAATATGATATTTTGGTGATAAACATATTTTCATATTTTGGTACAGCTTAATCAATTCAAGTTTTTTAACTAACTTTTGACCAGTAAAAGAGTTAAAAGCAATTTCAATAGACTTTTTTCATAGCCTTTTTCTTTTTTTACTTCTCTCCAGCTATTGTTTACACAACTTCCTCTCTTCCACAATATGTAAAACTTACACAAGCTGTGACCAAAGACAAAGCCATCTTATTTTATGATCCCCAAACCACAGTCACTTAGAGACCCAAAATAGAAAGTAATTTCTAGTGAGCTCATCCAAGTTTTAGCCTACGCAGTTCCTTTTTTGCACAAAATGACTTGGCTAACATTCCAACCAAGGACTATAAACCAGCAGTGTGCATAGATACTGAGAATAAAGATATATTTAGATATTGCACAGATTAAAGAGGCCAAAACCATCTGTCTTTAACATAGGAGAATGTCATTTTCTTCTGTTAAAGCCCTGGGTTTTCCAGCAATATCTCAGTAATTAAAAATGCAAAGAAGTAATTTAATAATTAGGTGTGCATATCATTCACTGAAAAGTCATATACATCTATTTTATTATTATAGACTCATAAACTGAAAATGTCTGAGTTATAGTTTCAAAACTAATTTTCTATGGGATTCATTATTTCTTCCATGCTTCCTCAGAATCTGTTAATGTTAATATTCTAAACACATTTTTTCAGAATTTGTTACCATGTCTACCTCTCTCCTCTGAGGGTGAGCTTTACCCAGGTGGAGAATGGGTTTCATTTATGCTGTGTTCCTATCTCAGCACTTAGTATATGATGTACAAGTACATGTGAATGTCTGTTGAATGAATTGCAGTATTACAGAGTCCATGTTATTCCTCATGGAATGACATAAGGAATAATTCATATAGTTTGGAAACCTCTCCTGATGTGATTGTTTAATAGATGCCTCTAGTAAAGGGTTGCTAGATAAAATAAAGGACATAAAGGACAGAAAATTAAATTTTAATTTCAGGTAAGTGGCAAATATTGTGAATTCCTAATATTGTAACTGAATAGTGCATGTCCTATTATTTGTTGTTTATCTAAATATCAAATTTAACTAGGCATTATGTAGTTTTGTGTGGTACATCTGGCAAATCTATAAATAACATGGTTTGCACAATGGAATGTAAGATCAGAGGCAGTGCTGACATTCACATGAATTACTATATTTTCTCATGTGAGTAGAACCTAATCAATTCAAAGTCACGATGCTTATGATCTTTGCTATATCCAGTGCGATTTAACTTTTCTTGAAAAGATGAGAAGGTAAGAAAAGTTTGGACATATCCCTCATCTTATCTAGTGCTTCTCTAAAAGGCACTGCTCCCTTTCATAAAATGTCAGCTATTGACTAGATGAGGGAAGTGCTAAGATACATGAAAATTTTAGAAGGTAGATATATAATACAAACCCTTGTCAAAAACAAGTACTATTAAGAGTCATTGGATGTGAATGAACAAAACAGACTTAGTACACATGTTGACTAGTCAGTTAATGATGTTGCTTTGGCTCTTAAAAATGTATAACTCTTTCCAGTTCATGAGGGTGCATGACATCATAGCATAATCCTTTCTCACCAAAACCACATTAAATAAATATATTAAACAAATTTTTGTTTTGCCATTAGATTTAAGACAAATTTGTACTCAGTGAACCTAACAAACAAAAGATATACCACATGACTGGATGAAAAAAAAGCATATTTTACTCCTCTTTAGTTTTCTTTGAAAATTAACTGTTTACATGGAATTGAAAATGCTTTCATATTTAACCTTTACTTCACCTTAACATGATTTTCTGTGTTATAACCTCAATTTTAGCTCAGTTTGAGTACATTATACTCTGTATTCCAAAATACCTGGAATCTTGCTGAAGGAAATAGCGCAGAAAGAAGAAAAGGAAGTAGAAAACTTTGAAGCATTACAAAAAACATTGGTGTGATAAAGGGATTTGTAAACATGTGGAAAATGAAAGCTATTAACATTTACTCAGCACTGTAGTGGTTAGAGTTAATTATTTGACTTTTTGCCACTTTCCAAAGTATCACTTTCCTTTTCCCCATCACCTAGCCACTATTGCCTTTCAAGTTCTTACTTCTTTTTCTTAAAGGGTTTAATAAAACTTCAATGTATTATACTTTTTCTGTGAACCTTCATTTAAATTGAAAATTGAATTATAATATTATATGAATCACTGCAAATATTGCATGTCAACCAATTAAAAATTGGAAAAAAATCAATGACTTCTTACATAGAAGAATGGTTTCCAAGAATAATTAAATCATTAATCAAGTTCATATAAAGCACATTAGAATGGAAAGATAGCAATAGATATGGAAAAATGTGATTGGATAATGGGCGTATTTTTAAGGTAGTGATACCGGGCATTTTAGTTTACTACAATTGCTATAATAGAGTCTCACAAACTGGGAAAGTTAAGCAACAAAATTTATTGTTCCATAATTCAAGAGGCCAAAAACTTAAAAACTATGTGTAAACAAGTTAATGTTTCTTCTTGAACTGTATGGCAGTGAGACTTCCTTGCTTTATCTTAGCCTCTTGTGATTTACTGCAATCCTTGGTGTTCTTTGACTTTCATATATATGATTTACATCTCTGCCTTTATAACCACGTTACTCTCCTGATGTTCTTTTGTGTCTTCAAAAGTGTATCTTTTTATAAGGACTTCAGTTATATTGAATTAAAGTCAAATCCTCTTCCAATATGACCACATTAAAACTAATTAAATCCGGAATTACTTTTTCATAAGGAAGGGCAGATACAATGTAGCCCATAACGCGAGGATTCCAAAACAAACTGCCATAGAGTGGGAGAAAATTAGGCAAATCAAATATTATGGCAAATGTTTAGTTTAAGCACTTAGACAGGAGAAAGCTTCCATAAAATGATGCCTGGAGCAGAGTTAATTGGAAGATCAGCAGCTCACTTATATCCGTGGTAAAACATTGTTATATACTAAGGAGGTGATGCTGATTAGGATACACAGGTGAAGAGTTAAGAAGTACCATCTAGGACATCATATGGATATCACATATATATATATATATATGAATATATATATGCACTATATATATATATATATATATATTTCTCCATGACTCCTCTTGTGGAAATGTGTATGTTTAATATCTATATATCATAATATACATAATATATACATGTATTTGAGCAGTGAGAGTCAGAAAAGAGCATAGTGTTAGAAGACAAATGAAGAGGAAATATTTTCTTTTGTATGAGGAAGGCGCATGTAGACTCCCCAAAACTCCAAGCACCTCCTTCCTCATCCACATTAGCAGCTGATGATTTCACTTGATTTGAACACAAGTTCTTCATTTCCCCACACCAAATCACCCACCTCTCTGCGTCTGTGCCTACATGAGGAAGGAGGTGTTTAGTATTTTGAAGAGTGAAGAAAAACTATGAGATGGTACTTTGAGTTGGAAGAAAATTGAATTAGAAATGAACTACAATGACTTACACCACAAAAGACTCACTTGAGATTAGTGAGCATGGTGAATTTAAAGTGAGACTAATCATCCTAGATCTTTCTTCAGATATATTCTGTTGTACTTTGTAGAAACTGATCTGGTGTTACCTAGTGTTAAAGTTTTGTCATTAGAGGAGTATCAGTAAAGAGAGAGGGAATGGAGTTAAGGTATAGGTGAGAGAGTGATTTGTATTATTTACCATGAAATTGAATAAATTAAGCTGAGTAAGGAGAGTAGAAATTGTATAATGAATTATATAATAAAGTGAGCCAATGTATTAGAAGTAATGTGGAAATTGAAATTTGTTGGAATAAAGGTGTTGGTAGGAAGTAACCTGAAAAGCTGTCAATGATAGAGAGGGAGACAGGCCAAATTAAGAATATAGAGAGATTAAAATGTGTTAGAATTTTGTTAAATTCTGGGTTTTGTACATGAAATCGAATGATCAGGGTTGAATGGAAGACTTGATCATTGGATAAGGAGAGATCCAAGAACTGAGAAATTCCAAGATGTTGAAATAATCATCAAATTATATGTTGTATAGCTAGATGACAGTTACTGTTATACTTGCAATTATAGCTACTTGAAGGCTAAGATTGGGAAGGTTACTGTTCAAGGCCAGTGTGGGCAAATAGACTGTATGATCTCATCTCCAAAATAACCAGAGTGAAATGGATTGGAAGTGTGGCTGAAGTGGTAGAGCACCTGCTTTGCAAGCATGAAGCCCTGAGTTCAAACCTCAGGCCCACTAAAAAAAGTTATGTGTTGAATTGTTAAGCATTAGGATAAATGTGTACAAAAAACATTTAGTACAGTTGTTTCTGCTATAGGCACTGTGGTAATATAATCATATAAAGGAAGAAACTTATTTGGCAAAGAAAAGTTACTGGGATCTTCATTTCAATTGCTGTATTGCTAAAGAACTTTTAGGTGAGAGGACATACAGGAGATATGGGAATAGGTAGAAAACCCAAAACATGAAAGTGTTTGATGTCCCCACTCCAGAGGAATTAATACAGAAATGTTAAAGTGACAGAGGTCAACATGAGAAGGGGATCAGGAACCAATGTAAAGATGAGTTAGATATGAATCAACTTGGGTTGTAACACATTTGTACATGGAAGCAATGCTAGGAATCTCTCTGTATAGTTATCCTTAACTCAACTAGCAAAACCGCTTTGTATTACTTATTATGCTTATGTCTTTTCTTCAACAAAATTAGTGATAAGGGCAGAACAGCATCTGCCTGTAAGTGAGGGGAGTGGGGGGAAGTGGAAGGACGGGGGGTTGGGGGAGAAGTGGCCCAAACAATATATGCACATATGAATAAACAAATTATGAATTAGGATTTTGATTGGATTCTCAGCAAAGTTAGCCTTTGGGAGTGATCTTCTTTGTAGTAACACAGTATCATTAGATTCAATGATTTTGTAGAAGAAAAAAAAGAAAAACAAAAAACAAAAAGATGACATTTTAGCTTGTTTGAGATAAAGGTAGCTACACAGGGAGTTTCCTTGTGGCATTTCCATGTATATATGTATTGTAACTCCAATTGGTTTATCTCCTCTAATTTTCTTGATTCTACCTTGGTCCTTTTCTTATGGTGACTTTGGCCAGTTTAAGATTTCTATACTTACTCTAATATAGAAAGTATATTGACCATATTCAAATTCTTAGTCTCCTTCTTTTACCCTACCTCTCCAGTGCATGACCTCCCATTAGTGTGACCAGTGTTTCATAATATTGCTCCATTTGTGTTTGCAGGGACTGGCACCAGTGGGAGAGAGGAAGTAATAAGGAAAGGGGGTAGGAGAGAGAAAGAATGTGTATACATGAATGTAAATACAAAAATGATACCTGTTGAAACAATTCCAGGCATCAGGACAGGGGGAATAAAGGAGAATGGTAGAGGGAACCAATTCAAGTACCATATATTTGATACATTGTAAGAACCTGTGTAAATGCCACAATGTATCCCCCACCCAGCACAATAATAAAGGAAAAAAAGAGAAAAAATAACAATGTTGATTAGTTGAAGCTGTAACATCATCAATAGAATTATCAGTTGTAAGAGTAGAGATTCAGAGAAACCACATCATGATTCTTTTTTAAGTAATCCTAGCATTCCACAATAGTCTCATCCAGGTTTTTTCAAAATCCTTCTGAAACCTTCCCTATATGTCATAAAAATTAAATCAGAAAATAGAGTCATGCATGTCATTTTGAGGATTGCTTTGAAACTAAGTTTATCATAAAGTTGTATATGTATAAATTTTAGCTCCCATCATAGTGTTTCTTAGAATATGAAAGAATATAAAGATTTTAAAAGAAAACACAAATTATTTTAAGTGGAAAATGAACTGTAATATATAGTAATTATCATGTAAATAGTTGTATGCTTACATATATTTTTATAGAAGAAAAGACTAACAGGAAATACAGCAGCACAGTAATAGTGACAATACTAAAATGGTAGAATAACAGGTGATTCTTATAAGAAAATTTTGTGATATGTTGCCAGGAATTCTATGTGGCATTCTGAACCATCTCAATAGTTGTGTCTATGAAATGTGCAATGATTCTATTCTCTTTCTTATGAGCTAGAAGCCTTATTATGTTCTCCTAAAACAAAATGGAAAACTTTTAGAACAAAACACCTACCCTCCCTCCCCACCTATCTCATTCAAACTTTCAGTTCTCACAAAAATTAATCACTGACTCAATCTGGGTCCTTCAGAAATCTCACTTATACACCTACAAATTCATTATTGGAAGTGTTCAATGTTAACTATGATCGTAGGTTTTTTCACATCACATGGGATAATCTAACTTATTTACTTAATTGACATATAATTTTGATATATGTCCTTCAACACAAGTTCACTCTCAGATAATTATTTGGTAGTTATGCTAGTGAAAGACATGATACTTAAAAAAGTCATAAATACTTATAAAAGGAAAATGAAATTTAGTGTATATAGTCCTGTAGGTGCCAATAAAATGTGAAACACTATCCATTTACCAAAGCACCTCCAAATGTTCTTATTTTGGGAGGTATCTAGGGATAGCATTTAAGTTCACTGCAATTAATACACTGTAATACATTTCAACTTGCTTAGCACCAACTCATTCATCAAACAAATATTTATTAAGCACATGCACCAATTTGACAGGTAATATTCTAGACCAGTGGGGATAACAATAAACAAAGCAGACAAAGCTACCTCACCACTTAGAGTGAGCATTTGGAGGAAAGATGGGAAATCAACAGATAAATAATCCCATAAAATACATCTAGAGGGGCTCAGTTGTAATGATAAATGCAGAGAAAGTTGATATGAAATGCTGATATTAGAATTTTTTAATTTGTTCAAATATAAATGTTCCTTAAAACATTAAAAATAGATCTACCACATCCAAACAAAATAGAAATAATATGTTGAAGCCCCATCTATACTCCCATTAATTGCAGCATTTATCCATAATAGCCAAGAAATAAGAACAAATGAAGTGTCCATTAACTGATAAATAAATAAAATGTGGTATATATACATAGGGTAATGTGTATTCAGCCATTAAAAAGAATGAAATCAAGTCATTTACAGCAACATAGATTGAATTGGAGGTCATCAGTTTAAGTGAAATAATCCAGGCACAGAAAGAGAAATATCATATAATATTATTCATGGGTGGAATCTAAAGAAGTTGATCTCATAAAAATTGAAATTATAGTGATGGTGGCCATTGGCCAGAGATAGTCATGGCAGAGGGAGGGAGGGTGAAAAATTGAACAATGGGAACTAAGTTATAGTTAGAATGAAGAAATTCTGTGATACTAATACAAAGTATGGTTACTTTGGGTAATAGTTATGTACCATATGTTTCCAAAAGAACTTTGAAAATTTTCACCAGAAAGAATTGATAAATGTTTGAAGAGATAAATATGTTTAACTTCATTTAAACATTAATGATGTTTAATTCTTTCCTAATTTGTATTAGTTTATTTACTCTCTAAGTGAAATTCAATCTTCTCTGATCTGTCATTATTGTGTGTATCTTTCTTCAATGTTTAGGATTCCTTTAAGTATCTTCTGCAATGCTGGCTTAGTGGCCATGAATTACTTTAGTTTGTATTTATCACAGAATGTACTTACTTCTTCATTGATTTTAAACAATAATTTTGTTGGATATAGCAATTGCTTAGTTTCAGCTCTTGAGTTGCACAGTCCATGCTTTCCTGAACTTGAGGTTGTCTGCTAAGAGTTCTGCTGTTATTCTGAGATGTTTAACATTTTGAGCAACTTGACACTTATTTCTTACAGCTTTCAGCATTCTTTCTTTGTTCTACCTTACAGCATTTTAACTACAAGGCAATGTGGAGAGGTTCCTTTCTGGTTATGTGTATTTGGAATATAAATGCCTCTTGTATTTGGATGTCCATTTCTTTTTCTAGATGTAGGGAATTTTCTGCTACAATATTGTTAAGTAGGTTTTCTATGCCTTTAGTTTGTATACCTCCTCCCTCTTCTATGCCACAGACTGTTCGGTTTGGTCTCTTAATAGTGTCCTAGAGGTCTTAATGTTGTGGTAATTATTGCTTTTTGTATTGGTCTCTGAATATTATAATAATTGTTCAACATTGTATCCAATCTGTAACGTTTTTTCCTTCACCTTGTTTAGTCTATTGATGTTGCTTTCCATTGAGGTTTTAAATTTGATTTAAAGAGTGTTTCATTTCTAAGATTTCTGTTTTAATGTAACTCAGAATGTCTCTTTGCTTATTTTCTCATCCAAATTGCTGAATTTCTCATCGAAGTCTTGATTTGACATCTTGAGTTTGCTCATCTGTTTATTTGAATACTCTTTGAAGTCAGTAATTCTTTTTATAACTAGTCTTTCCTGAAATTTAATCCATTTCAGTATATTTTGATTCATTTACTGAAAAGTTATGAACTTTTGTATGAGTTGTGATGTCTTTCTTTTTCATATTTCTCGTGTTTCTGTGTTGAAATTTATAACTCTGTTGGGTTGGATATCTCTTCTGCTTTTATATGGGAGTCTGCTTAGTGATTAGCCTTTTCCAGAGGCTCAATGTCCAAAACCACTCAGAGAGGAGAAAGCAAACCTCTGTAATAGCACTAACACCAAAACAAACACAATGTAGAAGAATCATAAAAGTCAATTAAAGACAACTGCTATACACCAATAACCATTGAAATGAAAGTGACTCTAGCTGTGTCCATTATAGACCTCTGTTGCCTATGTAAAGGTTGGTGCTGTATGTGGTCTGAAGACTGGGCCAGTAAAGGGTACATTGTGAGCTTCAGGATTACAGTCAATTTAGAAACTTCCTCTCTTTGTGTGCCAGTTGCTGGTGCTGGCCCCTATGAGCTTTGTGTCCTGGGCATTGAGCAGGTTCCCACTGGCTCGGGAACCACCACCACCACCAATATGTGCCAGAAGGGGTGGTAAAATTTGAAGACAAGGGGGATTCCCTGAGTATCTCTGAGACTTGGAGAAGCAAACAGAGCACTGAATTCAAAACTATAGAAGAAAACAGAACTGAGCACACTGCCTATTTGTTTCAGTGCCTTCAAAACCTGCTTATCTGTAAATCATTTTGTGGGAGGTAGGAGACTATGGACATTGAGTGATCTGTAGGACCTGAGCTCAAAGCTCTCACTCAGTCTTCCCTAGAAGCAAACCCATGCTATAGGGATGATGAACCAGAGGCCAAGCAATTTATTGGCCATGGGCTCAGAGCTCTCTATCTATTCAATAATATTCAGGTGATATGGCCAACAACCACTACCCCTCCACAGTCCAAGCAACCTGGTTCTTATATTTCTTAGTGGGTCTGCATCTGACTGCCCATCTCTCCATAAGTGCCTCTCATTGCCATCTTTAATCCATACATTGTGGCAGAGTATTCTTAGGCCCAATAGCTTGAAATTGTTCCTTATTTTCAGGTCTGAAGACCAACTCAGTCTCAAATGACAGGACCCCTTTCAAGATGGCATCTGCCCTTTGCACTCTAACATATAGGGAGCTATGCAATGGATTACTTCTCCAAAGTTAGCCTGCCATATCACTGCCACCCCAAATTGCCACACTAGAGTTAAGGGTTTCAAGAATTGTATGTCTACTACAGCTAGAACTGCTGATCTGTTTTTGCCAGGCAGGCTTTACTTACCTGGTGGTTGAGGCTTTTGGTTCCCCTTCCCTGGGGGAAGTCTTGTTGGGGTTGTAGACTATTTGCTTCTTTTCAGTATTGCTTTCTGTTTAGCCTTTTTGTTTCTTCATCGTTCATAGGTGACCTGTCACTTCCTTCTTGATTCTTGGTGCTCTTCCTCTCTTTCTTTCCTTGGAATGTAGTCTCTCCTTTGTTACTCTAACTTCTTATTTATAGAGTCATTTTGAAGAAACTTGTAATCTGCAGTCTTACTCCCTAAATTAAGAGAATTTTGCTTTGACATTTATTTTGATTTCTCTTTGGTAAATATCTGTGATGATTTAATTTTACAAATAAATACCAGTTTTCCATAATAACCATTATCCTCTTTTGAGAGCTCCAATGATATTCACATTCGCAGAAATATTTGATGCAGTCTGCAGTGCACTTCATTGTGGATTTAATTGGCATTACCCTTATGATTAATGAAACTGAATGCCTCCCCATGTGTTTTATTATGAAAGGTACTGTTCATCATTGACCTATTTTTACTGTTTTCTTTAATTTTCTCTTGTTGATTTCTCAAGTTCTTTAAATGCTCTTCATATTAGTGCTTATCAGATATATGTATCATCTTTATTAGTGCAGTGTTGTTTATTAGTTTTATTAAGTGTTTTTTGCTGAATTGAAAATTTATATGCATTAAATTTCATTTTACTAAATATATTTTATACTTTAGATATCTTAATATGTCAAGAAATTTAAACTACATTATTTAATGCAGCTGTTCTCATACTTTCTTCTGTAATTTATACTTAGGTCTGTGATGTAGGGTATTAAGTCAAATATAATTTTTATATTCTAATTCAATTTTTCCAATAACAATTATTAAAAATATTTTTCTGTTCCCACTAAAATCACTTAGTAGATTGATTAGAAATATATTGATCCTGTGAATGTCTTCTTATATTCTGTATTCTGTTTCATTTATCAATCTTTAGTTCAATACTGAAGTGTCTTGACCACTATATCTTTATGCTCAGTATTGAAATCATATGTGTAATTTTACATTGTTTCTTCTACTTTAAAATTATTTAGGCAATTCTAAATCATTTGTGTTTCAAACAAGTTTTGAAACACATTGCCAACTTTCAGAAAAAATTAGCTGGCAATTTGACTACTTTTGATCTATGGATACTCAAGAAGAATGGACATTTCAATGATTTTGAGTCTTCTTTTGATAAATATGGGTGATCTCTCTATATAAAGTCTAGAATGTGGAGCAACTTTCCCTATTCTTTAGCATGATTGGTAGCCTTTAGTGTAACTAGAGGTTTTTTTTCCTCTTTGTTCTTGTCCCTGACTTTATGCAATGCAGAGATCTGTCTCTACCATGCTGCCTGTCCAGTACTCTTCAGAAGGCATTTGTTTTGTAATTTCTGAAGAACAATATTACCTGGAAGAGATTTATGTCAGCTGTCCTACCATGATGATAACTTTTGTCAATGCACCCCTTTTACTCAACATGCATTTGTGGTAAAATGGAATAGATGGATGGAAATCAATTCTGTAGTGGTATCTCCTAGAAATTTTGCTTTATCACTCCAACCAATGAGTAGACATTGAAACTTCTTAAATGTTCATATATATAATCTCTTTTTGTCTCAATCTATAGGATATTTTTCCCATACTATATCACTAAGGAATAAAACCCCACCAATGCATCTTTTTTTCCTCCCATGAAAGGAATTTCTTACCATGGAATTTAGTTCATTTAGGCCTCTTTGCATGTTTCCCTTTCTGACATTTTCTATTATGTTTACATGCTTTAGTTTCTCCTTTTAAGCCATGATTTGGTGGTTTCTATGAGTTTTTGAGTTGTTAAGTTAAAATCTAATTTCCTTCCTTCCTTTCTCCTCCTTCCTCCCTCCCTTTCTCCTCCTTCCTCCCTCCCTTTCTCCCTTCCTTCCTTCCTTCTTTCTCTCTCTTTCTTTTTGTTTATTTTCTTTTTTTTCCTTTATTGTTGTACTGAATGAGGATACATTGTAGCATTTACAAAGTTTCTTACAATGCATGAAATATATCATACTTAAATTCACACCTCCACAGACCTACTTCATCCTCCCTCACTTGATTCCTGGAATAGTCTCAACAGATATCATATTTGCATTTACATACATGTGTACACATTATGTGCATGATATTCATCCTCCTACCTCTTTCTCTGCCACCTCTCCCTCCCACCAGTGCTAACATCGTCTCCTTGTAGAACTTGTACTGCCGTCCTGTTGTCCGATTTTGCAGAAGAAAAAATAAAAAAAGATGAAAAACAAAACATTCTTACTAGTTTGATATAAAGATAGCTATAAAGGCAGTTTCCTTGTCGTATTTCCATGCATATATGTATTACAACTACAGTTGGCTCATATACTCTAGTCCTCTTCACTCCTCCCTTCCCATGATAGCCCGGCCACTTTAAGATTTCCATATTTCTATATTCGTGTACAGTGAGCACATCAATTACATTCAAGCTTTTAGTTTCCTTACATTGCCCTATCTCTCCCATTAGTGTGGGAAACAGGTTTCCTATAAAATTGCTGTATTTGTTTTAAGTCTATAATCCACATTTGAGGGAGAACATGTGGCTTTTGGCCTTCTGAGCCTGACTAACTTCAGTTAAGATGATGTTTGCCAGTTCCATCCATTTACCTGTGAATGACAAAATTTCAGTCTTCCTTGTGGCTAAGTAAAATTCCATTGTGAATAAATACCACATTTTCTTAATCAATTCATCAGTAGTGGCATCTTAGTTGTTTCCATAGCTTAGCTATTATGAATAGTGCTGCAATAAACATGGGTGTGCAGGTGCTTTTGTTGTAAGCTAACATTCCTTTAGGTATATACCTAGGAGTGTTATTGCTGGATCATACAGAAGATATATTTTTAGAAACCTCCATACTCTTTTCTATAGTGGTTGTACTAGTTTACATTCCCACCAGCAGTGTATGAGGGTTCCTTTTTCCCTGCATCCTTGCCAACCTTTGTTGTTAGTGGTGTCTTTGAAGGTAGTCATCCTAACAGTAGTGAGGTGGAATCTTAGTGTGGTTTTGACTTGCATTTCCTTTATGGCCAAGTATGGTAAGCATTTTTTCCTATGCTTTTAGCCATTTGGACTTCTTCCTTTGAAAAAGTTCTGTTCAGCTCAGTTACCCTTTTCTTTATTGGATCATTGATGTTTTGGGGCTTTAGTTTTTTGAGCTCCCTGTACATTCTGGTTATCAATCCCTTGTCTGATATATAGCTGGCAAAGATTTTCTCCCATTCTGTGGGTGGCCTCTTCAATTTAGAGATCATTTCCTTTGTTGTGAGAACTTTTTCAATTTAATTTAGTCCCATTTGTCGATCATTTTTCTTGTTTGCTGAGCCACTTGACTTCTACTTAGGAAACCTTTGACTATGTAAATTGCTTCTAGTGTATTCCCTGTTCTTTACTACACTAGCTTCAAGGAACCAAGAGGAAATCAATCACGTAAAACTATCTATATATAATTGAATTATATATATATATATATATATATAATTGAATTTTATATATAATTGAATTATAGGTTATTATTATATATATAACCTATTTATTATATAGGCTATATATATAACCTATATATAATTGAAGTAGCAAAAAAGAGTCTCCCAAAAAAGAAAAGTCCAAAAACCAATAGTTTTTCATATACAAACAATGCACAGATTGAGAAAGAATATAGGAAAAGTATTCAATTTACAATACCTTCAAAAAAATCAAATACCTGGATATAATCTTCACAAATATGTGAATGACCTTTACAAGGAAAACTACAAACCATTGAAGAAATAAATCAAAGAAGACTACAGAAGATGGAAAGGTCTCCTATGCTCATGGACTGGTACAATCAACATAGTTAAAATGGCTATACTACCAAAAGCAATCTACAATTTCAATGCAATTCCCACCTAAATCCCAATGACATTCATTGCAGAGATTGACAAATCCACCATAAAGTTTATTTGGAAGCACAAAAGACCACAACTAACCAAGGCAATACTGAGCAAAAAGAGCAAGTCTGAAGGTATCACAGTACCTGATTGCAAACTATACTACAGAGCCATAGCAATAAGAACAGCATGGTACTGGCACAAAACATAAAAAGACCAGTGGAACAGAATAGAAAAACCAGATATGAATCCATGCATCTATACCCACCTAATTTTTGACAAATGATCCAAAAAATATGATGGAGAAAAGACAGCCTCTTCAACAAATGTTGCTGGCATAACTGAATATCTGCAAGCAGAAGAGTGAAACAAGATCCTGCCTATCACCCTATAAAAATATCAACTCAAAGTGGATCAACAACATTAATATCAGATCTTTCTCCTGTCTTTTACCAATTTCTTCATCCTATGTTAAACCAGATGATGTAAACAGGTGAATTTTGAGTTTAGATATAAACAGTATGAGGAAGATTCACAAGTAGGTGTCTGGGACAAGAAAATTGTATGAGAGAAAAGAAATTGCAAACACACTTGGTAAAAATTCCTTCCTATTGTGGGAAAAGAATAGTACAGAAGACAATGTGGATGGAGAAAATTAAGAATGGTGAGAGTTTGTTGGAGTTAAGTTTGAGAAGTAAATAAGAAACAGTAGGATCTTGTAGGATTTAATAAGGACTTGATTCTTACTTTATAGGAAACCTGGTACTTTTGTAGGATTTAGAACTGAGAAATACCATTTCTGCCCTACATTTTAATAGTATTACACTTCCTATTATGTTGATAATAGAGTGAAATACTACAATTTGAAGTACTGAGAAACTGAAATAAACCAGTTTGGAGGCTACTGCAATAATCCACGTATGAAATGTTTTCTGCTTGAACTAATTTAGTACCAGTAGAGTGATTAATATTTTTTTGGCCTCTGCTACTTGAAGATCTGCAATGAAGTCTCTGACACTATTTAACATGAGGTCTTTAAAACGACCTAATGCAAAGAGGATATTGGGGCTTTGGTTTGGGGAATATTTTGAGTAATGTATTAGACATCCAGTTAGTGTCATTGAGAATTAAATTTGATACATGGACCTAGAGTTCAGCAGAGTGTTCTGGAGGCATGTATTTGCAAGTCATAAGCATTTGGATAGCATCAAAGGCAAGACTTTGGAAGAAATCATTCAAAGATTAAGTGGATACAAATTTCTTATTTGAGAGTGTGCAGGGAGGAATCAATATTATTAAAATGTTCATACTTGTGAAAGCAATCTACAGGTGCAATGCAATCCCTACCCAAGTTAAAATGAAATTCTTGCAGACTGATGAAACAATCCTTAAATTTGTATTGAAATAGAAAATACTCTTAAGAGCCAAAGCAATTTTTAGCAAGAAGAACAATGCAAGATGCATTACAGTTTTTGACATCAGATATAGTACAAAGCTGTAGTAATCAAAACTTCATGGTATTGGCATAAAAACAGACATCAGAATAGACATTTCAGAAATAAAACTATACACCTACAGCCAACATAATTTTGATAAAGTTACAAAAGCACATTGGAGAAAAACCCCTCTTTTTCTGTTTTTTTTCTCTTCTACTCCTAGTTTCTGGAGTGCCGAATTTGAACTCAGGGCCTCATTGCTTGGTAGGACAGAGCTCTACCACTTGAACCACTCCACAAACCTTTGTGTTTGTTTGTTTGTGTTGAGTATTTCTGAGATAGGGAGTCCCACTGCCCCTTCACCTGGTGGCTTCTAGTAGAGATCCTCCAGATCTCTGCCTCCTGAGTAGATAAGATAACAATTGTTATCCACCAGTGCCTGGCTCCTGAGTCTTTCTTTAAAAAAAATCCTAAATGCATCTTCATTTTGTCAAATGTCTTTTCTGTATCAATTGAGATGGCCATCTAGTTTTATTTTTAGTCTGTTGACATGGTGAATTATATTGAATGATTTCAAACTTTTAATTAGTCTTGTGTTCCTGGGATAAACCGTATTTGGTCATGAGGTATTTTCATTTTATATGTGTTGCCAGATCTGATTTGTTAAGATTTCTGGGAAGGGCTTTTTTTTTGCATGCTCTTGAAGGATATTGGGTTCTGGGTTTTTAAAATTATTTTATTCATTTATTCACATGTGCATACATTGCTTGGGCCATTTCTCCCCCCTACCTCCTGCTCCCTCTCTCTCTCCTCCACCCCAAGCAGAATCTGTTCTGCTCTTATCTCTAATTTTGTTGATGAGAAAACATAAGCAATAATAAGAAAGACAAAGCATTTTTGCTAGTTGAGATAAGGGTAGCTATACAGAGAGATTCCTAGCATTGCTTCCATGTACTAATGTGTTACATCCAAAGTTGATTCATCTCTAACTGACCTTTTCTCTAGTTCCTGATCCCCTTCCCATGTTGACCTCTGTTGCTTTCAGGTTTCTGTATTAGTTCCTCTGCAGTGAAAAACCCAGTTTTTGATAAATGGTGCTTGTAAAATTGGATAATCATATGCAGACAAATGAGACTAGACCTCTATCTCTTACAGGTTACAAAAGTCAAATCAAATGGATTGAAGAATTAAATATGAGATCAGAACAGCTAGAAGAAAACATAAAGGAAATACTTTCAGATGTTGGAACAAGGAAGAATTATCTGGAGAAGATTCCAAAGCACAGAAGCAAACATAGGAAATTAGGATTACATAAAACTAAAAGCCTTCTGCAAACCAAAGGAAACAATTGGCAGAGTGAAGAGACAACTTATAACATGATGGGAAATATTTGTAAACTGTACATTTGACAAGGGGTCGATACCAAGAATATAAAAATAATGCAAAACAAAACACAGCAATATAAATAAGTTGATTTCAAACTGGGCAAATGACTTCAATTATCATTTCACAAAAGAAGACATAATAATGGTGAACTGGTGGAAAAAAAGTTCAATATTACCAATCATTGAAAATCAAATGAAGTTATAGTGATTTATCCCCTCATTCAAGTAGGAATAACTGTCATCAAAAGATATAAATACAGCAAGTGAAGGTAAAGATGAGAAGGAAAGGGAGCCTTTGCATACTGCTGGTGGAAATGTCAATTGCTATAGTTATTATGGAAAAATATTCAGGTACCTTTATATAAAAATAGAACTACCATATTATTCAGCAACTACACTGCTGGCTACATAAACAAAGGAAATTAAATCAGTATGCTGATGAGACATTTTCACTCTCATGTTCTCTGTAACATTTTTACACCATCTGAGATACAGGACCAAGTAAATTCCATAATTCAAAAACGGATGAAGAAAACGTGGCACATATATACAATGAAATATTATTCAGCCATAAAATGTATGAGATTCTGTCATTTGTGACAAAATGGATGGAACCATAGATCATTGTGTTAAGTGAAATAAATCAGGCACAGAAATACAAATATCTCATGATCTCATTCATATACAGAATACAAATATATAAAAAAGGTGATATTGCAGAGGATGAGTGTAGAATAGTAATTATCAGAGTCTAAGAAGAATAGGGGGCAGTTGGAGTGATGCATAAATATTGACAAAAGGATGCTAAGTTATTGTTGGATAGGATTTAGAAGTTCTCTCATAGTATTCCACAGTACAGTGCCTTTTGATGAGGAAAATGCACTGTGTATTTCAAAAACCTAGAAGAAATGGCATTGAATAAGTAAATAACAAGTGTTTGAGCAGATATATCTATTTAACCTTGTTTTAAAATTGCACAATTAATAAAAATATCAAAACATGATACATAATGCCTTAAATAGGTATAGTTTTTATGTAACAGTTGAAATTTTACATTAAATTAAAAAAGAGACTGACCAGAGTGGCAAGACTAAGCTAATAGACAATATTGTCCATAAACAAAAGTTTCCACAAAATATTAATAAAAACTGATGGTCAGTGGGAAAGATAAAGAAGATGTGAAGGAAGAGAATGACATGCATTATTTAAAATACTTTCAAGTGGTTTCATGTAAATAAAAAGAAATAAAACTGTAAGCCGTAGGAAATCTACTTAAAAGGGAGTGTACTTTATTTTAGAGACATAGCTTATTTTTCATGATGAATAGAATAATCCACTTGAGAATGTAAATTTGTTGAGATAGACGACAGAGGGGAAGATTACTGGAGAAATATCTCTAATTGGGCCTAAATTTTAAAGACACAGAGCTGGGTAGATGTGGATGGTAGGAGAACTTAGTCTTTTTCAATTCTTGAGCATTTCTAGCTAAATAAGAAGCAAAATTATCAGCTAAAGAGGACTAGAAGGCTTTGAAAGTATGAAGAGGTGGGAAAATTTGAAATAAAAAAGCAAAAAAAACATAGTCAACAGACTAAGAAAAGGGTATTATGATTAGTTGAAAGCATTAAGGATGCAGCTGAAGTTAATGATGCTAATTTTTGAATGATAAATGCCAGTAGAAGTTGTGTAGTTTTACTCTTTTTGGTTTGTTTCAACCATGGAGTATGAAGATGGTTGAAATTATCCCATATGATCAAAGAATGAGATTATAGAGTAGTATAAAGTGAAATGATTGTAATGATTGGTTTATATTCTCATATATGAGATTTATTTTAGAATTTGTAAAAGGAATGTCCATGTCCTGATTGCTAAAATATTGTGGAATCATTTAATGTTGTTCTTATCACTTAAGAGAATATCTGAAAATTCAGTGTTTCAATGAGATCAGGGTGAAATTCAAAGTTCTTAATATGAATTCATAGTATTTCACGTGCTATTCCATTCACTTTAGAACAAAGAGAAGGAGTTCATTACAGTGGACAAAACAAGGTCATTTAGTGCCAACTCAAATTTTTTTTATCCACACTGCAGGATATTATTTAAGTCCCTCCTCAATTTCCATATCTACACAATTGTAATAATCAAACCTTACTTATAAGATTTTTGTAGAAATTAAGTATGACTGGCATGTAGAAAGACTCTCTCATAAGAACTTGATAAATAGTGCTCAATTCAGTGAATGCATCTCCATTATTCATTTACTTTATGAATTTAATTGCACATTGAATATGAATAATCAGAACAATAAGCTGATCTGGATTTTATGAATTACATTTTTGGAACACCAATAAAGTCTAACTGGCGATTTTTGTGTGAAAGACAGTTATTTCATTTTTAAATGTAAAAATATGTAATTCAAATATGAAGATTATCATTTATATGTAACCTACAGTATCATACACTATATCATACACCGGCACTGTATAATTTCAGATAGAGAAGGAAACAAGGCATTGTATTCCCTGATGGTAGAAAAATGTGTGTTTTGTTTGCAATAGGGAGCAATCTTAGTAATGATACGTAGTCGAGACATGTTTAAAATTTGAGAATAACTGTGTCCCTTTGTATTTACACTGGATTGGTTTCAAGACCCCCATGTATACCAGACCTGTAGGTCCTTAAATTCCTTATGCCATAGTGTTTGCATGTCACCTATGCACATACTACAGTATACTTTACACCATCTCTGGATGACTTGCAACATATAATAAAATATGAATGCTATGTAAACAGTTATTATACTGTGTTTAGAGAATAATGGCAAGAAAAAGTCTGTACATGCTCAGAACAGATACAATTTTCTTTACATTTTGGTGATATTGGGATTCAAACTCCGAATCTCATGCAGGAGTTCTAAGAGTTGAGCAATACCCCCAGCTTTCTTCTTTAATTGGTTTTTGGTAAAGGTCTCACTTGTTTTGCTAAGATTGGCCAAAACCATGTCTTATTACTTATACTTCCCACATAGCTGGAAAAAGAGGTGCATGCTATCATGCTGAGTTCATTGGTAAAGATGGGGTCTTGCTAACTTTTATTTTGGCCTGGTCTCACCTTGAATCACGATCTCTGCCTCAATAGCTGGGATTACAAGTGTGAACCACTGCACTTGGCTTCCAAATATTTTCAATCTGTACTTGTTTAATCACATGGATAATGAACCTGTATGGGGGACTGATGGTATATTCCAGAAGTCTCTAGAGATATGATCAATGAAAGTAAAAAAAAACAACTCAATAATTGGAAATTCTCCAACTGATTTTCATGAATATTTTCACAGATTAAACTTCATTTAAGAATTCATTAGACCCTTATAAGAATCCATACTGATAATACGCCTGTCCAAGCTCACATCTATATTCTCTTACATAAATTCTGATGAAGGTTTAAACCATATAAGTATTTTTAAATGAAGTATAACATACACAGAACATAATTATACAGCTAAATGAATGTTAAGAATATAAACACAGTCACCACTCAGATCAAGAATAAAACACTAACAGAAACCCATAAGATGCATTCATTTTCCCTCTAATGTTCCCTAAGAAAAACTTTTTAACATAATATACTAGTTTTGCTGATTTTGTACATGAATTAATCTCGCTATACATACATATTTATATATGTTCACATATATAGCTAAATAAAACATTTACAATCTTATGCTTTTGTGATTAGCTTTCTTTACTCACTTATATTTCTGACCTCCATCAGTCTTCTAATTGATTGCTATACCACAATTTGTTTTATAACTTGAATTGTAATCTCATGGGAACTATTACAGTAATGATTCTATGCAAGTCCTTGTATATATCTTGGCAAAGATGTGTCTACATTTTTTTTGCTATGCATATGAGAGAACATTTCCAGATGCCAACATACGATTAGTAGATGCTTACAGAAGAGATTTCAAAAGTGGTTGTAGCAATTTACATGCTTACCAGAAGTCCACAAATGTGCCAGTTGTTGTATTTAATAACAGTTTACTAACTGTTATTACTAACAGTTGATACTGTCTGCTTTTAATTTTAGCCCATTGTGATGATTGTGTGATATTATTCTACTTTAGTTTTTAATTACACTTTTCTTATTAACAAATGATGTTGAATAGCTTTCAAAATGTTCATTTTCAATATGGATATTCTATTGTTCAATGCACTCTTCTTTTCAGTTGATTTTTTTTCTTTTCCAAACATTTTTAGTAGTATATAATAGTTGTACAGGGAGTTTTGTTATGACATTTCCATGTATGTATAAAATGTACCCCATTTTGGATTATCCCCTCCATTGTTATCCCTCTTCCCGCTCCAACCTTTTTAAATGACTTCAACAGGTGTCAAGGCTCCATATACATATTTGTATAAAATATACTTTGACCATGTTCACCTTCCTTTACCCACTTCATTTACCCTCCTTCACCCACTAGTACCATCCTCCTAACATGACTTGTTTTACATTTCTGTCTTTCATTCTTTAAGTGTATGCTCATTGTTCAGTGCAATTTTGCTTAGGTATTTTACCTGTAAATATACTGTACTTTAATCACTCTAATGCCCTATATTATTCTTCATTATCATTTTCCCCCTCCCTGTATTGTTCAGCAGTTTTTGGTGCATTTCATTGTGTCTCATTCCTAAACAGATGTGACATATTTCAATAATTTTCACTCTATCATTCTCTTCTTCTTTTTCTTTTCCCCTAGTCTCCTCTAACAGTCCAGCTATCAGAAATATGTTTTGCATATATACATATATATATATATGTATATGTAATAATGGTTGGTTTAGTATTTGCATCCATCTTCCACATATAAGAGAAAACATGCAACTTTGTCTTTCTGAACCTGGCTTACTTCACCTAACATGCTGTTCTCCAGTTGCATCCATTTACCTGTGAATGACAAAATTTTATTTTTCTTTATGGCTGAATAATATTTGATTATATATATTTATATATATCATATAAATCACATTTTCTTTTTTGTCACTTTCACAATATTTTAATTCTGTTCTAAACTGATCTACAAATATTTGTGCATAACACGCTAGCCAGTAAATAATAGCTAAGAGGAATGTATACATTACTTTGTAAAACAATAAGCCTAATACATTTGTCCATTTATGCATAGAATCAGCTTCCTCAGACACACACATACCCACACTCCACTTTGTTCAAATCATAGAGCTTTATATTTTATATCAATTTTTTTTAATCTACTCATCAGTTGTAGGGCACCTGGGCTGTTTCTATAGCTTGGCTACTGTGAATAATGCTGCAACAAACATGGATGTTCAGGTGCCTTTATTGTATCCTGACTTACATTCAATCAGATATATGCTCAGGAGTAATATTGCTGAATCATATGGCAGTTCTATTTCTAGTGTTTTGAGGAGCCTCCATATTGCCTTCCATAGTGGTTGTCTAATTTATATTACCACTAACAGTGTATGAGGGTTCTTTTTTCCCTGCATCCTCACTAACATTTGTTGTTATGTGTGTTCCTGATGATAACAATTCTAACAGGAGTGAGGTGGAATCTTATTTATTTATTTATTTGATTTTATTTATTTATTTTTTATTGTTTTGCTGGGGAGGGATACATTGTGGCATTTACAAGAGTTCTTACAATGTATCAAATACAACATACTTGAATTCACTCCTTCCAGTGCTCTTTTTCTTCCCTTCCCCCACGCTTGGAATAGTTTCAGCAGGTATCATTTTACATTTGTATACATGTGTACACAGCTTTTGCATGTATTCACCCTCCTACCTCATTTTCCTGCCACCTCCTCCCTCCTTCTCATGCCAACATTCCCCTGGCAGGACCTGATATGCCTTCTTATTCTCCGATTCTGTAGAAGAAAAAAGAAAAAAATGACATTTTTGCTTTTTTGAGATAAAAGTAGCTGCAGAGGGAGTTTCCTAGTGATATTTCCAAGTATATATGCATTATAACCCCAATTGGTTTATCTCCTCTAATTTTCTTTATCCTACCTTAGTCCATTTCTTATGGTTGTTTCAGACCTGTTTAAGAATTGGGTGATTTAGATGTGACATCTATCACCCCATTGATCACCAGGTCTGATTTGGCTGATCTGGATGACTAGGCAGGTGTCTGTCCCCTTCCTCCCTCAACGCTCCATGTGAATCCCTCCTGAAACTGCACAATTGGAGGAAGAGGATGACCATCCCCATAGAGGAGGACCGTTCTATGGTCAAAGGTATAGGAATAGCTGCACTCTCCTGCTAGAACCCCCAAACAAGCTCTCAGTTGAAATTTTTGTTGATTGTAAGAGTTCTTTATATATTCTGTGCATGAATCTGTTGTCAGATATATGTATCAAAATATATTTTCCACTGCCGTGCCTTGTCTTTTCACATTCTTATTATTAATTTTTGACAAAGTTCAATTTACAAATATTTAAATTTTGCCTTTTAATCTAAATAAAAGCATCTTTGCACAGCCAAGTCACAAAGATATTTCCCAATATTTTTTCCTACAGAAGACTCATTGTTTTAATTCTTACACTGTATTTATATGGCCTTGAATAAGATTTAAGGCTTAATTTTTTCCATGTATATATCAAATTGATCTAGAGTTATTCATTGAGGAAAACCATACTCTTCTTGTTTTGTAATGTATACCTTTCATAAGTCATGTGACTACTATGCATGTGTCTTTCCTAGTTTCTCCTATTTGTCTATTTATCTAAGTCAAGGGCAAATGCATATTCAGTTACTCTTGCTTTAAAACAGCTTTATATACAATAAGGTAAATCTTCCAACATTCTTTTTTAAATTATCTTGGCTCTCCTTGTCACCTTGACTTCCTATATAAATTATAGAAATAAATTGCCAAATTTGCAAAATTTTTCAACTTTATTGACAAATAAAAAACATACACACTTAAAATGTACAACTTCATCAATTTGGAGATGCATAATGTTTTCACAATATTTAGTCTTCTAATCTAGAAACATTATATAACTCAATTTTTATTTAGCCCATAAAAATACTCTTAGAAGTATTTCTGTGCAAATGTGTCATACATTTTGTTACATACATTCTTAGATATTTAATTCCTTGATACCATTTCATGTTATTTTAAACTATTACTTTTTGTTTCTAATATGTAGACAAAGAACTGATTTTATATTAGTGTTGTATCCAAAAACCTAGCAAAAATTATTTACTAATTCTAATACTTGTTTGACATATATATACATATATATATATATATATAATCATGTTCTGTGAAATGACACCAATAGTTCCTCTATTTCAATTATTAAGGATTTTATTTCAAATAGAAAATTTCTAAGTAAAAGTTGAGATTTGGGCTTTCTTTATTTCAGGTATAAACACTTTCAATATTTTAGAACTGTGGATGATTTGCCATAGACTGTTTGTAGAAACACATGTAATTTCAAATATATCTGCTTTTACTCTGTTTGCTAAGATTATATGTCTAGGAAGGAGAGTTATTATTTACTTTATGCTTAAATTGGTATCATAAAATGTTGCTGCTTAATTTGGGTTGTATTGATTTTCAAATATTAAATTGATTTGCTTTTAAAGAATAATCTATTTTCTTTGAAATGTATTTCATCTCTCATATAAAATTGCACTTCATATGTTAGAGATGTATTTAGGATTTTGGTGTCAATGTTAAGAAAGCTCATTTTCTTTTTTGTTGTATCTGTGTAAAATGTTATATCAGAATAGTGCAGACTTAACTTAATCAGTCAAAACGCTTATTTTCTATTCTCAGAAACAATGCAATATTACCATCATTACCTCTGCAAAATTTAGAAGATTCACTGGTGGAGCCATCATTAACTGGTATTTTCTATCTCTTCTTGTGTTCATTTTAGTGCATTATGTTTTTCTAGAAAAGTATCACTTGAGTTAAGTATAAACACACTGTGACAATTAAACTTTATTGGCTGAGCACTTTCTCTGTGGCAATGGATATATAGAAATATGACCCAACTGCTGTTGGAGAAATCCTTCCAACCCAATGAGCAATGAGAAGTTACTAAAAATTTTGACATGGGAGATACATGATCAGAGGCATATTTGGGAATATGAACCTAGACAATTTGAGAAAGAGGAATTGCCAGAAGAGAGACAAAGACAATTTTGGAAGATATTAAATCATTCAAGGAAGAGAGAGGATGACTTAGAGTGTCAGTACCAAAGACAGATTACAGATAGGTGGGGAAAGCAAAGAGAAACCACATGAAAGACACTACAACTCAGAAATTTGAAACCAAGTCAGGGAGTTTATGAGGTATTTTTCTTTCTTGGATTAATCTGGCTAGGATTTTCTTCTTCAAAATTTTAGAGAAAATGCATAAGAAAGGATATTTGTAAATGATCACAAAATGGAATATGCAATATAATCAGAAATCCATGAAATGTTTTCAAGTAAATGGCTTTGATACTATTTCTGGAAATAATCCACTTTTCCTGCCTGACATATGTAATTAGGTATGGTAAAACTACATATTAATATTCAGACAGAGTACAGTATCTAAATCTTTTGGACCCATCTAAAAAGATTCAGCTTGATTATAACATCATAATGTTAAAGAAATAGAATAGTGTGAATAATTTTGTCACAGAACCAATTACTTAATGGAACAGTAATGGCAAAATAAGTTTAGCTACCTCTGAACAAGCACAGTCTGAATGAATGAACATTGAAAAATTTACCTCCATGTATAAAAATTTGAAAAAAATATAAATTAAAATCAATTATGAAGAGAATATCTGATTTATTTGTAGTTCCACCATCATTCACTCTATCTAAATCCTGATTTATTTTACCTCATATCACTTATTGCAATCTGACAATGTATTTATTTTCAATTTGTATTCCTAAAAAATGTTATCTCTACAAGATGAGGTTATCTGTTTATATTCTTTTATCTGCCATCATAACTTCATAGAACAGTAAATGACACATAATGCTTTCAATGTAAATACTTGCTGAATGAGTAAATAAATGGTTAAATGGATGTGTAAGTTTTGTCTCCTACATCATCATTGAAATCTCCAGGAACAAAAATTGAATGAAGCAGACTCTCAAAGACTCGGACTGGTTT
This sequence comes from Castor canadensis, assembly GCF_047511655.1. Classification (NCBI taxonomy): domain Eukaryota; kingdom Metazoa; phylum Chordata; class Mammalia; order Rodentia; family Castoridae; genus Castor; species Castor canadensis. The sequence continues at coordinate 10,615,033 of NC_133405.1, forward strand.
TTCTGAAGAGTTCACTGTACTTTATTTTATGTTCTTCTTCCTGTCTGAAGAGTACAAAAGAAATCTGTTTATTTTTTATTGTCTTGACTTCTCAGAAGCAAATTCTAAAATTTATTTTGGCCTGGTAGAAATATACAAGCAAACTTAGCACAGTTTCCTGAGTCAGCAGTGGTTTATTAATATCATACTGCCTTGGCTCCCTTTACCTCTTAATATCTAAATACATGATGAATTCACTAAAGAACAAAAATAACTCATTAAAGTATTAATGGAAACTCATATCTCATTGAAAATTGGATAACCACTTTGGTATACAGTGTCATTGTCTTGGAATACAAGAAGTAAATGGATTGGGAATGTGGATTCTCTTTCACTCCATATAATAAAGAATTCTATTTGTTTAACTGTGTGTCAACTAAGCTATTCCCTATTGTACTACTGATATTACACATTTATTGCTAGAAATGACACTCTCATAAAGGCATCTAGGAACAGAAGAGAAGAAAGTATAAGTACTGGCCTTCTGTTGCTATAATTTTATTCTTGTATTCAGTAGCATCCTTAAATGGGAGCCTCTGAGGTAGGAAAGCATATGGTTCTCTTTGGTTAATCCATAATATTTTCTTTTGTTCTTGTTGTTAAATTTAATTTTTATTCATGAACAGCTTTTCAGTGTAGCTTCATAGTTCCTCTGGTTTACAGTGTAAATCCTTGTCTGACAAGGCATTGTCATCCACTGACAATAACCAACTCTACTTTTGATACCAACCCATGTAAAAGGTAGCTTTTATTTTTCTTTTAAATTTTTTATGATTTTTTGCATGTATAAGGCAATGGAAAACATTTAATGTTTGTCTACATCTTGAGAATAGAATGCATACCCTAAGTCTTTTCTTCTTGTTGAATGTGCCAGGAAGTAGGCTTTTCATCACAAGTGTCTTTTGAGAAAGTACCTTGTATAAAACTTTAGTTCTTTTTATTCAAATAAATTTATTTTCCAGTTTTATTATGTAGTCTCCATTGGTCCAGCCTTTCAAATGCAAACCTCTGTGGCTATTTACTTTTGTATTTCACAATTAATTTACTTAATTATAAGTACTTATTGAGTACCTATTCTGGGTCAGATAGTATTCTAGGAAAATAGAAGACAGCATTATGTAGGACAAATGAGTCTCTTCCTAAATTCTACCTTCATTCTAGCCCATATTTCATTAGATCTTGGCTTTTCTATCTATCTAATATTTGTCTTCCATGTCCCAAGTATCTCTGTCCTTTATTTTCCTATGTCTGTCACAAATCAGAAACTTAATCAACATTTGGTAAACTGAATCTAATTAGAGTGTTCACCACATATCATCATATGCATATTTTAGCTTCAGAAATCATATATTTTATTTATTGCATATTATTATTGTATATGTATTTATATATATTTATTATATGCATTTCCTAAATCTGGCCTCATGTACCTCCATTCTCCTTTAATTAAAATGACTCAACTTTAATTTCATGTCTATTTGTATAAGTTGCTTCCTTGTCTATTTGTATTAATTGCTTCCTTGTTTTATTCCAAACATGGCACACCATCAGAGCTTAATATAGTGCTACTTTTTCGGACCCTTCTCCTTGCTTCCCATATCACAGTATGTTTGAATACATCTGTCCTCCACAATATTGTATTTCATTTTATTATACCCTATAATGTCATTATTTATGTACAACTTTAGCTTGTGTATTAGACTAGATAAGCTTTCTGAAAGCAGGGTTCGTATTTTAGACCATTTAATATTCCCCAAAGTGTATTTTGAAGATTCGTTTGATAATTGAATAAATAACCTATTAGGATGTGAAACATTAATCCTCTCATGAGCTTATTTCTCATACAGATTTTTTCATCTAACTGGTTGTGCACAATTCAAAGCTAAGGCCAACTTATTAAATTTTAATCACTTGAATTAAGAAAAGCTGACTTCCTAAACTACAGTATAATAGTCTGTCCACAGTTTCTTGAGGGTCTCACAGCTGCATGGATTTTCTTATTTATCTGACCAGTTCATCTATAGAAATTATACAGTCAGAGTAAAGGTACTAAATTAATTTTTTGCTTTGGGTCACAAAGCCTTAGACCATGAATTTCTGTGTTTATGTTTCTCTGATTGTCTCCATATCTGATGGTATTCTTCATGTACAATGACATCAAATACATTATGTGCTAATTTTCTAGGCACTATTTTTTGGATTTTTTTATTGTTGTGCTGAAGGCACACTCTGGCACTTACAAAAGTTCTTACAATATATCAAGCAAATCATAGTTGAATTCACCCCCTTCACCATTCTCTTTTATCTTCCCTCCCCACATTATTCCTAGAATAGTTTCAACAGATCTCATTTTTCCATTTATGCAGTATTTGCACCATATTCACCCTCCTACACCCTTTCTCCACCTCCTCCCCTCTCCCAACCAGGTACCACGCCCCCCCCCCAGACAGGACCTATTCTATCTTGGCATTGATTTTATACCACAGCTGAAATTTTATTATCTATATAAAGGAAGTGTGTCTGGGTATATTATTTTTCTAATGGGTCTTAATATTTTAGATTTGCAATCTGAGTTTAGATCCTTCCATTCTGCTTAAAATGAATTCATGCATGTACTTTTCAAAATTTCTAACTCCTTTAAATAATGCATATTTATTTATCACAATCTGAGATCTTAAATTTAAGGAATGTTTTGTTATAAAGTCATGTAAAAGAGCATACAGAAAAAACAAAGATAAAGAATTTTAGAAGGACCATTTGGTTTATTTCATGGCCCTATATTTTCATTAATAACTCTTATTAAAGATAGATGTTTTAGGGCAGAGTGTGGTGACTCATACATGCAATCCCAGCTGTTCAGGAAGCAAAAACAGAAGGATTGTGTTTCTAGGCCAGGCTAGCAAAATAATCAAGAGACCATATTTTAAATTGCAAAATGACTGCAATTCAAGTTGCAAAATGCTTGCTAAAAAAGTTAGATATTGTTACATGCCATGCACATCTCTAGGTTCCCTTGCCCCAGCAAATTCACTACCAGGCACATACTTAAAAATATACTTAAAAATTTATTGATTGAAAAAGTTGTTGGTTTATCTAATTTAAGTGGCTAACAAAGTAAAAATTTCTAGTTATCATTTCAGCTTTCCTGGCACACACACAGAGGAATTAAGGTCAGCTGTAAGGTATTATTCAGAATTTCCTTCAATTTGACAAGACCATTTTCACTCTTACCACAATTCTGATCATACGATATATCTCATTTTCTCAAATACATTAGAAGTATATCTGCCCTGATATATACTTCAGTTTATTAAACATATTTCTTCCTTTAGGCTTAAGACCTGAAGAGTAGAATACAATGTATACATATTTTATTACATTGACCTTTTCCTACACCCTGTCTTGGGCAGAAAGGAATGGACTTTTCTCTACTTATTGCTAGGTAACACATTTTTACTGTTCCTCAATACATCCCATTAACAAAAAGCCATAAAGGATATCTCCTGTACATTGTGTGTATGTGAAGGGTCTATGAGTTCTAAGTTCTCATGAATCAGGTTTCAAAATGTCTTTGAAATGACAAAAATCTAAGGGACTTTATACAATTATTTTGACTCAATAAAACACAGACCTCAATCAATTCTCAAGCTACAAATCCTCACCAACATGATCTTCCACTTGCTCACATTGATGAGGCATTAACAAAAGAAAACAAATAAAAACCTTTATATGTTTTTTTCTTCCCACAATTTTAGCATCATTTTAGATATTTTATTATGGCATATGAAGGTAAAATGATGTATTATAGTGTATCAAAGTGTCTTTCTTTTTTAAAAATGTTTTTGTTACTATATGATAGTTATACAGGGGGTTGCATATATATATACGTATATACATATATATACGTATATATATATATACGTATATATATATATATACGTGTATATACGTACGTATATATATGTATATATATATATATATATATGTATATATATATATGTATACATATATTGTACCTTGCTTTGATTCATTCCATCCATTATTCTCCCTCTTCTTTCACTTTCTTTGAAATAGCTTCAACAGGTTTCTATACTCCATACCCATGTATGTATAGAAACTACCTCAACCAAAGTCACCTTCCTTTAGTCTCTTCATTTCTTCATTTAGCTTCCACCTCCCCCTATTATCCTCTCTTGAAGATGAATGGATTAAGAAAATGTGATATATTTATACACACACACACACACACATATATATAATGGAATATTATTTAGCTGTAAAGTGGAACAAAATGTTTTCATCTCTATTAAATGGATGGAGCGGTTAAGTGAAGTAAGCCAGGTTCAGAAAGACAAAGGTCTCATGTTTTCTTTCATATGTGGAAGACAGGTCAAAACAAATACAAGCATTATCCCTTTTTCATATATAAAGGTAGAATATTTTTCTAAAAGTGAAGCTGTCAGAGGAGATTAAGGAAGGAAGGAAAGAAGAAAATAATGATAGGGAGTGAATTATATTGAAATACCTCACAGCTTTGTAGGACCAAAGCACAATGAAATGCACTGAACACTGTTGAACAATCAGCATATGGGGGAAAGGGCAAGGAAGAGTAACAAGGAGGTTTGACTGATTAAAGTACAATATATTTACAGGTGAAATAGCAAGGCAAAACCCCACTGGACAATGAACAGATAGTAAAACCATAAAAATAAAGTGAAAAAAGTATATTTCATAGTTCAAAATGCATCAAGGGGATGCTAATTCAGTCTCACTCTTTTACATGCTACTCTTTTTACTATTTCATTGTTCATACAATCATCTGTAACATTCACAATGTGAACACGCAGTTCTCTTTTAATGGTCTCTTGATTTGATATATTGGAAATGTTAATCTCTTCTGGGCTTGGTTATTGTCTCAATCTTTGATTTAAGTTTCTGTTAGGTTCATCATACCAAGATTTATCATCTGACACTGGCTTGTGCTGTGGCCCAGTAAACACTGAAAAGTTAAAGCAAAGAAAAAAGCAATAGTCTCATTGACCTACTAATTCATTCATTCAGTAACATTCATTCATTCTTGCACATTCATTTTCATTCTATAAATATTTACTCAATGTCTTCTTATGCACAGTAAGAGAGCCCAATTATGAAATTGAACATTTTTTCCAAACCAGCTCCTCCCTCTAACTTGCCCATTGTAATAATTTGCAACAACATCTTTCAAATTATTTAGGCCAAATATGTGGGAGTCATCCATGTTTGACTTCACCTTAGTGCATCACATTTAATCCAATATGTATGCTTATTGTTTTTAGCATCAAAGTATGCAAATAGGGTTTCATGTTTTTCTGTGCCATTGTTCTCCTATTTATGGCTCCTATACAGCTGGAATGACAGGCATGAACAACTATGCCAGACTTGTTTGGTGAATTGAGGTCTCACTAACTTTTGCCTAGGCTGGCCTCAACTGAAATCCTCCCAATCTGCACCTCTTGAGTAGCTGAAATTATAAGCATTAGTCACTACACTGGAGAACAGCTTGGATTTTAAAACACTACTCAAATCATGTTGAACAAGAAGACTATCTCAGGCAAGTCCTTAGGATGTGAGAAATTGCTAGTTAGGTCATGACAAAGGGCACCATGTAGAGATAATTGCCCATTACCACCTTCCTTTGTCTCCTTCTGTAAGTAAACTTTCCAAAGCAGATCTCCCCTGCTGCTCTTATCTAAACAACCCCAGGTCTCTAACCCAGCACTGGCTCACCTATTAATTTTAACACATTTCTTGTAACCTGATGCCCTGCATTGCCCTTTAAACATCCTGTGAATTCTTTGTTTGGGACCCAGAATTCTGAGTGTGAGTTCATCTGGGACTGGTGGTGTAAAATAAAAATGTGAGTTCTCCACTTCTCTGAGTGTCCCTTGGTTTCTCATATGACAATATTTCCACAATATTTTTGGAGGCCCCAGTGAGATACCAACCATTCTGGCCACTTGAGCCACCAGCCAGTGGCTGGACTGCACCAGAGTAGGGAGGGACTTGGGACCAAATGAGGTAGCATGCCACCTGATGGTATTCTGGGTCCTCCTTCACCCCGGAGTTCCAAACCTCTGTGTAGTCTTGACTTGATTTGGACTCCAAGGAGAAGTAGACCAACTCACCTGGCAGTTTTGTCTAGACTCAGTAAGCCCCCTATGCTGGGAAAGTCAGTCCTCAGTCAGGCCCTGTCCCACTGGGCAAAAGGGGAGTTTGATCCGCTCCTGGGAACCTCCAAGAGGAGTTCCACAGTTCAGGGACTTCCCCAAAAGGGGGAAAGGACAACTGTAATAACTTCAGTGTGAATGTGTGAGTGAATAAGCGGCCTGATTCATCTTCACTTCAGGCTCAAGTTTGTGGTTCCATGGTTAAAAAGATATGGAGTCTGAGTGGATCTGACCTGCGGTTCTGTGGTGATCCTCATACAAGTTAGGGCTGCGTCAGGGAAACCTGATCTAGAGTCACAAAGCAGACCTCATCATCGATGCTAAGAGGCACTGAAATTCCTTTGGGACGTGGCCAGGCAGACATCTGATTGGTCTCTTCTCCACAGGGGACACCCACCCTTGTTTGTCTTTGCACCATCAGTTCAGGGAAAGCAATACATAGGGCGGGTATAAGGGATACGTCTAACTGCCGCAGGTGGAAGGTCCTCAAAACCCACAGTCTTAGAGTGTATGCTTAAACATTTTAAGAAGGGATTCTCAGGAGATTATGGGATCAAAATGTCTCCTGGAAGGCTGTGCACACTGTGTGAGTTAGAATAGCCCACTTGTGGAGTCACTCTAGATTTGCCCACTGTCAGGGCTATTTATCAGATTGTAATAGGAAGCCCTGGGTACCCCGACCACTTTCCACATATCAACTTCTGGCTTCAGGTGGTTCAGACCATGTCCCTTTGGGTCCAATTCTGTGCAAACAAAAAGGGACAGAGCAGAGTTTTCATGACCCAGGCAATGAAGCCTAAAGACCAGAAGCTGACCAAGCCTGTTCTGCAAGGGGATCCAGAAGACAAACAACTATGCCCCTGCTGTACATTCCCAGCCTGCCCCTACCATCAGAGCAGCCAGTGCCACATTTCCCAGACAGCCTTTCTCCTTCAGTGAGTCTTCCTCAGTCCTGTCAGCAGCCTCCCATTCCCAGCAACATCCCACACTCATCCCCGGCTTGGAGTCTGAGTCCACAGCCCCTGAGCTGCTGCCTTTGCTCTTCCCAGGCACCAGCCCTGCAAGTGCCACTCCATGAGATTCAAGGGCCCCAGCAGATTGGTGCTGATGGCACAGTCCAGCCTGGATGTTCTATCCTCTATTACCAGCCTTTCAGTACAACTGACATCTTAAATTGGAGGAGCCATATACCACTGTATTCAGAATAACACCAGGCCATGGTCGACCTCCCAGAATCCATATTCCAGACCCATCAACCCACTTGGGATGACTGCCAACAGATCCTCCTGACATTTTTCAACACACAACAGTGCCAGCAAATTCTGACAGAAGCTTGCTGCTGGCTGTGAGTCCAGGCCCCAGCAGGAACCCTAGATGCAGAAACTTGGGCAAAAGAGGTGGCCCCTGATGTGTGGCCTGCCTGGGACTTCAATGCAGCAAAAAGATGAGGAGTCATCACTCAATATTACACAGCCCTCCTACATGGGCCTAGGGCTGGAACTAAGAGATCTACCAACATGTCCAAAATTGCAGCAGTTATCCTTAAGCCACAGGAAACACCAAGTGATTTTTATGAGAGAACTGTGAGACCTTCTGGGTATACACTCTCTTTGATCCAGAAGTGCCAGAAAACAAGTGAATGGTCAATATGGCATTTGTGGCCCAGTCATATACTGACATTTGCCAGAAACTTCAGAAACTTGAAGGTTTCACTAGAATGAATGCCACCCAGCTGTTAGAAGTGGCAAATAAAGTCTTTGTAAACAGGGAATATAGGGAAGAAAGGGAAGCAGATGCAAGAATGAAGGCCAAGGCATCCTTATTGCCTGTGACCAACACAGCAGTCAGTTCTGCCATGGAAGGGGAGACCCAGTGGGAGAACCCTACTCCAACGAGACCAGTGTGCCTATTGCAAGAAGATTGGCAACTGGAAGAATGAATGCCCCTGCCACAAGGGAAAAGCAATGGAGACTAACAAAATTACTCCAGTAAAGAAGACAGGATGGCAACCCAAATCAGAGGCTCAGGACCTCATTGGCCTAGCAGGAATTGAGTCAGACTAGGAAAGACTGGGCTCCTTACCACCAGGCCCCAGAGAGCCCACAGTCAAAATGAAAGTAGGGAGCCACCCAATCATCTTCATGGTGGACTCAGGCACTGAGCATTCTGTGGTCACTAAACCTGTGGTCCCACACACCAAGTGCAGGGCCACAATAGTTGGAGCCACCAGCACTCAAAGTGCCCAGCAGTTCTGACGACCCTGGACATGCCAAGTAGGAGGACAAGAGGTGACTCACAAATCCCTGTATTTACCAGAAGGGTTTAGTAACAAAGCTTGGAGTCCAAATCACCTTCAACCAGGGAGGGCCTATAAGCCTTACAGTGAGAGGACCAAATGCCCTCATCATGCCAGTGACCATGCCTACGAAAGACAAATGTGACTCTTCTGCCAGGAAAAGGTAGACCTGGCGAAGCCCATCTGCCTGCTGGAGTTTACTGATGTCTGGGCTGAAAAAGGGCCCTCTGGCCTTGCTTGCGCACATAATGCTAGATCTCAGACCTGGGGTTCTTCCTGTCAGACAGTGGAAATATCCAATACCATGGGAAGCACATGTAGGAATTCAGACCCACCTACACTGGCTGAAGGATGTAGGGATTTTAATTGACTGACAATCACCATGGAACACCCCATTGTTGCCCATTAAGAAGGCAGGGGGAGATGATTAATGCCCTATCCAGGACCTGTGAACAGTCAACAATGCCGTTATCACACTGCACCCAGTAGTTCCTAATCCCTACACTCTCCTGAGCCTTCTACCACCACAACCAAGCTGGTTCACCTGCCTGGACCTAAAGGACACTATCTGTTGCCTCCGCCTGGCCCTGGTTAGCCAGCCTCTCTCTTTTTGCCTTTGAATTGGAAGACCCCCATACTGGAAGAAAAATGCAAATGACCTGAGGCAGCCTTTCCTCAGGGATTCAAAAACTCACCCACTTTATTTGGGGAAGCCCTGGCAGGAGATTTGTCATCTTTCCTCAAAGAAAATCCAAGCTGTACTTTGCTCCAATATGTGGATGATCTGCTTCTGGCAAGCCATAACTGGGAGAAATGCTGGGAGGAGACAAAGGCATTGTTAGCCTGACTCTCTGAGGCAGGCTGCAATGTCTCCTGGAAAAAGGTCCAAGTTTGCCAGCAAGAGGTCTGATACCTTGGATTCATCATCTTGGAAAGACAACGCGCTTTGAGTCTGGAGATGAAATAGGTTATCTGCTCCATCACTCAGCTGAAGACCATAAGGGAGGTCCGAGAATTCTTGGGAGCAGCAGGATTCTGTGACACCTGGATACCCAGATATTCAAGCCTGGCCAAACCACTTTATAAGGCCACGGTAGACTCTGGAAAAGACCCTCTAAACTGGGGACCAGGCCCTCTAAACTGGAGACCAGACCAAGAAAAGGATTTCCAGGAAATAAAGAGACTGTTAACCAGTGCCCCTGTGCTAGGGTTGCCAGATGTAACATAACCAGTCAGTCTCTTCAATCACACAGCTCTGGGGGGGTCCTCACTCAAATAGTGAGACCATGGCAGTGGTTAGTGGCTTACCTGTCAAAGCACTTAAACACAGTGGACACAGGGTGGCCACCATGTCTCCAAGCCCTGGCTGCTATTGTAACCCTAACCAGCGAGGCCAGCAAGCTCATCCTGGGACAGGATATTAATGTTAAGGTCCCTCATGTAGTCATGTCTGTAATGAATGGGCAAAGTATAAATGGCTGACCAGTTCCAGAATGGCCCAGTACCAAGGACTGCTATGTGAAATCCTCAAGTCAGGCTTGAAACTGTACAAACTTTAAATACTTCCACCTTCCTGCCAACAGAGGAAAGGCCCCCAGATCATGATTGCAAAGAGGTGATGGATGAAGTGGATGGATGGGCCCTCAGATCCAGAGCCCAAACTCTTCATGGATGGAAGCAGCTTTGTCCAGAGCAGACAGCAAAAGGCTGGGTTCACAGTCACCACTGCCAGCAACATCATAAAGGCTGAACTCTTACCACAAGGATGGTCTGCACAATGAGCTGAACTTTGGGCATTGGTCCAGGCATTATGATATGCAAAAAGGAAATGGGTGAATATCTACACAGATTCTAAGTATGCCTTTTCCACATTGCATGTGCAAGCAGCAATCTACAAGGAAAGAGGACTGTTGACAGCAGGGGGAAAAGAGATTAAAAACAAAGAAGAAATCCTCCAATTGCTGGAAGCAGTCTGGGAACAGTGTCAAGTGGCTGTCATGTACTGCAGAGGCCACCAAAGGGGCACAGATAATATCAGTAGAGGAAACCGCCTGGCTGACCGGCTGGCAGGAAAGGCAGCAGAAGAGCTAAGCTCCACTGAAATTCTGAAGCAAACCACAAAATTTCTATTAGCTCTGGAGCTGCCTCCCACCCCAAATTATACCAAGGAGGAAGAAGAATGGGCAAAAAATGAAAAAGCAATAAAGGAAAAGGGAGGCTGGTGGAAGTTGCCTGACCAGAGACTCTTTGTCCCCAGTTCTATAGCAGCCCTTCTGGTAAAACTACAACACAAGCTAACACACTTGGGGAAAACAGCCCTGGAAAAACTACTAAACAGATATTATTTCATTCCCAAGTTCCCCACCCTGTGCACCCAAGTAAATGCTAGATGCATCACATGTGCATGAAACAATGTGAGTCAAGGGCCTAAGCCAAGCCCTGGGGTACAAATAACAGGAACCACGCCTATTGAGGAATAGGAAGTGAACTTCAAAGAGGTCAAGCCCTGTCGAGAATACTAGTCAATACCTCTTGGTTCTTGTCTGCACTTACTCAGGGTAGGTTGAGGCTTCCCCCCCCACCCACTAAGAAAGAAAACATGAGATGTAGTAAAGGCCCTTTTAAGAGAAATTATCTCTAGATATGGGCTTCCCCTTTTTATCAGATCAGATAATGGACCAGCCTTTGTGCTGGAAATAGTCCAGGGCCGGACTAAAATTTCAGAAATAAAATGAAAGCTCCATACAGCATATAGGCCTCAGAGTTCAGGGAAAGTACAGCGCATGAATTGAACCCTTAAAATTACCTTAGCTAAACTCTGCCAAGAAATACAGTCTCCCTAGGTAGTCATGCTACCATTAGCCCTGCTCAGAGAACCCTGTACCCCTAGACCCTCTGGCTACTCACCATTTGAGATCCTTTATGGCAGACCCCTTCCCATAATAAACAGGCTCAGAGGGGATCTCAGGTAAATTGGAAATACAGACATGTCCCGACATCTCCAGGCCTTAGGAAAAACCTTACACCACATTTCCAGGGAAATCATAGCAAGGACCCCAATTCCCCTGGGTAACTGGGCCTATCCCCACCAACCAAGGGATATGGTATGGGTAAAAGATTGGAAAAAGAAACCACTCCAACCCAGTTGGACATGTCCTTATCTAGTAATATTAGCAACTTCTATGGCTGTTAATGTTGCAGGTATCACTCCCTGGATTCATCATTCATGAATAAAGAAGGAAGCCCCCCACATAGAGCCCAATAACTGGCAAGGTGTCTGTGATTCAATTAATCCCCTCAAATTAAGGTTCCAGAGGATGTCAAAACAGCACACCATCACCTGAGAAAGCTCAAGCCCTGCTCCAGCCACCTCCCAGAAGCTGGTTGGTCAATGCATGGCAGAAGCCTGAGGATTTGCCTGCCAGGAAGTAAATGTACTCCCTTTTCTGCCACCCATATGCTATCCTACTGATTAGCATTGTTGCAATACTGTTCGCACTAGGACTGGCCGTCGCTGCTCCCCAGGATTGTAAAGTAGGCCAGAAATTACTGCTGGCCTTCTGTTATCTACTCATAGTAGGAAGCCTTACTGCTGTTTACTGCTATCTGTAGCCCAGTCCCAGTTTCAGGCATGAGGTCTCTGATGTATTTTTTTCTCCTGACACTATTACATTTTAAGGTCATCCTATCTAAATTCTGGGATGACTGCTTAGCTTGCATAAAACCTCTCTCCTTCCAGGGAAAGTTACAATATGCCTTTACCAATTACCAGTATCTTGTCACCCACATGCAGCACATCAATTTCTGAATTCACCAGAGGAGGGATAATTTACTATAAGGGAAAACTGACAGGCCTGACAGGGTCCTGCAGGAACAAAGGCACTATATGGCAGACACTTTGCTGGCAGAAAGTTGGGGACACCTTAAAGGCATGAAACAAAGAAATAACGGCGGGGGGAATAAGCCTCATTATGTCTGGGCACCTTATCCATCCACTCCATCCCCATATCAGTTTACTAGGAAAAAGCTGCAGATACAGAGATGCCATCCAGAGGCAATTACCTAGGTGGCTATGAGACTATAAAAGACATTAATCTGCAACCACCATGACCCCCATTAAAGCTTCCTTCCAGGACAGGGAACTTTAACTTGGAACCCCAACTGTACAACCTATTAGATGCAACTCACCACCTCCTTAATCTTACGAACACACCATTGATAGGAGGTTGTTGGCACTGCCTGTCTTCAGGGCCCCTCCATTATGTAGCAACCCCATTGAATCTCCTCAACCAAAGTGTACTACTCCCAATTCCACAAGCATGAAGCTCAAAGTGAAAAACATACAGCTATCTCACAGGGCTCCTAACTGTACCTACAATTCAAGAGGATACTATCCAGTGGGGGAACTGGCTGTTAGTCAGTGTGCCCAAATCCAAAACTGTACAGCCATGGCCATTGGATGTACAGTTGACAGACCATGGTGCAGCATCCCAGGAGCCTTCTTTGTATGTGGGACCTTTGCTTATCAGTTCCTGCCAGCTAACTGGGAGGGCATTTGCACATTAGCCATCCTCACTCCCCAGATAAACATAGTGCCTAATAATCATACCCTCCTTGTACCCTCGATGGCCCAGATGTCAAAGAGAGCTATCCAAGTCATACCTTTATTAATTGGATTAGTGATAACAGCTGGAATAAGAACAGGCATAGGAGTAATTGCCTTGTCAGCTTCCTGCTATAATCAATTATCTGAGGACCTAAGAAATGACTTAGAACAAGTGGCTAATTCCATAGTGAACATGCAGGACCAGCTGGACTCCCTAGCATCAGTGGTCCTCCAAAATCAGAGAGGGTTGCACTTACTCACTGCTAAGAAGGAGGGTCTCTGCCTTTTCCTAAATGAAGAATGTTGTTTTTATGTGAATCAGTTGGGATAGTCGGAGATATTTCTCAGCAGTTGCAGGACCGAGTCACATGTAGGAGGCAGGAATTAGCAAATTACTGGAACAGATGGAGCAGCATCTGGAATTGGGGTTCATGGCTACCCCCCTTGTCTGGTCCTCTTTTCATGATCCTACTGGCACTGGTATTTGGTCCTTGCATTTTTTTAAATGCCACAATTCACTTCATTAGCTCATGAACAGAGGCAATAAAGTTGCAGCTCTTGGTAACACAATATAGGCCTTTGGGACAGGAGGAACCTTATGGAATTCCTGAAATTTAGGGTTGATGCTTGTCTACAAGTAGGAAAAGTATTGAAAGGGGGAAATGAACAAAATGACTGTGCCAGGCAAGGCCACAGGACATGAGAAATTGCTAGTTAGGTCATGACAAAGAGCACCATGTAGAGATAATTGCCCATTATCACCTTCCTTTGTCTCCTTCTACAAATAAACTTTCAAAAGCAGATCTCCCCTGTTACTTTTATCTAAACAACCTCAGGTCTCTAACCAAGCACTAGCTCACTTATTAACCGTAACACATTCCTTGTAATGTGATGCTCTGCATTGCCCTTTAAGTATCTTGTGAATTCCTTGTTCAGGGCCCAAAATTCTGAGTGTGAGCTCATCTGGGACTGATGGCATAAAATAAATTTGAGTTCTCCACTTCTCTGAGTGTTGCTCGGTTTCTTGTCTGACAATATTTCCACAACAATGTCACATCTTAGTTCAAAATACTGTAATGGCTTCCCCAGGTCTTCCAATAAAATACAAACAAAAAAAACAGAATGTATAGCCCCAAATGATCTGGGGCCAGTTGTGTTTTCCTATCTCCTTTTTATCACTCTGCTCCAGCCCTACTGAGCTCATTGTTGTTTATCCACACACCATGCTTATTTCCTTCCCAGGGCCTATACATTTGCCAATTTGTTTACCAATAAGAAACTTCTCACAGTTATTGCATTGGCTCATTCTGTCATGAAATTTAGGACTCTTTTAAATGTCATTTCCTAAGATGTAAGATATTCCTCACCAGTGACACACTTACCCATGTTTATTTTCTTCATGTCACTTATCACTATTTCACATTATATGACATAGGTGGTTTTTTATTGTTTGTCCATTGACATAATGTTAGCTCCATCATGGAAGAGGGTTGGTACTCTTTGTTTACTGTGAAACCTCTAATGCCAAGTATTGTGCTTGTCATATTGTAGTTTTTAAATTTATTTGCTGATTGAATAAATGTATGAACTTAGACCAAATCGGGTTGTTCAAATAGCACACCTTTGCTAACTAAATGGACCTTCTGTTTACTTTTATCTTAAATTTAATAGTTTAATAGTTTTTTCCCCTCATAACATCTTATTTATTTTTTGTAGTGCTTGTGATGTAAGCTAGGGCCTTGTGCATGCTAAGCAAGTGCTCTACCACTAAGCTGCATCCCCCTTCCTTTAATTTATATTTCTTTATTCTAATCATCCCAAGAATCCTGTGAAAGAGAAAGGTATAATTATTAACTCCATTTATAGATCAGCAAAGTAATCTAAGCAATGTAAGATAAGCAACTTATCTCAGGTGGGGGGCAGGAATTTACATCTTTTTTTTCTTTTTTTATCATATTATTGTTGCACTATGGGTACAATATAAGATTTACAAAAGGTCTTACAATATATTGTAGTTGAATTCAACACTTCCATCATTCTCCTTTTCTTCTTCCCCCATTCTTAGAATAGTTTCAACAGGTCTCCCTTTTCCATTTTCATACATAAATATATAATATTTTCACAACATTCAGCCTCCTTTGCCCTTTCCTTATATTCTTCCCCTTTCCACTTGTACCCCCCCAACAGGACCTGTTTTACCTTCCTGTTCTCCATTTTTAAAAAAACAAGTATTTTTGTTTGTTTAAGAGAGTTCTATAGGGAGTTTCCTTGTAATATTTCCATATGTATATGTATTATAACTCATATTGGTTTATGCCCTCTATTTTTCTCCTTTCTACCTCAGTGTCCTTCTTACGGTGATTTCACCAGGTTAACAAATTCTATATTCATTCTTGTATAGGAAGTACATCAACCATACTCACCTTCTTAATTGGTTTCTAATAGTTCTTTAGCTTTGCCCTCACAATTGTTCACTTCTGGAAAATCCCTGAACATATCCATTCCCTTTCCACTTCATAGGTCTTGAAATATTTAAAAATAATACTCATCTTTACTTGTGATTGTTGATCATATATTTATCTGTATTCTTTATGATATCCCAATCTCATAGCATACTGGTTATAATTTACATCTAGATAAATTTAAAAATACATATTTCTCTCTTTAAAGGCAGAGTTCAGATATAAACACAGTATTTTTCTGTAACAAGAAGAGTGGGGTTATTAGTTTAGTCATCTAAGACCTAGTTTCCTATTATTGAAGTGCATACTAGCATTGGATGTTGAATGGACCACTACAGAGAACCACCAGATGTCATGGCTGACTTTGTGTTTATGTCATCTCTCTGGAATTTTTCACAGGAACTTTTGTCTGTTTCCTCCATTGTACGTTATTGCAAGAGACAAGAAATCTATATTTTACCTTACCTCAAAAGTCAATAAATAATAAAAAGTATAGTTAGTGTACGCAATCTAAAAGCAAAAGTTTCATTTATTTTTCTTAGAATTGATCTCACTCATTTTATTCATCTTAGCAGTTCAAAGTGATTGTATCAATAGAGTTCTAGATTTTTCTGTCATTCAATACTGTAAAATATTATTGATTTATCTGTGGAATAACCAGTGCCTTTTCAATATCATTTTGTCAGTCAGGATGCGTAAGCTCACTGTATTTGATTTACTTTGTTTCATTTCTCAATATATTTGCTTCCATTACTCATGATGAGTTTGTAGCCCTAAGATGTCAATCCTTTTTCTCTCGGGCTTCTAAAAACATTTACTTCTAGGCCCATTTTCACTGATAAGGATTGTTCATGTTTTTCTTGATATACTCTGAATGCAGACACTATTTCACAAAATTAGCTTTTTAACTTTTAGTCTTATATCCAAATTTGTCTGTAAGCAATAGATGGATGGACAAGGAATAAATGTTATATTTTTGTGTGCACTGACATAATAACACAGAGTCTGGATGCTTTGTATTTGCTCTGCAGATATCTTATTAGCAATGTGTAGAGAGTATTGTGTGAGTTAATGTGGCTTATCCACATAAACATCCACATTCTAAGAGATCTAAGAATATAAGTCTCATTTTGCTTCAAATTGAATTCTCAGTGTCTGGCAAATAGAATGCAGGCAGTGAACTCTTGGAATAAATAAAGGAAAATAGAATGTACAACATGAGTGAACACCCTAATTAAAGTCAGTAAGACTAAGAATTCATCTCCACATATACCCAATCTATTGTTCAGTAGTAGAATATTTGCTTGCCTGTAATGTTCAAAATTCTGGGTTCAATCCCAAAAATCTTGGATTCAATCCCCAGTACCACAAAAATCCATCCAGTCATTCACCAAGAATTCCTTTGGAGCTTGAATTCCAGGTACTATTCTTGGAACTGAAGATGTTGTGGCAAACAAAGTGTTAAGATACTTGTCTTCACATAATTTACTTTATATTGTAGACAGACAAAGCAATGTAACAATAATCAAATAAAATTATTTCACCTAAAAGCAAATGCCAGCTGGTGGAGTGGCTCAAGTGATAGAGCACCTTCTTAGCAAGCATGAGATCTTAAATTCAAATACAAGAACCAACCTCTCCCCAACCAACCAAACAAAAAAGATTAGTGCGCATGAAGGAAATAGAGCAGAGTAGTTATGTTCATGTGACACATATTGACATGGATATTGTTCAACAACTAGGTTACTATACAGCAAGGGTCTTAGAGCTTAATCCTCAACTTTCCCAAGAGCAAATGCCATACAAATGGTTGACCTGAGATCTTTCTGTCTATTCTGAACTAACTGCCTGTGTTCAGATGGAATTTCAGAAGGTGAATTTATTTGAAATATGTTCTTTTCACATGTGGTTAGTTAAGGAAACACCTTATTGGATTAAAATGTTCCCTAATACAGTGACTAGTGTCTATGAGAAAACAAAGTTTGACACAGACCTACACAGAGGTGACTGCTTTATATGAAGCCACAAAGGTATGCAGTGGAAAGGTCATGCAATGGATGACTAGAGCAGAGATTGGAGTGATGCAACTACAAATCAAGGAATGTCAAAGAACACCAGAAATTACAAGAGTTAGGAGAAGACCAAGGATAATTCTTTCCTAGAACCTTCAAAGGGAACATGACTCTATCCATGACTAGATCTAACATTTTGGCCCTTTAAAACTAGGAAAAAATGGCTTTCTGTTGTTTTTGTAACTTAGTTTGTGCTACTTTGTTATGGCAACCCTAGGAATTGATTATGTTACTACAACTTCTTTGAAATATGTGCATCATTGTAATTTTTAAGCTGATCTTTGGTTTAGAAAAGTAAGGTAGACTTTAAGTGCTTCTGAAGTCCATGGTTCTCTTTGGTAAAAATCTGTGTGACTGGCCTTTCACTGATATAATTGAAGGATATTTTATGATTAAAAGTTGGGGAGCTCAAATAAACCTAGATAAAAAAATCTAAAAACATAAAGCATTGAAAGACATAAGGACATTGTTTTTCAACTCATGATTTATACCTTTATAATTAAGAACAACACAATTACGTAAAGCTCAACTGAAAATCATCCCAAATGCACACATACACAAGAGGAAAAACATGATGCCTTGATCTTGGAATGTAAGAAAACTAGCTTGAATCTTGAATCATGGAAAGTCTACATTTTTTTCTGTATGATTTTGCTGAAGTCTCTGAGATTCTTATAATATTAATTTGAAGTTGTTGTAGTGCTGTAGAGTGACACATGAAAGTTTATGTTGGACTAATCCACTTTTATTTTAAATCTAGTATATTCACCAAGTCTTTCAGAGTATTTTATTGCACATTTTTAATTCCTTGCCTTTGTTATTAACCAAAATGAAAGAAAAGTGTTCCAATTCAATACTGAAAATTTATTGCAGTGTTTGAGACTTTATCTATTGCTAAGTTAAAGTGGCATGCTATTCAAGTCCACAGTCTAATTTCTAATGTCAGAGTTTTCTCTTGTTTTTTGCCCATTGTGATAGTGCAAGAGCAATTTAGACAAAGAGTGGTTGGTGAAAAAGCTTCAGAAGGGTTAAGGAGTTTCTACTGAGGTCACTGTCAACTATAGTGCTCCAGTTTCCTTTCATGCTTCCCAATGACATGATGTCCCAGTGCATAGTGCATAGTATCTTGGCATTTTATAAAAATGTTGAAGGTGAAGTTTCTTTAGTTGCCACATTTGCCTTGCTATCTTTTCTCCACAGATGCTCTCTGTGGATGTTTTCCCTTTGAACTAAGCTAGCCAGAATTCTTCAGCAGGGATGGAGGAAGGAAGCAAACTGTAGCAATTCTAACAGTTTGTTTGGCTTACTGTGTGCTCATTTGGGAGTTTTTAGATCTCTCAGACTGCAAAAGATGCTGTGCATTGAAACACTTCACCAGTGATTTGGGGACTAACTTAGCAATAATTGCCTTGGAACTGACAGTGAAATATTAGCATAATTCATATTATACTAGTAGTCAACATTCATATCAAGAAGATGTATAGTACAGGGCACCTGTTTTCAAAGCATAGTCTAGAGACCCCTGGAGGTCTCTGCCATCTTTTTAGGGTAGCAGTAGAGTTAAAACTTTTTCATAACACTAAAATATTTTCTTTTTTGTGTTATGTTTCTTTAATAAATACAAAGACGATCATTACAAAAGCTACCTGACATGTTATTGCAACAGGCTGAATACAGAAGCAAATATAAGCATCCAAACTCTATTAAGCCAGACATTAAAAATATTTGTAATAATAAAATGCCATGCCACTCTCATCAGTAATTTGTTTTTAGAAAATGCAATCAATTTAATAAAATATTATTTACATTTGTATGTAATGTTTCATTATTCCTATCTTTAATCAAGCTTTACACTTTTAGGTAATGTATATTCACATGAAGTAAGTTATAAGAAAAAACAAAGAAAGATCTTTTCTCGGTATTCTTTTCTCAGTTTACTTGAGTGGTAGCAACTTGCAAAACTGTGACACCATTTCATAGTCAGGATACTGACACTGATTAAATCAATGTACACAATGTACACAACAGTTCTGTCACCACAAGAATGTGGCCCTTTCATAGCTATACCCATATTCCTTTCAAACCTCAACCCTTGGAAAGTATGAACTTATTCTGAATTTCTTTAATTTTGTTTGAATGAGTTAATAAATAAGTATTGTTCTTTCAGTTTTAATTTTGCATATGGAAACATTTGTGAGTATAAGTCACAATAACCAAAGATCATTGAAAATTTAAAAATTTTATGAGTACAAAAATATTCTTTGACCAAAAAGTGTGAGGAATTCCAGGGTACTAGAAAGGTAAAGCACAAACTCTTGACCCAGACTGCATGGGCTTGACCCCTGGACCCAATGCATTTCACTGTAAGTTGGAAAAACATTGTGCAGCTATGTCTATCAGTTTTCTTACCTGTATCATGAAGACATAATTATTCTTACTTTGTCAGATCATTAGGATCCAACAAGATCATCCACAAAGATTCGATGAGTAAAACATCTAGAACAATGTGTGGCACATAGTAATTTCTAAATAATAGTTAGGGATTATTTTATAAATTCCCCAAACTGTATAGCTGTTGATATGAGGAAAGCCAACTAAGGACAGAAACATGGCCTCCCACATATTGACAACATATTTGGAATAATTTCCTCTCTTATCTCTTTAATTCCAAATCCCAGCTGTCATAAATGACAAGCCAAATCCTATCTTCCTCATTTGGTTTTTCTTGAAACTCTTTGGATTCTCTGAAGATGCAGGTTAATTTTTGTGGCCTCATCCCACGCTTGTACTTAATTACATGCTATACTAGCTGTTCTTTAGCTATTTAACATGTGGATGTGTCCTGACTGCATGAATAAATTTTAATAGTCTGAAATTGTCTTACAGGTTTTTCTCTATTCTCCTTAATGCTGTATATATAGATGCTTAACATGTGCTTTTTCAATTAATTGAATATTTTCAAATATAATAACTATACTAATTCTAAACCTAAACCTTTATTGGATCAGATATTTGAAGACAGAAAACTCTATTAAACTTTAAGTAATTTTTAAATTTAACCCTTAAAATGTTTACCAAGCAAATTAAATTATTTAATTGTGTTGATACAGTTATTAATTTGATTGACAAATAAATGAGGATTTTTAGAAAACAAATAAAATGGAAAAGTGTGAATAAAAATTACATGTTCATGCTGATGTCAACTCCCTTATTAATATCAAATTGAAATAAGCATATTCTGTCTCTCTATCTCTGCCTCTCTGTATGCATGTGTAAGTGCTTATGTATAATAACAAGACAAGAGTTATGTTACTAAGCTACCACATTCAAGAATATGTGGCCTATTTCTGTTCATTAACTGTTTAACTCCAGATATATAAAGCTACACATTCTCAAATACAGACTAAACTTGGGTCTATACCATATGCTGATTCTTGGATAAATCTTATAGGAAAGTAACAAAATTACTGGGAAATATATTAACTTATTCTTTTATTTGGGAATCATTTGCACCAGAAACATGAAAATTTGATACAATAACGTAGAATACAAGGATACATAAATATACAATGATTCAAAATATCTAATGGTGTAACAACCCCAAATAGTAAAGGAATAGACTCTGAGGCTTCTGGGCCTGGTGCCAAGGTTAAAAATGATACTAAGGATGATCATATGGCATGGTAGCCCCATTTACGCAATTCCTATTACCATAGACCTTCCACCTCCAGTGCTGCCAAAGTTAAACTACAATAACACAATAGTCTGTGAATGTCAATTTTACTTAGAAAATCAAGATAAAATCACCCAGCTGTTTGTGTTGCTCTGTTATCTAAAACAGGAGAACAAAATCCTTGGAAACCTGTTAACCTGGCATATTTGTGTTCAGTGTTGATAGAATAATGTTCTCTGTTTCTATTTTCTTCTTTTTCTACTTATTCAGTGACACTTGGGTATTTCTTCCCTTTGCTCTTGCATGGAGCGCATGCTATAAATCTTTATTATAGCATTTGTCATGTTAGAGTATTTATTAGTTTCTATGTCCCCTTTCCTCAAGACCAAGTTCTTAATCTTATTTTCTGTCACAGAAAACTTTACAAATCTTATTAACAGTCTGGATTCAAGCCACCAGAAATGCAGTAGCATACAACAATAATGCAAGCATATACATTGTAGAGACACAGTGCTTGAGTTTATTCTCAACTTTTCAAGACCGTGTGAACTTGAAAGTTACTTAGCCACACTGTGCCTTTTACCTCATCTGCAATATAAGGATTAAAATAACAACGTACATTTACCAGAATAATGCATGCTTACTTCATGTTGTGCATTTACTAGTTGCTTTACAGACATGGAATTTAATATTCTTGCATACTCACAAATGGTCTTTGGAGGTCCTTATATTTTGAATTTAATCTGCAGCAAGCAGTTGTCATTGATATTTCATTTTAAATGCTTACAGCATACTGTTGCTATAAAATTGCCCACTATTTAAAAGTAGGGAATCCACGCTAAGACTTTGAGGTACTTTGTCATTTAAAGGCTCATAACAATGCTGGAGTACTCAAGTTGGTAAACAGAGGAAAACCCAAAGGACTCCATTTGCCTGGTGGCTACAAGCTGCAACTTTCCCTTTCTCTAGCTGTAATATTTTCATGTGGCTCCTTTTGGCCTCATTGACCAAGGGTAATTGCTTTAGTTTTTAAAAGGACATAAAAGCATTTGTGAACCTTAGTATCTCTCTCTATCTCCAAGAGTAATAAACAGGAAAGATTTGGAAAATAAACCCTTTGTTGTGGTTAACAACCTATCCTGGCATAGAATACCTACTGGATAACTCAGATGATGCTCTACATATGTTCCTTTAGTCTTTTAAAATGAAAAATCATTCATATTTATCAGAAAAATAAAACATATTTACATGATATATGTTGATACCCTCATTCTTGCATTTCCAGATGTCCTAATGAAAAAGCTTTGAAAACCACTCCAGAGTCTATAGCAGATTTTGTGAATTAAATTCCATCATTAGAATCACAATTACTATGAGACTTAGTTATAAATGCCAGTGTGACGATGAAAGTCTGCATATTCAGGAATGATGCCCCTTTACCCTACATTCTTCACCATTCCACCCACTTTCCATCCTGTTCTCTCCCCAGTCTTTGTCACCATGGTTACCTTTCTAAAACACAAATTAGGATAAGTACTTCCTTGCTTAGAATGTCTCCCCTTTTTGTTGTTCTCAAGATTTATTGTGCTTCAGAATGGCTTTGGCAGTTTTCTAACAAGCAGATGGTTTCCCAAAAGATGCTCATTGTGGAGGCTTAGAGTGAAACCTGGGAACCTGACTTTTAGTCTATACCCTAGTGAATGTTGATACTGGTGGTTTAATACTACACTTTGAGAAATACTTATCATCAGGATAAATGCACAATTCTTTTATCTGATTTTCAAGACCTGCTTCATTTGGCTTTGCATAACAATTATACAAAGGTATTTTTGAATCATTAATCAAGGTTCGATGTTGCTTAGTATAAAATCAGAATTCAGAGAGACTTCATTTTAGGCATCTGAATGTTATTATTAGGCTTTCTAACATCTCTCACATAGACTTCCTACTATAACACAAATCCATCCATCAATTTTTTCCTTTATTGTTGTGCCAGGTGGAGGTACATTGTGGCATTTAGAATTAAAAAGATTCTTACAATGTATAAAATATATCATGTTTGAATTCACCCCCTCAACCACTGTCTTTCATCCCCTTCTCATATGTGGAATATAGACCTAATACAAACACAGCAATATTATGAAAAACTGGTCACACAAAGGGAAGGTGACATATAAGAGGGGTAGTGTCAGGAAGGAAACAAAGAAGCCGAATATGGTTGATGTACTCTCTATACAAGAATGAATGCAGAATTCTTTTTTTTTTCCTTTATTGTTCTGTTGGGTGGGGGTACATTATGATATTTACAAAAGTTCTTACAATATATCAAATATATTATATTTAAATTCACCCCTTCCACCATTTTCCTTCATCTCCCCTTCCCTGATTCCTGGAACAGTTTCAACAAGTATCGTTTTTACATTTACATACATGCATACACATTATTTGCATCATATTCATTCTCCTACCCCTTTCCCCACCACCACCCACCTCTTCCCTCCCAGCAGCACCAACACCCCTTCTCCTCCCGTCACCTTTGTTCATTATCATGTACACTTTTAATCTTTAGTCAGAATACACTCAAATTAGCCTTTCCAAAATGTGAACATTTCTTTGGATATAATTTTTGTGAGAACTTGCTAAGTGAAAGACACCGGTTTAAGAGTTTTGTTTCAGTGCACTCAGGGTATAAAGCTGATCATTACAATATTCTGACTAAAGTCTCAGTCTCTCTCTCTCTCTCTCTCTCTCCTTCTGCCTTTTTCATGCTTTTGAGACAGGGTATCGCTATGTATTCCACGCTGGCCTGGAACTGTCTATGTTGCCCAGACTGTCCTTATACTAAAGATCTGCCTGCCTTAGACTCCCAAGTGCTGGGATTACAAGTATGCACTACCACATTGAGTGAGTAAAGTCTCTTAATATATACTGCTTATAAAATAAATGTTAGCTTATGCTTCAAATATGATCCCAAACCTAGTTCACTAGTTTTGTCTTCAATTCTTCTTCACAACCAATCCTCTGATATACAAACATGAACTGCATTGTATTTTTAATTCCACTAGAATACTATGCATTATAAACAACACATTATACAAAAACTTACACAATACTTTCATGTGAATTAGAAAAAATACATCACCTCTTGTCTGACAAACTAGGAAAACAATGCCTGACACTGAGTGATACAGCTCAGCTCCAAAGCCATGTTCATTTTGAGCAGAGTGCAGGCTACATTTTATCTTCACATTTCCCACCTAAGCTGCAAGAATTATGCTAGATATTACCAGAGAAATGTGCTAACTTATGATATATTGCTATTTTAGCATTTAAAAATCTAATATTTGGCTTAAATACTTATGTCACATGACACTGAAGAAATAATCTAGAGACAAGTGATGTTATAAAATGTGATCTAACATTCTATTTACAATAGCCTCAAAAAATAGTAGGAATAAACTTAACAAAGGATTTGAAATCCCTCTTCAAGGAAAACTATAAACTACTGAAGAAATCAGAGAAGATTACAGAAGGTGGAAAGATCTCCCATGCATGGATTGGCAGAATCATTATTGTGAAAATGACTATATTACCAAAAGCAGTCTACATGTGCAATGCAATGCCCATCAACATTCTACTGACATTCATCACAGAGATTGAAAAATCAATGATAAAGTTTATTTGGAAGCACAAAAGACCATGAATAGCCAAGGTAATACTGAGCAAAAAAAGCAATGTTGGAGGTACCACAATATCTGGCTTCAATATATACTACAGAGCCATAGGAAAAAAAAAAAAAACAGCATGGCGTTGGCACCAAAGACCAGCAGAACACAATAGAAGACCCATATATGAAATCACATGACTTCACCCACCTGACTTTTCACAAAGTTACCAAAAACATACAACAGAGAAAAGACAGCCTATTTAACAAATATTGCTTGGAAAACTAGATATCTGCCTGCGGAAAACTGAAACTACACCCATGTTTGTCATCCAGTAAAAGTATTAACACAAAGTGGATTAAAGACCTTTATATAGGACCTGAAACTTTGAAGATAGAGCAGGAAAGCACAGGGAATACACTGGAAGCAATATGTATAGGCAATGACTTCCTCAGTAGAACTCAAATGGCTCAACCAGTAAGAAAAAGGATTGACAAATGGGACTTCATGAAATTAAAAATCTTCTTCACATCAAAAGAAACAGTCTATAAATTGAAGAGGCTGCCCACAGAATGGGAGAAAATTTTTGCCAGCTATATAGCTGACAAGGGTTTGGTAACCAGAAAATTCAGGGATCTCAAAAAATAAACACCCAAAAATTCAATGATCCAATGAAGAAATGGGCAAAAGAACTGAGCAAAACTTTCTCAAAGGAAGAAATCAACATGGCTAAAAAAACACATGAAGAAATGTTCAACATCCCTGGCCATAAAGGAAATGGAAATCAAAACTACATTAAGATTCACCTCACTTGTTAGAATGGCTACCATCAAGAGCACAAACAACAAATGTTGGTGAGGATATGGAGAAAAAGAAACCCTCATACACTACCAGTAGGAATTTAAATTAGTACAACCACTATGGATAACCATATGGAGGCTTCTGAAAAAAAGTAAAGATAGAACTGCCATAAAATCCAGCAATTCCGATCTTAGGGATATACCCAAAGGAATATAAATTAGCTTACAACGAAGGTACCTGCACACCCATGTTGCAGCAGCATTCCCAACAGCTTAGCTATTGGAAACAGCTAAGACGCCCTGCTACTGATAAATGAACTAAGAAAACATGGTATTTATATACAATGGAATTTTACCTAACAGTGAAATTTTTATATTTGTTGGTAAATGAATGGAACTGAAGAACATAATCTTAAGTGAAGTTAGCTAGGTTCAGAAGGCCAAAAGTCACAAGTTTTCTTTCATATATGTACTATAGACCTAATACAAATATAGCAATATTATGAAAAACAGGACATGCCAAGGAGAGGTCACATACAAAAGGTGGAGAGAATAGGAAGTTAAGGTGAATATGGTTAATATACACTTTATCCAAGAATGAATATAGAATTTTTTAAATGGTTGAAACAACCCTAAAGAAGGAACTAAAATAGAAAGAAGAAAAATAGAGAAAATAAACCAAATCCAGCTGCAATACACATATACATGGAAGTACCTCAAGGAAATTCCCTGTGTAGCTTTCTTAAATAAGCAAAATATCATTAGCTTTTCCTTTCTTTTACAAAACTAGAGAACAGGAGGGAGGAATAGGGCCTGCCTGGGGGTGTTGACACCAGTGTGAAGGGGGAGGAAGTGGGGAAATTGTGTAAGAGGGTGAATATGGTGCAAATACTGTGTACACAGGAATGAAAATTGAAAAATGAGACACGTTGAAACTGTTCTGGGAATGGGGAAGGGGGCAATAAAGGAGAATAGTAAAAGGGATGAATTCAAGTATGATATGTTTGATGCATTGTAAGAACCTTTGTAAATACCATGATATACCCCTACTCAGCACAACAATGCAATAAAATTTTTTAAAAAGAACAAAAAAAAAATGTGATTTAAAAGGGTATCAAATTTGCATTATTCCATGGTTGTTTCATTGGCTATTTCTGATTTCTCCTTTCTATCATCGTCTGAATTCATTAGACATACAATTATAGTCTGTGTCCTTGTCTTAAAGAAGAAACAAAATGAAATTAAGTGCTTTAGCTAGTCACAAATCTTCCATAAACTTCTGCTATATTTGACTCACCTGAGGAATATATACCTGTATGTGAATGTCATTTAGATTGTTGCCCCTGGAAAGATCATTTAAGGATTAAAACCATAGTAAAGTACTGCAATAATTGTTCCATTATATAACTTTAGCAAATGGCTATTTATTCCTTCCCTACCTCAATTATATTTTATTATCTACTAGCAACATTCTCCAGCATTCCTTGAAGATAGGTATATATTTATCTTCTCTCTCTTTCTCTTCTCTTCCCTTAGGCCACAGCAAAGAATTGTGATTCTCAGCTTCAACGAAGCAAAGAAAACAGTACTTTAGGGCAGTGTTTCTCAACCAGGTACAATATGCCAAAAGTGGAAATTTTGCAATATCTGGACAACATTGTTGTTGTCATAACTGGGGAGTGGTTTGCTGCTGAAATCCTGTGAGTCGAGGCCAAGAATTCTGCTCAATATAATAAAATACAAAGAAGAACCCCCTCTCCAGATTCACATGACAAAGTTACTATGGCCTCAAAAGGCTAATATTGTGAAGACTGAGAAATATATGTCTGATGGACATAAGAAAAATGCTTGGATGCTTGGTTTTTATCTTTGTTTAATAATCTCGATAGATGCAGAAAAAGCCTTCGAACAGATCCAACACCACTTCATGATAAAAGCTCTAAGAAAACTAGGAATAGAAGGAATGTACCTCAACATTGTAAAGGCTATATATGACAAACCTACAGACAACATCATACTTAATGGTGAAAAACTGAAACCATTTCCCCTAAAATCAGGAATGAGACAATGGTGCCCACTATCCCCACTCCTATTCAACATAGTACTGGAATTCCTAGCCAGAGCAATTAGGCAAGAAGAAGAAATAAAAGGAATACAAATAGGTAAAGAAACTATCAAAATATCTTTATTTGCAGGTGATATGATCCTACACTTTAAGACCCAAAAAATTCTACCCAAAAACTCTGACACCATAAACAGCTATAGCAAGGTGGTAGGATACAAAATCAACTTACAAAAATCATTAGCTTTCTAACACACCAACAAAGAACAAACTGAGAAGGAATATATGGAAACAATTCCATTTACAACAGCCTCAAATAAAATCAAATACTTAGGAGCAAACTTAACAAAGACTGTGAATGACCTCTACAAGGAAAATTACAAACTCTTGAAGAAAGATATAGAGAAAGACTACAGAAGATGGAAAGATCTCCTGTGTTCATGGATTGATAGAACGGACATAGTAAAAATGGCTATGCTACCACCAAAAGCAATGTACATGTTTAATGCAATTCCCATCAAAATCCCAATGACTTTCATCACAGAGATTGAAAAATCTACCCTACAGTTCATTTGGAAACACAAGAGAACATGAATGGCAAAGGCAATATTCAGCAAAAAGAGCAATGCTGGCGGTATCACAATACCCATCTTCAAAATATATTTCAAAGCAATAACAATAAAACAGCATGGTACTGGCACAAAAACAGACATGAAGACCAGTGGAACAGAATAGAGGACCTGGATATGAATCCACACAACTATACCCACCTCATATTTGAGAAAGGTGCCAAAAATATACAATGGAGAAAAGACAGCCTCTTCAAAAATGTTGCTGGATAAAGTGGTTGCCCGTTTGCAAGAAACTGAAATGAGATCCATGTCTATCACCCTGTACTAGTATCAACTCAAAATGGATCAATGACCCCTTAATATCAGACCCAAAATCTTTGAAGATAACACAGTAAGGCTTTTATTGAGACTTCATAAACCTTTTAAGGACTACATAGATGTAGTGGTTGTATAACATGGTGAATGCACTAAATACCAGTAAAGTGTATATCTTAAATGGCTGACTTTTTTTAATGTGGATTTCATCTTCTTAAAAAAAAATAAACATAGGTGTAGTGTAGAAGGAACACTACAGAACTTAAAGATACCATTAAAATGCAGTTAATTGCTGTTATTAGTCATGTCCTTATTCACTAAATTCATGCTTCACTTTAAATATTTAAAGAATTATAATATTTGATATAGAAGTTTATTGGTCAATATATTCTCCTAGAAGGAAAGGGAATGTATAAGTCTTGTTTCAGCAGTAGATTTTGCTCATAATATAAATGCTCAGTTTTCACTTCTGTGTCAAGGTGTTTATTTTAATTCAAAAAGGACCTTTTTGACTCAGAGAACCATACAGCTCCTTTCTACAAAGACAGAGTTAATTACATATAACACTGTTATAATAAGTGATACAACCTGTTGATCTTTTAATTTGAGTTGTTGACTCTCTTATAAATAAATATAATATTCTTGTTAATACTTTGTAAAGTGTGAAAAGAAGACTTTAAGTCATATCTAAAATGCATACAAGGACAGTGGAACAGAATAGAGGATCCGTATATGAATCCACACAACTATATCCACCACATTTTTAACAAAGGTGCCAAAAGTTGATGATGGAGAAAAGACAGCCTCTTCAATAAATGTTGCTGGGAAAAGTGGTTATCCATCTGCAAGAAACTAAAACTAAATCCATGTATATCACCCTGTACTAGTATCAACTCAAAATGGATCAAGGACCTTAACATCATACCTGAAACACTGAAGTTAGTACAGGGAGGAGCAGGAAACACTCTGGAACTAATAGGTATAAGCAATGACTTCCTCAATAGAACCCCAGGAGCCTAGCAACTAAGAGAAAGGATGGACAAATAGGACTTCATAAAATTAAAAAGCTTCTGCACAGCAAAAGAAATGGTCTCTAAACTGAAGAGACCACCCACAGAGTGGGAGAAAATGTTTGCCAGCTATACATCAGACAAAGAACTGATAATCAGAATATACAGGTAACTGAAGGAACTAAACTTTTCCAAAATAAATGAACCAATAAAGAAATGGGCAACTGAACTAAGCAGAACTTTCTCAAAAGAAGAAATTCAAATGGCAAAAAAACACTTGAAACAATGCTCACCATCTCTAGCCATAAAGGAAATACAAATCAAAACCACACTAAGACTCCACCTCATCCCTGTTAGAATAGCCATCATCAAAAACACCACCAACAACATGTGTTGGTGAGGATATGGGGAAATAGAAAGCCTCGTACACTGCTTATGGAAATGCAAGCTGGTGCAACCACTCTGGAAAAATTTTGGAGGCTTCTTAAAAATATAAACATAGACCTGCTGTGTGATCCAGCAATCCCACTCCTGGAGATGTATTCATAGGAATGTAACACAGGTTACTCCTGAGCCACCTGCACACCCATGTTTATTGCAGCACTATTCACAATGGCCAAATTATGAAAACAACCAAGATGCCCCACTACTGATGAATGCATAAAGAAAATGTGGTGTTTATCACAATGAAATTTTACTCAGCCATGAAGAAGAATGAAATCTTATCATTTGCAGCTAAATGGATGGAACTGAAGAACATCATTCTGAGCGAGGTTAGCCAGGCTCAGAAGACCAAAAATCGTATGTTCTCCCTCACATGTGGACTTTAGATCTGGGGCAAATGCAGCAATGTGGTTGGACTTGGATCACATGACAAGAGGAGAGCACATAAGGGAGATATGGGAATAGGTAGAAAACCCAAAATGTAAAAGCATTTAATGTCATCACTCCAGAGGAACTAATACAGAAACCTTAAAGTGACAGAGTTCAACATGAGAAGGGAATTAGGAACCAGTGTAAAGGTCAGTTGGAGATGAATCAACTTGGGTTGTAACACATTTGTACACGAAAGCAATGCTAGGAATCTTTCTGTATGGCTATCCTTAACTCAACTAGCAAAAATGCTTTTTCTTCCTTATTATGCTTATTTCTTTTCTTCTATTTTCTTCTACAAAATTGGAGATAAGGGCAGAACAGGTTGCCTGGAAGTGAGGGGGATGGGGGTGAGGGTGAAGGAGGGGGACACGGGGGGGTGGAGAAATGACCCAAACAATGTACACACATGTGAATAAATGCATAATAAAAAAATTTTTAAAAGAAGAGGCTGTATATCATGATTTTAATGAAAGCACAAAAAACAGAAAGTATGAATCAGGTTGCACTGTAACTCAAATTGCCTTCTTAGCCCCTAATTACTAAGTCATCTTCATTCATTTCACATCTTATTAAATAATTCAATATAAAAAAATAGAGAAATGTTTGGGGAAATCTGGGTTCCTAGCTTGTTTTTAGAGCAAAGTTACTCTATGTCTTGGAGGATCATGTGGATAAACTTAAGAAATATATGTATCTTTTGGATATATCTGGAGATATATATATATACATCTATTTTCATTTAAGCTACTGTATTTTTCATCTCATTTTTGTCCTATGAGATCGGTAATAATATACTTAATAGTACACTTTAGAAAGCTAAGATTCATTGAAATCAAATACTTGTCCTAAATCACATACAGCTTGTTTGTGACCAGCATGACTTTCAGTCATGTCTTACTCCATACCCAAACCAAGTCTTTATATTTTGTCCCTTCATACTAAGTACCTGAAAGGGATTTTCTAAAAGTTTCAGATGACTATCAATTTTTATAAGTAAAAATCTCACAAATAATTTTGATGAGAAATCAGGTACACTGTAATATAGAGTGTGGTACCACTTTAAAACAACAATTTAATGAAAACAGATAAGTGATTTTATTTTTGCTTTCTGGATCACTTAATAATTTCAAAATTTTTAATTAGAGTTACTATTACTTTAAACCTATATTTTCTCTTTCATTTGCACATCCCATGTAGCTCCCTAGGGCATTTGTCATTGTGGTTATAGCGGTACTGGTACAACTGTTCTGTTGCCTTTGTTGGCTTTTGTCCTTCTTTTATGAACTGGCAGATTATGGTTGAGAAATATGTGTGAGGAACCCACTAGAGATAATAGCCCTGTTGAGCTATTAGGAGATAGAGAAATCAGTGAGTAATCCAATTCAAGAAAGATCTCTAAGGTATTGTGCATTCTTGGTCAAGCAAGCAAGATTCAAGATAGAATCAATTGGAACACAAATATTTGAATTGCATTCTTCAGCCAAAATCTTGAGAGAACTTAATGTCATTAGAAGATGTTTGTTTGATATTGGAGCTTGATCAGGAATTTTCTATTTGGCTATAATTAAAGGTCATTAGAATGCTGTTCCTAATCCCTATCACAGGAAGATGACACATATTATATCTAAAGTCCTTGGGGAATGTAATCATAGGTTCATGTCTTCCATCTAGATCCCAGATGGCATTTTTTGATACATTTGTAAATTTGGCAGATTTTGAGACTCTACCTCGTTAAGAGTGAACACAGAGGTCCTAGCATCAGAGATGTGATTACTATTCTTTCCATTGAGACTTGGTATAAATCAGATCTTCATGAAGGATTATGTTATAGGACATATTCTCTTATATAAAAATATTTATTGAACTAATCTCCACAAAATGCTATCTATCAAGCTAAGTGCAATGTTTCACATGGTTGGATAAAAGTAGATTCAGTTGCAAACTGGATTCAAGTTCAAGAGTTTAGGGATTTCAAGTTAAGATCAAAGATTGAGAGAGAGACAACATCAAAAATCAGTTGGACAAAAGAACAAAGTAATTTGAGAAGTCAAAAACTTAAGCAATCAAAAATGTTAACATCCACAGTCACTGAAGAGACAAGAATGGTAAGGAAATATCTGTAGACTAAATATTAGACACTAGGAAACAACTAAAACGATCAGATCAAGAGCATGCATAACATTTTTATTTAGGAAGAAATCCATTCTGCTGTAGTTTTTCAAGACTGTAGATACAGGTAATTAACAGCATCTAATTTAGGTTAAAAGCTATGCTATTGGGTGTAAAAAATTTTTATAGACAATAATACAGTTCATTTATACATTTATATTAACATTTACCAAGCCCTTATCCTGGGCTAGGCCCCATTCTAGTTGATAAGAAAAGATGTATGAATGATTCATAGTTTATCTTCATAATTCATGTCATTTCCTAGAGATAAAATAGTTCATTATCAACAAAGAAATTATAATACAGTGTGAGAAATTGCATGATAATAAATGTGTAAAGGTCACTGTAGGAGATCAGAGAAAGATGAAAAGATTATTGGGTACTTTCTGGAAGAGGTAAAATCTAGGATAAAGATTAAACAGAGGAAAAAATGAATGGAAGCAAAGCATGATATAAGCTGAGGAAAAAATGCAAAAGTATGGAAATATTTCTAGGACTTATTTCATGACTGTGTATTGAATCAATTCTAATAACAGATTTAGGCATTTGGAATACACTTATCACTGAAACAAAAAAATCCTTTTACTCATGAATCACACAGTCGATTGATAGATGGAATTGGATAAATGCAAATTTAATAGAATATTATAAGCACTTTGAAAGGGGAATAGCAGAATAAGAATTCTAGAGGACCAAGAAAGAGGACATTTATTCTAGAATGAAAAATGAACCAAGAACTAAGCAGAATGCCTAGGAATGTATGTATGCCTTACAATGCAGTTGAATCTCAAATGACAAGTATGAATTAACAAGACAAAGAATTGGGAGAAGTACCAATGGTAAAAGTAGGAAACACAAGGCAATAAAGCAAATGAATATTTGGAATCTTTAGCAAACCATGCATATGTCTGGGATTCAAAGATGTTGATAAGAGAGTTATTTTATTGATTGATCATGGTGTCTAGGTTGAATGGAGAAAAGAGTACATTTAGGCATTATTTATAGACTAAGTGAAGAACAAGGAGTTTCTTTGAAATCAAATGAAAGTGTGGCGAAAACAAAGAGTGAATGAGCTAACACAACAACTGGTTGGAATTAATGTGTGCAGAAAATATTTATATTATGAAAAGTTAAAGTTGGAGGAGTTCTATTTGATGGTAAGATCCAGGGAATATGAGAGTGTAGAGGTAAAAGTTACCAGAGATGAGATGAGTAAGAAAGGTAAAGGCCAATGGATTCCATAAATTTTGCACATAGATATAGTATAAAGATACTGACAGGATTTAGGGTAGGAGGCAATCAGGTATCCACGTCTTTATTTAGTGTTAATATGTGGCAACAGAATCCATAGAAGGTAGTAACACAGTAGAAGAGAAAGTAGTACATCCAAATTACATGAAATATTACCAAGATGTTGAAATGGGATTGAAAATTGAGGTGGGAGCAGGACTCACCTGCTGTCCTGGTAACTTGCTATGTTATGTACCTTTACAAAGGTGGACTCAGTGAACAGATGAGTTTCAGTTAAAACAAAAGATAAAGGAAATGTACAATTAAGAAATTACACTTATCATTGAAGTACATTGCATTTGTGGATGAGAACGGTATAACAAAATGTACTGAAAGTTGTTGAATGATAGAGGAGCAAGGAGATAGAGAAAGGGTATGTAGTGGAGACAGTTAACCTGATTAAAGTACAATATTAT
This sequence comes from Castor canadensis, assembly GCF_047511655.1. Lineage (NCBI taxonomy): Eukaryota > Metazoa > Chordata > Mammalia > Rodentia > Castoridae > Castor > Castor canadensis. The sequence continues at coordinate 10,649,562 of NC_133405.1, forward strand.
ACATATTTGAAATACCAAGTCAAAACCCCCTTGAACAATCAATATACACTTTAAGAAATGAAAGAAAAGAAGGTAAAAGAGGTCCTGTCTGGGATTGGGTTCCAGTTTAGGGGGGTAAATCGAGAGGGTAAAGATTGGTGATCATGGTCAATGTATTTTTTATACATGTATGAAATGAAAATAGAATAATGAAAACTGTTGAAATTATTCTAAAAGGATGCGGGACAATGATGAAGGGGATGAAACTAATTAAGATACATTGCAAGCACATATGTACATGTCACAATGAAATCCTTTTGTACAACTAATATATGCTAATAACAACATTATAAAAGGAGCTACCATCATAAAATAATCTTTTAATGCTCAAAAAAGAGCATTGGGCTGAAAGAAGGTCAGAGAGGAAAGAAAGGTACAGCAGTGTGGGTATAAGAGAATGGGACTAGTTGGAAAAATAAGAACTTGCCTTTTGATGATGGTGACTGGGACAGAGCTGCAGACTGCGAGCTCTGTGACCCAGGGACTTTGCTGAGAAGCTGGTGACACACTTGGCTAAGGTAAAGAACCAGGGAGAGCTGAAAGTAAGGCATAATAAACTCCTAGATCATAAACCCCTAGATTGTGGAAGGCTTCTCCATTCCACGATCTAATAAAAGAACAGCCAGCCTGCAAGTCCTCCCCCAGTTGGCCTGCGGAGCCACTGCTCCACTCTGCAGGGCTCTCCGCCCCTCAGGCTGCACAAAGGCCCCAGCACCACGCCAGATCCCTGTCCCTCGGGCACCCCGCCCCTCAGGCCCTGCTAGGCCCCAGCTTCACGTGGGGTGACTTTATCCATGTTCTTCTGGGATCCCCATCCCTCAGGCCTTGCGGGGCCCCAGCCGTGCACCGCATTATTGTCTATGGGATCCCCGCCCCTTGGGCCCCCACATCTCAGGCCATGCTGGGCCCCAGCTCCACATGTGACACCCCACCAGGATCCCCACCCCACGGGCCATGCCAGCTACCCGCTCCGCTGGGATCCCTGGCCCTCAGTCCCAGGCACCAGCTTGGCATGAGACAGTCGCACCTCCTGCACCCTAAAAACATATACGAACTCCAACACAGTGTTAGTGGGAGACCTTAATACCCCCCTGTCACCAATAGATAGGTCATCCAAACAAAAAATCAATAAAGAAATCCTAGAACTAAATCACACCATAGATCAAATGGACCTAGCTGATGTCTACAGAATATTTCACCCAACTTTTGCACAATATACATTCTTCTCAGCAGCCCATGGAACCTTCTCCAAAATTGATCATATCTTAGGGCACAAAGCAAACCTTAACAAATATAAGAAAATAAAAATAATCCCGTGCATTCTATCTGACCACAATGCATTAAAACTAGAAATCAACAACAAAAACAACAGTCAAAAACTTGCAAACAATTGGAAGCTGAACAGCATATTGCTCAATGATCAGTGGGTCATTGATGAAATAAAAGAGGAAATTAAAAGTTTGCTGGAAGTGAATTAAAATGAAAACATGACCTCCCAGATCCTATGGGACACAGTTTATAGCCATGAGTGCATACATTAAAAGGTCAGAAAGATCTCAAATCAGTGACCTAATACTACAGTTCAAATTCCTAGATAAACAAGAACAATCAAATCCCAAAACAAGCAGAAGGAAAGAAATAATTAAAATAAGGGCTGAAATCAATGAAACAAACAAACAAACATATACAAAGAATCAATGAAACAAAAACCTGGTTTTTTGAAAAAATAAGTAAGATTGACAGACCCCTGGCAAACCTGACTAAAATGAGGAGAGCAAAAACCCAAATCTTTATCAGAAATTCAAAATGAGAGATAACAACAAACACCACAGAAATCCAGGAAATCATCAGAGACTACTTTTAGAGCCTATACACTAATAAATTTGAAAATCTTGATGAAATGGACAGATTTCTAGTAACTTACAACAACCCAAACCTGAACCAAGAAGATATTAATCACTTGAATAGATATGTAAAACAAAAAGAAATTGAAGCAGCAATCAAGAGTCTCCCAAAAAAAAAAAAGTACAGGACCTGATGGATTTACTGCTGAACTCTATCAGACATTTGAAGAAGAACTAATGCCAACTGTCTTTAAACTGTTCCACGAAATACAATGGGAGGGAACACTGCTTAACTCATTTTATGAAGCCAATATTACTCTCATTCCAAAACCAGACAAAGGCACCTCCAAAAAGGAGATCTACAGGCTAATTTCCTTAATAAATAGTGACGCAAAAGTCCTTAATAAAATAATGTCAAACCAAATCCAGCAACACATCAGAAAGATCATACAACATGACCAAGTTAGGTTCATCCCAAGGATCCAGGGGTTGTTCAAAGTATCCAAGACTATAAGTGTAATACAGCAAATTAATAGAAGCAAAGGCAAAAAACCATTTGATTATCACAATAGATGCAGAAAAAGCCTCCAACAAGATCCAACACCACTTGTAAGAAAACTAGGAATAGAAGCAATGTACCTCAACATTGTAAAGGCTGTATATGACAAATCTACAGCCAACATCATACTTAACGGTGAAAAACTGAAACTATTCCCCCTAAAATCAGGAATGAGACAAGAGAGCCCACTATCCCTACTCCTATTCAACGTAGTACTGGAATTTCTAGCCTGAGCAATTAGACAAGCAGAAGAAATAAAAGGAATACAAATAGGTAAAGAAACAGTCAAAATGTCTCCTTGTGTAGAGACGATATGATCCTACCCCTTAAAGACCCAAAAATCTTTACCCAAAAGCTCTTAGACACCATCAACAGCTACAGTAAGGTGGCAGGGTACAAAATCAACTTACAAAAATCATTAGCTTTTCTATACACCAGTAATGAACAAACTGAGAAAGAAGATATGGAAACAATTCCATTCACAATGGCCTCAAAAAAAAATCAAATACCTAGGAATAAATTTAACAAAGAATGTTGATGTCCTCTACAAGGAGAATTACAAACTCCTGAAGAAAGATATCAAGGAAGACTACAGAACATGGAAACATCTCCCATGCTCATGCATTGGTAGAATCAACATAGTAAAAATGGCTATACAACCAAAAGCAATCTACTTGTTTAATGCAATTCCCATCAAAATCCCAATGACTTTGATCACAGAGATTGAAAAATCTGCCCTAAAGTTCATTTGGAAATACAAGAGACTGTGAATAGCCAAATCAATAATCAGCAAAAAGAGCAATGCTGGAGGTATCACAATACCCGACTTCAAACTATATTACAAAGCCATAGCAATAAAAACAGCATGGTACTGACACAAAAACAGACATGAAGTGCAGTGGAACAGAATAGAAGACCTGGATATGAATCCACACAACTGTACCCACCTCATGTATGACAAAGGTGCCAAAAATAGATAATGGAGAAAAGACAGCCTCTTCAACAAATGTTGCTGGGGAAAGTGGTTACCCATCTGCAAGAAACTGAAACTAGATCCATGTCTATCACCTTGTACTACTATCAACTCAAAAAATGGATCAAGGACATAAATATCAGACTTGAAACTCTGATGTTACTACAGGAAGGAACAGGAAGCACTCTGTAACTAATAGGTATAGGCAAAGACTTTCTCATACCCTAGCAGCCCAGCATCTAAGAGAAAGGATGAATAAATGGGATTTCATAAAATTAAAAAGCTTCTGCACAACAAAAGAAATGGTCTCTAAACTGAAGAGACCACCCACAGAGTGGGAGAAAATATTTGCCAGGTATAAATTAGAGAAAGGACTGATAACAGAACATACAGGGATCTTAAGAAAGTAAACTCTTCCCAAATCGATGAACCAATTAAGAAATGGGCAACTGAACTAAATAGAACTTTCTCAAAAGAGGAAATTCAAATGGCCAAAAAGCACATGAAAAAATGCTCACCATCTCTAGCAATAAAGGAAATGCAAATTAAAACCACACTAAGATTCCACCTCATCCCTATTAGAATAGCCATCATCAAAAACACCACCAACATGTATTGGCGAGGATGTGGGTAAAAAGGAACCCTGGTCCACTGCAGGTGGGAATGCAAGCTGGTGCAACCACTCTGGAAAAAAAATTTCGAGGCTTCTTAAAAATGTAAACCTAGATCTGCCATATGATCCAGCAATCCCACTCCTTGGGATATACCCAAAGGAATGTGACACAGGTTACTTCAAAGGCACCTGCACACCCATGTTTATTGCAGTGCTATTCACAATAGCCAAGTTATGGAAACAAACAAGGTGCCCCAATACTGACAAATGAATTAAGAACATGTGGTACTTATACACAATGGAATTTTACTCAGCCATGAAGAAGAATGAAATCTTATCATTTGCAAGTAAATGGATGGAACTGGAGAACATCATTCTGAGCTAGGTTAGCCAGGCTCAGAAGACCAAAAATCATATGTTCTCCCTCATATGCGGACATTAGATCTAGGGCAAATGCAGCAGTGTGGTTGGACTTGGGTCACTTGACAAGGGGATAACATATACGGGAGATATGGGAATAGGTAGAAAACCCAAAACATAAAAGCGTTTGATGTTCTCACTCCCGAGGAACTAATGTAGAAACCTTAAAGTAACAGAGGTCAACATGAGAAGGGGTTCAGGAACCAGTGTAAAGATCAGTTAGAGATGAATCAGCTTGGGATGTAACACATTTGTACATGAAAGCAATGCTGGTAATCTCTCTGTATAGCTGTCCTTAAGTAGCAAAAACGCTTTGTCTTCCTTATTATGCTTATGTCTTTTCTTCAACAAAATTAGTGATAAGGGCAAAACAGGATCTGCCTGGAAGTGAGGAGAGGAGCAGGGGGTGGGAGAGGGTGATGGGGAGGGGGAAGAAATGACACAAACAATGTATGCACATGTGAATAAATGAATAATTTTTAAAAAGATAGTAAAAGAGAGACTACTAGAAAGGTGGAAGGGAAGTGAAATAGGGAGGAAGTAAAGAGAGTAAGAAAGGCTAATAGAGAGGGTGAGTATGATCAAATACATTGCATGCATGTATGGAAGAGTCATGATTAAACCCCTAACTGTGTGTAGTTTAGTATATGCCAATAAAAAAGCAACAACAAAAAGAGTTTGATTATCCAGGATTCATCTGGATAATCTTCCTATTTTAAGATTCATAATCTTAATAACACTTGCAAGGAACCTGTATTCATAGGGCCCAAGGATTAGAGCTAGTACCTCTTGGGGGGGCATTAATCTATCTCCTACATTGTGTGTATTAATATCACACTAAACATGGTTTTTCCTTTTTATTGCCCAGTAATATTCCATGGTATGGATGTGACATGAAATCTCTAACCCTTCACCCATTGAAGGATATTTAAATGTTTTTCAGTTTAGGGTTATTGTGAATAAAGATATCATGAATATTGTTGTAAAAAACAAAGAACTTGCCTTTTGATCAGGTTATAGGTTGTCAAAGAATGGACTGCTGGGTTTAGATGAATCTAAGGATCTGAAAGACAAATTTGTATTTGTTGATGTTATCTGAATGAATTCTGTAACATCCACATTTTGTTTAGCTTTACTCTTCCCCTCTTGCCTGACAAGTTCAGGCCAAGTTAATTCTGTGTCTGTTAATTCTGATTGCTTCTGCAAAGAACTTTGACTAACAGCCAAGGCAGCTTCTCACAGCATATTCTGCAAACTTTTAAACTGTATGTTGCAAGCAAAATCCACATTAAAAAAGTTTGCACCTCATATTGCTTCACAAGTACTCTATCTTTAGGATATGAGACCAGAGTGAATATAAAGTAATCTTTGTTTTTCTTCACATTTTTGTGTGTCAGTGGGATCTCTGTATCACATGGAACATAACAATTGTTTTTCAGAGAAACCCACAAAAACTAAGAATACAAAATTGTGAGAGGAGCCAACATTTCCAAATTTCTATTTCTCTTTGTTTAATTGTTTGCATTCAAGATTCTCAAGTCTTTTATTTTTCCTCAGGAAAAATGAGTGATTTCTACTGTAGAAAATTGATTTCTACTTCAGCTTATATTTACTAAGCAATGCCCAAGATAGATCCTTATCGGCATTCATTTTTTCATGTTTTGTTTTCTATTGATCCTAATAACATTTTACATTTATAGAACACTTTTCCTCTTAAAATCTTGAAGCACTTTACAAGAAACTATTTAAGAAGCCCATAGCATCCTTAGAGATAGACATATAATAAGGAACTGCTACAACTTCAAAAATGTATTTTACCTAGAACAACATTTATTAACAATACCTGAGAAAGTATCAGCTGAGGTGTCTGGGTTTATTTGCAGTGATTTAGCCAATCTTTAAATCATTAGCATGACTTTCATATCCACAGTGAAATTATTTATGAGTTTCAAGCTTGGTTAAACCATGTTTTTAAATTAAAGAATCTTTTTCTTTCCACATTTGATGTTGATAAAAACACAGAAGTGATAAAAGAAGGGACATTAGATTTTGTAATTTTAAGAAATAGTGTAAGAAAAACATTGTGATATGGTATAAAGAACATGGTCCCATGTGCCAAAAATTTTGCCAATTTAATTTAATAAATATTTATTTAGTATCTGTATTAAAAAGTGACAGATCAGTAAGTAGCAGGAAAACCCAAAGGACCAGTGATATAAATGCTATAGAATTTTTTTTTCTTTACCATTTAAAAGTCCATGGGGAAATTCTGATCTGGCAATTGTATGTCATGAGCTCCTCAGGAACTGTCTTCATCCAGCTGCACACTCTATCTTTCTGAATTTCAGTAGGTCAAAATGATAGCATATGCATTATAAGCAGCAGGACTAAATAAGAATTATGAAGATTAATGGCAAAGGAAGTATTCAATTGTCCCTTAAAAGAAGTTCTTATGAGCAGCTACAATATATGACACTTTTACCTACTTCATATTGCCAATAAAATTTTCACATTTGACTATAAGGGATTACTACAAGAAAATGGAGAAGTGATATCTGGGAAAAACCAGCATCTTTTTGTAGTACTGATTTTCTGCACATGTCTGTAGTTAGACTAGTGGATTTTTCACTATGTCTATCTTGACCTTGGGCAACATAATTTTATTTGAATACCTTAGTTTCTCTGCTGGGCAAATGAGAGCAATGTACTGAATGTTCTTTAAGGGCTGTCCCATTTTTAATAATCTATAGATAAATTAATGAGTGGCTAGAAGAATGAATGTCTAGATGAATAAATGATAAAATAGCTTAGAGTTATTTATGAGTCCCAAAGGCTCAATAAGGTACTATATCCATATGCTTTAGAACTTTGAAATGATTGCAGTGGATTCCAACAGATCATAAGGTTATCAATTCATTATTTTTAATCAAAAAAATATATTTGTTATTTATACCTTATGATGTATATTTAAAAATATGCACAAGTTTGTAATTTAATCAACAACTATCAAATAAATACCTATGTAAACTTAATTCACAACAAAAGCAGTGCATTGCCAGCACCTCATAAGTTTTCTCATGTGTCCTACTATGTCATAAACATTTCCTTTCTGTGAGGATTCTAAAGCTTACAGATAGTTTTATCATGACTTTTGTGGTAAGTTTCTTATTTTCTTTGTAGTTCTACCTATGTTTGTATCCCCAGGCTATGTAGTTTAGTTTTTATTCCTATTCATCTTTAAGAAGGAATAATTCTATTTATATTTTCTTATGATATAGATCTGAATTTGTAATTATGTTTATGAGATTCATACATGTTGCTCTGTACAACTTTACCTTGCTCATTCTAATTTCTAAGTGATAGTCCATTGGATGGTATAAGCCACAATTTATCTTTTCAACAGCTGGTGAAATTTTAATTGTATCAAGATTTTGGCTCATACAAACAAAGTTACTTTGAATATACTTGTATGTATCTTATTGTGTACTTATGTACACATTTATCTAGTATAAAATTCTTAACCTAGGGTCATTTAGCTTCCATATGATTTATTTAGTTATAGTATCATGAAACTTCAAAATAGTTCTCAAAGTAAATGTACCAATTTATGTTACATTTAAAAATATGAGCTTTCTTGTGATGCCTTATTCTCTCCATTACTTGATATTAACAGATTCATTAATATAGATTTTGCTTTTATTAAAGTTTGATGTACGGACTAAGATAGGTCTGAATTTAAGAGACACATTAGTAGTGTAAGTAGTCTTAATGAATATGGAGTCAAAGAATTAGAATGAAGAGTAGTATTTTTACAATAAGAAGGATCAAACATTTATTTCACATAAAATGATGTCATTAATATACAATTCATTTCATTTTTGCAGTCAAAAATATTCATGGATTACCTATTATGTGTCAAGTTCCATGACTGGTATCATGGAATCAAGAGCTTTTGTGATGAAAGAGTCATTGCATAATTATACAAATTGGTGCTAAGTGTTTGAATGATGTGCTTCTACAAAAGTGTGAAAGAAATGATTAACTGTTACTGATAAGTGAGACAAGTCACTGCAGTTGGGTTATCAAGGATAAGGTGGAATTAAAAGGCCAAGACTGAAGTGGAAAGAGTCTTCTAGATGGAGTAAGAGCATGAACATATAACTTTTTTCTGAAATCATTGTACATAAGAGATACTGAAAGAAAGCCAAAGTGGCTAACTGCCAAGTGAACGTAAGGTATAAATGCAAATGCAGGCAGAAATTAGGTTATGCAAATCACTTGACCATATTAAGAAATTTAAATTATATTATGATTTCATTTGTAGAACTCCTATAGGGGTTTGGAGAATTTGCATGATAAGATTTTTATTTTGAAAATAGCAATCTGCAGGATTAAAAAAAAAGTTTTATCTTGAATTGTGTTGGGAAACTGTGGTAAAAATCATAGATTAGACAGATAGATTAGACAAGCAGATTGACAAATTAATCCATTCTATAGCTATTGGTCTGGTGAAATATAAAGGATGAAATGACAATGAAATTATCCAAGTTGACATTCACATTTCTGCTTTTCATGACTGGATAAATAAAGGTAAATTTCAAAGCAATATGAAAAACTGGGAAAAAACACGAGTGAAAAGATTATGTTTGATCTTGAGGATGTTGAGTTTAAAATACTTTTGAAATCCTAGAGTCAGGATCTGCCACAAATTGGTTAAATTTGACTGCAGGAACAGCTAGTTGTATGATCCAAAGGAAATTATTTACCATTCTTTTGCTTTATATTCCTCATCTGTACAACTTGAGTAATAATGGTAATCACTTCAAATAGTCTATATGTGGAATAAGCACAAAATGCTTAGGGTCAAAGTAGTACTTATTAAGCACTGAATAAATATTAGGTATTTTTAAGTATGTTTATTATTTTGTATTAGGAGAAATGAGTTGTACAGTTGGATGAATATTGAGCTGAGAAAATGTTCAACACTTGAGATTTAGTTTTATTTCATGTAATGAAAATTCCCAAACACTTAAAAAAAGGAGAACAGAATAATTAAGTAACATATGTACCTGTTGCAGCTTTAACAGTGATCACTTCATGATCGATATTGTTTCCTTTGTATCCCCATACCACGCAACCTTATGCTGGATCATTTTGAAAAAACTCCCAGATGCCAAATTCTGTCGATTTATTAGTGTATATAGGGAAAAATAATTTGAGAACTTTCTGCATTTAGAAAATAACTTAAATGCAGTTTGTGGATGTGATTTCCTAAGGAGAAATTAGAAAGTGAAAAGATCAACATTTGAGGCATTTCAACATTGGATAGTTGATCAAATACAAATAGAACTATTAAGGAAGTACTATGATGCCAGGAAAACCAAGAAAGCACAGTGCTTTAAAGAGAATATTCAATGGTGTCAAATATTACTAATAGGTAAAGTAAGATGAGAATAGAAAAATTTCCATTGTCTTAGGCAACATGTTTGACATTCATCATTCAATAAAGGAATTGGCAGGAAAAAATTATAGTGGTCTTAGGTAGGTAGGAGCAGGTGAGAGACCGTGAGTTTACATGACTATTCCAAGCAAGAAAGGAAATTAGTTTTATAAGTGGAAAGGGACAGGAGTAAGAACAAATTATTTTAGAGGATGTCCATTTTCAGTCTTTTTTCCAATTACCTTTTGTGTGCCCACATCACCAGTACTGTTCCCCTACACACACTCTTAGACAAGAAGCATATTTTGGTTATGTATGACTCTGGATGGTTTGCTCGATATGCACACTTTTCTCTCTAATTCAAGAAGGCAGTCACATTGTAGTTCCTATATCAATTACATCTTCCTCTTTTCTAGATCACTAGTTCATATCCATTCTTATCTGTGCATAATTCCAAAACTTCTTCCTTCTAAAATTTCATCTTGAGATGATGAACTTATTCATAGTGCTTTAGATGCTAAGTGTTTCATTCACTCCAGCAAACTATCAATATTTCACTTTTTCTATAACCATTCATATCAGGACAGGAACACACAAGGATTCTTCCACTATAATCTATAAAAATGAACAAATTAAGCATTTTTCTTGATCCCCTTAAAGTTACTATCCCATTTCTTTTTTGTTCTTTGCAGAAAAAATATGTAATAATTATCTGTATTTCTTACTCTGGTTCTTCACCTCTCATCTTTTCTCAATCCCACTACAATCAAGTCCTTGCCTTTGCCACTCCACTAAAATTGCTCTTACCATATTTACCAGTGACTCCACATTTCTAAAATCACTAATACTTCTCAATTCCATTTAACTTGTCCTATAAGCAACATTTACCTCAATTGATCAATGCCGCCTTTTTTGATCCAATGTCTCACATTCTTCATTTTCTTCTCATATCACTGGATATTCTTCCTTGTTCGCTTGTATTGGAACTTTCACTTATCTTCACACTTTTAATAAAATTATGCTTCAATTATCCTTTAGGCTTTGATATTCATTCAATTTCTTGGTAATCTCATCCAATCTCACAGATAAATCAATACCTTATAGCCAGATAATATGCAACATATTTCATGAACAAAATCTTGGTTTCAGCCCCATAAACCTGCCACTTGCATTGTCTTTCACATCTCAAAACATGAAGACCCATTCTTCTCATAATTCAGGCTATATGCATACAGGTTATTCTTAACTCCTCTCTTCTTTTCATGCTCAATATCCAATCTATAAATAAATATTGCTTCCTCTCCCTTCAAATCTACAAGAATCTTGTCACTTCTCTCAATATCTCAATCTCTTTTGGTCCTATTCTGTTTCAAGAAATCATTATCTTCTTGCCTTTCAGTTGAATCACTGGATTATCTCCTAAACTTATATAAGTATGTATGAGAGAGAGAGAGAGAGAGAGAGAGAGAGAGAGAGAGAGAGAGAGAGAGAGAGCTTGTGTGTGTGTGTTAGAATTGGTGACAGGAAGGAGGGCAATACCTCTTGTTACTTCATGCCTAGGTTTTATGTTTTAAATAATCTCTGTATGGGATGGGCTACATTTGTGTAAGAATCATATTTGGGGAACAATGGATTAGAGAGTCTAATGGCATATTCAGGATAGCTACTACTACTGTACATGTTGAATAAACTGATAATGCTCCTGAAGAAAACTGAATGAAGAGAGGCAATTGGGAATGTTGTAGATCTTTTGTGACCTTGATAGATAGAAGTGGTTTCAGTGGAGTAGTGAACAGAAACACTTGAAAGTTACAGATGATAAGTCATGGGATAAGAACTTTGATTAGTAAGAAAAGTAGAGAAATCAAGATGAATAGTGTTATATCTATGGAGAAAGAGTATGTGGATTCTTAAACAAACCTTTGTCTTTTAATTTTTTTAAGATGAAAGCTATTATAGCAAGTTATATTTTTGATGCAAATGATTCAATAAATTGGGAAACATTGAGCACAAAGAAGAGAAAACTGGGAGGAATGCAGGAAAAACATCTTTGGATGCACAAGAGGACACAGGGGTCAAGTGCTCAAATGGAGACATTTTAGTAGAAAGATTTATCTGGTTTAACAATTTGAAAAGCAAAATATATGGATATAGATATTGTTAAGTAACTAATCCTGGTAGTAGGAATATGAGAAATAATTCTCATGTGATTGTTTCCAGTTTCTTGGTGAAATAAAAAAGGGATCTTCGCTGAGTTGTAGCTCAGCGGTAGAACACATGCCTAGCATATCAGAGTCCCTGGGCTTAATCCCTGGTACCAAATGAAAAGATAACAGAAAAGAGAAAAAAATGGCCTTCTTGAAGAATGAAGCAATAAGTATATTAGAAAATCTAACAAGATTGTCAGGCAGTACTCAGTGCCCAGACCTGAGATTTTTTTCCTCTACCAACCCTGCATCACTTAGGACTCACGTCTATAGTATTTGAGAAACCAGCAAGGACAGTTGAGGGCACACAAAAGGCAGAGATTTCATGATGCAGTGTACTATATAAGAAAGGTAAAGAAGAAAATAATGATATTAAGATAAAATGAGCAATTATAGCAAGACATGGTATAATCAACCAGTTAGAAGTCATGCCAAGATGAAAGCATTAATGTTATACTAGGAGTAAGTAAGAAAGATAGGGAGTACTGTTCAAAAAGTGGATACCTGAATAAACATTTGGCTGGAAAAACTATTGTTAGCAAAAAGATCTGGAGTGTGTCTAAGGTAGTGAGTAGTTGGAGTGGAGTGTAAGAAAATGTCAATGGATTTACTTTCTATAGGAGACACAAATTGTCTATACTGAAAATGTTGACAGAAGTGGTAGACATAGATCCCACAGAAATTCAAGTGTCTTATATCAGACTGTCATAAGAAAATACCATATACTGGGTGGCATAAGCAACAGTCATTGATTTTTTCACAGTTTCAGATGCAGAGAATTCCAAACTCAAGGTATCACCGGATTCAATTTCCTGGAGAGAATCTTCTGTCTGGCTGATAGATAGCCACCTTCCCACTGTGTCTTCAGATTAAGATAAATAGAGCTCTGTTGCCCCCTCCTTTTCTAAGAGTAATAATTCCATCATGGGGGATTCACTATCATGATGTCCTCTGAAGCTAAATAATTCTAGATGTCTCACCTCCAAATATCACATCTGTGGGATTATAATAACATAAATTTGGGGTGAAAATATTTAATCCATAATACCAAGTGTTAAAATATGCAGAGCCTGAAGGAAAATGATGAGAAAGAATAAGTCATTTAACAATTGAAAACTGATGGAAAATCATCAGTATTGTCAGCCAGAAAGCCAGGTTTCACTTAGACCTAGAAAATGAAGACTTTTGAAATGGATTAATGACAGTGAGGGTTATGATGTACATTATGAGGTATACATGACATAAAGAATATTGCTGCTCTCATTTATTAGGACATTAATCAAGTTGAAAATTTATTCATATCTCAAGAGTGGAAAATATTGTGAGGCTCTTATTAGGGTTTCTTGTACACTTTTTCTAGAAAATTACGTGTCAAAAAAGCTTAGGGTACTAAAAGGTACTAGGATACTGAAACCTAGTCCTCAGAAAGCTAAAAGACCAACGTGTAGCATAGCATGACAGTTTGGAAAGTATCTATTTGTTCAATAAAAAATAATGTTAACCTTTAATATCTCCAGGCAAGGAATTTTTCTAATTTTAAGAGATATTTTAGTTCTTTCCTAAAGTATTTATTTAATGAAATATGATTTTATAGATAATTTATGAGTCTTTATTGATCATAATTAATCTAAAATATTTGGTTCTGTATTTGTTCCATAATTATATAATGTTTATAAACATGGAAGATAGAAACCATTATAATATATGCCCCAAATATCAGCCCCAATTATTGTAATGTCTCTAACAGGTGACACTTATGTAACTGCCAATAAAACAGAAACCTTGATGTGAAAGAAGACAATGTAAGTCCTTAGATGGAGAAGACCCAGATTTTAGTACCTGTTTTAAATAGTTTCCGTGGGAACCAGCCCTTGGCACATGGGCCATATTATGAAAAACAGTTAGAAGGCAGCTTCTAACTACAAAGCCAGATGGTTAATTTGTAATAAGGGATATAACTAGGAGGAACTGGGTTATATAACCCCTAATATCTCTTGGTAATAGATTCAAGTGGACTAAATCACTGGGCTTCCTTCTGATTCTCTGTCAAAGCTACTATCTGTGGCAATAACATTATGAACCACAGGAGGAAGCATCACTAATTGCAAAGTGTCTAGAAAGGTAAATACCACAACTAAAACAAAAGGAGTAAATATTTCTAGACTAATCAAGATAGTGTGAATGAAAATCTTCAAGTAGTCTAAATAAAGCGATGTGAGAGGAAATAGAAAAGCAGAGAGGGAAAGTGTATTGCCTTAAGTTCCCGGAACAATTAGAATAAAACTAATTATCCAGGTTAACTGTCAGTATAGCTTCAAGTCAGAAGTGTGGAATGTCACTTTGTACTGCATAAAATAGTAGCACTTTCTGATCTTAGTGGTAAAAAGAACCCTAGAGATTTAGTCAGTTACTTAAAGTCACACAGCAAGTTATTGAAACAGCTGGGACTAAGACTTAAGATAATCAGTCCTTAAACCTATCCTTAGGGAAATTCCTGAAGCAACTATTTCCCAGCTTCTTCTGCCAAAATTTTATCTATACTTTCCTAACCTATAGCCACATATTGGATCACAAAATTTAGATGAAGGTGTGACACACTTGTTCTCCCCTCAAAATGTCAATGTTAGTTAAATTTTAAGAGGAAGCAATACTCCACATGACATGAATGAGCATCAACATAAACACATACCCTGGTGATTGCTATATGGAAGATGTCTTTAAGATTCTAATATTCAAGCAACAACTTTAAATTTGTTTAAACTTGAGAAAATTCCATTTTTATACCTCAGCTCTCCTATGTTTAAAATAAGTTTAATGATGACTGCCCCAAATGGGTATTATGAATTTAATTAATCCTTTAATTATGAGAAAGCATATTACAACAAAACCAATTTCACAAGAAGGAACACATTTCCTATAAGGCTTACTTAAATGGTGTATTTTTTTCTTTTTTATTTCCTTATTCATAATAATTTATTGATTTTATTAAACAAGTGCAGCAATAACCATATTTTAGCAAAAAATAAAAAGAAGATAACATTTAGTATGTGTAAATTTTCTGGTTGGAAAATAGAACAGCCAATATTTTCTGAAAATTTTTTATCTTGTGAGAAATACTTTTAGAAATGTAAAAAATATGAAGACTCTAAAATTTGTGCCTTAAATATCCTTACTTCCAACGCATTTTGAAGAATAGGAATTTTGTTTATAGGATGACATGCAAATGTCATGAAAATCCTCATTATCTTACCCTGGATGACTAATCTATAATATTAAAGAAAAGGCATACTTTTCATTAGTTTGCTATTGAGGAAGATAGTTAAATTTGTAATGAGATTTTATAACTATTAATTGTAATAAAGAACTTTGAATCACTCCCTACACTCATTCAAAATGCCAACAGAACAACTTTATTCCTGTGTTTGTCTACAGAATGCAACAGAACTGGCCCAGATACCATTGCTTATTCATTGCTAGTACTCTCAGTTGGCTCTCCTGGAACATTCCAGAGCAGCAGGCATTGTTCTGTGCCTCCAGCCATAATTTAATGGAGAAAGCTGTCATGATAGTGCTGTTTGGGGAAATGCGTCAATGCAGCATGCAAAGGTGGCTCTTAAATCAAATCCTTTGAAAATTCATCTTGGACTTCAGATCATTGCTCCTTGGATTCATTAAGACCTAAAGGTCAAAATGTGGTCTCAAAATTGTCATACTCTCAAAATTGGCTACAAAGAGCAACACATTTATAATTCTGTAAAGAGAGGGTACTGTACATAAAGGAAGTAACTTACTCCCAAATGTACTGTGGCCCCTTCCCTCAGTCTTTGTGCCCCCTTGAGTTTTGTTTAAAGATATTGTCAGGATTTCATATGGCAGGTTTCTGACTTTGATCCAAGCAGACAGCTTCAAATATACATGTAACCTCAAAAAATGGAATTCTTCCCAGCTGCTTCTAAATGGCCATTTTCTTTTCTCATAGAATTTTTATCACACACACCCTCAGTTATGTACAGGAGATAATTTACTCTTGCCTTGCCTCATTCATGAGTCAAAAACAATGCAAACACAGAAGCACTTACTGCTACACAGGAGTTCCTGGGTGGCCTCTTCAAACATATGTACTAAATATGGAGCCCTTTACTAAGGCCTAATATACTGGTCACTCATTATGGCTCCTACTCATACTTCTCATGGCCTCAATCAGAGCTCTTTGACTGAATCAGTCAGGCACCTAATGCAAACACTTTCATTGTCTTTCCCACCATTTTCTTTCTTTGTCTTTCCTCCTCTTCCCAAACTCTAAATATTAGAAAAGTATTTTGTTAACCATCTCTGCCTTTTTCTCTTCTCTATATATCCAATTTTGGTTCAGTGATCACATCTAATACAATAGTTTCACATACAATTTTTATTTCAGTGACTCCCGAGTTTCAGATTCACATATCTAACTGCATACACAATATATCATCTTGGAAGTCTATGAGTCAACTTGACTTTGGCATGTCCCAGGGAGAACTACTTCCACTCTCCCATTCCACTATTTTCCCAGGTTTACCACCTCTGTGCTTTTGCCACTGTATAGATTTCATGTCAATATGTTTTGTCAGATTTCACATCAGACATTCCTCCAGTTTTTCCTTCAATACATACTTTGATTTTTCAGTTCCATAATGTCTCTTCAACACAAATGCCAAAGGGAGGCTGTTAAAAATTAAGGTAAGTGTGAGTAAAAGACAACCTGCAAATAAATCATTATAATTCTGTATATTTTCTGGCTTCATATTGCCTGCTACCCTCCTATTACCTTTTTACGATGAGCACCCTGCTGTTTGTCACACATAATACATCCTCACTTTGAGTCTTTGCATTTACCTCATCACTTGCTAACGATGCTCTTCTTTCAGATAAATTTACTTATTCCCTTATTTCTTTCAAGTCTCTCCTCAAATCTTACTGTATCAGAGATGACTCCTCCCACTACACTCCTTCATGGAAAACTTTTCTTTGTCTAGTTGTAATTTATTCTAAACACTTACATGTAAATATAAAATTATTTTTAAAATATTTAAATTATATATTTAATACAAAAATTTATAAAATTATGCATAATTATAGCGAACTATGTGATGTTTCTATTCTTGTATGTGTTGGGTAAGGTTAAAGTCATGATAAAATCTATCCCCTCAAACATTTACCATTTTTTAAAAAAATTTATTAGGATATATTAATTATACAAGGAGGGATTCATAGTGACAATTCCAATTAGACTTATATTGCACATTAGTTACATTGCCCCCATAGTCTCTCCCTTAGTCCCTTCCCCACCCCACTTAAAGCAATTGCAAGAGTTTTCTTAGTTCAGTTACATAAAGGCATATATACCATTACTTTGATTTCTTTCCCTCCCTCCCTCCCATTAGTACCTCCCCATACACTGTACCTACTTTATAGTCCTGGTTTCCATTATTAGTATTTAAGTTGAAGTTCAAAGTGGTGTCTCAATATATGTCCACTCTGGGTGTGCTTTACTTTGGTCTATTCAACCCCTTCCATTATGCACCCTTACCCCTTTACCTCCCACACCCAAATTTTTCAACAGCTTTTAATACGCATCCTTATATCCTCTACCTTAACATCATATTATGTTTTATGATATTACTGATGCTCTATCATTCTCTTTTCCTTCCTCTCTTTCGCTGAGTTCTGTAGAGTAGTTCCACTGTTACAAACATGTTCTACATCTGAGTTTGGATACTATCATCCTTGTTTTTTTGTATATTTTTATCTTTGGATCTATCTTCTACACATGAGAGAAAACATGTGGCTTTTGTGTTTCTGATCCTGACTTAAACTCACTTAACATTATGTCCTCCAATTGCATCCATTTACCTTCAAACTACATGTCATTATTCCTATGGTTGAGTAATACTCCATTTTGTGTATATACCACATTTTCTTAATCCATTAATCAGTTGTAGGACACTGGGGTTGTTTCCAAAGCTTGGCTATTCAGAATAGTGCTGAAATGAACATTGGTGTGCAGGTATTCCTACTGTATCCTGTCTTACATTCCTTTGGGTAGATGCCCAGGAGTGGTATCATTGGATTATATGGCAGTTCTATCTCTAGTTTTTTGAATAATCTCCATACTGCTTTCCATAGTGGTTGTACTAATTTGCATTCCCACAAGCAGTGTATAAGGGCTGCTGTTTCACCACATCCTCACTGGCACTTGTTGTTATTACCTTTGATTTGGGCCATTCTAGCTGGGGTGAGATGAAATCTAAGTTTTGTTTTGATTTGCATCTCTTTTATAGCCAGGGAAGTTGAACACTACTTCATGTATTTACTGGCCATTTGTACTGCTTCCTTTGAGAATTCCCTGTTTAATTCATGTGTCCATTTCTTCACTGGGGTGTTGACTCTTTGGGGGCTGAGTTTTTTGATTACCGTATAGTTTCTGGACATTAGTCCCTTATCAGATGAGTAGCTGGCAAAGATTTTCTTCCATTATGTGGGCTGTCTCTTGAGTCTGCTGTCTATTTCCTTTGCTGTGCAGAAGCTCTTTAGTTTGATCCAGTCACATGTATTCATTGTTTCTCTTAGATGCTGAGCCTTTTCAGTTCTGTTCAGGAAGTTGTTCCCTATACCTATCTGTTCTACTGTATTTCCTACTCATTCCTGGAGTTGTTTCAAAGTTTCAGGCCATATATTAAGGTCTTTGATCCACTTTGAGTTGATTTTGGACCAGGGTGAAAGACAGGGACCTAGTTTCAGTCTTCTAAATATGGACATCCACTTTTCCCAGCAGCATTTGTTGAAGAGGCTCTCTTTTAACAATTGTGTGCTTTGGGCTCATTTGTTAAAGATCAAATGCATGGGTTTATGTCTGGAACTTCTATTCTGATCCATTGGTCTTCCTGTCAGTCTATTTTTTTTGGCCATGCTGTTTTTATTAATATGGCTCTGTAGTATAGTTTTTATTGTTTGTTTTATATGTTTGTTGTACATTTTTATGTATGCATGTTTTTGTATGTGTTATATATGTTTTATATGTTTTATTGTAGTGTAGTTTGAAGTCAGGTATTGTGATGCCTCCAGCATTGGATTTTTTGCTCAGAATTGCTTTGGCTATTAGAGGTCTTTTGTGTTTCTATATGTATTTCATGATTGATTTTTCTATTTCTGTTCAGAATATCATTCGAATTTTGGTAAGGATTGCATTGATCATGTAGATTGTTTTTGGTAGTATGGCCATTTTCACAATGTTGATTCTACCCATGCACAAACAGGGAAGATCTTTCCATTTTCTGATGTCTTCTTTGATTTCTCTCTTCAGTGGTTTATAGTTTTTATTGAAAAGGTCTTTGGTTTCCTTCATTAAATTTATTCCAAGGTACTTTAATGTTTTGAGGCTATTGTGAATGTAATTGTTTCCCTGATTTCTTTCTCAGTCTGTGCATTGTTGGTATTTAGAAATGCTACTGGTTTCTGTATGCTAATTTTGTATCCTGCTACTTTGCCTAAAGGGTTTATGATTTCTAATAGTTTTTGGTAGAGTTTTTGAGGCCTTTATGTATAGGATCTTATCACCTGCAAATAGGTATACTTTGACTTCTTCCTCCCCTGTTTGAATCCCTTTTCTTTCTTGCTCTTGTCTTACATGTTTTTTTTTAGGAATTACAAAGCTATATTGAATAGGAGTGGAGAAAGCAGACAGTCCTGTCTTGTTCCTGACTAAGCGGAACGGTTTCACTTGCCCTCCATTTAGTATGATGTTGGCTTTACGTTTGTCATATATAGCCTTTATTATTTTGAGGAACATTCATTCTATTCCGAGTTTCTTCAGAGCTTTTATCTTGAAAGAGTGTTGGATTTTGTCAAAGGCTTTTTCTGCATCTATTGAGAGTATTATAAGTTTTTTGCCTTTGCTTCTATTTATATGCTCTATTACATTTATGTATGTACATAAAAATTGTTCAATAACAATTTGTTAAGGAAATA
The DNA here is from genome assembly GCF_047511655.1 of Castor canadensis. NCBI lineage: Eukaryota > Metazoa > Chordata > Mammalia > Rodentia > Castoridae > Castor > Castor canadensis. The sequence goes on from NC_133405.1 coordinate 10,669,661, forward strand.
TCCTCTCATTCTTTTTTCTTCCCAAACACTCACTCTTCTTCAATCCTCACTTCCTGAAGAGACTTCAATAGTAATTTTACAATGTGATTACTATAATAATTATTGCAATTTTATTATTCAACTTGCAATTGACCAGGAACTTTTAAATCATTAAATGACTCTTCATAACTATGTTTTAAATCATTAAATAACTCTTCATAACTATGGGAAGATTTCAGAAGAAAAACATGTTTCAGACAACCCAAATCTGCTCATCATCTTTTCATTGCTTAAAGAGTTTCATAATGAAAAAGAAAATATTTTATTTAAATTTAACCAACTCAATGGAAATGAAAACTCAAGCAAAACTATTAGCTCTGACCATATTCCATTTTACAGATGAGGAAACTGGAACTTGACGATATGTAAACTGACTAAATTCCATATCATAAGTGATGGAACCAGTGCTTAAATCTTTTCATACTTTAAAATAACTCACAGATTGTTGTTTGCTATTTTTTGCTTGCTTTTTACTTACTGGAGATAGATTTAACAATACAAAAATTAGAAGAGTTAATACTTTGGTATGAATGGGTCTAAAAATATTTGATATCAGAAATTATTATTGCTAAGGTGACAGGAAGTTAACAGGCACACTCTATATTTAGTAATAAAAACATGGTACTGGCAAAAAACAGACATGAAGACCATTGAATTAAATTAAAGACCCTGCTATAAATCCACACAACTACAGCCATCTGATTTTCAACAAAAGATCCCAAAATATGTATTGGAGAGAAGATAGTCTGTTTTAACAAGTTGTGCTGGGAAAACTAGATTTCCACCTTCAAAAGTCTTAAATTGGATCCCAGTCTTTCACCCGTACTAGCATCAGTTCAAGGCAGAATAAATATCCTAATGTAAGTTCTGAAACTGAAATTAATCCAAGAAAAAATAGGGAACACACATGACCACATAGGCATAGGTAATAACTTTATGAATAGAACTCTAATAGCTCAACAATTAACAAAAACATATCTAGAAATGGGACTGAATGAAACTAAAAAGGTTCTGAATATCAATGGAAATTGTCACCACACTGAAAAGACAGCCTAGAGAATGGGAAAAAAAAAACTCTTTGCCAACTATACATCCGACAAGGGATTAATAACCAGAATATACAAAGAGCTCAAAAATTCAACCTCTCACAGAATAAACAATCTACTGAATATATGAACAAATGAACTGAACAGACAATTCTCCAAAAGAGAAGCATTAATGGTCAGCAAATATATGAAGAAGTACTCCACATCTTTGGCCATAAAGGAAATGTTAGTCATAACAACATTGAGATTTTACCTCACACCAGTCAAAATGGCCATCATCAATGTCACAAACAACCACAAATGCTGGTGAAGATGTGAGCAAAAAGGATCACTTCTATTTTGTTGGTGGGAATATAAATTAGTGCAACTGCTATGCAAAGCAATGTGGATATCCCTCAAAAAATAAAAATAGAATAACTTCTGATCCAGTGATACAACTCCTGGACATTCATCCAAAGGAATGTGGTCCAAGTTATGATAGAGCAACTCGCACACCCATTTTTATGTCAGCACTCTTCATACTCTTAGCATGATGCATGGATTAATAACAGATATTTTATTAATGGAATTAATATTAATTAATATTTTATTAATGGAATCTTTTTAGCCATGAAAAAAGAATGAAATTAGGTTGATTGCAGTTAAATGGATGGAACTGGGGAATATCATGCTAAGCAAAGTGTGCCAGGCTCAAAAAGTCAAAGGTTGTATGTTTTCCTTCATTTGTGGAAGCTAGATCTATTAGTAAAATGTATATATAAACATATATATGATCATATATATACATATAAATATATACAAACATACATAAATATAGTAAGAGAGTGAACAAGATTGTATTAGTGGGATAGTCTGAGACGAGTACAGGAAGGAAGAGAGGGAAAGAAAATGTTAGAGAATAAAAAGTATTGAAACAAACTACTTACATATGAATATAATATAATATACTGCAATATAAGTTGTTGAATATTAGGGGAGCATGATGATAAAGAAATAATAAGTAATGGGGCATTAGTTTGAATAAAGTACATATATACAGGACTGAACAACCAGGTGAACCCCTCTGGGACTATTAACATAAGCTTTTAAAAACAATGAAGGAATAGTACTGGAATTCCTAGCCAGAGCAATTAGGCAAGAAGAAGGAATAAAAGGAATACAAATAGGTAAAGAAACTGTCAAAATATCCCTATTTGCAGACGACATGATCCTATACCTTAAAGACCCAAAAAACTCTACTCAGAAGCTTCTAGACATCATCAATAGCTATAGCAAGGTAGCAGGATATAAAATCAACATAGAAAAATCATTAGCATTTCTATACACTAACAATGAGCAAATGGAAAAAGAATGTATGAAAACAATTCCATTTACAATAGCCTCAAAAAAAATCAAATACCTAGGTGTAAACCTAACAAAAGATGTGAAAGACCTCTACAAGGAAAACTATACACTTCTGAAGAAAGAGATTGAGGAAGACTATAGAAAGTGGAGAGATCTCCCATGCTCATGGATTAGTAGAATCAACATAGTAAAAATGTCGATACTCCCCAAAGTAATCTACATGTTTAATGCAATTCCCATCAAAATTCCAATGACATTCATTAAAGAGATTGAAAAATCTACTGTGAAATTTATATGGAAACACAAGAGGCCACGAATAGCCAAGGCAATACTCAGTCAAAAGAACAATGCAGGAGGTATCACAATACCTGACTTCAAACTATATTACAAAGCAATAACAATAAAAACAGCATGGTACTGGCACAAAAACAGACGTGAAGACCAGTGGAACAGAATAGAGGATCCAGATATGAAGCCACACAACTATGAGCAACTTATCTTTGACAAAGGAGCTAAAAATATACAATGGAGAAATAGCAGCCTCTTCAACAAAAACTGCTGGGAAAACTGGTTAGCAGTCTGCAAAAAACTGAAACTAGATCCATGTATGTCACCCTATACCAAGATTAACTCAAAATGGATCAAGGATCTTAATATCAGACCCCATACTCTTAAGTTGATACAAGAAAAAGTAGGAAATACTCTGGAGTTAGTAGGTATAGGTAAGAACTTTCTCAATGAAACCCCAGCAGCACAGCAACTAAGAGATAGCATAGATAAATGGGACCTCATAAAACTAAAAAGCTTCTGTTCATCAAAAGAAATGGTCTCTAAACTGAAGAGAACACCCACAGAGTGGGAGAAAATATTTGCCAATTATACATCAGACAAAGGACTGATAACCAGAATATACAGGGAACTTAAAAAACTAAATTCTCCCAAAACTAATGAACCAATAAAGAAATGGGCATGTGAACTAAACAGAACTTTCTCAAAAGAAGAAATTCAAATGGCCAGAAAACACATGAAAAAATGCTCACCATCTCTAGCAATAAAGGAAATGCAAATTAAAACCACACTAAGATTCCACCTCACCCCTGTTAGAATAGCCATCATCAGCAACACCACCAACAACAGGTGTTGGCGAGGATGCGGGGAAAAAGGAACCCTCTTACACTGTTGGTGGGAATGTAGACTAGTACAACCACTCTGGAAAAAAATTTGGAGGCTACTTAAAAAGCTGGACATCGATCTACCATTTGATCCAGCAATACCACTCTTGGGGATATACCCAAAAGACTGTTACTCCAGAGGCACCTGCACATCCATGTTTATTGCGGCACTATTCACAATAGCCAAGTTATGGAAATAGCCAAGATGCCCCACCACTGACGAATGGACTAAGAAAATGTGGTATCTATACACAATGGAATTTTATGCAGCCATGAAGAAGAACGAAATGTTATCATTCGCTGGTAAATGGATGGAATTGGAGAACATCATTCTGAGTGAGGTTAGCCTGGCTCAAAAAACCAAAAATCGTATGTTCTCCCTCATATGTGGACATTAGCTCAAGGGCAAACACAACAAGGGGATTGGACTATGAGCACATGATAAAAGCGAGAGCACACAAGGGAGGGGTGAGGATAGGTAAGACACCTAAAAAACTAGCTAGCATTTGTTGCCCTTAATGCAGAGAAACTAAAGCAGATACCTTAAAGCAACTGAGGCCAATAGGAAAAGAGGACCAGGAACTAGAGAAAAGGTTAGATCAAAAAGAATTAACCTAGAAGGTAACACCCACGCACAGGAAATCAATGTGAGTCAATGCCCTGTATAGCTATCCTTATCTCAACCAGCAAAACCCCTTGTTCCTTCCTATTATTGCTTATACTCTCTCTACAACAAAATTAGAGATAAGGGCAAAATAGTTTCTGCGGGGTATTGAGGGGGGAAGCGGGAGGGGGTGGAGTGGGTGGTAAGGGAGGGGGTGGGGGCAGAGGGGAGAAATGAACCAAGCCTTGTATGCACATATGAATAATAAAAGAAAAATGAAAAAAAAAAAAAAACAATGAAGGATAGGAAGGTTAAACAAGTCTTTCCCAGGGTGGGTATCAGTGCGAGAGGAAAGGGTGATTGGGGTTGAATATGTTGGATGTATTTTGTATTCATATATGAAAATAGAAGAATGAAATCTGTTGACATTGTTCTAAGAAGGGGAATGGAGGAAGAGGGAAAACAATGGGAGGGTAAATCTAATTAAAGTTTGTCGTAAGCTCATATGTATATATCACAATGTACAGCTATTATATGCTAATAAGAAAACAGGAGTGCTGTAGGAGAAAAACTGTCATGGAAGACTAGATAAACTAAAGCAAATTTTGCTCACCTTATAACTACGATGAAATGTGTTTATGTATTTGTATGTGTATGTGTTTTCTATTAGATAATGTACTATGTATCTTATACATAGAAAGATGAAGCTTAGCATACTATTATTTTATGAAGTTATAATAACTTATGAAGATCAATATATATCAATAGAATGCTATGTTGATATTGTTTGAATTTTTTCAATTACTTGTTCATATACTAACTAGATTGGGCTTACCTTTCTATGGTACTTGTATTTTATTTCTAAAAGAAATTTTTCTAAAATTCCTTATTGCACTTCTCCCATTTTATCTATTTAGCAGTTTGTTCCAAATATAATCACAATTATCCAGAATGATGTACATGAAGGCATATGCACATAAATGTACATGAAAGTGGTCCATGCTAAGTACATAATTTGCAAACTCCCTTTCCCCTTAAAACATCATAGTCATAGTTCTAGGCTAAATATAGGTCTGAATTGTATATTGCTTAAAAAATCTTTTATATAACTGCATGGTTATACAATATTTCATCTATTATTCTCCTTTCTTTTTTTGGTTTTGGGGATCAAACCAAGGTCTTTACACATACAAGACAAATGCTCTATTCTTGAGTTCCAACCCCAGCCATCACTTAACTAGAATATGATGAAAACTCAGTGACTTTCTATGTATTTTTATTTTCTTTGTTGCTGTTACAAACAGTGATGTGGTGAATATAATTGTAAATTTCTGCATGTTCCTAGAGTTGAAATGTTGGCTCACAAGGCATTCACATTTCCATTTTAAGAGATAATAAAAATTGACCTCCAATTTTTAAAGAATTTATGTTCCAAAAGATCATGTAAGAAAATATTCCTTCTCTATACTCTCAGGCAAATCTAGATGATGAAAACTTGTAGGAAATATTTTTTGGGTGAAAGAAAAAGCTCATTGTATTATTTTTCTGTAACTATTAATGAAATTCATTAGTAATTTATACGTCTTCTGTAAAATCCAAGTATATCTGTCATTCAGGGTCCTGACAAGAAACATGTGACATATTCAGCTGTGGCATATCTAAGACGGTTAAATAAAAGGGACTAATTATGTAAGTGAATGCTGTCATTTAGGCAGCAATTATCAACTTTAAAAGTCCAGACCACTTTATACTCAAAATATTTTAAAGATCTTAATGAGCTATTTTTATGTGGGTTATCTATGAATATTCAGATTAGTATTAAAACTGAGGATTTTAATAGATATTTTATTTTGAAAGCATTAATTATAGGTTTATATATAAACATAATTTATGAGAAAAATATGCTTTCAAAAGCAACATTAGTGAGAAATGTTGCATTGTTTTACAGTTTTGCAAATATCTTTAATGTCTCACTTAGCATTTAATTGTATATTGACTTGTGTACTTTAATCTCTTGTAGAAAAAAGGGTGGAACTTGGAGAGCAAAGAACAGATCACTCGTACATCCATTTCATGTCCTCTGTCATTGCTCTTGGATTATGAAATGTCTTTTTATATTAGGGTGGATTATTCCTTGGTTAACTATGCAATATTTTTTCCTCATTGACAATTTACATTTGAACTCAGTTTACAATATCTTTCATAATATTGACCTGCTGTTTAAATTTTGTGTATTTGGAACCTTCATGTTTTTGGTTTTTTGGCCTTCATTCAAATTTAAATGAGAAATTTTGAAAATACTTTTCCAATAATTTAATATTTTATCAGAAGTTTATGGAATCCATTTATTTGTGCATAGATAAACATGGGTGTCTTTGTTCATTCTATTTGGAAATTGTCCTAAGCTCATTTAATTAAGATTCATCTTACATGTAAGTAAATGTAAAAAATATAAATTTTTTTTTAAAAAATTCATCTTAATAGGCTGGGGTTGCATCTCTTCTCCTCTCTCTCTCTTTCTCTCTCTCTCCAGATTCCACCTGGGCCCCACCATGCTCCCTCTTGTATTTCCCTTTCCTAACTTTTAATAAACTCCATTTACAACCACATGTCCTGCCATGCAGGACACAAAGAAAAAAAAATAGGCTGGGGTTGCAGCTCAGTGGTACAGCAGTTGCTAAGCATGTAGCAGATTCTGGGTTTTATCCACCCCTCTACAAAAAAAAATGAGAAAAATCTTTCCTATTGATTTGAAGTGACACTTTCAAAATATATTCAATTTATAGATAAACTTTAAGCAATTTACTAATATTTTATTCTGTTTCTGATTTATTTGCCATTCCTTGTTTCTGAACTTTCCGCAAAACTTTCCTTTATAACAAATTTATTGTGTATTTTACTTCTGTTGAAACTTCATTTGGATATACTAAGTATATTTTCCAGTTTGTCAAATTTTTAAAAATGGGAAAATGTGGCCTGTGCATAAAAATTATTTATCTCCACGTGTGGGTGAATGTTTATATGGGGTTATTTCCTTTAATGTGTAAACTTAGTGATCTACAGCTTCATGGGCTTACTTTCCTGACCTTTAGATAATCAATAGGATTTTAGGAAGATCAGGTTGACACAGATGAATCAAATCCCAAGAAGCCTGTATGTAACAAGGAAAATATTTTGTATACAGATTGAACTTTGAAGGAAGAGAAAATTTCATGCTTCTGAATTACCTGTTATTGTGCAATAGTATTTTGAAATGCAAAATCTAAAAATGTGAGTGGTTTGGTAGAAATATTAAGTACACATATATGTAAATGGAAAAACTATTCCAGGAATGGGGGGAAGGGGATGAAGGAAAATGGAGAGGGTGAATTCAAGTATGATATATTGTAAGAACTTTTGTAAATGTCATAATGTACCTTCAGTACAACAACAATAATAATAATAATAAAAGAGATTTGGATTAGCATGTTCAAAATAAAATATACATAGAGGTTTAGGTTGACAAAAACAATAAGTGAATCTGAAAGCAAGATGATAAAGTGAAAGCAGTCAAAGGGAGGAATGAACATGTAAAAGCCATGTACAGAAGAGAGTTTTGAAAGCAGAGAAACATAAGAGATCAGGGCAGCCATAATTCAGTATGGGATTTAGAACAAATGAATCATTGAAAAGTAATTTTAGGAAGTTTGTGTAATCATTGCAAATTCACCAATTATATTTGGGTTATGCCCATGACCTTTGACTTTTAACATTGACTTTGAAACTTCCTGCCATGAGCTATGTTACTGTAAATTAGGACTCCAATTGACATTTATTTTATATGATATATGAATTCATAGAACTGCTACTTATTTACAATCCCAATTCTGATTCTGTCAGCATTGTTCAGTTTTTAATAGTGTCATCATTATATGTCATCTTAGATACAGTCATGAGTTTGAGTTTACAAGCCATTGAAAAAAAGTGTTTAATTTCCTCCACACAATATTTCTGCAAGATAAAAATAACAGAGATGTGTTTGTATATGTGTGTGTTATGTGTGTATGTTTTACTTGTTATATACACTTTATGGTTTTTCTCTATCAATTGAGATAATTGTAGGTTTAACATATGTACATTTTCTGGTCTATTTGAAGTTTCACCTCCTCAAAATGGGGTTTTATACACTGATGCAACCAACAATTATATCACATCATTTCCTGACTAGTCCTATTTTAATTCTGACACCTGTTAATTTTACAAAGGTCCAAGCAATATGTTTTCTCTTTCATATTGGTTACCCCAGCCAATAATAATTGTTGGAATTCAATTTTCCTGGGAAGATTAATTTGTTAATTCTAAATGAGTGGATGACCATGATAATAAACATGAATACTCAAATTGTTGACTCTATCAAATGATATGTCATGGCACCATTTCAAATGAAAAATTAAGTGAAAACTAACATTGAATATATAAGGCTCACAATATATGTTTGTGTATAGATGTATGATATACACAGATATACATGTGTATGTATATGAGAAGGGAAGATCTATGGATGTTCTCTTCTCAAGATCCTTTATTTATTGATATCTTCAAGGATTCTTTTTTCAAACAAGATAATATTCATAGGTCTTATCATTTTTAAAGCCACTATTCAAGTCACTGCACATATATATCAACATGTAATTGTGGATTTGTATACATAGATCTATTTAACTTTTTTTTACATTTTCCTTGACAAAGGTTGTATCTATCTTTATAAATTACAACAAACTTAGCTCCTTAGTGTAACGCTCATTTATTAATCACAACTTCTATGGGTCAGGAGTCTAGGCATAAATTAACTAAACCTTTGCTCAGGGATTGTGATCTGTGGTCTAGCTAGGCATGTGGACTCATCTGTGTGTGGCTCAGGGTTCTCTTCCAAGATTATGTCGCAGTTACGAGAATTCATCTCTTTCTTCCTTTTTCCTTTTCTTCTTTCTTCCTCCTTTTTTCTTTCTTTTCATTTTACAACTGTAGAACTCATGATTTTGTGCAGTAGGAGAGAGCAACTATGATCTCAAGGACAGACTTAGGGTCACATTTAAACAGCTACCAACTATTAAATCATTTCTACCCACTGGGATCGTATCTTTTTTCATTAACCTAATGTCAGTTGATTTGGTTCCCTTTCTACATATGCTAGCTATTTTAAGAGATTCTAACATCTCTTTGACTATACTTTTAAGGAAAAGCATGAGACCCAACATAGTGTACTGTCAAAATTCTGACTGTGGATTAAAGTGAAAGAAAAAGATGCTTATGCAACTGCTATATTTAAATGCGGCAGGGTAATAAACCTGGCTACTATGTGTATTGTGGGTTAGGAGTGTAGCTTGGCCTTCATGATACAGCATCTAGGAAGGAGACCTCAAGTGACTCAATCGAAATAGGAGAAGGAAGCATATTCTTCAATTACACAGGTTAGTTCAGACATTAAAGTCAGGAGAATTAGACTAAATGAGAGACAATGGGCAGTAATTGCTAGTACATGCATTATTCTTTTATTTTATTCATTTATTCACATATGCGTACATTGTTTGGGTCATTTCTCCCCATTGCCCCCTGCCCCCAACCTCTACTCCTCTCTCTCCCTTGCTTCCAGGCAAAACCTCTTCTGCCTTTATCTCTAATTTTGTTGAAGAGAAGACATAAGCATAATAAGGAAGACAAAGCATGTTTGCTAGTTGAGTTAAAGATAGCTATACAGAGAGATTCCTAGCATTGCTTTCATGTACAAATGTGTTACAACCCAGAATTATTCTTGACCTTTGCAGCTGAGTTCTTTTACCTCGACTTAGGTTACCTCTATTCCCCATAAATTGGTTCAATCCATACAATGTCAATACATTTAGTTTTGAGGACAATTATGATGAATTGAGAATATGGTCACAGACAGCACAGGGTTAGGAAGAACTCTGGGTTCATGCACTAACCTACCTTAATATAAGATACATTATTAATAATTTCTTTTGTCACCGAAAAGAAGAGTACAAACAACAATTAGACCATATATTGACCCTCTCATCCAAATAACCTGTCTCTACTTGGATTATCAATTCAGAGCACTGAATTGCTACCTTGCTTACCTGAGTTCCTGATTCCCTGTATGAGTAAATTACCAATGTCCTTGGCACATATATAGACTGTTTATTCTTGTTATTTTCTCCCACACAATTCCTCTCTAAGTCAGAGCATGCTTCAGAATTTGTGCTTGAAAATTATGTTCTTTGAAAATAGATCTGTTCAAGTTCAAATATTGAAATCATCCTGGTAGATTCTTGTATCAATTTTGATTAGTTACACTGTTATGGGTTGAATACTTTGCCACATCCCCATATCATATGTTGAAATTTTAACTCCCAAATGTAATGCTGTTAGAATGGCATTGGGACACAATTATGAGTGAATAATCCTCATGAATTGGATTAGTGATCTTATAAAAAAGGGTGCCAGATATCACTCTTACTCTTTTATTGCCATCTGAGAATGAAATGAGAAGACAGCTGTCTGCAAACTAGGAAGCCAACCTTCACTAGATACAGCATGTACTGGCACCTTTGTCTTGAATGTCCCAGCCTCAAGAATTGTATGAAATAAATATGGATTGTTAAGCCATTCAGTCTATTGTACTTTCTTATAAAAGTCTGAATGCACTAATACATGAATAAAGGAGATAACATAAATAAATGTCTTAAATAAGATATCCATTCTTAATATAAGTTCTCTAGAACCATTAGGTATTTAATTTATATTCTTCTCCTTCTCCTTCTATCGCTTATGAAAAAACATCCCCTGAAACTCCACTCAAAAGCATCCACGAAAATTCCTAACTTCCAGAGACATCCAGACTAACCTTTTACCTAACCTACTACCTTGACCCTAGAAAAAAAAATAAGGCTAGTTTAGTAATAAATGAGTAGTTCAATATTGAATTGGCAATAACACAGCCACAATGCATACAGTAGGAAACATATAGTTTTATATCGCATAGAGTTGCACTCAGTTACAAAAGCCTCTTTTAATCTCTAAGAGATGTTTCAGATGTATGCTATTTTGAAAAATAAACATTGTCCTAGTATAGGACTAGAGTTTCATTGAAAGGTATTCAAACAACTGAATGTTGATTACATGTTTCAATTACAAGATGAATAAGTTCTGGAGTCCTTATGTACAGCAGGGTGATTGTAGTTAATGATATACTGAATACATGAAACTTTCTAAGAAGATGGAACTTGCATGTCCTCACTACACAAACACAGACACACACACACACACACACACACACACACACTCAGTAATTATGTGAGGCAATAGGTATATTAATTAGCTTGATAGTGGTAATCATTTCAAAATTATTTGGCATTCACAATACCAAAACATTACAAGGTACACTATATATAGATATAATTTTATGTGCCAAATATGTTTCAATGAAAATAGAAAAGAAACTAAGAGACAAATCACTTCATTTATTCTTTTTTTTCAAAAATTCATAACTGAGTATTTTAACTCTGTTGAAGGAACTGTGATCTTGAGAGCATTGGCTTGCAACAATCCTCCCCCTTCCTCCTTCCCAGTGGACATTTAATAATGTCTGGAGATATTTTTGTTGATTGCAATTGGGAAGTGCTATTGGCATCTAGTGGACAGAGGTCAAGATACAGCTTAACATACAGGACAGATTTTCAAAATCCAGTTTTATCTGCTGCTAAATGTCAATCATGCTGAAGTTGAGATTTCTTGATCTAGATACATACTGATAAACAAAAACATAGCCATTGTCCTTGTGAAAACTGAAACCTACTGTGAAAGAGAGACATTATTCAAGAAAAGAATTTAAAATGATTTACTACTAGCAATGTTTTATAACAGAAACAGCCAGAGCATGTGATATTTAAAAACTTGGAGAGGAGATGGAGAGCACCTATTACAGAGTATGGTCCAGAAAAGTCTCTTTGTGCAGGTGACATCTCAGCATGAAGAAGACAAAGTTATATAAAAGCTGACAAAAGCCCATTTCAATGCAGCTTGGAGCCTGCCAAATAGACACCACAACTAAAGCACACCCTCTGGAGCTAAAAAACAAATATGGTCAAGAAGTTTTTTTAAAATAAATGGTGGAAAACATGTCCAAAAATATTGCAGGTAATTAATCTCTTTATAAATCTTGTGATATAGGACTATATGGAGATGACAACTAGTGGTCAATAAAACAATATTGGAATGGTGATGGTGGTAATAGGAAGAAATACTATCATTATGTTAAAGGAATGAGTTTAAATACTGGTTACTCAGAAGAATAAATACATGACCCATTTTCAAAGGGACTATTTTACTGCAAAGTAAAAATTGGAACATATACATTTTCATATTAAATGTTTTGTTACATAAAATTTTGTAACAGTAAAAAAGAAACCTGAGAAGAGACTACATCAGGAAATGAAAGAGGGAAACGTGAGTTTACTCAATTGTGCTGTAGTCTTGGCATTGTGTTTAGCACAGGAGATAAATCATTGAACAAACCAGTCATGGTCTTTTTTCTGATGGATATTCCAGTCTTGTTAGGAAAACATCATTACATAATTATACAATAAGATATTTATATTTAATTATTTATTATATTTATTGTGTATAGTTTCTTATAATGCTAGCCAATGATTGGTAAAACTATTTTATATTATATTCAAGAAAAGTCCTTGAAGAAATAACTTTGAAACTCAAAGCTGAATTGTATGTTGCTGATGTTCTTCCAGGCACAAGGGACAACACATCTATCTATCTATCCATATATCTATATATCTACATCTATGTATCTATCTATATGTATGCCTCTGTGGGGGATAACTTGTCTTTTCCTTCAAAGAAATAGCATCCCAGGTAAATCCACTTTAAAGCAGCAGTCACTATTTTGCTTAATTCATGGCATCCCAGAATGTTAAATGTTAACCATGCCCTTTACCTCATCTATAGTTAATTGAGAAAGACTATTAACCCTGACTCCTACCAATAGGAGAACAGGATAGTGTTGCATCAGGGATAAAACCCTGAACAGTCTTCCTGCTCAGTGTGCTTTCTTATAAGACCTTTGCTGTTTGCAAACCCTTCTGCAGAAGGAAAAGTGTTTGCCTTGCTGACTGACTCTTGAGTCTTATTCACTAATTCAGAGATTTTTTCCAACAACTTGGGAGCTCATCTGGATCTTCAATGCCACAAAAAATTCTAGAACCCCAGTTAGTGGCAGCCCTGGGATTGGGCAAATCCTTCCCCTCAAGCCAATTAAAGGACAGAGATGTTAAAGGTAGAATCTATAGCAACACAGGGAAGGGCCCTAGCAAGCATCACAGTGACCAGGTAACTCTGTGAACAGACCATGGTAAGAAAATTTTGTTTTTAGCACCTTCTTCGTGGTCAGGACATTCTCAGAGGTTGGTTGCATGCATGTCTGAAACACGTCTCAAGATGAGAAGCAAGGTGCAGGCTCCAGTTTCAATGTTTCAGTTTCCTCTTCAAGACCCAGAAGGAAATGATAGACGCAATCTTGGATTGTATGAGAGAAATCGCCAGAAAAATGGGGATTAAGCATACAAAGGGATAAAAAGATGTATAGTGATATAAGAGAATGGAAAACAAAAAAAATCAATTACTGAGAAATTTCAGAATGAGCGAAAATTGGGAAAAGAGGAAATTTCCCTAGATATCAACCTGGGAATTATGCTAATGGTTAGGAAAGAAAAACCCCAAAGGGCAGGGAAAAAACAAATGATGACAAAATACTGCTGTTTTATCTGGACCCACAGACCTAGACTCAGATCAGCTATATTTTGGCCAAAATATAGGTCCAATGAAGACCAGGTTTGCCAGTTACTAATAGAATATATAAATGATAAGAGTCTAGTTACTCAGGAGGAAATTGATTATGCTCTCTGTTGGAGAGAAGGACCATCACCCTGTAACTGTTGAAAGTAAAGGGTGAAAGAAAAGTGACATTAAGACAAAAATAAAATGGGATGTCCTTGACTGTCCTTGTTCCCCCTCCTTATGGACCTGTTGCTGAGAACCCACCCTATGGGGAAGTTCCTCATGCAATGGCTTCTCAAAATGAAATTCAGCCTAAGGATGATCTTGGCACAGATATAAGAGTGGGAGCCATGGCCCCACCAGAACTCCTGTATCCCACATTACCAAATCTCAGGAAGGAATTAGAACAATGTAAAAAAGATGTCTGTAATTTCCCCTTTCTTCCTAAGAAACCTTCCCCTGAGAGATTATATCCTTTGGGAAGTCCCCTTAGGAGGAGGTGGACTGGGGCTTGTAAATGCTCTACCCATAAGCGCGGAGGTCAGAGATTTTAAAAAGAAGACAAAATCACTCCTGGAAGATCCCCAAGCTCTGGCAGCTCAACTAGATCAATTTCTAGGACATGGGTCAAATTAATGTCTATTTTAGGCATCCTATCTTCTGGGGATGAAAAGGACAGCTATGACTATATGGAAAAGAGAACATCGTGCCTGACCTGGAGTTCCCCCAGCTGATGCAAAGTTTCCTAATCAGAACCAAACTGGAACAATAACAATGTAGCCCACCAAGATCATATGAGAGACCTTAGGGAAGTAATAATCAAAGGAATTAGGGAGGTGGACCCTTGATCTGAGAACCTAGTTAAGGCATTAAATATCCAGCAAGGAAAGGAGGTTAAATACTTAGGACATGTAATCAGTGAGGTAAAACTAAGACTTAACCTGGAGATGTCATCTGTCATAATAAACATGCTATTACCAAAATCCAAGCAGAATCTTAGAAAATTTCTCAGACTAATTGGATATTGTAGGTTATGGATGGCCTCATATGCCCCCCAAGAAAAGTATTTATATTCTAAGCTATTGGAGGAAGAATCTGATCTCCTCCTTTGGAAACCAAAGGAAGTGGAACTACAATATACTTTAAAACAAGACCTTATCATTGCTTCTGTGTTGTCTCTCCTCTCCTTTGAAAAACCCTTCAACTTGTTTGTTACTGTGGATAAGGGAGCACCCTTAGGAGTATTAACTCTAGAAAATGGAGGGCAGAGGCAGCCAATGGCCTTCATGTCAGGGCTCGATTCTGTATCTCGAGGATGACCAGAATGCATCTTGTCTATAGCTGCAACTGCAACTGTACTTGAAGAAAGTAACAAATTGAGCTTTGGGGAACTCTAATTGTAAGCATTCTCCAAGTTAGAAATACCCTAAATCAAAAGTGAGACAATAGTAACTGATTCTAGGACCTTAAAATGTGAAGTAATTTTATTAGAAAAAGATAATCTAATTCTTACAACAAATAATTGCCTTAACCCTGCAGGTTTCCCGATGAGAGGAAAAGACCAGCGTCAATTTGAACATGATTGCCTTATTATAATATTCTATCAAACCAAAGTTAGGCCAGATTTATAGGAGACCCCATTCTAGACAGGGGCCAAACTATTTATAGATGGGTCATCTAAAGTGATACAAAGAGTAATACATAATGGTAATTCTGTGGTGGAGGACAACCAGTTAAAGCCAGAAGATTGCCTAATAACTGGTCTGCCCAAATCTGTGAATTATGTGCCCT
This sequence comes from Castor canadensis, assembly GCF_047511655.1. Lineage (NCBI taxonomy): Eukaryota > Metazoa > Chordata > Mammalia > Rodentia > Castoridae > Castor > Castor canadensis. The sequence goes on from NC_133405.1 coordinate 10,685,485, forward strand.
CAACCAGGCTTTCAAAGTTATTAAATGACAAAGAAGAACCACCCACATGGATTCCAAATAGGCCTTTAGGATGGTACATACATTTGGAAAAATTTGGAATGTAAGAGAGCCAATTAACAGTAGAGGAAAAGGCATTGTCCATAAAGAATGAACAGTCCAAGTATTAGATAACTTAATGTTGCCAGAAAAGACTGCAATTGCACATGTACCTGGACACTAAAAGGGAGGAGTATCTAGAGGCTACAGGGAATCAAATGGCCAATGAGGCAGTTAAGGAAGCTAGCTTATAAGAAGAGGTAACTACCTTTAACCTAACTCCAGTCTTGTTTCCTCTTCCATCCAGTCTAAAGTTCAGTATTGAAGAGGAAAAACAACTCATCAAATTAGGAGCAAGAAAAGACAGGGAAGGAAAATGGAAACTGCCAGATGAGAGGGAAATGCTCACTAAGCCCATAATGAAAGAAATTATGACCCCCTTCAATAAGGGAAATCACTGGGGAATATAAGCTATGTGTGATATTGTCTTGAGAACTTATGGATATTTAGGTATATATACCATTGCTAAATATGTTTGTGAAAGCTGTATTTTTTCTAAAAAGGTGAACAAAAAAGCTCTTAGAAAATAACTGTTAGGCTGAAGACCTCCAGGACTTAGCCAAAGCATACAGGTGGATTACACTGAAATGCCTAAAAAGGCCAACTCAAATACTTGCTAGTAATAGTGTATCATGTAACAAATTAAGTGGTGGCTATCCCATTTCCTAGTGCAACTGCTGGAAATGTAACCAATAGCATTTTAGAACAAATAATACCATGGTTTGGTTTAGTTGAAAATAGATTTAGATAATAGGAGTCACTTTTCTGCCACCATTATGAAGGATGTCATGAAAGGATTAGATATAGACTTGGAGTACCATATTCCTTGGCACCCTCCCTCTTCAGAAAAAGTAGAACTGAACCAAACCTTAAAAAAACAGTAAGCTAAGCTTAGGATAGAAACAAAACTTCCCTGGACTAAATGCCTCTGTATTACTCTACTTCAAATTAGAACGGCTCTTAGAAGAGATGTAGACTTATCCCTTTATGAGATGCTTTATGTGCTCCCTACTTAGGAGGCTACTCAGACAGAATTGCCTACAATGGTAACTAAAGAACAATTTCTTAAAGACTATATACTGGCTAATTCAACTACTCTGCTCTCTCTTAGACTAAAAGGCCTTCTGGCCAAAACTCTCCCTCTTGAGTTTAACATCCATTCCTACAAGCCAGGAGATTACATCCTAATAAAAACCTGGAAAGAGGACACACTTCAGCCAAGCTGGGAAGAACAATACCATGTGCTCCTAACCACCGAGATTATGGTACGCACAACTAAGAATGGTTGGACTCACTACACCAGGATTAAGATCCTCCCAAAAGTCTATTAGACCACCACCACCCAATGAATCCCCCAAAAGTCACCTTGAGATGGCATGAGTCCACTACCACTGTGACTCCTACCCTTCTACTTCTGCCCATAAACACTTGCTCAGCCATGGGCAGCTGATTTTCTGGTAACTAATATAACTGCTAAGATAAATTCACAAACCATAGAGTTTGATGCTTGTCATGTAATGTACTGTGGGGTTCTAACTTGGGAAACACTATTACTTATGTCCTGAACCTAATTGGGGATATGAAAACAAGGATGGTTCATGTATGGTATACCACAGAACCCAATAGGTGGACTGATTCACCAAGGCCAAAGGGACAGGTGGGGTATATGGGATAGGAATAAATACTCCAGGGAGGGACCCCACTGGAAAGCTTTGAATTAACATAATTCCCAAAGTAAATAAAGACAAAGGGATTCCATCCCAGGCAACAGAGATAAAGCCTCCTGGCCAAACTTCACTTCTGGCTAATGACCCAACCAAGGTTCAGGTAGTTAAAATTAGAGATTTAAGACAAACCCTTGAGGTGAAGACAGGATATGGAGAAACTAATGCCTGGGTAAAATGGATGAAATATTCTGTATGTGCATTATACAAGTGTAACTGTTACACTTGTGCTGCAGGATGACTATAGACCCAAGTGATCCCTTTTCCACTATGACAGAACTCAGACAGCTCAGGCATACAAAGCATGATTACTCTGTTCCAAGAGATGACCTGGAGAATCAAACTTGCTGGAGTCTTTCCTAAGTCAAAAACTCTCTGAAAACATCAGATTTCCAAGTTCTAGTGTCAACTACACCTTCTGTCTCTCACAGTGTGGGGGGTGAGGGATGGTACACTATTTGGGAAATCTTTCTGGACGTATACAATGTCATATGTTTTTGGAAACTAATCAATCTGCATTAAGCCTACCCTGAGCCAACACCTGGTGGTATTGTGGAGAGGGTACCTTACTGGCAACCCTCCAGAGTAACTGGAGTGGAACTTGTGTGCTTGTGCAATGGGTCATTCCTTTTACTCCAGATTTCATAATTCCACCCACTTGGGCAGTCAACAAGTGCCCCAATCTAAAGGAGAGGTACCAGGTGGGTCTTTTGATGACAGCAAGGGAATTGTGGAGCAGTTAGCTTCTATTAGCAGAAAAAAATTGTAGTATGTGTCATGATTGGGGTACAGAGTTGTGCTTTTATTTCAAATAACACTGCCCCGGATGGAACCATTACCAAAGCTTTACAAGGATTTACTGCTCTAGCCAATGAAATGACTAAAAATTGAGGGGTTAACGACCTGCTTATAGGGTGGATAGAAAAATAGTTTGGGAAATGGAAAGGAGTTATAACCTCAGTCTTCACTTCATTAGTTATTGTGTTAGAGTTCCTACCTACTATTGGATGTTGTATAATTCCTTTTGTCTGGGGCCTAGTCTAAAGGTTAAGTGAAACAGCCCTAACCCAACAGACCCAAGTATCGTATCAACAAAATAGCCTCCTCCTCCTGGATATTGTTGAACGAGAATATCAGCTAATGTTAACCAAATTTGAAGAAAAGGGTGAATAGTATAAAATAAAATGGGGAAATTGTCAGGGATAACGTGTGTTTTCATTCAAAGAAATAGAAACTCAGGTAAATACACTTTAAAGCAGCAGTCCATTATGCTTGCTTAACTTGTGGCTTCCCAGAATGTCAAATGTTAACCTTGCACTTTACCTCATCTATAGAAAAGAGAAAGACTCTGAACCCTGACTCATACCAATAAGAGAAGGGAGCAGTGTTTTGTCAGGGATAAAAACCAGAACAGATTTCCTGAGCAGCATGCTTGCTACAATAATGTACCCAGTGGAAAATTTATAGTAGGACACCTGTATAAAGAAGCCTAAAAAACAAGAATCAAGAAACATTGTGAAAACACAGAAATACACAGTCTAGAATATTTTCCCGAAATGCTATATACACTGCAGGAGGTGCTAAAATTCAGGCAGAATTTAAAAGATCAAGATTTCTCATGTGAACCAGTTAATATTTTACCTTATACATCAAGGGGGAAAGGAAGACAGAAATTACTATCTTTTATATTTTAACTATGTGCTAGTCACTATACAAGGTTATTTGCATGCTTTTTTTCTATAATTTTCATATTAGTAAGATTTCCCCATTTTATGAATGAAAGGCCTGAGGTTTGTAGATGTTAAGGTATCTGATGATTCACAGATAGAGAGTGGTAGACTTGCTGGTATAATCCATAAATACTTGATTTCAATTTTTATGCTCCTTTTATTATGCCAGATTATATCTTTCCAGAAAGGATGGATTATTTTCTCAAACATAAAATAATAAGATTCACACTTTAATGTAACAGGGAGTCTTTTTAAATATAACTCAGTTTTGTTTGAAATTTATATGTAGAGTTTTCTCACATTGAATCTCTAAAGCCACACTTTAGAATCTTTTTTATTCTCCCAACATTTTGGAAAGTTGAATTAGATAATTTCTTACCAATATGGTTCTTTTAGTCAAAGTTTTTAGAAGAGGCTGCTATACATGTTAATTTATCAAACTTATTTGGTAGCTTAAGAGAATAATATTTATTCTTCATTGTTTTAAAAAGATAGATTCTTTGTGCATTACATGCCTAAGTAACAATGTAAAATACTCTTGAAATTTTTTTGGTCAAAATTTTGGATGGCATTTGCATATAATTTTATGAATTTGAAAAGCACTTTTGTGGTATACTCATAAAGCATAAAATTGATACTAAAGAAAATATCAATGAGCTATTAATGAATTATTAAAGGTAATTATGATTAACAAGAAAGTGGGTGGTGAAGGTAATACATTTTAATCTTAATTAAGTTGCAAATTATTGTTTGGGACAAAAAGGAAATAACGCAAAAAATATGAACTGAATTAAAGAAAACATTGTGCTGCCTTAAGAATAAAATTTCAAAAAAGAAGTCTGTGAATGTCTATATGTATATTTAACTTTTTCAAATTAGCAGTTTATTTTCATTGGTAAATTTTAGTAAAAATTTTAAGAACAAGTTGGAAGACATACAATTGATAGGTAATAATGAGATATTCTCTTATGTTTAAAGTAATTCTGATTAAAAATACTCTAATTAATTCTTATTTTATCATAAAAATAGAAAAGTTTAGGCTAAAATCTAATTTCAGTCAAGATAAATGGAAGCATTAATTTATTGTTAATAAATTTTAATAAAATATCCAATTTTATCAAATAATTTAAATATATTTATTACTTTATATTCAAGTTTATTCAGGGATTCATTAATGTTTCATCTTATTTAAATTTGGTGAAAAATTAAAATTTTTATTTTCTTATTTTATAACAGTCCATGAAATTTAGCAGATTAGCTGCTGTAACTAATTTTTTCCCCAGCTTTATTAAGGCTCATTGGTATATAAAAATTACACATATTTAAAGTATATAATTTGGGTGTATGGACATACGTAACTCTTGTTACCAACCATTAACATAATCCACCTAGTAAATCCATCCATCATCTGCAAAGGTTTCCTTATGTTCTATTTTATGTTTGCCTATTTTTTCTCTTTTTTTGAGTACTGGTGGTTGGACTCAGGGCTTCCTGCTTGGTAAGCAGGCACTCCACCACTTAAGCCATGTCCCCAATACTTTGTTTCACTTCAGTTGTATTTCAGATAGTCTCTCACACTCTTTGCTTTTGGCTGATGTAGACCATGACCCTCCTATTTATCCTTCCCTTATAGCTGAAGATTATACACACTAGTATTTATGGTTTTTTTAAATTTTTTTAGAAAGAACACTTAATATAACCTTTACACTTCTGACACATTTTGAAATACACAATACCTCACTATTAACTGTAGGCACTATTACACAGCATATTTATAGAAATTCCTCACTTTCTTAACTTTATATACATAGAACATCAACTTCCCTTGTTGGCTTTCCCTAGACCCTGGGTACAATAATTCCATTGCCTAACTTAATTTGTTTTAATTGACAAATAGTAATTGCATAAATTTATGAGGTTCAAGGTGAGTTTTTGTTCTATGTATGTGTCAAGGAAAAATTCAATTAATCTAATTAACATATTTGTAATTTCATCTAATTAGTTTTTGAAATGTATGAAACATTACATTAAGTATTAACTATGGATATCGTATAGTGAATGAAGGTCACTAAAACTTATTCTTCCAGTCTAACTGAAATTTGTTCCCTTTGGGGAGAGCACATATGAGAGGTATGGGGATAGGTAGGAAACCCAAAACATGAAAGTGTCTGATATCCCCACTGCAGAGGAACTAATACAGAAACCTTAAAGGGATGGAGGTCAATATGGGAAGGGGATCAGGAACTAGTGAAAAGGTCAGATACAGATGAATTAACTTGGGTTGTAACATACTTGTGCATGGAAGCAATGCTAGGAATTTGTATAGCTATTCTATCTCAACTAGCAAAAACACTTTATCTTTCTTATTATTGCTTATGTCTTCTCTTCAACAAAATTGGAGAAAAGGGGGGAGGAACAAGTTCTGCCTGGAAGCGAGGGGTGTTGAGGGGAGAGGGAGGTGATGGGGGCTAGGGGGGAGAATTTGGCCCAAACAATGTATGCACATGTAAATAAATGGATAAAAATTAAAAAAAAAATTTGTGCCTTTTGGTCAACATCTTCCCATTTGATTTCCTCCTAAACACCCCTGCAACATCTATCCTATGGTAACTTCTGTTCTAGTCTCTTACTTTAAGATGAGCATTTTTGGATTCTACATATAAATGTTATCTTTTGATGCCTGGTTTATTAAGTTAGGTTACTACTCTCCAGATATACCCACATTTTTTCAAACATGAGAATTCTTTTTAAGGCCTTGTAGTAATCCAAAGGATGTACCATATTTTTATTCATTTATATCACACCTATTAAAATGACTATTATCAAAATCATGAATGATCACAAGTGTTTGTTAGGATGTGGAGAGAAAGGAACCTTTGTATAATTTTGGTGGCAATGTAGATTAGTTACAGACATTTTGGAAAAAATAAAAGGGACATTCCTCAAAAACTAAAAAAAAAAAAAAAAATAGAATACCATATAATACAACAATCCTACTGCTAAAAGTATATCCAAAGTGATTGAGATTGGTATGTGGAGCAGATATTGACACTCCTGTGTTTACTTTAGCATTTTTCACAATAGCCAAGATACTGTATATTTTTATACCCTAAACTATTTAGATAATTCATACAAGAAGAATCAAACTGTGTTCGTACTTCTGTGACTGGCTTATGTCTCTTAGCTAATGTGCTGCATCCATGTTGTGGAAAATGATATGATAAAAAGCCTTGTTTAGTACTCAATTATTGACAGAGTCTAATTAAGTACCCCCTTCATTTTCAAGATCATATTGCTATGGTGAATAGGTACAATATTTACAAAGATACCCAAATACATGTGATGAACAAAACTTCACTTGAAATCAAATATTCCTTTCTATATTTTATGAGTTTTCTATAACTAATGATTTAATGTTAGTTCTTGGAATTGTTTATAGTACTTACAGATACCAAAGCTGATTCTGTAGTAAGAATTTACTAAATGATATGCTTAAAACCTGAGATATTTCTGACTGTGTATGATATGAAAATAGAACAAGGCTTTAGACAAAACTTCACTTCTGGATTAACGATTCAATTTTCAAAGGTCAAAACTATTCACAAACGGAACAGCCTGAATCCCAATACAATTCAGAAAATAGTTACTTTGTACCTATAGACACATTGTTATGCACCAAGGGATTAACTAAAGGAGTTTGAGGCATTCTCTGTTATTAAAAGTCTTTCATTTATATTTGATTTATCAGGGAAAGTTACGACAATTTTGAGAACGAAGAAAATATCCATTATCCCTATTATTTGTGAAAACTTCCGAAAAGTCAAAGAAATCATGGAAGAAACAATACAAATAATATCTTTAAAAGGCACATATGAACTTTAGAAATATGTATCTATATACATTTATAGTTACAAATAATATCAGTAATTGCTGCTCCTTAGAGTAATTGCTCACATTTTACCAAAAGACTTTCAAGTCAAACTATTTTTTAAGATTGATATCTTTTTCCTAAGTCATTTTTATTGGTAAGGCATTAATACTGCAGTAATAATTTCAAGTTTTACCTTACTATAATATGTCAATGTTATACTGTAGAAGTAGTTGATGATAATTTGATAAAATTCTACTCTAGGTCATTATTTCACAGCCCCATTCCTCACGGTATTCAAGATTTATGGAGGCATACTGTTTTTCATGCTGTCTGTCTCTGTACTCTTCATGAAAGTTTAGTAGTGATTTCAAAGGATGTCACATGAAATTCATACTGTGGTATATGAAGTGCACAGATCATGTATATGGAATTGTGAAAAAGTGACTATGAAAATGTTTCAAGTAATGGACTGAGAGGTTTATATTTGTGATAAATATAATCTAATCAAAGGAGCTAAACAATTTCACTTTAACTTCATAAATTATTTCATAAAACGTAGCTTTGGACAAAATACAACTGAACTCTTCAGAAATTATGTTGTAAATCATACATCAGTAGAAAGATTTTGAAGTTATAAGTGAATTTCACCTATTATTTATGTAATATTCATGAGAAAATTCTAGAGAAGATATGTAAATGTTATTTGGAGCTAGATTTTATCTTCAATATTAAATTCAAACTTCCTTTTCAAAAAAGGGTACTCAGTAATCAGGGGCAAAGATCACAGGGGTAAACATTATAATAAAATATACCTACATATAAAATTAATACTAAATTTAATAAGAAACCTGATACCTGTAAGTTGTTAGCTACCAAATAAGAATCATCTAACCTCGACCTATTATAGTATTATTAACTTGTCATTAACAATTAATTTTTATCTTCACTAATGACACTAATTAGTTTTTGTATATATTGAGTGTTGTGAAGTACAGATATAAGTACTCACTTTATAACTCTCATCTTTTTATCTGATGCTTTCCAAATGAATCTCAAGCATGAATTAAGGCTAAATATCAAGATATTTTAAAAATTAAGTCACAGACATGGCGAAATTCCAAGCTTAGATGTGAATATCTGTGAACGTAGCTTAAGGTGATTAAGAAAGGTGTTGATACCTTCTGTTTTATGAAGAGAAGACACATTAAGAGTCAGGAATTTTAATGTCATTATACTTAATTTATATGTCAAGAGGGAAAACCAGCTTCTATATTTCTGGGTTTGCGCTTAAAAGTCATAATGAAGGTCATTTGGCTATCTCATAAGTATTAACGTTGCTACTGTCAATGCTACTATTAGTGCTAGTATTTATTCAACACTGCTATATGTCAGGCACTTTCCTGGGCAGTTTGATACATTTATGAATTGTATGGAGAAAATCTAAGAAGTAGTTGTAATTATTCCCATGTCTCAGACAAAGCAATTGGATTTCAAGGTGATTACATAAATTTCCCCAAATCTTGTAGTGAATAAATATCAAAAACAGTCTTCAAGCTCAGGTCTTTATAACCTCATCATATGCTCAATAAGGAAATCTTTAGAAAATGCTCATTATTCTAAGAGCCAATGTAGAAGAAGGATAGTTATAATACTTTTAGGGTATTGATAAAGAAGAAAGTGTTCATAGGAAAGACTTTAGTAGTGCCTGAGTTGACTCTAGTATAACTGAAATGATACCAAATAGTAATTAGGATATATAGAAAGTAATGATTACTATATATATATGTAAGGGAATAGAAAAGACATTTAATTCTTTCCATTAGCCTGTATGAAATACAAGTTACTTTTCTTCAAAGCAAAATGATAATCTTTTTTCTTTTTAAGACAGTCTTACTATGTAGCCCAGACTGGCCTCAAACTCACCATTCCCTTGCTTCTGCCTCCCAAGTACTGGGATTACAGCACATGTGGAATTTACCACATGTACAAATGTAGAACATATGACAGTAATAGCAAATTATTTATAAAGTGACCCAAAGAAGTAGATTTTTAAATCATTTAGGGCTTCCTTCTTTACATACGCTATGAAACTGCACCTAGCAGATGTTACTGATTAAGATAGAGCCTTATAATTATGAGGACCCAAGCTGATATGGTCATTGAGAGCTCTCACAGACCCTCCCCCATTGTTCTCCTGATGGAAATCATGTAGATATTTAACATTCCTCTAGGTCCCTGTATTCCCACCCCAGGAGTTCACATTCCTTCCTCCACTCTGGATAATGGCAACATGACATGCACTCTGGATAGTCTAACTATAAAGAAATTATCCCATGCAACCTTTACCAAGTACCATCCAATAAATAAAGATGTTGTTTGTATGGAAGTCATATGTTTTTGACCAGTTGATCAATCCCCAAATTCTTAAACACCCCTGCAATATTCATCACCGTTCTCTCTATAAATTATGTGCTATATATATATTTAAGAAATGTTGTAAGACCAGTATAAAAATTCTTATTAAACCTTCCTCTAAATTCCCCTAGTTAGATTTTCAACATTGTACTGTACTTGCTCCCAATTTTCATCTTCCCTCACTGTGTATATGGTTGTTTAATTCCTTTTTGAGTTTATTATGTATGTGAAGATTAATATGGAAAACATTGAATATCTATTTTAATAATATTTATTTTTAACAACAACAATAAAAATAAAGTAGCACTTACTATAGATCTACCATTATAAGTGAAATTTTAGAACAGGCCTAACTCATATATATATTTGCATATATATATAAATTCATATTTATATATATGAAGTGGTGGTATAGATAGATGATAGAGATAGACAGATACTTGACAATACTCTTGAAATGCACTCTTAACTGTATGCAAATTTTAGCCCAATAAAACCCATTATATTTAAATTGTATTTTAGTAGGGAGCAGTTAGCATATCAAAATTAGGATTAGTCAAAGAGATTTTAACAAAGGGACTTTTGCAAGATATGTGCAGGACTAAGGAAACAGCTAAAATATAGTACTTCAGTGCTGCTATCTCTTGGGATAATTCCTACCTTCTAATCCTTTATTCATGAGAAAAGATGAGAACTGTTTGCTTTATGAATACAGCCAGTCCAAAGTGACTTTACAAAGAGAGAAGCAGAAGAATAATATTTTTACCACACTCTCCTCTTGCATTCTGGATCTCCTGCCTTTGACTAAAGTGACATTTCACTAGAAACTTTAGTAATATTTGCAATTAAAAACAAAAATTTCTGCTAGGTGATTTGGCAGTGGTAAAGACAGGGATTTTTGTTTACTATTCATCCTGAGACTTGATGCCAGGGCCTTGTGTATGCTAACCAAGAGATATAAGCTACATAGCCTGAACTTTAGTCAGTTTTGTGTCTAGTTCAGAAAAGCATGTACTTCCTGTACAAGAATGAATATAGAGTATATAAACCTGTTGAAATCACTGTAAGAATGGGATTGTTGTAGAAAGGAGAAAAATAGAAGGAATGAAACAATTTGGGTTATAATACATATATACATAGAAGTGTCACAATGAAACACCCTGTATAGCTATATTAAACAAACAAAAATGTCCTTTTTTTCAAAAACAGGGAGCAGGAAGCAGGAAAGGTCCTATCTGGGGGCTTGATACCGTGGGAGGGTAAGGATATAAAGGGTGATTATGGTGGAAATGTTGTGTACTCATATATGAAATTGGAAATATGAGACCTGTTGATACTATTCTAATAGTTGGGGGAGGGAATAAAGGAGAATGATAGAGGGGGTGAATTTAACTATGACATATTGTGAGAACTCTTGTAAATGTCACTATGTACTCCCAGTACAACAATAATAAAAAAAACAAAAGGCAGGGAGGTATGTTGAATCAATCTGTGTAGTTTAGTTTCCTTGTGTCCTGAGCAGGATAAAGAGCAAAGGAAAGTTGACCTGTATAAACAAAGAGAAATTATTCTACACAAGCTTAGATGGAGGACCAGAGTTATTCTAATTATAATGGTTTCAGTCATTTGTTCTTTTGTTTACTCATTCAAAAAAATTAACATTATGTCATCACATAACATAAATGCTATATGAAAATATGAGTTATGCCCCTTGCTACCTAGAATTGCATAATCATTTAAAATGCAATGAAGAATTCTAGAGATATATAAAAACAAACTAAAATTATAATAATTCATTACAAAAAGTTAAAAGGGGAAGAAGTGAATTCTAAAATCATGACTTGTGAGAGGCATAACTATAAAATTAAGATGACATCATTTGTGTATCTACACAGACTAATAAGCCCCTAAACTGTAGGTGTAATCTGATGACAAGCAGATACATTGGTATTGACTAATGCTTAAAGATTTAGGTTTTCAATTGTCAAAAGAGCCATCTGCACTCCCATGTTCATTGCAGCATTATTGACAAGAGCCACAAAAGGGAAATAATCTAATCAACCATTACAAAGAATGAAACCCTGTCACTTGTGACAACATGGATAGAAATGGAAGTCATTATGTTAAATGAAATAAGCTGGACACAGAAAGACAAGTACTCCATGATGACACCCATAGGTAGAATATGAAAATGTTTACTGTCATGCAATGCGAGAATGGTGGTTTCTGGAGAACAGTATAAAGGCTGGAAGAGGAATGGGGAGAGGTGGAGCAGTGTGTATTAAGTTATTGTTAGATTGGAACAAGAAACTCTGGTAGGATTTGGCACAGCACAGTGACTATAAATAATAATATACTGTACATTATAAAAAACTACAAGAAAGTGTATTGAAAACTCTCTCCACAATAAACAATAAATGCTTAAGGAAATAGATAAGTTTAACGTGGTTAAAATACTACACAATGTGTGCATGTGTTAAAACAACACATTGTCTCATTAATAGAAGCTAAATTTATGTTTCATGCATTGCCTAAAATAAAGAAAACTTTTATTGATCAACAATGTGTTGTTTTCTTCCTAGTGGCACTGGGGTTTGAACTCAGGGCCTTGCGATTATTAGACATGTAGTCTTATCACTTGTATTTCATGTATCACTTGTTTTCATGCGTTTTTTCATACAGGGTGTTATGTTGTTTGCCCAGGCTTGCTGTAAATGTGATCCTTCTATCTCTTCATTCCAAGTAGCAAAGAAAACTGGTGACAGACACTGCTCCTGGCTGATAAATAATCTTGGTTTGTGAATATAGATATTTTATTTTTTATTTTTTATTTTGTATATTTATTATGATGTACTGAATTCCTAATGTTATTGTACTTTCTGGAACATGACATCTAACAATATTTTTTTACAGAAACATGGTGTTTTTGTTAGTTTGAGATAAAGGACATTTCTTGTGTTGTTCCCATGCATATATGTACTACAACTCCAAATGGTTCATCTGTACCAGCCCTATTCACTCTTTCCCAATCTCCTTCTATATTCATTCCTGTACAGTGAGCACATCAACCACATTCAAGTTTTTGGTTTCTTTCCCTTGCCCTATCCCTTCCTTGCACAGCCTCACTTTAGTGTGACCCATGTCCCATAATATTGCTGCATTTGTTTTCGGTCTATAATCTGCATATGTGGGAGAACATGCAGCTTTTGACATTCTGAACCTGACTAGCTTCATTTAAGATGATGTTCTCCAGTTCCATGCATTTACCTGCAAATGACAAAATTTCATTCTTCTTTGTGGCTGAGTAAAATTCCATGGTGTATAAATACATTTTCTTAATGAGTCATCTTGGCTGTTTCTGTAGCTTAGCTATTGAGAATAGTGCCACAATAAACATGGTGTCCAGGTGCCTTTGTAGTAACCTAACTCACATTCTTTCAGGTATATTCCTAGGAGTGGTATTGCTGGAGCATATGGAAAATCTATGTTTAATTTTTAAGAAGCCTCCATATTGTTTTCCAAAGTGGTTGTACTAGCTTACATTCCCACCAGCAGTCTGTGATGGCTCCTTTCTCCCCTCATCCTCACCAATATTTGTTGTTGGTGGTGTTTTTGATGATGGTTGTTCTAACAGGGGTGAGGTGGAATCCTAGTGTGGTTTTTATTTGCATGTCCTTTATGGCCAGATATGGTGAGCATTTTTTCATGTGATTTTAGCCATTTGGACTTCTTCATTGTAAAAGTTCTGTTCAGTTCAGTAGCCAGTTTCTTTATTGGGTCATTGATGTTTTGGGACTTTAGTTTTTTGAGCTCCCTGTATGTTGTAGTTATCAGTCCCTCGTCTGATGTCCAACTACCAAAGATTTCCTCTGATTCTTTGGGTGGCCTCTTCAATTTACAGACCATTACTTTTGTTGTGCAGAAGCTTTTTAATTTCATGTAGTCCCATTTGCCAATTCTTTCTTTTAGTTGCTGAACCGCTTGAGATCTACTGAGGAAGTTCTTGCCTATACCTATTGCTTCCAGGGTATTTTCAGTTCTTTCCCGATATTAAGGTCCTTAATCCACTTTGAGTTCATATTGTACAGGGTGACAAACATGGATCTAGTTTCAGTTTTGGGCGGGCAGATATCCAGTTTTCCCAGCAGCATTTGTTGAAGAGACTGACTTTTTTTCCATCATATGTTGTTGGCCCCTTTGTCAAAAACTAGGTTAGCGTAGTAGCTGTGTGGATTCATATCCAGATCCTTTATTCTGTTCCATTGTTCATATCTGTTTTTGTGCCAATATCATGTTGTTTTTATTGCTATGGCTCTGTAGTATAGTTTGAAGTCCGGTATTGTGATACTTCCAGCGTTGCTCTTTTGGCTCAGTATTGCCTTGGCTATTTGTGGTATTTTGTGTTTCTCAATGAACTTTAGGGTTCATTTGCTAATCTCTGTGATGAATGTCATTGGGATTTTTATGGGAATTGAGTTGAAAATGTAGATTACTTTGAATAGTATAGCCATTTTTACTATGCTGATTGTGCCAATCCATGAGCATGGAAGATCTTTCTATCTTCTGTAGTCTTCTTCAATTTCTTTCTTCAATAGTTTGTAGTTTTCCTTGTAGAGGTCATTCACATATTTTATTAATTTTATTCATAGGTGTTTGATATTTTTGATCTATCACTGTTTTTACAGGTCTCATAAAACATAAAGGTACCCCATTATTTTATTCTATCCCCTCTTTTTACAATTTTTATGTCATGACAGTATGACTTCCACTGAAACTACAGTGAATGGAAGAACTGAATTCAATGAGAAATGTATATTAAATATTGGTTATTTTTTTTAAATGTGTAAATATTTCATGCTCTACATAGGAGGCTGTACTCCAGTAATTATACAGCTATGTAAAAGGATCTGTCAATTTTTAATAGTTATTCTAGCTTCTCTAAGGATTATGATGTAGGTTTGTAACTATATTATTTGAGAGCTTGTTTGGAGGTTCTAGCAGGGGAGCGCAGCTACTCATATACCCTTGACCGAAGAACGGTCCTCCTCTAGCGGGGATGGTCATCCTCTTCCACTGAGCACGCAGCTTCAGGAGGGATACACATGGAGCGGTGAGGGAGGAAGGGGACACCCGCCTAGCCAGCCAGATAAGCCGAATCAACCCTGGCCATCAATGGGTTGACAGATGCTGCAGCCAGATCGCCCTCACATCCTGTAACTATATTATTTGGTTCTGATACAATAATGGCCCTAACAAGAGTAATAATTAAGTTATAGAACATTATAAAATGTTCTTTGCATACATTCTGATCATTCCTTACAGAAACAGATTATTTTTAGTTGGATATCATTATGACCACCTTTTTTCTCAAGGAAACAAGAATTATAAGAGCATAATTTCTACATGACAACAAAAGCAATTCTACGGTGAATGGGCCTTAATATCTGACTTCATTATATTGCATAATTTTCTAATTAGTGGACCATAGCAGTTTTCTGTGAAAAGCACCCTTAGTATTTCCTGAGTCTTTGATATCCTTAGATTCACTGATAAGAAGTCAATCATGGTCTAGCATGATATAGAGTAGTACTCAAGAGGAATTTGCTTCCATTTGTGAGCCCACTTACTAAAAGAGACATATGAAAAATAACCTGGTCATCTTAATGTATACCTGACTGAAATTTAGAAAATACAGATAAGAAACTATCTATTGGAATGCTAAACACCAGTCTCTTTGGTATCAGTGAATGACCTGGATTTTTGGGTGAGTAGCTTATTTGAGGAATAGGAATATAGTCAGTATAAATGGAATTTAGAAAGTGAAGTAGAAGGTGGTAGAAGACTGTGCTGTAGATAAACATAAGTTTCAGACATTATAAATAATAAATTACAGAACACATTTGGATTTATGACTTATCCTAATGGTACTTGAAAAGTCATTGAAGTGTTTCAAGCAATGAACTAACAAATAAGCAGATTTGTATCTCACTGTGGTTGCTATGTGTATTGCAACCACTGGGGAAAATGTGAAGGATAGGTTGTATGCAAGCATGATTAATAATGAATTTGAAGATAAGCTCAATAGACCACGCAAGTCTTGATGGTGGCTTTAATGGTAGATGTAGTAGAGAGATGTTATTGAGTGGAGTTGACATATATTTTAGAGAAAAAAATTCTAAGATGTCATGTAAGATTGAATATAGGAAGGTACCAGAGGCAGCTCCTATACATCAGGCCTGTACGAACAAATTGCTGATGGTTCCACGAATAAAAATAGAAAATTTTGAGTGAAGAATGTGTGAAAGATCCTATTTATGATGATTTCTTATCAAAGATTAAAGAAGGTATATTTAAATACTATACATACCCAATAGTGCAGTGGGGAAATTATAGAAAAAGTGTCAGCATTTTGCTAGAAATAGTTAACAAAGAGCTAAAAATTCCTCATATGCATGGAAATTGACAAAAACTTCTAAAAAACAATAGATCAAATAACAACCAAACCAGGGCATAATATACACACATATTGAAATGTCACAGTGAAATCCCCTGTATAACTCTCATATACCAATAAAAATATTTTAAGAATATAAAAAACAAAGATTGGGAAAGGCTACAAATTAACTTATGAGGGATTTGGCAAAAAACAATCATTAGGGAAAATTTTATAGCCTTTAATTTGTGTATTAGAACAAAAATGAATTAAAACTTCTTATCACACTATCAAATATTTCAGAAGAATAGCATAAAAATGAACCTAAATGAGTTAGAAGTACATAATAAAGGTAATAAGAATTAGTGAGACAAAAAAAATATGAAATAGAATACATGATTTTGGATATTATCTGAAGATGCTTATGAGGAGAATTTAATATGACTTACCAAGAAAAAGGCCACATCCTTAATTCATACACATCATTTTAAAAGGCAAAGAAAATCCTGCAGACAATTGACAAGAACAGAGAAGCATAATCAATTTATGTTAAAGACAAATTAAAACAAAAAGAAAATTAGATGAAGCAGACATATTGTCATTAAATTTATGATTTACTCAAACAAATTCAAAGCAGAAACATGAAAACTTAAAATTTGTGATATTAAATTAAATCATTCATCTTTTTGTAACCACAAAAAATCCTGCAGGCATAAATTTCTTTGCTGTTGACTTATATCAAATACTAAAATATAAAGTAATTTCAATTATTTATATATTATTCTCACTCCCCACTTTTCAACAGCTTTTAATACACATCCTTTTACCCTCTACCCTAACATCTTATGTTTTATGATATTACTGATGCCTTATCATTCTATTTTCCTTTCCTTTTCCCCAATCTCCATAGAGTAGTTCCACTATTGCAAACATACTCTATGTGTGAGTTTGTATATGATCATGTTTGTTTTTGTATATGTTTTTCTTTTGGATCTATCTTCTATGTATGATAGAAAATACATGGTCTTTGCATTTATGAGCCTGACTTCAACTTCCCGGGTTATAATAGAGATGCAAATCAAAACAGCACTTATATTTCATCTTACTCCAGTTAGAATGGCCAAAATCAAGGGTAATAACAACAGCAAATGCTGGTGAGGCATTGGTAAAACAGCAATCCTTATACACTGCTGGTGGAAATGCAAATTAGTACAATCAATATGGAAAGCAGTATAGAGACTACTCAAAAAACTAGAGATAAAACTGCCGTATGATCCAGTGATACTGCTTCTGGGCATCTACTCAAAGGAACATAAGTCAAGATAAATAGAGACAACTGTACACTGATGTTCATTGCAGTACTATTAACAATATCCAAGCTTTGGAAACAACCCAGGTGCCCTACAACTGATGAATAGATCAAGAAAATGTAGCATATCTATACAAAGGAATATTACTCAACCATAAGGAATAATGACATGTGCTTTGAAGGTAAATGGATGTAATTGGAGGATATCACAGTAAGTGAAATAAGCCAGGCTCAGAAATACAACCACTTTAGAAGATGATTTAGCATTATCTGCTAAATATAGGTACTGTGTGATTAAAAATTATACTTCTACACATAGGTCTTGTATGTCTAATACATACAGACTTGAAGATTTGTGTACAATAAGGCTTATATCAGTGCTGTTTTTTAATGATTACACCTTGGAAAAAAATCCAAATGTTTACAGACTGTAGAATGCATTGAGTACATGCACATAATGGAATGTTGTAGAGTAATGGAAATAAATTACAAATGGCTGCACAGAAAATTTTGGTGAATCTTACCATTGTCATTCTAAATAATAAAGCAAGAAACTTAATATACTTACTGTATAATTCTAGTAATTACATTTACTCAAACTCAAATACAATCTAGTATAAACCCCTTACAATTTTTCAGGTGCATACATTTTTAATCATGGAAGATACATGTTAGAAATCCAAATTCTGCTATTTCTTGACTCTGATGAAACTTAAATGTGTCTTCCTTTTAATTATTATATTTTATACATTTTATACTTTCTGTATATAGACATTTTGATGGTTAATTTTGATTGTGAACTTGATGGAATGAAAATATAATAATGAAAATCATTAAAATTGTTTAAAGAAGGAGGAGGGAAGATTAGAAATGTGTAATAGAGTGAATAATTTCATCAAAGTACACTATATGAATTTGTGGCAATATCACAAAGAAATTTCCTTTTGCAACTAATGTACACTAATAAAAGAGTGAGAAAATAAAGAAATGCCTAAGGAATTAGTAAAGCACACCTCTGGGTTTGTTTTGGTGTTCTTTTCGGAGACAATTAGATCATGAGAATGCTGACCCGAATGATGGTATTATTGGTAGTTGGTGATAAGTAGGTGGTGGGCCTCAATGAAGAAAGTAGGTCACCGGAGAGCTGTCCTTGGTAGCTATATCTGTCCTGCCAACTTTCTGTATTTCCCTTTTCTCTGTTCCTTGGCTGCCATGATGTGAACTGCTCTCACTCTGATACTGCAAACCAGAATAAATTTTTTTTTAATTTTTATTGTTTTATTATTCATATGTGCATACAAGACTTGGGTCATTTCTGCCCCCTGTTCTCACCCCTTCCTTTACTACCCACTCTGCCCCCTCCCTCTCCCCCCCACCCCCTCAATACCCGGCAGAAACTATTTTGCCCTTATGTCTAATTTTGTTGAAGAGAGAGTATAAGCAATAATAGGAAGGAACAAGGGGTTTTGCTAGTTGAGATAAGGATAGCTATACAGGGAGTTGACTCACATTAATTTCCTTTCCTTTTTAAAAAGATTTTTACAAGGAGGTTTCCATATATTTTTACAATATACCTTGAAAAGATTTAAGTTGCTTTCTTCTCTAGGTTATTTGGTCCCAGGGACACAAAAGCCTTACTAATATATGCATGATTCACAATAAAAAATATAATCTTTAGTGTTCAGCAATTTGATTTTTAAACGATTAAATATTTTAAAATAATAATCTTTTGTTGTTTATTCTAGTGGATTCATAAGCAGTGGCTCACAGAAAGATCTGATATTAAGGTCAAATAAAAGGTTATAATATTTGAAAAACAAGTACATTTTTGAGTTTCTCAGTTAATCATGACAGTTACAATAATCAAACCTACCAATTACCTCCTACAGTTAAATAATAGAAAATTACTTGAAATACAAGGTAACCAAAATAAGACAGTAGCTGATATTATCAGTGATACTGCAGAGGGTGCAGATAATAATACTGTCTATAAGTATCATCTCTATAATAATATGTTTTTGTTTATCTTAAAGCAATCTTGCTTTTAAGGTGGATTTTTTAAAAGAAATATTGCAGGAACTATTTGATATATTGAAGGCAATTTCAAAGTTTAATATTTTGTATCTTCTACACAGGCAAAATATGCATCTCTATACATATATGCATGCACACACATATACATGCACCTGAAAATAGCCATCAGATTCTTCTAGCCCAGATAAAAGTAACCTTAATGCTCTTATTGACACACTACCAGGAGTTTATGCCATCTTGCTATTGCAAGACTTGTGCAGCTGTGGTGATAACACTGATGATAGAACAGAAATTATATTATGCTGAGAAAAAGGATCATTCAATTTAAAAATTTTACGCAAAAGTGTTTTAATGAGAATGAATGCATTGTCTAATACACAGATTTACGACTCAGTTATTTAGGAATGACTGGTATCAGCATCTGCCAAAACTCTTCTGAAGTTCAGAGTGAATTAAAGGTAAATGAGGATCAAATCCTATGAAATCTATTGCTGGACCTTATCTTTTTGATACATAAATGCACTACTTTTTTATTTAGAAACTTCCAATAACACTACAATGGCAAAATATATCTCCAGAAGAAGTAAGTAAATAAAAACAAAAGTAAGGAAATAAATAAATAAAACAGAATTTTTTTTGAAAATTCCATCATGGCCACGGTAAGAAGACCAGAGGGAGTGGCAGCCACCTAGAGCTACAAGATAGAACACTAGTTTTAGCAACAGCAAAACTAGGCATTGCTACTTTAGCCATTTAGAAAGGCAAACAACCCAGGTAAAAAATGAGTTTCAGTTCCTGATGTGTATGTGCTTGCATCATCGTTTCTCAAAAGAAAGTTGACTATTCATAATCCCTGGTAGTGGTAAGAATGCCTCTGGGGTTGTAAATTCTGGAAAGAGTGATGACATTTTAATAGAACTGAATATTTTAAAGCATGAACATTTTATGTAACAGAAGCAATCTTTAATTTCAAAACAGTCACCTGCTTGCTAAAAATAGGGACTCCTAGCAAGAGAGTGCCTCATTGAATATAATTTCTATTGGTATATTTTTAGTACACTGTATGATAAATTGATTAATGGGGAATATTCTGAAAGTGTATTTTAATGATGGGAAAATTCCAAAAGAGTCTTTAATTCCGATAAGAATTCCCAGAGCATTATGCTATTAGGTAGGCAAAATGAAAGCATAACCACCCAAAAAAGAAGTTTTTGAAAGATTTCATTCAACATATCTTACCTTTTGTTGAACCAAGTGTTGTTGGTTTCATTATTTCTATTTCTGGAGTTCAGAAGACACATTAAAGAAAAAAGCAAGGGAGAAAGTTAAGCTGTCAGTTTCCTATTTTTATTTCTAGTTACATAGTACAAATTCAATAAAATCTTTGCAAGAATATATTTTGGGGGCAGTTGTGAAATTGCTTAAGGTAATTAATTCAAGTTCAGATTAGAAAATGAACCCAGCCGGTCGTGGTGGCGCACGCCGGTAGTCAACGAGGCGAAGAGGATGAGGCAGGAGGATCACGAGTTCGAGGCCAGCCTGGGCTACACTTTAAAAAAAAAAAAAAAAAAGAAAATGAACCCATCAGGGACATTATTTCTTAGGAAATAATTCTTTCAGAGCACAGCATGGCTGACAGCAGATATTTTGGGGATTGCACTTGATTGGATACCCTTAGAAATATAAAGGAACAAATGTTTATGCATAGATTTACTTAAAGTTATCCCTTTCCATTTGTGAAAGAAATTTCCTCTTTCTATTCACCTTATCCCTACAATTTTTTTCTCAACTTGACTGTTCCACTTGCTGAGGAGCTCATGGAACTTCATCAGATTAATGTACACTTATCCTTCTCCCTTCAAAATGCCTAACAACATCTACCAGTGTGCCCTCATACAGCAAGACACATCTTCCCCTAAAAACTGACTTGCATATTTTCCAAAAGTTAATTGGATTTATCACTTAACTTGATTGTTGTAACCTGAAAATTTGTGTATCCTCCAAATTTAATGCTAAAATCCTATCCCTCAAAATAATAGTATTAGGAAGTGGGACCTTTGGGAAGCAATTGGATCATGAGGGAGTTCTCATGAATATGATTAGTATTCTTACAAATGAAATCCTAGAATACCTTTTGTTCTTTCCACCATGGGAGGACACAACTAGAAGACAGCGTCTATGAACCAGGAAAAGGGACCTCTCCAGACACTGAATCTGTCAACATATTGAGCCTAACTATCTAGCCTGAAGAACAGTGAAAAAAAAATCTCTGCTGCTTATAAGCTACAAAACTACCAAGTATATGATATTTTAGTTACATCAAAAATATGAAGTACTTTGGCATTGCTTATACCATTGTGCTTATTATTATAATTGCCTAATATAATAAATTATCATATGTTTATAAAATACATGTTAAAATGTGTTGTTTCTATTAAAACAAGGTGAGTACTTTGACGGGACTATAAAATAAATCATTAAGAATTTATTGTAGATTAGATTTATGGAGAAAATTACAAAATATTGGTAAAAATACAAAATTCATTAAATGTTCTATATTTAGCTTCACACACAAGTCTGTAAGTTTCCATTTAAACGAAGAGAATCTGGAAATGGTAGGCTCTGTCTTATGTATGGAATTGATTACATATCAAAAAGGCCGTAGCCTACATCAGAATGTTAGTGTGCATTTGTATGTTTTAGTTTTAAAAATGCTTAATATACATATACATATATCTTTTTTAAAAGTAGTGCACTTTTTCAACCAACTTTCAACTACCCAAGCAACTTCTAGTTACAGTTGAAATAATGGGTCCCTTAGTATAGTAACACTTTTGCGTTCCTTTCCATCTGATATTCATAATGTAGTTAATCTCTGTTTTATCCCTGTATAATGAAGTTTCATGTGGTTGAGTAAAATTATCAGGTAAATGACTTCAGAAAGACCTTGTAATATAGTAGATATACAGTGAAATCAATTTATAATAGAATATGGAAGATGGAAAAATATTGTACTCATTTTTGTCTGTTAATCATACATGGCACTTCTTAAAGGCACAAATTATACTAAAATAAATTGAAAATTTTGTTCTCAAAAACAAGATTTGTTGCAAGAGCTTTGTCACATCTCTTTCTTACACTACACATCATTTTTGAAACCTTCTCTTAGATTCAATAAATATAGAAATAGTGTAAACAAGTATAATAGCACTTATATTGAATTATATATGAATAAACAATCTAATCTTTTATTTCACTATTTGTCAAGACCAAGTAGTTTTGAAGCATGCATCTAGAGAAGTCTATCTGGAAATGCAAAAATAAAAACCTATTTAATCTCTTTGGTTTTCAACAAAATTGGAGAATAGGGTGGAACATGCTCTGTCTGGAAGCAGGAGGGTTGGAGGCATAGGGGAGGTAGAACAAACAATGTATATGAATGTTAAGTAAATGTAAAATGATAAAATGAAAGGAGAAAAAAGTAATTCAGAAAGGCTCTATAATGAAATGAGACTTATATGATTTAAAGTCTACATCAAAGAAAGTATATATTTTATATTCAACTATAATATACTTTTTGTTTACTTTAATTGAAGATAATAACACTATGCATGTTTCTCTCTCAACAGATAGACAAAAATGCATTAACATTGATGTAAATATTGTGTAATTTATAACAAATAATATGTCTTCATAGTAATTTACTCTTTCTTTCTATCTCTCTCATTTTCTCCTTTCCTATTCCTCTTCCTCCTCTCTTTATCTCACCCAGACCATCTTCAAACTTGCAATCCTTCTGCCTCTGCCTCCCAAGTGCTAGGAACATAGGCATGCACCACTATCTTTGGAAGTATTTGGGAGTTTCTAATACAATGGCATCTCAGGAGCTTACTGTCTCTGGTAAAAAAAAAATAACCAAACTTTGGAAGTTTGTCACTGCATTTTAGTTTTTCACATTGTCATGTGTATAAACAAATTATGTAAATCTTCTTAATTTTATAATTTGACAAACACAGCATAGATTACAGTTAGAACAAGAAAATTGAGGGCTCCTTCAGGTATAAGTCCTACCTATCATTCAGAACTAATTTTATTGAGTATAATCATGGAAATCATTCCATAATATTCTATTGCTTCTTATGCCTTCTGTGAGGTTTAGGTGATCATAAACCTAATGTTATCATTGTGCAAGCGTCTATGAAAAATTATCATAAACATACTGATGGTAGGTGATAGAGTTCAAATGATATTTGATGCAAAATGTAACAAAACAAAAATGTGTACAGTCTTTTTAAATCTAATGTATTTGATTTTGGTTAAATGTTTACATTTATCACCAGTTCTGAATTTTAGGAAAGATTTTCCCTATCATCTAAAAAACTATCACTTTATTGTACTCATACCTAATGCATAACCATAAATACATAAAGATATATCTTATTTATGTGCTACTTTAAGTTTTCAATGTATTTATTTAATATAAGAACATTATATAAGTACCAAAATTGCTTCAGGTCTGTATACTGACCTCACAGAAGGCATAAGAAGCAATAGAATATAATAGAAAGATTTCCATAATTATAGTCAGTGAAATTGGTTCTAAATGACAAACATGGATTTAGTAAATGTGAACACACACTCTTTTTCTAACTATTAGTTACCTTGTAAAATATGTCATTATTAAATTTACTACTATATGATAAAGGGCTTTGCAAACTATCACGGCAGGATAATTTACTGAAATATTTATTTTCATTTTCCTACAGTTGAAGGCTGGGATAAATGGAAATTATCTTATCTTGCTTATCTCTACACACCTTTTGTGTAAAGAATCTGGACTTCCCATGCCTCTAGAGGCTCTTGACTTCCTTTTTTCCTGCTGAGCCAAAACCAAGTTACACTAAATGCAATGTAGTATCTTGGATTAGATCCTAGAATGGCAAAACTAGTGAAATTCAAATAAAGTCTAGAGTTTACTTAATAATAGCAAACATATTCTGTTTTTTTTAAAAAATAAATGTACCAAAGTAAAATAATATATTAACATTCGAGTAAATTAGATTTTGGATGTACAGAAACTCTTTCCATTTTTTGCAAACCTTGTTTGTAAATCTAAAAATGATTCCAAATATATGGTTTAGTTTAAAATATTAAACTGTGTATGTCATCTGGAGAAAAAGCCCTGCTAAGGATTTTGCTTGGTGCATAGAATATAATTATGGGTAGAATAAGAGTCAGAAGTAGTTCACCTATTGATGGAAATAGTAAAATTTGTTTGGCTGAGAAAAAGTGGTCGGTCGGCTTCTATAAGTGCTGGAGACATGTACACCATTACCATGAAGCATCCTAAGAATTGGAAAGAATGCTGATGTATAGGTATGCTGGGACTTGGAATCCTGTAGTCTTGAAATTTTTGGTGAAAGTACGCTGTACCCAATCTTAGAACAGAGAAAATATACTTTACAGACCATGCAGATTTTAACAATGTGTACAATAGTAGGTTGTAAGATATACTGAAGATTAGATGTCTGTCTCAGAGCCTTTGTGTACCAAGTACCCATTATTATCAGAAAGGTAGGCTCCCAAAAAGCACAACTGAATTTATCACCATTCTTTTTTTTTAATTTTTATTTTATTTATATATGCATACAATGTTTGGGTCATTTCTCCCCCCTTCCCCCCCCTTCCCCCCTACCCCCTCGCTACCTGGCAGAAACTATTCTGCCCTTATCTCTAATTTTGTTGAAGAGAGAGTATAAGTAATAATAGGAAGGAACAAGGGTTTTTGCTAGTTGAGATAAGGATAGCTATACAGGGACTTGACTCACATTCATTTCGTGTGCATGTGTGTTACCTTCTAAGTTAATTCTTCTTGAACTAACCTTTTCTCTAGTTCCTGGTCCCCTTCTCCTATTGGCCTCTGTTGCTTTAAAGTATCTGCTTGAATTTATCACCATTCTTGTAAATAAAATTCCTATGAGGTTTTCTTGTTTCTCACCCAAGTGTGGCAAAATAAATGCATATTGTGATGGTTAATATCGATTTTCTACTTGACTGGATTGAGAAATTCTTAGGAAATTAGTAAATCACACTTTAGCTGCTTCTGTGAGTGAGTTTCCAGATATATTTGACCAATGTATGTAGAACTGCCCTGAATGAGGGTGGATACTATCCTATAGACTGGTTCTTGGTTGGAATAAAAAGAAAAAAGGAGAAACTCACTAATGCAGGCAATCTCTTCTTTTGTTCTCTGAGCTCTATGAGTGGAACAGTTCTAGTCCACACTTCCTGCAATTATAGTCTAAACCTTGTGTGTGTGTGTGTGTGTGTGTTTGTGTGTAGGCATAGAAATCACCACAGAATGAAAAGCACTTCTTGTGAAAATCTATACCACAGGCTGTTTAAGTGTGCATACCCAGATCCCAATATTTATAGGCTAGACAACAAAGGTTATAGTATATGATACAAGATAGGAAGTGAACTTCCTGTCTAAAGTTATAAAACTGAGTAGGATTAAAACTCTTTTATGTCTCTAAACTGAAGAGAACACCCACAGAGTGGGAGAAAATATTTGCCAGCTACACATCAGACAAAGGACTGATAACCAGAATATATAGGGAGCTTAAAAAACTAAATCCTCCCAAAACTAATGAACCAATAAAGAAATGGGCAAGTGAACTAAACAGAACTTTCTCAAAAGAAGAAATTCAAATCGCCAACAAACACTTGAAAAAATGCTCACCATCTCTAGCAATAAAGGAAATCCAAATTAAAACCACACTAAGATTCCACCTCACCCCTGTTAGAATAGCCATCATTAGCAACACCACCAACAACAGGTGTTGGTGAGGATGTGGGGAAAAAGGAACCCTCTTACACTGTTGGTGGGAATGTAAATAGTACAACCACTCTGGAAAAAAATTTGGAGGCTACTTAAAAAGCTAGACATTGATCTACCATTTGATACAGCAATACCACTCTTGGGGATATACCCAAAAGACTGTGACACAGGTTACTCCAGAGGCACCTGCACACCCATGTTTATTGCAGCACTATTCACAATAGCCAAGTTATGGAAATAGCCAAGATGCCCCACCACTGACGAATGGACTAAGAAAAGGTGATATCTATACACAATGGAATTTTATGCAGCCACGAAGAAGAATGAAATGTTATCATTTGCTGGTAAATGGATGGAACTGGAGAACATCATTCTGAGTGAGGTTAGCCTGGCCCAAAAGACCAAAAATCTTATGTTCTCCCTCATATGCGGACATTAGATCAAGGGCAAACACAACAAGGGGATTGGACTTTGAGCACATGATAAAGGCGAGAGCGCACAAGGGAGGGGTGAGGATAGGTAAGACACCTAAAGAACTAACTAGCATTTGTTGCCCTTAACACAGAGAAACTAAAGCAGATACCTTAAAAGCAACTGAGGGCAACAGGAAAAGGGGACCAGGATCTAGAGAAAAGGTTAGATCAAAAAGAATTAACCTAGAAGGCAACACACACGTACAGGAAATTAATGTGAGTCAACTCCCTGTATAGCTATCCTTATCTCAACCAGGAACACTTGTTCCTTCCTATTATTGCTTATACTCTCTCTTCAACAAAATTAGAGATAAGGGCAAAATAGTTTATGCTGGGTATTGAGGGGGTGGGGGGGAGAGGGAAGGGGTGGCGTGGGTGGTAAGGGAGGGGGTGGGGGCAAGGGGGAGAAATGACCCAAGCCTTGTATGCGCATATGAATAATAAAACAATAAAAAAAGAAGAGAAACCTGTTACTACGAAGAAACCACATTAAAAAAAACTCTTTTATGTGATACACTACATAATTATTGTTTTAATACAATTTGGAATGTAGAGATAGAATGTGTTTTAATGAAATAATTCTTTTTTCAGATGGCAAAATTTCAATTTCATATGATACAGCAATAAAAATTATTGCAAAATAGTTGGTCTTGATTTTGCACCAGTTGATTAATGAAGAAAATAATCATTTTAAAGTTCTTATTATATGTAAATCAATATATAAGTGGGAAACTCATTTCAAAACATGCCTAGCATAGAACTGCTGGATATTAAATGACTCTAAGTAAAATAAATTAGCTGCCATGAGGACCATAAACTTTTATCCTATGAAATATTTTTGTTTCCAAATGTAAAATTGGCAACTTTAGTGATTCATTTTTCATGTAACAGCTTGAGATCATACCAAATTGTCAATTATTTGTTTTAATAGTTTAAGTTTTCTGAACTACTAGAGATGTTTTAGTCTATGTATAATGGGAAGGCAAAAACAAAAGAACCTAAGTGAATTTCTAAAAGAGCTGACACATCATCTGCATTATCTTACAGAAACTAAAAATTATTTATAAAAAACAATTCATCTCAGTTGTTTGATTCATTTAAATATTTTTAATCTCATCAGTTTCATAGAACTGTATGCTTTAAAAGATGTTAAGAGAAAAGTACCATTAAGTTGATATTGGATGAAGAAGAAATATATTTGAAATAGTTCTGGGGAATTTATATATAGAGTATGTGTGTGTATATATATGTACATATATATCAGGTTAATTGAGAATAAATTATAAAATGAAAGTGCAGTTATGTCAAGGTAGCCACACTGGGCTCTATAATTTGAAAGAAATACTGTGTTTAATTCCAAGTCCAGTCTTTATGATATGAAACTAAAGATTGATATTTGACAAAAAATTCCTAATATCACACTCCTTACTATATATATTCTTGCACCTATAAACACTCTTGATTTTAATTTCTTGAGTAACATGTTTTTCGCTTATTAGATATTTACATAGATTTAAATATTTCATTCATTTAGTCTTCATAACAATGCTGACATAGGTAGTTTTCCATTGCTAGTTACTCTGTGGCTAAAGGTAACTCAAATTTATTGTCACACAGTTGCCATGGGTCTCAAAATCAGTTACCTATCCTTTCAGTGGCTCAGGAACAGCTTTGCAATCATCTGGAGGCTTGACCAGAAGAGATCCACTTCCAAGCTGCTTCAGGTTTTTGGGAAGAATTCCTTTTCTCCACACAATAGGACTGATCTCCCATTTTTCATGTCTGTCATGGGTGACCACTCTTAACTCCTATCTCAGGTTCTCAGTACATGGCTTCCTCTGTAAGCAGTTTATAGCACTCTGTTCAGACAGCAGAAGAATCTCTTTCAATTCAAATTTGTCTATAATCTTTTAAAACAATCCTATAAAGCATAATGTAATTACTAGCATAATTCTACCACTATGTTAACATGTCCCACCCCACTTAAGGGCAGAGAATTTTGTAAAGTACATACAGCAGAAGACAAATACATTGGTAGCTATGTTAGAATGTTGTGATCCTAACATATTATTTAGAGAAGAGGTAACTGAGGCACGTATTGATTTGGTAAAAATCTCAAGTCTAGTTAAGTGAAGATTTGAACTCAGGAGGTCTACTACCAGTGTTTTCATGAAAAACTACATTCTGTGCTACTCATTTTCTGACTTTCCATTCTTACTAGACTGCACTTTGAAAACACTTTTCTTGTAGAGCACTATTTTTCTTTTCTTTCTTTTCTTTTGAGGCAGGATCTTGCTATGTAGTCCAAGCTGATATGCTGACAAAATCCTCCTAATTAATCCTCTTGAGTGCTGGAATTACAAGTGTGTGAGCTTCACCACATGTAGATTCAGGACAGTATTTATAAACAAACATCAAAATAATAAGGCAGAAGCACATTTAAATATTATGCAGGACAAAAATTTTGAATTAGTTTGTGAATATGAAGTTCTCTATATCAAGGATATAGCCTCATAGATATTTAGGAGGTATTAATATATACTATTATTGTTGTTGTTTTTATAATTATAGAGAATATAAAAGTGTCAATTAACCACGCACCTCCAAGAATAACTATCTCAACCTTTTCACATGCCAGGAATTAGATATGCATGCTGTCTGCCTAAAATGGGCACCATTTTGAGAAAAATAATGTTCATTAATTCCATCCCTGCACTATGGAAGGCAAAACAAGGTATTTTGTAATGTACTTTGGCTAGGTAGCCCAAAATAATTTGAGTATGAAAAAATATGCTGTGGCTAGTAAAGTAGAATTTCTATTTTGCCATTTTGGACAAATACCAAGCTTTGGTGGATTAGCAAATAACTGAAAAAATCTGAGGTACTATATTCTATGTAAAACAATGATTCACATTGTTCAATTTACTTAACAAACTTTCAATATCCAGTATAATCCAGATACTCTTATAATTACTATGTATTTACAAATCAATAACACAACCTCCTGTCCACACGGACTTTGGAGCAGAATAAATACTGAAAACTAAAAAAGAAAAAGATCACCAGTACATAAAGCAATAGCACCACAAAAGAGCAAACAACTTTTCAGTTGTAGTTTAATGTGACAGGATTTTATAGATCAGATATATCCAGAAAAGCAACATGGATCAACTATGCAGAATTTTCCTCATATTTTTAGTTTGTTTATTTTGTAAAATCAAGATAGGTGGTTCAGCTTTTTCAAATATTTTTCCTATGTCAATTGATATGATCAGATATATTGTTCCCTGTCCTTCTATTAATATTGTGTATTATATTTGCTGATTTTTTATGTTGAACAACTCTTATTTCTGCATTAAATTACTTGGTCATATTTTAACATGCTGCTTGAAACAGTTCGCTAGCATTTTTTGAGGTTTTTTTAATCTATATTAATTGAAGATGTGGATCTGTAATTTTCTTTCCCTGTGTTTGGTTTGCATAATATAGTGATGTTATCATAGTGAATAAAGTAGAGAAATATCCTTGCTCTTTTCTTTTTTGGAAGAGTTTGACAATATTTTGTATTAATTATTTTTTAAGTGTATGTAAACTTCACAAGTAAATTCATCTGTTCCATACATTTCATTGTTGGGCGATTTTTGATTATTTAATCTTTTTACTTTTTATATGTTTATTAATATTTCTATTTCTTCTTTAACTTGTTTTTATACTTACATATTTCTAGAATTTTTCCACATCTTGGTTCTCTAAACTATTGGTGGTACAATGGTTAGAATAATGTATAATCATTTCTATTTCTATAAGGTTAGTAATGCTATCTCCAAAACAAGTTTTAATTTTGCTAATTTTCATCCTTGTCCTTTTTATTGTCAATCTACTTAAAGTTTAGTCAACTTTAATGATCTTTTTAAAGAGCCAACATTTGCTTTGAGGCTTATGAGTTTAGTATCTTTCTTCTATACTTTTTATTATTTCCTTTATATGATTTGGATTTGATTTGAGCTTAATTTTTTTAGTTCTTTTATGTGGAATGTTAAATTACTGATTCGATATCTTTCTAATGTAGGTGTTCACAGCTACTATTTCCTTTCAGAGCACTGCAGTTGCTGTATACCGTAAGATCTGATAAGGTATATTTTCCATTGTGTATAGATACCACATTTTCTTAGGGGTGGAGTGGGTGGTAAGGGAGGGGGTGGGGGCAGGGGGGAGAAATAAACCAAGCCTTGTATGCACATATGAATAATAAAAGAAAAAAAAAAACAAAAAACAAACAAACAAACAAAAAAAAAAAAGGTATATTTTCACTTTTATTCATCCGTAAAGAATTTCTGTTATCTCTTCTTATTGCTTCCTTGAATTATTGGTTGTCTAGGTGTCTGTTGCTTAATTTTAACATTCTTTAAAAGATTTTTCAAGTATTCATCTGTTAATGGTTTCCCATTTTATAGCATTATGGTTGGAGCAATGTTTTGCATAATTTGAATCTTCCAAAATTTATTAAGACTTGTTTTGTGATCAAATATATGGTACATATTATATATTATTTCATGTGCACTTGTGTATTCTTTAGCTGGGTAGTGTTTTCTGTATATCTATTAGGTCTACTTAGGTTAAAATGTTGTTTAAGTTCTCTTTTTCTTTGTTTATCTTCAGTTTTGTAGTTCCTTTTTCTATCCATCACTAAAATGGATGGGGCACCAGACTTTGTGGCTCACACCTATATTTCTAGCACTCAGGAGACTGATTCGAGAGGATCATGAATTAAAGGACAGCCTAGAATATATAAGACTCTGTCTCAAAAGAAAAAAAAGAAAAGAAACAAAGACAAGGAGTAAAGTAACCAAAAATTATTATTCTAATATGTAATATTATATTATTAGAATAATAAATAATAAATATTATATGATTAGAATAATCTATTATATATCAACATATTATATAATATCTTTATAGTCTGTAAATCTGGTTTTTTTTTTGCTTCATTTATTTGAGGCTTTTCTGTTAAGTGCATATAAATTTATAAATATTATATCTTTTGGTGGAACTTGATGGATTTACTACTTTATCATTATTACCATTATTTAATAACCTTCCTTGTCTATTATAATTATGATCCTCTTAAATTATATTTTATCTGATATTAGTAGACCCTTGAGCTCTTTTTTCCTTATTGTTTCATGGAAAATATTTTTTCAGACATTTCACAGTCAACTTATTTCTTTATATCTAAATTCAGTCTTTTGTAGACAATGTATAAATGATTACATTTTTTCAATGCATAATTTTTTAAATCTTTTATTTGCTTTTTTCCTAGGAAATTTGGTTATAACTAAGTCACTCAGAGAGCCATAACTGAGGAGGTAAGAAACACATGGGATTTCAAGAAGAATTTTTCCAAAAAATGTACTTCCAAAAATGAGGTCTGGATTTGTCACAGCTTGTGACCACATATTTTCCCAATGAGCCATACTTCTTAGGAGTGGTGCTCATTTACTATTCCCTTGTGCCTAATAAACCTGGGCTCAAACTCTGATTTACAGTAACAATAAGAATAAGACAAAGGTAACCTAATAAATCCTAAAGCCTTCCACTTTATGTATTGAAGTGGTTACTTTTGGGAGTTGTGGAGGATTGAATGATAGTCCTTTAAAATCTATGTCCATGTCTTAAGTCCCTAAACACGTGAATATGACTTTATTTGGAAGAAGTGTCTTTGCAGATGTAATTCAGTGAAAAATCTTAAGATTAGAGCATCCAGAAGTAATTGGGTGGACCCTTAATGCAATGACAGTGTCCTAATGAAAGAAAGACAGAAGTAGATTTGACACATAGAGGAGGGAAAAAACCATGTTGCGGCAGAGGCAGAGAATTGAATGATGCCACCAACAAGTCAAAGAACATTGGAAGTCACTAAAAGCTAAAAGGAGCATCTACTCTAAAGGGAATCATGGCCCTGCCAATAACCTGATTACAACTTGCTGCCTCCGAAACCATGAGAGGACAAATTCCTAATATTTTAACTCACCCAGCACTTTGGTATGGCAGAACTGCAGAACTAATGCAGGAGTCTTGAGCTTTTATATCAAAAAGTACGCTCATACTCCTGGGTACAGAGAAGACCGTAAGACTGTGTGGTAAGGGGGAATCGGTCTAGCATTGTTCCACAAGATCCAAGCTGCCATGACCCAAGCTCCAGTTACTGCATGACTATAACCCTGTAAGATGCAAAAAACAAGACCAATAGAAGAACTGCCTAGCTGAGCTCTCATATCTGTGGACAATAATAAAGTATTTTATGTTTTAAGGCACTAAGTTTGTGATGTTTTTAATAGCTATAGCTTGATGAAAAGAAGGATTATATGCAGGTCATGGGAAAAAAGTCAGAGAAATTAATGCTGAAAATAAAATACTGAAGTAGAACAGAGAACATCTCATAGAGGAACAATGATGAGTAAAATAACACTGTGTAAGCCTCCATTATTCAGAGATTGAGTTCTCAGGAGAGAGCATGAAGAAAGTATGTGTGGCCAGGTTGGGTTGCACCATTGTGTACAATAGATCAAAAAAGTTTATTCCTTCTGCTTCACCAAAATATTGCACCCTTTGAGCAGCATCTCCCTTTTCCCTTCCCATCTTTCTCCTCCAACCTCTGGTAGCCACTATACTAATCAAAATCTTAATCTCATCTAGAAACAATTTTAAAGACACACTCAAAATTAATCTAGAAAAAAGATGAACCATTTCTTAAAACTGACAGACATCTTGTCTCAATTAGGTCAAACTCTTGTAGTATGTGCAATTGGTAAATGGCCAACTGGATATTTAGCTAAGTAGATTTCAGTGCAAAGACTGAAAAAAGGCAGGTAACAACTTACTCTAATTTTATTGTCTTCCACATCCCCAGTTTCCTTTACAGGCAACTGATGGATACAATTCTTGAGTCCATCTGGGCTATTATAACACACATTGTTTTTCTTGTTGGTCTTTCCCTCTGTAGGAACTTAACATTATCCGGACTCATAAGTCAATTTCTTCTTGTGTATCTTCTCCAGCTTCTAAAACTAGGTTCCATTTTCTGTCAACTATCATTTCTTCTTTACTTCTTTGACTCTTCATATTTATGCCTTTAAATATTTTACTATGATTTCAGAGGTTAACATGTGGATTAAATTTGCCATACTAAGTGCAATAAATGCCATACATTGTCAAGGATCTTAGAAACAATTAATTCTAACAAAATGAATGTTCCTTTCTTTGCTGAATATCTTTTATATTATATATTTGAGCTAAGCATTTGAAATGAAGTAAACCATTCATTTGTTATTCCAATGATTTCATTGACATGTTTTAAATTAAAATGAACCTGCTCTAATATGCTATATATTGACTCTTTCTGGCCTTTTCAAGAAGAATATGAAATAAGAATTATGTACTCTTTCAAAGGACATTATATCTCATTATTTGTAAAATGCATAGGAATATGCAGCTAGTGAATGGCACAGCTCAAATTCAAAAACAAGCCTTGCTCTAAAGTTAGCTTATAATAATATGGATTATTTCTGTTGTACTTTCCCCAGTTAATTAAAAAAATGTTTTAAAGTCTTTTAAAAGACTATTTTTCCATTTATTTAGTATTTTTTACTGTGCATAGCTATAGTAAGCATGATGACAACTCTTAGGATGTGCTTGTTTTATATATCTCTATGACATTTAAGTTTGAAAAAAAACTTTTTTGGTTTTAGAACCACTATGGAACACAGATGGAGGCTCCTCAAATAACACCATTCCTAGGGATACATCCGAAGTATTGTAAGTCAAGTTGTAATAAAAACACTGTACACTCATATTTATTGCAGTACTATTCATAATAGCCAAGATATGGAAACAGCCAAGATACCCCATTACTGACAAATAGATTAAGAAAATGTGGTATTTATGTACAATGGAATTTTTTTTAGCCATAATGAAGACTGAAATTTTAGTATTCACAGGTAAGTGGATGGAAATGGAGAACATCATCTTAAGTGAAATTAGCCAGGCTCAGAAAGCCAGAAGCTGCATGTTCTCTCTCATATGTGCAATATAGACCTAAAACAAATACAGAAATATTATGGGATAATGGTCACACTAAGAGGAGTTCATGCATGGGAGGCGTAGGGTAAAAGAAGGAAACTAAGAACTTGAATATGGTTGATATACTCACTATACAAGAAGGAATATAGAAATCTTAAACCTGTTGAAACCACCATAAGAAAGGGACTAAGGTGGAATGAAGAGAACTAGAGGTGATAAACCAATTGGGGTTATAATACATATATACATGGAAATATCACAAGAAAACTCCCTGTGTAGCTACCTTTATTTAAATCAAACAAAAATGTCATTTTAAAATCTTTTCTCATTTTCTTTTACAAAATCATAGAGTAGGAGGGCTGAACAGGTCCTGGTGGTCAGGTGGTACCAGTGGGAGGGCATAGGTGGTGGGAAGAGGGAGTAGGAGGATGAATATTGTGTAAAAATTGTGCAAATGTGTATGTAAATGCAAATTAGCTTCCTGCTGAAATTATTCCATGAATAGTGGAGGAAGAGATAAAGGAAGGGTGAATTCAAGTGTGATATATTCGATACATTGTAAGAACCTTTGTAAAACATGCTGTGTGCCTCCACCCAGCACAACAATGAAGGGAAAAAATAGAATTATTCACTATTGAGGATTTTCCTCTAAACCATGTTATTACTTCATTACTTAGGAGGTATGCAAAGATTTTATCGTGGAGGACTGAAATAGGAGGTGAGTGAGATTATATAATTTGATGTATATATATATATATATATATGGCACATATATATATATATATAATATATGTCATAAATTCTCATTGTTCCTACGGTTTCAGAAAGAAATAACAAAGGAGAAGACATGCGGGTGTGTTATAAAATGCAAGGTGGAACTACTAATGCTACAATATAATCTTCTGTGGGTGTTTAGCCTGGGGATGTGAAGACTAAGGGGAGACATGCTAGTTGTCTTGAAATATTTGAAGAGCTGTTATGTGGAAGAGGGAATAGACTTTTTCCTATAAGCCCAGAGGGCATAACTAGCATTAAGGGCTGAAAGTTACAGGATAGTATTTTTTACTCAACCTAAGAAATAACTTTCTAATAGTGCATAGCATTGAAACAGGCTACTGAGTGAAGTCACATGAAGTTTCTTTCCAACATTGAATACCCATGCTTCAAGAGTCCTGTGGAAAAGATGCATGTAATGAGGGCAGAATGTAGCAGAATTTAATTTGATCATCTGGTCCTGTTACTATGCTGATCTTTTTGTGTCATTCTGAACTACTTATTTATCTGTCATCTAATTTATCTATCCACCTTTCATCTAATTTCCAAATAGACAATATTAAGGGAATTTTAGGGTAAAAAAGAATAATGTGTGGAGGGTATGTGTTTAGAGTCTGATTTATGTTATTAGATATAGGTTAAGTATGTTTATACTCCTCTGATACTTTATGGTTGTAGTTAGCAACAATATTGTAACAGGGATTTCTTTTATATCTATGATTTTACAGAAGCAGCTTTCACAGAAGAAAGAAAAAAAATTTAGATCAGATATATATGGATCCCTAAGTTGTGCAATTATAATTTCAATTTTTTTATCTTGGGAAATTAATTGAATTTTTTAGCCTCCATTTCCATAATGCGAAATTTGGATAATAAAGTATATTATAGGGTTATTGTGAAATTAAATGAGACAAGTTACAAAAGGCACATTTAAAAATTGCCTGGTATATATGCAGTAAAATTAAATAATTGTTTCATGCATTTCCTTACATTATTTGTCCAAACATATCTCATCAACTGGTAGAAGATTAATTTCATCATTTGTAATTCTAGATATCTTGTACCATTAGAAAGCAACTGCCTTTCTAAATTGAGAGAATTCATTCCTGAAATTTTCTTTATAGCCAACTTTGCTCATCCCATCTCTATCCCATGAAAAGAAAATGTGTGACATGTCACATCACTTGGCAAAAGTTACACATAGATGAAAATGTGGAAACACTTTCCTTCAACATAAACTATTTTCAAGTTTTGTTTTGAAAAATACTTAGTTTCATTATTTGATGATTAATTGATTTAATGTTGTTTTCAAGTTGTTTCATTAAAGAAATACAATTTTGGTGGCATAATCCCCATAGGATAATTTATCACTTAATTTTTTAAAAATTCATGTGTTGTATGCTTCTCTGTCCTTAATTTTAGCTTATCTTCCTTGAATCTGAGAAAATTTGTAGACTCCCACTTAATTTTAGCTTATCTTCCTTGCATCTGTTTGAGAAAATTTGTAGACTCCCACTTTATTTCAGAATTAATAATGGAATTTCATAATGCAATAAAATTTTGTACCTATAATTGTGATACAATTCAATACTTAAGTTTCATTATCATAGATGATAACTATATATACTAATGTAGAAGAGAAACATCATGTGTGTTTACATGTGTACTACTATTGATGATGGCACAATATGAAGTTTTCACATTGTTGCAAGCTTCATTCCTGACTAATGAAAGGCATGTGTGTTATTGAGGTATCCTTAAATCTGTGCTGGTCTAAATATTGAAGATTTTAGGTTTATATGTGCTTTTAGAATCCATATTTTGCTAACTGATAAAGGAATGTTTAAATTTTCTTGCTATACTAGTTGTTTCTGATTGAATTCACTGGTTGGCCATATAAATGATGAATTACATTTTCAAGTTAATATGACTGAAAATAACAGCTAGCAAATATATTCAGCTCAGTGAGATTTTCATATTCTCTTTCAATGTCTCTTTGTTCTCATTTAAATTTTTTTATTAAAATACAAAAAATGTTACTGTAAAAATGTTCAGAATAATGAATAAAGAGAAAACTTATTGAAAATTAAAATGCAAATAAATTCACTAATAGATAAATGTTAACTTATTAAATTCTGGTTGTGATGTTTGTGTGTGCATGTGTGTGTATTTGTGTATGTGTGTGTGTATCATAGATGAAAGAAAATCCCCATGGAAAGTGACATATAAATGAGATTGAGACATACCTAGGATAAAAATGTTAGAATTTTAAATGTTAAAAAAACAACTTTTAGTACACTAGCCCCAAGTTAACATGACGAAGTCTTTGCATTTTCCATAGAATTGTAAAAAGGGTTGAAATTGAATTTAGTTTTATACTAAAAAACCAGAGTGACCCAGCAGATAAATGGTTGTAGATAAATAAATGTATAATCATACAGTTTATACCCAGTTGCTTCACAACGCATGTTATCATGAGCTTCGCTTTGTCATATGATAATCATAAAATATGTTGTTGTTATGACCATATAATGGTTCATTAGAACAGATTGCAATGCATTTTGAATTCATTTATTGAACACATACATTTCTTCCTATTTTTATCATTAACCATAATTTCCAGTCATTACATCCCTAGAAATGTATTTGGCAGATTAAACCATATGAACATTTTAAAGTTTCTGCTATCACATTACTTGATTTTTTGCTATGTTACTTTTCAGAACAGCTGTAACAATCTATTCTTTCACAAGGAAGGTGAAAAGAAAAAATTAAGTGCTTCCGAACCCAGTAAGAAGGATAATATAAAAAGTAGAAGATGACTTATAGTACCACAATTACTTTAAAATAAAAAGGTTTGGTATAATATAAAATAGTGAAAAGGTTTGGATAAATAACAAATACTATGTTAAACTTAAAATAATTAGAGTGTATGAAAATCAAAATAGTATTCCAGAAATCAAAAGAAAATAGTTTTTCAAACGCAGGCTACATAGAATGTGTTAAAAAGCAGAGAGGCTACAGAAAAATACAAATGAGTGACATAGAGAATGAACAGTATGAAGCACAGGACAAACATTTTTCTGAAAAATGCATACAGCATTAGAAAAGTGTAAGCACACTAAAAATGATCACATATATATAATGTTCATATTATATATATATATATATATATATATATATTGTGTTTCCAGAATGAGAACGAGAGAAAATGGAGTTGATGTATCATTTGAAGATATGGCATAAAAATTGATATATGATTTGAACTCACAAATTCAATAATCTCAATGAACATTGAATAAAATAAATATGAAATAACCAAATGTAGGAGGGATCCAAGATGGCAACTAGAAAGAGGAGGTAGACATCTTGAGCTCCATAAATAAAAAATTTTGCTGAGATGCCAGAGCCACACTTGGCAGAAAAAAAACCACCAAGAAGAAGCAAAACTCCGACACCCCAAACACTAAGCCCGTACAAAGCTTCTCCACACCACTTTAAATTGAGGAAACAGGAGGGCTCCCATGCTGCCAAAAGCTGGCTCCAAAACTGCTTGGGAGATGCAGACCAACAGGTGAGCAAATAAACAGCACACAATATTCCCACATCTACCCCTGGGATAAACCAGCATAGTCCAGCAAAAAACAAACAAGCTGGATAATGAACAAGGAGCTG
Source organism: Castor canadensis (assembly GCF_047511655.1). Classification (NCBI taxonomy): domain Eukaryota; kingdom Metazoa; phylum Chordata; class Mammalia; order Rodentia; family Castoridae; genus Castor; species Castor canadensis. The sequence continues at coordinate 10,724,939 of NC_133405.1, forward strand.
AAAAGGACATGCAGCAGAGGGAGCAGGGTGCAGTGAAAGCCTTGGAGAAGGGGAGAAGAGCAAGGGTCTGATTCCCACTGGAACTTTCAGTAAACAAAGCCTGGAAAGGTAGATGGCCAACAAGTCACTTCACCAGAGAAGGGGAGAGGGGCAAGAAGCTGAACTCAGCATGAACTTTCATGAAACAAAGCCTGGAAAGGCAGACAGGCTGACATTAGGCAGGTGATGAGCCGCTGCCACAAAATTCATCTCCTGACCCAACTACAAGCTGAGACTACAACAAAGCTACTGCTTAAATATCAACACCAGCACTGGGTGCTAAGGAGTAACTACTGAGACTGAAATTCTATTGTTGCTGAACCTGGAATTCTCTTTTTCTTTCTTTCTATTTGTCTTGATCACTGTTTGTTTGTCCAACATCTCTCACTATTGATTTCTTTCATTCTCTATTTTTTTTTCTTTTTCTTTTTTCGCTTTCTTTCTTGGTTTCATTAGTTTTACTATTGAAAGTTAGCTAATACTAAATTACACACAGACCACAGACAGAAACAGCACCAAGTGGAACGATGGGAAGATGAAAAGGGATAGAAACCATTCTCCTCCAAAAAATAAATTAGGACAGGATTCAGAGGGAAATGAAGAAAACAGATACCCAGTTGTAGAATCTAACAAAAAAAATAAGATAAATTATCCCAAGGAACCAAAAAAAGCCCACAAGAACACCGTGAAAGAAGAAATCACTGAGAATTTCATGGAGATGTTACTGGACAAGGTCAACCAAAACATACAAGAGGCACTCAAGAAATTCCAAGACAAAAAAAATAAAGAATATGAGAAGACACAAAAATAAATAAATGAACTAATAGGAGGTCTAAATAAATACCAAAGTGAAACAGAGAACACAATAGAGAGATAAATGAATTAAGGGTGAAAATTGACAACATTAAAAAGGAAGTGACCCATGATATGGAAAACCTCAGAAAAAAAAATGAAACAGAAATACAAAACACAATGGAAGGTCACTCCAGCAGACTAGAAGAAGCGGAAGACAGAATCACAGAACTTGAAGATGAAATTGAAATTAAAGGAAAAACTGAAGAACTATTACTCAAACAACTCAAAACCTGTGAAAGGAATATGCAAGAACTCACTGAGTGCATCAAAAGACCAAATGTGAGAATCATGGCCACTGAAGAAGGAGAAGAGGTGCAAGAAGAGGAATTCATAATATATTCAACAAAATAATAGAAAATTTCCCAAATCTAGAGAAAACTATGCCCATTTAGGTACAGGAAGCCTCCAGGACACCAAACAGACTTGACCAAAATAGAACTACACTACGACATGTTACTATTAAAACAATGAGCACAGAAAATAGAGAAAGAATATTGAGGGTTGTAAGAGAGAAAAACAAATAACATATAAATGTAAACCCATCAAAATCACAGCATATTTCTAAAAGGAAACCTTAAAAGCAAGAAGAGCATGGAGTGAGGTCTTCTTGGCACTGAATGAATATAACTTCAACCCTAGTATATTCTACCTAGCAAAACTATCATTCAAAATAGATGGAGCAATATAAGTCTTGCATGACAAACAGAAACTAAAACAATATATGACCACCAAGCCACCACTACAAAAGATTCTTCAAGGAATTCTGCAAAAAGAAAATTAAAGCAAACAAAACCATGAATAGGCAGGCAATAGCAAACCACAGGAGAAAAAAAAGCAAGAAGGTAGAGCGTACCATTAATTTAGCTACACACAATCAAACCCTTTAACAACAAAAACAACTAAATGACAGGACTCACCATGTACCTATCAATACTAACACTGAATGTTAATGGACTTAATTCCCCCATCAAAAGACACAGCTTGGCAAATTGGATTAAAAAGGAAGATCCAACAATCTGTTGATAACAGGAGACCCATCTCATTGACAGAAATAAGCATGGCTTAGGGTGAAAGGCTGGAAGAAAATTTACCAAATCAATTGCTCACCAAAAAAGGTAGGAGTAGCAATAGTTATCTTGGACAAAGTAGACTTCAAACTTAACATTGATCAAACAAGATAAAGAAGGACATTCCATACTAATAAAAGGGGAAATACACCAAAAGGAAATAACAATTATCATCCTATATGCACCCAATGTCAATGCACCCAATTTCATCAAATATACTCTGAAGGACCTAAAAACATATATAAACTCCAACACAGTGGTAGTGGGAGACCTTAATACCCCTTTATCACCAATAGATAGGTCATCCAAAAAAAATTAAAAAAAAAAATCCTGGAGCTAAATCACAGCACAGATCAAATAGACCTAGGTGATGTCTACAGAATATTTTATCCAACTGCTGCACTCAGCAGCCCATGGAACCTTCTCCAAAATTGATCATATCTTAGGGCAGAAAGCAAGCCTCACCAAATATAAGAAAATATAAATAAGCCCATGCATTCTATCTGATCACAATGCATTAAAACTAGAACGCAAAAACAAAAACAACAGTAAAGAACATACAAGCAGTTGGAAGCTGAACAACACATTGCTCCATGATCAATGGGTCATTGATAAAATAAAAGAGGAAATTAAAATGTTCCTGGAAGTTAATGAAAATGAAAACACAACCTCCCAGAACCTATAGGACACAGCAAAGGCAGTCTTGAGAGGAAAGTTTATACCATGAGTGCATATATTAAAAAGACAGAAAGACCTCAAATCAATGACTTAGTGCTTCATTTCAAACTCTTAGAAAAACAAGGTCAAGCAAAGCCTAAAACAAGCAGAAGAAGAGAAACAATAAAAATTAGGGCCAAAAATCAATGAAATAGAAACAAACAAACAAAAAGACAAAGAATCAAAGAAACAAAAAGTTGGTTCTTTGAAAAAATAAATAAGATTGACATACCCCTGGCAAACCTGACTAAAATGAGGAGAGAAAAATCCCAAACCAATAATATCAGAAATGGAAAAGGGGAGATAACAACAAACACCACAGAAATCCTGGAAATCCTGACAGACAACTTTGAGAACCTGTATTCTAATAAATTTGAAAATCTTGAAGAAATGGACAGTTTTCTAGGTACTTATGACCATCTAAAATTGAACCAAGAGGACATTAATCACCTGAATAGATGCATAACACAAAATGAAATCTAAGTGGCAATAAAGAGTCTCCCAGAAAAGAAAAGTCCAGGACCTGATGGATTCTCAGCTGAATTTTATCAGACCTTTAAAGAAGAACTAATACCAACTCTCCTTAACCTTTTCCACAAAATAGAAAGAGAAGGAATATTGCCTAACTCATTTTATTAAATCAGTATTACACTCATCCCCAAACCAGAAAAAGACACCTCCAAAAACTAGAACTATAGGCCAATCTCCTTAATGAACATCAATGCAAAAATCCTTGGTAAAACAATGGAAAAGCAAATCCAACAATACATCAGAAAGACTATTCACCATGACCAAGACGGCTTCATCACAGGGATGCAGGGGTGGTTCAACATATACAAATCTATCAATGTAGTACAGCACATTAATAGAAGCAAAGACAAAAACCAGTTGATCTTCTCAATAGATGCAAAAAAAGTCTTCGACATAATCCAACACCACTTCATAATAAAAGTTCTAAGAAAACTAGGAATAGAAGGAATCTACCTCAACATTGTAAAGGCTATATATGACAAACATCATACTTAATGGTGAAAAACTGAAACCACTTCCCCGAAAATCAAGAATGAGACAAGGGTGCCCACTATCCCCACTCCTATTCAACATAGCACTGGAATTCCTAGCCAGAGCAATTAGGCAAGAAGAAGAAATAAAAGGAATAGAAATAGGTAAAGAAAATGTCAAAATCTCCCTATTTGCAGAAGATATGATCCTATAAATCAAAAACCCAAAAATTTCTACCCCAAATCTGCTAGACACCATAAACACCTACAGCAATGTGACAGGATACAAAATTAACATAAAAAGCATAAGCTTTTCTACACACTAATAACGATGAAACTGAGAAAGAATATATGGAAACAATTCCATTTAAAATAGCCTAAAAAAATTGAAATACCAAGGAGTAAACTTAACAAAGGATGTGAATGACCTCTTCAAGGAGAACTAAAAACCCCTGAAGAAAGAGGTCAAGAACGATTACAGAAGGTGGAGAGATCTCCTGTGCTCATGGATTGGTAGAATCAATGTAGTAAAAATGGCTATACTGCCAAAAGCAATGTACGTATTTAAAGTAATTCCCATCAAAATGGAAACGACATGTATCACAGAGATTTCAAAATCTACCCTAAAGTTCATTTGGAAACACAAGAGACCTCGAATAGCCAAGGCAATACTCAGCAAAATGAGCAATACTGGAGGTATCACAATACCTGACTTACAACTATATTTCAAAGGCAATAGCAATAATAACAGCAGGGTACTGGCACAAAAACAGACATGAAGACCAGTGGAACAGAATAGAGGACCCAGATATGAATCCACACAACTATGCCCACCTTATTTTTGATAAAGGCACTAAAAATATACGATGGAGATAAGTCAGCCTCCTCAAAAAATATCATTGGGAAAAGTGATTATCTGTCTGCAAAAAACTGAAACTAAATCCATGTTTATCATCCTGTACTACTATCAACTCAAAATGAATCATGAACCTTAATATCAGACCTGAAACTCTGAATTAAGTACAGGAAGAAGCAGGAAACACTCTGGAAATAATAGATATAGGCAAGGACTTCCTCAATAGATCCTCAGCAGCTCAGCAACTAAGAGAAAGGATGGACAAATGGAACTTCATAAAATTAAAACGCTTCTACACAACAAAAGAAATGGTCTCTAAACTGAAGAGAACACCCACTGAGTGGGAGAAAATATTTGCCAGCTATACATCAAAGGGCTGATAACTAGAATATATGGGGAACTCAAAAAAGTAAACTGTCCCCAAATCAATGAACCAATAATGAAATGGGCAACTTTACTAAACAGAACTTTCTCAAAGGAAGAAATTCAAATGGCAAAAAAACACTTGAAACAATGCTCACCATTTCTAGCCATAAAGGAAATGCAAATCAAAACCACAGTAAGACTCCACCTCACCCCTGTTAGAATAGCCATCATCAAAAACACAACCAACAACATGTGTTTGTGAGGATGTGGGGAAAAAGGAACCCTCTTACACTGCTGGTGGGAATGTATACTAGTACAACCACTCTGGAAAAAAAATATGTAGGCTTCTTAAAAATCTAAAAATTGATCTACTATACGATCCAGCAATACCACTCTTGGGGATATACCCAAAAGTATGTGACACAGGTTACTCCAGAAGGAACCTGTACACCCATGTTTATTGCAGCACTATTCACAATAGCCAAGTTATGAAAACAGCCAAGATGCCCCACTACTGACGAATGGATTAAGAAAATGTGATATTTATACACAATGGAATTTTATGCACCCATGAAAAAGAATGAAATGTTATCATTCGCAGGTGAATGGATGGAATTGGAGAACGTCATTCTGAGTGAGGTTAGCCTGGCCCAAAAGACCAAAAATTGTATGTTCTTCCTCATATGCGGACATTAGATCAAGGGCAAACAACAAGGGGATTAGACTTTGATCAGATGATAAAGCGAGAGCACACAAGGAAGGTATGAGGATAGGTAAGACACCCAAAAAACTAGATAGCATTTGTTGCCCTCAACGCAGAGGAACTAAAGCAGATACTTTAAAGAAACTGAGGCCAATAGGAGAAGGGGACCAGGAACTAGAGAAAAGGTTAGTTCAAGAAGAATTAACTTAGAAGGTAACACACATGTATAGGAAAGCAATGTGAGTCAACTCCCCATATAGCTATCCTTATCTCAACCAGCAAAAACCCTTGGTGCTTCCTATTATTGCTATACTCTCTCTTCAAAAAAATTGGAGATAAGGGCAGAATAGTTTCTGCCTGGTAGCAAGGGGGAAGGGGGGAGAAATGACCCAAACATTGTATGCACATATGAATAAAATAAAAATTAAAAAAAATCTAAACATAGTTCTGCCATATGATCCAGTAATCCCACTCCTGGGGATATACCCAAAGGAATGCAACACAGGTTACTCCAAAGGCATCTGCACATTCATGTTTATTGCAGCGCTATTCACAATAGCCAAGTTATGGGAAGAACAAAGATGTTCCAGTACTGACGAATGGATCAAGAAAATGTGGTATTCATACACAATGGAATTTTACTCAGCCATGAAGAAAAATGAAGTCTTATCATTTACAGGTAAATGGATGAAACTGGAGAACATCATTCTGAGCGAGGTTAGCCAGTTTCAGAAAAACAAAAATCGTATGTTCTCCCTCATATGCAGACTTTAGATATAGGGCAAATGTAGCAATGTGGTGGGACTTGGATCGCATGACAAGGGGAGAGCACATATGGGAGATATGGGAATAGGTAGAAAACCCAAAACATGAAAATGTTTGATGTCCCCACTGCAGAAGAACTAATATAGAAACCGTAAAGTGACAGAGGTCAACATGAGAAGGTGATCAGGAACTAGTGAAAAGATCAGATACAGATGAATCAACTTGGGTTGTAACACATTTGTACATGGAAGCAATGGTAGGCATCTTTCTGTATAACTATCCTTATCTCAAGTAGCAAAAATGCTTTGTCTTTCTTATTTTTGCTTCTGTTTTCTCTTCAACAAAATTAGAGATAAGGGCAGAACAGATTCTTCCTGGAAGTGAGGGGGGATTGGGGGGAGAGGGAGGAGGCCGGGAGTGGGGGAAGAAATGGCCCAAACAATGTGTGCACATGTGAATAAGTGAATAAAAAAAACCAAACTTATACAAATAGTCAAATTTTGGAAGTCAAGTTGAAAAAATTATTTTCAATAAACAGAAAAACAGATATACAAAGTTACTTTCAAATAATAATACTAGCAGGAAATCCTCTCCAAGAGAAATGGAAGCCAGAAGATAGTGGAAAGGCATTTCAAAAATATGAAATAAAGCAAAATAATTAATGAACAGAAAACCTTTCCAACTGTTTATATCCCCCAATAAAAATATTCTTCACAATTGAAAGTAAAATCAGTAATTTTCAAGTAACAAACATTGAGAGAATTCATCAGCAGATCTGCTTGAAAATAAAAATTTAAATTAATTCTTCAAGCTAAAATCACGAAACCACATGGATTTCATACTGCAAAATAATGAAGAGCATCAAATGTGTTAATAAGTTAATATTCCTAATAATCTCTCCTACTTTCATGTGCCTTTTACGTTTCACATGTGAGAGAACACATGCAACACTGGAGTTTCTATTTTGTTTTGTGTTTTATTTTTTGAAACAAGGTCCACTGTATATTTCAAGCTGTCCAGAAATTCATATTTAGCACAGGCTGACCTAAATGAACTCATGTCCTTTCTGACTTAGCTTCTCAGTTGATGGGATTATAGGTATGACCTATGATGCATAGATGGCACTGATAACTCTGATTCTCTTATTTCCCTTGACATGATCATTCCCAGTTCCATTTATATTTCTGCATATAACATGATTTACTCTTGTTAATGGATACATAACACTCCATTTTTTATGTATTCCATGTTTTGCTTATCCTTTTATCAGTTAATGGACATATTCTTAACTCAAACATAGCAATGTTTTGTCAGGTTTATAATAAATGTCTATGCAAATATATGGCAAATATCATGTAATACATGAAAAGGCAGTAAATAGAATTATATGTGTTTATAACATGGTTACACTTTAATGGAAATAATAAAACCATTAAAAAGAGATAGATTGTAGATTTGGGTGCATACTGTAAACTTAAGTAGCTAATAAAAGATGAAGAAAGGAATGTATAGCAAAAGTAATAGTTAAGATAAAAAGTTTTATAAGTGTGTATGATAAAATGAAGATAAATGTGTTTTCTAAAACCTAATGGGAAATAAGGAAACAAGTAGCAAAGCAGTTTACTTGAATCTACCTATATCAATAATTGCCTCAAAATAACAGAAATTTAAGAAAAGATTCGGCATTGAATTGGTAAAGATTTGTAGTGATAAGGCATGTGCTGACCATGAAGCAAGAGAGAGATGCGCTGATAAGTGTTCCAAGGTCATCATAGCTTATGAGAAAATATGATGCCACAATATCACAATGATATAGCATCACTACTTTTGTGTTTTTTCCAAAATAATAGTGTCACTCTCAATATCTGTAGGAGATGCCTGAACAATTCTAGTGGTTATCTTTCTAGGGCATGCATAAATGTAAATTTCCAACTATAGACAAAAGTTTATGCCTTGCTATTTTAGGTGAGTAAATGTCTTACTAATCCATTATTATGCTCACAAAAAAAATAAGGATTCCAGGGACATATTTTCTTTTTTTTTTTTTTTAGCTGGTAAGGCTGCCTCTCAAGTCAACCCTTTTATTCATCCATTATTTAAATTTTCTTTTTCTTTTTTTTTTCTTTTATTATTCATATGTGCATACAAGGCTTGGGTCATTTCTCCCCCCTGCCCCAACCCCCTCCCTTACCACCCACTCCGCCCCCTCCCTCTCCCCCACTCCCTCAAAACCCAGCAGAAACTATTTTGCCCTTATTTCTAATTTTGTTGTAGAGAGAGTATAAGGAATAATAGGAAGGAACAAGGGTTTTTGCTGGTTGAGATAAGAATAGCTATACAGGGCATTGACTCACATTGATTTCCTGTGCGTGTGTGTTACCTTCTAGGTTAATTCTTTTTGATCTAACCTTTTCTCTAGTTCCTGGTCCCCTTTTCCTATTGGCCTCAGTTGCTTTTAAGGTATCTGCTTTAGTTTCTCTGCATTAGGGGCAACAAATGCTAGCTAATTTTTTAGGTGTCTTACCTATCCTCACCCCTCCCTTGTGTCCTCTCACTTTTATCATGTGCTCAAAGTCCAACAGGGACATATTTTCTCATTGGTTGCACAGATATTTAGTACCAGTGACTATGCTCCCTGTCAGGAAGATTATTCCTTGACATCTTTTTTGCTCATCCTTCACCTAAAATTCTTATAAAAAACAGTGTTGTTGCTATGCACTTTTACCCAAAAGTGATTTTATTAAATCAGCCATGTGAGAATGATATCCTCAGATCAATGAAGTATGAATAAAAAAATTTTTTTGCATAGTCTTCTAGCAACCATGAACAAAGCCATGGGTGAACAAAATTTTCAGTAGGAGTAAAAGGTTAAAAATGTTATATAATCTGTTGAGAATGCTTGGGATACAGTGAATAAGGTTACAGTCATGAATGCCTTGTACAACCTCCAGTCTCGAACTATATTCAGTGATGCTAGTGAACAAGGTGGTGATGTTAAAGGATTCTGTATATCAAGTGAGAAAAAAGTTCTGATCCCCTTATGTTTAGACAAACATATACCTGCAGTTGTCAGTAAACTTGAAGAAATGGGTAGTAAAGCTTTTTCTTGATTCATTAATACTACAAAGGAGTTTCACCTGGAAATTCCATAGGTACTGAAGATTTTAACATTGACAATTTTTCATGTATTGACCAGTGGTGAAACTGCTGAAATGTTCTGAATCAAGGTGATGATGTTAATAGTCACAATGAAGGTGACATGGCTAACACTGCAGTAAAACATGGTGAAAATATGTGATGAATTTTTTGAAGGAGTAGAACAACATGTTTGCATAAGAAAATCATTTCATTTTATTGATGAAAAGTGACTTTTAAGACAAAAACTGTTCATAATGAGGAAGATGATTTTGGAAGAAATATTTAAGAAAACTATCCAACAGAAATAATGTCTCCTCGTCACAGAGGACACACTTTCTGGTTCCTCAACTGTTTTTGATATTTCTTACCTAAAACATAAAGTAAATGCAGGGTACAGTAACGTTTTAATCAAAACACAACATCATATGTAGAGATTGAAAATCTAAAAACTAACACAGGTTTTCTGGTGCTGTCACTGTGCTATACTCATTTACCTTGGGTACAGTATATTTTTACTATACCAATGGCATATCATATCTTTTCAATGTTAAGTACCTGTGTGTAAATAAGTATAAATAAATAATTGTTAGTAGCATATAAATTTAGAGTCAGGAGTGATGGTGATGCTAAATAACCATATATTTCCCACATGCAGGGCTTGGCTTTCTGATCTTTCAATATAAAGAAATTTGTTTCATGCACAAAATTATTAAAAATGTTGTATAAGATAACATTCTGTGTAATGTACAAGGTATACACAAAGTTTAAATGCCTCTTGTCTTTAGATATGACTTCATCTCCCAAATATCTTATTATGTATATAAACATATTCCAAATATAATACAAATTATTTCTCATTCAAAGATAGTTCAACAAGGGATAGTCAACACACATTAAAAAATTATGTAAGCATAGTACCATATATTAATAATGTATTTTCAAAATGAATCTATCAATGTACTAAAACACAATAAATTCTAATCAAAAAGGGTTGTTTGTACCAACAATTAAAAGACATCTCAGCCCAGTGCCTGTAGCTCATTCCTGCAATTTTAGCTACTCAGGAAGCAGAACTCAGGAGGACCACAGTTTGAAGCCAGTCACAGTTTGAAGCCAGCCTGGGCAAATATTCCTGAGACCCTATCTTGAAAATGCCCAACACAAAAAAGGGTTAGTTGAGAGCACCTGCCTAGCAAGTGTAAGGCTCTGAGTTCAAACAGCCTTACTTCAAAAAAAGATATCCCAACAATGGGGAAGATAAAAAGAGAAAGCCCATGCAATGCTGTCACTGTTTCTGAAGCATCCAAGTGCTTGCCTAGAATGCAAAAGAGCCAGAGTTCAATCCCCAGTCCCGCAAAAAGAAAATATAGTAATAATTGTCATGACAACCAAATAGTTCAAAGAGACTGACAGTTAAATATTAAATATTCTATATTAACATATGCAGCATTCGATTAAAGAACCTCAAACTTGAATAGTTAATTGAAATTAAAGTTAATACCAATTTTACCTTCTGTCAGAAAAAATGAGAAAAATTCTCTGCTCTCAGTAGGAAGAAACTTTTTTTTAATCAAAATCTGACATAGAAATGATTACACTACAGAAAAATATCTGTCATGAATATAGACGCAAAAATATTTTTTAAACCTTAGGGCATGGAATAAATCAATATATACTATATAATACATATTTACCTGAAACATAATTGGTCTAAAATTTGAAAATCAATCAAGGTAATTACCTATTCTGAAAAGTGGAGGAAAGAAACATTACCTGAATCCTTAGAAAATTAGGAGTGTATTTCCTCTCCCTGATAAATGACATCGAAGCTATAATTAAGAGAAATAAGTTCTGGTGTTTTATTAAACATCAGGGTGAATGTAGTTTTATCTCAAAGACATTAGAAAATTTGGGATATATTCATCATAAGGTAATAATAAAAATATAAGGTGACAGATGTTAATTACACAAGTTAAACACACACACACATATATTACTTGGTATATACATGAATCGCATTGTACCTCATAAAGATATATAAATAATGTCAATGAATACATCATACTGACTTGTGAAAATATTCCCTAAAGTGGGGAATAAGGAAAGCATATCTGTACTCACAGTTTGTAGTCAAAGGTGTACTAGAGGCTCTAGCAAATGAGACAGAGTTAGAAACATATTTGAAAAGAAAACCATTTGAAGAGAAAGAATAAAAGATTTGTAAAATGGAGATTATGTAATCAAATATAAAATATTAAGGACTGCACAGAAAATATACTATTGCTAATAAATGATTTTTATAAACTTAAAACACATGGTGAATATCTAGGAAGAATTTCTCTGCATAGTAGCAATAAACAATTACAAAAAAAAAACCTTTTAAAATAGTAGAAACAATTAGGAACAAACTTCCCAAAATGTATGTAGCAACTGTATGCTGAACTATATAAACTTTACTGAGAAAATACTGGAAAGCATGAATTAATGTCAAGAAACATTATATTGATGAATTTGAAGGCTCAATGTAAAGATTTCAAATTTTATTAAAATATTGAATAGGTTTAGTATAATCCCACTCAAAATAGCATTTTAAAATTGTTAAGCTTTTTCCTAACAAAGGAAAACAAAGAGACCTATGAGGCCAAAACATCTTTGAAAAGAAGAGCAAAGTTAGACACTTGTGTCCAAATTCCAAGGCTTACTATAGAACTATTGTATATAGTTAATTGATTATTTCTACTAAGGTCCCAAGTTAAGTAAATGTAGAATGGATAATCTTTTCAACAACTACTGCTATAAAAAGGTGGTACCTTTAAATAAGAAAATAACCATTGACCCTTAATTTACATCATATACAAATGAACTCAAAATTCATCATAAAACTAAACACAAAAACTACTAGAAAAATGTGGTATAATCTTGCTGAGTTGATGCAGACAAAGGGTTCTTAGACATGTCACCACAAACTATAACAATAACAGAAAAATCATTAAAAAATCAGAAAAATTGCATGTCTTCTCCTTGGAAGACAACTTACAAAAATGAAAATCAAATAGCTGATTGGGAGAAAATATTTTGCATACATGTAACCAACAGAGGCCTTATTGGCAGACTAAAGAACATACACAACTCAGGAAGAAGACAAAAAAACTCAATAAAATGGGAAAATACTTCAAGAAGACAATATATAAAAGAAGACATATGAATTGCAAACAATTTAATTAAAAGTTGCTCAATATAACTAGTCAGTGGAGTAATGCAAGTTAAAACCTCAGTGGTATGCCATTACAAACCCAGCATAATTATTTAAATGAAAATATTCATTTCCACATGTTGGTAGGGATGTGTAGTAATTGGCATTTCCATATATTGTTGGTAGGAATGGCAGTAATCCAATTTGGACAATCTTTTGCCAACTTTCTTTTTAAATAAATTATAAACTTTCCATATGACCTGAAAAACTTTCATAAGAAAGATAAAAATGTATTCTTACAAATATTAACATGAATAACACCATTACCATTATACCAGAAATTAGAAACAAATGACAAACAATAACAAAAAGTGTGGCTCATGCATACGATGTACACTGGGATAAATAGTATCCTTTCAAAATATATGTGAATATAACCTTATCTGGATATCAAATCTTTGTATATGTTACCAAGTTAAGATGAGTTCATGCCCCATTAGGCTAAACCATAAACTAATGACTAACACGTGCTCTCACCAAATAAACGTAGACACCAATACATAAAATGAGAAGACTGGCAATGCAAAAACAGGCTCTTGTATTGGAATGAGAATGCCACAAACCAAGGAATACCAAGAATTTCTGGTAACCATAAGAAATAAGATACAAAAAAGAATTTTTTGCAAGAGTTTTTGTAGGGATAATGGCACTGCCAACTCAATGATTTCGGACATTCAGGTTCAAAGAACTGTGAGACCATAAATTTCTTTTTTTTTAAGTCATCCAGTTTATGGTAACTTGATATTTCAGACAGAGAAAAGTAATACACTATGGAATATTACTCTGAAAAAAATGAACTACTGATGCACAAATTATGGATACATCTCACAGACATACTGAGCAAAAGAAGAAGAAATGGAAGCTACATTTGATGTGGCTTTCTTTAAGGAAATTTTAGGAAAATACAAATATCAATGAGATAAAGATCAGTATTTTCTTGGGGCTAGGTATGTGAGGGTCTTACTACAAATGAGCATGTGGCAGATTTGTGAGGTAAAGAAAATATTATATACCATTTTCAGTGTAATTACAATGTGTATATACTTGTCAATATTAATCAAACTGCCCAATTAAAGTGGCTGCATTTTATGCTGTCTCATCAAACAAGGTCTACTATATTTTGTACCTTCTTATATATAAGGAAATTATTAATTTTGCATATTTATTTTATCATCACTCATATTGCTTATGTTGCTTATACAAGTAATATTTTGTAGTTGCTTTTCTTGGCTTAAAATTTACATAATACAGCCTTAAAATAGTGATTATTTTGTCACTGATTTTCTGGTAGTTAAATCAGTTCTTTTTGTTTATTGACCTTGTAAGATATTGAGAGACATGTTCAACATTACTTATAATAGTGGATATTGATATCATTTATTGTCTTTTATTTCAATATAAATAACATTTGCTCTTTTATAAATATAAACACCCTTCATAATTGAAGGAAAGAGTATGTTGCATTGCGGCTAAGGATAGGACATTTAACTTCATTTACTAGTTGATTTGGATGATTTACTTAATATACTTAACCTGTTACTTCATTGTAACAAAGGTATTGATAATACTTGATATTACAGAATTTTTACAAGGATTAAGTGAGATTACAATTGTTAAATGTTTTCTACAATTCCCAACATAGTCAGGACTCAGTATTAGTAAGAGTAGTAGTGAAAATTCTTCCTATTCTCCTTGTTATGCTGACAGATTTTTTCTCATTCTTTCTATTTGCACTATAATTGATAAAGTATAATGTTATTTAATGTCAATTAACAAAAATAATAACTTTAAGTCATTGTTTCACTTACAAAATAAAAACATTCTCTATAGTATAAAAATTTTAATACAAACATGGATTTGATTTTCTAGGGCTGTATTAATTTTTTTGATGAGGATAGGCATGATAATCTGCATATTTTGTGTTATTTCTGTAAGGTCATAGTATTAGGCTTAAACAGGGTTCGCAAAATATAAATTTTCATTATTATACACATGATAGAACACTTTGCACAATATATTAATTACCTATAACTTGAAATTCAAAAGAAATTTCTATAAAACCATATGCACAACTTTTCAATATTTTCTCTCATTGTTTCACTCATGTTTTCTACTTCAAGATAATTTTTATTTTTATAGACTATTGCCCTTTCAATTGAAAAATATATTTGTTACCATATATTTGTTGACATTATTCTCTTATAATTTAAAAATTATGGTCATTGTCCCTTGTAATCATAAGTTGGTTTATGATTGAATTCTGTTTATTATAATTTTTAAATAAACTTTTTCTGGGTAAATAGCTGAAGTGGTAGAGTGCCTGCCTAGGAAGTACAAGACACTCAAATCCAACCTAAGTACTGCAAAAAAAAAAACAGAAAAACTTTTATCATTTATGCTTTACTTATTTTATAAGGATGAAGAGTATATGTTTACATCATTTTATAAGTCATTTCTTTTCTCTTAACTTATTTAAATATCAATAACTTTAAACCTACACCCTAATTCTTTTCATTATTACGTAGTTTTTCTTTTATGGCATCAATCTTATGGATATATAATTTTCATAATCTCGAATTTAAGGCAGATTCAATGTCATTTAGTATATTTACAGAGTTACAAAGCAAATACTACAATCAAATTTAGAATGTTTCTATCACATAACGTGAAACCCACCACCTTGATAGTTAATGCTTCAAATGGCATGCATTATGTAGACATAACATGTTTACTTATATATGCATGATTTTAACACAGTTAATACATTTATGCATTATGATATTATAACCAATATTCTCATGAACATCCTTATAGCTAAAGTTAATGTAAGAACACTCTGAGTATAAATACAAAATCCCCCAGATATGCCAAATACTTTAAAAACTCTACACAGCTTTTAAAGGAGAATGCTTCTAGGACATATTGCCAAACACTGAATATTAATATTAGAACAGTAATGTCAATTAAATATCTGGAAAACCATGTTATGGTTTAAAGTAATTTTTAGTTCCTTTAAGAGCTGACAAATGAAATGCTTTTTCATATTATTATTAATAGTTGTGGCATTTACAAAAGTTCTTACAATGTATCAGATATATCATTGTTGAATTCACCCTCCCCATCATTCTTCTTTATTCTCCCTCCACACGTTCTTGGAATAGTTTCAACAGGTGTCATTTTCACATTTACATACATGTGTATACAGTATTTGTACCATATTCACCCTCCAAAATGCTTTCTCCACATCCTCCACTTCCCACTGTTAACAACTTTCCAGACAGAATCTGTTCTGCCCTCCTTTTTTTTTCAAATGCTAGTTCTATTTTCTTACTTTTTAAATTTAATCATTTTTACATTTAATCATTTTTACACTTACTCACATATATGTACATTGTTTGGGCCACGTTCCCCACTGTACTTCCCTGGGATCTCCCCAGACCCTCAACCCACTTCCAGGCAAAACCTGTTCTACCCTTCACCCCCTTGTTCTCCAATTTTGTTGAGAAGAAACACAGGCGATATTAAGAAAGACATAGTGTTTTCGCCAGTTTGAGATAAAGATAGCTATACAGAGAGATTCCTAGCATTGCTTCCATGCATACATGTATTGCAACCCACATTGGTTCATCTGTACCAGATCTCTTCACTAATTCCTAGTCCCCTTCACTTAGTGGCCTCTGCAAATTTAAGATTATTATACTTACTCCTTTGTGAGGACATCAACCACATTCACGTTTTAAATTTCCTTCCCTTTCCCTGTTCCCCCATGCACGTTATCCCCTTAGTGTGCGACACATAACCAATAATATCACTGCATTTGTTTTAGGTCTATAATCCACATATGAGGGAGAACATGTGATTTTTGGCCTTGTGAGCCTGGCTAACTTTGCTTAAGATGATGTTCTCCAGTTCCATCCATTTACCTGCGAATGACAAAATTTCATTCTTCTTTGTGGCTGAATAAAACTCCATTGTGTATAAATACCATTTTTTCTTAATTGATTCATTGGTTATGGGGCACCTTGGCTGTTCCATAACTTGGCTATTGTGAATAGTGCTTCAATAAACATGGGTGGGCATGTGCCTTTGCAATATCCCAAGTCACATTCCTTTGGATATAGCCCTAAGTGTGGTATTACTGGATCATATGGCAGTTCTATGTTTAGTTTTTTAAGGAGCCTCCAAATTGTTTACCAAAGTGGTAGTACTAGCTTACATTCCCATCAGCAGTGTATGAGGGTTCCCTTCCCCTGTATTTTGCCAAAATTTGTTGGTGGTGGTGTGCTTGATAATAGCTATTCTAACAGAAGTGAGGTGGAATCTTACTGTGGTTTTGATTTGCATTTCCTTTATGGCCAGGGATGGTGAGCATTTTTTCATGTGTTTTTTGGCCATTTGGACTTCTTCCTTTGAAGAAGTTCAATTCAGTTGTCCACTTCTTTATTGGTACATTAATTTTGGGGAAGTGTAGTTTTTTTTGAGCTCCCTGTATATCTTGGTTATCAGTCCTTTGATGAATAGTTACCAAATATTTTCTCCCACTCTGTGGGTGTTTTCTTCAATTCAGAGACCATTTATTTTGTTGTACAGAAGCTTTTGAATTTCATGTAGTCCCATTTCTACATCCTTTCTCTTAGTTGTTGTGCTGCTGGAGTTCTACTAAAGAAGTCCTTGCCAATACCTATTGCTTCCAGAGTATTCTCCGCTCTTTGCTGTAATAACTTCACAGTTTTGGGTCTGATGTTAAGGTCCTTGATCCATTTTGAGGTGATACTAGTACAGAGTGATAGGCATGGATCTATTTTCAGTTGTCTGCAGGCAGATAAACCACTTTTCCCAGCAACATTTGTTGAAGAGGCTGTCTTTTCTCCATAGCATATTTTGGGAAACTTTGTCAAAAATATGGTGGACATAGCTGTGTGGATTCATATTCAGGTCCTCTATTCTACTCCACTGGTCTCCATATCTGTTTTTGTGCCAGTACAATGCTGTTTTTATTGCTATGGCTCTGTAGTATAGTTTGAAGTCCGGTATTGTGATACCTCTAGTGTTGCTCTTTTTGCTCATATTGCCTTGGCTATTCGTGGTCTTCTGTGTTTCCAAATGAACTTTAGGGTAGATTTTCCCATCTCTGTGATGAATGTAATTGGGATTTTGATGGGAATTTTGTAGAACACGAAGACTGCTTTTGGTAATATAGCCATTATTTACTATGTTGATTCTTCCAATCCAAGAGCATGGGAGCTCTTTCCACCTTCTGTAGTCTTCCTTGATCTTTTTCTTCAGTGGTTTGTAGTTCCCCTTGTAGAGGTCATTTACATCCTTTGCTAAGTTTATTCATAGGTATTTTTTTGAGGCCACTGTAAATGGAATGGATTCCCTGTATTCTTTCTCAATCAGTTCATTGTTAGTATATAGATGGGCTACGGTGTCTAGTAGTATTTGGGTGGAGTTTTTTGGGTCTTTGAGTTATAGGATCATGTCATCTGCAAACAGGGTTACTTTGACTGTTTCTTTACATATTTGTATTCCTTTTATTTCTTCTTCTTGCCTTATTGCTCTTGATAGGAATTCCAGGACTATGTTGAATAGGAGTGGGGACATTGGGCATCCTTGTCTCATTCCTGACTTTAGGGGAAATTGTTTCAGCTTTTCCCATTAACTATGATGTTGGCTATATGTTTGTCATATATAGCCTTTTTAATGATGAGTTACATTCCTTCTATTCCTAGTTTTCTTAGAGCTTTTATCATGAAATGGTGTTGAATATTATCAAAGGATTCTTCTGCTTCTATAGAGATTATCAAATGGTTTTCGTCTTTGGTTCTTCTAATGTGCAGTATTACATTTATTGGTTTACTTATGTTGAACTATTCATGCATCCCTGTGATGAAGCTAACTTGGTCAAGATGAATAATGTTTCCAATATGTTGTTGGATTCAGTTTGTTGTTATTTTATTGAGGATTTTTGCATTGATGTTCATAAAGGAGATTGGTGTATAATTCTCCTTTTTGGATGTGTCCTTGTTCCATTTTGAGATGAGTGTAATACTGGCTTCATAGAATGAATTAGGCAATGTTCTTTCCTTTTCTATTTCTTGGAAAAGATTAAGGAGCATTTGTATTAGTTCGTTAAAGGTCTGGTAGAATTCAGCAGAGAATCCATCAGGTCCTGTATTTTTTGGGGGAGGGGGGAGACTATTGATGCTTCAATATCATTAATGTTATTAACACTTAATGGTATATATCTGTTTAGGTGGTTAATATCCTCTTAGTTCAGTTTTGTATGGTCATAAGTAACTAGAAATTTGTCCATTTTTTCAAGATTTTCCAATTTATTGGCATATAGGCTCTCAAAGTAGTCTGACGATTTTATGGATTTCCTTGGTGCTTCTTGTTATCTCCCTTTTTTGTTTCTGATATTACTAATTTGTTCTTTTCCCTCCTTATTTTAGTCAGATTTGCAAGGGGCTTAACTATATTGTTATTTTTTTCAAAGAATCAGTTTTTTTGTTTCATTGATTTTTTGTATTTTTTTGTCTCTATTTCATTAATTTCAGCCCTTATTTTTATTATTTCTCTTCTGCTTGTTTTGAGTTTTGCTTGTTCTTGTTTTTCTAGGAGTATGAGATGTAGCATTAGGTCATTAATTTAAGATCTTTTTATCCTTTGAATGTATGCACTCATGGCTATAAACTCTCCTCTTAGGACTGCCTTTGCTGTGTCCCATAGGTTCTGGTCTGTGGTGTTTTCATACTCATTAACTTCCAGGAGCTGGGGGCTCAGGTCTGTATTCCTAGCTACTCAGGAGGCCAAGATGAGGAGGACTGCGATTCAAAGCCAGCCAGGGCAAGTAGTTCCCCAAGACCCTATCTGGACAAACCATTCATAAAACTAGGGGTGGCAGAGTGGCTCAAGGTGAAAGCCCTGAGTTCAAGCATCAGTACTGAAAAAAAAAATTTTCCAGGAACCTTTTGATTTCCTCTCTTATTTCTTCTATGACCTAGTAATCATTGAGCAATGTGTTAATCAGTCTCCAATTATTTGCATGTTTTCTGCTGTTTTTTTTGTTGTTGAGTTCTAGTTTGGTTGCATTGTGATCACATGGAATGAAGGGGCTTATTTATACTTTCTTATATTTGCTGAGGCTTGCTTTGTGCCATAAGATATCATGTATTTTTTGAGAAAGTTCCATGGGCTGATGAGAAGAATGTATATTGTATGGAAGATGGAAGAAATATCATGTAGACATCAGATAGGTCCATTTGCTCTATGGTGTGATTTAGTTCTAGAATTTCTTTATTGATTTTTTGTTTGGATGACGTATCAATTGGTGACAGAGGAGTATTAAAGTCTCCCACTACCATTATGTTGGAGTCTTATGTGCTTTTTAAGTCCTTCAGAGTATGTTTGATGAAACTGGGTGCACTGACATTGTGTGCATATAGGTTGATCATTGTTATATCCTATAGATGTATTGCCACTTTTATTAGTATGAAGTGTCCTTTGTCTCGTTTGACCAATATAAGTGTGAAGTCTACTTTGTCTGATATGAGTATTGGTACTGCTGCCTGTTTTGGGGGACAATTGGCTTGGTAAATCTTCCAGCCTTTCACCCTATGCCAGTGTTTATTTCTATCAATAAGATGGGTTTCTTGTAAACAACAGATTGTCGGATCTTCCTTTTTACCCAGTTTGCCAAATGGTGTCTTTTGATGGGAGAGTTGAGGCCACTGATATTCAGTGTCAATATTGATCAGTATGTGATGATTCCTGCATTTAGTTGTTTTTGTTGTTTAAAGATTTGATCATGTGCAGCTGAATCCATGCTACTCTCTGATAACTTTTCTTTTCTTCTCTTGTGGTTTGATACTTCCTATCTTCTTATGGTTTTGTTTGCCTTCATCTTTTGTGTGCAGAATTCCTTGTAGAATCTTCTGTAGTGGAGGCTTGTTGGTCATATATTGTTTTAGTTTCTGCTTATCATGTTAGATTTTTATTGCTCTGTCAATTTTGAATGATAGTTTTCATAGGTATCTGCCCTCCTTTTTGCTGACTTTTAAAGTGATTTCAACAGACTTAATTCTATATTCATTTTTGTATAGGAGTACATCAACCATATGCACCTTCTTAGTTTCCTTCTTTTACCTTACCACTCTTGTATGTGATCTACCATTACTGTGACATGTTTTTCATAATATTGCTTGTATTTGTAATAGATCTATATTGCACATATGAGAGAAAACATGGGGCCTTTGACTTTCTGAACCTGGCTAACTTCACTTAAGATGATGTTCTCCAATTCCATACAATTACTTGCAAACAACAAAATTTCATTCTTCTTTGTGGTTGAATACAATTCCATTACATATAAATATCATACATTCTTAATTTATTCATCTGTACTAGGATGTCTTGGCTATTTCCATAGCTGAGTTATTCTGAATAATACTGCAATAAAATTGCTGTATTTTATTTTAACCTTGTTTGGATTCCTTCAGGAATATCCCTAGGGGTGGTATCACTGGGTCATATGGATGTACAATTTTTAGTTTTTTGAGGAGCCTCCATACTGTCCTCCACAATAGTTGTACTGATTTACACTTCCACAAGTGGTGTATGAGGGTTTCTTTTTCCCCACGTCTTGAACAACATTTGTTGTTGTTTGTATTCTTGATGACAATTATTCTAACATGAGTGAGTTGAAATCATAATGTGTTTTTGATTTTCATTTCCTTTATGGACAGGTTTGTTGAGCATTTCTTCCTGTGTTTCTTGCCCATCTGGACTACTTCCTTTGAAAAAGCTCTGTTCAGTTCATTTGTCCATTTTTTCCTTGGGTCATTGATTTATTGAGTTTAATTTTGTGAGCTCCATGTATATTCCAGTTATTAATTCCTTGTTAAATGTATAGCTGACAAAGATTTTCTCCCATTTTATGGGGAGCCTCTTCAATTTGGTGACCATAACTTTTGTTATAAAGAAGATTTTTTATTTCATATATTTCCATTTGTCAATCCTTTCCCTTAGTTGCTGAGTCATTTGTGTTCTTCTGAGGGAGTCATTGCCTATGCGTAGTGCTTCCTGTGTATTCCCTGCTCTTTCTTGCACTAGCTTCAAAGTTTCAGGTCTTATATTAATTAGGTCTTTAATCAACTTTTAGTTGTTACTTGTACATGGTAACAAACATAGATCTAGTTTCAATTTTCTGCATACAGTTATGCAGTTTCTCCAGCAGCATTTGTTAAAGATTTTTTTTTTATCCATCACATGTTTTTGGTGCCTAGCACAATACACTTAGATATTAATATTGATTTTATCCTGGCTGAAATTGTTGCCTTTTTTTTTTTTTGGTGCTGGACCAAACTCAGACCCTTACCCTCGCCAGGCAAGACCTCTTCCACTGAGCAAAACCACTCATTTTTTTGATGTGACAGAAATTCACTATGTAGACCAGGCTGACCTCAAACTCCCATGTGTTAGTCTTATAGCACTGTAACACTATACCTAGCCACTAAACATCTTTTTAAATGACATGTAAAAATTGTATATATTTATCATATACATGATATATATGCATTATGGAACAATTAAATCAAGCCAATTAACATTAACAACAACAAAAAAAATCAGCACTGCCCCTCAGAAAAAGGAGAGCCAGAAATGAACATCAGAGGGAATTTCTGAGAGGGAGTCATGTTTGTATCTTGATCTGGATTTGTGCAGTCTGTTCATAGATGTTAACTGAGAGATTCACTTCTGTGTGTTTTCCATATATATATATCTTCAATACCACAATAAATACTCTTTGAATGGAAAGAAAAAATCATGTGGGCATAGCTGCATGGATTCATACCTGGGTCATCTGTTCTGTTCTACTTATCTTTATGTCTATTTTTTTGCCAGCAACATGCTGTTTTTATTGCTATGGATCTTTATATTATAATTTGAAGTTGGGTGTTGTGATACCTCCAGTGTTGCTATTTATGCTCATTATTGCCTTAGTTTTTTGTGTACTTTTATGTTTGCAAATGAACTTTAGGGTTGATTTTTCAATCTCCATAATAAATATCATGGAATATTGATGAGAAGTGCTTTGAACATGTAGATTGTTTTGGTAATACAACCATTTCACATTATTGATTCTGCCAATTCATTAGCATGGGAGATCTTTCTGTCTTCTGTAGTCTTTGTTTCCTCTATTCAATGGTTTATAATTTTCCTTGCGGAGGTCATTCACATCTTTTGTTTAACTTTATTCCTTGGTACTGTTTTTTGAAGTTATTGTAAATAGAATTGTTTTCCTATATCCTTTCTAAATTTGTTCGTTGCTGGTTTATAGAAAGGGTACTGACTTTTGTAAATTGATTTTGTATTGTACGACATTGTTGAAGCTATTTATGATATCTAGGAGTTTCTTGGTGGAGTTTTTCTGGTCTTTTAGTTTTTAGATAATGTCACCTGAAAATTTGGATAATTTGACTTCTTTCTTTCCTATTTATTTTCTTTTATTACTTCTTCCTGTCTTATTGCTTTGGTTAGGAATTCCAAGATTATTTTGAATGAGTGGAGAGAGTGGGAATCCTTGTTTAGTTCTTGACTTCAGAGAAAAAGGTTGCAGTTTTTCCCAATTTAGTATGACATAGGCTATAGTCTTGTCATATACACCCTTTATTATGTTGAGGTACATTCCTTCTATTTCTAGCTTAGTCAGAGCTTTCATAAGGGAAGGATGTTGAATTATTCTGCATTTTAGATGATTATGTGATTTTTTGACTTTGCTTCTGTTAAAATACTGTATTATATTTAATGATTTGCATATTTCGAAGTATCCCTGCATCCCTGGGATGAAACCAATTTGATCATGGTGTATTATACTTTTGCTATGCTTGTGGATTCAGTTTGTGAATATTTTATTGAGGATTTTTGCATCTGTGTTCATTAAAGAGATTGGCCTGTAATTCTCAGTTTTTATTGTGTTCTTATCTGGTTTTTGGATGAATGTATTACTGGCTTGACAGAATGAGTTTGGTAGTGTTCCTTCCCTTTCTATTTCATGGAAAAATTTGAGGAATGTTGGCATTTTCTCTACTTTAAAGGTCTGGTAGAATTCAGCAGTAAATCCATCAGGTCCTGGACTTTCTTTTTCTTGGAGACTCATTTTGCTGCTTCAATTTCATGGCATGTTATAGATATGTTTAGGTGATTAACATTTTTTGGCTCAATTTTCATGGTCATGCGTGTCTCAAAAGCTGTCCATTTTGTCTAGATTTTCTAATAGATTTGAATATAAGCTTCCTAGAAGTCTTTAATGATTCTGTGGATTTCCTTAGTTTTTGTTGTGATCTCCCCTTTTTCATTTATAATTTTTTTTCTTTGGGTCATTCCCACCTCATTTTAGTGAGATTTGGCAGAGGTTTGTCAATATTTTTTAGCTTTTCAAAGAACCAATTTTTTATTTTTTTTCTTGGGATGGTTATTTTGGTCTGTATTTCATTGACTTTGTCCCTTATTTTCATTTTTTCTATCCTTCTGGTAGATTTGGGTTTAGGTTGTTCTTGTTTTTCTAGGATTTTGTGATGTCAGATTAGGTCACTTATTTGAGATCTTTCTGTGTTTTTGAAACATGCATTTATGGCTATAAACTTTACTCCGAGGACTGCCTTTGTTGTGTCCCATAGATTCTGACAGGTTTTGCTTTCATTCTCATTAAATTCCAAGATCTTTTTTATTTCCTCTCTTATTTTTTTGATGACTCACAGATCATGGATCAATGTGTTCTTCAGTCTTCAGGTGTATTTTCTGATGTTTCTTTTGTTGTTGAATTCTAGCTTTTTTGCATTGTGGTCAGAAAGTATGCAGCAGGTTATTTCAATATTTTTATATTTGTCAAGACTTGCTTGACAAATATAATATAAAATATATAAAATATGGTCTATTTTGGAGAAAGTTCCATGAGTGCTGAGAAGACATATAATTACTAATATCATTACTACCCATTCCAAGAAATGATTGAACTCAGGCACCAAATTTGAGATTTTTTTCTTTTTTTCAAAAACATTATTTTGTCACCAGTGAGTGTCAATTTGCATGCACACAAGCATAATCAGATTTTTCATATTATTTAGAATGATCTCTTCTGGCCTCACAATTGATTATTAAAAATAATTAATGTACCTAAACCATAATAGAGTAGACCTACTCATGGTTCAAACATAAAGACTGTAGTATTGACAAACCATAGACATCTTTGCCTGCCAGATGAAAATCCCCTTCAAAGCCAACACTTCACCTTTATACACTGGCATGTTTTTCATGTATACTCATATCATTATTGCACAAATAGTATTGAAAAGAATGTAGACTAATAACAATGATCAATTTGTAGTAAAACTTCTACAATTTAATACTACATGCTCTCTTTTCCATTCACTATAATGTAGAATTTCATGCTACTCAAAAGCTTCTTAATCCTCATGGATAATGTTATCATATCTTGATTGACAGTATTACATATACAAAGCAAACACATATTGAAATAGTATATATAAAGTCATCAAGTATGATGTTGTCTATAGGCTTGTCACATATAGCCTTTATTATGTTGAGGTACATTTCTTCTATTCCTAGTTTCATCAGAGCTTTTTTCATGAAAAGATGTTGAATTTTATCTAAGGCTTCGTCTTCATTTATAGAGATGATCAAGTGGTTTTTTTCTTTGCTTCGGTTAATATTCTGTATTACATTTAATGATTTGAGAATGTTGAACCATCCATTGATTCCTGGGATGAAACTGACTTGATTATGGTGTATGATCATTCTGATATACTGTAGATTTCGGTTTATCAATATTTTATTGAGGATTTTTGCATTAGTGTTCATTAAAGGGATAAGCTTGTAATTCTCATTTTTTGTTGTGTCCTTGTCCAGTTTTGAGATAAGTGTAATACTGGCTTCATAAAATGAGTAAGTTTGTGTTTCCTTCTATTTTGTGGAAAAGCTTAAGGAGTATTGGGATTATTTGTTCTTTAAAAGTCTGGTAGAATTCAGTGGAGAATTTGTCAGGTACTGGGCTTTTCTTTTTTGGGAGCAGCAATAAGCTGCTTCAATTTCCTTGTGTGTTGCAGATCTGTTTAGGTGGTAAATTTCCTCTTGGTTCAATTTTAGGTGGACACATGTTTTTAGAAATTTGTCCATTTCTTCTAGATTTTCCAATTTATTGAATATGGATTCTCAAAGGAGTCCGTGATGATTCCATGTATTTCTTTGAGGTTTGTTGTTATCTCCCATTTTTCATTTAAAATTTTATTAATTTAGGTCTTTTTCCTCCTCATTTTAGTCAGATTTTCCAGGGGCTTGTCAATATTGTTTATTTTTTACAAAGAACCAGCTTTTTGTTTCATTGATTTTTGTGGTTTTTTTTTAGTCTCTATTTCATTAATTTCGGCCCTTACATTTATTATTTCTCCACTTCTGCTTGTTTTGGGTTCTGCTTATTCTTGTTTTTCTAGGAGTTTGAGATGCAGCATTAGGTCATTTATTTGAGATCTTTCTGTGTTTTTAATATATGCACTCATGGATAAAAACTTTCCTCTTAGGACTGCCTTTGCTGTGTCCCATAGGTTTTGATAGGTTATGCTTTTATTTTCATTAAATTCTAGGAACTTTCTGATTTCCTCCCTTATTTCTTTGATGACACACTGATCATGGAGAAATGTGTTGTTCAGCCTCCAGTTATTTATTTTCTGATCCTTCTTTTGTTATGTTCTAGTTTTATTGTTTTGTGGTTACACAGTATGCAAGGGGTAGTCTCAATTTTATTATATGTGTTGAAACTTGCTTTGTGACTTAAGATATGGTTTATTTTGGAGAAAGTTCCATGAGCTGTGTATTCTCCTATTGCAGAATGGAATAAACATCCAATTCATTTCTAGAATTTCTAGAATTTCTTTGTTGATTTTTTTTCTGGATGATCTATCTATTGGTGACAGGGGAGTGTTAGAGTCTTCCACCACCACTATGTTGGAGTCAATCTGTGTTTTTAAGTGCAATAGTGTATGTTGCTCTTATAATTTGATAGTAACGCATATTCATTGGAGAATTTATAAATTATAGAATTTAAAATATGTGGAATTTCTTCACTCAAAAGAAAACATTGGCAATATTATTGTTGAATTATCTCTATGGAACAAGAATATAACAGCAAAGAATGTGTGTGTGTGTGTGTGTGTGTGTGTGTGTGAGTGTGCATGTGTATACTTAAATACAGTAGAGTATTCTATTCAAAATCCTTTTGACCAGAACTATTTCAAATTTCATAATTCCCTGGATTTGGTGATACTTGTACAGGCTTATTAATAGAGAAATTCTCACTTGAAAACCCAAAGACTGAAGTGCTTTAAAACATTTTGATTTGGGTACCAGTGGCTTCCACCTATAATCCTAGCTACTTGGCAGGCTGAGATTGTGAGAATGTGGTTCCAGGACAGTCTGAGCCAGAATATTTGTGAGACCTTATCTTAACGGAAAACAGCTGGAAGCAGTGTTGCACACCTGTCATTCCAATTAGGGAGGGAAACAAAACAGGAGGATTATGAACAGGTTGGTCAGGGCAAAAAGTGAGACCCTACCTCACAAATAATCACAGTATAAAAAGGGCTGAAGACATGGTTCAGTGGGAGATATTCTTCCTCACAAGTGCAAAGTCTAGAGTTTAAACCCAATACCTCAAAAAAAGTTCAAAACCCACACACAGGAAATCAGTGTGAATCAATGCCCTGTATAGCTATCCTTATCACAACCAGCAAAAACCCTTGTCCCTTCCTATTATTGCTTATACTCTCTCTACAACAAAATTAGAAATAAGGGCAAAATAGTTTCTGCTGGGTATTGAGGGGGGGGAGAGGGAGGGGGCAGAGTGGGTGGTAAGGGAGGGGGTGGGGGCAGGGTGGAGAAATGAACCAAGCCTTGTATGCACATATGAATAATAAAAGAAAAATGAAAAAAAAAAAAGAAAAAAAAAGTTCAAATTTGGAGGATGATGCTTAAAAAGTTTTGAATTTCACATTTTAGTTGCTTGGATTAGGGATAAAGAAACTGTATAGAGAATCAAAGAAATAATGGAAAAATGAGACCTGTTGAAACTATTCCAGGAATGGGGGGAGGGCAGATAAAGGAAAAGGATGGATGGATGAATTAAATTATGACATATTTTAAAAACTTCAGTAAATGCCACAATGTACCACCAGTACAACAATAATATGATAATTAAAAAATAGAGAGCAAAAGAAACAACAATTCTGTGATGATTTGGTAATGCCCTTCCATATAAAACTTCATAGTAAAGACTTTTGGTCTAGTCAATTATGCTGAAAAATTTCAATGTGAGCATAATCCATATAGGAAAATTATTTTTAGTCTCCAGCTGACAATTATTTTAACACTTAAAATTTTGACTCTGTTAAAAAATTTATATCATATGCATAAACATTTGTTCACATTCTAAACATATTCCTGGAAGTAGAATTATCACAAAAAATGGTATGAACATTTTTAATTTTCTTAATATATACTGGAAAACTACTTTCCAAAAAAGTTTAGATAATTTCTCCCTCCAGTGTTAGTAAGTCTGGAAAATGTTAATTTTTAAATTACAAGTAGAAAAATAGTTTCTCCCTTAAGATTATATAACCTAATGTAAATTAGATCACATTTAATTATTATGAATTTTAAATTTCAATTTATTTATTCTCCATGTTATGTATTCATCTTTATCCATATGGAGCATTTGGGTATGATGTATGTTATGTCTGGAATGTCCCATAACCTACAAACAACCTTGGAATAATTTCTGATCATTTAAGTCTGAATTTAGCTTCAACTTATCTGTGAAGACATTCTTGACTAAATCTCTGAGCTTACCAAGAAAAATTACATTTGCTCTTCCTTCAGTCCTCAACTATCCTATGACAGATGTAATTTTTTTTCATTTTTTTGTGGTACTGGGGTGTTAACTCAGGGTCTCCTGTTTGCTAGGCAGAACTCTACCATTTGAGCCATGACCCTGGCCCTAAAGGCAAAAATATTTTTTATGCATTTGCTCTGTGATGATAAATCAATTGAAATAAAATATTGAATTGATTTTTCTTGATTCAATGTTATCAACACATTGTCTCTTAAATATAATGTATTTATTGAATAAATGTGTGAATGAATAAATATATGAATGTTTGAACATAAACTAACAAATTAAGTAAACAAACTGGGTAGACTTGTCATTTATACCTCAATCACCCAAAGGAAATATGGATTTTTATTTCAAGGTGTGAAATATGGGTTCACTGGTAAGTTAAAGAAGAAAACATCATAATTAATTGTTTTCATCATAATTTTCCTCATAATGTGTCATTTCATTGGGATGCCTGCAATACTAAATTTAGCTCCAAATATGAATCTATAAGATTGATAGAATTAAACAATAAATGTAGAAAACTAGACGCATTGCTCAGTTTAATCTGTTTGGTTGATTTGTGAGGGCTCAAAATCAATAAATGAATTCCTCCAAATTTAAAATGGAATGTCTGTGAGACCAAGCAATTCCTCCAGGAATTGGCATTAACTCAAACAAAATAATATCAGACATTCAAACATTGCCTATACATGAAAACTTGTCATAGCACTATGAACTATATCCAAAAGGTTAAAGCAACCCAAATATCCACTGACTGATAAACAGGTAACAAATTATGGTATATCCATGCAGTGACAATTGGGTTGTTCTATATCCATGAAGAGGAAATGAGGAGTGACACATGCTATAACATGAGGGAATCCTGAAAATATTGTGATAAATGAAAGAAATCTGGCACAAGAGTTCATATATTATATAATTTTAATTTATATAGAAATGTCCAGAGTAGCCTAAATCTATAGGAGATAGAAATAGCAGATTATTAGTTGTGAGAGACTGGGGGACATGACTGCTTATATGTGCAGAGGCTATTTTGAGGCTTCATAAACCTTTTAAGGACTACATAGATGTAGTGGTTGTATAACATTGTGAATGCACTAAATACCACTAAAGTGTATATCTTAAATGGCTGACTTTTTTTAATGTGGATTTCATCTTCTTAAAAAAAATAAACATAGATGTAGTGTAGAAGGAACACTACAGAACTTAAAGATACCATTAAAATGCAGTTAATTGCTGTTATTAGTCATGTCCTTATTCACTAAATTCATGCTTTACTTTAAATATTTAAAGAATTATAATATTTGATATAGAAGTTTATTGGTCAATATATTCTCCTAGAAGGAAAGGGAATGTATAAGTCTTGTTTCAGCAGTAGATTTTGCTCATAATATAAATGCTCAGTTTTCACTTCTGTGTCAAGGTGTTTATTTTAATTCAAAAAGGACCTTTTTGACTCAGAGAACCATACAGCTCCTTTCTACAAAGACAGAGTTAATTACATATAACACTGTTATAATAAGTGATACAACCTGTTGATCTTTTAATTTGAGTTGTTGACTCTCTTATAAATAAATATAATATTCTTGTTAATACTTTGTAAAGTGTGAAAAGAGGACTTTAAGTCATATCTAAAATGCATACAAGGACAGTGGAACAGAATAGAGGATCTGTATGTGAATCCACACAACTATATCCACCACATTTTTAACAAAGGTGCCAAAAGTTGATGATGGAGAAAAGACAGCCTCTTCAATAAATGTTGCTGGGAAAAGTGGTTATCCATCTGCAAGAAACTAAAACTAAATCCATGTATATCACCCTGTACTAGTATCAACTCAAAATGGATCAAGGACCTTAACATCATACCTGAAACACTGAAGTTAGTACAGGGAGGAGCAGGAAACACTCTGGAACTAATAGGTATAAGCAATGACTTCCTCAATAGAACCCCAGGAGCCTAGCAACTAAGAGAAAGGATGGACAAATAGGACTTCATAAAATTAAAAAGCTTCTGCACAGCAAAAGAAATGGTCTCTAAACTGAAGAGACCACCCACAGAGTGGGAGAAAATGTTTGCCAGCTATACATCAGACAAAGAACTGATAATCAGAATATACAGGTAACTGAAGGAACTAAACTTTTCCAAAATAAATGGACCAATAAAGAAATGGGCAACTGAACTAAGCAGAACTTTTTCAAAAGAAGAAATTCAAATGGCAAAAAAACACTTGAAACAATGCTCACCATCTCTAGCCATAAAGGAAATGCAAATCAAAACCACACTAAGACTCCACCTCATCCCTGTTAGAATAGCCATCATCAAAAACACCAC
This sequence comes from Castor canadensis, assembly GCF_047511655.1. Classification (NCBI taxonomy): domain Eukaryota; kingdom Metazoa; phylum Chordata; class Mammalia; order Rodentia; family Castoridae; genus Castor; species Castor canadensis. The sequence goes on from NC_133405.1 coordinate 10,756,004, forward strand.
CAACATCATGTGTTTGTGAGGATGTGGGGAAAAGGGAACCCTCGTACACAACTGGTGGGAATGCAAGCTGGTGCAACCACTCTGGAAAACCATATGGAGGCTTCTTAAAAAACTAAACATAAGATCCAGTAATCCCACTCCTGGGGATATACCCAAAGAAATGCAAAACAGGTTATTCTAAAGGCATCTGCACACTCATGTTTATTACAGTGCTCCTTACAATAGCCAAGTTATGGAAACAACCAATATGCCCCACTACTGACGAATGGATTAAGAAAATGTGGTATTTATACACAATAGAATTTACTCAGCCATGAAGAAGAATGAAATCTTATTATTTGCAAGTAAATGGATGGAACTGGAGATTATTCTGAGTGAGGTTAGCCAGGTTCAGAAGATCAAAAAATCATATGTTCTCCCTCATATGCGGACTTTAGATCTAGGGTAAATACAATGTTGTTGGACTTGGATCGCTTGACAAGGGGAGAACACATACAGGAGGTACAGGGTTAGATAGAAAACCCAAAACATGAAAGCTTTTAATGTCCCCACTACAGAGGAACTAGTACAGAAACCTTAAAGCAACAGAGGTCAACACAAGAAGGAGATCAGGAAGCAGTGTAAACATCAGTTACAGATGAATCAACTTGCATTGTAACACATTTGTACATAGAAGCAATTGTAGGAATCTCTCTGTATAGCTATCCTTAACTCAACTAGCAAAAACACTTGTCTTTCTTGTTATGCTATGTCTTCTCAACAAAATTAGAGATAAGGGCAGAACAGGTTCTGCCTGGAAAAGAGAGGGGTTGGGAGGGAGAGTGTGGGGCAGGGGGCAGGGAGAAAAATGACCCAAACAATGTATGCACATGTGAATTAATAAATAAAAAATGTAAATAAAGACCTAGAATTAAAAAAAATAAACGAAAAATAAAATAAAATAAAATGCTTATGAGGTAGTTTCCATCCATTTTCATTCCTCTTTATGGATCAATACACCATTGTGTATATTTACCACATTCACTGGTTGATGGGCACCAAGGCTATTCCATAACTTGGATATTGTGGATAGTACTGCAGTAAACATGGATACGCAGGTATCTTGACTATATGTTCACCTACCTAGGAACATGGTTTTATGAATGAATTGATAGCTGTTTTTGATGAACTAGAATGGCTCATGCTTTCACTTGGAATTTATTCAGCCTTTTGCATTATAGAAAAGTGCTCTGCTTCTGCTCTCACCCTACTCTTAAACATTCTCATCTGAGACCTCAGATATTACATGAAAATTAAATCAGATCACATAACTAGGACTGTGCTCAAAGCCCTCTAGCTTCCCATTTCTTGAAAGACTAAAACTTTTACACTGGTTTGTTAGGCCTTTCTTCCTTGTTTATTGCATTCCAAGTATATTGACCTCTCTACTATTACTTGTCGACACTAAACATTTTACCTCCTCACAGTCTTAATAGTTGCTGTTTCTATGATGTAGGATATTCTTCTATGTTATCATAACTCACTTAATTTCTTCAAGTCTCTGATCATTTGTCATTTAGTATAAAAGTTCCCCTAACTATCCTATTTAAAGAACAGTTCCCCCATCACTTCCTATCATTTATTGTTTTTATCTATAACTGCCATCACCATTTGACAAACTACATATCTTCTTTATTTTTTATTTATCATTGGCTTCCTTAATATAGAATGTCAGTTCCATAGGCATGAGAGTTTTTATGTTTTGTTTACTATCATATTACAAAAACCTGTAAATAGTTCTGCCTGTAGTAATCTTACTCAAAAAAACAGTTGGACTAAAATATGCATCCTGTTTTGTAGATGCTGAAGATTCATTAAACTTTATCACCTTCACTATCAGGAGATATCTGTCATCCACTTAGTTATAAAAACTCAGACTAATACTCAAATTAGGGATAACAAGCAACTGGCTCCATTTGCTTTTCCTATACAAACATCCTTATTGAATGACCTCAGATTTCTAGTTTAGGAAATAAATAGTAGGATTGGAAAGATAAAAAGGATGATCCATTAAATAAGCAAATTACAAATCTATTTAAGACTGAAAGAGAAGAATGCACCTCTAGGGATAGTGAGACAGTACTTTTTGTGCCCTGTAAAAATGTGACTTCTTATAAAGGATGAGTAAGGATTTATTTTCATAGTGTATATTAGAGAAACTAGAGAAATTTTGAATATTTTGTTATAGAAAAGGCTCATTTTATAATACATTACTGCTTATAAAATAGAAATATTTAATAATATTTAGCAATATTTATATTTTTAAATGATAATCAAAATTATAACCTTTCTTGTCTGGAGTTTATTTTTAAAACACCTTGGAGACCTATGAATTTTTTAAAAGAATATTAGTCGATTTATGCTTATTGATTCCTTCATTATGCTATATGTTTCTTATTATTTATTTATGGTGCTGCAGCAGAGTATTCTTCCTTAAGTTTCTCAAATAAATAAATAAGGATTCAAAAGCTTGTATTTTCCATGGAGTACAAGATTGGTCACATTTCATAGATTTTGATATGTAGCACTTTAGCTATTGTGATTTTAGTAATAAATTCTAATGGAAGATTTTAATTTTCATATTTTACTTGAGAATTACTTGAAGAAGATGATATTATTATTATTATTTTAATAATTGAGAATATTTTGTGCTTAACTTTTTCAAGTTTATAATCAGGTAAACTTTTCTGAAATATCTCCATATGCTAATTTTCATATTTCTCAATAGCAAATAAATTCCTCATACACTTGTCAAATATGCAATAAGGGATGATCATGGGCATTATACTGTGCTAGGTTTTAGTGATAAATTTTAAAATATTTTGTATCTGGTTTCAAGGTAGTTATAATATTGCACTAGTTGCACACAAGAAAACAAAGACAAAGAAAACCGTGAACACATTGTTCACATGTACATCATAGTTGGTCAGAATTACAACTTATGGACCTTAAGATATCAGAAAAACTATTCACAGAGATAGAAGATAAGAAACATTTTTAGAGAAGCAGAAGTATTTGCACAGTAAAAATAATTTGTATGAAATCATCCAAATAGAGGGAAAACACCCTGTTCTAGAGTTGGGGTATTTTGTAGTGGAGTCCTTCCTTTTAAACATACTCTTTTGTCCTGTGTTCTTCACCCTGTCCTCTTCCAACTCCCACAAAGAAAATATTTTGTTTCCTTTTTCTCCTCATCTTACAATTATTTCTCCTCATTTACTATTATCCCCCAAATTTATGAATAATCTGTATGGTACTCATTCTAATATACACATAAAGCCACTACATCACTATAACCTCTGAACTTCATCCTTTCTTATCTCTTGATCTATTTTTTCTTTCATTTATTACATCAAAACTTCTTTATCTCCAGTCATAAACTTCTATCTGCATTTTTCATTGTCCTTGTGTTTCTCAAGTCACTATGATATGATTCTTACCCTTTGGAATGGGACCTTACTGGAAAATCTATTGTATATCTCTCATTACTCTCTCTCTCTTTGAGGCATATAATGACTATACATACTTCTAATATTATCTGGATTGGGATTGTTTGTTTGCATTCATCTCTGATACTATACTATAAAACAGTGAGTGCAAGAAATAGTATGTCTGATTCATTTACATAGCCATAGTGTTTAGATCAGTATTCAGTATGTTGTAGATGCTAAAAGAATGTAAGTATACAAGCAATTGCTCAGGTATTAGGTCCTCTTTTAATGATTTATTTTTGGCATGTCTATATATTAAGGCCAACTCTTTCCACTTATCCTTAAAACTAATTCTGATAATTCTATGTCTAGAATTACTATATGTATTACTTTGTGATGAAATATGTGCTAATGCTCTAGTGTCTTAGTTCATTCCATCTTCTATGACAAACTATCATAGCCTTGGTGATCTACAAACAGGAATTTATTTCTCACACCTTTGAAGCTGGGAAGTCCAACATCAAGACTCCAACAAATTCAGTGTCATTTCCAGACTGATACATAGTAGTCTTTCCCCTGTGTTTCACATGGCTGAAGGAGAAAGGAATCTCCCTGTGGCCTCATTTATAAGAGTACAAATCTCATTTATTCATTTATTATCTACTCACCTTCCAAAATCCTCACCCCTTAAAACCACACGAATATTCAGATCATAGCAACTGATATATATGTTCTAATGTGTTAATATAACATTTATATTAGGAGTTTTCTGCAATTTTCATGAGTGAGACAGTTGTCCATAATGAAGATTAATTCTCCTATATGCAGTTGTCATCTCCTTTGTTCTAGCTTCTGGTGGTAATAAAGCTTGTTCAAGATATTAAATAGGCATGTCAAAAATCTAAAGGAAATGAAGACTTTCAGTTTTTTTAATTTCAGTTACTGGTTTGAGAAATATAGCTTCTTTGGTAGCTTGAAATTTTCATAGAATAGGTGAACCCAACATCAATGTAGGCCACACAGCTACTGTTATGGCTTAGATTTTCCACCCCTAGAATATGATTGAGAAAGGAAGATTTTTGAAATCCATCTGAGTATGAACATGGAACTCTATCATTGATTATGCCATCCCATAGTATGTATGTTTTCATGTTCTGTGTATATATTTCAGTTAATGCAACATATTAAGGAAAATACATTTTACTATTTTCCTATTAAGGAAAGTGCACAAATCTTAAATATAAGGTTGTAAGAAATTTCCTAAAGAAAATACATGCATGTAACAGAACAAAGAAGATATCATGAGAAAAAAATCACCAGTTCCTATAACTCTCATGTCATAAATTTCTTATTATCCCAATTTATGACATCATCTATTATTTACTAAATGTTCGTGTTCACTCCAAAGTCAAAGTCAAAAGTATTAGAAGGCATGACTTTTGAAAAATAATTAGACCATGAGTGTGCACCTCTTATGAATAGTGCTATGGTCTGAATATTGATGCAGCAATCCTCCCATTCCAATATTTGCATGTTAGAACACAATGCTAAGTATAATTGTATTAAGGGGTGATGCTTTGGGGGGGAAGTAGTTACCTTCTATGGGCCTGGCCATCAGGAAAAGGATTTGTGCCATTATAAAAGATGTTGAAGGGAACACGTTAGTCAACTTTACCCATTCTGTTCTTTGACTAAAAAGCATTTTCCCTGGCTACCATGTGAAGACACAGCAAGAGTGTGTCATCAATACAAAATGGGCCAACACCATATTCCAAATCTGTTGGCACCTTGATTTGTGACTTCGCAGTCTCCAGAAGAGAGATGTTCACCATGCTTTCCCTGGTTCTTAGGCTTTGCAGCTTGTATGTATCCATATCAATAGTTATCCTGCTCTTCCAAACTATAGATGGCAGAACATAAGATTTCTTAGCCTCCATGATCATATGAGCTAATCTCTTGCAATACATCTCTTTCTATATATCTGTATCTTACTGGTTATCTTTCTCTGGAGAATTATAATATTAATGATGTTAAAAATCTTATTTACTTATTTACCATCTGTACATCTTCATTGTACATGTCACTTAAGTACATGTCATTTAACAATTTTCTAATTTGATTATTGTTTTATTTTGAATTTTCAATATGAATATTCTGGGTATGAGTATTTTGTTGGATATGTGGTTTACATATATTTTCTCACATTCTCTGTAGCTTGCTACATTATTCTCTGTAGCTTACTACATTATTCTCTTAATAGGGTTTTTGCAAAGACAAACTTTTAGATTTTGGTGAAATCTAATTTATAAGTTTGACCTTTCTTACAGTTTGCGATTGTGGTATTATGTTATGTAGTCTTGTCTAATTTTTTTGTAGTACTGGAGATTGTAACCAGGGCCTTCTGCAGTCTAGGCAACGGCTCTTGCACTGAGTCTCATCTGCAGCATGGTCCTTTCTCTTAGTAGTAGCAAGTTTTTAAGAAAGCAAGTTACTAGTTATGAGAAGTTAGAAGTTCCAATTGGCATTATTTTCCCGCACATGAAATTTCAAATTCCTTCTGGCAAGCAGACAGAATGGAGCCTGTTTACTTTAGGCTGATGAGATTTGACATACTCAGTGTGCTATACCATAAACTTGTTTATTTTAGTCTGAATATGGACTAATATAAATAGGATTATATTACACTTTTTGTAAGGCTTGGTAGATTTCTGATTTGACACTGAGTCTAGGTGTAGACTTTCAATTATAACATGATAGTCTTGAACTTTTAACAGACAATCTAATATTATGAGTGGAATCTCATCCTCTGGTTGTTGAGAAATTTCTTTTTTGTCTCAACTGCAAAACCTAATTTCAGAAAACGTTATATTGCTTTACAGAGGACTTCTTTGTAGCTTTTTAGTCCTTAGCTACTTATAGCTTCAGAATTTTGTGATTTTATTGATGAAAAGACATTCAAACAAGATTCATTTTTTTGACTGAAATGTTCTGCTTTGAAACTGCCAATTTTCTCTGTAGTTTCTTGATAAAGACATTAACTTAGCTCGTATCTTTGTTTGAAAGCAACAGCTCTGCCTGTGCAAAGACTAAGCTTTGAACTCCTGATTCAAATAGGGCATTAGTGACAAATGGCTCATTAATGACAAATCCTATGAGGACAAATCACTTCTGATGTTCATTTTATCCCTCAGTGATCTTCTTTCTGGCCCTTGTTTCCTTTTTTAAAAAATTTTTATTATTCATTTATTCACATGTGCATACATTCTTTGGGTAATTTTCCCCCCTGCCCCACTCTCCTATCCTCTCTACCCTTCCCTCCCTTGCTTCCAGGCAGAACCTGTTCTGCCCTTATCTCTAATTTTGTTGAAGAGAAGACATAATAAGGAAGACAAAGCATTTTTGCTAGTTGAGATAAGGATAGCTATACAGAAAGATTCCTAGCATTGCTTTCATGTACAAATGTGTTACAATCCATGCTGATTCATCTGTAATTGATCTTTACACTGGTTCCTGATCCCCTTCTCATGTTAACCTCTGTCACTTTAAGGTTTCTGTATTAGTTCCTCTGGAGTGGGGACAACAACTGCTTTCATGTTTTGGGTTTTCTACCTATTCCCATATCTCCTGCATGTGCTCTCCCCTTAGCATGTGATCCAAGTCCAACCACATTGCTGCATTTGCCCTAGATCTAAAGTCCGAATATGAGGGAGAACATACGATTTTTGGTCTTCTGAGCATGGCTAACCTCGCTCACAATGATGTTCTCCAGTTCCATCCATTTACCTGCAAATAAGATTTCATTCTTCTTCATGGTTGAGTAAAATTCCATTGTGTATAAATACCACATTTCCTTGATCCACTCATCAGTGGTGGGGCATCTTGGCTGTTTCCATAACTTGGCTATTGTGAATAGTGCTGCAATAAACATGGGTGTGCAGGTGCCTCTGGAGTAACCTGTGTTGCATTCCTTTGGGTATATCCCCGGGAGTGGGATTGCTGGATCATATGCCAGTATTGGTTTACATTTTTAAGAAGCCTCCCAATTTTTTTCCAAGTGGTTGCACCAGCTTGCATTCCCACCAGCAGTGTACGAGGGTTCATTTTTCCCCACATGTTTTTGTTGGTGTTGCTAATGATGGCTATTCTAACAGGGATGAGGTGGAATCTTAGTGTGGTTTTAATTTGCATTTCCTTCATGGCTAGAGATGGTGAGCATTTTTTCATGTGTTTTTTTCCATTTGATTTCTTCTTTTGAGAAAGTTTTGTTTAGTTCAGTTGCCCAGTTGCCCATTTCTTAACTAGTTCATTGATTTTAGAACAGTTTAGTTTCTTGAGTTCCCTGTATATTCTAGTTATCAATCGCTTGTCTAATGTATAGCTGGCAAATATTTTCTCCCACTCTGTGGGTGGTCTCCTCAGTTTAGAGAACATTTCTTTTGTTGTGCAGAAGCTTTTAAATTTTATGGAGTCCCATTTGTCCATTCTTTCTTTTAGTTGCTGAGCTGCTCGGTTTCTGTTGAGGAATTCCTTGCCTATACCTATTACTTCCAGAGTGTTTCCTACTCCCTCCTGTACAAGCTTCAGAATTTCGGGTATGATATTAAGGTCCTTGAACCATTTTGAGTTGATACTAGTACAGGGTGATAGACATCAATCTAGTTTTAGCAACATTTGTTGAAGAGGCTGTCTTTTTTGCATTGTATATTTTTGGCACCTTTGTCAAAAATGAGGTGAGTATAGTTGTGTGCATTCACATCCAGGTCCTCTATTCTGTTCAAGTGGTCTTCATGTCTGTTTTTGTGCCAGTACCATGATATTTTTATTGCTATTGCTTTGTAATATAGTTTGAAGTCATGTACTGTGATACCTTTATCATTGCTCTTTTTGCTGAGTATTGCATTGGCTATTTGTGGTCACTTGTGTTTCCAAATGAACTTTAGGGGAAACTTTTCAATCTCTGTGATGAATGTCATTGGGATTTTGATGGAAATTTCATTAAACTTGTAGATTGCTTTTGGTAGTGTAGCCATTTTTACTATGTTGATCCTACCAATCCATGAGCACAGGAGATCTTTCCATCTAATGTAGTCTTCCTCGATCTCTTTCTTCAGGAGTTTGTAATTCTCCTTGTAGAGGTCATTCACATCCTTTGTTAAATTTACTCCTAGGTATTTGATTATTTTTGAGACTGTTGTAAATGGAATTGTTTCCATATATTTCTTTTCAATTTGTTCTTGTTAGAGTACAGAAAACCTAATGATTTTTGTAAGTTGATTTTGTATCCTGTCACCTTGCTATAGCTGTTTATGGTGTCTAAGAGGTTTTGGGTAGAGTTTTTTGGGTCTTTAAGATAAAGTATCATATCGTCTGCAAATAGGGGCATTTTGCCAGTTTCTTTACCTGTTTGCATTCCTTTTATTCCTTCTTCTTGCCTAATTGCTCTGGCTAGAAATTCCAGTACTATGTTGAATAGGAGTGGGTATAGTGGGCACCTTTGTCTTGTTCCTGATTTTAGGGAGAATAATTTCAGTTTTCAACAGTTAAGTATGATGATGGCTGTAGGTTTGTCACATATAGCTTTTACAATATTGAGGTACATTCCTTCTATTCCTAGTTTTCTTAGAGCTTTTATCATGAAGTGGTGTTGGATCTTGTTGAAGGCTTTCTCTGCATCTATTGAGATGGTCAAGTGGTTTTTGATTTTGCTTCTATTGATGTGCTGTATTACATTTATAGATTTGCATATGTTGAACCACCCCTGCATCCCTAGGATGAAGCTGACTTGGTCATGGTGTGTGGTCTTTCTGATGTGTTATTGGATTTGGTTTGTCATTATTTTACTGAGGATTTTTGCATTGATATTCATTAAGGAAATTGGCCTATAGTTCTCCTTTTTGGACGTGTTTTTTTTTTCTGGTATAGGTATGAGAGTATTATTGGCTACATAAAATGATTTAGGCAGTGTTCCTTCCCTTTCTATTTTGTGGAACAGAATAAGGAGGGTTGGTATTTGTTTTTCTTTAAACATCTGATAGAATTCAGCAATGAATCCATCAGGTCCTGTACTTTTCTTTTTTGGGAGACTCATGATTGCTGTTTCAATTTCATTTTGCTTTATAGAACTATTCAGGTGATTAATATCCTCTTGTTTCAGTTTTGGATGGTTGTAAGTTTCTAGAAATCTGTCCATTTCTTCAATTTTTTAAAAATTTATTAGAGTATAAGCTCTCAAAGTAGTCTTTGATGATGTCCTGGTGTTTGTTGTTAGCTCCCCTTTTGCATTTCTGATTTTACTGATTTGGGTTTTTTCTCTGATCATTTTAGTAATGTTTGCCTGGGGTCTATCAATCATATTTATTTCTTCAAAGAACCAACATTTTGTTTCATTGATTCTTTGTATGTGTTTTTTTGCTGTTGTTTCTATTTCATTGATTTCAGCCCTTATTTTAAATATTTCTGTCCTTCTGCTTGTTTTGGGATTTGCTTGTTCTCGTTTTTCTAGGAGTTTGAGCTGTACTATTAGATTATTGATTTGAGATCTTTCTGTCCTTTTAATATATGCACTCATGGCTATAAACTTTCTTCTTAGGACTGCCTTTCTTGTGTCCCATAGGTTCTGGTAGGTCATGTTTTCATTTTCATTAACTTCCAGGAACCTTTTCATTTCTTCTTTCATTTCATCAATGACCCATTCATCATTGAGCAATGTTTTGTTCAGCTTCCAATTGTTTACATGCATTTTACTTCTGTTTTTGTTGTTGCTTTTTAGTTTTAATGCATTGTGGTCATATAGAATACATGGGGTTATTGCTATATTCTTATATTTGCTGAGGCTTGCTTTCTGCCCTAAGATACAATCAATTTTAGAGAAAGTTCCATGTGCTGCCGAGAAGGATGTATATTGTGCAGAAGTTGGATAAAATATTCTGTAGACATCAGCTATGTCCATTTGATCTATGGTGTGATTTCATTTTAGGATTTCTTTATAGATTTGTTGTTTGGATGATATATCCATTGGTGATAGGGGGGTATTAACTTCTTCCACTAGCACTATGTTGGCGTTTATATATGTTTTTAGGTCATTCAGAGTATATTTGATGAAATTGGGTGCACTAATGTTGGGTACATATAGGTTGATAATTGTATTGCCTTTGGTGTATTTCCCCTTTTATTAGTATGGAGTTTCCTTCTTTATCTTGTTTCATCAATGTATGTTTGAAATCTACTTTGTCTGAGATAAGTATTGCTTCCCCTGCCTGTTTTTGGGTGCCATTGGCTTGGTAAATCTTCTTCCAGCCACTGCTTATTTCTGTCTATGAGATGGGTCTCTTATAGGCAGCAAATTGTTGGATCTTTCTTTTTAATGCAGTTTGTCAATAGGTGTCTTTTGATGGGGGGAATTAAGTCCATTAATATTCAGTGTTAGTATTGATAAGTATTTGGTAATGCCTGTCATTTAGTTGTCTTTGTTGTTTAAGGGTTTGATTGTGTACAGCTGAATCAATGAAACTACTTTTTTCCCTTTTCTTCTCCTGTAGTTTGGTATTGCCTGCACTTTCATGGTTTTGTTTGCTTTCAATTTCTGTGTACAGAATGCCTTGGAGAATCTTTTGTAGTAGTGGCTTGGTGGTCATATATTGTTTTAGTTTCTGTTTGTCATGGCAGATTTTTATTGCCCCATCTATTTTGAATGATAATTTTAGTTGATAAAGTATCCTAGGGTTGTAAGTTATTTTCATTCAGTGCCCGGAAGACCTCATTCCATGCTCTTCTTGGTTTTAAGCTTTCTGTTTAGAAATCTGCTGTGATTTTTATGGGTTTACCTTTGTACATTATTTGTTTTTTCTCTCTTGCAGGCTTCAACATTCTTCCTCTACTCTGTGTCTGTTGCTTTAGTGATCATATGTCGTGTGGTATTTCTATTTTTTTCAAGTGTGTTCAGTGTTCTGGAGGTTTTCTGTACCTGAATGGGCATAGTTTTCTCTAGATTTGGGAAATTTTCTGTTATTATTTTGTTGGATATATTGCACATTCATTTTGTTTGCTCCTTTTCTTCATTGTCCATGATCCTCAGGTTTGGAATTTTGATGGAGTCAGTGAGTTCTTGCATATTTGTTTCACAGGTCTTGAGTTGTTTAACTAATAGTTATTCAGTTTTTGCTTTAATTGCCATTTCATCTTCAAGTTCTGAGATTCCATCTTCTGTTTGTTCTATTCTGGTGGAATGGCCTTCCATTTTGTTTTGTATTTCTGTTTCCATTTGTCTCTCTGTTTATGGTGTTCTGTTTCAGTTTGGTGTTTATTTAGGGCTCCTATAATTTCATTTATTTGTTTTTGTTTTTTCTCATATTCTTTATTTTTGTTGTCTTGGAATTTCTTGAGTGCCTCCTGTACGTTTTGGTTGACCTTGTCTAGTAACATCTCTATGAAATTCTCAGTGATTTCTTGCAGGATTTCTTATTTCAGGGTATTCTAGTGAGTTTTGTTGGGTTCCTTGGTATAGTTTATCTTGGTTTTGTTGGAGTTTGGATCTGTATCTGGGTCTGGGTATCTGTTTTCTTCATTTCACTCTGAATCCTGCACTAATTTATTTTTGGTGGGAGAATGTTTTCCATTGCTTTTTCATATTCCTATATTTCCACCAGATACTCTTTCACTCCCTGGACTGTGTAATTTGGTATTAGCTGAGTTACAATGGTAATACTAACAAAACCAAGAAAAAAGGAGAAAAAAAGAAAAAGAAAGATAAAAGAAACATAGAAAAAAAAAGGGAAAAAATGGGAGAGATAGTGGACAGTCAAACAGCAAACCAGACAGCCAAACCCTTAAAGAAAGGCAAAAAAAGAAATAAAAATCACCAGTTCTGGAACAGTAGAATTACAGTCTTAGTTGATCTGATGTTACTCCTTTAGCATCCAGTCCTGTCTGTCTGTGTCTCTTAGGCAGGTTTGGAGCCCTCCTGTGGCAGGCCTGTCATGCAGGGGCCTGGTGGAGTGGCTATCCCATAAGCCTGCAGAGCTGGGTTCTGGAGAGGCCTGAAGGATGGGATGCCCAGTGTGGTGAGCATCTGGTGGGCCCCCGGTGGGCCCCCATAGATCTGGGGCCTGGTGGGGCCAAGGGGTGGGGAACCTGGTGGGGCAGAAATCTGGCAGTCCCACAAGGAGCTGTGGCCTGTTGGGGCCCAAGTGGTGTGGAGCCCAGCGGGGCTGGGATTGGCAGTCCCATGGGAAGCTGGGGTCTGGCATGGCCTGAGGGGAGGTGAACTAGCTGTCTCATGTGGAGCTGAAGCCTGGCAGGACCTGAGGGGCAGAGAACCAGGCAGATTGGAGCACCTGCTACAGGGGCTAATGGGGTGGGGACTTGGCAGGCCAGTTGTTCTTTTAGTAGATCATGGTGTGGAGAAGCCTTCCACACTGAATATAGGGGTTCAGAGTGCCAAAGTTTCTGCTCTCCCTGTTCCTTTACCTTAGCCAAGTGTGTCTCCAGTGTCTCAGCAAGGTCCCTAATCCATGGAGCTCATGCAGTCTGTGGCTGTGTTCTAGTCACCAACTTGGATCCATCCTTCGCATTTCATTTCCTGCTTCTGAAGCATCCAGGTGACTTCCTATGGTCATGCAGTCAGAAGATTTCACACAGCTGCTGGAGCTGTGTAGTCTAGGAACCCACCCACTTAGTAGACCCATGGCAAATATGGGGGTCCTTGTTTCTTTAGTAGACTTATACTGCTTTTTAAGTGGAAGTTATTTCTAGTGTTTTTTTTTCAATGTAGGTGCTGGTGCAATTCAAGATATCTTATCCTTTTGTTTTATAATATGTTTTAAGCACTGAAACACTGGAACACTAGTGCAATCAATTTTGTTTATATATGCATCATGTACAAGGCTACCAGTATTGTGTATTGAATTTGAAAGACATACTCACTATTTTACGACTCTAAGTAACAAGAAACATGCTTAATAAAATAATGGAAGAGTTTGTCCTTATGTGTGTAGTCATAGTGTCATTTCTAGATTTAATGTATATATATGTTTATATATATGTATATATATATGTTTCAAGTGTGATGAAGAATGAGGAAAGTTGTTTTATTCCAAATAATTTGAAGTCATTTAATAATTTTCCTGACTGAATTGTGTTTTCTTTGTGCACTTCAAATGTAATGATGACTTTCACATAGTAAATTGCTATATAATATAATAGCATAATTTTGCCTATTATGACACAGATTAACATGACTTTTTGAAATATTCACATATTTTAAAGTAAATTTTCTGGGATGGGTGTATAGCTCAATGTTAGAATACACTTGCCTATCACTGTATCAATAATAAATAAAAATACATTTCTTTAAAATTATTTGTAAAATAATTTGTGCATAGTTTATTAATATATGTTTTTAACAATGTTAGGAATAAATAAAATAATCCTTAGAAAAATGATTGGCAAAAATTTACATTCCACTTAATAGGTTGGCTGTTTCTCATTTTCATGATTGTATTTATAGAAGAGCAATGGGAGAAAATTTCCTTAATAATTCTGAATTTCTGAACATATTTCCTTCTTCAGTATTTTTCCATTGGTATGCATAGCCTTTCTGTCAGGTCTATGATGTAAAAACAACTTAAGTGAAGAAAGGTGTTTAAACATTCACATGTTTTTATGCAATGCCAAGTAACTGATTCAAGTGATTTTGTTCTTTTTAGTATTCAGTTGTTCTTTTAAAATATTCATAATATCCATTTGTTCCAATGTTTCAGTGAAAGTCATAATTTTACTGTTATGTGGTTTTCTCAGTTGTCATATTGTTATTTGGATGAGTGAAATGTACATTCATTTGTAAATGCAGCAGTTAACTGCACATGATCTGAAATAAAATCTCAATCACTTCAAATAATTAGGCAGGTAGTAAGAACAAGCTGAAGCAATCCACAGGTTAGAGATACAGTATAGAATTGGATTAATCATGGGGGGTATAAAATGTAGCATTAGTCAGTTCCATCATTGTATGAAAATCATTCAGTGTACTAAAACAAACATAGATATATGGCCTACCATGTCTCAGTTATAGAATGCATACACACACACACACACACACATACAAACACACACACACACACACACACACAAACTGTAGCATATAGCTCTAAAGGCAAAAATCAAGCTGAAATCAAGCATAAGGGAAAATGATGCAATTGAGAGACAAAGTGAACACAACATACATGCAACATATGAGGCCATTACCTATGTAACATGGCATAATATTTTACAGTAAACTTTTTTCTATAACTGGAAGAGATGCATTTAAAAATAATAAACATCAAATAGTAAATATATAAAAAGTATCAAGTTTTATATTCTGCATATATGTTGTGTTATATATTCATATGATTTACAGCACAGTAGGTTTGCTAACACGAACATAACAACATACATGTGAATAGATAGTCTTCAGAATGTCATAGAACACACTATTATGTCATTGGGCAGTAAGATTTTTTTCAGATCTATTATAATCTTAATCCAGCATCATATATGAGGTCTTTCTTTGACTGAAATGTGATTATGTAGAGACTAACTGTACTGAGGGTAAAAAAAAGTCATATTCAGTACACATGTATGTAAATGCAAAAATGATACCTGTTGAAACTGTTCCATGAATCAGGGGAGGGGAGATAAAGAAGAGCAGTTGAGGGGGTGAATTCAGATATGGTATACTTGATACATTGTAAGAACCTTTGTAAATACCACAGTGTATCCCCACTCAGCACAAAAATAAAGGAAAAAAATTTTTAAAAATCACATTCATCTGAAGTGGTATTTAAATTAAATAAATGAGTAAATAATTCATAACTTAAATAATACCTCAAGAAAGCTTATGATATTGTTTATAATCCCTCTGTTTGCTATTTCATTCAGTCTTAGTTAGGTAACTTAATCAATTTTTGTATTTTTAAGGAAAAGAATTTAAAAGTAAATTATTAATTGATTTAATATTCTAAATATATTTTGTCGCACAGTGGGACATTTTGACTAGTAAAACTCATACTCTTATCTGAAGTAGGACAATATTAACTTGAAGCAATTTGAGCAAGAGACAGACACAATCCCTAACAGTTAAATATGATATTAAAAAAAACTCCAGTTTTTCTACTTTGATTGATATTATGTTAGGTTATTAATTTTATACTTCATGTATTTTGAAGAATGCATGACAGGAAATTTCATCAATGTACATGTTTTTGTCAACTTTATCTACTTGCACAAAGACATGACTATTGTTCAATTTAAATTTTATTCAAATTTTCTATACAAATTTACTATCCTTAAACACAAGAGATGTATGGAAGCAAAATGAAAAACAAAACTGATACTCATAAATAAATAACACTTATGTTAAATACCCCTATAAAATTATAGGCACAGAAGCAGACATTGCCTTAAAATTGACACCAAGAAAAAACTGCACCAATTTAATGTCTTATATTTGTGGAAAATAGTTTTAGACTTTATATTTCAAAACTAGAAGTACAATGTGTTTTGAAGAGTTACCTTTACTTTACTGTAATTTATAACAATGAAATATCTTGAATATTTTGTCACATAGCTTAATGGAAAATAATGAGGTAAAAGGATCACACAAAGCATGAGGAAATGGAAAAACAGAATTATTCAGTGCTTTGATGTTAAGTTAATATTACCTTAAGAATACAATAATTCCTTTCAGTCTAAGAGACCCTTGCATTTTTTTCATGTAGGCCTTACTAATTGACTTTCCTTTGGAATTTGATGTCAAAAAAATATTTCATCATAGCCAATAATTTCACTCTGCATTGGTCTTTGTTTATTTAGTAAAATTGTTAGCAGCAGAAAATTATATAGGACTGAAAAACATGTTTTTATAAAAACAGAATGGTACTCACCCAAAACAGATATAAAGACCAGTGGAACAGATGACCCGGCTATGAATCCACATAGCTGATTTTCTTATAAAGGTGCCAAAAACATACAATGGGGAAAAGACAGTCTCTTCTACAAATGTTGCTGGGAAAACTGGATATCCACCAGCAGAAAACTGAAATTAGATCCATGTATAAGCATGAACTCAACAGGGATTAAACACCTTAAAATAAGATCTGAAACCTTGAAACTAGTACAGGAAAAAGCAGGGAATACACTGGAAGCAATAGGCATAGACAAGGACTTGCTCAGTAGAACTCAGATGGCTCAGTAACTAAGAGAAAAGATGGACAAAATAAGACGGCATGAAATTAAAAAGCTTCTGAACAACAAATGTTTTCTAAATTGAAGAGGCCACCCACAGAAAATCTTTGCCAGCTATGCATTAGACAAGGGACCAATAACCAGAATATATATGAAATAGATTTTACTCAGCCAAAAAGAATGAAATTTTGTCATTCACAGGTAAATGGATGGAACTGGAGAATATGATCTTAAGTGAAGTTAGCCAGACTCAGAAAGCCAAAAGCTGCATGGTCTCTTTCACATGTGGAGTATAGAACTAATACAAATGCAGCAATATTATGAAACACTGGTCACACTAAGGGGAGGTCATGCACAGGAGGGATTGGGAAACTAAGAACTTGAATATGGTTGATACTCTCTAGACAAGAATGAATGTAGAAATTTTATACTGACTGAAAGTACCATACATAAGAAAGAGACTAAGGTAGAAAGAAGAAAATTAGAGAAGAAAAACCAATTGGGGTTATAATACATCCATACATGGAAATATCACAAGGAAACTCCTTGTGTAGCTACCATTATCCCAAACAAGCCAACATGTCATGCTTTGTTCTATTTTTTCTCTTGTTTTCTTCTACAAAATCAGAAAACAGGAGGGGAGAACAAGTCCTGTCCAGGGGGGAGGGTTGACACTCATGGGAGGAGGGAGGTGATAGGGAAAGGGGGTAAGAGGGTGAATACCTTGCAAAAGTGTGTACACATTTATGTAAAATGTGTAAAAATGATATCTTTTGAAACTATTCCAGGGATCAGGGGAGAAGGGATAAAGGAGAATGGTAAAGAGGGTGAATTCATGTGTGTTGTATTTGATACATTGTAAGAACCTGTGTAAATGCCAGGATGTACTTCTACCCATCACAACAAAGGAAAAAAGAAAAGAGTTCTATGTCTGTATAAGGAAAATGAACTGTTTCATTTGGTTAAAAGATTTCTTTGTTAATAAATGTGTAAAATCCAAAGTAGAAAGTAAATATATAGAAAGATGTTTCTTTTATATATAGATATATTTATATCTTTACCTTAATTTGAGATAAAAGGCTTTGTTTTGGAAATGTGAAAATGCCTCATGATGAGCAAATATACATAAGATAATATTCCAAAGAATTGTTTTGATTTCAAATAGCCTGCTTCTTACTATCAAAATCTGTTTGATAACTTTAATATATGTGGGTACTATATTTGTATGATTCTCCAAAGGAGATTTGTCCAGCATTGGAAAAAGAGACAAGTCAGTAGAGTATGTTCTGAAGATCATTTTCAGGTTGACTCAGACTTCACATCATATACCTTTGATAGGTGGAAAATAATTGACATGTTTTGAATCATAACATGAGGGAATAATACTCTATTCTGTTCAAATCACTGATTGTTACACTGAAAGATTGGCCAACCATTGGAATGTATCCAAAATAGTCCTTTATGGTAATTTTTTTATAAATGTTTATCTCTATGGGAAATTTTAAGTGATAATTCTTAAAATTACTGCAATCTTTGTTTCTCTTTTTTCTTTTGGCAGTACTGGTGTTTGAATTCAGGTCTTGCCCTTGCTAGCTAAGTGCTTTACAACCAGTCCTTTTATTCCTTAGTTATTTCAGATAAAATCTCCCTTTTTCACCAGACTGTCTTAGACAGCAATCCTCCTACTTAGGCCTCACATGTAACTGGGATGACAATAATGCTCCAAAACACCCCACTTCATTTGCTGAGACAGGGTCTCACTAACTGTTTACATAGGCTGGCTTTGAACCATCATCCTTTCTATCTCCACCTCCTGATTAGTTAAGATCACAGGCATGAACCACTAAACCTGGCCTAAATTAATGCAATCTTAAAGATGATCTGGATTAACATTATGTGCAGTACAAAATTATGCCATAAACAACTCAGAGGGATGGTTATTTACAGATCAGCCTGTGCTTAAACACAATGATTAATAATGCTAATTTCCAAGGCATCATGTTTCACTGTTGGGAAAATCTACATGGAAGAATTAAGGTTAATGGGTGAGTGATCAAATACTTTATATGCAAATATTGAAACTTCACAAAGAATGAAACATATTATACTATACAATCAATACATGCTAAAAAGACAGAGAGAGGAACTGGGAATATTTGTCATTTGAGCTAAACAGAAAATTTGCATTTTTGTACCTACCAACCATTGATTTGAGATACACATAACTGTGGTGATAATGAATCTATAGCAAAATTTTGAAAAATCACTCACTGATCCAAGACTTTTTTAAGATTGAAAACTACAAGACATCAGACAGTGTGTCTACAATAAAGGCAATGGCAATAATATGTTACCATTAAACAATTAATAGACTTTAAAATGTCTACAAGTTTTAATATACTTTTCATATTAACATATATCTGGAAAGTTATCTCTTAAGAAAATGAAATAATGAATAATGTTCATTTCCATGAACTAAAAGGGAAAAGGAATCTCTTCCTTCTTTTCTCTAAGTAGTTGTACAGTTTAAATATACAAATAGTTTTGTGTTGACAAATTCTGCAGTCTTATATAAATGTGCCATATTATACTTTAATTATATTGTCCATCAATTCAAGAACTGATTTAATTCCATCAGCTATATACTTTAACAGAATGAACTTCTAATTGTTTATAATGAACTTTGATTCACTCATTATTACAAAAAAATAGACATCTAGTTAAATACATTATTCCATGAGATTAATTTCATGAATTAATATGTGAAAAACTGAGTGTATCAGGGAAAAGTATTACACTATGAATGTCAAAAAAGAGCAAGTTTTTTAGTGACTAATGATGCCATCGAAAGGAATCTAGAACTGCCAATTTGGTCACAAGCATATATTTCCTTTGAGTAAAATCATCCTAGGCTGCATCAGTAAGTTATAAAAAAGCTTATTTTCAATTTAATCAAACATGCTAATAGACTGAATAAACTGATCAGACCATTTTTGGGTTTTGACTCACATAGATAAAAAAAGGATTAGGTGAAATGCAAACAGTTCAGTAAGTTCATACAACTGACTCCTAAATGTGGTGTCTTTGCTACACTGAAGAGAAAGTTAACCTTTCAGGAGTGTGTGTGTGTGTGTGTGTGTTTGTGTGTGTGTGTGTATTTGTGGGAGGATGCTGGCTGTGGCATAGATATCACGTCCAATTCAGTAAATATTGCCATCATTATATTCATTAATCCATTTAAAGTGGTAAAATCAGAGCATACAATTAATAATTAAATAACAAATCAAAGGGTTAAAATGAAACTCATAATAGTATCTGTTTAATATGGTTGTGATCAAGAGTAAATGAGATTATATGAGATTAAGAAATTTTAGCACGAGGTAAAAATTCCTTATTGTTACTGTTTTCAACTTAGTTAAATAAAGAGCAAATGGTCATTATAAGCCAGGTGTTGCCATAAACAGCTTCAGCAATGTGGTAGGATAAAAATAAACTTGAAAAAATTAGCTTTTCTATACACCAACAATGAACAAATTGGGAAACAATACATGAAAACAATTCTATTTATAATAGCCTCAAAAAAAAAATCAAATACCTAGGAGTAAACTTAACAAAGGATGTGAATGACCTCTACAAGGAGAACTACAAACCTCTGAAGAAAGAGATTGAGGAAAACTACAAAAGGTGGATAGATCTCCCATGCTCATGGATTAGTAGTATCAACATAGTAAAAATGGTTATACTACCAAAAGCAATCTACATGTTCAACACAATTCCCATCAAAATCTCAATGGCATTCATCACAGAGATGGAAAAATCTACCCTAAAGTTCATTAGGAAACACAGAAGACCATGAATAGCCAAGGCAATACTGAGCAAAGAGAGCAACACTAGAGGTATCACAATACCTGACTTCAAACTATACTACAGAGCCATAGCAATAAAAACAGCATGGTACTGGCACAAAAACAGACATGAATACCAGTGGAACAGCATAGAGGACCTGGATATGAATCCACATAGCTATGCCCACCATATTTTTTGACAAAGTTGCCAAAAATATACTATGGAGAAAATAGTCCCTTCAAAAAATATTGCTGGAGAAAGTGGTATCTGCCTGCAGAAAACTGAAACTATATCCATGTCTATCACCCTGTACTAATATCAACTCAAAATGGATCAAGGACCTTAACATCAGACCTGAAACTCTGAAGTTAGTACAGGAAGGAGCAGAGAATACTCTGGAAGCAATATGAATAGTCAAGGACTTCTTCAATAGAACCCCAGGAGCCCAACAACTAAGGGAAAGGATGGACAAGTGGGACTAAATGAAATTAAAAAGCTTCTGCACAACAAAAGAAATGGTCTCTAAACTGAAGAGACCACCCACAGAGTGGGAGAAAATATTTGTCAGCTATACATCAAAGGACTGATAACCAGAATATACAGGGAGCTCAAAAAACTAAACTATCCCCAAATCAATAAAACAATAAAGACATGGGCAACTGAACTAAACAGGACTTTTTCAAAGGTAGAAATCCAAATAGCCAAAAAACGTGAAAAAATGCTCACCATCTCTAGCCATAAAGGAAATTCAAATCAAAACCACACTAAGATTCCACCTCACCCCTGTGTAGAATAGCTATCATCAAAAACACCACCAAAAACAAATGTTGGCAAGGATGAGGGGAAAAAGGAACCCTCATACACTGCTGGTGGGAATGTAAGCTAGTAAAACCACTTTGGAAAACAATATGGAAGGGAAGCTTCCTAAAAAACCAAACATAGATATATTATATGATCCAGCAATCCCACTCCTAGGGATATACCCAAAGGAATGTGACTCAGGTTACTCCAGAGGCACCTGCACACCCATGTTTATTGCAGCACTATTCACAATAGCCAAGTTATGGAAACAGCCAAGATGCCCCACCACTGACGAATGGATTAAGAAAATGTGTTATTTATGTACAATGTAATTTTACTCAGCCATGAAGAATGAAATCTTGTCATTTCCAAGTAAATGAATGGACCTGGAGAACATAATCTTAAGTGAAGTTAGTCAGGCTCAGAAGGCCAACAACCATATGTTCTCCCTGATATGTGGACTTTAGACCTAAAACAAATGCAGTAATATTATTGGACACTGGTCACATGCTAAAGGGAGAACACACACAAGAGGAATAGTGAAAGATAGGAAACCAAAAACTTGAAAGTGTTTGATATGCCCACTGTAAAGTAGCTAGTATAGTAACCTTAAAACGACAGAGGTCACTATGGGAAGGTGACTGGGAAGTAGTGAAGGGGTCTGGTAGATATGCCAATTTCAGTTGTAATACACATGTGTATGGAAGCAATACTAAGAATCTCTCTGTACAGCTATCCTTATCTCAAACTAGCAAAAACACTATGTCTTTCTTACTATTGCTTATGTCTTCTCTTCAACAAAATTGGAGAAGAGGGCAGAACAGGTTCTGCCTGAAAGCAAGCAAGGTGAGGGGGAGAAGGAGGGGATGGGGGCAGGAGGTAGGGATGGCCCAAACAATGTGTGCACATATGAATAAATGAATATAAAAACCAAAAAAAAAAAAAGCCAGGTGTTGCATTAGTGCTGGGGATAAAGTGGTTAAAATAGAGTTTTGGTTCCTGGTTTCATGGAGTTTAGTCTTCTGGCAGGATTCTAGATGTAGAATAAAAGGTCATATAACTAATATCAAATGCAACTGTTAAATTCTATGAAATAAAGTTGTATGTATGTTATGATGAGAGTCTATTAGGAGGAGAAATTAGTAAAATAGCTAATACATTCTGTGGCAATAATTGAACTTCAGAATTTGGATTTTGGTAACAAGTGTCTATGGGTTCACATCATTTTCTGCATTTGCCATGTTCTACAGTATGCTGGAAGTAGAGAATTTCATTTATCTTTTCACTGTCTCCTATGGATCGCTACTGGTTTGAGTGTTGGGAGCTTAGTCCTCAGGTGATAATATAAGAAATGGTGGAACTTTAAGAGATGGAGCTTAACTGAAGTTCTGAAGAGTGGGATCTCTGAATAGTGATACAGGATTTGGAGATGTGATTGCTGTTTACCACATGTGTTTTCCATCATTCACCATGGGGCAGGCATCAAAGCTGGCACTATGCTATTTGGACATTCAAATGTCAAAATTGTGACCTAAATAAATCTGTTTTCTTCATAAGATTAGGTTGCCTCAAGTATTTCATTATAGCAAAGAAAAGTAAACTTATACACCATCTTTATGAGAAAACATAATAAATATTTTTTGATTAAATTATATGTTCATGGCAGTATTCTATGTATTATTAAGTTTATAAAAAATGCTTAAGACTTGCCTCTTAATTCTACAAAGCTCAAAATATGATGAAGAGAGTCAATCTTACATGCTGTACTCTAAAATCTGGCAGAGAAAAACGTCCTATCTTTTTATTTCTTTTTTTAGAAAAGTGTCCGGAACATAGCATGAGCTCAACAACTTCTATTATTATTGTATTGTTATTGTCAGTGGAAAATATATTACCACAATTAACTGCAAAGTAATAAATACCGTCCAATTTACAGAAAGCTTTCTGTGTTGGTTAAAATCCTGGATTTCTCATCACTACTGACACTCCACCCTTGATCTGTCTCCCTTATTTATCCACAATCTCTAACTGGGGCTATTGCAATATTCTCCTCCTCCTTTGCCATCCTGAATGTGGAGAAAAAAAATATGGTTCAAATAGTTCAATGCATACGCATAAAATTTCCACAGACATCAATTTAAGTAAAAATGTAAACCAAAAAAAAAATAAAATAGACTGACCATGTCCTAACATTTCCTACATAATGTTTTTTCACTGTCTCTGCCTTTATCTTTTATCTCTCTCCATTTTTCTCTAGTTACAATAGCCTAAATGGAAATTTTTTAAAAGCAGCAAACACACTCCTATCTCAAGTACTTCCCATTGTTCTTCATCTTTCTGGAGCATTCTTTCCTGAAATATCACCATTACCAACTCTAATTTCTTTTGAGTCTCTGCGCATATTTTCATATCATAGTTTTCTCTGACAATCCCATGCAAAATAATACCAGAAACTACTTTTCTTAAATTCTTAGCCTGACACATTACAACCTCAAATATTGGAATTTTATAAAAATTACAAACATTGTAATATTTCAATGCATATTATTTAAACTCTTCCCCCACCCTAGGATATGAACTCAATGAAAAAACCCACAAATGTTTTCTTTACTGCTATACTTTCAGCAGCAGAATGGTGCTTAAGTCATAGTGTGTTCTTGATAAAGACTGGTGAAGGAAATAAATTGTTGGATTGTCCCAACCATATAAATTCAAGTCTACAGCATCAAAATTGTAGTCTAAAGCCAAATTAAATTGATTTGTTCATCCTTGGTTTACTCCTCAAAAAATGGCATAAGTTATTTCATCATGCAGCATATTTTAATTATTATAATTTTGATGAGGTTGATATGCTGTTCTGTGATTGTATAAGTATTTCACATGTACAGGTTACATGCTGAAATCATAGTAGAAATACTAGGTTTTGCATATGTGTAAGGAAGTAGCTTTGTCTCATTCTTTTACATTCTCCTATAATGTCAGTGCACACACAAAAAAACCTCACAAATGTTGATTTTTCCAATATTCATCTAAATAAGGGAAACATGACTTCTGCTTTAGATCTATACTTATTAAATTATCTTTAACATAGTGAGAGATTTTCCTGATTATAGCAGTAACTAACACTTTTGAAAAATGCACTAATATTAAAATGACATAGAAAAGCAAAGACATAGTTCATGCATAATTTTTAGTTATGATATTCAGATTTTAGATATGATATGTTTATTGGAAACATTTTAAACTTCACTTTGATTTCTGTACCACAAGAATCAAACAGATTAAATCTCTGTTGTACTTTTACAAAGTAAATACTCATATTCTGCATTTCTTAAAGCAAAAACTAACAAAGGTTAAATAATCTAGTTAACATAATTTAGATAGTAAGTAAATGCGCTCAGATTTTAAAGCAGACAGATCTGTTTGAAAAGCAAGCATACACATTTTTTATCCCTCCTATCACATAAAAATCTACAAAATTTGCTTAATGTTTGTTAATGACATGCACTATGTTAAGTGCCTTTGGTTTGTATATGTGTATGTTTGCATGAACATTATCTAAAATGATTTTCTTCCACTACTTACAACAGTCTTGTAATATAATTACTACTCTCTTCACCAGTAAGCATACAAAAATGAAGGGTTTATACAGGAAAACATCAACTTGCCTTCAGAGCCTATGTTCTAGTCTAAGTAATGATGCACTTCCCCTACAAGAAAAGAAACATTCTACTTCCTGTCAAAAGCCAATTCCTCCAAGTATGCTCTTGATCTCATCACCTATCACCTTTTGGGAATATTTTATCCACACTGTCCTATGTGTTTAATTTTTCCCTGTGTTCTGGATGCTTCCCATTAGCATTACAATATGTAGTAGTATCATTCAACTTATAAAAATCATCATTTGACCAATTCCCTCTACCTGTTCTACTCTCTGCTTATTGTCCACTGGTAAATTTCTGAGTTGCTTATTCCTTCTCTTTCTACTATCTCACATTTTCTCAACAATCCAGTAAAATCTGGCAGCTGCCTAACCATCTACCAAAACTTAATTTACTAACATCACCAATTAACTCAATAATGTAAAATTGAATGCATCTTTTATAGACTCATCTTATTTGATTTTCAGCAGTATTTGATGAAGTTGATCATTCCCCTCTTTCAAAATATTTTCTGCCTTTGGCTTTCATGATACTATGACCTTCTGATTTTTTTCTTAGTTCTCTGATTGTGTGTGTGTGTGTGTGTGTGTGTGTGTGTCCTTCACTTCCCATTACTGTGTCATATTTTCTGAGTCCGCAATTTTATTCTTTAATATTTTACTTTCTTTGGGATATATCTGGAGCTCTCATCTTTTCTAAATCTAAATAAACTTTCTAGGCTATGGCATTTTGTCCCATAGCTACAATTATAAGTTAGAAATGTATAACTACTAAAAAATATATAACTTAACTTCTGTTTTCTGCTAAGATCTTCTTATGGGAATAACTGTTATATTAACTGTTGTTTGTATTTTTTCTGTATTTTATGATGACTTGACATTTATTGGCCATGGAGAAACTGTCTACCCCAAGTCTATCCAATTAGAGATAGAAAAGGAATCAACTGGGAGTATACATTTCACATGAAAACCAATCAATCTAGTATCTATAACCTCAATCAATCCTTATATAATTCTCACATATCAAACCAATATTTCCCTTCTCTAAATCATCTACAGCAAAGTACACAAAATCTTGAGACCATTCTTTTAAAAAGCCCAAAGCCCCTACTCAGGCCAATCTTAAACTGTTTATTCTACCCTGATTTTGTTTTCCTATGAAACTTCAATAAAAGCTCTCCCTCATGACTTATTGCTCCTTTCTTCTACCACCTGACCAAAACCTTGCCTTTTGTGGTCCTATGTAACATGATGACTCCCTTTCTGGGTCCTGTGAGTATGATACATTTTTTCCAGGCCTTGTTCTTCTTTTCTCAGTGACTGTGTCAAGTTTACCAAACTTACAGTTACATGCTTAAAATATGTATGCATGATCATATACTTCCCAAGCCTATTTATATATTATATACTGAACATATACAATATTGAAATGATGATTTTTTTCCTTCCAAACTTTCTTTCTGGTAGTATTACTCATGTTAATCAATGGAATCATATTATACTCATACAAATAATTAAGAAACTTTAAACTTTGAATAACTTATTTTCTTCATTCATCACTCACCATTCAGTCCATTAGTAACAGATTTATCTCCAAACTGTATCTCAAAAACTCTAAACATCTATTGCCTAAACTCTACTGTTTTACAACCACTTACATAGTCTAGGACAAAATAATATCTTCCAGGTTCACCCAGCTGGTATTTCTGGTTTTGCTCTTACTTCTATGACTCCAATCTATTTTCCGCCTAACTACCACACAATCTACATTTAAAAAATACTTTCCTGAGAACTATGCAATTTTAATATATTGTCTTACATATTTTATACTGTGTATGTTTTACATCTTTATCCTATCCAATATCTGATATTCAATAAAGCAATTTATTGACCCATAGCAAAGCAATTACCTTCAATTTTTCCATCTATTAAGAAAACTAGAAAATATATTGGAAAGCAGAAACTTAAGAATAGTAATTACTGAAAAAAGAAATCTCTTGAGTCCTATTATCAACCAAAATTTCTCTCTAGAAACACTTAAAGAACATTGTTAAAACTCAAGAAATTTCTACCTATCAGACTATCCATTTGAATAGAAGATACTAAGTTAGGGAAGGCTCAGTGACTGAAATTTGCAGAGAAAAGTAATAAGGAGAAGAGAGCTAAATATAAAAGTGACTCAAAATCTTCACATAGATCCCCTAGGGTCTTTACTAAATGTTAAGCTGACATGCAGGGGAAGAAATTCTATGAGACTACATAGAGAACAACCACCTGGAAGCTGTATGCTGAACAATTCTCAGAATTCATATGGGGGTGAGAAGCATTTTAATCAGCAAAAATTGAAACCTTGGTTAGCATGCAGGAGATTCTGTGAAGAAACTGAAATGGCAGGGCATAAAAAGTAGATTTAAAGTAAACTAAAAATAAAGGATACTTTTAATTAACTTTAACAGTGCTTTAAAAGAGAACATCTAAAAGGATGAGCTGATACAAAATCCTTTCAAAATATCACCTATTTTTGAAGAACTGTAGCAAAATCCAGTTAACATTACTACATAGCATTATAGTGTCCAGCAAAAAATTGATACTTACTAAGCATATAATGAAGCAGGAAAAAAATGTGAAACATAAATAAAGGAAACATACAAAAGAAACAGACACAGAAATAAGAGACGGGATGGAATAAAGAAAGACTTAAAATACTATTGTAACTATGATCAGAGATTTAAAGGAAAACATGAACATAATAAGAAAAACCTTGTAAATAGTTTTTAAAGAATCAAATGCAACTTTTAGACCTGAAAAATACAATAACTATAAAGAAAGATCACTGAAGTGGCTTAGCATAAGATTCAAAATTTTTGAAAAAAGTAGAGGCTTAAAACTACAGCAACAGAAACTATTTTAAAACAAATAGGGAAGAAACCTGAAGAACGAGAAACATCTGAGAAGCTATCATTTGTTAGGCATCTCAGGAAATGCAATGGGCAAATGTAATATAGCACTCAGACTGTACATACAGAAGGTCTCAATATCCATATCTTGAAAGCACATGGGGTAAGCTATACCACTGTCACAAAAGTTACTGTTGTATACATTAAGGTTGTTCATGAAAAACTAGATCTTATTTCATGCTCTTTATCTCTATTACTACCGATACTTGGTTGATTTTCCCCATATCTTTGCCCAACATCCTCTAAGTACATGGTTCCTTTCAGCAAATCTAATTTCTGGGCACTAATTGCTTTTTGGGAGACATTTTTACAAAGCTATGCACAGGAAAACACTCAGCTGATCACAGAATGATTTAAACACAAGTGACAATAATGTGGGCCTCACTGAGAGTGTTTCTGAATCAAATTACCTGTGTAATGAATGTGTGGGAATTTAAAACTATGCTCTGGTTTTATTTATTTATCTATTTCTTTATTTAGAATTTATTTACCACATTTGGTCAAAGCCACATATAATAAATCCCCAAATGAGGCAGGCTTACTAAATACAGTTTAGTTATTGACAATTTATTAATACTGGGAAATTGTAAAAAAAATCTACCAATATAATGAAAGATGTTGATAGTAGGAAACAATGTTTCTGAATTTCTGTATTGTTTTACAACTTTATTGTGAATATAAAAAATCTAAAATTTAAAAACATGAAAAAACTTATCATTGTAATTTTCCACACAAAATATAGGGTGGAATATATTATCATCTCAACTATCAGGAAATTTTATTAATAAAAATGAAACCTGAATTCATGACAAAAGCTTTCTGCAAATTAAAAAAATATAATATTGTCTCTTTGATTAAGAACATGAATAAAAAGGTAAACAGCAAACATTGTGTTTCATTATGAAAGTCTAAGTTGCCATATACAAGAAAGACAAAGATATCCACACTCATTGTACCTACACCACATTCTACTTGAGATCATCTGTATTTTAATAAAAGCATAATCAAATAAAAAACTAAACATATTTCTGTGATGAATATGTAGAATATTTTAAGTTATTTTAAAACCTACTAGATCTAATAATTCTATTCAGCAACTTTGCAGCATAAAATTCTATACATAAATTTAATGTATCTGTACACTAAAAGCATACAATCATATTTTGAAATAAAAGTTAGCAAAATAGCAACAGAATAATCAATGATTAAGGTTAATTTTGACCAATTATATGTAATCTTTTACTATGAAAAAGTAAAAATTACTAGAAACAGATTTTAAGAAGGCATATAAATAAAAATATCTACCATGTTCATGAACTGACAGACCCAGTATTTTTAAGGTGTCATTTCTTAACAAACATATTTGTACATTCACAGAAATTTCTGTCATGTTTTGTCAGGTTTCCTAATTACAAAATTAGAATGGAAATAAAATGTATCTAGGATATATAAATCATTTCGGAAATGGACAACTAATCCTATGTGACAACAGGACTTATTGTATGACTAAAATAGCTATGAAAGAATTATACTGGAATAAAAATGCAACATATATAAAGGATTGAAATAAATCCATGCCTTATATATTCGATTTTTTTACAAGGACTTTAAAGCTCTTCAATGGGAAAACAAAAGGATTTTTTTTAACAAAACGTATTACAATACCTCAATATCCATTTGAAAAAAAATAGACCTTGACACTTATCATTTACTATGCATAAAAACTAATTTGTGATTGATTATATACATAAATACAACACTTTTATCTATAAGGTTTCTAGAAGAAAACATTAGAGAATATTTTTGAAACCTTAGTATAGGCAGAGTTGTTTTATTCAAGATATCAGTCAACAATAACAAAAATGATAAGTTACATTTTCTAATACTTTAATTTGTTGCTTATTATGACTATATCAAGAAAAATAAATAGGGAACCCACAGAACACTTCAAGTACATGTATATAATAAAAAGTAGCATAGAGAATATGGAAAAATAAAGTATCAGACAAGGTGGTATGTGCTTGAAGTCCCAAGTATTTGGGAGGCTGAGGCAGGAGGACCACTTGAGTCCAGAAGTTCCAGGACAGTATTAGCAACGTATCAAGACCCTACCTCAAAAAATAAATGAAAACAAGAAAGAACAAAAAAATACTACATGCAATTCAATATTGAATCATTACATAATTGAAATGGACATAAAATTAAAGGTACATATAACAAAATTAAAATATGACCAGTGAATTGAAAAATATATTCAATGTCATTAGGTTTAAAAAAAAAGAAGATTCAAATCAAAATGATATACCAGTACATGCCAAAATGAATGACTGAAATAAAAACCATATTGTTTTCAACTATTTTCTATGATGTGGAACAAGTTTTACTCCATTATAGTTTCTAGTGGTAGTATAGCATGGCATAATCACTTCATAAAATCGGTTGGCAATTTCTTTTATTATTGTGCAGTGGGCAATTTCTTTTAAAATTAAACATGCATGTACTGTGACCTAGCATTCTTGTTCCTATCTACCCAAAAGAAATGCAATATATCCATCCAAAGACCTTTATGTAAATGGCTATAGTAACTGTCCTACTATTTGCCTGTTGGAAACAAACCAAATGTAAAATAATAGAAGAATATATATATGAAGGAATTGTGCTAGTTATACAATGGAATACATTCAGTATTCAAATAATTAATTGATGCATGAAGCATGTAATTTCAAAAATACTTTTATGAGAATAGAAGAAGTCTCAAACCTAACCTAACTCCAAGGCAATCTTTCTCTTCCTCTTTGCCACAATAGTTTAGTTTTGCATTCTCTAGGCTTCATTTAAGGGTCACATCAAAGAAAATAATAAAAGCATATGCCACATTAATTCCAAACTCAGATGTTACAGGAATACATTTATCTCTGCCTAGCATACTCTCTGCCATTTCCCCCCCTCAATTTTCTCCAGCTATCTTCTACTCATTCTTTCTTTAAAAAATAGATTTCACTTAATCAAACCATTCCCAACACCTCCCCAGTCTAAATCTTATTTTTCTCTCAACCTGTAGTTTTTAATTCTGCTTAATACAACATTTGACTATGTATGCATCTAAAGTTCATTGCATAGTTCATTTCTGGAAACATTTTTCCATGCATATGTTAAAACAATTAATAAACAAAATTCATAATGCTTAATAATTCTATGAGGACATGCAAATTTTATGTCAACTTTTATAGTGTAATTATTCATAGCTTTTGTCCTATTTTAATATAACCACTCCCAATATGTAGCAAATAAAAATTGTCTGTTTTCCTTCTCAGCTTCCCTTTTATAAAAAATAACCTTCAACAAATATAAGAATCAGGGTACTGTATTACAGGCAGAAGATATAATAGTAAATGTGAAACAACTCATACCCTCAAAAACTCATGTTTGCCACTATTTTGCTTCTGCTGTCAGAAAAATTGCACTAGAATTATGGTATATTTAGAGAGAAAAATAGATAACAGCATCCACATCACCATTTCAGCACTCACTCCCACATATGCTTTTATTATTTGCTTTTAATTAATCATTATCAGATTTTCCTTTTCTGTATTCTTAAACAGTGGAGACTTAAGAATATCATGATGTATGGGAAATTTTCTGCAAGTTAAATGGAAAAACATATATGTGGAACACGTTGAAAATAAAAAAACAATCTGAGTCCTGCTGTGATGATTTGAGGTAAACACTATTAGAAGAATGAAATGTTATCATTTGCTGGTAAATGGATGGAATTGGAGAACATCATTCTGAGTGAGGTTAGCCTGGCCCAAAAGACCAAAAATTGTATGTTCTCCCTCATATGTGGACATTAGATCAAGGGCAAACACAACAATGGGATTGGACTTTGAGAACATGATAAAAGCGAGAGCACACAAGGGAGAGGTGAGGATAGGTAAGACACCTAAAAAATTAGCTAGCATTTGTTGCCCTCAATGCAGAGAAACTAAAGCAGATACCTTAAAAGCAACTGAGGCCAATAGGAAAAGGGGACCAGGAACTAGAGAAAAGGTTAGATCAAAA
This sequence comes from Castor canadensis, assembly GCF_047511655.1. Lineage (NCBI taxonomy): Eukaryota > Metazoa > Chordata > Mammalia > Rodentia > Castoridae > Castor > Castor canadensis. The sequence continues at coordinate 10,788,022 of NC_133405.1, forward strand.
AGAATTAACCTAGAAGGTAACACACACGCACAGGAAATTAATGTGAGTCAACTCCCTGTATAGCTATCTTTATCTCAACTAGCAAATACCCTTGTTCCTTCCTATTATTGCTTATACTCTCTCTTCAACAAAATTAGAAATATGGGCAAAATAGTTTCTGCCTGGTATCGAGGGGGTAGGGGTGAGAGGGAGGGGGCGGAGTAGGTGGTAAGGGAGGGGGTGTGGGCAGGGGGGAGAAATGACCCAAGCATTGTATGCACATATGAATAATAAAACAATAAAAATTAAAAAAAGAGACTATTGTTAGATTTGATCAAAATTAATTTAAAATGGCATACTTTGAAAAATTATGATGGTTTGGGGTTATTGTGTGGCATTTTACAAGGGGAAATTATGAAATGGCATTTGGATTTTGAAAAATATTAAAAGAAGCTGAATTTCATTTCTGAGTGAATTACATTGTTTTAATGGCAGGCAATGACTGGATTTAAAATGACAGCAATAGGAAAATATGAGTTTCCCTTCAAATGCAATAAATCCAAGGAAATCTAGTAATCACTTATCATGGTTTTCAAAGACATGAGAAATTCATGAGACAAAAATTAATAAAATGAAAATGAATTCTCCACTAAAATGTTTGAAAATGGTTAGGCAATAGAATTATCAATATCCATTTATTTCCCCCTGAAGGAGGCACTGTTTCTCCTGCTTCCTCCCTTGCTGGAGCAAGGTTTTCTTTCTGGCTCCATGGTTATTACTGGACCTAACTGGGCTTAACTGGCGGTGACTGGAGATTTTAGAAATGATATAGGATAAACAGACAGAAAGAATGTTGGGGTCAGGTGTGTTGTATGCTCGGCTGGAGACAAACCCTCATTGCTTCTTTTTCTCTATCTTGATTCTTTAAGGCCTTGCTCCTTGCAGTTCTTTAAAAGCTTGCTTCTAAAGCCTTCTTTAGAACTTTGCTTAAAGCGCCTTTCCTTAGGCTAGCACTGTTACATGTTTGTTCTTACCTTATCTTCAGCTTAATTGCTCTTAAAGTCTTTTGCCCCCAGGCTTTCACTGTTCCATCTCTCTCTCTCTCTTTTTTTTGTAATAAACTATTTTTTATCCATCTACTCACATGTGTATACATTGTTTGGGTCATTTCTCCCACCTTCCCCCCACCCCCGCCTCCACCCTCTCCCCCCCACTTCCAGGCAGAACCTGTTCGGTGCTTTTCTCCAGTTCCATTGAAGAGTAGAAATAAGCAATAATAAGAAAGACATAGCATTTTTGCTAGTTGAAATAAGGACAGCTATACAGAGAGATTCCTAGCATTGCTTTCATGTACAAATGTGTTACCACCCATGTTGATTCATCTCTTACTGATCTTTACACTGGTTCCTGATCCCCTTCTCGTGTTGACCTCTGTTGCTTTAAGGTTTCTGTATTAATTCCTCTGGAGTGTGGCCATCAAATGCTTTCATGTTTTGGATTTTCCATCTAATCCTATACCCCCCCATATATGTTCCCACCTTGTCATGTAACCCAAGTCCTACAACATTGCTGTATTTGCCCTAAATCTAAAGACTGCATATGAGGGAGAACATACTATTTTTAGTCTTCTGAGTCTGGCTAACCTTGCTCACAATGACGTTCTCCAGTTCCATCTCCTTTAACTTTAGCTCTCTTACAAACTTGCAAACAGTGGTGCCTACAACTTGCATATGCATAACTCTTAAAGTCTTGCTCCTTAGACTTGCACTGTGCACTGTCCCATGTTCTCTTTGACTTTTCTTTAGCTTTAGGCTTACGTATGAAGTTCTTTCTCAACTTTGCTTTCTGAAGCCTATGTTAAAGTTGTTGGTGCAGACTTTCTGCCAACCCCTCTTCAACATTTTCCCTTTCCTCTTCCAAAGGCTTCCCACACCAAAAAGCCCAAAGTAAAGCCCCCAAAAGCCAAAAGCCCAAATTCAAAAGCCCAAAAAGCAAAAGCCCCTCTTCTTTCTTCAGGGATCTTTTATAGCCACAAACAGGGTGGAGACACGGGGAGGGGTGTGACATTGTAACAGGAGAAACCTGCCTTCCTGCTTCTCTGAATACAATTTAGGAGCCGCAGCTGTTCTGCCTTTCCTGTTTCATGGGCTAGGGCTGTGCCTATCCTGGCCTACAGGTAAAAGCAATTAACTGCATCTTGCCTTGCTTGTGTCCCGTTCTCTTAGGCTTTAATCTGCTCCCGAAATGCCCCCATCTAATTCTCTCACTTTTGTCTAAGGAACCACCATTTCAGACCTAAATTATTTCAATAAACCTCCTAAGTACAAACTCTGCTTCTCTCTGCACAGATTACTTTCAACACTCCTGCTCAAATAGTCTTCTTAAAATTCAGGTCAGAAAATAACAATCTCTCCTGTGTTTTAAATTTTCAATGTTTTCTCAGTTTACTTAAAAACAAAACAAAACATACAAAAAACACCACGACCACCACCACAACAGCAAAAACTTTTATAGGTTTTAGCCTTGCTGATTTAATCTCTTACTACTTTCATCCTGCTTTGCCTACACTTGGTCTCTTTAAAATATTTTTTATTATTCTAGGCATTTTTCTAACTCAGAGTCATTTTATTTGCTAGTTCCTCTGCTTGGAATATTATTATGGCAGATCTTCCTACAACTTAGCTTCAATTCTTATTTTTGTTCAAATGCCACCTTTCTTCATTGAGGTCTTCCTTGGTCTCTACTGAAAAATCTTACCTTGTCTACTATTTTATAGATCATTTATCACACACTATATGTATATTACATTTATTTTCTGTTTCTCCTAATACTATATTACTTCCATAGTTCTGTTCAGAGAATTTAGATAAGTCACTAAGTGACTGATGTTAAGTAAACATATGAATTTCCTGGAATGAATCAATTGTTCTGGTCCTCTCCAGTGCTAATATTATGGTAATGAATAATATTGTACATGATTGTTTTGTTTATAGAATCATGCTGTTTTGAGTGATTTTATGTGTATTAGCCAAAAGTGTGCTTGTAAGTGTTTAAAAGCTAGCTTTCTGATGAAAAAAATGCTCTAATCTGTAGCACTTGCTGAATTCCATAATGAAAGAACTTCTACTATGAAAACAATTTTGAGATGAAATGCACAGAACCAACTCTCATGAACTGGTGGTAGCCATCTGTAGTACATATTGGATTAACTAATTTAATATAGTAAGTAACTATAGAAAATAATTATTATTTTTCTCTATTTTTCAGATGAGGAAACTAGTACAAACAGAGAGGTTCACTATGACCCCAAGGTTATCACAACTAGGACATGCTTTAGCTGCAATCTTTCTGAAGATGGACTCTAGAACATATGCTAAGAGAAACTCACCTATTACACATGCCCTAGACAAAATACCTTAAATAAAAATAAGATGTTTAAATTAGAAAACTTATGACCATATATGATATGTATATTCTTTGTTAGCCAATATTATACATTTAAAATTTTTATAACATTTTTGTAAATTCTTTACACAGGGGGGCATTCAGATTGACAATTGTGATTAGATTTATATTGTACATTAGTTACATTGCACCCATTGTCTCTCTCCCTCAACCACCTTCCCGCCCCACTTAAAGTAATTCCAAGTGGTTTCTTAGTTCTGCTGCATGTAAGTATATGAAGTCCATCTACTATATTCTGTCATCTTAATCTCTTATTCACCCTCTCCCTTCCACTAGTACCCCTCTTCCACACACACTGTACCTATTTTACACTCCTGGATTTAATTATTAATATTTTAGTTGATGTACAAAGAATTGTCTCAATGTATGGCCACTGTGGGTATACTTTACTTTGGTACATTCAACGCCTTCCATAGTTTTTTTAATATATAAATAATGTCAGTTTCTCAAGCAGAATGAAAAGATTGTATGCTTTTGTATAGGGTTCTGTTCATGATAATGAAATTACCTATTAAACCGAGCACAGCTCCAATGTATTGGTCATGTTAAGTCATTATTACTAGATCCAGGTTGAATTTTATTAACAAGTAGAAGGAAACATTTTGTTTTTTCTAAATGTTCTCTTGTTTCATTTTAGTGGGATTCATTGTTGAAATAAGGTTCTTATTGAATGAGAAACAAAAAAATTTTCACCCCTCTTTCTCTTCATAAAGATAAAATACCTTGTGAAATGTATTTCTGTTTTCCAAGGGTGCCATAGTCCTGATTTAGAATGCTGTCATTCTGTTGTGTGCTACGTGTATTTTATATTGTATACTAATTCAAATTAGCAACCAAGACAATGACTTTTATTAGAAAGTAGTCTTTCTTTTAAAATCATTAATTTAACCTGTTTGAAAATCCTTATTAAGATTGCATCTAAGACTGGAGGTGTGACTCAAGTTGTATAGTGCCTGCTTTGAAAACACAAAGCCCTGAGTTCAAACCTCAGTTCCACTAAAAAAAATGAAAAGTAAAAAGAGGCTGGCAGAGTGACTCAAGTGATAGAGGGTCTGCCTAGCTAATATGTGGCCCTGAGTTCAAACCCCAGAACCACCAAAAAAATGCATGTAATAAACCTACAACAGTTATATGAAATAGATAAATGCCTCTAGAGCATTTATTACTTATTAGATGCAGTAGGTATTGCCTCTAGAACTGAAAATCTATTTTAATTATTATATGAGACCAATTAGATGAAAAATGTAATGCAGTATGATCTTTATTATACCATGAAACATTGAGTAACACTTATTTACTATGTACTTTATGTATAAGAACACATTTATAATAGCTTTACATAAAATTGGTTTAAAACATAACATGAAATTTAGCACTGAATAGTTTAACAAATCTTTGTTACACTATTTTTTATATTGACCTTTGAAGATTTAAAGGAAGTAGTTTTAGGAAAAAGAGTCTGATTGTACAAATTTTATTTTCAAGAAAGTATTTCCTAACATCACTGTTGAAATGAAACAATATTTAGAAAATTAAAATGGCAAGAAGAATATGGAATTATTACAAGTGTAACTTGTAGACATGATATATTTTTTCTTATACTCTATGGCTGGTATAAAATCTCAGGAGTTGTAGGTATTTTACAAAGAAATTTGGTATCTTGAAATCGCTCCAACAGAAAAACCTGCACGTATGTCATGAAATCAGACCTGAGTTAAAAACAAAAGAAAACAAAAAACAAAAACAAAGCATGAGGCCCTGAATTCCATCCCAACTGTCACAAAAACAAAACAAAATGAAATAAATCTATATCCCCCCTTCAGATTTACTGGATTCGGGATTCATATATACAGGCAAAGCTCTCCAAACCTGAGATGTAAGATTTTGATAACAGCAATACAAAAACACTGGCAAAACTTATTTCTTTCATACAATATGTTGATTTCTTTCAGTTTCAAATGGATAATATACATAAACATGCACATTTATTTCTTCCTTGGAGTTATAAATAGAATTAGAGCAAAATTCTAGCAGTAAAGTTTTATTCATGGCAATAAAATTATTACATAAAATATTAAATTGGAAGTATTTAAATATGCAACCTATCTAGCATTCTGTTTTTTAGCAAAAATAGTAATAATCTGCATAGGAGAAAGGACTTTGTTTTCAATAAATGCTATTGAAAAAATTGGATATTCATATGCAGAAAGAAGTCAACCTCCTTATCTCTCACCAGTTATGAAGATCAAAACAGTATGGATTAAATACTTAAATGTGAGTCCTGAACAATAAAAGTACTAATTGAAAACATAGGGGACACTTCAAGTCATTGGAAAATGGCAAGTATTTTTGAGTAAGACCCCAAAACCACAGGAATTTTTTTTTAAACCACAGGAATTAAAAGTAAAATTAGAGAAATAGAATTTCATGAAACTAAAAATTTTTATAGCAAAAGCTGTATTTAACATCTTGCAAAGGCAGCCTACAAAATAGGCAAACATATGAGCATTATATACATCTACATGCGGTTGATATTCAGAATATATAAGGAATTTTAAACTTCAAGAGCAAAAAAAAAAATCAAGTAATCCAATTTAAAAATGGGGAATGGTGGCAGACTTCTGTGGCTCATGCCTGTAATACTAGCTATTCAGGAGTTAGAGACCAGATGAATCACTGTTCAAAGCCAATGCTGGGCCAATAGTTTGTGAGACCCTGTCTCAAAAAACACCCATCACAAAAAAGGGCTGATGGAGTGGCTCAAAGCGTGTGCCCTGAGTTCAAATCCCATTACTGCAAAAAAAATATGGACAACAGATCTAAACATTTCTCAAAAGAAAACATACGAATGCACAATAAGTCCATGAAAAAATACTCAAGATCACTAACCATTAGGAAAATGCAAATGAAACCCACCATAAGTTATTGCCTTAACCCAGTAAAAATGACTGATACCAAAAAGGCTAAAGATTACAAGAAAGGGTAAAGAGATGGAGCAAAGGAAACCCTTGAACCCTGTTCATGGAAATTTCCATTGTGGAAAAGAATAAGGAGGATTCTCAAAAAATAAATAGGAGTAGATCCATCATTTCTACTCCTGGGTATATGTCCAAAAGAAATGATATCAATATTTTGAAGAGACATTTTCATGCTGATGTTCATTACATCCACATTCACAACAGCTAAAGAATGGAGACAACATAAGAGGACATCCACTGATGGTTGTATAAAAATATTATGGTCATATATACAATGGAATACTTCTCAGTCATAAAAGAATAAGATCCTGTCATTTGCAGCAACACAGATGGAACTAAAAATCATCATATTAATTGAAATAACTGAGGAATTAGAAAAACAAGTGCATCATGATCTCAGTTGTATGTGGACTGCAAAAATTGAATGTCATGGAGTTGAGAGTAGCATACGGTTTTCAGAGGCCAGGTACTTTAGTGGGTGTGTAAGGATGAGGAAAGTTTGAGCAACAGGGACTTTCACATTTAGATAAGTAAAAAGCTCTGGTGCACAGTAAAATGATTATACATAATAGTTATGTTTTCTATATTTCAAAAAGCTAGAGGACAAGATTTTGAAAGTTCTTAGCATAAAGAATTGATAAATGATGATAAGTTTAACCTCATTTAGACATTACATAAAGTATGCATGTATTGAATATTACATGACGCCTCATTAATATATGTTTATGTTTTATTTCATAAACATTAACAATTTCCACATGTTTTTTGATGATACTGGGTGTTGAACTTAAAGCTTTGCACTTGTTAAACAGACACTCTTATCAATTGTGCCATGCCTCCAGCCCTAAAATTAAAAGTTTAGTGGGGCATGGAGGCATACATCTGTGATTCCAGATATGCGAGAGGTTGTAGTAAGGGATTATGGTGTGAGTCTTGGCCTGGTGTAAAAACAGAAGACACCATAAATGGAAAATAGCTAAAGCATAATTAAAAAGGACTGGAGGCATGGTTCAAGGGGAAGAATATCTGCCTGTCAAGTGGAAGGCCTTGAGTTAAAACCCAGATGCCAATAAATAAATATTTCAACAATCATAAAAATATTAGGTATAACAGAGAAATATTGAAAGAAATATAAAGCAGATTTGAGCATAATAAACTTATATTTGGTTTGAAAATATTTTAAAAAGCTTAAAATGCAGTTGTCTTTGCAAATGAATTCAAATGTAGAAAATTAAACTATAACTAAAATTCTTAGTAACTAATGCTATTGATACATATTTTGGTGGATTGACTATAAGAGAACAAAGCTTTCTGAAAAATAAATGTTTGATCAGAGTACTACATCATGTCTTTTGGCAACTGATGTTTCTACAGTTGAAATTAAAAAGGACAGCCTACTGGATATTTAAATGTAGTGGGATCTATAAGCAGAAGAAAGATAGATTTGATTTTTTGGATGATGTCATTTGGCATCCACACTGATTAAGAAAATTAACAATACCAAAAACAACAAAGGTCCAATGGTGAATTACTATGCAAAATTTCTGATAGAACTTGGCCATTATTTTTGAGTTTGGAGGTTGAGGAAGCAAAGAAAGGTCCTGTGAAAGCATTAGACAGAAAATCAATATACTCAGTATGTAGCTGACAAATAGTCACTTGCATTTAAAGTGTAATCCGCTATGTGTTTTGAGCCCTTTTTGTAACTTTTAATATGAATAAGAAAGTTGAATAAATGATGAATAATTGAAACAGAGTACACCCAGAGTTTTCCAGCAGAAATTCCGTGTCAAATTCTCAAACTGGGGCAAAAATTGGACATATGAGAGTGATGATTTTTCCCATAAGTTCACACATTTCCGAGGTTAAAAAATAGAGAGCCTGACTAAGGAAAACTACACTATCCTATTCCTATAAAAGTGAACTCATATTGATCTTTCAGAATAAATAACAGTCAGGATAATTTGCATTTGGATAGCCACCTTGTTTTGGGAACATTTTATATGTATATTTTCTTTTTTAGCAGTACTGGGATTTGAACTCAGAGATTTGTGATTACTAGGTAGGCATCATACTACTTGATCTTTTTACTATAGTTATTTTTCTGGTAGGGCACCAAGTTTGTGCTCAAATTTGGCCTCAAACCATGATCCTGATACCTATTCTTCAAGTGTAGCTGGAATTGCAGGTGAGTACCACCACCACACCTGGCTACTGGTATTACTGGCATTTGAACTCAGGGCCACATGCTTGCTAGGCAGACAATCTACCACTTGAGCCACTCCACCAGCCCTCTGGCTTTGTTCAGAGGGGATCTTGAGGACTTTTTGTCCTCTGTCAACCTTGAACAGGTTGAACACAAGCATGATCCTTCCCATCTTTGTTTCCCAACTAGCTGGGATTGTAGGTGTGTACTACAAAGGCCAGCCCTCATTATATTTTCTGTGTCTCAATTTCTTAAACTGCAAAGAGAGAATAAGAGTCTGTATTATTCATCTTGCTTGCACAGAATCTGTGGAGACTGACATGTGCATCAATTATAGACATAGTAGTACACAATAATATTAAGCCACATTTTATGAATAGTAGGTGAAATAATTTTTTTGTCATTCTGGCATACTATGTATAATTTGAAAAGGAAGTCAGAAAAATAGTTTTACAAGACAATAAATTAAAATTCAAGTGGATTTATAACTGTGTACAAACCAAGAACTAGAGAAAAGGTTAGATCAAAAAGAATTAACCTAGAAGGTAACACACACGCACAGGAAATTAATGTGAGTCAACTCCCTGTATAGCTATCCTTATCTCAACTAGCAAAAACCCTTGTTCCTTCTTATTATTGCTTATACTCTCTTTTCAACAAAATTAGAAGTAAGGGCAAAATAGTTTCTGCAGGGTATTGAGGGGGTGGGAGGGGAGAGGGAGGGGGCACAGTGGGTGGTAAGGGAGGGGGTGGGGGCATGGGGGAGAAATAACCCAAGCATTGTATGCACATATGAATAATAAAACAATAAAAAAAAACTTAACTTGGATGTGTGTCTATTGAATTTCTCTAAATAATAGTTCTCTTTGGCAGAGGGGAATGATTTCTGGGACATAGGATTTTAATTCTATAATTCATCTGCTGCTTTTTTCCTTATGCTCAATGCCACACCATATTGTTACTTTGCCCGTAGTTTTTATTTTAATTCATTTATTCACATGGGCATACATTGTTTGGGTCATTTCTCCCTCCTGCCCCCGCCCTCACCCTCTCCCATCTCCCCCCTCCCTTTCAGGAAGAATCTGTTTTGCGCTTTTCTCCAGTTCCATTGAAGAGTAGAAATAAGCAATAATAAGAAAGACATAGCATTTTTGCTAGTTGAGATAAGGACAGCTATACAGAGAGATTCCTAGCATTGCTTTCATGTACAAATGTGTTACAACCCAGGTTGATTCATCTTTAACTGATCTTTACACGGGTTCTTGATCCCCTTCTCATGTTGACCTCTGTTGCTTTAAGGTTTCTGTATTAATTCCTCTGAAGTGGGGACATCAAATGCTTTCATGTTTTGGGTTTTCTATCTAACTCCATACCTCCCGTATATGTTCTCCTCTTGTCATGTAACCCAAGACCTACAACATTGCTGTATTTGCCCTAGATCTAAAGACTGCATATGAGGGAGAACATACGATTTTTGGTCTTCTAGTCTGGCTAACCTTGCTCAGAATGATGTTCTCCAGTTCCATCTATTTACTTGCAAATGATAAGATTTCATTCTTCTTCATGGCTGAGTAAAATTCCATTGTGTATAAATACCACCTTTTCTTGATCAATTCGTCAATAGTGGGTCATCATGGTTGTTTCCATAATTTGGCTATTGTGAATAGCACTGCAGTAAACATGTGTGTGCAGGTGCTTTTGGAGTAACCTGTGTCACATTCCTTTGGGTATATCCCCAGGAGTGGGATTGCTGGATCATATTGTTTTGCCCATCGTTTTAAGGACATTTCATGACATCAAAAAGAATTGTGACATTTCCATGCATATATATATGTATACACATATATATATATATTATAAACCAAATTGATTCATCTTCTCGATTTTTTTCCTTTGTACCTTAGTCCCCTTCTTATGGTGCTTTCAACAAGGTATAAAAATTATATATTTGGATTATAATACATATATACATGGAAATATCACAATGAGACTCCCTGTGTATCTATCCTATTCAAATATGTTTTTCTTCACAAATAGAGAACAAGAAGGTAAAAGAGGGTATTTGGCACCAGTGGGATGTGGGGGCAATATAAGGAAAGGGTGTAAGAGAGTGAATATGGTGGAAATATGTACTCATGTACGAAAATGAAAGATACCTATTCAAACTATTCGAGTTTTGAGGGAAGGGGGATAGAGAAGAATTGTGGAAGGGGTGAATTAGGCTATGATACATTGTAAGAAATTTGGTAAATATCGCAATGTATCCTCAGTACAACAATAGTTAAAAAATAAATAAAAATTTAAAAAAGAATTGTGAAAGATGGTATGCCTGTCCGCTGGATATTCTTATGTAGTAACAAAAATTGGTCTGTTTAAATTTTCAGAAAGATAAATAATATAAAACTAAATGCTAAATAAATATGTTATGCTTATTTTGTAGAACATACTAGCTCAACCAGCTAAAGATGAAGCTTAGAGATCAATGTGGTCTCATACTATGGTGATTTTTCTTATGGTGTTATATGTCCTTTGCTAACTATAAGGAATGTTTTTCAGACAATTGTATGAATGAATTTAAGTTAAGCAAATCTTCCTTTCCAATGGATCGCCAATAGAAATTAAAAAATTCATTCAGCCCCACCAGACAGGACCTTTCTGGCATTTCTATTCTCCATTTTTGTAAAAATAAATAGACATTTTTGTTCATTTAAGACAGCTATAAAGTCTATTTCATTGTGACATTTCCATGTATATACGTATTATAACTGAATTGGTTGGTACTGAGGGAGGGGATGGATATAAGGAAAGGGTATAGGAGGGTGAATATGGTGGAAATATTGTGTACTCATGTATGTAAATAAAAAAATGAGACCTGTTCAAACTCAACAGGAATGGCAGGGTGGGGAGATAAAGGAAAATGATGGAGGGTGCTAATTCAACTGTAAATATTATAAAAATTTTTTTGGCAGTACTGGAACTTGAACTCAGGGCCTTCACCTTGAGCCACTCAACCAGCTCTTTTTTGTGATGGGTAGTTTTGAGATAGCTTTTCACAAGCTATTTGCCTGACATGGCTTTAAACTGTGAGTCTCCTAACCTCTGCCTCCTGAGCAGCTGGGATTATAGGCATGAGCCACTAATATCCAGCTCTTCAACAAATTTAGAGATAAGGGCAGAACAGGTTCTGCCTGGAAGTGAGTGGAAGGGGGGGGAGAGAGTGGGGGAGGGGGCGGGGAGGAGAAAGGACCCAAACAATGTACGCACATGTGAATAAATGAATAATAAGAAATTTTTTTCAAGTAATTACACATTTTTGACATTTTATATTCTAATAAGTTTTTGCCTTTATAATTCTTAAGAAATTATGGTTTTCTTACATTTGTCCTTTCTAATCACTTAAGTTTTTTAACCTCTTGATTACTTATCAATAAACCTATTCTTTGATAGATTAAAAAAAAAACTTTTGTAAATGTTGTGATTTACCCCCAAAACAATAATAATAACTCAAAATGTACATAATAAAACAATAAAAAGAGAATACAAATGAAATATAAAATTCCATAAAATTCACTGAACTCATTATAAAACTCTTATTAACACCTACATATTCTAAAATCATGCTCAAGAATGCAGGGAATGCTTAAAAGTTGCATTTAGATGAAAAAATATTACTTTCCAGCAATGTCAATAGCTATTTTGTACATATATGGTATTTTTGAGTGTTAGGTAGTAAATAATATCTTTCTTTATAAAATCTACCCTCTAATTGACGTTATAATCAAAAACACCCTTCAAGACAATAACAATGTCCTTAATTCAAAATAAATCAAGACAAATAAATAACACAAATTGAAAATTTTAAATACAACATAATTCCAGTGATTCTGGTAATGGAAGAATTTATATTATTGCCTACTATATTCTCCATATCATGGTTTGTTAATTGACTTCCAATGTTTATAAGATTGGGCTATTGAAGTAAATAGTGTCCCCATATCATGCACAAGAAGCAATCTCAACATTAACAATTATGCAAAACTCCTCTTCAGCTTCTGATCACCTTGCTAATGTTAATATTTAGCATATAGTGCATTCTGTTGCACTCTTCATATCACTTGAACTTACTGACCTGTTTTCGGTCATCTCCAGAGATCATTCATGAATTTTCATAGTTGGCTGGAAAGGAAGGTAATTGATGTATTAAAGTGCTAAAACACTCCTTTCTGAGCAAGGCAAGGGTAGGAAAATATTTGCTCACACTGGTAGTTGCCTGGCAACTGTCTGGTAACTATTAGAGTATTAGTGGATGGTGTTTGTGTTGACTGCTGTTCTCCAAATGTAAACGCTTGTTAATTGACTTTCAGTTATATCACCACTAGTACATATTAGCAGAATGGGAAGTCTGAGCTTGACAAAGATTATCATGATTCTGAGACTAGCAAAATACTGAGCAAGCTTTAACAGAATGAAGATACATAAGCATTTATTAGTTAATGATGTTTTCAGGTAAACGAGTGAAGTTATTTATTAGCTAACTACTAATACATTATTTTTACTAATGCAAGTGATGGTACAAACTCTTCAAATGAGAACATACGTTTGATTATCATAGTCCCCCACCAAACTTTTCCATGGTTTTCTTTTCTATGGTTTCAGTTACCATCAACTAAATGTTGCAAATATCAAATAGAAAATTCCATAACTAAACAATTTATAAGCCTAGAATTATGCACAATATGAATAGCATAATGAAATCTTATACCTTTCAGTTCTCTTGCACCTATAACATGAATAATCCCCCTTTCAAATATATCTTTGGTGTATAAACTACTTGCGTGACACTGTAGAGTCTTCATGATGCAGGACCACATGAAGCAGGTGATCAAATTTCTGACATATCATCGCATCATGCATTAAATGAGCATTCACCTCACTTCATCTTATCAAATAGGCATTCTATCATCTTACGTTATCACAAGTACAGTGAGTACAGTATAAATAAGACACTTTGAGAGGGGGGTGGCGAGAATAAGAGAAAGAGAGGGGGGTATGAGGGAGGTGGATCTTAATAAAGAATATTAGAAAAAAGGGAGAGAACACCCTCATATATAATTTATTGTGCTATTTTACTTTAAAGTCTTTATTTTTTATTGTTGATGTTTCTCTCCAATCATCCCTAATTTATAAATTAAACTTTGTTTTAGGTTTGTATGCATAAGGAAAATAATTTAATGTATGTATAGAACTTGATAATATTCAATTTCAGGCATCTATTAGGTGTCCTGGAATGGATTGCTCATTGATAAGTGGGCATAACTGTAATTTAGTAGTGTTTATTCCCATTTTAATTACCTGAAGTATGGAATATAGTTTTAAGACTCTTCAATGGCCAAAGTGCATATGTATAAAATATGTGTTTTAATTAGTTCAATATTTATCATCTGTAAATTATGAGCATAATATGAGAAGCCAAAAAGCATTAAAGTCTCTATAAGAAAAGAAGAGCAGTCCTGTTCATCATCCTTCCAAAGCAACCATTTTCTTCCTTTATCTCTTAATTCTTGACTTTATTTTGACATTTATAAAGAATTTTTTCATTGCCATGTTTGTTGTTTCTATTTTATACTTGTATATGATGCATATTGACTTCTTAGTGTGATTAATGAGAAGTCAGTTGTGTTACTTTACTTCCTCTTTCCTCTATTATTTTTAAAACTTTTTTGTATATTTTGTGTTTTAAATTAACATGATAATTGTATATATATTTATACGGTATTGAAATACATTGTGACATTTGAATACATGTGCACAATGCTTAATGATAAAATATGGGAAATTGGTATCCATCAACTCAAGTACTGATCTTTTTCATGTCATCTCTCTTCAAATCTCATCAATATAATTCAGTTTCAGTTTTCTGAAATTAATATTCAATGGTAATATCTGTCAGGATTATATAAGGATTTGTCCACAGTTGAGACACATGATGATCTGTAAAAGCCTTTCAATACTACTTTCACAAACATCTGACCATATGATTCATTTCTTTTCTTTATTTTTCTCACCAAGTTTTCTTCCCACTGTCCCTAATCCTTATGCTAGACTGGACCTGTGTGTCTCTAAGATGGCATCAAGGCTGTTGTGATGATTTCCCTTCTCTTTTCTCCTATCTTGAGCCCATATGTTTCTGGACTACCTATACTCGTTTCATAATTTATTGCTTGACTTTATAAAACCTATTCACAGTGTCCCAGTTTCTCACTAAATACTTACCTAAGAACTGCAACAAAGGGTTTTGGCAGATAAAACAGAGATATTCAGGATGAATCAGACCTAATTACAAGATTCTTTTTGAAGTCAGAGTTTTTGGATATCCGAATACAGAAAACTGAAAGTAAAAACCCATCTTTCACCCTGTCTGTACAAGCATCAACTCAAAGTGGATTAAGGGCCTTAGTATAAGACCTGAAACTTTGAGGCTAGTGCAGGAAGTACACTGGAAATAATAGGCATAGGCAATGACTTCCTAAATAGAACTCAAATGGCTCAGTAGCTAAGAGAAAAGATTGACAAATGGGACTACATAAAACTGAGAAGCTTCTGCACAACAAAAGAAATGGTCACCAAAGTGAAAAGGCAACACGCAAAATGGGAGAAAATCTTTGCCAGCTATATATCTCACAAAGGATTAATAACCAGAATATACAGGGAGCTCAAAAAATAAACTCCCCCCAAAAATTGATGACCCAATGAAGAAATGGGCAAATAAACCAAACAGAGTTTTTTTAAAGAAAGAAGTCTAAGTGGTCAAAAAATACATGAAAAAATGTCAATGTCCCTGACCATAAAGGAAATGCAAATCAAAACCACTTTAAGGTTCCACCTCACTCCTTTTACAATGGGTATTATCAAGAACACAAACAACAAATGTTGGTGAGGATGTGGGGGAAAAGGGACACTCATACACTGATGGTGGGAATGTAAGCTAGTATAACCACTATGGAAAGCAATATAGAGGCTCCTCAAAAAACTAAAAGTAGAACTGCCATATGATCCAGTAGTACCACTCCTAGAGATATACTTGAAGGAATGTGAGTCAGTTTACAACAAAGGCACCTGCACTTCCATGTTTATTGCAGCATTGTTCACAATAGCTAAGCTATGGAAGCAACCAAGATGCCCCACTACTGATGAATGGATTAAGAAAATGGTATCCATATACAATGGAATTTTACTCAACCACAAAGAAGAAAGAAATTTTGTAATTCACTAGTAAGTGGATGGAAATAGAGAACATAATCTTCAGCAAAGTTAGTCAGCTTCAGAAAGCCAAAGGCCACATGTTTTCTCTGGTATGTGGAATACAGGCTTAGTACAAATACAAACAATATTTATGAAGAACAGGTCACGCTAAGGTCACTTACAAGAGAGGGACGGTAAAAAAAGAAGGTTAAGAAGATGAATATGTTGATGTATGTTCTATACAAGAATGAACATAGAATTTTTAAACCTGTTGAAATCACCATAATAGGGGACTAACCTAGAAAGAAGAAAAATAAGGAGATAAACCAATTCAGGTTATAATGCATATAAACATGGAAATGTCACAAGGAAACTCTTAGTATAGCTACTTATGCAAACAAAATTTTTTTGTGTGTTTCAAAAACAGAGAACAAAAAGGTAGAACAGGTCTTCCCTGGGGTTTGGCACCAGTGGTAGGTGTGAGAATGTAGGGAAAGGGTATAGGAGAGATAGGAGAGTGAGTATGATGGAAATATTATGTGCTCATGTATGAAAATGGAAAAATGAGAACTGTTGAAATGACTCCAAGAATGGGGCAGAAAAAAAAAAAACTAAAGGAGAATGACGGAGGAGGTGAGTTAAACTATGATATAGTGTAAAAACTTTGGTAATTGTTTCATTGTACCCCCAGTACGATAGAAATAAAACAAAATGCAGTTAAAAAATAAAGCCAGAATTTTCTTCAGCTAGTTGTAGAGGAAGAAGTGATAGACATGAAATATAGGAAGTATTCCAGTCATTGCTTGTAGGGTGGAGGCCTGGCTCAAGCACAGTACCTGCCTCATAAGCATGAAGCCCTGAATTCAAACCCTAATGCCATCAAATTTTTGTTATTGTCTTAAAGAAGGAGCAGGTCAGGTGCCAAGGAATGTTTTCAGCCTCTAATCCTAACAACTGCCTTGGAAACAGCCACAAAATAGGGACATCAGTTGCACAACCACAAAAAATTACTTTTTACTAGCAACCTCAATGAGCTTGGAGACAGATTTCTTCTCAGAGCTGTCAAATAGGAAACCAATTTCTGTGGAAAACTTGAATTTAACCTCTTTAGAGCCTAATCAGAAAGCCTAGCTAGCACCAGTTCACCCAAACTTATACTACTTAATAAATAAGATAATAAATTAATGTTATTTTAATCTGCAATATTCCTAATAGCCTATTATGCAACAATAGGAAACTAACAAGACATGATCACTTACCGAAGAAAGTTCATAATTTCTTGAATGACTAACAGTAGTTATGATCTTATGGTCAATATGTTAGATTGTGTTTGCCAACATATTCCATATTTGAATGTTGGGATACATTTAACATCATTCACACTTTAAAATGAATTTCTCAGGTGTGTATAAGTTGAAAACTTTTTAACCATCTAGCATCTAGGGTATTTTAATAGTGTATTTGTAGTGTTGGTTCAAAGATTAAATGCCAGCAAGTGTACTGAAAAATAAATCTAGAAAAAATTTATAATACCATCATGTAGTCCCTGTTATAATTCTTATAAAAATGAGATCACTTATCATTTGTAAGTACCTATTACATTTTTATCATCTGTGGAGACAATAACAATAAAAAGATTGAATGTGACCTCTAATGATTAGAAATCTATTTTTCCTCCTGGTTTAACAATTAAATAGCCTTTATTCAAAAATAAGGCGTGTGATGAACTCATATACCTTCTTGCAAGTAGTTGAACAATGAAAAGTCAGTCAAAAACTTACTGCTTTGCATCTATGATATTAAATAGTCCATTCAACTATTTTCCTTTCTGAATTACTTTGTCAGTGAAACTTAGCACTGGCTATGTTGTCACTTATATTTCTTAATAAATGAATGAAAAACATACTAGTCCCCTGAATAAAAAGCTTGGTTTTGTATTTGATAAGAAAATATGTGAACTTTCTCCATTTCTCATTATTTTTCTTTTTCTTTTTTTTTTATTGTGCTGGGGGTACATTGTGGCAATTACAAACGTTCTTGCAATATATCAAATATATCACAAATGAACTCATCCCCTCCAACATTCTCCTTTATTCCCCCTCCCCTCATTCCTGGAATAGTTTCAACACGTATTATTTTTCCATTTACATACATGTGTACACAGTATTTTCACTATATTCACCTTCCCACACCCTTTCTCCTCTGCCTCCCCTCCTCCACAACAACTGAACTACAACTTTACACACATTAGGGCCATATTACCTGTAGCCTGCACACTTCATACTTCTTCCCCTTGCCCCTTCCTGCCCCTTCTTTTAGCACCATCTTTTTAAATTACTTAAGTATTTATTTCTATGCAAATAACTGTTATCTTCCCAATACCCACTATTTATAGATAATATTGCCAAGGGATTTTTATATATTATGTAAATAACTGGTTTGGCATTGAATCTGTGAATTTGTCATTGCTAAATTATACCTCCAGGACAGAGAACAGAAATATTACAACAACCTAGCTAACAACTAAGCCAGTCAGAATATAAGAATTAAGTCAAGGGGAAGATAACACATGATTAAAATTCCCAACTAACTAATCAACAACTTCAATTATTCTCAATGGAAAAGTTTTGAAAACACTGCTTTGCTGTCTCTAGAATGGCAGATGTGTTTCATGGATGGTAATGCATGACTTCAAGTATGAATGAATTTCATTATATAGTCCTAGATATATAATGGATCAGAAAGCTAACACTTAGGCTGGTTCTGCCCAAATAAAATCTATGTGTTTGCTACTGACAGAGCATGCAAGTCAGCTTTATTTTAATAGTACAAGATCTCTAATTGAGACTATTTTATATCTGGTAGTAGAAATGTGCAGGTTAATGTCAAGACTTTTGCATTTTATAAAGTAAGGATTCCAAGCAAACTATAAATATATAACTTCTTGAACCTGATCAATTCAGAAATACACCATGATGGGATGCTTACATATCCTCTTGAGTAGAGTGCCTGCCTAGAAAACATAAGGCCCTGTGTTCACACCCCAGTACAGCCATAAAACCCAAACCAACAAAAAGAAGATAAAACCATGTCTTCCTATATATCGATCATGTATGTGTGGGTCTTGGACACACTTATAAAAGCAGGTAATAATTGATTTTCATTCAAATATTACCATTAATAAAGAAGAACATTATTTGAAGTTTCCTTAATAGTTTGCAGATGTTATCTTTTTAGACAATTATAAAAGTTTGAAGAAATACTAGCTTTGAAAATTTCATTTTAAAAATGTGTATCTGACATAAGCATTTATTTGGGAAGGGAATTCTTTGTTCATTTTATATTTGATATTTTGAAAAGCATATTTTGACTAGCCTTGAACAACTCTTGAGGATTTCTCAACCCTCCAACAAAAGACATATTTCTTTTGTCTATACATACTTCTACTAATACCTAGCAGCTTTTGACTTATAGCCCAAATAGTGGTTCACTTGTGAAACCTATAAATTCCTATTCATTCCTCTGCACCTCAATAGCATTTGCTGAAACTTTGAATAGAGCAATTACTTCCCTCATCTTTGCCTTGTGTATACAATTCCCTTCACACCAGCAATCTATAAGATCCTTGAAAGCAGAGATATGAGCAATCCACATTATAAAAGACTCATACAGTTGTGACTCCATAAGTATCCTGTTGAATTGGATCTTACAAAGTCATTCATTTCATGTGTCAACAAAAAATTATCATCTTAGTTAAAGGACATTTGCTTCCTTAAAGTGATGTAGAGTGAAAAGATGGAGGCAACCAAGAGTGCTCATTGTAGTGTAGTAAATGCAGTCATAGTCTAAGAACACATGAGAATAACAAGAAAAGTTCTTGTTTATTCAGAAGAAAACATGTCTCAGCAGTTCTGGATTAAGGATTATGGTAATATAAATAATGCTAGGATTTGAGTTCATATATTGAAACTTAATCTCTCAATGAGGCAGTGATATAAGGTGAGTGTCTAGTAGAGTTGTTTAGATCATAGGTGAAAAACCTTCATGAATAAATTAATTTTGCATGTCACACTGTATCAGTTTCCACAAGAACAGGTCATTAAAACACAAGTGTGCCACTTATATTTTGCCTTGTTTGCATATTTCCATTTCCTTTCCAATTTGCACCACAAGTTGAAACAGATTGAGGTCCTTGCTAGATGCGTTAACTTGGATTTCCAAGCCCTAATTTGAACTTCTCAGCTTCTAGAACCATGAGCAAAAATAAACCTCTATAAATTTCCTAGTCTCAGGTATTCTGTTACAGGAATAGAAAATAGTTCAAGATACAGGAAGACAGAAATTAGTCAAGAAGGTTTAAAACATCTAGTCTTTATCTCTTTGAATTACTACATTAAGTTGGCATCTTATATATTGTCAGAGTGTGGTTCATTTTCATATTCAATAATATAATAAGTAATAATATTTTATGAAATTCTAATGTTTCATATAGTTGAAATCTACCATTATTTTATTATCTAACTAAAAACTGGATTTTTAAACTCCTCTCTCTGATATTGTGTCAATAAATCCAAAGAGATAATTTCTTTAAAATATTTTGCTCCTTAAAAGCACCAAAGAGTAAATTGTAGCGGTTCATGAACACAGGGTTCCATGAGGTAATCAACAACCTTTTCCTGGGAAAGATTCTGCTGAAATATCTCTTTGAAGAGATGGGAAGTATAACAACTTACTTAGTAATTTAAATTTTTGTATTCACACAACAAAGCTTTAAGAAAAGAATTTATTACCATTTCTCAATACTTAAAGAGGAGAACCTCCAATTTCAAGAAGATATCATCATTGTTATGGGACATTGCTGAACTGATATATACTTTACAGCATAATGTACAATAAATATTTTTTGTATACAAAATAACCTGTAGCTCTTATTTGTATATTTCAGTTAAAGTAAAATATGACATGTCTACAACTTATGAGTTTACAAGAGTTCTAATTACTAAAATGTCTCACTGGTCACACTAAGGGGAGATAATGCACAAGAGGGCTAAGTAAAAATAAGTACCTGAACAGGGTTTTTATACCAACTATACAAGAATGAATATAGAAATCTTAAACTGAATCCACCATAAAGAAAGGGATGAAGGTAGAATGAAGAAAATTAGAGATACACCAATGGTGTTATAGTACATACATACATGGAAATATCAAAAGGAAACTCCACATGTAGCTACCTTTATCTCTAAAAAGCAAAAATGTCATGTTTTTTTGTTTTTATCTTTTCTCCTAAAAAATCAGAGAACAAGAGGGCAGAACAAGTCCTGCCCAGAAAGAAGGGTTAGCACGAGTGGGAGGGGGGAAGTGTTGGGGAAAGGGGGAAGGAAGGTGAATATGCAATAAAATGTGAATATGCAAGTAAATGCAAAAATTATACCTTTTGAAACTACTCCAGGAATCAGAGGAGGGAGGCTAAAGGTTGAGGGGGTAAATTCTTGCATGATACATTTAATAAAATGTAATAACTTGTGTAAATGGCACAATGTACCCCACCCAGCACAATAAAATAAAATAAAATATTCATGCTCTATTCACCAAAAAATGTCATATTGATGCATTGATGCTTTTGGATATTCATAAAGTATAACATATTAATTTGATCTCCTGATTTAAAAATATAGTTAAAGTATCTTATTATTAGGAATGAGTTTCAGAAGTTGCTTAATCTGCCGAGTGCTAGGTAAATTAGAAATGGAGGAATCAAATGTTCATGCTCTACCACCTTACAATATGATGGATACTCCCCTTGCTCTGCTCAGGTTTGCAGTTAAACTGTTTAACAGCAATATGGAATGTTTAAGCCATTGAATTAGTTACAGCAGCTATCTATACAAGTTATTGTTCCCAATTGTCATTGAGTAAGGAAAGAACTATTTCCTTCTGCTTTCAAATGTAATTTTTGGAATGAGAATTCTAGAAACTGGAAGTGCTTTGTGAATGCAAATGAAGCCTAGCTGAAGCTCTAAGATACTGGAACACTCATTCTCACAAAGAGAAATTGTCATTTTCTACAGAGAATTAAAATGCATGGGGATTAAATATTCTGTGCCAATGGTGGTTAAATAATATTTTCAGTAATCTATTAAGATATTTAAAAAACCAGTTAAAGATGAAACTGACTAAATACAGGCCACAGACTTCAAGAGTACTCCCCTTGAAGGTGATCAAAATATGAATTTACACTGATAGTCAAAACAAGAAGTTGCATTAGCTATACCTAGTTAGAATCTTTTTGAATAATAATATCTTTAGAAAACACATGTTGTTAGTGGTAGTTATACATTTTTTCACATCATACTACATGAATTATTATTATTCCTCAGGTGACATATGTATTGTGAGAAATTTTGGGATCTTAAAATTGACAGTAAAATTGCACATTGATATTAATTGAATTTGATTAAATTTCTCCTGGAAGTGAGAGCATTTAATCTCTCAATGAGAGGAAAATATGACTTTAAATATTCAAGTATTCTAGAACTTCTGGAAGACTGTGAGTTGTTCTGAAGCCTGTTTATATTCTTAATGATATTAGTAATGCATTTTCAGCTCTGACTTACTGAAGAGCAGAAGATTCTGATTAAAATGAGGATATTACATTGAGGTATAATTATGAAAATTGTGCTTATTGAAATATTATTGTACTTAATATTGTAGCATTTTAAAGCATGATTTTAAATATTGAAGTGGGAGTAGTTACTTTTTATTATTTTATATATTTTATTTTTCATTTCTTCATTTACCCTGAAACAAATACAGCAATTATTTGTCCCTTATAAGAATAATATGATAAATTTTTTCTTGAGTTTCCACTAAAGCTTAGATTGTGTTTAACTATTTAAATAATAGTTCCTATTCTCATACTTATTCTTAAAATTTTAGAAAATGATAAGTCATACCTTTGAGAATTATGATTATCTAGTGTGAGTAGTGGTATACAGATAGTAAAGAACCAAGCGTTTAAATATTGGATATCTGGTGATGATACGACAAGAGAAGCAAAAAAGTATAAAATTATTTTCAAAATACAGTTATAATTGCATTACATTACAAGTTTTAATCTGTTATTGACCAATTTCATTCAAACATCAGACCTTATATTAGTTTTGCCTTTATTCTAACTAGAGCAGTGTAATCCAGAAGATTCTTTCTGAATACAAAATATAGCATAAACAAAATGCTGTACAGGCATTCTTTGGATGCCTGAACAACTTAGGCCAGGATAATAGGCCTAGACCACATTCACTTAAGTGAACATGAAAATGTGAAAATACCAATAGACTTTATTACATATTATAAACATATTTCAGACCCCTAGGAAACATTGGCAGTTGAATTCTTCCACTAAACATAATCAACCATTCTTTCTAAATCTCTAGATCTTCACCATCTGGTATATATAATAGCTCATTTCATCTCCTCCTCAATGAAAATCAGTTCATTTTTGTACCATTAGAGTCAGAACATATAATATGCCTAGAACAACAAATATATAGAATATATGCTATAGGTTCTCACTCTCAGGCACAAAAGTAGTGCTACTTTCTACTGACATTGGTTATCATGCGCAAATATTTTTCCACAAAACACTTTAGGTAGCTACAATCAACATATATGACTTGCCTCATGAAATGAAACAGCTTTGCTATCATAAACTAGAAAAGTGTTTTCAAGTCTCCTTTATTATTTGCACATATAGCTATTGAAATATGTTTGCAGGTATCATTACATGAGGCTGTTCATGAAAAGACATAATAGAAACACAAGTTAGAGACAAACCAGGATGGTCATGAGATACAATAGCTAAGAACCTTCATCAATGTAGTGTAGAGACTATCAAAACATAGGGACAACACTGCAAGGGTCAGAACAGGACATCAGGTTACCTTTCCTTTATTTCATATTTACTGTCCATTTTATTAGCTGTCACCCTGCCTCAAAAAAGCTAGAATGAAGTTCACAATATCACCAAAAACTTATTTTCCAAGTCACGGATTAGGTGAAATGATATTTTTGGATTCAATACATCTGATACAAGTTTGACAAATAACTGTCTTTTCAAACATTGTATTTGTCTTTGAGATTCGTACATATTTTGAAGCATATAATCTTGTCTTCTATAGTGATGATGATCAGATTATCTGGCTATATACTACAGTAATTGAAATTAGCTACAATCACCTTAAATTTCACAATATAAACAAATAATATGGGTTTATTGCAATATCTACCTTGGCATTGAAATGGTGCCCCTTTCATTTGGTATCTTTAAATGAAATGGGTGCTACATACTTTATTAGTACTGATTTACTGATTGTACATGCTTTATAAACAAGTTTTTACTTTGAAGTTAATAACTTGGATCTAATACTCAAATTGGTTCTGTCCTAAAAGTCATTCAAATTCTGATTTATTTCCTCCACAATTTATGCCATTCATGGTCTTGGGGAGAAGGTAGATATTTTAAAAAATAGTAATCTCATGCAATGCAGATCACAGTTTTCAAATATGTCCATGCACTTGCTATTTTATTTGTGTGTGTGTGTGTGTGTGTATGCATTCTTTGTGTTCATTATGACACTGGATGTCCTCACCCAGTGTCATAATTGAAGAGGGATAGTGTTTAAATAAAGATTATTAGAACAATAAAGTAGAGTCTTGTTTCAAACTTTGGTTCCTAAAATAGGGCACCGTGGTCAGATGTGACTTTCTCTTTTTTTTCTTCTGTATTGACACACCACAGAGGACAGAGAGAGGTGGGATAGGTCAGAGAATTGTCTCAGGGTGTTGAAAGCATCATGAAAATGCCCCCAAATTAGCCTCTCTTGAGCAACACTGTACCTCACAGGTGCTCAGTTAGACATGCTTGAGAAAGATATCTTGGATCTGAACTTAAGAGCATGCATTCCAAAGTGATATGGAGAAGTATATTACTAGTCTCCCCTACACACACACACACACACACACACACACACACACACACACACACACACACAAACGTCCTTGGTTGAGAGAAGTGGCAAGGCAAAATTAGTCTGGATCTGAAAAGAAGCAACCAAATAAAGGGAACTTCCAGGCATAGGCTCTTGCAGGGACATGGACTTCAGCAACAAATGTCTGTTTGGAGGGCAATATACTGTGGGGAGGTGTAATCAAATTACAGTGTGATCATCACAAGACATGTCCAGGGACACTGCACTGAACTGGAGACCAGCATTTTCTCAGAGTTCACCAAGCAGTTAACAAGAACTCTTCTCTGAGATACAAACTTAAAGAAAATATGCAGGTCTGGTGAGAGCATGAAAAGCATACTGATAGGGAATTGGAATGTTGGATTATGTACAAAATGTCAGATCTATCAGAAACAAACAACCAGATAAAAAAATAATAAAAACTATTTAAAACTTGAATAAAGTGAAGGTATTTTAAGAAATAAAATATGTTCATTGATGTATAGTTTACATACAATCTAATTTATTCATTATGTATATACAATTCAACAACTGTAAATACATTTTTAGATCTAAGTAGCCATCACCATTTTACTGATGATAAGGTAAGGGGTGAGCATATAGATATTAACAGTTAACAGTTGGATGTAAATAAATTTTAGAACACTTTATTATGTATACACATATATAGATGTAGTTATACATTATATGCAAGAATATATATAAAAACCATGATGCATTTCTGTAAGAGTAGTGTTCCTTTATTTATTGTTTTACAAATTTATTGTATCATTTATCTCTCTAATAATTGTTATATTAAAACACTGAGAGCATAGACAAAATTGTTTTTTCTTTTAATGACTTAAAGGTCTAGTATGGGAGGCACTCACAAAAAAATTAATGACAATGCACTATCACAAATTCCATGATAAATGTATGACCTGGAAAAATTTCACCTGTTTTTATTCTCCCTACAAGCCAGGTGTTGATATCTACATTGTATAGATACAGACTCTGTTGGGCACAATCATATAGCAAACATAGTGGGAAGAAAGATCAGAAATTAGACAATTTCAGATATTTTTGACCTCTGAAAAAATATTTTTTCTCAGGGAAAGTAGGTATACTCTCCACTAAACACTGGAACTGGATATTTATAAATGTTACTAAAACATGCCTTTTTTTATAGTGGAATTTAACATTATTGTTCAATCTCCAAGAACTTATTAAATACCCATTCTATTCCAATTAATTGAGAGGGTATCATGACATCTTCCAGATTGCAAAATCTTTAGCTATTGCTCCTTATAGAGCAGAGCCACATTTCATGCATAGAATTTGTCCTCCTTCCTGATTAGAAAGGTGAGTAAGAAATATTTCAACTTGATGAAAGAAAATGAGAATGAATGCAAAAAATGACCTCGAAAAAGCGTAGCTTGAATTCTAGCTTGACCACATTTGACTTGGGTACTCTTTAGAAATATTTTTTGCCTAAGGTCATTTTCTTCCCCTTACAATGGGGATACTAATGCCTAACTGATAAAAATTATATATAGATTATGTAATAACTGTACCTTTTGCAGTGCCTTCTTTATAGGATGTTTCTTCCAATTATTTTCAATCAGTACAATATAATACACTTAAATCCCATTTATAAATTATGGAATCCTCTCAGTCTTATATACTGCTGTGATAGAAAAAAAATCATACCATGTCTGCCTTCAGGTAACTTAAAGTATTAAACTAAACTGAATAAATTAATGCATAAGAGGGAGGCTACAAGGCAGCAAGTTACACAAGCCATTTTGACCTTGATTTCTTCTTACAATAAGTGGTAGCATTACTTATTGCCAGGTTTTAGGTGAATACTCTACCACACTGTTTTCTCTTCCATAGTCTGAGTCAAAAAAAATGCACTATGGTCAGAGTATCAAAATATTAACTCGAATGGCTCAACTAGGTTTGATGATTCAACTTAAGTTTCAAGTAAAATGAGTTTCCTACTCCTTCCCCACATGTTTAAACCTCTGTCACTGCATGAGGGGACAGTAGGGCCTGAAATTCAGCCATTTGTAGGATCTTAGCTTGCTTCATGGTGTATTGAAAGCTCCAGGTAGAGAGTACATGACGGTCTCAACACTTCATTCATTCTGTTGTTGCACTGGGAAAGCATGAGCCCATGAGGTATCACAGCCAGATTCTTGCCATCTAACCAATGAGATGAATTGCTTCTGCTCAACTTGGAAGAAACTTGGGGGAGGTGGGAAAGAGAAACAATTTTTACCTACATAAGGTATCTTATATCAGCCAGTACTTGGGCATGCAAAGAAAAAAAATTCACCATAAACATACAGGGTAGCAGTGCTTTGAGAATTAAATGAGGGTGTAAATAAAACGAATACACTGTTGTTCACACACAAGATGCTCAGGCCCAGGTCTCTTCTCTCTAGGGAAGAACAGTTTTCTGTGGGCTGTGGGAACTTCCTAGAGATCCTGAGATGGTACTTTGAACTATGATCTGAACATTGTCACAAATGTCAACACAAACATCCTCTCCTCTCTTTGTCAAGAGACTTAACTTCTCCAGGCTCTGAGCTAATTGAGTGACAGAATCTAATAGCCTTGGGTTGATTTTCAATTCTAAAAACTGGAAGTGACATTTGTGTTGACTTATGTGACAATGACTGCAGTTAACTTCCCAGCCCATTAGCAGGTGGCTAATTTGTGATTCCACAAATGCCTTATGATTTCCCCTCCACAGCCTGGATTTTGAGTAGGTCTTACTCCCTGAGGAAATAGTTGGAATTGTTTCAGATTATCTGTTGTAAACTCCTGTGCATTTATTTCATTCTCATTTCTTATTGCTTCCTTTAAATCCTTCAATTCTTAGCTAGAATAGTAGGAACACTTTCCTGTATGTCACATCCCTTTTATAAATGCCATGAATTACAAAAGGGGGCTTCTGAAACCAGGAGACTCTCAGTACCTTTTCTAAGTAATAATCAGAGCTGAGCTTCAGGCATTAAATGATTGTCAGTCTATGGCTTAATCAGCCCTTTAAGATCTGATTCACATTATGATTTCTACAGCAGCAAAGAAAACTGAGCTTCTTTGTTTTTATTTGTTTTGCTTTCTTTTTAAAAATAAAGTGGAATAAAGAAAGAATGGAACATAAAACTGCTGTGAAACTTACCAAAGGTTCTAAGTCCGAAATAGGGCCTGTTAGGGTCTTATACCATGAGAAACATTGTTGACCTGCTCTGCAACTCAGGATTTTTCCTGAAAATGTAGGTTTTATACACATTAGATTTTTGGTTGCCTTGATCCGAGGCAACACTGGCATTTCAAAGCGTTTGCATTTTCCTCATCAGCAACTATAGAAAACTCTCCCTTTCAAAGTATAGATATCACTAGTGCCCTTACTGTTTCAGCTCTTAATTGCCAATTATACAATCTGTGTAAATGCTGGAGATGTGACTCTTTCAGTTCTGTAGATGACTTTACTAATGCCTATACATTCAAATTAAAGCCCAATGCAGCTGTCCTGGAGGCAGTTTTATGTGATTCCCTGGAAAAATAAATTTCATTTTGAATAGTGCCTACAAGTCTCTCCCTCCTCTACTTAAAAGTCAGTTACTTTGTGGGAATTTGCTTTCTGTGCAGCCTGCCTGCTCATTCTAAATGAAGGAAGAAATTGCCACTTTGCTGTTCCTTGCTCACTTACATGTGATTTACACATCTTTTTTGTTTCATTTCTTCTCAGAAAATATATTAAAATATCAACTCATTTCCCCTGGTACACATCTAGAAAAGTACATTTAGCTCTTTGTAATGTATAGCCCAGGCAGACTATGAAATGATTTTCTTAGAGTCTCATTTCATTAAAAATAAACTTCCTTTTAAATCTCTAGACAATTAATTTTATAAAAATTAGGACTTTCCAATACCCGAGTAACTCAGATGTCAGTGGGACTTACCAAAATATTGGGTACGTGATAAATTGGCCTGAACACTTGTGACACACTCTATGGTATTCTAACACTGTCTCTGAGGTTTTTGCCAATAAATGGAGAACTTAAAATCTAATGATTTCCATTGACACTGGAATCCTGCTTCTTTCTCTGAGTCCTCTCTCCATTTCCCTTAGAATAAAGTCAAATATGAACATGCTATATAGAGGAAGAAGTTGAATTGTAAAGTCCCCGTTATCTTCAAATTTCTGAAAATGCTTTCTGGCCTCTAATCTATGGCATATGCCCAGAAGCACCTTCATTCCATGTGATCTTAACTTAACATTGTGCCAGGTTGGTTGTTTTTACCTCTCTCCTTTTCACTTCTTCTCACACACTCTTTCTAGGATTTCCAGGAGAACTCCAAATTCTTTGCCTTATATTATGCATATTTATCTCTTTCAGACTTGATTCTCAAGCCTGCATATCCAAACCTGTAAAAGTACTCAGAAATAAAACAAAAAATAGATTTCTCAGTACTATTAGAGTCTATCTATTTGAGACAATTCATAGTTATAAAAATTGTTTTTTCATTGTTCTTATACTTACATTAAATGTTTCATGTAAGCTTGTTTATTCATTCAACAAATACCAATATTATAGCTATTGTGTACTTTCAAGTCAGCATTTCATAAGTTTGCATGTGTTAACACGAGGCACTATAACATAGCAGAGAAAAGTCTTGGAAACAGAGGAACTTCATTCTAGTTTGGCTTCATTCATCCTTTCACTAGTTTGTTCCAAAAATCCTTGTTGTGCCTGAAGCCTTAGGAGGTCCCAATGTGCTTCTCGATGAATGAGTCAAATCTCTGACTATCTCTCTAAAGAAACTCTCATTACCCCAATACTGATAACACATCTTGCCTTGAAAATGAATGTGAAAGAAAGCTTAAGAAAACCAATGTGGATAGAGGGCTGGTTTTTTTTTTTTGGAAAATATGTAGACTGACTCTACTAGCACAGTAGAGGTACAGTATCTAATACTAGTATGGTACTAATAAAATGAAGCTGGTACTATCATCCTGTCCCATGTTATCCAACTTTATTCACTCTTTTACAGTTCATATTCTAGAGATACCAATTTACTATTGTCCAAAGGCAAAATGATTTCCCACTCATATACTATTGAATATGCTACTTCTCTCCAAGACATCATTTCCTATATGAGTAAAATATTAAGTACAAGGGATACTGAAATTACTTAGAACCTTTTCTCTCCAATGTAGGCAGTCATATCCCAATTTTAAGAAAGGGACACTAATAAGGCTTACTCCAGATGGTTACTGTGAAGATCAAGTAAGGCTTACTCCAGATGGTTACTGTGAAGATCAAGTAAAATTAAGGGTTAACAATGCATAGAATGGGGATGGCACATGCTAAGTGCTAACCAGACATTATAATAAATAGAAGCCTGGGGAGAGTGAGTGACTTGCTGAAGTTCACATACTTGCAAGTTCTCATGCATCATCTTCTTAGGTGTTAGGTATAAACAAAATGTAGCAGGCAAACGACATTTAAAGGATAAAAAAAGAGTTTGATGGCACGATGAACCAGGAAAGGTTGTATCAGGCAGAAGTAGAGTAGTCTATACAGAGATTTTTTTTTTATTTAGAGGCACTGGCATGTTTTAGGGCTTCAGTAACATTCACTTAAATATTTTCATTTGTCCAGGAGCTAAAAGACAAGGGAAATTTTAAAGAAGTTCATGAGAGACATTAGAGGCCAGTCCTGCAAGTGACACACACCACTTCAACTTGTAGCTGACTTTCATTAACTAAAACAAGGCTACTTGTCTTCATCTAAATCCAGAAGATGTTGGAAAATATATTTGGCCTACAAGAAGGAAAAATAAGGAGGGTTTAATGAGCACCTAATACCTACTTATTTCTGTATCCTTATCTGTCTATGTCAACCTCTCCAAATCTGTGTCACAACTTAAAGAATGAAGAAAAGCAAAGACAAGTACAAATGTCATTGCAAGAATTAAGCATGGTCTATGAAAGTTATTTTTGAAGACATATTATATTTTTATATATTACTTAAAGACAAGTGAAACACAAAATGGATGATGTTTTTAATAACATTTCTCAAGAAATTAAAAGTAGTTTATATGACATTCCTTGGGCAGTAGATAAAACATGAAAAAATGGCATTAAAATTCTGAAGGAAGTTAGACCACTGAAGCCCATATTTAACTTAGATAGTGGAGAAAGTTATGGGTAATGTACACAGACAAACTTTCCCAAACATGAATATTTTCTATCCAGCTTTTGGTAGGAGGGAAGACATTTTAAGAATGGGCTTTCATGGAAAGCGCAAGAGACGGGCAGTTCCAAGAGGTGACATGGGGTGGCTTGGAGGCTTTTCTTGGTCTCCTCATTCAAGAAACCTACAAAATAAGAAAGGGCATAACATAACTACAAGATAGATCTCTTCTGCGACTTTCAATTAAATTTATAGCCCTGAGCATTCTCTATATCTACATTTTGGAGCAAATGTTAAAGACAACTGATTGAAAGGGATATCTGTGCAATTCAAACTGAGGATTCTGACCTCTCTCTATATATATATAGAGAGAGATAGATAGATAGATAGATAGATGTGTGTATATATGTATGTAACTGGAATGTGTATCATTTTCTTTATCTTTTTAGAGTCCATGTTTACTTTTGACGAGTAAATCATTTCTAGAAAATTAAGGTTTTCTCAAATCAAATGCATTGGCATAAATAAAAGTAATAGAGAGGATTTACTCAATGCAAGATTCATTTAAACTGTAGTGAGTATTTAATTTTTTGAGGTCAAAAATGGATGTCTAAATTTCATTTTGTTAATATTTAATATTTTCTGTTACAAATAAGGATGAGCCATGATCCTAAATAAATTATATCAATATTGAATCTACAGTGTTTTTGAAAACAACAAAATTGCTATTTAAGAAGTTATTAAAATTTTAAAGTCAATAGTTTGTCAGGATTATTTACCATTGAATAGAAAATAACATGATGAATCATTTTGAAGAATGTTCTTTATTTTTAGCTCTCACAATAAGGTACTTGACAACAGCAAGTTAAATTAGTGTTGAAATGCCACAGATATGAGAATTTATGTTGAATGCTTTGTTTTGTTATTTTAATATTTGCTGTTAATAAATACATATGAATCTGAAAACATTTTAATTGGCCTCTGAACACTGAGGTTTATAAATTTGAAAACAGCTTCAGGTTAAAGATGTGTTGGATGTAATCGGGGCCCCTAGGGTTATTAAAAATTCATTTGAGGGAGCATGATGCAGTTAAACTAGCTCACAAAGACATATGAATCTGGCTCATACAGTTGGAACACCTGCTTCTCAAACAAAAACTTTATGAAGACCATATCCTTTTTACTTGTATATATGTGAATATAAGTTCCCTATGTCTCCCATGTCAAAGATACTAGTTTATTTCTCATATAGTTAAAATGATAGCAAAATTTATTAAGAAAGGAAGTTAGGACAACAGAATAAAAGTAGGGAGAAATGGGGAAAAGGGAAAGATATTTCCTGTTTCTCATATAAGGAATGGGAGTAAAGATTACACTAAGTTACTTTTTAAAGTTCTGAATTATTTCCACCCAATTTCTTTCTGGTTCTCAAATTGTGCTTTTCCATTTATGATATCAATCTGTTTCTATTGCCAACATTACCTCCTTTATGAGCAACCATTGTTTAGGTATCATGTCTTATTCATTTATGTAAGTATGTGGCTTTGCACATTTTAAACTACCAATCAATGTCTTTTGAATGGAATTCCCATTATTAATTAAATGTATCAGCTATTAAATGTAAATTAAAGGACTGAGACGTAGAAATCAACCTTTTCATAGCTGTCTACCAAGTTTCTGGATATACAATATTGTAGTACATAATGGGTGATTTATAATGCCCACTTCTAGGAGTGTGGAGAGGATAATAGGGTTAAAATACATTTCTAATGCTCTTTCTGAATACATAACCCCCTCCTTTCCTTTCATAATGAATTAGTAGTGGCAGGTATGGTTTTAATATGAAGATAATTTACAGCCATTCAATTGGTTGGATATTGAATTATTTTTTCTTAGTGATGTCTCAAAATGTACAAGCTATATTTAGAAAAGAAGAGAAATGAAACCCGACTTGAGGTTTCTTGGTTTCTAATAAAGAAGTAATTATATAAATCCATTTTTTAAAAAAAGGAAGACAAGCCAGGTGTGATGGTGACCACATGTAATCTCAGAACTCAGGAGGCTGAAGCAGGAAAATAGAGAGTTCAAGGCCAGTCTGAACTTCACAATAAGTTCCAGGCCAGCCTAGATACAAAGCAAGACCCTGTCTCAAAAACCTGAAGAGAAAAAAGAGGTAAAGTTTATAATCTATGTCTGAGTCAAATAAAATCTAAAAGCATGTCGTGTCCTAGCTGTTTGTCATTAGGACAAGGTAATCTGTATATTTGAAAACTACTTTTTGAAATATTGTATGTTGTTTCTCTGCGACCATTATTTAAATAAAATGCTGTGTGCAAAAGAATAAAATATTAAAATGTCTTATGGCTTCCTAAGAAATGTGCTTCATTTTTTTCCACACATAAATGAGATTAACCTCAGTATCTTGAAACATTGATTGCTATACTTTTATATGCATTAATATTTAAAAATGAGGTCAATTTCAACTTAAGAAAAATCATTGCATCCAAAAACTCCCAAGATAATTATGATTGATTTTCTGTAGACAACTTTCATTCAACATTTGATATTTTAGTGTAGACTATTGAAGACAATCAGTAGTACAGTTTCTAACAACGTGAAATTCATTATCTCTGTATTTAAAGAGTGGAGGGTAAATGTCTGACATTTTATGAACACTTTAAGGTTAAAAGTTGCTAGCTTCCACTCACTGAAATTCAGCAGTCAGTTGTTGGTGATTTGTTGTGTTTATGTTCACTATCACACTAAAGTTTCAGTATTCCTTATCCAAAATACTTGGGACCAGAAATGATTTGGATTTCAGATATTTTGACTATTCAGATATTTGCAGATGCATCAAAAGATATGTTTATTGTGGGATTCATATCTAGATAAGAAATTCAATTTATATTTGTATAATATACTCCTTATACACATAGCCTGACATAATTTTATTCAATATTTTAGTGCACCTACAGTTTGACACTATCCTATTAGCTAAGATCAAGGAATTTTACACCAATGGAATCAAGTTCAACACCCAGAAACTTTCTCTTTTTGAAAGAATTTAGATT
This sequence comes from Castor canadensis, assembly GCF_047511655.1. Classification (NCBI taxonomy): domain Eukaryota; kingdom Metazoa; phylum Chordata; class Mammalia; order Rodentia; family Castoridae; genus Castor; species Castor canadensis. The sequence continues at coordinate 10,822,186 of NC_133405.1, forward strand.
TTTAGATAAGCATTGCTCAAATTGCACAGAATTTAATTCTTCCATTATTTTTCCTGTCATGTTATTTTTTAAAGAGTAAGGAAGTAATTTGAGCAATGAAATGCAACAAAGCAAAATTTCTAAATTGGCGCTAAATGTCACTAAATGTACCTCTTCTTAGGAGTCAGAGCCATGTAATTAGGTTCAGATTCAGAAGCCACCAAATACGTGGAAATGGTACATTTCTTTTTGACCTTCCATTTCGATGTCTATAAGAATGTATTATCTTATCTTATCCTGCTTATCTCCAAAGCTTTTCTTTGCATAAAAAGAGTAATGAAAACAAATGGCACATGACAATGTAAACTAATAACAATGTCACTGAAGACAATTCATGGACATTTTGTCATTCTGTGTAGAGATGAAAATGTAAACATTAATACAAAATACTCTAATATGTAATTATTTATTTTTATTGACAAATCAAAACTGTGTATATTTGTGCAATTGATATTTTCATATATGTACATATTGTAGACTTACTTAAGCTAATTAACATAGGTATCACCTCAATAACTTATCATTTTTGTAGTAGAAATATCAAAATTCTATTATCTTAGTACATGCTATGGTTCAAATATGCATAAGTTTTATAGATGGGAAAATGATGTTCAGAAATCTGTGATGCTTTTGTCATATAGAAGTGGAGTAAGAGGCCATTTGGCATTAATTCTGATACTTGAATATCTTAAATGACATGAAGAAGAATGGAAAGAAAGAAAGAAAGTTACAAATTACAGAGATGTGTACAGATGCTCATGAAGTCATAGCTAGCGATGTAAACACTTTTTCCTCTTTCAAACTTTTATACTAGCCCAAGGACATATTAATAATGTGTGATCAGAGAAATTCATATCTAAAAAATTCATCTCAGTCGATTGCTAAATCATGCCAAGAATAAAAATGGATTAATAATTTACAATCTATCAAAAGATAAGCTTTTACTGTTTTCTGAATTATTTAAAGTTATCTGTTTACCTGTTTATCTAATCCTTTTAATTTTTATACTTCTGCTGAAACTTAACTAGCCAACTGACACTTAACCTTTTGTTGTCCTGAGTTTGAGATGAAGGAGGGAATATTTGATGAGCTATTTCCATTCATTCAATAAATATTTTTGTAGAACTGTATGTTTTGGAGCTTAGCATATGGTAGAAAGAAAGTTAAAAATCAACAATCATTGTCCCAATGGGTGTTATGTAATAGTAGGAGATGATAGACCAAATAGGTAAACAAGCTAAATATTTAAAGTGTCAGATAAAAAATAAATACTATGGGCACAAAAAGGTAAAGTAAAAGAGATAAGTGGTCTATAGAATGGGGATGATCCTGTGTCAAGAGGGATGGCCAGAGAAGGCTACTTTGATGTGATATTTGAGCAGAGATTTGATAGAAATGATGAATTAGCATATGCAAATATCTGAGGTAGGAACACAGCAATTACTAAATGAGAAAATTCCTGGGATATTGGGGAAAGGCAATATGGCCAGTTTGGCTGGAGTTCAATAAGCAAAGAGGAAAAGGTAGGAAGAGGGCAAGATAATATAGGTCATCATAAAGACTGTCCTATTCTTATACTGAGTGAAAGTGGAAACCATTGAATTGTTTGAAATAGAAGATTGATAGTATCTGACAGACTCTTTCTTTTAAATATAGTGATTCTGGGTGCTCCATTTAGGATAACCTGAAAGGAGCCAAGAACTGAAGCAGGGAGAATCATCAAAAGGCTACATAGTATAGTGAGACATGATGGTGACTCGGACCTGTAAATATAGAGGTGTGACCACATATACACAAATGTATTCAGAATAACTTGTAATTTTTGTCCTAAGGAAATGGACAAATGTAGTTTTCATTTGCTAAGATGTGAAATTTCAGAAGGAGCAATTTTTTGGCATATTGGAATGTAAATCATATTTTTCAAGCCCAATCCATGCCAAAAAAAAAAATTTAGTGGAACCCAATTTCAAATACAAGCTAGGCATGGTAGTACATAGCTATAATCTCAGTTATGAGAGAGTCAGAGGGAGGGGGATTTTGATCTGAGGCCAAACCCAGGCAAAACCACAAAACCTTATCTGAAAAAAATAACTTCAAAAAAAGGTTGGGGTTGTAGCTCAAGTGCTACACCACTTGCCTCTCCAATACAAGACCCATAGTTCAAACCTCAGTGCTACCAAAAAATGACAAAACTTTAACTAGAATAATTAAGCAAAAGAGAGAGGGAGTAATCAAATAAATAAAATCATAGTTAAAAATTGTGACATTACTACTTATTCCACAGTGATTAAAAAGGATCAAAAGAGATTATAATGAACAATTATATAACAAATAAATTATTTAACACAAATAATAAATTGCTGGACAAAACCATCAAAACTTAATTTTGAAGAAATAGAAAACCTGAACAGACTAAATAACAAGCAATGAAATTGAATTGGTAATAACAAGTCTTCTATCAAAGTAAAGCATGTGTTCTGAGGACTTCACTTCTAAATTTTACCAAATGCTTAAATAATTAATTCCAATTCTTTCCAAAGTATCCAATGCACATAAGCTTAATGGCAATTTAACTTCAATATTATCATGCTTAAAAATACACTTCCTTGCTAAAATCCATTCTTATTAAGCTTCAGGATAAAGAAAATCATTATAAAGTGAATTATATTTTCCCAAAGGAACAGTGATGTTATTGGAGATTATACTCTTAACCAAACACTATGACATTGAATACATTATATATATGGTCAAAATATCTCCTACATGAAAAGATCTCATGACCATAAATGTGCTAAGTCTAATAGATATTAATGATGTATGTGATAAGTGATCATATTACTTCTTTTGGAATTTAGAAAAGATATTGAAAAATATTTTGGATGGCTTTCATCTCATGGTGGATAAAACAATTTTAAAGCCCTTTTTCACACTTGATATATGTCATTTTTTGTCTGCAGTCATTTGGAATTATTCCATTGACTATTTTTTAAAAGTTATTACAACATCTAGCATTGAGAGAAAAAGAAAGAAAAAAGCTTAAAACATACTGATTCAGATGTCATATCCAGCCTTATCTCTGCTACCAATTATCAAACTGGCTCAAGTGGTAATTCTTTCTCCCCATGTCTCCATTTTTGTGTCTCTATGATGACACTGGATTAGGTGAACTCTAAAGGCCCCTATAGGCATACAACCTTCTGCAATCTGGTATTGAGTAGTCCTTGGATTTTAATCTAAGTTTTTTCAGAGTAGAGGTTTTCTATAAATAATTCTATTTGCTGCTGACCTTATTGCTTAGTGCTTTTTTCCAGTACTAAGTCAGAAAGTCACACAGGCAGTATTCTTTCTGTGTATAATAATAATAGTGTTTACAGGTACATAGTATAATATGGTGTAGTGAAATCATAAGGAATGCTGAAATGCAAAATTAAATAATTCTATTTCTTTATTAACTGAGTTTTATTCAACTGAGTCACTTGACCTTTAAACCTAGGATTTTCTATTAGTATAACTAGTTGGCTAGTACTTTTCTTGCAAGGTAATGTTAAAGATTAAATGAGATAATATATGGTATGTTTTGTATATGTTTCTTTTTTATAGTTATGAGTTGGTGTAAGAATGTCAAACTCAGGAAAATTTGTTAGTGAGCCACTCCCAAATGGGCAAATGAATTTAGAAGAAAGGTTGAGTGTGACATAGCTGATTTTAAAGTGGTAAACATAACAAAGCTTGATTGACTACTACTGCTATTTATCAATGTATGTGATCAAGCCATTAATTTAGAAAAGGACCAGACATGTTACCTAATGTAGTGATGTCTTATAGGATGATTAGCTAAACCCTTACAGTTCCTTTAAAAATTGGCAATTTCTGGAGCTAGTCCATGGACCTTATGATTCAATAGATGAGCTGTGGTAGATATGAAACTATAAATTTTAAAAGACTCTCAGAATTATTAATAAACAACCCATAGTGAGACTGAGAACCTTTGAGCACATCAAATTACTCATTTTACAAGTGAAGAACATATACTAGAAGGATGAAGATTGAGGTCACAAAGGAAAAACGTGAACAAAGCTTTCCCTGAAAATTAATCCTCTTTCTTTCCATAATATGCTACTGCAAAGGCAGATATTCAAGTTAGCAATGTTTTCTGTAAGCTGGGGCCATTGTAGGTGCTATCTTGGATGTGTGAGCTGAACTCATGTTTATGTTGTCAGGCACATATGAGCCATGAATCACTGGGACAACATCCTACACTGTCTACCCTGTGTCCTTGCCTGGTTGAACTGGGCTGCCACATCAAAGTGGAGCACAGCACATGGGAAAATTCAAATATAAAGACAAATGGGTCAGTGACTGATAAGAGTCAGAACAAGAGACCTGAAAGGGAGGCCTTGGGTGATTTTATGATATTGCCCTGGTACTCTTATTGTGTACTAACATTTCCAATCATGGCAAAATAAGACAGCAGTGGCTTGATGCTCAAGGAGCTATAGAAGTAGAAACTGATCAGTTGCCCCAATTCTTTTTCAAACAAGGAAATAAAAGGCTTATAATCATAAGTATATGTTCAGTAGCAGAAAGTTGCTCTCATAACTAAGTCCATCTACCTGATAAGGGGATTATGACTACTAAGGTAAATTATAAAGAAGCTCATATTTAAATTCATAATTGTAGGGAACATTTACACCTGCAGCTGTGGACAAAAAATTCAATCACAGAGAAATCATTACCATTTTTGGTTCTGCTTAAAATTCTTCTGAGACAGTTGTTTTTTGTTTATAACTTTAAAAGGTTTTCATATACATTTGATTGTGCTATTTTTTGAATTTTTGAAAAAAATGAGTTTGAAGACTGCGAGTCTAATTCCCATTTTGCCATGAATCAATTATTTGACCTTACCTGAGTCCATGTTCTCCACACTGGCCTTCAGTGTACTCACTGGAGAGGCCCTGTAAGAGATAATCTCAAAGGACCTTTCACCTGAGTCAGTGATTGGCAAAAATGCAAACAGAGACGAAGATAAGTTGGCAGAATATATCTGGGAGAGATAGAATGCTTTGATCCTATTCAGTTGTGCATGGAGCACATGAAGAGACCAGTGTATGCCTTTATTTCTCTTTCACTTTTTCCCTCCTAACATCTTTGCCATTATACTCCTTCCTTTTAGTGTAATGTACTAATTGTAGCTTTATCCCTGTAATTATATTTAGATTTTGCTGAAGTTCATAGATTTTGAGCAAGATATACAGGAAATTGTTAAGGCTGAAAATACTTTTCAGCAATTATTTTCAATCTTCATAATTACTTTTACTGTTATTTTATTTTATTGTTTTTACATTTACTTACATGTATATACATTATATGGGGCACAACCCCTTCCTCACAGAACTTGTTCTACCCTCTCGTTTTCTGATTATGTTGAATAAAAAACATAAGAGATAATATGAAAAACACAGTGTTTTTGCTAATTTGAGATAAAGATAGCTATACAAAGAAATTCAAGTATTGTTACCATGCATGTGTGTATTATAACCCATATTGGTTCATCTCTACCAGATTTCTTTTCTACTTCTTAGCCTCCTTCCCATTGTGACCTCTGCCAGTTTTTTTAAACTCTTAACAGTTTAAGATTACTACATTCGCTTCTATAAAGTAAGCATATCAACCATTTTCAAGTTTTAGGTTTCCTTCCCTTTCCCTATTCCTCCCATGCACAGTCTCCACTTAGTGTGTGACCCATATCCAATAATATTACTGCATTTGTTTTAGGTCTATAATCTTCATATGAGGTAGAACATGTGATTTTTGGCATTCTTAGTGTAACTAACTTCACTGAAGATGATGTTCTTCAGTCCCATCCATTTATTTGTGAATAATAAAATTTCATTCTTCTTTGTGACTAAATAAAATACAATTGTGTGTAAATACCACATTTTTAAAATCCAATTGTCAGTAGTGGGACATCTTGGCTGTATACATAGCTTGGCTATTGTGAACAGTGCTGCAATAAACATGGGTATGCAGGTGCCTTTGAAATAACCTAAGTCATGTACTTTTAGGAATGTCCCTAGAAAAGGTATTGTATCATATGGCAGATCTATGTTTAGTTTTTTTAAGAAACCTCCATATTGTTTTCTATCGTGGTTGTACTAGCTTAAGTTCCCACCGGCAGTGTATGAGGGTTCCTTTTTCTCTGCATCCTCATCAAAATTTGTTGTTGATGGTGTTCTTGATGGTACCAATTCTAACAGGAGTGAGGTGGAATCTTAGTGTGGCTTTGATTTGCATTTCCTTTATGGCCAGAGGTGGTGCACATTTTTACATGTGTTTTCTTTCTTTGAAAAAGTTCTGTTTGGTTCATTGCCCACTTCTTTATTGGTTCATTGATTTTAGAGGTGTTAAATTTTTTGAGCTTCCTGTATATTCTGGTTATCAATTCCCTGTCTGATGTATAGCTAGAAAGTTTTTCTCTGATTCTGTGCATGGTCTCTTCAATTTAGAGACCATTTCTTTTGTTGTGCAGAAGCTCTTTAATTTCATGTAATCCCATTTATCAATACTTTCTCTCAGTTGTTGGGCCACTTCAGTTCTATGAAGAAGTCCTTGCCTATATCTATTACTTGCAGTGTATTCCCTTATCTTTCCTGTACTAACATCAAGGTTTCAGGTCTTATATTAAGGTCCTTAATCCACTTTGAGTTGATACTAGTACAGGATGACAAACATGGATCTAGTTTCAGTTTTATGCATGAAGATAACCACTTTTCCCAGCAACGTTTATTGACAAAGCCGTCTTTTATCCAGTGTCTCTTTTTGGTACCTTTGTCAAAAATAAGGTGGGCATAGCTGTGTGGATTCATATCTGGGTCCTCTATTCTGTTCCACTGGTCTTCATATCTGTTTTTGTGCCAGTACCATGCTGTTTTTGTTACTATGGATCTGTAGTATAGTTTGAAGTCAGATATTGTGATACCTCCAGCATTGCTCTTTTTCTCACTATTGCCTTGGCTATTCATGGTCTTCTTTGTTTCCAAATGAACTTTAGGGTAGATCATTGGGATTTTGATGGGAATTGTATAGAACATGTAGATTGCTTTTGGTAGTATAGCTATTTTTACTATGTTGATTCTACCAATCCATGAGTACGGGAGATCTTTCTATCTTCTGTAGTCTTCCTCAATCTCTTTCTTCAATGGTTTGTAGTTCCCCTTGTAGAGGTCATTTATATACCTTGTTAAGTTTATTCGTACATGTTTGATGGTTTTTTTGAAGCTATTGTAAATGGACTTGTATTCCTTTATTCTTTCTCAATTTGTTCATTGTTGGTGTAAAGAAAGGCTACTCATTTTTGTAAGTTGATTTTGTATCCTGTTACATTTCTGAAGGTGTTTATGGTGTCTATGAGTTTTTGGGTACAGTTTTTGGGGTCTTTAAGGTATAAGATAATGTCTTCTGTGAATAGGGATTGTCTATTTCTTGACCTGTTTGTATTCCTTTTATTTCTTCTTCTTGCCTTGTTGCTCTGGCTAGGAATTCCAGGACCATGTTGAATAGCAGTGCAGAGAGTGGAACCCTTGTCTTATTTCTGACTTTAGGGGAAATTTTTTCAGTTTTTCATGATTAGGTATGATGTTTGCTAATGGTTTGTCATATATAGCCTTTATAATGTTGAGGTTCATTCCTACTATTCCTAGTTTCCTTAGAGCTGTTATAATGAAATGGTATTGAATCTTATTAAAGGCTTTTTCTGCATCTATTGAGATGATCAACTGGTTTGTGTCTTTGCTTATGGTAATGTGCAGTATTACATTTAATGATTTATATATGTTGAACCATTCCTGCATCCTTATGATGAAGCTGACTTGATCATGTTGTATGATCTTTCATATATTGGTGGATTCAGTTTGACATTATTTTATTGAGGATTTTTGCATCAATGTTCATTAAGAAGATTGGCCTATAGTTCCCCTTTTTGGATGTGTCTTGTCCAGTTCTGGGGTGAGTACAATACCGGCTTCATAGAATGAGTGTCCCTTCCCTTTCTATTTTGTGAAATAGCTTAAGGAGTGTTGGGATTAGTGTTATTCTTTACAGGTCTGGTAGAGTTCAGCAGAGAATCGATCAGGTCCTGGGCTTTTCTTTTTTGGGACATTCTTTATTGCTGGTTCAATTTCATTACATGTTATACATTTGTTTAGGTGATTCATAAACTCCTGGCTCACTTTTGGATGTTCCTAAATATCTAGAAATTTTTCCATTTCCTCTACATTTACAGTTTATTAGAATATAGGTTCTCAAAATAGTCTCTAATGATTCCCTGGATTTCCTTGGTGTTTGCTGTTATTTCCCCTTTTTCCTTTCTAATTTACTTAGTTGAGGATTTTCCCTCCTTATTTTAGTCAGATATGCTACATGCCTTTAAATCCTGTTTATTTTTTTGAAGAACCAAATTTTTCTTTCATTGATTCTTTTTATGGGTTTTTTGGCCTCTATTTCATTAATTTTGGAACTTGTTATTATTTCTCTCCATCTACTTTTTTGGGTGCCGCTTGTTTTTGTTTTTCTAGGAGTTTGAGATGTAGCATTAGGTTGTTTATTTGAGATTTTTCTGTCCTTTTAATATATGCACTCATGGCTATAAACTTTCCTCTTAGGACTCCCTTTGCTGTGTCCCATAGGTTCTGATAGGTTGCATTCTCATTATTAAATTCAAGGAACCTTTTTTTCCTCTCTTATTTCTTCTATGACCCACTGATTGTTGAGCAATGTGTTATTCAGCCTCAAATTTCTTGCATATTTTCTGCTGCTTCTTATTTTGTTCAGTTCTAGTTTTAATGCATTGTGATCACAAAGAATGCAGGGTGTTATTTGTAGTTTCTTATGTTTGCTGAGGCTTGCTCTTGCCATAAGTTATGATATTTTTTGGAGAAAGTTCCGTGGGCTGCTGAGAAGAATGGCTATTGTGCTGTTTTTATATGAAATACTTGTGGACATCAGTTAGTTATATCCATTTGATATAAGGTGTCATTTAGTTCTAGGATTTCTTTGATTTTTTTGTCTGGATGTTGTTGTTAAAGGGGTATTGAAGTCTCCCACTACCACTGTGTTGGAGTATATATGTGCTTTTAAGTCTTTTAGTGTATGTTTAATGAAATTGGGGGCACTGACATTAGGTGCATATAGGTTGATAATTGTTATTTCCTTTTGATGTGCTGCCTCCTTTATTAATATGAAGTGACCTTTGTCTCATTTGGCCAATGTAACATTGAAGTCTACTTTGTCTGATATAAGTGTTGCTACTACTGCATGTTTTCAAGGGCATTAGCTTGATAAATCTTCAATCTTTTCACCTTGAGCCAGTGTTTATTTCTGTCAATAAGGTTCGTCTCTTGTATGCAACAAATTATAGGATCTTCCTTTTAAATTCAGTTTGTAAAATGGTGTCTTTTGATGGGAGAGGTGAGTCCATTGGCATTTAGTGTTAATGATTCCTGCCATTTAGTTGTTTTTGTTGTTCAAGGATTGGAGTGTGTGTATCCAAGTCAATGCTATCCAAGCCAATGCTACTCTTTGATTACTTTGTCTTTTCTTCTGCAGTTTAATACTTCCTCTTCTTTCATGGTTTTTCTTTTGGTTTCATTTTCTGTGTGCAGAATCCTTTGTAGAATTTTCTGTAGTGGTTACTTGTTGCTCATATATTGTTTTAGTTTCTGTTTATTGTGGAAGACTTTTATTGCTCCATCAATTTTGAATGATAGCTTTGCTAGGTAGAGTATCCTAGGGGTGAAATATATACCTCACTCCATGATATACCTCACTCTATGCCCTTCTTTCTTTTAAAGTTTCTGTTGAGAAATCTGCTGTTATTTTGATGGGTTTACCATTATATGCTATTTGTTTTTTCTCTCTTACAGCCTTCAGTATTCTTTCTTTGTTCTCTGCACTTGTTCATTTAATGATAATATGCCATAGAGAGGTTCTACTTTGGTCAAGTCCGTTTGGTGTCCTGGAGGCTTCCTGTACTTGAATGGGCAAAGGTTTCTTGAGATTTGGGAAATTTTCTGATATTATTTTATTGAATGCATTATGTATCCCTTTTGCTTGCACCTCTTCTTCTTCAATGCCCATGATTTTTGAGTTTGGTCTTTTGATGGAGTCACTGAGTTCTTGCATACTCTTTTCACAGCTCTTCAGTTGTTGAACTAAGAGTTCTGTTTTTTCTTTAACTTCTATTTTATCTTCAAACTCTGTAATTCTGTCTTCCTGTTGTTCTAGTCTGTTGTAGTGGCCATCCACTGTTTTTTATTTGACAAAAGGGACTTTTTATTTTTAGGATGTCTGTTTGATTCTTTTACCTGAGGTTTTCTACATCTTTGTTCAACTCCTCTTTTATATTTTGTGTTGTCATCTTTAATTCATATATCTCTTTTTTTAATAGTGTCTTTTGTTTCACTTTGGTGCTGTTGAAGTTTTCTCTGAGTTCATTTATTTGTTTCTGTGTCTTCTCATCTTCTTCATTTTTGGTGCTTGAAATTTCTTGAGTACATCTTATACTTTTTGGTTAACCATGTCTAGTATGTTCTCCATGAGTTTCTCTGTGATTTCTTCTACAGTTCCCTCTTTGAGGGATTTTTTTGTAGGCATCACTGGGCTCATTAGTAACATTTATCATTGTTTTATTGTTGTCAGGAACTAGGTTTCATTTTCTTCATTTCCCACCAAATGCTTTATTTAATTATTTTTTGAGGAGAGTGGTTTCCATCCCTTTTTCTTCTTCCCATCACTCCACTTAGTGTTGTGCATCTATGTTTTTGATAGCATGATTGGTGGTTTTAATTGCCTGTTTTCTCTCCCTTCATTTAATTTTTTGTGTTGTGACTGGCTTGGTCATTAGCTATGTTGATGTGCTCTTTCTATCTTTGGCCTGGAGGTGTGTATTAGCAATTGTAAATTCACAGGTTCAATGCCACATCACTTATTTACATATTATATAGAAAACCCCTTGGTGATAATATCTATAAAGTGTGGGCATTGGGGGGGATGTAATGGTTCTAAGGCTAGAGATAGAAACTTGGGAAATTGGTAAATGTAGCACTAAAAGGGGGAGTGGAAAAGGGAAATGGGTGAGGGAAAAAGAATGGGGGCCACTGGGTTTTGTTGCCCTTGTGCATGTTAGGGTATATTTCTACAGTTGTCATGAATGGTGATTCTGTCAGGGATTGCAGGGTACTAGGGTTGTGTACAGTTTGTACAGTAGGCTAATCAGTGTGTGGTGAATGTGTAGGAGGGAGGGGTAATGTGATGACAGGTTGAGGAAGGATAAGAAGGGGTGATGAAGACAGAGAGAGAGTGGATGAGAAGGGGCAGAAAGAGTAGTCAGGAGGGAGAACAATGAACTGTAGCACAGGAAAAGCAAGGAAAGTAAAGGGGGTAAGAACAGGAACAGGAAAATAGTGATGGTGAAGTTATCAATGCAAAAAAAAAAAAAAGAAAGAAAAAGAAAGGAAAAAAACCAGGCACAGTAACAAAAAGTTCAATCTGCTTGCTGTAAGTTCTGGAGTTATTACTATGATGTTTAATCTTGGTATTTGTGCTTGGTATTCTGGGCTTGTGGGAAAGGGTGCTGCTACTTCAGTTGGAAAGCTTGGGGCAGAGATAGCTGGAGGGTTTTTTCTTTTTTTCTTCTTTTTTTTTTTTTTTTTACTTTCTTTGGTTTTAAGGCCATCTGTTACAAGTGGGTGCTCTGATGTGATTTCACCAGGTGACTGGCTTGTGAGTAATATTTGGTTCTTTCTGTCCACAGGTTAGGTTGCAAATGGGGCCTGAGGTGACTCGCTGCCAGTTCATGCAAGGTGTTCTGAGCTGTTGTTTTCATTAGGCAGCAGCTGCGTTGTCCTACAAGTGCAACTGTCTGTTTGGCTCCTCCCCCAGCAAAGTGGGTCAATTCAGTTTTGAGTACCACCCTCAGTCCCAGAAGACCAGATGGGTGGAGCTCAGAGATCCACCACTGGCCTGGCTTTAATAGGTTGGCTTGTTGATGCATCACTGCTCTCAGACTTTGTTACTTTTCCTTTCTTCAGTCACTGAGAGTTTGGTTCCTTGCCCGATCCCTGTCCTCTGGGGCAGATTCAGCAGTCCACCCACTGTCAGTGTTAGATTACAATTCACTGTTTACGCATTTCAGTTTTGTGGGGGGAGGGGTTCAATCTGCCCAGAAGCTGCACCTGATTATGTTGGGAGGTGGGGTAGGCAAGTCGTGTGTGGTACATTTTGCTTACCTGTTTGTTTTATAGGTCTACCCAAGCAGCTTTGGAACCAGCCAGCAGGGAGAAATTACATGCCACTTTTCTCACAGCAGTTGGGCATAGGGAGGCTTTTCACGGGTTAAGGGTCCAGGATATTGCAGAGTTTGATTCTGCTTGATGCTCTGTGTTCTTCTTATTGAGACAGAGAGAAAAAAAGAGAGAAATGGCCAGGGGGCATTTATCCAGGGCAGACATTCCCTGGAATGTCTGGCTGTTAGGTGCAATTAAAAGCTGCTTTAAGGGTCAGTCCTTGAATTTTTGGGCACATAATGTAATGGTGGTTATTATTTAGGCTAGAAGCAATCAGAATTACCCAAATGTAACTCCCACTTCTCAAAGTGCTTCTGGAGTCATTTAGCCCAGGAATTCCTTACCCCAACCACGATCTTGGATGTGCCAAATTTCAACAATATTGATTACAAGTGCACTAGCTCAGACTGACAAAGAACTTTCACTTATTCAAACTTTGAGAAAATACATGAGTTATGTTCACTGAAAAGATGCAGTTCCAGTTAAATATGAGGTGTTATTTTGATTCTTTCTTACAGATTCTTTTATAACCTTACTGTTTAAAGTTTTATTTTGTCCAAAGTTTAAGAATATTACTCATGGGTGGCTGGTGGTGGGTGCAGGAGTGAGGAGAATGATAAACATTGTATTTTCTTAAATTTAAATTTTCTATGAAAATTTGAGAACACTCACAGGGAAACACAAAAGAAATTAGGAATCTTGATAATCCTTCCAGAACATTATTTTCTCTTTTATGAATGGCATTGTGATACTTCACCCATAGCAATATTTTAAGCACAATTAAATGCATTTATAATGTTTGAACACTTCATTTGGGAACCATACAAAAGCCAAAATACTAAACTCTAGATTCTAATGAAATTTCCTTTTTTATTTTTTTAATTATTTATAGACTTATTCATATGTACATACATTACTTGGGCCACCTCTCTCCCTCTGCCGCCTGCCCCCCTCCCCCTACTACCCCAACCCCCTCGTTTCCAGGCAGAACCTGTTCTGCATTCTCCAATTTTGTTGAAGAGTAAACAAGAGATAATAAGAGAGACATAGAATTTAATGAAAATTCTTATTAAAAATCTCCTATCATATTTTCTGCTGAAATAGTTATATATCTTGAAACATGGTGGTTTTAATGCAATATTCTATAGTCATTGTTCAGGGAACAATAGTCACCATATGATACATTGGAAAAAGCAAAGATCACAGAATCTAAACTGAGTTGGATTCCCTCTGCACTTTATAGCTATGCCAATTTGGGAAAATTAGTAAGACCTAGTATCATTATTTCTTGTTGAAGGTAGAGTGAAATGTATATGAAAGCACTTTTTGGACAGTATAGGCTACAAGACAAAGGAAAATTGGTATTGGCTGATCAGCTCCAACAGCTCCTTGTAAATGCTTTCATGCATCAAGTTTGTGATTTTTAATTAATTATCATTTTATTTGTAAAAATTTGAGGGGTTCAGTGTGGTTACTCAATGTGTAAACAGTGTGAAATAATCAAATCATGGTAGTTAGAATTTCCATTTCATTAATTTTATTCTAAAATTTTTTAATAACATGCAATAAGTACACATGATCATGACTCACATTGTGATATTTCAATACGTATACACAATGTATAGTGATCAAATCAGGGCAATTAGAATTTGTATTTCCTTATCATTAATTTGTGCTTGGAACATCTGAACTCCACTATTCTAGGTTTTCAGAAAACATACAATAGTTTATTGTGAACTATAGTTTTCTCCACTGTTCTATAGAACAGAAGAAATTATTACTTCTATCTAAGTATGCTTGGGTACACATTATCCAATCTCTTTCTTTCTCCTTCTGCAATACCCTTCTGTAATCACTAACATACATTCAGGCTGACATTTTTTTTTTTAACATCCATATTTGAGAACATGCATTATTTGCCTTTCTGTGTCTGGCTTATTTCCCTTGACATAATATCCCCCATTTACATCCATCTTGCTTCAAATGACAGGATTTCATCTCTATTTATATATGAATAATAATCCATTGTGTGTGTGTATATATATATACTTATATGTCATTTATTCTTTATCCATTAATCCATTGATAATTACTTATTTTGACCCATGTCTTACCTATTATGAATAATGCTCCAATAAACGTGGACATGCAGTTATCTCTTTTGTATGATGATTTTATTTCCTTTGGAAATAAAGTGGCTGATGTGATAATGATATTATCTATGCAAGATTACTAGCGTTATGACAAAGATTATTCTTTCAACCATCCTCAGTGCAGGGCATAGGTAAAGACATTTCATTGCTTATAAAAGTTTAACCAATGGGTGTTTGAAATACAATTAAGAACACGTTGTATTTGGACTTTAATTCATTTCTTTTTTTTTTCTGTACTGTTGCTTGAACTCAGGGCCTTCACCTTGAACCACTCAACCAGCCCTATTTTCATGAAGGATTTTTCAAGATGGGGTCTCATGAACTATTTGCCTGGGCTGGCTTTGAAACTAGATCCTCCTGATCTCCGCCTCCTGAGTAGCTAGGATTACAGGTATAAGCCACCGGTGCCTGGTCTGGACTTTAATATCTATATGTGAGTTGCTGTTTAGAATAATTTTGTCCTCAGCAAATAACCACAATGTTAACAGGTAATACAGACAGAAAGCTTATTAGTAAGTGGCAGCAAACGGCCTAACTTCTTCAGCACTGGTTTCTAATAATTCAAACTTTCAACTTGTGCTGTAGTTCCATTTATCTGCACTCAAAGGTTTTATTTTTTTCACTTATATTAAATGCTTGTGATTTGCCCTTGCATTATTTCAGTAAAAATATAATTTAGTTTGATTTAAATTTATCAAGCTACCTCTTAAATGTAATATGTCAAGAAATAAATTCCCTGAAACACCTTTCAGACAGTACCTTAAGCTGGGCATTTACAGGTAGACTCCAATGAACTTGGAACACTTTTCTTGCCATAGACATTCTCAGTCAGATGTTTTGGTCTCTTCACCACCTAATGGTATTGTCCTCCCAGAGCGCCGAGGCATCTCAACTTTTCCTTCAGTCATCCATAGAGAATTAACTGCTACAGCTGGCTACCGAGAAATAACTTTCACATGTTCTTTTTCATTTCTTTCTTATGAGAAAACTGTTTTTGACATTCATTTTTAAGTTTCTTCTACATTTTCAAGAACATATCTGTCACAACATCTATAGAATTCTTATCCTAGGTGCTACAAAGGTTGGTGTTGCAACTAAATACTTATGTAAGGCTTAAGCCACTGTACTATTTTCCAATAATCACATGATGATGTATCCAAGATCTAAACACTAAAAAAATTCTCTGTTTTTTTTGTGTTTGTATGGGATAGATATCATGTACATAAAATGTTTTATTTCTGAGACTGAATTTTGTCAGTACTATGCCAGAATGAGAAATTGGAATGAGGGTTAGATAATTGTTTATTTATTTTATATTGGAAAATTGTAATCTTATGTATCAGAATTATTTAAATTAATTTACTCTGTATACTCATTTTTGGTGTTCAGTTAGCATAGCCTAAGTGGACAGAGAAATTTAGCAGCTTATACATATAATTAGTATTTTACCACTGTCACAAATAGAAAAGACACTAAGAGAGTGATACTCATTTGGAACACCTGGTATAGGTCAGGGACTGTGTTAATTATTACATCTAATTTTATTCAGTCTTTACAATAACATCACAAGGTAAACATTTTCCTCATTTATTAATGGAGACAAGTAGAAATTTTCAGCAATGTGTGCCAGATTCAGGTATAAGAATTCATGCACAGGTCATAACCTAATACTCAGAAATTGGCTACAATACAGTCTGGTTCTATTGGGGGAAGGAAAGTCAGTACTGGGATTTGAACTCAGTGCCATGTGTTTGCTGTGCAGTTGCTTTACCACTTGAGTCATGCCCCCAATACTTTGTGCTTTAGTTATCTTTTGAAAAGTGCTCATGTTTTTGCCCAGGCTGGTCTGTACCACTATTTCTCCTATTGTACCTGGGATGACAGGTACACACCATCATGTCCATCTTATTGGTTGAGTTGGACACTGGCTGTTTGTTCAGGATAGCCTCAAACTCTCATGTTCCAGACGTTTAGCTCCAGATTAGTTGAGATTACAGATGTGAGTGACAGTGCCTAGTCAACCTGCCTGGTCTTGTTCTTGACCTGTATTTCTCACTCTTGAATATCATTTTCTTCAAAACTGAAATGTAGCTTTAATGCTTAATTTATCCAATTTTTTCTGTGTTAATACTAGGCCTAGAGAAATTCACGTTCTGTACATCCCTTTGAAAAAGGCATAATTCAAATTTCCTTATGTATACACATAATTTTAGGAATTCCTAAGAAAGATCTTATTCATAGCCCCAGAGTGAGCAAGAGCTGTAATTAAAACAGTGATTAGCAACTCCCAGTCTGGTAGTCTAACAAAGAGACAGACTAGCAACTTGGTTGTTTCATTTTGTTTTGCATTGTGTTTAAATTATTCTATTGACATTCACAAATTTCTAAAAAGGCAAATTTAAAAACGTAAGTAGCTCAGATCAGGAGTCCACAAAATTTGTCCTTCATGTGTGAACTGAATAACTTATTCACATACAGAAAATCATATCACTGTCAATCTCAAAAGGGTGAAATTTCAAGTCCCAAAAGTTCTCACAGTGCATGTATTGAGAAAGTAAATGACTATATGACTGTATTTAAATGGAATTCCACCAAAACAAATCAAATGTTGAGAAATTTATAAATCCTCCCCCGAAAAGTTATCTCATCACCTTATAATTACTATTAAAGTCATTTTGATTAAACTCATGTTACATGCCAGGAGTCAGGCTTAGTGTTTTATGTATACTATCCTTTTGGCTTAGTGAGACTATTTTAATCTCATATTCTGTGACTCATTTCAAATGTTGAACAATTTATAAGTGTGATTGTATTTTTATATTCAAAATCATTCCATGATAATTTGTCAATATCTGCAGTATCAATTGCTTATTTTTTAACACTTGTAGTGTCAGGAATTATGATCTAATGTATCATGAAGTTTTTAAAAATTTAAACAATTGTCACTGCAGAAAGAAAAGGAGAATTCTTAATGATTTAAAAAGGTAATTTATATAAAAGCACATATAACTAGTTCCCGACACTTTTCACTGAGTTTGCATATGACATTTTAATATAATCTTGTCTATCCCAATAAATGATTTCTGTTTGGTGTAGATTAATGATTATTAAGATGAGTTTACATTACATGTAATTTTTAAATAATTAATTTGATTTAATCTGAATGAGTCCAATCATATGTGTATTTGTTTTTAAGTGCTCAACATATTTTAGAGGTAATAGCATGTTGTTTCAATTATTATTAAAAATATATCCAATCCCAATTCTCACATAGCTGTAATACTTGTTTATAGTTAGCAGTATTTTTGCATTTGTTTTGCAATTAGCCTTGCTGAATTTGTTCATTGTTCAGCAGTCAAAATTATATAGTTATCTCTGCATTAAATTTGGCTTTGTATTAGGCTTCAAAAACACACTTCTCATCCACCTAATGATTATAAAATCACTCAGACCTGTGATACATGCATATAATTCCAGGACTCAGAAGGCAGAGACAAGAGATCAGTGCAACTTTGAGGCTTACATAGTGAGCTCCTGATCAATGTTGGCTACATAACAAAACTGTGTCTTAAAAAAAATAGACTACAGCACTGGTTCAAACAGTAAAGGACCTACCTAGCAAGTATGAAACTGCAAGTTCAAACCTCAGTACCACAAAATAAATGAATAAATAAGGATTATAAAACATTTCTTAGTACATTCTTATACTTTCATGGTTTAACATTTGCATTAAATTTAATACTGAATACAAATTTTGATAAATGATTTTTAAAAATCAAACAATACCAAAGGATAAAGAAAATAAGAAGAGCTCAAAATAATAGCACTAAAAACTTGCAATAGGTTGTAAGCATCTTTTCATTTGTACCCTTGCTCACATATAATATTGTCTGAGTGTGTGTATGTGTGTACATATTGCAGTATGATCGCTACACATTCTCTCAATATGCTATGTTGCTTTTATGTGTGTCAGTTAATATAAATAGTCCTCATTACCATCATGGTTATATACTATGCCATTTTATTGATTAATTTTAATAATGTTATCAGACATCTATTTCTGATTTCTGTTTTTAAACAATTATTCTACAAAATTGTTTGTGTCTCTGTGTTTATGTGTATATGTTTATCCTCACACACTGTCAATTGATCACATTATGGTAGATTCCAAAACTTAGAACTGTTGAGCTAAAAAGTATTGCAACTTAAAGTTTTTATTTTTTCTTTGTTCATATATTTATATGTGCAAGCCTGACTCCTCCTTCTGTCTCTCTGCTTCCTTATTCAAAATGTGATCACTTTCTCCCACATTTGCTCCCACCACTGTCATCTGCCATGATGTGACACCATTCATTGTTAGGTCCTCACCAGAGGCCAGATCATTGGGGCCTCATTTGATCTAGGACTTTGAACCAGTAAAATGGTGAACTAAATAATAAAATAATTTTTTGTAAGTAGTCTACTTCAGATATTTCACTGGGGTAATGGAAAATGAACTTATAAAAAGATAGTAAGTATGGTGGTATATGCAAAATGTTAACAGGCCAACAAATAAATTGTAGCCAACCATATGATATGACTCCAAGAATTCCAATGCCTCAGTAGTATAAAGTATGTATGAAGAAGTTTTAAGAAATGGGTACTGGGAAAATTATGCTCCATTTTAAACAGCTGATTTATTCAATAGGCAATGGAGAACCACTAAATAAATAGTTTTAGGCATTGAAGTGTTATGAGCAGATTTGAATTGGAGAATAGTCTGATACTTTTGAGGAGACTGGATGAGAGGAGACCTTACATAAAAAAAATAAAGCAAGAAGGCTGTTGAAGTAATATTGCCAAAAATTGATGATGGCCTGAAGTAATGAGTATACAGAGAAAATAAACTTTTTAGAGGTGAAGGTGGCAGGAAAGATCATTTTTAAAAATGTGGAGTACATGACTATGAAAAAATGACACCAAGGTACTACCTTCCCATTGTGTTCTTAAACTATTTAAGTTTCTTCTTTTTAAAAATAATTTGAGATGAAAATCCCCTGTATTAACTTTTAAAATAATGAGCCGTTCTGAAGTGTCTTATTGTCTGTAAGCCTTTAATTTAACTTAAAGCCTCAGTGTGAATACTACTAAGGTCACGTGCTGTTTCTACCACCATCTGGTTTTACAGAGGACTCCTTCATAGCTAAGAAGAATTTGGATTGAAAGCAAATGCCATTCTCTCCATGAAAATATTAGCCTGAATTATTAACAATGCACACTTTTCTCTGAAATCCATGATGACCATCTATGGTAGATGTCTCTGAAACTGACTATATTAGTATTCTAATATTACAGCCTATTTCTTGATAGGTGTGGTGTTTGTCAAGGATTATCTGACTTTCTCTAACACAGAAAGGACAAAGGCAAGGCCATATATCTGGAAGTTTTTCACGAAATTGTTTAAAGACAAGCTATCAACTTAATTGTGCTGTTTCACTCATTTAATACAGGGCTTAGAAATTTTAGAAGTCCATAAAAGATAAACCAAATGAATTAAAGAAATTGAAAAAGTCTTTATTTAATTTATTCCAAGTATTCTTTTAAAAGCACAACCATTTTTGCATTTCAAAGAAAAACACAGAAACAAAACTAGCAAGTCAGTATGAAAATTAGTAACTGAAAGCATTACAAAGACATACCAAGAATACATTTAAATTTGTCTCCTACATAAACACATGGCAATGACCAACAAAATATCAGAAGAGAACACAAAACAAAACATAGCCAATTAAATTCAATATAATTTCTCTATTCACCAAAAGAACAACAGAAAAACAGCATTAAAAGGGCTTAAGGTGCCTCTGTGTCAGGTTCTTTTTAATCAGACATGTTACCAGGTTTCCTTCTGTGTGGTATTTGGAACTATTTGGACAGATTATGTGATTACCAGTTTACCAGATTACAGATTACCATTGCAAACTTAGTGCCATAAACCATACTTTTAGTTGTCACTTCCCAACTCATATATTTGGTAAATGTTTGAGAATATGAAATTTCAAAGGAACTAGAGGTCTAGGGAATCAAAAGCATAAAGACAGAACCAAGTGATCTCTACTTAATGACTCTGTGCTTCTCTTTGAGATATAATTGATAAAAGATATCAAGGTCTTAGTGGAGTTTGAAGTGTTGGGTGGGCGTTACTATGTAAATTATTGACAAGGAGAGGTTATCAAAGCAAAATTGTATATGTGTGTGTGTTAGAGAGAAAGAAAATGAGAATTGAGAAAAATTAAATATGAGCCTGAAGACCAAAGTTCTAAAACATAATAATATATGATACGAAGGAAAGATAAAAAATCAATATTAAAAATATGTTTATTACAAACAAAATGAATTTTGGAAAGCAGTATGTAAAAGACTTAAGTTTATGTGTTCACATAAAGGGGAAAATTATAGACCCATACCTATTATATAATCTACTTGACATTCCTTTCCAAAAATCACTAATATAATTCTGAAAAACAACAAAGTGTGGGAATTTTCTCCATTTCATGTCAGCAATTATTTTTAAACCATGGCAATTAAAACAAAGTGTCATTGCAGAAATTACAAATACATAAGTAGAACAGAATAGAAAATTAAGAATCTTCTAAATTAATATGAAAAAGATGACAATTAAAATATGTGGGGGAAAGGAGATGTCATCCTGTAAAATTGGTCATTGATATGGAAAACAATTATATCGTATATCACAGCGGACAAAAACAAATCCAGGTTGATAAAAGAAGTAAATATTTAAGTCAAAACTGCTTTACATTTAGAATGCAATATAGAAGACTGGATCAATGACTACAGGATGGGAATGCAGACATTCCAAAAGGAATTAATGAATGACAAAATACAAAGGAAAACTTAAATCTGGTTTATATGGTAATAAAAGAAATATGCCTTTCACAAAGGTACCACAGGCAATGTGACAACTTGGGAAATTTTGTTTTCAACGTGGAGAGCTAAAAAATGATTATAAAATTGGTAAAGAACTACTACTAAAAATGCAGAAATAATGATTATGTTATAGTATATCATAAAATGAGAAACTGTATCTATTAAATAATGAATTAGTTCTAAGATTTTTGATAAGGAAATGTGTCTACATAAATGAAACAAGACAAACTTATAAGAGTGCAATACACTACCCTTTCAAAAAACACATGTAATTTGATTACACATTCATAGATACTTTAAAAAGATGTGATAGAAAATAATTCTTAGTCCCTTGGAAAAGGAATTAGGATTTTTTTTAAAGTTCAGAAAATTCCAGAGGTTAGAAATGGGATATTTCATACATTGTCATTAGGAACATAAATTCACATGACCAATTTCTGCACGATTTCATACTTTCAAGTATAGTTGAACATGTGAATAGTATGTAATCCATCAATTTCACTGAGTTTTATATGTAGAACAATGATTCCTAAAGTGTGATTGTGGAAATCCTAGGTCCCTGAAATGCCTTTAGAGGATTAATCAGCAACAAATTACTTTCGTAATAGTACTAAGATACTACATGTCTTTTTCACTTATTGACTTTTGCACTCATAGAGTAAAATCCATGGTAGGAAAAACTGCTGAAAAATTAGCATAAATCAAGATGTTGGTACCAAAACATATTAGTAAATGTGCATTTCTTCAAGATAACACATTTACAATGATGAAAACCACAAGAGAAAGCAGAAAAGTTTTATTGTTCTATTTAACAATATCCTTAATGAAAGAGTAGAATTTAGCAATTTCACTAAATAATAAAGCCACAATATTGATCTTTAAAAATGTTGTTTGCAACAAAATGAAAAGTGTACATAAAATACTTTTGGTACATACCAAATTAATAATGTTAGGGATTTCTGCAGCTATGGTTTAAGAATAGCATCAGGTAATTCTGAGGCAGACTTGAGTTGTACAATTATGGATCTGGTCACCTCTCTTCTTCCTAGCTTTTCAACCTTTTGTCTGGATAATTTCTAAGCAATTCTTAAGATTCTTCTTACATCTTAACTTTCTCCTAAATAAAGCTACCTGCACCTATTTTAAATTTTGTTTGCTCATTTTTTTCTTAGGTTATGATGCTAGGGGAAGTTTATTGATTTTTTATTACCAACATGTGGTATAATGCCTTAACATGACAAAGGCAGCTCAAGAGTGAAGGTGTATATAAATATGTGGAGAAAGAAGAGATAATCAAACATAGAGTTAGCTAACTTGATAGCAATAAACATTCCTGAGCAAAGCATTCAGTGAGAAAAGTTCAATGAGACTTTTAAGAATGGATATGCCCAATACTAATTCTAGATTAGCAATACTGCAGTAGGAGACCTCCTTTCTCTCCAACTATCCATTAAAAGATAAAGCAGTTGATTGGCCTGTGGAATTACTACAACAACTCAGTAGAAATAATTGTGTACTGCCTTATAGTTACCTCTATGAAATAACAGAAATATCAGTCAGAAACAGTAATCCAGAAGTACCAGACTACCAGACAGTGGGAACAGGTGCAAAGAAACATCTACCACATAAAATAATTTATTAATCAACATATTTTCTGTTGTTCTTGTTTTTGGTGTTATTGTTGCTGTAGCTGTTTTCTGCAAATATTCCAGATGTACATCATATTTGAAGGTTGAGGATGGTTAATATCAATGTTAAATACTTAATGGTTCTAAATTATATTGACAAGTTATGTGATAGTCCTCTGTTCAAGTGATGAAGGAAAACAATCGCTGCATGTGGTGAAGCAAAATCTAATGTGAGTATGGGCTAGACGTGAGGACTTTTTTCCAGTGAAGAGAATATGGCAGACGAGATGGGATGTTATTTCTAATGATCACAAAGGATTTTAACTTCTTTTCTGGCAATCTCCCTCCGTCTCTGTCTCTCTGTCTCTGTGTGTGTGTGTGTCTCCCTCTCTCTTTCCTTGTCACTGTCTCTCTCTTTCTCTCCTCTCACCGTTTATCCAGTATCCAGAGAGTGTAAGAGACTGAGGCTACATATGTGGATTTGGAAATGGATCGTTTAGCCCCAATGAAGCCTTCAAATAACTATAGACTTGGCCAGCAGCTTGATCTAAAAGCTATAGAACTCTTAAATCCTGGAAGAACTGCAGAAACTATGAAATACCAAATATTTGCTCTTTTCATCTTCTAAGAGATAGACTATTTGTTACACACTAATACATAATGATGCACATGTGATTATGCTGCCCTACAATGAATAAACAGAAATCTTATGAACAAGAAGCTAAGATTGGATAGAGGTACAACTCAAACCTTAGCTTTTTGTCTCTGAGTTCATCAGTCCTACCATTATATCAGAGTGCCATCAGGCATGGATAAGTAACTTACTTCTTATATTTACATACTTAGAATGCAATTACAAAGGCACTATTAAATCTTAATCTGAAATATAAAAATGGGAATGTCAATGGTTTAATTATCTTATTTGTAGATAAAAAAATAAGCTTAATAAATTGAAAACTCAAAATCATTCTGAGAAGTAGAAAGCAGCAATGGACCTTATAGCTATCTGTCCAGGAGTTTCAGTGTATAGATGGAGAAAATTAAGACCCAAAAGTGGAAATTACTGGTAAATACCACAGCATGATTTAAAGATGGAACAAGAACAAACTCATCTGAGCTATACAAAGTATTTCTAAAACTTAGTGTTAATGCTATAAGTTCCCTGAGGACAGAGACTTGTAAGTTCATAATATCAAGGCCTAGCACAATTGCTGGCACAGAATGTTAAAACTCTCTTACCTGACCTCTTCCTAGATTAATAAAGCTCCCTATTCCTTCTATAATATTCTAAGACACACTGAAAATTCACAGCTAATAGCCTTCCTCCTTGTATACATCTGTTTTCACCTGCTGAGTTTTACGCTCACCAACGGCCATTATGTTTGTGTCCAAATCTTTTCATACCAATCTGTTATTATTGTAATAATTTTAGTTAATTGATTATTATACAAACTAATTAAATTTGAAATTAAGAGAGCTGTTCTTTCCTTGAAACCTAAATTAAATGTCCAGGAAACACTTGATAGAAATAGTTGTTAATAAAAATTGTTTTAGAATTAGGTATGAGGCAGAAATCAGAAAAAAAATAGAAGTCTACAAGCATTATGTACCTGAATTGGTTTAAATATGCCTTAAAATGTCTGCTACATCTCAAAGAAAGTAAAACTTCAAGTTAAAGAAGATGCTTAACCATGTGATTTATGTAAGAATGGCCAAGTAAACTTTAAATCAAATGATCCATATTCAAAAGATAAAAAGTTTGACAGAGAAAAGTGAGACCAAGAAAGAGAAAAAAAATGTCTATTTATATTACTGTATATTGTATAAATAAGGTTAAGCGTATTTCATTTGATATTATTCCTAGCTTCAACTAATGTGTTTGATAAACTACCTACTGGTCAAAAATGCTTTAGATAATAAGGTTTTTATTGTAATATATTGTCATGAATAAATGAAGGGAAAGCACAAGGCATCTTAAAGACTGGCATATTTCAGCTTATTGGAAATTTGTTAACTTCTATAATTTATACCTAAATTTTAATCCTGTTTTCTGTCACTGTGCAGTTATGATTCCAAACTAAAATAAAGTACTTTCAAATAGTTCCTTGTTTCATGTTGCACATATTTCCCTTCTTGGCAGAGCAGGTTTCATTCTTTGTATGTCTTGTAAAAGTTCTCCCTTGGAAGCTGTAGCTGAGTAGGTTCCTTGCTGGGTGAGAGTTTACAGGCAGCATATTTTTCCATTGCCTTCCACAATGTGATGTTGGATTTTGACAAAGGAGTTCCAGGGCTGCTAAACAAGCATTGCTGATGGCTAAAAATAGGGAGTAGCCATCATATTTATGGGACTCTGTAATTTTAAGGAGCTTTTATAAGCCAACAGCTCTGGTAGACAATTAATACTAGATTCTGCTTTTGAAATGAATTAAAATATATTGCATGTAAATCTACAATCATTTATATAGCCAATGTTGCTCCACAAATTAAAGACTTTGTACAGATTTGTTTCATGTTTAAAAATATTAATTATATTTGATCTGGGTAGACACTCTTTCTGGAATAATATGTAAACCATATGATCATTAAAATGAAGGCTTAGAACCCTTCTGAATGAATTATCTGTTAATATATTTAGATGTTTTTCTTTATATACCAACATTTCATGATAGGTGTATTTAGCTTTTCATTTTCTTATTTTGGTATTCATTCATTTATCACTAATTAACTGTAATTACCATCATTTTTTCTATGGCCAATCCATTTTTTGTCTTTTATTTTATTTATTGAATTCATTCCACCACTGTGCATATATCTATTTCCACTAACTCTTCCTGTCTACAGTTAGCCATCTATTATCATTTAATACTGTCCTCTTTCATGCAGCCATCTGTTTATTTGCAGGGTTTGATGAAAACCCTGACTAAAATGGAATCTTCATAACTTTCTAACGCCTTATGTTTTTGTAGCATCTAAAATCATCCAATACTTTGGTCGATGAGAGCACAGAATGTGAGTCTCATTTTGCTGACATTTTGTCCCCAATGCTTAGTACAGTGACTGACTGGTACTTAAAGGTCACCCAGTGAATAGTCATTAAGTGAAAAAATGACCGTCTGTCATGTATTTGTACCCTCATCCTTTTCTATCTCTTTCCTACCATCATCCCATAAGGTTTCTTCTTATTACCATGTCTTCATTATCTGTTATTGCTCTGACAGGCTGTTGGTCAAGCTCTACACTTGTCATCACTACTCATCTATACATCTTCACCCTCAAACGTCCCTATCAGTATCTAAGAAACTATCTAGCATCTTATTAATATATTATGAGACACTTTTATCTGTTTATCCTTGTATCTATGTCTCTCCCACATTCTCTGTTATTCATTAATCCATCATTTTCCACCAAGTCTTTCACTTAAATTATATTATATGTCATTTCAATACATAATGATAGGTGTGGCAATTCTAAGTGAAAGGCCCAATGGAAGATTGACAGAGAGTTTTTATCTTTCATTTATTTTATATGAATTCAATTATATGGACTCAGCAAATAAAAATAAAAAAGAAGAAAATCATAATACTTAAGTAGTTCCTATGTTTCCATTAAATAGATATAGCCCATAAATGGGACATCAGACATCTGTTATTCACAGTCATTTTAATCAAATTACAAAGTTTAAGAACAGGCATAATTCATACAATATTATCTTAAAATACAAGGAAAGTATTTTTTTGTTCAGCTCATCCAAAGAAACAGCAATCTCTTTAAAATTTGGAAGAAAAAAATGGTCATGTTAAATCTAACGAAAGACAGTATAGTGGTTTCTATTATAGGATTTTTCTAAAGGAAAGCCAAATTTAACTTTGCCTACTGACAATTTTACCCTCATTTGCTGCTTTTGTTACCAAACCTATGTGAAACACATGACTCAAACACTGTCATTATTCATAGGAAGGATAGCATTGGGGTGAATAGTGATGTTTGAGCTTAGTCTTAATTGGATGACTTGAAAAGAAAGACAAGGGAAGTGTAGTGTGAGGAGCAAAAAATGTTCACCAAGGTTGTCTAATTGAATTTCCCAACCATCTTATTATCAAATCTTGATCTCTGTTGTTATCCACCTAATAAGGTATCTCTATCTAGTCTCTTTCTCATTCAACAATTGCTTTATTTTTGATTTCTACATGACATTTATGCAATGGATTTAATTGTGTGACATATTTAATAAATATGATGTATGTTATATATGTTACTTTTATTCTTTAAAGTAATAAAATGACTGCTTGAACAAAATTCACCTACTTTAACTTTTTAAATTAACCCATGAGGAGTATTATACAGATGAAAGGAATAATTGAAGCTGGGCATGATGGCACACACCTGTAATGCATCACTCAGGAGGCTGAAGAAACAGGATTGTGAGTTTGAGGTTACTTTGGGCAGTATAGTGAGAGACCACCTTAAAAAAATAAAAAAGAAAAGGATAGTTGATTTAAAAATAATAGTTACTTTCTCTTTTTATCAACTTTAGAAATTTTTTACAATTTTTATAAGAAGCAATTTGCTTAAGAGTTATGAATGTGACTGTAGCTGTAGCTTGTCTAGGTTTGAATATGCCATTACTGCTCCCTAACTGAGTGACTTTGAGTTGGTTAAATTATCTCTCAGTGCTTCAGTTTCCTCATTTCTAAACCAGGAATAAAAGTATCACCTTCCTTAAATGATTCCTATCAAATTAAATGATTTAACATATGCCAAATTCTTAAAACAGTGGTTTATACAGTTTTAATTGCTACTATAATTATTGTTGATATTATTTTGTATAATTTTCCTGCTTTAAAATAATAAGAACTTAGTTTATTTCTATTATCACTCACCATTTCCATTTCCCTCCTTCCAATATGCCTATACTATATCAACTGCAACTTTAAGTGGCATTAACTAAACTACATCATTTCTCATGACTTTCATTATTTCTCTTGATTCCATTTTTTAAGACAAGGATATTGATGCTTCTACTCATCATTCTACTTTGTCCTCTCCCTTTCCACCTTACAGACTCTATCAATCATATTTTTGTCTTTACTTTGGTAGAGGTAGTGGTTTTAGTCCATAACAATAAGACTATGGTGATTTGTGCAAAAATCCAAAGTGGAAAAACATAACAAAACAAATTTTCATTATTACAGGTTTATTCATACTCACTACTGTGGCGTCAAATGCTATGTTTATAATCACATATAAATACCTACCAGTTCAAAGTCAGCCACCTAGCTACATAAAGGAGATGTCCTCAGAGTCCATTTGAGATGTATTCTCCTTTTCCATAAGTCAGAATTGATTTTATCATAGCCTCAAATATTTCTAATCTAACAGTCATTATATCTAGTCTACCTGTTCCTTTTATATCCCAGGATCTTCCATTCTGGATCCCTTGGCTTCACAATCCCAGCCAGACTGCTGGGTCTACAGAACTCCTGAATAGCTATAATTTTAGAATTTCCCTTACTACCTTACTGGATTCCATGTCTTCAACTGCCTGGTTTACTCCAGGCTTTTCCTTGAATATATTCTTAAGCAACATTATAAAGTATATGAAATGAAAACTTTCAAAACCTTTCTGTCTGATAGGTTCTTTATTCTCCCTTCATATTTTATAGTGTGGAGAGCATAAATTTATTATATGCACACATTTTCTTTTCAAATTTTTGAACCATTTCTTTATCAGCTTCTAGAGTCCAGCAAAATTGATGAAAAGTTTGGTGCCAATCCAGCACTATTTTGTGTGTCACAAGGAACTCATCCAACCCCCCCCAGTCTTCTGAGATTGTACATATCATTTCCCTTGATTCTATAGATTTTTACAACTATATTCATAAGAAAGAGGTGCTCTGGTGGCTCATGTCTAAAATCCTAGCTACTCTGGAGGCAGAGATCAGGAGGATCATGGTTCAAGCCCATCCTGGGCAAATAATTCCATGACACACTATTTCAAAAAACCCTTCACAAAAATAGGGCTGTGGAGTGGCTTAAGGTGTAGACCCAGAGTTCAACCCCCCCCCCCCGACAAAGGTTCTCTATATTCATTTGTCTGGTTCGTTTTATCTGCGAACTTGTGTATTTTGCTTTGAGATGTTATCCTCTATTATTTATTAAAGATTGTTTATTCATAGTATCACTATTATGTTATTAATCATATATTAGAATTCCTATTAGTCATATATTAGAACTGCAAGATAAATTATCTTATAAAAATTTCAAAACATTGAAAAATCAAGAGATTGAAGAAGACTACAGAGATGGAAAGATCTTCCATGCTCATGAATTGGTAGCATCAACATACATAGTAAAAATGGCTGTACTACCAAAATCAATCTACATGTTTAATGCAATTCCCATCAAAATCCCAATGACATTCATCACAGAGATTGAAAAATCTACCCTAAAGTTCATCTGGAAACACAAGAGACTGCAAATAGCCAAGGCAATACTCAGAAAAAAGAACAATGCTGGAGGTATCACAATATCCAACTTCAAACTATATTACAAAGCAATAGCAATAAAAACAGCATGATACTGGCTCAAAAACAAACATGAAGACTAGTGGAACAGAATAAAGTACCCAGATATGAATCCACACAGCTATGCCAAACTTATTTTTGACAAAGGCACCAAAAATATACACTGGAGAAAAAAATAGCTTCTTCAACAAATATTGCTGGGAAAAGTGGTTATCTGTCTGTAGAAAACTGAAATTAGATCCATATTTATCACCCTAAACTAGTATCAATTCAAAATGGATAAAGGACCTTAATATCAGACCCAAAACTATAAAGTTAGTACAGGAAAGAACATGGAATACTCTGGAAGTAACAAGTACAGGCAAGGACTTCCTCAATAGAACCCCAGGAGCTCAGCAACTAAGAGAAATGATGGACAAATTGGACTACATAAAATTAAAAAGCTTCTGCACACAAAAGAAATGGTCTCTAAACTGAAGAGACCACCAACGGAGTGGAAGAAAATATTTGCCAGCTATACATCAGCAAAGGACTGATAGCCAGAATATACAGGGAACTTAAGAAACTAAACTCTCCTAAAATCAATGAACCAATGAGGAAATGGGCAATTGAACTAAACAGAACTTTCTCAACAGAAGAAATTCCATCTCTAACCATAAAGGGAATGCAAATCAAAACCACACTAAGATTCTACCTCAACCCTGTTAGAATAGTTTTCATCATAAACACTACCACCAACAGGTGTTGGCAAGGATGTGGGGAAAAAGGAATCTTCATACGCTGCCGGTGTTTTTGAGCTATGAATCATTCCTTCCATTTTACTTCAGTGCTCAGTGAGCCAGAAACTCTGTGCCAGACTGATGCAGCCAAAAACACAGGGATTCTTTTTTCTTCAATTCCTAGGAAGAGCACTATCATCCTGGGTATAGCATGGTGTTAACACTTTTCACTGTGTCCCCAGCCACCTATTGCTAATTACGTATTCTGGTTGAGGGCAACTGAAAGGTTGGGGCTTCTTTCTTCACACCCACACTCATGAGACAAACTCTACGTTGAATGAAGCACCTACAAGTACTATTTTATAGGATAGCATTTTCATGCTGGGAGAGTCAAGAAGAAGGCTTGGGACTACCTACCTGGGAGCTAAACTAGAAATATCAACCAGAAATATTACATTGTCCCCACACTCAGTTCCAAAGCCATAGCTCAAAGTATTTTGGAAGGAAACTGGGAGGAGCTTAGTAAATAAATTTCACATGAAGGCTACAATGTGAAGTCTCTGGTGTTGCTCTTCAAGTTGTAAGGCCTTGGGTGTGACTACCTTGTCCATGGGATGATATTGGTATGGACAGGGCTCTATTTGATTCTTGTCATAACCACTACTTGCTCTTAAATGCTAACAATAGCAAGCTAATGTACATTTTTTTAAAACAATGTGCTACTTGGAGGGCTGAGGTTGGGAGGATTGTGGTTCAAGACCTTCCTGGGCAAATATTTCACAAGACCCCATTTCCAAAAGTTAACAGAGTACTATGGACTGGAGGTGTGACTTAGGTGGTAAAGTGCTTACTTTGCAAGTGTGAGGTCCTAAGTTCAAACCCCAACCCCACCAAGAGACAAACAAACAAACAAAGACAATGCCCTTGTACATAAATTGTTCCACAGATTGATTCAATCCAATTTGGGCTGCTTCAAAAGGACAGTTTGTTGACTGAAGGCTTAGCACATGTCATACAGTGCCTTATCTAGCAAGAATGAAGTTCTTGCTAGAGAAAAAACACACAAAAAAACAACCTTGCAAGTTTAGTGTTTGACATCAGTTTTAGTGATGGTTGTGCTCCTCCCAACTCTCTCTGTCCCAATTCTCTAAAAAATAACTCAGCCTGTAACTAACCAAATAAAAAAAGAAAGTAGCAATATCAAGCTAGGTTGAAAGGGGACCAGATTTGTTAAAATATATTATCCAAAGTGTCCAGAATCCAACAGAAATTATCAACTATACAAAGAAACAGAAAAGCATGAATCATTTCCTGTAAAAAGAAAAAAGCACCAAATAGAAATTGCCTGTCAGAACAAGATGGTAAATTAAGCAAAAAGAATTTTAAATGGACATTATACATGTGTTCAAAAATTAAAAGGCAGCTATAAAGTAACAGAAAGTATGATGACAAAGTCATATCAGATGAACACATTAATATAAAGATAGATACTTTTTAAAAATTTTATCATTTTTACATTTTACTTACATGTGTACACATTATTTGGGCCACCTGCCCCCCCTTCCAGGTAGAACATGTTCTGCCCTCTTGTTCTCCAATTTTGTTAAATAAAAGACATAAAAGATAAAAATAAAAACATAGTGTTTTTGCTAGATTCAGATGAAGATAGCTATACAGTAGGAACATTGCTTCCACTCACATGTGTATTACAACCCACATTGGATTATCTCTACCAGATCTCTTCAATACTTCCTAGCCCCCTTCCCATAGTGGCCTCTGCCAGTTTAAGATTACTATACTCTCTGCTATACAGTAACCACATCAACCACATACAAGTTTTTGGCCTACTGAGCCTGAGTAACTTTGCTTAAGATGATGTTCACCAGTTCAACCCATTTACCTGCAAATGGCAAAATTTCATTCTTCTTTGTGGCTGAAAAAAATTTCATTGTGTATAAATATATTTTCTTAATTCATTTGTTGTTACTGGGGCATCATGGCTGTTTCCATAGCTTGGCTATTGTGAATAGTGCTGTAATAAACATGATAGATAAAAATTTTAAAGGATCAAAATGGGAATTTTGTAATATCTAAGTGAAAGAACTATAACAAAAATCACCAGAAAGGCTCAACATTAGATTTGAACTGGCAGAAGAAAGATAATACATTTGAAGACAAATCAAGAGAGACCATGCAATCTGAACAACAGACCAAAAAAAATGAAGACAAATGAACAAGGCCTCAGAGAAATGCAGGGCACCATTAAACACATCAGTATCCATTGCTAACGTTTACTTTATGTGTAACCTTAGCTAAGTTATAGCACCAAATTACTAGTTCAAGCACCATCTAGGTAATGCAATGCATGTATTTTGTAAATGTAGTTTCCACATACAATCAGTTAGCCTTGAATTAAGTACATTATCCTTAACAATGAGGATCGGCATAGTGTAATCAATTGATATGTATTAGAATCACAAACTGAGATTTTTTTTAAGAAAACATTTTACTTCAAACTTTTAACATCAGCTCTTGCAGGAAAGTTATCACCTTGCCTAAGATTTGGACTTGTCACCACTATCTTTTTCCTTGGAGAACCCAAACTGATACATACATGTGGGATACAAAACAAGAGAAGATATTTAGAAAAAAAAGTACTTGAAAAAATAATGACCCAAAATTTCCAACTCTTACAAAAGCAACAGTCTGCCTATTATCAAAGCTCAAATAAATCTCAGTAGAATAAGCACAACGATTAGACAGACCACATTTAAACTTTTAAACACAAAAATAAAAAAAAACATTAAAGCACTAAGAAAAATATTACTAAGTCAATACACAGCAACAACAATCAATTAATAGATGATTTCTTGACAGAAACAATGGAGGACAAAAAGCACTGAGTTACCATATTCAGAGTGTTCAAAGTAAACTGTCATGTCAGAATCTTTGATTCAACAAAATTGTTTTTCAAAATGAAGACAAAGTAAAGATATTATCAAATGAAGAAAAGTTAGAGATAGGAGGATTGTGGCTGAAGGCCAGCCTGGGCAAAAAGTTAGTGAGACCCTGTCTCAAAAACAAGTCAGGCTACTTGAAAGAAGTTATGAGGAATTTGGTCTGAGGCCAGCCTGGAAAAAGTATGAGAGTCTATCTGAAAATCAATATAAAAGCAAAAGACTGTTTAGATTTTTAAGAAGTCTCCAAATTTTTTTCCAGACTGGTTTCACCAGCTTACATTCCCACCAGCACTGTACCAGGGTTCTTTTTTCTCCACATCCTCACCAACACCTGTTTTTGGTGGTGTTTTTGATGATGGCTATTCTAACAGGGGTGAGGTGGAATCTTAGTGTGGTTTTGATTTGCATTTCCTTTATGGTTAGAGATGGTGAGCATTTTTTCATGTTTTTGGCCATTTGAATTTCTTCTTTTGAAAAACTTCTGTTTAGTTCAGTTGCCCATTGCTTTATTGGTTCATTGATTTTAGGAGAGTTGAGATTCCTAAGTTCCCTGTATATTCTGGTTATCAGTCCCTTGTCTGATGTATAGCTGGCAAATATTTTCTCCCACTGCGTGAGTGGTTTCTTCAGTTTAGAGACCATTTCTCTTGTTGTGCAGAAGCTTTTTAATTTTATGAAGTCCCATTTGTCCATCCTTTCTCTTACTTACTGGGCTGCTGGGCCTGTCATATGATCCAACAATCCCACTCCAGGGGATATACCCAAAGGAATGCAACACAGGTTACTCCAGAGCCACCTGCATACCCATGTTTATTGCAGTGCTATTCACGATAGCCAAGTTATGGAAACAACCAAGATGCCCCACCACTGATGAATGTATCAAGAAAACATGGTACTTGTACACAATGGAATTTTACTCAGCCATGAAGAAGAATGAAATCTTATCATTTGCAGGTAACTGGTTGGAACTGGAGAACATCATTCTAAGCAAGATCAGCCAGGCTCCAAAGACCAACAATCATATGTTCTCCCTCATATGCAGGCTTTAGATCTAGGGCAAATGCAGCAATGTGGTTGGACTTGGATCACGTGACAAGGGGAGAGCACATACAGGAGACAAAAGAATAGGTAGAAAACCCAAAATATGAAAGCATTTGATGTCCCCACTCCAGAGAAACTAATACAGAATCCTTAAAGTGACCGAGGTTATCATGAGATTGAGATCAGTAACCAGTGTAAAGATCAGTTAGAGATGAAGCAACATGGGTAGTAACACATGTGTACACGAAAGCAATGCTAGGAATATTTCTGTAGAGCTATCCTTAACTCAACTAGCAAAACCTCTTTGTCTTTGTTATTATGCTTGTGTCTTTTCTTCAACAAAATTAGTCAGAACAGGACCTGCCTGGAACTGAGGAAGGGAGGAGGAGAGGGGAGGGGCAGGGAACAGGGGAGAGAAATGACCCAAACAATATATGCACATGTGAATGAATGAATAGTTAAAAATAAATGAAGAGTTTTCTGGTGGGAAAAAAAGAAAAGAAAAGCAAAAGACTGGAGCATAGCTCAAGTGGTAGAGTGCTTGCAAGCTAGTGTAAGGCACTGAGTTCAGTCTTTAGGACCAGAAGAAGAGGAGGAGCAAGAGGAGTGAAGAAGAAGAAGAAGAAAAAGAAAAGAAGAAGAAGAAGAAGAAGAAGAAGAAGAAGAAGAAGAAGAAGAAGAAGAAGAAGAAGCACATTAAAATCAATGAACATTTTGTGCTTATTATGTAGGCTTGTTCCCCATACTTTTAATGATTTTTTTTCAGGCATAAACATCAGAACATCTATCTTTAATACCTTAAATATAAATGTCCTCATTTTATCAATAACTGCACAAAGCAGTCAGATTTTGTCACTGAATGTGGATCCCCAGCAGTATCTGTCTCACTCTACTCTGGCTCTTACAATAAAATGTTACAGACTTTATGACTATTAAAAACAGAAATTTATTTCTCACAGTTATAGAGACTAAAAGTCCAAGACCATAGTGCCAGCAGATTCAGCATCTGGTGAAGGCTCAATTATTGGTACATGCATAGAGTGTTTATAGTTTATCCTCACATGGTAGAAGGAGAAAAATCCTGTTTTATAATTAAACTAATCCCATTTAGGAGTGTTTTACCCTTATGACTTTAAAAGATACCAAAGTCTTCATCTTCTAACATTTAAGGTTGAATTTCAACACATGAATTTCGGGTAAATGAAGTCTACAGCACCATGTTCCACAGATTTATTGCATTTTTTTAAATTCAAGTTGCTCTTCCAATTCTGTTGTTGTGGGTTTTAATATTTTTAAAACTTCATTTCTTATTAATTTGCTGAGGGCCTGAGTAAATGTGTGGGATTAACTGTCATTCTGAGCTTGAAGTTCTAACTTGGTTAATTATACATTGTAATGCCACAAAATGGATATTTATCGAACTTATGAGTGTTAAGTTGTAAATATGAACATATTCTTAGTTTTATGTAATGAGTGGCATTGGGTACTGATTCATCTGTTAATGAAAAAAATATTGAATTTGATGTTTAACTAGATTAAAATCTGTTTGATAAAGAGATGTGCACATGTTACTGGTTGTGTAACACATACACTGTAAAATTTAAAGGTTAAACATTTCTACTCTTATTAAAATGTTATGTGTTTTAAATTATCTAGTTTAAAGTGTTCATTTGTCTTTTGAAAGATACATATTCTAAATTAAGAAATCCTAAAATAAAATGTTATGATACATCTAGAAGATTTCATTTCAAAAAAATAAATATGTTGGTACTTTAATATGAATGTGTCCACTTATATCATACTCTATTTCAATAAAAAATAAATTCAAATAAGAATGTAAATGTTTAATTCTAACCCTCAATGTCAACCTAATTTTACTTTGGAGAGACAAAACTATTTTATTGTGATAGTATTGATCATATCTAAGCAGAATTATAAATATAATATTCCTATATCTATAACAATAAATTCAATCATTCAAGAGTTTAAAGATGTAATTTCCAGTCTGTTAAAAAGCATAGCACAACTATAAACCTCTGCTTTAAATGGTGAGAACCAAAAAAGTCCTATTTGTCATATCATTAGACTAAACTTGTGCATTACCCCATAACCAAAATAATATTGAAGGAAAACCACACCAACATCAGTCTATTAGTTAATCTAAAACTAAATGAGAAGTCATTTACTTATTGTAATAATTCATAATTGTAAACAAATATTGTCATGGTGATAAAAAAGTATATAATCAAAACATATTAATTTTTGCATTTATTTGTTAAAAACAAAAACAAGCCATTATGTGGTTATCATCAACAAACAAAAAATGACAAATGCTGGCAAAGTTGTAGGGAGAATAGGAACCATTATACTGTGCTTATGGGAGTGTAAACTCCTGCAATCTCTAGGGAAAGCAGTATGGAGTTTTCTCAGAAAAACGAAAAATGGAACTACCATATGGTTCTGATATACCACTTCTGGGCATATAGCTGCAGGACTGTATATCAACATAAAATAAATATAACTTCATGCCCACATTTATTAATTGTTATACTAATTCACAAAACCCAATCTATGGAATCAGCCTATGTGACCAACCAATGAGTAAACAAAGAAAAATATGATATATGGAGTATTATTCAGCAGAGAAGAAAGTATGGAATTGTATTATGTGTATAAAAATAGATAGAACTGAAGGTTATCATGTTGAGCAAACTAAACCAAGTTCAGAAAGAAAAACATCATGTTTTCACTCATATTCAGGATCTAGATCTAATAAATTAATATTAATAATATGATATAATTACAAAAGGCAGACTGGTGGGGAGAATCAGTGAGAGAGGAATACGGAAAAGAGAGGATGACAGTGGATAACTATTGATAGTACATCATGTATATGTGTGAAAATAGCATAAAGAAACCCAACAAAATTGTTTAAAAGGTGGGGAGAAGAGGGAAAAGGTTAAGAAGGAGTGATAGAGGGGAAGAATTTGATCAAAGTCCATTATATGTATGTATGGAGATATCAAAATGGAACTCATTTGTAAAATTAATATACACTAATTTTAAAAATGAAAAAATCAAAGTATATTGTCTGATACCTTAGTTGTTCAGTAAATATTAAAATGAGTTAATGAACTTAGGATATGAATAACTACAAAGCAAATAAGAAGAACAGATCTTAGCAGAGAAAGAACACAACTATCCTGTTGATATATAGAAGAATAACTTTTTATGGTACTGTCAGGATTATTTAATCCTGATTGGTTAGAAATTTGATTGTAGGAGTCTGTAACAGCAGCTTGTTCCCTAGAGCTTTTCATACCATAGGTTCATTCAAGGACCTCAGAATCCTACTGTGACATTAGTAATCTAACAAAGAGGATCATGAGTATTCAAAGTATATACCATGAATTTCTCCCAGATGCTCAGGAAAAAATCATTTCTTTACTTATACATCAGCTTGGCTATATTTAAGATGTATGTACTTAAACATTTGTTTTTATTATAGCATAATGTCTTTTTTCTTGAGCTTTAGGCTTGCTTGCTCTTTGGTGCTGGCCAAACTTTGAGAAAATTCTCAGGTTAATCAATCATGCTTAAAATCATGTATGATGTCTAATAGAAACTTTAAACAGATTCCAATTCTTATGTCACATAGTGGAATGCTACTGCATTGTCTGAAGAGTCTTGTGATTGTAGTATGAAATTATTCAAAACCACATGTATCCTCGAAACCAGTTCAAACAAGGTTGATTAACTGTATACCAATCAATGTCACCTCTTTTTTACTTGCCACATTAAGAAATGACAACATCAGTACGAAAAGCTTGTTAATATCATTACAGTTGGCTGCAAAGCACTGGCAATCAAGGTCAACTGCAGCAAGGTTAGTCACAAAGGTTTTTTCTTTCTCTTAAGAATTATTTGCTTAAATTTTTTAGAGTTTGATGTTTTCCAGTTTCTCCTTTTAGAATATAAGAAAATAAAACTTTCTTTCACATGTTTTTTAAAGCTAGTCATATTTCTGATAGGTGTCCTTGTTTTAAACTTCTATTTTATATGTGTTCTCTAGTATTGTCTTAAGTATTCATCTAGGAAATAAAGTTTAATGGATCTATCCTACTTATCATCCCCTTAGTAGTCTTTTCTACAGATCAGTGTTTAATGCCTAATATAAATTCATCTGTTCCATCTCTACCTACCTGTGAAATAGAAACTCCATTATTATACGCAGGTTTTGATAAAATTTCTTCACACAATCATTCCAAACACATTCTTGATATAAACACCCATAAGAAGCATTTTCCAAAATTAAGAGAATGGAGCTGAAAACGAGTACATGGCCTTGATAGTAAAGTGCCTTTAATAAGAAATTGATAATTTACAAAAACAGTCATCAGGGACAGGCTTTAGTTTTTGCTTTGACAGTAATCTGATCATGGAAACAAATTTGTATCTACATGATATGAATTATTTATTTTGTAGCCTCATGATTTAGTGCATGTGAATATATACATATATATGTGTGCATGGATGTCTATATTTATCATTTTTTTGTATCTTGTGAACAAACAGTTAAATCAAATTTTAGTGAGTTTATTTTAAATGACCACACTGTTTAGATTTTTGCTGTTTAGATTTAACCACACATTCCCCTTTTTTGTCTTAAGCTCCAAAACCTTCCACATAGTCAAAATCTATGACCCTAATTCCACGTTTAGACATCTTTACCTAACTCTTCACCTTCAATATTCTAGTAATTGAACTTAGCATACTTCCATTCCCCACCCCTGAAGTATCTCCTTCTTATACCTGTCTAGAATTATATAGATTATCTTCAGGAAACAAAGAGGTAAGAAATCATCACAGGCATTGTACTCTATGTCTGTATGTAAATACGTTGAAGTAGAGCCTCCTTATCAAGGATAGACCAAACGGTGAACTCCAGAGCTACCAAGCTTAACTGAAGCACAACAGAACATGCTTGATGGTGGTATATGTTAGCAGCATTCCTTTTAAAAGTTCAAGTAGTACCATATTCTACAGAGAGAGACATTTTAACCATTCTGAAGGAAAGCACCTTAATAAAATAAATGCACATAATTGTTAATATGCCCCATACCTACAACAACCAAGTTAACAAAAAACTGGAGATAACACCATATTTTTCCTAGAGGTGCCCAATATCTGGTAGGAAAGGCAGATACACAAATAAAGGTAATATAGCAAAAACTCCAATAGAACTAAGAGCAATTAACTAAGCCTTGAAAATCTGATAATATTTCAAACCAACATTGCTCTGGAGTGAATAGTTTTTACTAGGAATGTGTAAAAAAAAAAGAAAGGTTATCTTAGACTTAATGCACATAATTTTTAAAGAGAAGGAATTATAAAAGGATATGACATATTTCCAAATATGCATTTCTGTTTGACTAAATTCCAGGATATAATTGTTAGTTATGGAAGAAGGAAATGGATAGAGTAGCCAGAAATCTTACCAGGGAGCCATTAGGCCCAGTTTGGAAGAGACTTTTTATACTGCATTACCATACTTGAGCTTTATTCTGTGGGCTATTATGAGCTATTGTAGACCTTTAATCAAGAGAGTATTTATGATGTAGAAAGACCATGTGGAAGATAAATCAGAAATAGCATGGGGCTGAGGCAAGGAAAATACACAACTTTAAATATTCAGGGAATTGAGTGGGGATAGAGAAAACAAAATGAATTGGAAAGGTGTTTCCCCTTATATACCTTTTCTGCCCTTTCCTTATGTCTTATCGCCAAGCTTCTTGTTAAGATTCACATACACTAATTAATGGAGTTTTTTGCCAGGCGAATGTGTTGATGCCAATGGATTATTGCCATATTTGCATCTGACTGCAGAAGCCAGCTTCAGTTTGGAACAAAAAGACAGATTTGGCTAATCACACTAATGATTTACACACAACTAGATGATTTCCACCTTTTTGCAGATGAAAAGATGAAGACACTTTCTTGTCAATGCCAATTGCTGAGGCTCTGTCATGTTTCTGATGACACTCTCTTTACTATGAGTGAATTTATAAGCTTCACAGGTTGTTCTTCTTTGTTGTAAAAACTCTTTGCAAAACTCCTTATGCTACTAAACTGGATTATGAATTGAAAGATAATTTTTATTCAGTAAAAGAGTGTGCAGGGCTTTGTCTGATCAAAATTATAAATTGTAGTTAAGTCTTCATGGAATTAAACAATATTGCCATTCCTTATGTGGGCATGGTCCTTTCTGAGCATGTTGGTGGTGTGACTTCATGGCAAACAATATTTTATCTGTTGTGGGATTCACTCATTTATGCCTGATATGAGTCACTAGGCAAAAAGTCATCCATAATCATAATACTTTCTTAGACATCTTTTCTTCCATCCTTTTGCTGTTTTTCATATATCTCTATGATTAACTCTTTTCAATTATATCTATGTGTATGAATAAGGGGAGACTTAGTCCTTTCTTACGAGATTGGATCTGGATTTGGTCCTGTGAGAATCTGTAGTTGTTAAATCTAAATGCTGATATACTTCAAGAAGAGAGTGGTGATTAAAACCAATGTTGGAGAGGGAAATGCAGCTTATGATTTTGGGGGTTTATCCAGGAAACTGAGGAAGATTATCATTATTGAATATCTTTATTCCTTTCCATCTGGCAAAGTATGCCAAGAGATTAATTTTCCCTTATTGAATATTTTGTTCTCTGTGCCATGTCCCATAAGATATTTCAAGAAGACATTTAAATGGACAACATGTCATAACTCAAAATATCTGCTTTGCACACAGTTACTTAACTGCCACTATGCCTTTGAACAGAGCCTATTTGTTCTCTGACTTGGTATACTTCCCTTTAAAGACTACACCATTGCATACAGAATATTTTCTCCAATATTTTGAGGCTGCATTTATGGTTATTATTTGCAAACT
The DNA here is from genome assembly GCF_047511655.1 of Castor canadensis. Lineage (NCBI taxonomy): Eukaryota > Metazoa > Chordata > Mammalia > Rodentia > Castoridae > Castor > Castor canadensis. The sequence goes on from NC_133405.1 coordinate 10,863,466, forward strand.
GCACTGAAAGGATCCTTTAGACTGTAAAAATATACTAAAAGGCATGATCAAATGATATCTCTTTCTTTTTAATTTATTCAGCAGACATTTGGTAAATGACTATTATTGTCAGGCATGAAGTTGAATTCATTCACCTGACAAAGTGTCACACATCGGAAGGATCAATATGGTTCTCTATTATACTAAATATCCAAGAGAGGACCTAATTCTTACTCTTTATGTGCATATTATTTAACATTAAGCAAGGTGATTTCATATCACTTACAAAGAGTATCTGAATGGTTGGGTGGAGACTTGCAAAAATCCCTGATGGACTTCCTAGTAAAGTGAACCTATCATTTTATAGAGTGACATGATGGCATAGAAGCTGATTTCTAAGTGTATGATGAAGTTAATTCTATATTAGGTAGGAGGTAGAAAAACACACTGACTCCCAACTGTCAGCTGTTTTAATTCTATTTATGTCTGTGAATGATCTGTTTGGGCAGTACTTTTCATCATCTCATGGCTGTAATAAGCAAGGCATGGCACTTCTGTTTATTCCTCCCATAGAAAATGCATAGACATTAACTAAAAGTAAACAATATGCATATCATTTTAGTAAAGGAATAGAAGAGAGTGATTTACATAATATGATCATAAAATTTGGGTTCAAAATCCACATTAGAGGGTTGGGGTTATAACTCAGTGGTAGAGCACTTTCCTAGCATGCAAGAGATCCTAGGTTCCATTCCCATCATCATCATCATCATATCCCAACTGAATATATTTCTGCAGTCCCAAATGTCTTTCACTTAACTCCACTTACTGAGTAGAGTAAGCAACTTTCTTCAAGTTACTACTAATCCAAATGTTGCCTCTTTTCTTCCAAAATCCTAGTATTAGCTCCTGGTGCTTCCAAAATATAGAGCAGTCTCTCACTCTCTCTCTCTCTCTCTCTCTCTCTCACACACACACACACACACACACATATATACACACACACACACACAAAACTGTTTACAGCCATAAATAAGTTCTAAAGCCCTTTTGATACTCAATTTCTATACCTATTAATTATGACTTCCTTTTAGGAAATAAGGACCTTCCACCTCACAAGTTACCAGTATCCATATGTGAAAGAGAATAATTTAAGAAAAATAAAACATGTGTTTATCCTGTCATATATAAGCTATTTTCAGACTACACACCACATAGTATTACTCAATAAATACAGATGCTCTTATTACTTAATGCTATGTATGTATTCATTCAAAAGTCCTTATTATATTATTACAATATGTGTAATACTGTTCTAGATACTAAAGCCATGACTATGAAATAAATAGATAAAATCATTATCCTAATAAATATTAATTTCTAGTTGAAGGAAACCCTTAGATTAACTAATAAATGATACGCTATTAAATAAATAGGTAGTAAGGATGAAGATGCATAATACAGAAATATTAGGGGATATATATATATATGTATATAAATGGACTTGGCCATTTAAAATTTTTATCAGGAACATTTTTCTTGGAAGGTAATTTGTGAGCTGACAACTCGGTGGATCTGTGAGAGTTAAGTGCTTCATGTAAAATATCTGCAAGTGAAGCAACCAGAAAACTATCTGAATCTAAACTGTCTACTTAGAATGATAATTATTGAGGTGGTTTATTTTATCTAAAATGAAAGAGTTTCTTGAAAATTGTCTGTCTAGAACTGGGGATGTAGTATTGTATTAAAGCATTTCCTACCATGTGCAAGTTACTAGGTTTAAAACACAAAACCACAAAAATAGCCTGTCTAGTCTTAAAATAATATACATATATCTATACAAATCTTCTATACATATACAGTCACATATATGTATATATGTATTTGAAGATTTTTAAAGATTATTTTTGAAAATATAATCACATTATCAACATATCATGTATGTCTACAAAGTGTTTATTTCACAGGCATCTAGTAAGAATTTGTAGTATCTCACAACATACTTTGAAAACTCCTTAATGTAAAATCTCTGAGTGCCTGACATAAGTATGAGATTATAAAGTTTGGGATACATTCTGCTGTTAATATTGCTTGTTTGAGCCTGGACCAAGACATCCTTCATATAGGTAGCACTGAACTACGTGTCACAACAAAAACCACTGTGTGAAAGAAAAAATTATGCAAAGATATTATTGGCTATGTAACCAAACATACTGTTCCTAGATAATTCTTCTTATTGATTTTGGCTGTTTTTATTTGTATAAGTGCCTATGTAGACTTGTTTTCTCAGATAATGATGTTACAATGTGCAAGCAGGAAATGATAGATCATATCTATATAACTGCCCCCAAATATTTTAGGAATAGAATAATAATTGTGTTGAAGATTAGTGTTTGACAAAGAACTTGTTCTTATCAAATATACCAGGTGTTCCAAAAATGAAAGTCATATTAAATTGGAATACAGTCCTCTAGCATTTTTTTTTTAATTTTGCTAGCTGCTGTTCTTATGCTGGATGCTTGATTAATTGCTAATGCCTAAAATTGAGTGAATGGGAATGCAATTAAAATGCAAACTCTGCAAACTGAATTTCACCTGTGAGGGCTTGAGGCAAAAGACTGCTTTTCATGGGTGATAGTAGCCAAATAAACTGCCACTTTTAGCAAATAAAAATAAGAAGTTCCCCCTTAAATTTAAATGTTCAATTTCAAATGAATAATAAAGGATTTTAATGGAAATATGTCCCAAGTATTAGATACGGAACATTCATGTAAAAAGGTTTTATTTGAGCTTCAAATTTAACTGGGCATACTGTACTTTATTTGAAAATCCACCTCATTGCCACTGAAATTTGGTATGTGAGTTTTATCAAAGCCAGGCAGCAGTGAAGTTCTCAAAAGCTGATGTCAAAAAACTTAAGTCTAGTGATCTGGAGTCTGCACAAAGCATGTAAGGGTATGATGCTAGGGGTGTGTTTATTATGTATCATAATGTATTGTGTTGATTGTTTTTTATACATTATTTCATTTAGTCCTCATAAAAAATTTCTCAGTGAGGAAATATGAATAAGATTTAGTCAGTAAAGTTTATAGAGCTAGTGAATGGTGGAGTCAGAACTTATACCCAGATGATCTATCATAAAAGTCCAAGTTCAGCCTCTCTGCTCTGTAGCAGTATTTTCTACTTGGTTCAAGGGTATGATAAAGGTAGTCTTACATAGTCATTGAATGACACCAAATTCCAGTTCTTTATATCTTTTGAAGAAATAATATGACTTTAAATAAGGAGATGCTTAAAGGCTCCTAATAAGTCTATTTACAACTCTATAGAATCAACCACTATACTTTGGTTTTGTAAAAATAAAGTTTATATATTCCACCAAGTGGACTCTATAATATTTTGAAGCAACAGGTTATCAGTTTCACTTAATAATCTTGTTTTTAAATAGACTGACTGGTTCTCATTTGTTCAACATTTTCTTAGTTCCTATTTTGTGAAAATTATTGTGCTAGGAGCTGTGAGAGGGTATAAAGATAACAAATCGTAAGGCATATACTCCCTTGTCAGAGAATTTATAATGTAACCTGAGAGGCAGATGAGTAAAAACCTTACTTTTAAAATACAAGGCAGTGTTAAATAAGACCTTTGACAGAAATGCAAGCAGAATTCATTTGGAATACAGACAGTGATAGATTCCCTTTCAGTGAGAAAATAAAAGAAGAGATACAGATAGAGAGTAGGAATACAAGAAAAATACAATTAAATATTAACTTTAAAAATACAGGCATTGTTGTGGTTATTTTATTAGGGAAAAATTAATAGTTCAGACATTCAAACAGTTGCTAATCATAAAGTAACTTTGTGAAATAGTGTAATGTCATGTTATCATAATTGAATCTATATTGTTTTTCTGATGTTACCTCATATCAAAATTTTTATTCAGTTCCTTTGTTCCCTTCAACTATGGGTTAAAGAGATATGGATACAATCTGCAGATACATTTAAGTCCAAGAAATATGACTTAGTAACATATGAAATGAGAATAATTGAATAAAATAGAAGGTATGGATTCTTTGAATTGCATACATTAAAAAAGTTGAGGCCAGAAGCTGTTGGCTTACACCTGTAATCATAGCTACTTGGGAGAATGAGATTGTGAGGATTGTGGTTTGAAGCCAGCCCAGGCAAATAGTTTGTGAGAACTTGTCTCCAAAATAAACAGAGTAAAACTGGTCTGGTGGTGTGGCTCAAGAGTTAGAGCCAGCACTAAAACCTGAGTTCAAACTCCAGTCCCACCAAACAAAAGACAAGTTTATATTTATGTTCATCTAAAAATAAGATTATTAAAGATTTGAAATATGATGTATATTAATAAAAGAATTATATGATGAATCTAATGTATTTTCTCTACTTTAACATCATTTATGTTATAGCATATTACTGGACTTCACTAATGACAATACCTTTTTTTGAGAAGATAGATATATTTGGGAAAGTACATCTTCTCTGAAATGGCTTCTTTACATTGTGGTAGCCTTTCTTTTCATGCTACAAAGAATATTGTTCTATTATTCTAAATTCAAAGAAACCTTCTTATTGTAAACATTAAGAACTTTACAAACAGAGAATAGCCAAAATGACACCTATTATAATTTTTAAAGCCATAAAATTTAAACCCTAAAAACAAGTTTGAAACATAATACAATGATGTATAAACCTGTCTGTGCCTTAATTTCCTCTCTATAAAAAGTAAACCTTAAGTTTGAATACTTCAAGGGGTGGTATTAAGGAGTAAATCAGACAATATACATCAAATATTTATTACTGTACTTGGTGAAAATAAATCACCAGTACATTACTATCTGTTAAGTTACAAACTCCATGTCAGGACAAAAATTCCACCTTGGATACATAACAGATGGTCCATAAATTATTTTAGAATGAGTGGAATTAAGCTGGGGGATGTGTTAGAAATGTACTGTTTACCATCATGGGATAAGTGCTTATGAAAAATGATTATTTCTCAGAATTGTAGCCTCTTCACAAGTCTGTCTGTGGTCATATTTTACAACCTTTCAATAGGAAAGGTGGCTGGGATAAGATTAAGTCTCCTGTATTACAGATGCTGACTTTTTGTTAATTCCTTCAACTGGTCATATATTAACTGCTAGGCACTGAGAAAATATTAGACAAATAAATGGAGATGAACAAGGCAAAACTTCTAACCTAAGGAAAGTTTCAGCTTGTATATTGAGACAGAAGTAAAAACATAATTGTGTTATGTGCTACAACTGTTAACATATGCAGTTAGAAATGGTGCTGGTACATAACATAAAAAGGCCAAAGTGACTTGGAAACATTGAGTTGGATTTTGATAGATGTGCAGGATAAGAACAGGAAAGACATGCCCATTGTGGTTAACTGAAGGAATGTTTAGCAATGTAATATTTTAAAAGTCATATGTGGATTTCAAAAGAAAGTCTTCAGTTAGCTAAATATTGTGGTTTCTAGCTGATCCTTCTCTGAAGCCTATTTTACCATGCCTTTGTTTCTATACTCTGATGAAGAAAGCTGAATAAAGGCATCCATGTCAGTGTGTCAGAAAAAAAAACATGCAACTTGAGAAGTTTCTTCTTTCAGTATTGTTAGAGTTTTAAAAGTGAAAAAGAAAATTACAGAGAGAAGTGAAGAAGTATCTGTGGAAAATGAGTTTTTAGAAAGGTTTTCCCTAAAGCCTTAATCCATAACTTCATAGTTTGCTCTCCTGCCACATGAGGTCTTACCACTGAGATCAATTTGTTTTTATCTCAGCTGTTGTTTTAAAAAAATAGTAATAGAGATAAATTAAGTGTCTAGCACTGAAATGTATGCTTTATTTGTAAATGGTAGTGTTTCAGAAACAAAACTTCAATCTGCTAAGATTGTATACTCTAAATGATTTGAATATTTTTTTAAATCTCTGGAAGCCTAGTACCACAGCCTTGATGCTGCTGAACCATGGAAAGGAAAATTCTATACTGTGTCCATCAAATCAAGTGTAATATATGTTACATTTCAGCCAAATAATAACATAATTTTCCCATTAGCTGTTTGACAAAATAATAGTTTTGTCAGTATTCTGAGTGCATAATGATGTTCAAATTATGTACTTACACCACTGGTTCTGCTTTACCTACAAACCATATTGTTGATTTTGTCAGGGTAAAAATAATCTCACAGATGTAGAAGTTGCTATACAAATAGAATCATGGAGAGACTTTCAAATGGTAAGCTGAGTCTTGCTGCAAAATGAAAAGAATCATATTTTTCCACAAAGATATATAAAACAAAGTTCAATTAAAAAGGAATGATATTAATGAAGTTAATCCTAATTCTTCAGAAGCAGATATTTAGTGATAAAAAGATGTTTAAATTATGTAAAATGTTCTTTCATGTTGTTGGCAGTTCCCATTTGAAATCTCTGGAGTTTCACTACATTGGCACAAGAGCCAGGGACAGCACCTGTATCATAAACGATGACTAAACTTAAAATCAAAAAAAGCTCATGGGCTTTTGGGATGCTTTTTAATATGGTATCATCTCTGACCATTAGTACAGCTTTTCTATCTTAAATACTCTTTCTGGAGCCACTGTATTTGGTTATTCATTTTACAAGAGGGATGTAATAGGGTCTCTCAAGTTGCACATAATGTTTGGTAGACACTTCAAATACATGGAATTAATGAGGTTCTTTAGAAGATTTTAATTAAAACCAGATTTACCCTTACATAATCATATTCTGTGTTCCATTATTGTGAATCGAGCAATATATGAGTATGGACCAAATTACAAGGTAAGAAATTTAACTTTTACCTGCCATATCTTTAACTTCACAGTTTGATGTTTCCACAAGGCAAAAGCATATGAATAATAGCATTTGGCACTGTATCATATCAAGATTTATTGGAGGAAAGGTAAAGTAGAATCTAAGCTAAATATCTGCTTCTGGAATAGAAATTTTTTTTTCTCACCTACCCTTTTGAAGTTACTAAGACATTCCTTTTTATTTTTAGGCAGGGATTTAGGTATATCAAAATTAGTGTCTCTACTAATAAATTTTCTCTAACAGTTTTCCCTTACAACAATGTACTTTATTGAAAATAGCATCACCAAAGTCTTATTTGTCTAGCCAAAGGTCACATTAAAAATTTGTTGCAGGACAAATCCAAAATGGTGATTGTGACACAGACACAGACTGTGTGAGCTCCTCAAATCAGGGACCTTACTGAGATGCTGGAGATACACCTGTCAGAGGTGAAGCACAAGGGAAAGGTAAAACTTTGGCACCTTGAACCCCTAGTCCATGGAAGGCTTCTTCACACCACGATACACTGAAAGAACAGGTGGGCCTCCAGCCCCACTATGCGGCTATCCACTGGCCCTCCAGCAGCCACTGCCTGTGCGCTGACTCACCAGATGCCAGCTCCAAACGTGCTTGGAGACCATCAGAAGACCAAACAGGTGATCCCTAAGTGTGACAGGGTATCCCTCAGCCACCCCTGGGATAAACCAGCACAACCCCCTGGACAGACTGATCCCCCATGCAAAAAAAAAAACCTGAATAAATAATGGAACTGAGAGATATCCAAAATGGTGACTGGGACACAGTAGCAGACAGCATGAGCTCGGTGAATCAGGAACCAGGCTGAGATGCTTGAGCTATGCTTGGCAGAGGTGAAGCACAGGGAGAGTTGAAATTTGGCACCTTGAAACACTAGTCTGTGGAAATCTTCTCCATGCTATGATACACTGAAAGAACAGGCAGGCCACCACCACCATGATGCTGAGATGGGCTGACACTACTGGCCAGCCACCAGAGCATGCCAGAGGTGCAAGCAGCTACCCGCCAGCCACTGCTCAAGCTCCAAACATGCTTGGGAAACCTTCAGCAGACCAAACAGAACACATTCCTGCTGGAGCCACACTTGGTAGAAAAAAAACAAAAAGACCAAACAAGACTCTTAAACCCTGAACCCCCAGCCAGTACAAAGTTTCTCCACACCACTTTACACTGAGAAAATAGGAAAGGTCCCATACTGCCAGACACTGGATCCAAACCTGCTTTGGAAATGCAGACAAACAGGACTAGATGCTGAAGGAGTAGCACCAGAACTATTAAGACTGAAATTCTACTGTTCCTGAACCTGGAATTTTTTTTCCTTTTCTTTAAGTGTTTGTCTTGTTCAGTGTTTTTCTGTTCACCATCTTTCCCTGTTGATTACTTTGGTTCTCCTTTTTTTCTTTTTGTTTTTTCTCTTTTTTTCTTGGTTTTGTTACTTTTACTATTGTAAGTTAGCTAATACTAAATTACACATAGACTAGGAACAGAAACAGCACTAAGTGGAAAGATGGGCAGACAAAAATGGATGAAAACCATTCTCCCCTCAAAATTAAATTAGTACAGAATTCAGAGGGAAATGAAGAAAATGGATACCCATATTTAGACTTCAACAAAAAAAACATGAACTATGCCAAGGAACCCAATGAAGCCCACAAGAACCCTCTGAAAGAATAAATGCTGCAAGTAATCACTGAGAATTTCATAGCGATGTTACTAGACATGATCAACAAAAACGTAAAGAAGACTCTCAAGAAATTCTAAGATAACAAAAACAAAGAATATGAGAAAACACAAAAACAAATAAACAGGAGCTCTAAATAAACACCAAAGTAAAAAGAATATCATAAATAGAGAGACAAATGAATTAAGAATGAAAATTGACATTAAAGAGGAAGTGATCCATGATATGGAAAACCTCAGAAAAAAAGAACGAAACAGAAATAGAAACACAATGGAAGGCCACTCCAACAGACTAGAAAAAGCAGAAGACAGAATCTCAGAAAATGAAGGTGAAATGGAAATTAGAGGAAAAACTGAAGAACTATTACTCAAACAACTCAAAACCTTTGAAAGTAATATGCAAGAACTGAACAACTCCATCAAAAACCAAACCTGAGAATCATGGGCATTGAAGAAGGAGGACAGGTGACGTACAAGCAAAAAGAACACATAATATATTCAATAAAATATTAACAGAAAATATCCCAAATCTAGAGAAAACTGTGCCCATTCAGGTACAGGAAGCTCCAGGACACAAAAGAGACTTGACCAAACTAGAACTACCCCACAACATATTATTAAAAGAACAAGCACAGAGAATAAAGAAAGAATAATGAAGGCTGTAAGAGAAAATAAGCAAATAACATACAAAGATAAACCCATCAAAATCACAGCAGATTTCTCAATGGAAACCTTAAAAGCAAGAAAAGCATGGAGTGAGGTCTTCTAGGCACTGAATGAAAATAACTTCAACCCTAGAATACTCTACCCAACAAAACTATCATTCAAAATAGATGGAGCAATAAAAGTCTTCCATGATAAGCAGAAACTAAAACAATATATGACCACCAAGACACCACTGCAAAAAATTCTCCAAGGAATTCTGCACACAGACAGTGAAAGCAAACAAAACTCTGAAAGGACAGGCAGTAACAAAACACAGAAGAAGAAAATGCAAGAAAGTGGAGAGTAACATAGTTTGAACTGCACACAAACAAACACTTAAACAATAAAGACAACTAAATGACAGGAATCACCACATAACTATCAGTACCAGCAATGGTTGTTAACAGATTTTATTCCCCCATCAAAAGACACTATTTGACAAACTGGATTAAAAAAGAAGATCCATTAATCTGTTGCTTACAAGATACCAATCTCATTGATGGAAACAAGCACTGGCTAAGGGTGAAAGGCTGGAAGAAGATTTACCAAGCAAATGCTCCCTAAAAACAGGAAGGACTAGTAATACTTATCTAGTACAAAGTAGATTTCAAACTTATATTGATAAAACAAGGTAAAGGACACTCCATACTAATAAAAGGGGAAATAAACCAAAAGGAAATAAAATTATCGTCCTATATACACCCAATGTCAATGCACCCAATTTCAACAAACATACTCTGAAGGACATATATGAACTCCAACACAGTGGTAGTGGGAGACGTTACTATCCCCCACCATCAATAACTCATCTGAACAAAAAATCAATAAAGAAATTCTTGAACTAAATAATACCATACATCAAATGGACCTAGCTGATGTCCACAGAATATTTCATCCAAATTCTGCACAATGTACACTCTTCTCAGCAGCTCATGGAAACTTCTCCAAAGTTGATCATACCTTACGGCACAAAGCAAGCCTCAGCAAATATAAGAAAATAGAAAAAATTCCATGCATTGTATCTGATCAGAATGCATTAAAACTAGAGCTCAACAACAAAAACAACATAAAATATGCAAACAACTGGAAGCTGAAAAACACATTGCTCAATGATCAATGGATCATTGATGAAATAAAAGAGGAAATTAAAAGATTCCTGGAAGTTAATGAAAATGAAAACATGACCTACCTGAACCTATGGGACACAGCAAAGGCAGTCCTAAGAGGAAAGTTTATAGCCATGAGCGCATATATTAAAAGAACAGAAAGATCTCAAATCAATGACCTCATGCTACATCTCAAAATTCTAGAAAACCAAGAAAAAAGCAAATCCTAAAACAAGCAGAAGGAGAGAAATAATAAAAATAAAGGCTGAAATCAATGAAATAGAAACAAAAAAAATTAAAAGAATAAATATCACAAAAAGCTGGTTCTTTGAAAAAATGAATAAGATTGACAGACCCCTGGCAAACCTTACTAAAATGAGGTGAGAAAAAGCCCAAATCAGTAAAATCAGAAATGCAAAAAGGGACATAACAACAAACATCATGGAAATGCAGGAATTCATCAGAGACTACTTTGAGAAAATACACGATAATAAATTTGAAAATCTTGAAGAAATGGACAGATTTCTAGACACTTGTGACCATCCAAACTGAAACAAGAGGATATTAGTAAACTGAATAGGTCTGTAACACAAAATAATATTGAAGCAGCAATAGAGTCTCCCAAAAAAGAAAACTCCAGGACCTGATGGATTCTCTGCTGAATTCCATCAGACCTTTAAAGAAGAGCTAATACCAACCCTCCTTAAACTGTTCCAAGAAATAGAAAGGGAAGGAACACTGCCTAACTTATTTTATGAAGCCAGTATTATTCTCATCCCAAAATCAGACAAAGACATCTCCAAAAAGGAGAACTATAAGCCAATCTCCTTAATGGACATTGATGCAAAAATCCTCAATAAAATCATGACAAGCTGAAACCAACAACACATCAGAAAGAATATACACCATGACCAAGTCAGCTTGTTCCCAGGGATTCAAGGGTGGTTCAACATATGCAAATCTATAAATGTAATACAGCACATTAATAGAACCAAAGACAAAAACCACTTGATCATCTCAATAGATGCAGAAAAATACTTCGACAAGATCCTACACCACTTCATGATAAAAGCTCTAAGAAAGCTAGGAATAGAAGGAATGTACCTCAACATTGTAAAAGCTATTTATGAAAAACCTACAACCAACATCATATTTAATGGTGAAAACCTGAAACCTTTTCCCCTAAAATGAGGAACAAAACAAGGGTGCCCCCTATCCCAACTCCTTTTCAACATAGTACTAGAATTCCTAGCCAAAGCAATTAGGTAAGAATAAGAAATAAAAGGAGTACAAATAGGTAAAGAAAGTGTAAACACTTTGGAAGTAATAGGAATAAGCAAGGACTTCCTCCATAGAACCCCAACAGCTCATCAACTAAGAGAGAAAATGGACAAATTGGACTTCCTAAAATTAAAAAGCTTCTGCACAAAAAAAGTAATGGTCTAAACTGAAAAGACCACTCACAGAGTGGGAGAAAATATTTGCCAGCTATACATCAGACAAAGGACTGATAACCAGAACATACAAGGACCTTAAGAAACTGAACTCTCCAAAAGTCAATGAACCAATAAAGAAATGGACAAGTGAACTGAACATAATTTTCTCAAAAGAAGAAATTCAAATGGCCAAAAAATACATGAAAAAATGCTCACCATCTCTAACCATAAAGGAAATGCAAATCAAAACCACACTAAGATACCACTTCACCCCTGTTAGGATAGCCATCATCAAAAACACCACCACCACCATTTATTGGCAAGGATGTGGGGAAAAAGGAACCCTGGTACACTGCTGGTGGGAATGCAGTCTGGTGTATCCACTCTGGAAAAAAATTTAGAGGCTTCTCAAAAATCTAAACATAGATCTTACCTATGATCCAGCAATCCCACTCCTGCGGATATACCATAAGAATTAGACACAGATTACTCCAGAGACACTTGCCCATCCATGTTTATTGAAGCACTATTCACAATAGCCAAGTTATGGAAACAACCAAGATGCCCCACTACTGATGAATGGGTCAAGAAAATGTGGTACTTTTGCACAATGGAATTTTATTCAGCCATGAAGAATAATGAAATCTTACCATTCTGAAGTAAATGGATGGATATGGAGAACATCATTCTGAGCAAGATCAGCCAAGCTCAGAAGACCAAAAATTGTATGTTCTCCCTCATATACAGATTTTAGATCTAGGGCAAATGCAGCAATGTGGTTGGACTTGGGTCACATGACAAGGGGAGAGCACATATGGGAGGTATGGGGATAGGTAGAAAACCCAAATCATGAAAGTGTTTGATGTCCCCACTGCAGAGGAGCTAATACAGAAACCTTAAAGAAACAGAGGTCAATATGAGAAGGGGATCAGGAACTAGAGAAAAGGTCAGGTAGAGATGAATCAACCTGGGTTGTAACACATGTGTACATGAAAGCAATGCTAGGAAACTCTCTGTATAGCTATCCTTATCTCAACTAGCAAAAACGCTATGTCTTTCTTATTACGATTATGTCTGCTCTTCAGCAAAATTAGAGACAAGGACAGAACAGGTTCTGCCTGGAAGTGAGGGGTGTTGGGTTGGAAAGGAAAAGGGGCATGGTAGGGGGGAGAAATGACCCAAACAATTAAGCACATGTGAATAAATGAATAATTTTAAAAAAATTAGTTGCAAAGTCAGGTCTGAAGCATAGATTGTACAAACTCTACTCAACAGCAAACCACAGTCATCTACCAATTTGTAGATAACAAATTAATATGTTAATATGAACATTAACATTCCTATCAAGGATGGAAAGCAAAGGTAGAAGATATAGCAGAAAGCAATTATTATGCATGCAGTACAAGACACTGATCTTTCACTATTATAATAACCCTTGGGTTATAGCACCCCTAAGGAATAAAAGTTGATTCTTTTGAGGATGAGAAGGGATAATCTCACTATTTTACGTATAACACATACATGTGTATACACACACATATATGAATTGTATATATGTGGTGTTAAAATGTCATGGGCAGATTATTTGAGAAGAAAAAAGTTTAAAGTGTACCATTTGAGTTGGGTGCCTGTGAAACACCTGAATCCTAGCTACTCAGAAGGCAAAATAAGAAGTATTGCAGTTTGAAAGCAGCTTGGGCAAATACATTGAAAGACTGTATCTAAAAAAAAAAAAACCACAAAAAAGGGCAGGTGGAGTGGATCAAGGTGTAGGGCCTGAGTGCAACACCCAGGACCAAAAAAAAAAAAGAATCCCAAGAGATTCCAAGATGGCAGCTAGAGGGAGGAACCAGAAAGCGTGCCAACTAAAGTAAAATCTTGGAGAGATGCTGGAAAAACCACCAAGAAGAGGCAAAACTTTGACTTCTCCACACCTCCAGACTACGCATAGCATCTCCACTTCATGTTAAATGGAGAAACCAGAAGGGCTCCTGCACCACCACCAGACAGTAGCACCCAGACAGCCTGAGAAGACACAGACCACAAGGTAAGCTAAGCAGTATGCAGTACTCCCACAGACAACCCTGGGCCACATCAGCATAGCCCCCTGGGCAGACCAACCCCCACCCAGGGAAAAAACAGAACCTGACTAATAAACAATAACAACAAAAAATAAACACTAGCAAGGAGGGCAGGGCACCCTGAGCACTGAAGCGGGGTTGGGGGGGGAATCCCTCACAAGCTGGCTGAGAAGGCAGCAGTGGTGGCACACACCCAGCAACCAGGAGCAAGAAAGCCTCCACAGGAGAGGGAGGATGACGCACTTCCCACATGAACTGTAAATAAACATGCAGGCCTGAGAAAGCTGGTGCAATGTCACCTCCCCCAGTGTGATTGGAAAGGGGAAACCTTGTAGCAGTGGTGGTCATGCCCAGGACAAACAAAGCCTGCGGGGCTAGGTGAGTGTTAAGCTCACTCCTGAGATCTGCATAAATAAAGTCTCCAGCAACAGCAGGCTGACAGCAGCGGGCAGGTGAGCCACAACCTCAGATAGGAATTCACAGACCTGTCTCCAGACTCTATCTTTTTCTCCCTACCTTTGATGAGACAACAACTGAACTATACCTGCATGCTGAAAAACTTACTGAAATTGTATTGCATTTGAACTTGGGACACTTTGTGGGTTTTTTTGTTTTGTGTTGTTTTGTTTTGTTTTGTTTTGTTCCCCTTTGATGAGACAATGACAGAACTACTTCTGAGACACCATCTCCAGGATTGGAGGCAGAGACATGAGCACCAAAATTATTAAGACTGAAAGTTTATTGCATTTGAACTTGGAAATTATTATTTATTTTTAATTTTTTTATTATTTATTCATTTACTTATTTATTTTTTATTTTTAGGGTTTTTTTCTAGTTTTTTTTTCAATCCTCTCTCTGTCTATCTAATGCCTGTTCAGCTTACTATTGACTAGTACAGTCTGTCTTCCTGTTAATATCTTTGAAACTTTTTTTGTTGTTTGTTTTGATTTTTTTCTACTAGTTTGTTTATTTGTTTCTTTAACTTCTTTGCTTTCCATCTCCTCTCACCCTTCCATTCTAAATATCACCATTGTTATTATTACAACCTAGAAAATACTTAATTGCACACAGTACAGGGACAATAACAACACCAAGGGAAATGATGGGAAGACAGAAACACCAGGAAATCCATTTTCCCCAGAGCAAAAAATTAGTACAGGAACCAGAGGGAAAAGAAGAAAACAGGTACACAGATCCTGACTCCAACAAAATGAAGATAAACTATGCCAAAGAACCCAATGAAGCTCACAAGAACAATCTAAAATAAGAAATATTACAGGTAATCAATGAGAATTTTATAGAGATGATACTGGATATGGTCAACCAAAATGTACAGGAGACACTCAAGAAATCCCAAGACAACAAAAATAGAGAATTTGAAAAAGCACAAGAAGAAATAAAAGAAACCATTGAACCACTGTATAAACACCAAAGTGAAACAAAGAACATGATTAATAATGAGATAAACGAACTCAGGACAAAAATAGACACCATTAAAGAGGAAGGGACTCAGGACATGGAAAACTTCAGAAAAAAGAATGAAACAGAATTGCAAAACAAAATGGAAGGCCAATCCAGCAGAATAGAACAAACATAAGACAGAATCTCAGAACTCAAAGATGAAATGGTAATTAAAGGAAAAACTGAAGAATTAATAGTTAAACAACTCAAGACTTGTGAAAAGAAAATTCAAGAACTCAGCAACTCCATCAAAAGACCAAACCTGAGAATCATGGGCATTGAAGAAGGAGAAGAGGTGCAAGCAAAGGGAATGCACAATATATTCAACAAAATAATAACAGAAAATTTCCCAAATCTAGAGAAATCTATCCCCATACAGATGCAAGAGGCCTCCAGAACACCAAACAGACCAGAACAAAATCAAACCTCCCCATGGCATATCATCATTAAGACAACAAGTACAGAAACTAGAGAAAGAATATTGAAGGTTGTAAGAGAGAAAAAAGAAATAACATACAAAGGTAAACACATCAAAATCACAGCAGACTTCTCAACAGAAACATTAAAAGTAACAAGAGCTTGGGGTGAGATCTTCTGGGCACTGAATGAAAATAACTTCAACCCCAGGATACTCTACCCAGCAAAACTATCATTCAAAATAGATGGAGCAATAAAAGTCTTCCATGATAAGCAGAAACTAAAACAATATGTGAAAACCAAGCCATCACTACAAAAGATTCTCCAAGGGATTCTGCACACAGAAAGTGAAACCCACATTACCATGAAAGGGCAGGCTGCACCAAACTACAGGAAAAGAAAAAGCAAGAAAGTAGAGAGTAACCTCAATTTAGGTACACACAATCAAACCTTCAAACAACTAAGACAAATAAATGACAGGAATCACCAAATACCTATTAGTACTAACACTTAATGTTAATGGACTTAATTCCCCCATCAAAAAGCACCGTTTGATGAAATGGATTAAAAAAGAAGATCCAACAATTTGTTGCTTACAGGAGACCCATTTCACAGACAGAAATAAGCATTGGCTTAGCATTAAAGGCTGGAAGAAGATTTACCAAGCCAATGGCCCCCCAAAACAGGCAGCAAAGCAATACTTATTTCTGACAAAGTAGACTTCAAACTTACACTGATCAACGAGATAAAGAAGACATTCCATACTAATAAAAGGGGAAATAGAACAAAAGGAAATAACAATTATCAACCTATATGCACCCAATGTAAACGCACCCAATTTCATCAAACATACCCTGAAAGATCTAAAAGATGTGAATGATCTCTACAAAGAAAACTATAAACTTCTAAAGAAAGAGATTGAGGAAGACTATAGAAAGTGGAGAGATCTCCCATGCTCATGAATTGGTAGAATCAATATAGTAAAAATGTCTATACTCCCAAAAGTCATCTACATGTTTAATGCAATTCCCATCAAAATTCCAATGACATTCATTAAAGAGATTGAAAAATCTACCATTAAATTTATATGGAAACACAAGAGGCCACGAATAGCCAAGGCAATACTCAGCCAAAAGAACAATACTGGTAGTATCACAATACCTGACTTCAAACTATATTATAAAGCAATAACAATAAAAATGGTATGGTACTGGCACAAAAACAGACATGAAGACCAGTGGAACAGAATAGAGGACCCAGATATGAAGTCACACAACTATAACCAACTTGTCATTGACAAAGGCTCTAAAAATAAACAATGGAAAAAAGACATCCTCTTCAACAAAAACTGCTGGGAAAACTGGTTAGCATTCTGCAAAAAACTGAACTAGATCCATGTATATCACCCTATACCAATATTAATTCAAAATGGATCAAGGATCTTAATATCAGACCCCAAATTCTAAAGTTGATACAGGAAAGAGTAGGAAATATTCTGGAATTAATAGGTATAGGTAAGGACTTTCTCAGTGGAACCCCAGCAGCACAGCAACTAAGAGATATCATAGATAAATGGGACTTCATAAAACTAAAAAGCTTCTGCTCAACAAAAGAAATGGTCTCTAAACTGAAGAGATCACCCACAGAGTGGGAGAAAATATTTGCCAGCTACACAACAAAGGACTGATAACAAGAATTTATAGGGAACTTAAAAAACTAAATTCTCCCGAAATTAATGAACCAATAAAGAAATGGGCAAGTGAACTAAACAGAACCTCGTCAAAAGAAGAAATTTAAATGGCTAAAAAATACATGAAAAAATGCTCACCATCTCTAGCAATAAAGAAATGCAAATTAAAACCACACTAAGATTCCACCTCACCCTTGTTAGAATTGCCATCATTAGCAATACCACTAACAACAGGTGTTGGTGAGGATGTGGGGGAAAAAGGAACCCTTTTACCCTGCTGGTGTGAAAGTGAACTAGTACAACCTCTCTCAAAAAAAATTTGGAGGCTACTTAAAAATCTAAACATTGATCTACCATTTGATCCAGCAATACTACTCTTGGGGACATATCCAAAGACTTTGACACAGGTTACTCCAGAGGCACCTGCACACCCATGTTTATTGCAGATTGTTCACAATACCCAAGTTATGGAAACAGCCAAGATGCCTCACCACTGACGAATGGATTAAGAAAATGTGGTATTTATACACAATGGAATTTTATGCAGCCATGAAGAAGAACGAAATATTATCATTCACTGGTAAATGGATGGAATTGGAGAACATCATTCTGCATGAGGTTAATCTGGCCCAAAATACCAAAAATCATATGTTCTCTATCATGCAGACATTAGTTCAAGGGCACACACAACAAGGGGATTGGACTTTGATCACATGATAAAAATGAGATCACACAAGGGAGATACGAGGATAAGTAAGACACCTAAAAAACTATATAGCATTTGTTGCCCTCAATGCAGAGAAACTAAATCAGATATTTTAACTACTCTGAGGCCAATAGGAGAAGGGGACCAGGAAGTAGAGAAAAGGTTAGATCAAGAAGAATAAACCTAAAAGGTAACACACATGCACAGGAAATCAATGCAAGTCAACTCCCTGTATAGCTATCCTTACCTCAAAAAAACCCTTGTTCCTTCCTATTACTGCTTCTACTCTCTCTTCAACAAAATTAGAGATAAGGGCAAAATACTTTCTGCTGGGTATCGAGGGGGCAGAGGGAAGGGAGGAGGTCGGGAGGTAAGGGAGGGAGTGGTGGACGGGGGGAGAAATGACCAAAACATTGTATGCACATATGAATAAAAAAATTAAAATTAAAAAAAAGTCCCATTTGTAGTGTGATAATAAATTAATAAGTTAAAATTTTTAGAAAAATCATTGTGGATGTAATTTTTTTAGGACTAGAACAGAAAAAAGGGAACAAATCAGAAACATGTAGTCAAAGGGGGTGAAATAAGAGGACGTTTGTTTCATCACAAGTGAGTAGTTATTTATAGATAATTCTATCATAGTCGGAGATAACCTGGTGTTCTGTTATTGGGCTGTTCTGGTAGGCATACTTTCAGAATAGGCTCTAAATTGCCTCCTCTTGTACAATCCCCTCTCCCAAAATGTATGCCGTGTCATTCAAATTATTCTGTTCCATAGTTCTGTGCATCTTACTTTTCCCAACCTTTCTGTATTACTTTCACTACTAAAATTTGTCTCTCACTTTTCAGCTTTATCTGAAACATTGCTTTGCTGCAGGTGTGGTGCCTTTCCAACAGTCTGTCCCACTCCTCAATTTTTTATGTTTAGGAAGTGGGATTGGTCACTGCCTTAGTCCATTGAAGATGTCATAATAAATTACCATAAACTGAGTAGCTTATAAACAATGGAAATTTATTTCTCCCAACTCTGGATGTTCCGTAGTTTAAGATCAAAGCACCAGAAGATGCAGTATCTTCTGAAAGTCTACTTTCTGCTTCATAAATGGTAACTTTAAGCTGTGTCTTCACATAGTAAAAGGGACAAAGTAGCTCTCAGGTCTCATTTATAATGGCAATGATCTTCTTTTATAAAGTCAGAGCACCGTTGGCCTAATAACTTTACAAATTCTGCAGCATATAATGCCATCACCTTGGGATGAGTTCTAACAAATGGATTTTGTGGAAACACAAACATTCAGACCACAGCATTCTGCTCTGATTCCCTCAAATTCCTCTTTCCGCATGAAAAATATGTTCATTGTATCCCAATAGCTCCCAAAAGTTTTAAACTCTTCCTGCATTTACTCAAATGTTTCAACTGAAAATTATGTAAATTATGTACCCTAATAGAAATTATTCATTGCTATGAATATGTGAAAATCAAACAAGTTATGTGCTTGCAAAATACAATAGTCAGATAAAAAGCATATGACAGACATTCCCATTCCAAAAGAGAAGAATAAGGAAGGAAGGAATGGTAAATCCTAAAGAATCACAAAACTGAACTGGGTAAATGACATTAATTCTTTGGGCTCTAGAACAACCTTCTTTCACTCAGTGTCCCCCATTGAGACTGGAACTGAGTTTTCAAGGTTCCAAGAAGGCCTGCTTCCATGGTTTTGGTGGTCACAGCCACATGGAATCTCTCCTAGTTTATAAGAGCTGCACCTCTACTAGCCTGGAATCATGTCACTTTATATACCAGTCTTGGGTTTCAGGGGCAGCCTCACCTCCACAGAGAGCCTGAATTCCATGGGTTCACTTGGCATAGCCCTATTGTGGCTCTCAGTGGTACCCTCTCCATGGCCAGTCATTGCCTATTCACTACAGTGCTCTACGACACCCTTTGAAATCTTGGTGGAGGCAGCCAAACTGCTTTGTTCTGTGTAGTGCAAGGAATATTGAAGCCCACTGGAGTTTCATCTGGGACAGCAGAGATGCTCAGTTCCAGAGTGTAAGGAGAAGAGCTGCAATGCGAGGGAACTCAGAGCAGTAGCAGCCCCTCCTTTGGCCCCCAGGTCATGGCATCCTGATCCTATAATGGGTAGGGTAGCCTCCTGATAATTTCAGTTATTCTTCTATTCCTTATGCAATTAATTTATAAGGATGACTAATCTCTCTGATGTCTTGATGAATTGGCCCCTAATTCTGTCTAAATGACTAATTTATATTAATCTCTTTATCAAATGGTCACTTGGTCACACCCTTGTTCCATCTTTAACAAGTTTTTCCCAATATTCTGGACCTTTAAATTCTGCTTCTTTTTTTCTGGGTTAGCTAACTTTATTTGGAACATCAACCCAAGGAGGTAGATACAATAACTAAATGCATTTTGCAGATGAGAATATAGGTACTGAACTCATATATAAAAATGGCAAAATGAGACCTGTTGAAACTATTCTAGGAATGGAGAGGGGAAGGATAAAGAAGAATGATGGAGGGGTGAATTTAACCATGATATATTGCAAGAACTTTTGTAAATGTCATAGCATACCCCCAATACAACAATAATAAAATAATAAAATTAATGAATTTAAAATAATATATGACCTAATAGGTAAATGCTCAGGTGATCTTCATGATACAGTAAAATAAAGTAGCAAGATGTTTATATGTAAACTTTAAGAAAAATTCAAAATATAAAAGCTCTTACTTTGTAATATGAGACTCATGAATTCAGTAGTAGTTTCATTTTTCATATGAAAAGTATAGATAGGTTAAGTAAGTTATTAAAAATTATTTTAATGAAAACTTTAAAAACCACAAGTGCCATTGATTTTTAATGGCTGTTAGGGCTGAGAAACCTCATCTTCCTGGCTCCATGAATAAGCATCCAAGGAAAATTGGAATTTTTCCATTATATGCATATGCACATGTGTTTTACATATGTTCATATATGTTATATACAAATAAATTTATACTTACGATTGATAGAACATAAAATAGGTACTGAGAAGTTACATAACTTACTCGAGGTCACATGCATAGTGACAGAACTGAGTTTGAATCTGGACCATCTAGTTATAGAGAATGCATTCTTTTCCTCCTTTTTGCTCCCCTTTTGATTAACAATTTTGTCTCTTAGTCATTTCTTTCTACTCACATTTTGATATAATTAATTAAGAGAAACAAAATCATATAATTGAATTTTTCTTAGAAATTTCCTCAAATATATAATTTAATCAATCACAAATTCTACTTGTCACAAAACTTTAAGATACAAAATAAAAAGTTTTTGCCACCTTATAATAAAGATGTCCTCTATTGTCCAATATTTTCCTCATGTCCATTTGGAACCACATTAGAATGGCCTTGACCATAAATACCTATACAATATTCTCAATACAGTCACTTTTTATTCTCTGCATTTGAAGCTTTCTGTACAGCTCTCCTCCTTGTCTTCTGAATCTTCACAAGAATCACCCTTGACAATTCATGGCAATGTAGGGTTTTTCTAACACACACCTCCAAATTCATCCAATATCCACCCATTTCTTCATTTCAAACTGCTTCCACATTTTTAGGTACTTGTTATGACAACATACCAACTTCAATTTCTAGGTACCAATTTTCTTTTGTAGTTCATTCATAGTGCTATGGAAAAAAGTAACAACTGGGCAGCTTGTAACCAACATATATTCATTTCTCACAGTTCCAGAGTTTGAGAAGTTAAAGATGAAGATGCTTTCAGATTTGGTGTCTAGTGAAGGCCTGTTTTCTAGTTCACAGATGGCAACTGTTGGCTGTATCATTTCCTGGTAGGAAACCTGAGTTAGTTCTCTGGGTTTCTTTTCTAAGGTAATTATGATTTACAATAGAGCTTTCATCAAAGGCCAAATAAACGTGTCTGCCTAATCTTGAACTTTCAATATTGTGAACTCACTAAACCTCTTTTCTTTATAGAGTACCCAGCCACTAGTATTTTCTTGTATCAGTAGAAAACTTATTAATTCATAAAGGCACTATTCTCAGTAATGAAAGTTCTGTCTTCATGACTTAGTCACTTTTCAAAAGACCCGCCTAATGATACCCTAGTTTGGAGGGTAAGATTTCAACATATGAATTTGTGGAGACAGAAACACTTAGATCATAGCAGTATTAACTTCATTCTATGCTCCATTGCTCCTGTGAACTGGCAAAAATGTCCTCCACTTTTTGAAGTTAGTGCAGTTACATAATCCCCACTTCTCTTTCTTGTTGCATACAAATCCTCATTGTGATTACACATCTCACAGACTTATGATATTTGATGTCATAATAACTGAATGGTATAGTATTCAGTCCAATCCAGAAGAGCATAAGAAGTTAAGTTGACAGTATAGTGAAGTAATTAACATTGCCTGAAGAATAATGTGGTAAATCAAGATGTTGGTAAAAGGAATAAAGAGAAGGAAAAAGTAAGTAGATGAAAAGGGTAGTGGTTGCTCTGAGGTCAATAATCATATATCATAGGAGTAATGAATGAGATGGGGAGAGAAAGTTTTCAAAGATTGAATTACTTCAATATATTATTCAGAAAAGAAGTGCCATGTTATTATCAGCATGAGGATATAATCACAGAATGGATGGCTGAGGTATAGTGGCAGTAATATGAGGAAATGAAAAGGTTTAAAATTTTTAAGAACACAGATTTGAATAGCTCATTTGTGTAGTGATTCTATTTGGGATAGTGTTTAGACATTTTGGAGCTGAGAAATTTGGCAAGTTCAAAATTCTGCCAACAATGTGGGGAAAATGCAGCAAGTACTAAGCAAGCTAGAGACTCTACACTTAGAATTGACACCATTTTTTGGTAGTGACCTGCTGTTCTTTGACACACCTACATGTTTGATGACTCAAGAATACAAACAGTGTGAAGTATCTCTCTATGTCTTTGCTATTCCTGCTGACAGTTGGTTTCAAAGAGCTGACATTGTTTTCCTGCATAATTTTACAAAAATATGACACATGGTCTTACATTCAATTAGAAAAAAAAAAGTTAGTGAACTGTTTAAGTCTGTATTGGGGAAATTTATTTGTAAATTGACATGCTGAAAATGCTGCATCCACAATGAGGAACAGCCTAGCCTTTACTAAACACCCCAAATGGTTTTCCACTTCCCACGTTTTTGTTTGTAATGAAAATGTGTTACTTTCTGTTACTCACCTAGCCTAATTGCTGTTATAATTTAACTTTTCTCTTCTTCAGCTCATGTGGCAATATTTTGATCTCTTTATTTTGTGTTTTAATGAAGGGCTGATCATGTACATTCTCCAGTAGCAGTATGACAGGAAGAATGCAATTCAGCCTTTTCTTTTACAGTCAGTGAAAAGAAACAAGACAAGACTACATGCTGTGGAAATTTGTAAATTAAAAAGTTTACTCTCTGCTTCCTTCACCTGTTTTTCCACCCCCAGCTCCCTCTCTGCCTCATTTTCAATAAAAGTCAGAATCAGGTATTCACATGTTATCCACATATTTAACTTTTGGTGGCAAAATAGGTTTTAGCAAACAGTATTTTTGCATCATTGAATATTGCCATGGCATACTGCATGATTATGTCATATCCCCTCAACCACCACAGTCTCACACACACACAATTTTCAAAAATAATTGAGCCTCTGTGTCCAAATTACAACAAAGACTTTTAAAAAGTTCTCCATTAACTGATTTGAGAAAATACTACTTCCTTCAACAAATAATAGAGGGTTAATCAATCCCTCATAGTATCTAGTCACATCTGTGGCTCATGTGAATGATATATGGAAACTGAGACAAATCTCAATGGCATTAGAGCAGAGGTCTCTTGAATTTTCAGCAGAGTTATGACTCCTTCACCAAGTAACAAGTTTTTCACTACAATATTTCCTGAACTTGTTCAAAGTACACTGTACACATGTATGGAATTGTCACAATGGAATCCTTCATATTATTAATGAATGCTAATTCAAAAATAAATTTTTTTACAAAAATAAACTGACAGTTGGTGATACAGCTTACTGGTAGAGTGCCTGGAATGTATAAGACCCTGAATTCCATCCCCTGTGCTGTGGAAAAAATATATTGGCATATTACAAGGGTTTTATAGAGATTGAAAAATTGGCAATAGTGCATTATTTGACAATGCACTTCATTCTTCTTTCTATAAACTATACTATTTAGGTTCCAAGTAGTTAAAAACCAGGCCTGGTAAGAAATAAGCTACCTATAGATGAAAGTGTGACTTCTAGGACCAATCTTGAGCAGTTATAGTAGGCAAAACAAGCTTTAGGAACATAAACTTTATATTCCCAAGGTGATTACTTCTGTTAGAAAGTTCCTTAATTCATACTTATGTTTTCCTAGTTACTTCCTAATGATCATTTGGCTGTGGTCACAGAAATATTGATGACTGTTACAGATGGAGCTACACTGTATACTGGCACAAACAGTAAGTGGACCGTGCTGGTGCTGCATCCTCATTCAGTGATAGGCCTACATGACACAGGTGAATTATATTCTCCCAATGAATATAAAATGAAACTCTACATATGTCTGTCTACTTTCTATAAAAGGAGAGAAGACTGAAAATTCATAGGCATTGATGAATGATCAGGAATTTGAAAAGAATGATATTGGAATATAGATGACAAGCAGTTCTGTGGAAGAGGTAACTAAATGTACCTCTGACAATGGATATCTGCATTGAAGATGAAGTCTTTGCCTTTTGTAAAGACTCACCAAAAATCATCTACTAAATAGCAATCTCAAAAATTGTGTAGACAAAATGGCACATTTTATACAAGCTGATATCATCCCTATCCATCTCCTGCTTACTCAGTGGGGTCATGAAAAAAGAGAATATGCTGCTTAGGACGAAGATGACTCATGGACTGAATCACATGGACTTCTTCTCACCAAGATGATGTGGATTCTATAACTCCTGAGTGACTAAATTGCCTAGAGCAGAGCCCAACACTGTATTATTCCTGGTCCTTCAAACAAGCATGCTACCTCTATCAAGATTGTTTCTCGGTGTTTCTTCCATCTTGTGGGATTGTAATGTCTACATTGGAATAGAATTTACTCTGAATTTGCATATTGCTACTCTGTCTGTAAACTTATAAATTAATGTTCCTTAGTGTTCTATAAATAAAGGCTACTTCTCCACCTAAAATGTGAGACATGTGTTGCTTATGGAATTCACTAGCTTATAGCATGGCAGTACCTTCACTTATAAAATGATACAATAGCAGTTAAAGGAGCAGAAAGCAGATGACTTTTACAGTTAAAGTGCCACACAATATTCTATAAGCTGTGAACCAGAAAAAACTTTTTTGTGTTTCTCCCACACTAGAATACATGAATGCTGAAGTTATTGGGTGGAGCATGAGAAAGAAGAAAGTTAAAGTCTATTGTAAGAATCTTTATCAAGGGAGGATCAAAGATGGCATTTAGGGTAGGGGATCTGAAATCCTATGGTCCTTGACTCCAGAAACCTCCTTGAGCTGTCAAAGCTACACTCACAAAACCCCATGCAGCACAGCCAGCAAGGTATGTCCAGCCCTGGAAAAGATGTCCCCTGGTCATTTCCCTTTTTTTCTTTTTTCTTTTTCTCCCAATAAGCAAAAGACAGGTCATCAATCAGAATTGAACTCTGCAACATCCTGGACTCATAACCGTGGAAAGCCTCCTTACACCATGCCATCTCTCACCACCAGCCATTTTCAAAGCTGCTTGTGTGAATCTGGAGAATGAGTAGGTGAACATCAAGCAACACGAATGATTCCCCTACTCATCCCCAGGAAAACAATCCAGCCCAGTCCCTGGGCAGACTGAATGGCTCTTGAACAAAACTGAAGAACATAAACAGCAAAAAGTAATCTATCACTGACGGCAAAGGTGAGAGTGGAACATTGAACCTACCACTGAGAACGAGCATGGGGAAAAATTCTGAACTGTCAGTGAAAGTCTGCAGGTAAAGCAAAAAAGACTGAGAGCAGGGGCAACAAGCTAACGTCCCAAAGTGGGGCAGGTGGTGGATACCAGAGCTGATCTTATAGGACAGAGGGTAGTATTCAAAACTGAATTGCCCCATCTGATGGGGGGAAGGGCTGACCAGAGTTGCAGTTGAAGGTAACACAGCTGCCTCTTGGTGAAAACAACAACAGCTTTGACCACCCTGCATGAACTAGCAGACTTACCTCACCTCTCAATTACAACACTGTGGACAGTGTTAGTTACAAGCGAGTAACTACTTACAAGCCAGTCACCTGGTAAGACCACATAATAGCTCACACTTGTATACCAATGCCAGGATTGAACACACAAGGAAATACGCCAGAACTTTTACCAAAAGACTGAACTTTTTGTTGTTCCTGTACTTGCTGATTTGTGTTGTTTATTTTCTTTGTGGGTTTTATGTTTTCTGTGTTGTTAACTTCACCATCAGTATTTTCTTATCACTATTCTTACCCCCTTCACCTTTCCTCTTTTTTCTGTGCTACAATCCATTGTCCTCCCTCTCAACTGCTCTTTCTGGTCCTTCTCATCCACTCTCTCTCCATCTTCACCTTCCCTTCCTTTCCTCCCCCAAACTCTAACCACACTACTCCTCCCTCCTACACACTCACCACCCACTGACTAGCCTAGTGTACCAACTGTACACAATCCCAGACCTTTTCAATCTCTGACACAAGTACCCTCTGCTACAACAACAGAAATACACCCAAATATGTACAAGTACCACAAAACCCAGTAGCCCCAAAAGCCCTTCCCAAACCAACCTACCCCTTTTGCTGCCCCCGTTTTTAGTGCCACTTTTACCAATTACTCAAAAATCTATAACTAGCCTAATAATCATTACACTACCCAACTCCCACTGTTTATACATATTATAATCAAGTGGTTTTCTATATAATATGTAAAAAATTACAACTCCAGATCAGGGACAGAAAGAGTATATCAATCTAGCTAACAGCCAAGTAAGTCACAACATAAAAATTAAATCAAGCGTAAGAAAACAGGCAATCAAAATCACCAACTAGCCTATAAAGAACATAGTTGCACAACACCAAGTGGAATGAAGGGAAAAAGAAGAAGAAATGGAAACTACTCATTTCAAAAAAATAATTCAATACTGGATCCAGTGGGAAATGAATAAAATGGATACCAAGTTCACCAACTTTAACAAAACAAGGACAAATGTCACAAAGGAGCCCAAGGATGCCCACAAAATATCCTCAATGAGGAAATCTTGGAAGAAATCACTGAGAAATTCCTGGAGAAGACATTAGATATGGTTCAATAGAATGTACAAAAGATGCACTAAAGAAATTTCAAGACACCAAAAATAAAGAAGATATGAACACACAGAAACAAATAAATGAACTCAGAAAGACTTCAAAAAAAACACCAAAGTGAAACAAAGGACACCAAAAAAAGAGATATATGAATTAAAGATGACAACACAAAATGTAAAAGAGGAGTTGACCAAAGATAAGAAAAACCAAAGAAAAAAGAAATCAAACAGAAATCCTGGAAATAAAAAGTGACTATAGTCAAACAAAAAACACAGTGGAATACCACTGCAGCAGACTAGAACAAGTGGAAGACAGAATCTCAGAGCTCAAGATAAAATATAAATTAAAGAAAAAACAGAAGAAAATTTTGTCAAACAACTCAAGAGCTCTGAAAGGAATATGCAAGAACTCAGTGACTCCACAAAAAGACCAAACCTGAGAATCATGGACATTGAAGAAGAAGAGGTACAAGCCAAAGGAATACATAATATATTCAATAAAATAGTAATAAAATTTCTCAATTCTGGAGAAAGTTTAACCATTCAGGTACAGGAAGCTCCAGTACAGCAAACAGACTTGAACAAAATAGAACCTCTGCATGGCATATTATCACTCAAAGAACAAGCACACAAAATAGGGAAAGAATATTGAAGGCTGTAAGATAGAAAAAACAAATAGTATATAATGTTAAACCCATCAAAAATAACAGCAGATTTCTCAACAGAAAACTTAAAGCTAGAAGAGCATAGAGTGAGGTATATTGGTCACTGAATGAAAATAATTTCAGCCCTAGGATACTAAACTCAGAAAAACTATCATTCAAAATTGATGGAGCAATAAATATCTTCACAATAAAGAGAAATTAAAACAACATATGACCATCAAGCCAACACTACAGAAGATTCTACAACAATTCTTCACATAGAATATTAAAGCAAACAAAACCATGAGAGGACAGGAAGTATCAAACAACAACAGCAGAAAAGAAAAGTAATCAGAGAGTAACAACTATATGGCAGGAATCACCACATACCTATCAATATTAACACTGAACGTCAATGGATTCACTCCCTCATCAAAAGACACTATTTGGCAAACTGGATTAAAAAGGAAGATCCAACAATCTATTGTTTACAAGAGACACATGTTATTGACAGAAATAAACACTAGTTTAGGATGAAAGGCTGGAAGAAGATTTACCAAGCCAATGTTGCCTGAAAACAAGCAGGAGCAGCAATACTTTTATTAGACAAAGTAAACTTCAAACTTACATTGGGCAAACGAGACAAACAAGGACACTTCATACTAATAAAAGGGGCAATACATCAAAAGGAAACAACAATTATCAACCTATATGCACCCAAAGTCAATGCACCCAATTTCATCAAACATACACTAAAGGACTTAAAAGCACATGTAGAATCCAACATGGTGGTAGTGGAAGACTTTAAAACCCCTCTATCACCAACACACGGATCATCTAAATAAAATATCAACAAAGAAATCCTAGAGCCTAATGACTGCATAGATCAAATGGACCTAATTGATGTCCACAGAATATTTCATCCAACAATAGCACAATATACATTCTTCTCAGCAGCCATGGAACTTTCTCTAAGATAGATCATATTTTAGGGCACAAAGCAAGCCTCAGCAAATATAAGATAATACAAATAACACCCTGCATTCTATCTGATCACAATGCAACAAAAGTAAAATTCAACAACAAAAACAACAGCACCAAATACTCAAAAAATTATAGGCTAAAAAATGCATTACTCAATTATCAGTGTGTCATACAAGAAATATGAGACAAAATCAAAAGTTTCCTGGAAGATAATGAAAATGAACCTATGGGACACAGCAAAGGATTCTTAAGAGGAAAGTTTATAGCCATGAGGGCATATGTTTAAGGGACAGAAAGATCTCAAACAAACAACCTAATGCTACATCTCAAATTCCTAGAAAAATAAGAATAAGCAAAACCCCAAACCAGCAGAAGAAGAGAAATATAAAAAATAAAGGCCAAAATTAATGAAATAGAGGTAAAAAACATACAAAGAATCAATGAAACAAAACACTGGTTCTTGAAAAACAAAACAAGATTGACAGCTCCCTGTCAAATCTGACTAAAATGAGGAAGGAAAATACCCAAATAAATAAAATCAGAAATGAAAAAGGAAAGATAACAATAATCACCATGGGAGAGCCAAGATGGCGACAGGAACACAGCCACAGACTTTCTGACCTCGATGATTCAGGGACTTTGATAAGAAGCTGGAGACAGCTTGATTGAGGTAAAATATCAGGGAGAGCTGAAACATCAGCACTCTGAACCCCTAGCTCATGGGAGGCCTCTCCACACCACCATATGCTAAAAGAATAGCAGGCGCTGCATGCTAAGCCCCACACCATAGGTCCTTGGAGCCGTTGATCCACATGCCTCTGTGGAATCTCCAGTCCTCCAAACTGTTCCTTTGCTCCACCAAGGCTGTGCTACCCCAAACTCCCACCCCTCAGAACTGCAGGATCTCCATGGAATGAGCCCTTAAAGCCAGAGATCCACAGAAATTTACGATCTCCAACAAGCCACATCCCCCCCAGGCCTTCAACCCTGCATGATCTCTGCCGGGCAACATCCTCAAGGCCTTCATAGCCCTGCAGGAACTTCCTTTCACTGGGCCACGCCCCCAAGCCCTGCAAGATCTCTGCATTACTGGCCATGCCCCCAAGGCAGCCACAGCCCTCCAAGATCTCTGCTATGCCGAGCCACACCTCCAAGGCCTCCCGTGCTGGAGATCCAAACACACACAATCTCTGTTCCACTGGGCCACAACCCCAAGGCTGGCATAGCCCTGCAGGAGCTCTGTATTGCTGGGCCACATCCCCCAGCCCTGCATGATCTCTGCTTTGCTGGCCACGCACCCAAGGCCTACACAGCCCTGCAAGATCTCTGCTCTGCCAGGCCATGCCCCAAGGCCTGCCATTCTGGAGATACAAACAAGCAAGTTCACTGCTCTGCTGGACCATGCCCCCAAGGCCTGCGCAGACCTGTACAATGTTCTTTCAGCAAGCCTGTGTGCCTAAGGCCTGCCAAGCCGGGTACCCACACATGCACTATCTCCATTCAGCTGGACCATGCCTCCCAAGCCTGTCAAGCTTCTTTAAGGGATTTGCTGCCTGGTTTACTGTTTGATCATCCACCATCTTTACCATTTTTTTTCTTTTTTCCTCTCTACTCTATCCTTTTATCTTTCCATCTCTCTCTCTCTTTCATCCTTCTTTCTTAGTTTTGTTAGTATTAATATTGTTACCCAGCTAATACTAAATTACACATACTTCAGTGATAGAAACATGGGAAGAAGAAAAAGGGAAGGAAATAATTCCTCCCCTCCAAAAAAATAAAGTACTACAGGTTTTAGAGCAAAATGAAGAAAACAGATACCCAGATGCAGACTCCAACAAAACAAAGATAAACTATACCAAGGAACCCAATTAAGCCCACAAGAACAACCTGAAAGAGGAAATCCTACAAGTAATCAATGAGAATTTCATAGAGGCATTACTAGACATGGTCAACGAAAATGCACAGGATGCATTCAAAAAATTCCAAGAGGACAAAAATAAAAAATATAAGAAAACACAAAAACAATTAAATGAAATCATAGAAGCCCTAAATAAATGCCAAGCTGAAACTGAGACCACCATAAACAGAGAGATAAACAAATTAAGGTAAAAAATTGACATTACTAAAGAGGAAGTAACCCATGGTATAGAAAATCTCAGAAAAAAGAATGAAACAGAAATACAAAACAAAATGGAAGGCCATTTCAGCAGAATAGAACAAACAGAAGACAGAATCTCAGAACTTGAAGATGAAATGGCAATTAAAGGAAAAACTGAAGAACTATTAGTTAAACAACTCAAGACCTGTGAAAAGTAAATGGAAGAACTCACTGACTCCATTAAAGACCAAACCTGAGAATCATGAGCATTGAAGAAGGAGAAGAGGTGCAAGCAAAAAGAATGTATAATATATACAACAAAATAATAACACTTCCCAAATCTAGAGAAAACTATGCCCATTCAGGTACAGGAAGACTCCAGAACACTGAACAGACCTAACCAAAATAGAACTATGCCATGACATATTATCATTAAAACAACAAGTACAGAGACTAGAGAAAGAATATTAAAGGCTGTAAGAGAGAAAAAACAACATACAATGGTAAACCCATCAAAATCACAGCAGACTTCTCAACAGAAATTTTAAAACCAAAAAGAGCATGAAGTGAAGTCTTCCAAGCACTGAATGAAAATAGCTTCAACCCTAGGATACTCTATCCAGCAAAATTATCATTCAAAATAGACAGAACAATAAAAGTTTTCCATGATAAGCAGAAACTAAAACAATATATGACCACCAAGAACCACTACAAAAGATTCTCCAAGGAATTCTGCACACAGAAAATGAAAGCAAACAAAACCATGAAAGGGCAGGCAATACCCAATCACAGGAGAAGAAAAGGCAAGAAAGTTGAGCGTAACACTGATTCACCTGTACACAATCAAACCCTTAAACAACAAAGACAACTAAATGACAGGGATCACCACATACTTATCAATATTAACACGGAATGTTAATGCACTATATTCCCTAATCAAAGGACACCTATTGGCAAACTGGATTAAAAAGGAAGATCCAACAATCTGCTGCGTACAGGAGACCCACCTCACTGACAAAATAAACACTGGCTGAAAATGAAAGGCTGGAAGAAGATTTACCAAGGCAATGGCCCCCATAAACAGGCAGAGGTAGCAATACTTACCTCAGACCAAGTAGACTTCAAACCTACTTTTATCAAACGAGATAAAGAAGGACAAAACATACTAATAAAAGGGGAAATAAACCAAAAGGAAATAACAATTATCAATCTACATGCACCCAATGCCAATGCACCCAATTTCACCAATCACACTCTGAAAGAACTAAAAACATATATGGACTCCAACACAGTGGTAGTGGGAGAACTTAATACCCCCCTATCACCAATAGATAAGTCATCCAAATAAAAAAATCAATAAAGAAATCCTAGAACTAAATCACACCATAGATCAAATAGACCTAGTTGATGTCTACAAAACATTTCATCCAACTTCTGCACAATATACATTCTTCTCAGCAGCCCATGGAACCTTTTCCAAAACTGATCGTATCTTAGAGCACAAAGCAATCCTCAGTAAATATAAGAATATAGAAATAATTCCAGGGATTTTGTCTGACTACAATGCATTAAAACTAGAAATAAACAACAAAAACAGCAATAAAAAACATGCAAACAATTGGAATCTGAACAACACATACTCAGTGATGAATGGGTCACTGATGAAATAAAAGAGGAAATTAAAAGATTCCTGGAAGTTAATGAAAATGAAAACATGACCTACCGGAACTATGGGAAACAGCAAAGGAAGTCCTAAGAGGAAAGTTTATAACAATGAGTGCATTTACTAAAAGGTCAGAAAGATCTGAAATCAATGACCTAATACTACAGTTCAAACTCCTAGAAAAACAAGAACAAAAAATCCCAAAACAAGAAGGGAAGAAGTTATTAAGATAAGGGCTGAAATCAGTGAAATAAAAACAGTAAAAAACCATACAAAGAATCAATGAATCAAAAAGCTGGTTCTGTGAAAAAATAAATAAAATTGAGAGACCTCTGGCAAACCTGACTAAAATGAGGAGAGAAAAAACCCAAACCAGTAAAATCAGAAATTGAAAATGAGAGATAACAGCAAACATCATGAATAACAAGGAAATCATCAGAGATTACTTTGAGAGCCTATACTCTAATAAATTTGAAAATCTCCAAGAAATGAACAGATTTCTAGAAACTTACAACCACCCAAAACTGAACCGAGAGGATATTAATCACCTGAGTAGATCTATAACACAAAATGAAATTGTAGCAGCAATAAAAAGTCTCTCAAAAAAGAAAAGTCCAGGACCTGACAGATTCACTGCTGAATTCTATCAGACATTTAAAGAAGAGCTAATACTAACTCTTCTTAAACTGTTCCATGAACTAGAACAGGAAGGAACACTGTCTAACACATTTTATGAAGCCAATATTACTCTCATCCCAAAACCAGACAAAGACACTTCCAAAAAGGGGAACTACAAAACAACTTCCCTAATGAACATCAATGCAAAAATCCTCAAAAAAAAAATGGCAAACTGAATCCAACGACACATCAGAAGGATCATTCACCCTGACCAAGTTGGCTTCATCCCAGCAATGGAGGGGTGGTTCAACATATGCCAATCAATAAATGTAATACAGCATATCAATAGACGCAAAGACAAAAACCACTTGATCATCACAATAGATGCAGAAGAAGCTTTGACAAGATCCAACACCACTTCATGATAAAAGCTCTAAAAAAATTAGGAGTAGAAGGAATGTACCTCAACATTGTAAAGGCTATATATGACAAACCTATAGCCAACATCATACGAAACAGTGAAAAAGTGAAACCATTCCCCCTAAAATCAGGAACAAGACAAGAGTGCCCACTATCCCCACTCCTACTCAACATAGTACTGTAATTTCTAGCCAGAGCAATTAGGCAAGAAGAAAGAATAAAAGGAATACAAACAGGTAAAGAAACTGTCAAAATATTCCTCTTTGCAGATGATATGATCCTTTATCTTAAAGACCCAAAACACTCTACCCAAAAACTTAGACAACATAAACATCTACAGTAAGGTGGCAGGATACAAAATCGACCTACAAAAATCATTAGTTTTTCTATACAACAAAAATGAACAAACTGAGAAGGAATGCATGGAAACAATTCCATTCACAATAGCCTCAAAAAAATCAAATACCTAGGGGTATATTTAACAATGGATGTAAATGACCTCTAAGAGGAGAATTACAAACACCTGAAGAAAGAAATCGAGGAAGACTACAGAAGTTGGAAAGATCTCCCATGCTTATGGATCAGTAGAATCGAACCTAGTAAAAATATACTACCAAAAGCAATCTACATATTTAATGCAATTCTCATCAAAATCACAATGACTTTCATCAAAGAGATTGAAAAATCTACCCTAAAGTTCATTTGGAAACACAAGAGACAGCAAATAACCAAGGCAACACTCAGCAAAAAAGCAATGCTGGAGATATCACAATACCTAACTTCAAACTATATTACAGAGCAATAGCAATAAAAACAGCATGGTACTGACACAAAAACAGACATGAAGACCAGTGGAACATAATAGAGGACCCAAATAAGAATACACACAACTATATCCACCTCATTTTTGACAACGGTGTCAAAAATATATGATGGAGAAAAGACAGCCTCTTCAACAAATGCTGCTGGGAAAAGTGGTTACCCATCTGCAAGAAACTGAAACTAGATCCATGTTTATCACGCTGTAGTAGTATCAAATCAAAATGTATCAAGGACCTAAATATCAGAGCTGAAACTCTGAAGTTACTACAGGAAGGAGCAGGAAAACTCTGGAACAAATAGGTATAGGCAAAGAATTCCTCAATAGAGCCCCAGCAGCCCAGCAACTAAGAGAAAGGATGAATAAATGGGACTTCATAAAATTAAAAAGCTTCTACACAACAAAAGAAATGGTCTATAGACTGAAAAGACCACTCACAGAGTGGGAGAAAATATTTGCCAGCTATATATCAGACAAGGGACTGATAACCAGAATATGCAGGGAACTTAAGAAACTAAACTCTCCTAAAATCAATGAACCAATTAAGAAATGGGCAACTGAACTAAACAGAACTTTTTCAAAAGAATAAATTCAAATGGGCAAAAAAGCACATGAAAAAATGCTCACCATCTCTGGCCATAAAGGAAATGCAAATATCTTCAATGAATATAAATGCAAAGTTTCTCAATAAAATACTGGCAAACAGAATTCAACAACACATCAAAAATGGGCAACAGAACTTAATAGAACTTTCTCTAAAGAAGAAATTGAAATGGCCAAAATACACATGAAAAAATGCTCATCATCTCTAGACATAAAGGAAATGCAAATCAAAACCACGCTAAGATTCCACCTCACCCCTGTTAGAATAGCCATCATCAAAAACACCACCACCAACAAGTGTTGATGAGGATGTGGAGAAAAAGGAACCCTAATCCACTGCTGGTGGGAATGTAAGTTGGGGCAACCACTCTGAAACAAAATTTGGAGACGTCTTAAAAATCTAAACGTAGAACTGCCATATGATCCAGCAGTCCCACTCCTGGGGATATACCTAAAGGAATGCAACACAGGTTACTCTAGAGGCACCTGCGCACCCATGTTTATAGCAGCACTGTTTACAATAGCTAAGCTATGGAAACAACCAAGGTGCCCCACCACTGATGAATGGATCAAGAAAATGTGGTACTTGTACACAATGGAATTTTACTCAGCCATGAAGAAAAATGAAGTCTTATCATTTGCAGGTAATGGATGGAACTGGAGAACATCATTCTGAGCCACGTCAGCCAAG
Organism: Castor canadensis; assembly: GCF_047511655.1. Lineage (NCBI taxonomy): Eukaryota > Metazoa > Chordata > Mammalia > Rodentia > Castoridae > Castor > Castor canadensis. Next base: position 10,899,507 of record NC_133405.1, read on the forward strand.
CTCAGAAGACCAAAAATTGTATGTTCTCCATCATATGTGGACTTCAGATCTGGGGCAAATGCAGCAATGTGGTTGGACTTGGATCACAAGAAAAGGGGAGAGCAAATACAGGAGCTACAGGAATAGGTAGAAAACCCAAAACATGAAAGCATTTTATTTCCCCACTCCAGAGGAACTAATACAGAAACCTTAAGTCAGGTTACCATGAGCAGGGGATCAGGAACCAATGTAAAGATCAGTTAGAGTTGAATCAACATGGGTCATAACACATGGGTACATGAAAACAATAGTAAGAATCTTTCTGTATAGCTATCCTTAACTCAACTAGCAAATACACTATTTTCTTATTTTATATATGTCTTTTCATCAACAAAATCAGTGATAAGGGCAGAACAGGACCTGCCTGAAACTGAGTGGGAGGAAGGGTAAGGTAGGGGGGTAGGGTGGAGAAATGACCCAAACATTGTATGCAAATGTGAAAAAATGAATGAAAAAATTAATAAACAATTAAAAAAACTAAAAAAATACCAATAAACAATGTAGATATCAAGGGAATCATCACAGACTACTTCGAGAATTTATATTACAATAGACTGGAAAATCTTGAGGAAATGGACAAATTTTTAGATACCTATGACCATCTAAAACTGAACCAAGAAGATATTAACCACTTAAACAGACCTATAACAAAAAATGAAATTGAAGCAGCAATAAAGAATCTCCCAAAAAACAGAGTTTCAGGACAGGATGGATTCTCTGCTGAATTTTGCGAGACCTTTAATGAAGAACTTGTACAAACTCTCCTTAAACTTTTAAATGAAATAGAAAGAAAGGAACACTGCCTAACTCATTCTATGAAGCCAGTATTACACTCACTTTAAAACCAGACAAGGACATATCTTAAAAGGAGAGCTATAGGTTAATCTCCTTAATGAACATTGATGCAAAAGTCCTGAAGAAAATATTGGCAAACTGAATCCAACAACATATCAGAAAGATCATTCACCATGACCAAGTCAGCTTCATCCCAGGGATGGAGGGTTGGTTTAACATATGCAAATCAATAAATGTAATACAGCATATTAATAAAAGCAAAGACAAAAAGCAGTTGATCATCTCAATAGATGCATATATGACAAACTTATAGCCAACATCATACTTAATGGGGAAAAATTGAAACCATTTCCCCTAAAATCAGCAATGAGACAAGGATGCCCACTCTCCATACTGCTATTCAACATAGTCCTGGAATTCCTAGCTAGAGCAGTAAGGCAAAAATGATGAAATAAAAAGAATACAAATAGGTAAAGAAATAGTCAAAGTATCCCTATTTGTAGATGACATGATCCTATACCTCAAAGACCCAAAAACCTCTGGAGAACATCACCTTAAGCAAAGTTAGCCAGGCTCAGAAGGCCAAAAACTGCATGTTCTCCCTCATATCAGGATTATAGAACTAAAACAAATGCAGTAATATTATTTCACATGGTTCACACACTAAGGGGAGAACAAGCACAGGAGGAATAGAGAATGGGAAAGAAACCTAAAACTTGTATGTGGTTGATATGATCACTGTATAGGAGTGAATATAATAATCTTAAACTGGCAGAGGTCACTATGTGAAGGGGAATAGGAAGTAGTGAAGAGGTCTGGTAGAGATGAACCAATGTAGGTTGTAATATACATGTGTATGGAAACAACACTAGGAATATCTCTGTACAGCTATCTTTATCTCAAACCAGAAAAAAACCCTATGTCTTTCTTATTATTAGGACATGTGATAAGGAGATTTGGGGAAGAGGTATGCTTAAGATCATTTCCAAGCTATTCCAGAACATGAAAGTAATTGTATTCTCTATGACTCATACAAAAGGTTTCAATTTGCACAGAAGGCTCTAAGCTTTATGAGCTATTTGAAATATACAAAAAGATATCCATAAAATATGAGAAAACTTGTGCACCAACTAACTCTTTTAAGAAATAAAAACATGGTTCCCTGGGAAATCGTCCATGATTTCATCACCCTTATTCTAAATAGCTCCTCCCCAAAGTACCTCAGTTTGTTTGTTTGTACTATTATTGATGCTTTTATATGGTAATTACATTTTTGTATATCAGCAAGCAATATATGATATTAATTTTCATGTTTCTTTGTTTTATGTAAAAGTAAGCACATCATCTGGATCCTTCTGCAACTCAACTTGTTCTGCTTATATTTTTGCTTAATATTAGACGAACCATCCTTGTCTAATTTTCATTTATGGATTTTATTCCAGTGATCAAATTTATTGCGATTTTAGATATTCACTCTTTTTGCATACCAAATAGGTTATTTCCAATTACTTTTTGGTATCAAAAGTGATTTTAAAATTTTGTTCATTGCACTTCTTAGATTTTCATTATACTTAATTATATTGTTACAATAAATATTTTCATTTATCAATACTAATTTTGCTTCATTTACTCACATATGTACATACATATATATGTATATGTGAACATATGAATATGTATTCATATATGTGTATATAATAATAAAATATTTAGCTAAAACAGTGAGTGATTGTTTCTCTGGAGATTTGTTTTGGATTTCAAAACTGGAAAGGTAAGTGGAGAAAAACAAAAGGAACTGGAACCTTTAAACATGAATCTCATAAAGATTGATTAGAACTCACATGAATCACTCACTGCCTCCAATCTACCAACTGACGTGATGAGGAAGACTTTCAAAAGAAGCTGGTATAGTGAATCATAGACTTAAACACAAACCTGAAACTATGAAACACTTGCTGCAGCAGACTTTGGAGATCCTGTACTCCTAGTGAACAAACCTCATGCCTAAATTGAAACAGTCCTTTTGTTTCAGTTTCATCTTTTTGAATATATAATCCAATATGGTTTATGTTGCTTTTCTGCCTTACAAATCATATGGAAAATGTCTCATTTAACCTTTAGGAACTGGGGTGTCTACGAGGAAAAAGATTCTTAGAAACATTCTGTCATTTTTATTATTTTAATGCAATATAAATATACAAAATTAACCAGATCCTATATTTTCTCTTTTTTCTCCATTTCTTTTCCATCTCCATTTCTACCATTTGAGATGATTATACTGGTAGTACTTATCTTTAAAAATTTATCCATAAAGTAGTTTTACTCAGCCATAAGGAATAATGGCATGTGGTTTTAAGATAAATGTATGCAATTGGAGGACATTATGTTAAGTGAATAAGCCAGGCTCAGAAAGACAAATGTTGCATATTTTCTCTCACATGAAGAAGATATATTAAAAAGATAAACATACACAAAAGCAAGCATGATTATATACCAACTCTGAAATAGAACATGTTTGTAATAGTGGAACTACTCTATTGAACTCAGGGAAAAAGGGAAAGGAAAAGAGAATGATAGAGCATCAATAATATCATAAAGCATAGATCTGTAAAGGTAGATTATATAAGGATGTGTACTGAAAGCTGTTGAAAAATGAGGGGAGAGAGGTAAAGGGGTAAGAGAGAGCAAGGGAAGAGGATAAACTAACCAAAGTAAAGTATACCCACAGTGGGGATATATTGAGACACCCTTTGAACATCAACTTAAATATTAATAATGAAAGACAAGATTGTAAAATAGGTACAGTGTATGTGTGGAAGGAGTATTAGTGGGAGGGGGAGGGTAAATGAAGGAGATTAAGGTGAGGGTATATGGTTGATGGATGTCACATACCTATATGAAACAGAACAAAGAAATCTCTTGCAATTGCTTTATGTGGGATGGGGAGGGGATCGACGGAAAGAGATTCTAGGGGTGATATAACTGTTGTACAATATAAGACCAAGAGGAATTGTCACTATGAATCCCCCCTGTATAATGAATATAGCCTAATAAAATTATATCCATAAATTGAAGGCCATTGTTCATGGTATTAGATTTGGAAAACACTCAGCGATCCTGACCTGAAAATGGAAGAAATAAGTCAGAACTACTTCAGTTTTCTCTTTTGGGTTGTATGATGAAGAATTGCATCATGTTTGAGAAGAAATTATCTTGGAAAATCTGAAAGAAGGAACAATAGGAGGAGTGGACTATGTTGGATATTATTACATGTTGACTATGCAAAATAAAAGACAAAAGTTTCCTTTGGGAGATTTTCTCACTAAAGCTGAATTCTATGGGACAGAATTTCCAATGTCTGCCCTTTTTTGTGCAGAAGAGAGAGTAAGACATTATTCCTTCTTGCAAATCATTCCTGGAACTCTGAAACTTTAGTGACCATTAAAATGATGGTATAAACATTGGAAGGCAGATTCACAAATAAAACAGCAAGAGTTTCCATTCTAAATATAAAGGACAAAAGGAATAAATTAAGTGAATAATAAGGACCATACTGTTAAAATACTTTTACCATCCACTAAATACTATCCAGAGTTTTCAGGCATTTTTTCCAGGGAAACCAAGTAATCATCCATTTAAACATCAGTATGTCTTGATGTTAAAACTTGTTTCTGGGACTGATAGAGTATCTCAAGCCATAAGAGTGCCTTCTTAGCAAATGTGAGGCCCCAAATTCAAACTTCACTGCTGCCAAAAATTAAAAAATACTTATTTTTTGCTATAATCTTCATAATGTTCTGTCCTTGGAGATACTTATTCTTTATATACTTTCCCCACTGATAACGGTTACCAAAATTGTGTTCTACTGCTCAGATTTATTTTTTCTTTAATAAGATTTTCATGATAGAATATTATACTTTAAGTCTCTTTTCTCTTCCTCCTTGGTTATCTTTCATTCTAACTCCATCAGAAGTAATATAAAATTCCTGTGTTATAACAAATATATAAATACAAATTATGTATTATAATTTTCTGTAATAATTCTACTCTGTTCCAGGTATCTAGGTAAGCAAAGAAGGTGAAATTATTTTAGAGGAATGCTTGTCCTTATTATTAAATCATACATTAGGTAATAAGTACTTCAAGGGATATAGTTCTCTATTCAATAAATTTATATATTAAATACATATGTATAAATATGTATGCATATGTATGTACATATACATGTATATTTACATATACATACTACATCTAAAACAGTTGTTGAAGAAATAATTTTATAGTGATATTTATCTCATGGTCTGAACCTTAACAGTTGTAGTTACTACAGTCAATACAATAATTCACTTCTTAGTAGATGGCTTAATTACCAGTCCTAACTGCCATGACTTTATTAGAATGTCATAGGACATTAGTAACAATTTTAATATAATGGAATAAAATATGAAATTGCAGTGGGAGAGCTTCTGGGCATCCTAATTGTTAATGACTAGACCTGAAATATCAGAGCCAATGAGGATTTTTAAAGGTATTGAGGTGTTCCTATAGACAACAACACCTTAATTTCGGGTAGAAGCATCTTGCTTCATTACAGTCTCCAAAAACAGAGTAAAACACAAAAATACATGGTGTTGAATTTAAATTGTGAAGAAACTCAGCACATTGCTTTCTGAATACTGATTTCTATTTGTAAAATGTCTTGCAATAAACAGCTTTAAATTCCTCCTCTGCCTCCGATGGTCACTTATGTACAATAAGTAACCTGTATTATAACACTGGACAAATATTGCCAGAATATATTACATAAAGTGCCATCAAGAATGGCAGCTTAATAAAAGGCATATTATATACAGAAAAAATAATTTTTCCTCTTTGGAAATGGCAGGTAATTCATGGTTGTAAATATACAAATAAACATAGAGTTTGTATTGAAACTGTGACCTTAACAATAATAGCTATGACATATCAAGCACCTACTTTGTCTTAGTCAATGTGCAGGTCCTTTATATATATAGTATCATAAATCATTATAGCCTCTCTCAAGGAAATAATTATACTCATTGTCATTACTAATGACAATAATAATAATGACAATAATTATAATATATAATATATAATATAATATAATATATTATATATAATACATAATATAATATATTCTATATAATACATAATATAATATATTATATATAATACATATAATATATAATACATTTATAATGAGAATAATAATAATAATGACAATACTAATAAGTATATTCATTGTCATTACTAATCTACCCCATATAATGATAATAATCTAATAAAAAATTGTATTAAAAAATAACTATATTCAGGCTTATAGCAGTCAATGTTCTTGTTTAATGTCACAAAGATAATGATTAGTAAATTGGTGGCTTAAGCGTTCTCCATCTGACACCAGGAACCTTGTTCCTGACCATTGCATTATGCTACTGCTTCCATTTAAAAAATGCTATCCCAGGGCTGGGCACATGGCACAAGTGATAGAGAACCTGCTTAACAATTGCAAGTGCCTGAGTTCAAATCCCGGTACTGCCAAAAAAAGAAAAAGAATGTTATTCCACTACAGTCACATCACATCAAACAACATTGCTACAGTAAAACCAGTTTATTTTATGAATAGATGGGACTGTTTGGGTTTAGAATTGGATAACTCTACAGCATGAAACTACTTCATGATAAATTTACACAAAATTTCAGCCAATTTTTCCAGGAAGACATTTAGAATTTGGAATAAGCATATAAGTGCTTTGATCTTGTAGGAAGCAGAAAGGAATGAAATGAAACCTACATACCCAGATTCTTTTTCTTTCCATTTTTGGTGGTTCTTGGGTTAAAGTCAGGTTATACAGCTTGCTGGGAAGGTGTTGTACCACTTGAGTCATTTTGTAATCCCTTTCTGCATCGATTATTTTTGATAGAAGGCCACACTTCATGCCTGGGCCAGGCTGTAACATAATCTCCCAATTTATGTTTGCCCCCTTGCTGGGATGACATGCACGCCTAACCATGCCTAGCCTCTAATTGAGATGGGATTTCACAAACTTTTTGCTTGGGCTGTCCTTAAAAATTGGTCCTCTAGATCTCTACTTCCCAAGTAGATAAGATTATAAACTTGAAACACAGTGCTCAACCTATATTATAAAGATCATTTCAGATTTTTAGATTTCTGAAGCTATGTGAAAAATGTATGTGTTTTGATATAAGGACAATATTAAAATGACTACAGGGGGCTTTAATAATAAGTGTTTTAAGCAGATAATGGGCCACTCAGACTGTAAAAATTGGTCAGCTGTCTTAACAATGAGAAACTGAGACAAGACTACAGGGTCAAAGTTAAATATCCATTGTGCCTTTTAGGAGAAAGAGATTTTGGAAACTGATAAGATTTTGAAAAAGAATCCACTTAAGAAATAAAGGTTTAATAAAATTCATGTCAAACTGTTTCCATTTTTTCTCTAATGTAATTTGTATTTGCCTAATACCCAAATATTAAACTAGAATCTCCTTATTCAAATATCTCTTTGAGCACAGACTTATACCTTTATAATTTAAAGAAACACACATTTCTCCAGCAAAAATAATGGAAGACCATGAAGTAAGCATTAAATATTTATTTTTCTTGTTCCCCAAATAAAATCCATAATATTATATTTATATGAATATGTGAGGGTTCCTTTAATGGAGACAGCTTTATTGCTGAGCCACTGCTAGTGAAAGAATTAATTTGGCTAAGTTCCAAACCCAAAAATTATATCTATGTCATATACTCCTTGCTCTAGAGATGTTATAGGGGAGATGGTTTATTCTCTGATTTTTTGAATATCTAGTGATATGTGAAAAATATCTTGATATGTGAAAAATTAATCATCAAATGATTATAGATGACAAAAAATGATGTGTTAGGAGATTCAATGTTACAAGGAGAGTTGGTTTCAAAACAAAGTATGAAGATAAATGAAGTCCTGTAACACCTCTGAACAATGTTTTTCCATAGTTCTAACAAATTGAAAAGTATGTATCCTTGTTAAAACATTGATTTGTAGCAAAAGATCCATGAAGTTGAACTTCTTTAATAAAGAAATTCACAAGTTTTCAATCAAATAAATAGGTTTACCAAATAGGTATGCTATTGTTTTACTTATTATTACTTTTTACATGATATTGATAACTCTATTTGCATATACACTGAAGACAATATCATATTCTTTAAGGTTATAACTAATGGTTTGGGTGCATCAATGAAACTTGATTATCTATAGTCTAATTTTAGTAACACTATACCAATTCACAGAACCACCATTATTTCTTTCTTAGATATTAACTACTCTGGCAAAGTATTGCCGGTATAATTAACATAAAATGAAAATCCATTCCATGTCACACCCCCAGTTAATATTTTTGCTTGATTTGTTAATTAAATTAGAAGTTGTTGTTCTCATATTGCATACTAGACACTGTAAGGTGCTTAGAATAGGAGTTGCTCAAAGTCCAGTTAACAAACAAGTACACAATCCATTATAGTATACTTTAAAATAAATGTTCCTCCATAGGCAAAAAGAGAATGATATGTGTATATTTCAAATGAGATCCTAAAGCAAGATTCTCCATATCCTCCAGAATAAGGTTCAAGTTCATTACTGTGGCTTGAAAAGTCATCATGATTTGAATCCTTTGTACTTCAGGAGCCTCATGGATCAACATTTCAGGCTCCTGCAACACTAGGTTGTTATTATCCTTTCCTCACTATATGGTTTTCTACTTTTACTCATTTTATTCTTTCTTTATTTTTCCCTTAGGTGGACGGTAGTTTCTAACTGTTCACCTCCCCATCATGAGCCCGCCATGCTAGGATCTGAGCTATCATGCCAGCCCTCAAATTTTATCCTTTCTGTTTTGAATGTTCTTCCCAATCTCATGTGGTTTAAGTATTGTGACTTAGACTTAATTCAATGGTTACTATTTCCATAATGCCTTCCTGAGCCCACCACTTACCTCTTTGTATCTCATGCTGTGCCTTTTAATTCTATTGTAGCACCTATGGTATTGTTCTTGTCTGTATTTACAGGATTGACTTCTTCAATAGACAGTATTTCCATGACTTTAGAAATGCGGGAAATAAAAAGATTGACCTGAGTAAGTATTGAATAGTGGTTACTACAGGTTGGGAGGGTATGTGTTATAGGGAGCTAGATAAAGGTGGATTAAATTTGATCAGGGCCTTTTGTATGAATATGTGGAATATCACATAGAACACCATTTATATGCACACTTAACATGTTAATAAAAAATAAAATCACTATTAAAAAGAAATATAGAATGCTCATTTTTTCATGATCAAGGTTTAACAAACCATTAGGTGAGTTAATATTAATGAATAATTTTCCTGTGACAAGAACTGTCACATATACTACCTTATCAATTGTCCTTCTAGGTATGTGGGGACAGGAATGCCATTTATTCCATTTTATAGAAAAGAAAGTGATATTCAATGAAATTTCAATGATTTGCATCATTTTATAAAATCTGTAAGTGGACAAATCAGTTTTAGAACCCATTTCTGTCTGTTTCTTTCAGTGCCCTATTTACTATGTTATACTGATGTTTATCATATAAATGAATATAGTTTTTCCATACTACCACATCTCTTTTCACAGCAGACTGTTCAGTCCTATGACAAAAATAATAAGACAAATAAGTAAAGCAACTAATCAATCCAAATTCATTTCTCCATGGCAGAGAACTATTTCCTAGGAAACCAAACCTGGGCAATTTTCTCAAAAATCAAAAGGAGCAAATAGATGGCATATTTAGTTAACAGAAGCTGTTCAGTAAGGAAGCTGAAATTATTCACTAAGGTATAAAAAAAAACCCTTCTATTTAACCACCACATAAAAACCTTGACTGTTACACAATACTCAAACTGGACTATATCCAGCTGTGAAAACCTTATATCAAATGAAAAATAGATTTAAGTAAGAAAGAATTAAATGGTGAATTTTAAAAATGTTCTAATGTACCTAACCAAAAGGTTCTGTTTTCTAAGTAAATGAACAATTTAACCATCAACTAAAAATAAATTTGCCTTTTCCTTTATTTTCCCTTTTGGAAAAATCCAACATATAGTATTGAACTTGGCCTGTATCATCATAACTCTGCAGTGCAGTGCTAGAAGATAAAATGAAAATGCAATCATCCAAGTAAAAGATATCAGCACAAATTCTATTTCTTCCTATCACAACTCCACCACCACACACTTGCCTACACTACAAGCACACAACACATACACTAAAGAATAAGAGTTTTACAGGAATGTGGAAGAAAATTTGAATGTGACAAATTTGTTTACTGTATACACCACCAGGCACAATTAAAAAGCCTCAGTAATATCATAAAATATTAGATGTGAAGGTAGAGGATATAAGGAAGGGTATTGAAAGCTGTTGAAAAATAAGGGGTGGGAGGTAAAGGAGTAATGGAGGGTAATGGAAGGTGTTGAATGGACCAATGTAAAGTATACCCACAGTGGGTATACATACACTGAGACACCTCTTTGAACATCAACTTAAATAATGATAATGAAAAACAGGACTGTAAAATAGGTAAAATATGGGGGGGGTATACTATTGGGAGGAGGGTAGGTGAATGGAGGAGATTAAGGTGAGGTTATATAGTTGATGGACTTCATATACCTATATGAAACAAAACAGAGAAATAACATGCAATTGCCTTAAGTAGGGTGGGGAAAATGTTGAGGGGGAGAGACAATGGGGGAAATGTAACTTATACACAATATAAATATAATCAGAATTGTCACTATGACTCTCCCCCCATATAATGAATATATTCTAATAAAAATTATTTTATAAAGTAATTATAATCTTCCATAATGTATACAGATTCATGTTCCTTTTCAGGCACAGCTTGTACAAAGAGGCTACCCATGGAAGACTAGCTTTTAATGCTTGTACCCAGGATTTCTGGTATATACCTAAAATGCTCTTTGAATTGTTTTGTCCTTGCTATACTTCTGAAATGTTATAATTTATTGATACCCATTTAGACAATTTTGAATTGTCAGATGTAAAAATAAAAAAGTGAATATGTAAGTCCTTTCTGTATTCATCCGATGTTTGATTATACCATTGAACTATTCAATCTAGAGCTCTTTTCTGTTGAGCATAGAGGAAAATTAACCTTGTGATCTTTTTATGACTCTTATGATCCTGGAGTTGACTTCCTCTGAAAAACACTCCAACCTGTTATCCACAATCCCTATATATGCACAAAAGCTCTAAGTAGTCATTGTATATCAGGCTCTGCTCCTTTCCTCACTTCAGCCACATGGGACTTTGCTACCTCAGTTTAAAGTCTAAATAGTTCACTTATTGGAAGATCAGATGAGAATTCCAAAGCAGGAAAATCTACTGGAACCAGAAGTTGAGACTTCATACATTTCCTTACCTTATACTCTTACCCTGCCACCTTAAACAGGGCAGGGATCGAGGATTTATCCTGTCACATGTTCAACAAAGTCCCTAGAATATAATAGAATTCTGTCAAGGAATTTGTCATAAGAAAGAGTCTAATGTGTTAATTTCAGGATTAAGTCACCACTGGCTGGATATTTCAAAATGGAAAACTATAATAAAGGCAGGTGTTAAGGTAGTGATGATAGAACCCAGTGTTATTCATCTTGTAAAATGGTAAGAACTCCTGATATTAATTAGAGCCTACGATACCTAAGTGCTATCACCTATTTCATTTTTCAGCATGCAAAAATATAGCCAAGTAGCTGATATTTCCTTTTCTTTATAGCCTTCTGCTTTCTTAGCTGTGAATTAAGCTAATTTGCCATTTAATGTCTGCTAGCAGCCAGCTATTTGTCTTGAACTACTGCCTAAAAGCCTAAGGCTGCCTTGCTTCTAGTCCTATCTGACATTCCCCTCAGCTTTACAAAATCATAAAGGAGGAAGATTCTGAATAGCTCTTAGTATGTTTATTGTCTTCAGAATGTTTGCAAGTACCCATTTGATCATGATTCTGACAGCAATTCTAATTTAAACATAATTTTCTGGAGTTAATATCTTGCCTTTGAAGACAGCATGTTAAAAACAACAATTTCATGTACTCAGTGATTTTCCACTGACCACAAAGTAAAGTTTATACCTACACATGCCAAGCAAGCCCCTCCTTGAGTATAGGTTTACCAATAATCTTTTGCTACATTTTTCCCCATATTGCTGAGATTGTGGTAGACTACATTCTCTACTTTTCTGTCATAATGATTTTCTTTAAAATGTATAAACTCATATCACTTCCTTGCTTAGTGATCTTCAGTGGCTTCCCATAGAACTCTAGATTTTTGCTCTGGTACCTGCTTACTTCTCTAATACCTGCTGCAGAAGCTTTTCAATTCCTTTAACATTCCATCTTTCCCTATACATAAACTTCACATATCCTAATATTTCTGCATAAAATGTGCTTCACAAGTATACAGACTATCACCCTAATTTACTCACTCTTACAATTTCCCATTAAATTTCACATTGTCAAAAGAGACCTCTAGACCATTTACCCAATTTAAATTCATTTCTCTTTATATTGTATCATAAATACCCACCACAGCCTCTTCAGCTGTGAACCTGTGAAACAAAAGAAGTTATGTATTCTCAAAATACAATGCCATGATGGACATAGGATGGACAGACTCGTTCAAAAAAAAAGAAGAATGGGGTGATGGAATACAGATAAATTCAAAACCTGATAGGGCACACTCTATTAAACTTCAGTAGTTGAGAATAATTCCCTTTGTCTCAAAGTCTTCCAATGTTATCGCCATAATTCAGCAGGGTGCTGCCCACACAGTGGCTCTCTGTGGTAACCCTACCCAGGTAATGTTTTTTTTTTGGTTGGTTTTACAGTGGAAGTCATTCTCCCAGTGTTCCACAGGGTGCCCTATCTTTTGAAATGAGGTGAAGCAACCCTCTCACCCCTGCCCTTCCAGCTTTTGTGTGCTGTTGACTTGTGTGGAATTGGCAGCCTCACAATGTCTGAATTTTCTTCAGAAAATTTTGTCTTTAATTGTCTTGAAGAATAGTATGTTTTGACCTAGCACATACCTATCTTATAAACAACAAAAATGTATTTCTTTTGGTTCAGGAGGGTAGATAATTAGGGTGCCAGCATGGTTGGATTCTAACAAAGGTACTTTTTGCCATTGGGGATGGCCAAATATTCACTGTATTCTTACATACTGAAAAGAGGGAAGGCAACCTCTCTGGGGCCTGTTTTTATAAGGATACTGATTCCATTAAAGAGAGTTCTGCCCTCATGATGTAATTACCTCCCACATCTCCTAATACTATCAAATTGGGGGTTAGGTTGTTAACATATGATTTTGAGGAGACACAAACATTCAGTCCATAACAATACCTAAAATAATAATCACAGTAATTTTGAGGGAATCATTTTGTTTGTTTTTTGCATTTTTATATTATACATTCATGAAAGCCAGAATTATGGCAGTATTCCCAGGGCTAGTTAGCAGAGTCTAACACATAGTAGGTAGTAAATAATTTTGGAATACATGAATAAATGAGCAAATAAAAAATATGAAATAAACAAGAATTCAGCACAAAGATATACTGAAAAGATGAATGAAATCTAATCTCTTGCTAAATTAAATTCCCCATACATTTTTCCACCTAGACAAAATTTCTCAGCATTTTCTTCCTGGAATTTTTGTCAATATTCATCTGTTGGTAATTAATAGTTTATGTTTTCTCATGACCTCAATTGTACAATGTCTACTTAGTTGCTCAATCAGAATTGATTTACTCCTCATATCCTCCATGTTCTCACAATATTATTTTAACTTCTTTATTAGAAGAATTATCAAATTCTATTGTAAACTATTCAAAAAGGCCTATAGATTTCCCCCTTCTGGACTTTATGCTCCCGGGAAACATGTTAATGCTTATTTCATATTTACCTATAGTAAATGAAGAAAATGAAACTATGAGAGAGGATGAAAGCTGTCTCTTCAATATACATTTCCCTCTCCACTAATGTAATGAAGTTTTAAATGGTTCTATACCTGCAAAGAAAAATACTACATTTGCCAACCTCCTTTGTAGATTGATTGAAGCAAGTGACCAAGTTCTGACCAATTTGGTATAAAATGAAGTTTCAACTTTTATTTTGTGCCATTATTAAGAGGGCATAATTTTGCCTTCTTATTTTCCTTTCCATCTCAGTGGAATGTAAATAGGGAAGTCATATTTAAGTTATTTTGACTAGGCAAAGAGGTAGAAAACCTGAGTTAGAAGATAAAAGGAATTGAAGCCCTGGCATGATGGATTATTTTCTAAACATAACACCTTACAGTGCTTCATGGAGCAGATCCACACTTTCAGTTCAGAATTTGACATATAGGAAGAAAAAATGATATACAGTTACAACCAGGGTTAGGTTTGTGCCTCATTTACATATAATTGACTGCATGTCTTCAATACTATAAATGCTAATAGAACCATTGTATTTTATATACTTTTCAAAGGTATAAACAACATAATATGAGCTAATTGATTACTGCTTCACAAAATGCCACAGACAAGTAGGAATGCCACTATTTTTCATGTTTCTTCCAGATATTTGACTTATGCGATTGTGCTCTCACAAATAATCATAATTGTGCACAAATAGTCTCTTGCATTCAGCCAGTATGCTATTCTTTCTAAAAGAGAAGATCACTTAACATTTGTCTTACTTTCCCATTGATTAACTACCTTTAGGTTTTGCCCATGAAGTAGAATTATGAAATACTGCTAAGAATCATGAAAAGTAGAACCATGAAAAATAACTGCACTATTTGGATTGAAATTTCTATTAGTGAGATATGGAACACTGCCAATAAATTCAGAAAGTTAATGTGTTTAAATCAAACTTAGGTATGCATTGAAAACTAAAATTAGCAACATATTTTTAGCAACAAGTGATAAAGTATATAGGCAGGCAGGGTGTAAACAATCATATTGCCTCACCCCTAGTTTAGTTACCAATATTAACCCCTTGCTCCCTCAAAGATGTTCCTGTTTGCATAATAAATAAACCCTCAATGCTGGTAGCTGTAACACAAAGAGTTTGGGTTAGAATAAAATGTGGCTCATTAGTAGAGAGTCCAAAGGACCTATGGAGCCAATATAGAGGAAAGTGATGAGGGCCGTCAATAAGTAGTTTCAACTAAGGAAAGAAAGGTGGAGCTAGAAGTGGAAGAGGAACACTTGTCACCCAGCAAGTGTGGGAATTAAAACAAAGTGTAAAGAATGAGTGGCCAACTCACATTGCTGGAATATAGATTGGGATGCTAGGAAGTTGATTTATTTATCTTAGCACTTCTTAGGTTATAGAGTTTATTTATCAAGTTTAGGGATGGAAATGGGGATTTAATTATTCATTATCACCTTTATGTAATTTTTACAGAATTATGTCAATCTGCCATCAAACATTGTTCACCTGGATAAAACTTAACCACTGTTTTCTTGTGTTTTTAAAGTAACTCAACTACTGTCACTATAATTTAGTACTACATGCACACAGTTAAAAATAAATGTTATGCAGTAGCCTTAAAGACAAATAAATTTCCTTCTATCTTAGCTCTTCTATTGCTTTCTATTCATGCACATACACACACAAATATTTTGGTGATTATAACCAAATTAAATTATAGGATTATAAATCTCATTTTTATACATAAACTTTAGATAAATGGATAATTGTGTTGTGTGAAAGACAAGAGATTTAACTTACCTCAGTTGTGCTAACTTCCACCTCTTTTCTTCTTTTTCCACTGAGGATGTTACCGATTGTATTAATATATTTAATTCTTCTGTCTGTAATTTTCACATATTGGAATAATATATTTAAATAATCACTCTCTTGTTTTACAAAATATATTTTAAAATAATTTCTATCGTGAAATGAAACACATTTCTAAGGAAAACATACAGCTGAAAGACAGTGAATACCCATTTTCCAACTAGGAAAGATGAATAGAACAACTGATTGCTGTGCCCTAGCCACACAACCCAAGCTCCTCTAGAAAGGTAACTTCACCTTTCGCTTTTATATTAATAATTTCCTTATATTTCTACCACTTACAACCTTTAAAACTATAATATTTTTCCTCAATTTGTATAGAAATGGAATCACATCTTATGTTTGATTTTGTGTTTGACTTCTTCAGCTCAGTATATGTTTACATCCCTGTTGCTATATGTCCATTCATTTTCAGCACATTATTATTCTACTCTTAAAATATACATAATTCATCTATTCTCATGTTGACAGGTATTTAGGGGGTGAAGTAGAGGGGAAATATCATTTATATGCTTATTCAAATTTATCTCTTGAAATAGAGCCATTTCCTTATTTTTCAGTGTAAATAATGTGTCTTAATTAGTATTGCATTCTATCAGTTTCATTTATATAAAAACTTAGCAATTTCCACTTTATTCCTTTTTAGTGCATTAAAATCATTTTTTCTATATCAGATTTATTCCAGAGTATATAAACCTCATTATTAAAAATGAGGCATCACACACAAGCTTATCTTGAATTCAGTTTTTTCAAAATATCGTGTATTAATAATACAAGGGGATTTCATTGTGGTAATTCCATACATGTGTACAGTGCACCTTGATACCACCTCCATTATATTCTCATTCCTCTCTCCATCATCGCTCCTCCCTTTCAAATAGTGTTTGGTTGATTTCACTGTGCTGTCTTCATATGCATGTATGAAAATTACTTTCATTCTCTTTATCACTCAGTATCCTTTCCTTTCACCCTCTCCCCATCTTGCTGATTCCTCCAAGACACTCCCCGATATACATTCATGTCCCATTATTGTCATTATCATCATCATCATCGATCTTTAAGTTCTAGGTTCCACAAATGAGTAAGAACACGTGACAAATGGCTCTGAGCTTGGCTTATGTCACTCAGACTATTCTGTTTGTTCTTTATATCATTGCTGTGTGAAGAATTATAGGTTGAGTTCAACAGGTTTAAAAATTCTTTGTTCATTCATGTATAGAAAATACATCACCCACATTCACCTTCGTAACTTCCTTCTTTTACATCCTCCTCTCGTATGTGACCTCTCCATAACTTGAACTGTTTTTCATAATATTGCTGTATTTGTACTTGGTCTATGTTCCATATATGAGAGAAAACATGCAGATTTTGGCTTTATGAACTTGGATAATTTCAATTAAGATTTTGTTCTCCAGTTCCATCCATTTACCTGCAAGCAACAAAATTTCATTCTTCTTTTTGGCTGAATAAAATTCCAATGTATATAAATACCACATTTTTCTTAATACATTCACCAGTAGTGGGGCATCTGGGATGTTTCCACAGTTACCTATTTTGAATAATTCTGCAATAACATGGGTGTGTCAGTGTCTTTATTGTAATCTAACTTAACATTCCTTCGAGCGTATCTGTAGGACTGGGTAGTGCTGTATCATATGGCAGTTCTATTTTTAGTATTTTGAGGAGTGTCCTTACTGCTTTCCACACTGGTTGTACTAATTTACATTCCCCAAAACAGAGTCTTAGGGTTCCTTTTCCCCTACATCCTCACCCTACAGGCATTAAAATTATGATCCTCCTGCCTCAGACTCCCAAGTATTGGTAATAGACGTTCAAAACCACACCCAACTTACACAACTTTATTGAAATAAGCATCACATACCATACCCTAGTACCACCAAAATAAAATCACACACCATAAAATTCACTCATTAGAATTGTGCAATTTTGTGGTATGCAGTATGCTCACAGAGTTCAGCAACCATCATCGTATATACATTTCAAAATATTTTCATCATAAGCCCATAGCCATTAGCAGTTAGGCTCTGGAAACCTCTAGGTTACTTTGCTTTCTATACATTTTTCCATTCTCAACTTTTCATGTAATTGAAATCATGTATGTTTTCTTTCCTTACTGTCTTCTTTCACTTACAACAATTTGTTCGAGATTAATCCATGCTGAAGCATATAGAAATGTTTTCTTCTTTTTATTATCATATAATATTGCATTGTGTGCATTTTATTTATCCATTATCTGGTTGATTAATATTGGTTTGTCTCTACTTTTGACTATATTAAACAATGCTGAGAAGAAATTCAGTGGACTTTTTTTATGTTAACATAGATTTTAATTTATTTGGTTTGTTATGGCAAGGATATAAAGAGTCATTCAATAGGCTCATAGGCTAAAGTCTTAGTTGTCAGCTGATGGGTTTTTGGAAAGTAGTTGGATCCTGAGGCCTCTAACCAAATCAATCCATTATCACTCTATGGAGTCATAATGTGATGGCATTATTGGTAGATGTTGGAATAAAGTAGTTGGGGCTAGGTTAGATGAATTGGGTCACTTGGAGTTGGTGCCCTGTAAAAATAAATCTCTCCCATGAACACACCCTCTTGCTCTCTGTGTTACTAGGCAACCATGAGATGAGCTGCTTTACTCTAACACACATTTGTGGCCAAATGTTCTGCCTTACCATGGATCCAACCAGAAGCAATGGAGCAGAAGAACTGAAGACTAAACCCTCTTAAAACATGAGCCAAAATAAATATTTCCTCTCTTTAAACAGTTTATGTCTTGAATTTTGTCACAACAATTAAAAGATGACTTACCTATGTGTAGAATCTCTTTTTCATAAAAGCTACACTACTTTCATAGTCACAAGAAAGGTATGCAGCTTCAGTTTCTTCACTACTGGCCAATACTTGTTATTTTCTCTTTTTATATTATAATCATTGATGTTAGAATGAAGCTTTATTCCCTTGTGGCTTTGATTTTTCATTTTTCTAATGTCCAATGGTATGAGCATCTTTTCAGGTGCTTATTGGACATTAATATATATTCTATTTTGGTTGGGTCATCCACATCATCTCCCTTCATCAACCCATTCCTTGCCCCACCTAAAACAATTGACAAAGGTTTCATTGTTCTATTTTATATACATATACAACATACATACTTTTTTTGTGGTACTGGGGATTGTACTCAGGGCCTTCACCTTGAGTCACTCCACCATGAAGGGTTTTTTCAAGATAGGGTCTCACAAACTATTTGCCTGGGGTTGGCTTTGAACCACAATTCTCCTGAACTCTGCCTCCTGAGTAGCTAGGATTACAGGCATATAGTTTTGAAAATACTGCTTGTTCAGATACTCTGCACATTTTAATATTGAATAATTTTTAGTTTTGAATTATATTATGTGTGTGTGTGTGTGTGTGTGTGTATTCTGCATTACAAGTATCTTATCAGGAAATAAGATTTGAAAATATTTTATCCCACTCTTTCAGCTGTCTATTTACAATCTTTATGGTGTTTGGCAAAGTGCAATGGTTTGGTAGTTTATATTTAATTTTCATGACATCATATTTATATCATATATTCTTTTATTGCTTTTGGTTTTGTTACTGTATCTAAAAAACTGTGACTACTCCAAGGACATTATGATTTGGTCCTACATTTCATTCTAAGACATACATAATATTATTTCTTATGTTTGAATCTATTATATGTGTTCAGAATTTTTGTGTAGAATAAAATAGACTTCATTTTTTTAAAATTTGGATATCCATTTGTCATAGCAGCCCTTAATATAAAAACAATCCTTTCCTCAATGACTTTCCTTTGTGTTCGCTCAAAAATCAGTAGACCATAGATGTCCAGGTTTATTTCCATGCTTACAGTCTTATTCCATTTAGCTATGCATCAGTATTTAGCTGTATTTCAGTAAAACATACTGCATTGATAACTGTGACTTTATCAAAAGTTTGAAGAATGGTTAGACCCTCCAACTTTCTTCTTTTTGAAAATCATTTTGGCTATACTGACATCCTTAAATTTACCTATAAGTTTAGTATGAATTTGTCAATTTCTGCGAAAAAAGTAGGTAGTTGGTGTTTTAATAGGAATTGTGTTATAATACATATATACAAGGTAATGTCGCAATGAAATACTATATACATCCATCTTAAACAAAAATGTCATTTTTTTTCTTTTTCAAAAGTGGAGAACAAGAAGGCAAAACAGGTCCTTTTTGGGGGATTAGTAACAGTGGGAAGGTGGAGGATTTAAGGAAAGAGTGTAGGAGGGAGAATATGGTGGAAATATTACACACTCATGTATGTAAATGGAAAAATGAGACCAGTTGAAACTATTCCAGGAATGAGGGGAGAGACACAAAGAAGAATGATGGAGGGAGTGAATTCAACTATGACATTTAGTGAAAATGTTTGTAATGTTACAATGTATCCCCACTACACAATAATATTTTTAAAAAGTAGAAAAAAATGAAAAATGGAAACTTAGGCACATCTCCTCCATTCGATTTTAATTTTCTATTTCTTTTGAATAAATATATATGTACATGCTTGCGTGTGAATATAAAATATAATAAAAATATTGTACTCCAACTCATGGGCATAGGTGTGTTTTCATTGTTTAATGTTCTTTAATTTCATTCAACAATGATTTGAGAGTTCAAGTTTTCCCTTGTTTCTGTCAACTTCACTCTAAATGCTTTTTTCATGTACTTTTAAATTGAAATATTTCCTAATGTTTCAATTTGCATTTGTAATTGAAATGACATTTGAACGAATGACATTTCCTAGTCATTTGTAATTTATAAGAGTATAATTGTTCTATACATGTTGATATTTTATCCTGCCACATTACTGAAATGGTCTACCAACTCCAATAAATTGAGTATGCTTCTTATTTTTGTACATATAAGGTAATGCTGTACTCAAATATAGATTTATTGCTTCCTTTCCAAACTAGGTTTCTTTTACATCTGTTCCCTAATCATCCTTGAAGGACCTGTAAACAAAATATTCTTTATTATATATTCTTTACATGATATTTTTTCTTTTAAATAGATGAGAAAAAGTAAGGGAGTATTTCTTTATAGAGTAAGTTATATTAAAATTCTTGTGTACTGAAACATTTTTGGTTTTCTTCATTCCACTGGATTTTAGTAACAATCTGTCGAATTTTCCTTACTCTGAGTTTTTCTCCCAACCACTTCCATTAGGTTGCTTTTTCACTTGTGTTAAGTTTATGTCCGTTACAGCCCAAACTATAAAATTATGTAAAATTTTGTTTCATACAACTGTTTTTTTGTATTAGTTAAGAAAGAAAAAATTATTCTGAATTTGCTCTTACTTATCTTATATTGACATCTAAGCATACTGATAATAAGGAAACAATTATTTAGCAGTTTGAAAATATAGACATTTCTTATTATGATCATCTTGGATAAAACATGCCCTACTCACAGTGTTGTTCAACATATCTTTATTGTAAAAGTATTGAAATTTGAGGTGCTACATCATCTAGATAGCAATTCATGGTTCACCAAGAATTTCTTAGTGCTCTTCTTCTTAGTCCTGTGCTCTGTTTTGAGCCTATTGGTGTCATACACTGTGTAAATGCTATAATGAAGCACATATAGGGCTTCAGAAATCTTTGCAGATTTTCGGATAATTTTTTGAGTATAAAACAGAAACCAGAGAAACAGATGGCAATGAATTATATATAGCAGTAATGGCATAAGTGATCTACACTTCAAATATGTATTTATGGAGATGGATATGTTAATGAGATGTAGATATAGTTATATACATATGTAATATGGGTAATTGGATTATAAATATCCTAGAGAGATAAAAACATTGGCAAGGGCATCCCTGTAAACCTACTGAGAGCTCATTCATTCATAAAAATATGAGTTGTGTTTTGGGGTATAGATAAAAAACCTTAAGATGTTTATTGTCTGCTGATACTAGTAGACATCCTACTGTTGAGAGCAGTTCTTGTTATTTTCAAATGTAGGATATACTGCAAAATAAAATATGTGAGACTTTCTGGCAATGTACTTTTTACAAAAAAATTGGTAACTATGAAGGAAGCTGGCAAATAAAACCAAAACATACAGTGAATATTATGCAAATCAGAACTGTTTCAAACTTCTGGATCTAAATTGACTTATGTTCCACTCTGTTATTATTTGGAGTTCAGTTTGAAAGTCACAGTGAGAAATCCTTGGAATTGTCTTGAGTTTCCTCCCTACCTGTACAAAATACATTAACTCTGTTGAATTGTCTAGTTTTCTGTCATTTTTGAGGCATACTATGCAAGACAGCTAAGAATCCAATGTTAGTATAAGCCAGGTTTAGCTGTGTATTATATTTTATTCTAAGTGTAAAAAACAATGGGGTTTTTATCGACGCTTAACTTGAAAGAGAGAAGTAAGAAAGACAAAAACAAAGTTAATGAATACAATCCACAAATTTGTTTGAAGTGGTCTTCAGCTTCACACTGAAGGATTTCTACAATATTGATCTAGTCTAATTTTTCATTCCCATCACATATCATCTCCTACTGCAACACTAGAGAAGGTCTAATTCAACTCATTGTGTTTTTCTTTAAAAAAAATTCCATACAGCCAGGCTGGTGGCACCCACCAATAATCCCAGAATTTGGGAAGCAGAGGAAAGAGGATCACTACTTTAAGGCCAGCCTAGGCCACATAAATAGGTCCAGGCTGAGAATGAGACTGTGGCTCAAAAAAATTTCCGCAGACAAGATTTCAAATATGTCATATGGCTACATTCCTTAAGTAGAAACAAACATGTATTTCTTCTTCCTTTTGAACTCAATCTAATTCAGCAATTAGGGGCATAGATAATGAAGTCAGATTTAATGAAGGTCAAATTATAGCTCTTACCAGTTTTTTGCATAATTTTCTATATGTTACTAAAATGTTCTTTTGTCAGTTCCTTCATCATTACAATACAGTAATGTAATGTGTTTCTCATAGTCAAAAGCTAAAAAAGTAGTTTATATACTTATGCAATTAAGTTGTGAAAAATGCATATATATGTATAAATTTACAAATGAATATATATATGTCCACACATACATACATACATACATATAAGCATGTGTGTTCCAAAGTAGACTCAAGGAGTCAGGTCAAGTGGCATGATGGCTTATCCAAACAAGTTTAGGGTTCATCTCAGTTCTCTTTAGCTATGTAAAGTCTATGCTTCCACTCTTTTTTACATCTTTTCCCCTAAAGGCAATAGAGATCACAATTGTATTAGTGTCTAAGGCCACTGTAATGAATTCCCAGCACCTTGGTAGCTAATACCACAGAAATTTATTCTATCTCTTGTCAGGAATGCAAAACTGAGGAACTGCCAGAATTGGTTCCTTCTGAAGGCAGTTAAAGACTGCATTATTCTAGGTCTTTGTTTGTGACTTGTGTATGGTCATCTTCTCCCTGTGTCTAATCACATAGTTTCCACACTTTATGTGTCTACCCCTGTCCAAATAACCTCTTTCTGCCCTCTCCCATCATGTCCCAATAGTGCCATAAGCTGGTGACTATTCCTTCACCATGTGGGTCTTTTGGGGAGATATCAAATCCAAACTATAACACTATGCTATAATTCTGTCATTGTTATAATAATTAATCCATATATTCTGTCACTTTCATGACATTTTGTGTTGTTAAAACACCTTGATTTGTTTGGATTTTTTTCTGCGTTTTTTTCCCTTTTTTCGATAATATTTGGATTTGAACTCCAAGCCTTGCACTTGTTAAGCAGGTGCTTTACCACTTAAGGCACACCCCCATAGCCCTTTATGTTTTAGTCATTTGGGAGATACATCTTGCATTTTATCCTAGGTGGACCTGGACTGGATACTCTGTGTAGATGGGACAACCGGTGCAGGCCACCATGCCTAACTTTCTATATGTTGAGATGGCTCTCACTAACTTTTTCCTGGAATTGGCCTCAAACTGAGATCCTCCTGATCTCCACTTCCTGAGTAGCTTGTATAAGGAGTATGAGCCACCACACCTGACTGAGTGATTGATCTAAAACTCCAGTCTCTCAATTTGATTTAAAAATGTTTAACTTTTTAAAAATTATTATGTATTAATAATAGAAAATAATGAATTTCAATGTGGCATGTTGAAACATGCATATAATATACTTTCATCATAAATCACACCTCCCCATTACCTTCTCTTTTCCACCCTCCACACTTTCCCCAATTTTTCTCTTCCTTTAAAGCTCCCCTTCTACTTTTATGTCTTTTTCTTTCTAGATTCCACCAATAATAAAAAGCATGAGATACTTTTGTTTCTGAGTCTGGCTTATTTTGTTTATCATTATGACCTCTAGTTCCTTCCATTTTCCTGCAAACAACCTAATTTCATTCTTTATAGCTATATGTATACAAAGAAACCATATTTATTTATTTATTTATTCATCCCTTGATGGGAACCTAAGGTGAATCAAAAACTTGGCTATTACACGTAGCTCCGTACTAAAAATGAGTATTCAGATATTTCTATTGTATATTGATTTTGATTCCTTGTGTACATAACCAGGAATTAAATAGCTGGAAAATATGGGAATTCTATTTTTAGTTTTTTGAGGCATTTCCATACTGATTTCCATAGCAGCTGGACTAGTTTACATTTCCAACTAATTTATGTTCCCTACATCCTCACCAGCATTTTATCATGTTAATAGCCATTCTGATTTGGGTGGGAGGTCAGTGTAATTTTGCATTATATGTCCCTGAGCACTAAAGATATTGAATATTTTTAAATCACTTATTGTTCATTTGTACTTCCTTTGAAAAGTCTGTTCAAGTCATTTGCCTATTTAATTTCTTATTTGCATTTTACTTTTTATTCTTGAATTAGCAATCATTAATAATATAAAGGGGTTTTATTGTGATAATTCCATACACTGTGTGCATCTGTAGAGGGTACTTTTAACAGAATTAACAAGATTACCCCTCAATTATATTGGCATTCCCTCTGCCTCCTCACTCCTTTTTCAGTGTTTGATGGATTTCATTGTTCTCTCTCTTTCTCTCTCTCTCCCTCTCTCTCTCTCTCTCTCTCTCTCTCTCTCTATATATATATATATATATATATATATATAAAACTGAAGCATACTTCCTTTTTATTACCCCTCAGTATATTTCCTTTTCCCTTCCTCCCTTCTGTGTATTCTGTTGCTATACACTCCCCTTTTCACCTGTTTTCATCATCACTATCATCATAGTCATCATTATCATCATTTTAGGTCTAAGTTCACAAATGAATGAGAACAAATTTTTTCAGTGACTTACCTCACACAACGTGATGATCTCTCCTTCTACCCATTGTCCTGAAAATGACATACTAAAACTATTGTGAACGAGATTGTTTTCCTGATTTCTTTCTCAATTAGGTCATTATTGGTGTATGAGAAATCTACTGATTTTGTACACTTCTACATTGTTGAGTTTGATGATCAGATACAAAACTTGTTTGTTTCAATCATTAAGGTCAGATTGTCTGCAAATAAGAATAAGTGTGACTTCCTTCTTCCTGATTTGCAACCTTTTTAAAATTTTTTCTCAATCCATAGTTTTTCTGACTATGATTTCAACTACTATATTGAATAATAATAGTGACAGGGGACATCCTTGTTCTATCCAAGACTTTTGAGGAAACAGTTTCAGGTTTTCCCACATAGAATCATATTGCCGATATGTTAATCATATGTAGTCTTTACTGTGTTGAGTATGATAGTTCTATTCCTGATTTCTTCAAGGCTTTCAACATGAAAGGATGTCGAATTTTGTCAAGAAGTTTTTATGCATATATTGAGATGATCACCTGATTTTTTTATTTGATTGTACTTATGTGCTGTGTTACAATGATTTATTCATGTATGTGGAAAGATCTTTGCATGTCTGAATAAAACCAACTTGATCATAGGGTGTGTTCTCCTTGAATGTGTATTGAATTCAGTTTAGAATTATTTTATTGAGGATTTAGTGTCTATTTTCATCAGGACAGTTTTATTTCATCACTTTATATTATCCATTTTTAGTTCAGTATAATATTGAATTTGTAGAATGAGTTTGGACACATTCCAATCACTTTTTGTTTTATGTAATATATTGATGAACATTTGTGTTAGGTCTTCTTTAAAGGTCTTATAAAATTATGCAGTGAATCTGTCCAGTCTAGAGCTTTCTTTTGTAGGAAACTTTTTATTACTTAATCAACCTCATTTCTTGTTACTAATCTGTTCTGGGTTTTTATATCCTCTTTATTCAATTTTATATATCATATGTGTATTAATGATTTTAGAGATTTATATATATTTAAAAGAAGTTCACATCTCTAGAGAGGTTTTGTCATGCATAGGTTGTATGTCTAGTGTGTGTTTTTGTGTGTGTGTATGTATGTGTGTATACAGGTAATTATGTAAAAAACTCAAATAACAAAGTATTATTACAAGTTAATACAATGACTTGTATTAACAACAAGTATTACAGACTGAATATCTGTTTCCCTAAAATTCTTATGTTGAAGCTATAACCTCTCTGTGATAGTATTTAAAGATAATTATGAGATAATTAAGTTTAGAAAAAGTACATTACATCCACTGTTTCTTTAATAGTTATAAAATACATGATGTAGATACTGCAATTATTCTCATTTTTTAGGTGAGGGAAGTAAGCTTTGAAAAGATAACCAGATCAATGAAAGAATTAGAAATTAAACTGAAGTCTACTTAACTCCATGGTGCAGTCTCTTTACCATTATGCTAAACCTTTAATCTAAGAAAGTAAAGTAAGAAAATCTTTTCAAATCTAGACTATAATTCATGTCTTTGTTGTTGTTGTTTTAGATATTTGTTTGTATTTTTTAGAAACAGGGTGTCACTAAGCAGCCCAGGTTGTCCTGAAAGTCATGATCCTTCTGCCTGTGCCTCCCAAGTCATGTTATTAATACCTTACCTTATGCCAAAAAAAAAAAATAAGATTAGCACAATACCTTTAGAATGCTAGAATGTTGATATCAATCTGATGGAAATTGTCAGAGTTGTAGTTCATTATCACACTCTTCTAGCTCAACCATTTCTTCCCTCCCTTCCTCTTTTGCAAGTGTCAGATCAGTATCATTGCCTGAAATGGCTACTCACTTGTTCAGGTTTTTCCAGTTTTTCTTTACAAGTGTTTCCCCCTACAGATATTGTGCATGTTTAATCGAATTTTAACATATCCTCAGAAGATCCAAGCACAATGTTCACTAAATCCCCACAAAGTTCTGCTTTTCTTTTTACAATCCATTTTTTGTCTTCTTGCCAAATAAGACTCCATTTCGTTCTGTCCTATCTCTGTAAATCATTCCTCTTTTTTCAAACAAATACATTTCGGTCTTATTTCATAGCATATCTGTTTGCTCATATTACCACATGCTTACCAAAAGACATTTCCTAATGTCCAGTTTTCATGTGGGTTTACCAAATCACATGTTGAAGAGAAACAGAAGTCTCCATTCTGGGTTACTCCTATACATGTTGCTAATAAAAATAAGATTTTTCATTGCTGTATCCTATAAATAAAATATCTTTGGATGAATTTACTACAATATTAAGGTATCTAACTTTAGAAAACTACAAATGCTTGCAGAAGATAAAAGGAAATATTGAACAAATGACAAGTAAAACTATATTAGTGAATAAATTGACTTGATTTTATAAGGATGTTGATTTTCCTTCAGATTCAGCTGCAAAACCTAATAATCAAAAATGTTGTTGTTCTTTTTTATTTTTGTTACAACTGTTGTTGATAATATAATTCTGTTGATTATATGGAAAATGTTGACAAGCAAAAATGACTAGAGCAATTCTACCCTTAAAAGAGGAACAGAAGAATTCTTAACCATTCCACATCATTCCATTCTTCAGCACAATTCATTATAAACTGCATTTAAGACAGGTGGCAGTAAGGTGTACCTCCTTCCATGAATTTATTTATGAAAAATTGTGGCAGTACTTTCCTTGTAGCCCCAGACTGATGACCAAAATCCAAAGTTGATGCCAAAGAAACTTCAATTTTTTTGTTTTATTAATTGATTGATTGATTTTTCCTTTATTGTTGTGCTAGGTGGGGGTACATTGTGGCATTTACATTTACAAAGGTTCTTATAATGTATCAAATATATCATATTTGAATTTACCCCCTCAACCAGTCTCTTTCATCTCCCCCATTCATGGAATAGTTTTAACAGGTATCATTTTTGTATTTACATACATATGTATATACTATTTGCACCATATTCATCCTCCTACCCCATCCCTGCTACCTCCCCACTCCCACTCATGCCACTCCCCCAAAACCTGTTCTTCCCTCCTATTCTCTGATTTTGTAGAAGACAATAGATTAAAAAAAAACATGATGTTTTTGCTAGTTTGAAGTAAAGATAGCTACACAGGGAATTTCCTTGTGTTGTTTCCATGCATATATGTATTACAACCCCAATTGGTTTATCTCCTCTATTCTTCTTCACTACTTCCTAGTCCCCTTACCATGGTGGAATAGGCCATTTGAAGACTACTATATTCATTCCTGTACCACGAGTACAGAAACCATATTTAAGTTTTTATTTCCTCCCCATGCCCTATCCCTCCCATGTGCCACCTCCCCTTAGTGTGACCTGTGTTCCATAATATTGTTTCATTTGTTTTAGGTCTATAATTCACATATAAGAGTGACTGTGTCTCTTTTGGCCTTTTGAGCGTGGCTAACTTCACTCAAGATGATGTTTTCCAGTTCCATTCATTTACCGGAAAATGACAAAATTTCATTCTTCTTTGTAGCTAGTAAAATTCCATTGTGTAAAAATACCACATCTTCTTAATCCATTCATGAGTAGTGGGGCATCTTGGTTGTTTCCATAGTTTGGCTATTGTGAATTGTGTTGCAATCAGTACCTTGGGTGTGCATGTGCCTTTGTCATAAGCTAATTCATATTCCTTTGGGTGTATCCCTAGGTGTGGTATTGTTGAATCATATGGCAGATCTATTTTTAGTTTTTTAAGGAGCCTCCATTTTGTTTTCAATAGTGGTTGTACTAGCTTACATTCCCATCAGCAGTGTATGATAGTTCCTTTTTCCCAGCAGCCTCACTAGCATTTGTTGTTGGTGGTGTTCTTATTGGTAGCTGTTGAAATTGGAGTGAGGTGGAATCTTATTGTGGTTTTGATTTGCATTTCCTTTATGGCCAAGGATGGTGAGCATTTTCTCACCATCCTTTGAAAAGGCTCTGTTCAGTTCACTTGCCCATTTCTTTACTGGGTCATTGACTTTTTTGGGAGTTTAGTTTTTTGAGCTACCTGTATATTCTGGTTATCAGTCCCTTGTGTGTAGCTGACAGATTTTCTTACATTATGTGGGTGGTCTCTTCAAGTTAGAAACCATTCTTTTTGTAGTGCAAAAGCTTTTTAATTTCATGTAGTCCCATTTGTCAATCCTTTCTCTTAGTTGCTGAGTCAATTGAGTTTTACTGAGGAAGTCATTGTCTATGCCTACTACTTCCAGTGTAATCCATATTCTTTCCTGTACTACTTTCAAGGTTTCAGGTCTTATATTAAGGTCCTTAATCCACTTTAAGCTCATACTTGTACACGGTGACAAACATGGATCTAGTTTCAGTTTTCTGCAGGCAGATACCAAATTTTCCTAGCAACATTTGTTGAAGAGGTTCTTTTATCTACATTGTATGTTTTTGGTGCCTTTTTCAAAATTAGGTCGACGTAGCTGCGTGGCTTCATATCTGGGTCCTCTATTCTGTTCCACTGGTCTTCATATCTGTTTTTGTGCCAGTACCATACTGCTTTATCACTATGGTTCTGTAGTATAATTTGAAGTCGGGTATTGTGATAACTCTGGCATTGTTCTTTTAGCTCAGTATTGCCTTGTTTATTCATGGTCTTTAGTGTTTCCAAATAAAAATTTTCAATCTCTGTGATGAGTATCATTGGAATTCTGATAAGAACTGCATTAAACATGTAGATTGCTTTTGGTAGTATGGTCATTTTTACTAAGTTGATTCTACCAATCCATGAGCATGGGAGATCTATCCATCTTATTTAGTGCTCATCTATTTCTTTTTTCAATGGCTTGTAGTTTTTCTTGAAAAAGTTATTTACATCCTTTGTTAAGTTTATTCATAGGTATTTGATTTTTTTGAGGCTATTGTAAATTGAATTGTTTTCCTATAGTCTTTCTCAATCTGTTCATTTTTGGTGCATAGAAAAGCTCCTAATTTTTTAGATTGATTTTGTGTCTTGATACTTTGCTAAAGCTGTTTATGGCATCAAGTTTCTTTGGTGATTTTTGGGGTCCTTTAGCCATAAAGTCTTGTAGTCCACAAAAAGGGATAGTTTCACTTCTTTCATACCTAGTTATATTCCTTTTATTTCTTCTTCCTGTCTTATCATTATGGCTAAGAATTCCAAGAGTATGTTGAATAGGAGTGGGGAGAGTGGGCACCCTTATCTTGTTCCTGACTTTAGAAGAATTTGTTTCAGTCTTTCACCATTAAATATGATGTTGGCTATAAGTTTGTCATATATAGCCTTTACTATGTAGATATAGCCTAGTTTTGTTAGAGCTTTTGTGATGAAAGGGTTTTGAATTATATCAAAGGCTTTTTCTGCATCTATTGAGATTATCATGTGGTTTTTTGTCTTTGCTTTTGTTAATATGGTATATTATATTTAATGATTTACATATGTTGAACCACCCCTGTATCCCTAGGATGAAGTCAACTTGGTCACGGTGTATGATCTTTTTTGACATGCTGTTGGCTTTGGTTTGCCCTTATTTCATTCAGGACTGAAAAGAAACTTTAAACAATCTCTAATTTAAAGAAGACTTAGGTATTCATGGTGACCTGGCCCTGTCTTATGAGTGAAATTTAACCCTATCAAAAATTGTATAGTGAAGTCTAAGAATGTGAATTTATTTTAAAATTGTGCCTTTGCAAAATAATTGGTTATGATTATGTAGGATGAGCCTTAAACAAATATTACTGGTGTCCTTACAAAAAGGGGAAATTTATACACAGATATACACAGAAGGAGAAAACCATGAGAAGTGGATTGTAGTGATCAATCTACAAGTCAGGCATGGCCAAAGATTGTGAGTGAACCACAGAAGTTAAAATAGAAGTATGAAACTAATTCTTCTACACAGTTCTCAAAAGGAATCAACTTTGTTAAAACCTTGATCTTGTATATCTAGCTTCCAGAATTCTGAGACAATACATTTTTATTTTTAAGCCATCCAGTTTGTGGTATATTGTCACAGTAGCTTTAATAAACTGTCACACATCCCATGTAATGTTTATAAAAACAGATGAATAGATTTTGAAGTTCCCATTGTATATAAACAGATGACTAGAGAAAAAAGTTATAGAATGCTAGGAAGCATGAATCAGTTTCTTATGGAAATTTACTCTGTTGTTGAAGGAAAAGTTGTAGTTTCTCAGTCAGATTAGTGATGGTAACTTAAGAAATTCACTATGTGATCATTCTCAGGTGATCAATATGACCTGAGAATATGTGAAACATGCAAATTACTGGGTCCATCTCCAGATCTTTTGAATCAGAAATTCTGATGTCTGAGTCCAGCTATTGGTGTTTTAACAGACCGTCTTGGTGATTGCGGTGAACACCGAAATTTGGAGACTACTGACGTGCATTACTTTGCGGCTATTTCCCTGTGCCTATTTCAAATAGAAGGAAACGGAAATTAACACAACTGAACAAAGAGAGGGTAGCAATGACAAAGCAAGTATTACCCATGTAAGCATAACAAGGATATATTACTTTATTTTGGATCAAGTAATACTATAGAAGGATTTGAGTCATCAGAAGGACTGGCTATGGGATGAAGGAAACTCTTGCAATATATAACACATATATACCTGAGTATAAAGGATAAATGGATGCTGAAAAGGCTTGTGTGAATTTATCATAAATATTGGCTTACATTTGATTTTAAGTATATAGCTACAGCATTCCTTAGAGTATCTTCTCCACCAGAAAAGGGGTTAATCACATTTCAAATTTTGCTGTGGTGCTGAGCTGGCAAGTCAAGACTAAGTGGTCCTCACTATGGAAATTGATGGGTAAAAAAGGGCTGGGAGGTTGACAGATTCCAACAGATGGAAATTTGTTGCTATCATCTCTGTATAAGAAAGATAATTTTGTTATGAAATCAATATATGAATTTGGAAATGTACTGATTTCATACTATATTCCCAATTTTGTTGTAGTTTTTTTCTTTTTGGTTCTTACAGAACATAATATCAAATTATTTTCATTTGTAGGTGAGAGAGTCATGTTATGGTATAAATGTTCAGAAGCCATGCATAGACAAGTGACATTGTCATTTATATTCAAAGTTGAAATGCAGGAAGCAGAATGTAGTCCTCAAATGACTAAAAGATCATGAGATTAGAAAAACAATCATTTAGCCAAGAAACAAACCATAAATAAGATGTCTCTAAAATGGCTTGGCTTTGAATTTAGACAATAATAACAAGCCAACTTAAACACGTAGAGGAATGAAGAAGTTATCTTTTTAAAATTAGGATATATTAATTGTACAGGGGGAACTCATTGTAACAATTCCAAGTAGGCTGATATTGTACATTGGTTATATCACCACCACTGTCTCCCCCACTTAACCCCTTCCCTGCCCCACTTAAATCAATTGCAAGAGTTTTCTTTATTCTATTTCAGATAAGTATACGAAATCCATCAACCATATGCCTTCACCTCAATCTCCTTTATTCACCCTCCCACTTCCCACTAGTACCCCACCCACCCACACACTGTTGGTATTTTACAGTCCTGTCTTTTGTTATTAATATTTAAGTTGATGTTCAAAGGGATTTCTCAGTATATCCCCATTGTGGGTACACTTTACTTTGGTCTGTTCCACTTCTTCCATTAGTCTCCCTTATCCCCTTACTGCCCACCTCCCATTGTTTAACAACTTTCAATACATATCTTATATCTTCTACCTTCACAGATGTTATGTTTTAAGATATTGTTGATGTTCAAATGGTAGAGTGTATGAGTAGCAAGAAGAAAGTCTTGAGTTCAAACCACAATACTGCCAAAAAATAAATAAATAAATACCATGAAACTCTAGTGTGGGGCTAGCAGGGAGGCTCAAGCAGTAAGAGTGCCTGCCTAGCAAGTGTGAAGTCCTGAGTTCAAACCCCAGTGCCATAAAAATAAAGAAATTATCTTAATTATGCCTATATCTACTGTAAGAGTTAACTCTGCAATTTACCTCTAAGTGATAAGCCATTGATGGGATGCTTCTGCTGACAAGAAGCTCACTATTTCCTGAGATAGACTGTGCCATTTTTAAAGAATAATAATCTCTCTAATAGTCTGTCCTTACATTGAACTGGGCTTTGTTTCAGTGCTATTTTCAATCATTGCCATGTTGGTGGAGAACTGAGTGAATAAATACTGATTGAATAAATTGAATTGAAACTGGTCTTGAGCCAACCCTCTGACCATACAATCAATTGACATTGTCAAGATTTAGAACATCAGTCATAATGACTGTTATATTGAAATATGTATCTGTGTCTCAAGTAGGATGGAATAAATTAACTAGAGAAGTGAACTTATCCATGTACCTGGGAGATTAAATAAAACATGTGTCTGAAGGATCATTGTAATAGTAAAGTATTGCACAGATTTAATGGCTTACTGTTCAAACTACTGACATTGTCTACCTGTGAAATGATGATTCTACTACCATGTAAAACAGAGAAGGCTGAGCTTATTATGTATGTGCCAATGGAACATACTGAGTATGGCTTTTCTGTGTACTCAGGTTTCATTTAAATTTTATTTCTATCTGTACCCAGATGTGTTAAAAGGAATCAAAGTAACTTAGAAATATGCTAACATGATAAGCATATAACATGATAATATGCTAATATGATAACCCATGTGCTGAAAATTCAAGGTAAGCACTATTTTACCTGGAATGATGGAATATTACTTAAATGGATAATTTAGGAAAACAACTTGCATTGGTGGTGAATTGGGCTACTCTGTGCTGTGAATATTTACTGCTAAGAAATACACATATTTTCTTAGTGTGTGAGGCCTTATGATATAAACTATTTTCTGCACAAGGATAATAAATTAACATGTGAACTTGAATCAATCTATCAATGGTAGGATGGTAAAAAGAATGGTTTGTTTTTCCTGGAGAAGAAAGAGTTCCCAAGAATTCCTATGAGAACTTCCAGAGAAATAAGCATACTAAGTAGGTGATGAAGGCCTATTTAATAGAGATAGTCACATAGGTAATATTTTCAAGGTTAGGGTCCTACTTAAATTTACACAACTGTACACCTATACTTATACATATAATCCAATAAGTGTCTCAATTAACTTCTACCTAATGACTTCATCACTAATTTATCTTTAGGTTTTGATAGGCTTCAAGCAATTTCCCTTATTTCAATTGAAAATGTTCTTACTTAAAACTGAGTACAATGTGAATAAGAAATATCATTTAGAACCAACCTTAAAGGTCCAGTAAAAGGACCCAGTAATAAAAGATGTAATAATAGATGCATTGGATTCTGAGTAGTCAAAATTACATTATCCTTGCCAATGGAAGAATCTATAAAATAAGTGGTGGTAGTACATGGTAGTTCTTTACCCAAGGTAGTTCTCTGGCTTGGGATTGGCAGTAAAAATCTCTTTCCCCAAATGACTTTATGAGTATCATAAAGTCAAAATTTCCATGACATAAACTACCATCTATTTCACATAACTGAAATAAACATTTACTTTGCTTTCTGGTGCCTCATTACTAAATCCTGTGTTTTTCTGTAAGTGTTACACATAGGCAAATTATGCAGAATTTAACTGTGAACATTTTAAAAAGGTTATATAGTGATGCAACTTAAGAATAACTTTTTTTGTAGGGAAAGAATAGTAAGTAAGTATGGTGCTCTTCTAGCCTATCTCCTCTTTTTACAGAGAGAAAACTGAGTCCCAGATCATCTCCCATCCAAATCAGTGGTCTAAGCTTGCACTAATTCAAGCTATCTCTTTGGCTTTCAAGGATTCACTGAGGCAAGAAGTCTTCCCCAGGAAGGTCTAATTCAGAAATAAACAGTAGGGTAGTCTTTGAGGAAAAATTGAAAATATGAAAATTGACCTAATTAAAAACAGCATGCTTAGAGAGACATAAGCAGAATTATTTAAGTGAAATTGTGCTTAATTTCTAGGCCTACATGGGTCAGGATTAAAATGCGAGCAGCTTAGGAACAAGGATGGGGCTTTTCTTCCACCAACCGTAGTTCTCTTGGTCTGTGGTAAGTGATGCTTGGATTGATCCTGAGAAAAAAGAACAATCTGGACAGAAATAGAACTGCTATACTTAGCCAAAATTACAAAGCAGTGACTAGAATCCAGACATGATTCCAAGCTGAAAGTATTCTCCCTTAAGTCATTCACATACCCATTCACAGAAATGCTTAATGTGGACAAGGTGATACAGCAATGAATTTCATAAAGCTTTCTCACATCTTCATATACTTTTTCATATATGGATCAAGATAAGAAAATTACAACTGGATCTATACACTGCTCTAGCTATCCCTTGAATTCATAGAGGTCCAGCCACATAGGTCCCCTTGCAGTTCCTTGTGCATACCAAATATACTCCCTTCATAAGAGAAATGACCCAAACAATGTATGCCCATCTGAATAAATGAACAACAACAACAACAAAAAGACCTTTGCACTTACTGTTCTATCTACTGGGAATGTCTAACCAAAGATATTTTCCATGATGTGCTCTGACACTTCACTCAGGCCTCTGCTTAGATATCACCATATATGAATGGTTCTGCAGACATTTTATAAAAATAACATCCATGAATCACACTCATGACTCATCCCATTTAAAAAACTATTTTACACATGCCTCTCAATACCTAAACAATATTAGACGTATTTGTTTCCTGACTGTTGCTGACCCCACATAACGGAATAAAAGAGAAAACATAAGACTTGGTTTTCATCAGCACTTTATCCATAGCATTTTATGTATTTCTTGATAAACAACAATAATAAATACTTCCTGAAGAAATAAATTAGCTCTGACTTTTCAATCATCTCTCCTCTAACCACCCTTTCACTCACTATGCTCAGAGGTGCAGAGCCTTTACTTTTTGTTTTCTGTCTGCTGCTTTTTGTATGATTGGCTCACTCTTAGTATTTAGGTCTGAACTGAACTTTTTCATTATCAGAGATACTTTCTCTCCTCATCTAATACAAATTTGGCCCTACCATGTTTCTATCTGTGCCACCATCTAGTTTCATGTTGTTTATAATAGTTTTCACTAATTGTCCTGTGTGTTTGTTTACTTGTTCATTGTCTCTTTTCACTAATTGTCTTATGTGCTTTTTTACTTGTTTATTGTCTCTTTTCCAACATATCCCCAGCATGTATGGAAATATTGGGGTGTAATTGTTACTCCATGGTTACTGAATTTGATATGTCTTAAAAGAATGGACAGTCCTGTACAGCCAACTCCAGGTCTACTTCTCTCAGGCAACTGGCTACCTCCAACCATTATTGTTACTCCTCTACTATCTTGGCAAACAGATAAGGATCACAATGAACTAAAAAGATTTAATGGAAAGTAAACACACAAGAACTTCATTTTGTCACTAATTTCCTCTTTAAATTTTCTTTGTTGGGCTTGTTCGTTTGTGATCCTGTCTTAATCCTTGTTCTTCCCACAAATTCATGATTATTTTTCATGTAGTGCATGGTTCTCTGGTCTCATGTTTCCAAGTGATCTCAAGTTAATTTTCTCTGCACTCTTCTAGCTCAGTTATGGAGCAGGTCATAGTTGGCTTGTTTTTTGTTTACTTATTTTACATTTCCATCTCTCTCCTATGCTTGGAAACTAAGGCCTGAGTTGGCAATGGGGCAGTGAAGATAAGTGATATAGACACATTCTTACTTGTATACTGATGAACAACTTGTGATATACTCTGTGAGCCTGGAAAATAAATTAAAGCTGATTCTTTTCCTCTTATCCTATGACAAGCATAAATGAAAAACACAGAAAGGCCAAACCAATGGTTGGTTGATTCAAATAGTAAAGACAAAGTGATACACTTTTAGATTTAGAAAGATTATTGCATACATAAGGAATGAATGGAATAGTCAAAGGTGATATTTCTGTATCATATGCTAGAAAAGATAATGTTTTTGTGGAGGTAACAATTATAGATATCAAGTAAGCCACTAATGTTCTGCGTCTCTATTCTGAGAGGGCAAGGCAGAAATCCCTGGGAGGTGATGAGATACTGTTGCATGACAGTCTCCCAGGGGAAAAGAAATAGGCAAATGGGGGATGGTCTTGGGGCTGCTCATCACAAGTTCCTTAATCTCTTTTGACTGGGAGCATCACAAAGCAGTCTACCAAGAGTAAGAGAAGCTGTAGTTCAACCATTTCCTGCGTGGCCTATGCAGATACATGCAAGATAGTCACAGTCCCATGATGGAACTTATTCCCTCTATTCTGCAATGCTTCTTGGGATCTCTAGAGGTATTTATTTCCCATTACTAGAGATGTATATTTTCAGTCTCCTTGAGGATATTAATACATTATCATTAATTCATTTGTATTTCTCAGACCTCTGTGTTCCCACCTAACAGTCAGGGACAAAGCTTAACTGCTCAGTAACCCCATTGATGACTTAATTAATCTTGAAGTGTGTGGCAAGCACTTCATTGTCATTCCTAATATACATATCTTTCTCTAATGACTACCTCAAAGTCTCTGATACTCAAACTTATGACCCATTTACAGTCTTCAGTGTATGAATAGGATTTAAACAATATCATATATACAGAACATGCTTCCAAAGGTGGGGCTGTTACAGGTGACCAAAGGAGGAAGAAAAGAAAAGAATGATAGAGAGTGAATAATAATTAAATACATCACATCTGTGTAGAAAAATGACACAAAAAACACACTGAAAACTTGCACAATGCAGGGTAGGAGGAAAAGATGAGGAAGAGTGACAGAGGATATAAGTTTGACTTAAGCCCAACATATAAATACAGGTAAAATATTCAGGCAAAAAATTCCTATGAGAAAATGAACAGTTGTCTAAACAATGAAGGACAGTAGTGTAAAATAGGTCATGTTAAGGAAAGGACACTGAGCAGGGGGAGAGTAAATGAAGAGAGTAAGGAGGGTGAATATGGGAGTTGTAGTCTTATGTGTGTGTATGAATTTAAATACAAGTACGGAACATTGAAACCTATTGAAGTCACCTTAAGAATGGGAATGGAGTATGAAGGAGCATAATGGAGAAGATGAACCAATCTTCAATAATAAATATATCTATGGAAGTGTCCACAATGAAATCCCCTGTACAACTATCATATACTGGCAAAAATATTTTTTTAAGGGAAGGACATGAAGGTAAATTCAATTCTGTTAGGAGTGACACCAGGGGGAGAGAGGAGGGCGTAAAGAAAGGGTGAAAGATGGTTAATATGGCAGATGTATTTTGTATTCATGTATAAAAATGGAACAATGAAACCTGCTGAAATTGTTTTAAAAAGAGAGAAGGAGAAACAAGGGAGAAAGGTGGGGGAGGATGATCTAATTAGGATATATTGTAAGCACATTTGTAAATGTCTCAATGTATCCCTCTGTACAACTACAATATGCTAATAAAATGAATAAAATATAGATAAATAAATAAAAGACTGACCAATATATCTCTATAAATTTTACAACAAAAGAAGACTTTTATGACCAGTTCTTCACACTCACTTTGCATTTAGGTCTGTGATCCAAGTTTGATTTTTGTTATTTACCAACTTCGGCTTGTGCCCTAAAATTTCATTTTAATATGTCATACATAGGTACCCTAAATAAATTGTAATTGTCAGATAATTAAATCACTGATCACTATTTCAATGAACAATTGATACTTAATAGTACACCATAAGTCTCCTTGGGCTAGATTTTTCAAATTAGTAGAATGTTGGATAGCAAATAAAATTTATTTATCTTTTCATCTTTACCCATAATGATTTAATAATACACACTCTTCAAATCCAGCAGAGAAAACTAGTGTTCCCAAGTATGCGGTCTCAGGTAATTATAGTGCAATGAGACCATGAAGGCAGAAGGATCTATTAGAATTAACTGTAAAAGCACTGTATTAACCACAGTGACTCTCACAGTATTTATTACTTCATCCAAGTTGGAGTACACAACATTTTGTTGTTCTTGGTTGACCATTTCTTCATTGTGAGTCATTATAAATGACGGAATTATCCTTTATCATAAATTGGTTGTATTGAACAAAGCTAGTTGAAAAATTACTTAACAGAATTTTTCACATGGTGCCCAGTATACTGTTAATGTGGTATATCTATGCAGAATGCAAAAATTACTCTTTCATTCATTAATTGAACAAATGCATGCTAAATACTTTACTGTTCTCCTGGTACAAGTTTGGATTTTGTTGGATATTTTTGCATACTACTGTTGTTTTAGAAGCATTAAGAACATGGGAGTCTGAAACAAAATAGGCAAAAAATTCTTATGAGAAAATGAACAGTTGTCTAAACAATGAAGGACAGTAGTGTAAAATAGGTCATGTTAAGGAAAGGACACTGAGCAGGGGGAGAGTAAATGAAGAGAGTAAGGAGGGTGAATATGGGAGTTGTAGTCTTATGTGTGTGTATGAATTTAAATACAAGTATGGAACATTGAAACCTATTGAAGTCACCTTAAGAATGGGAATGGAGTATGAAGGAGCATAATGGAGAAGATGAACCAATCTTCAATAATAAATATATCTATGGAAATGTCCACAATGAAATCCCCTGTACAACTATCATATACTGGCAAAAATATTTTTTTAAGGGAAGGACATGAAGGTAAATTCAATTCTGTTAGGAATGACACCAAGGGTATGAATCTCAGTCAGGGAAATACATGTGAACTGATCTGTAGCAGACAGAGAACCTTGTACATCTGTTTTCTGCTGCATCCTCACATCAGTGTACACATATGTCAGGCACAGAGGCAGAAAAACACTAATTGCTATCTTCTGCTTTATTTTCTCTTCCATATTTTAGGTATTAGGAAAACCTTTTTTTTAGTTTTCTTATTTTTATTCATTTATTAACATGTCAATACATTGTCTGGGTCATTTCTCCTCTCTCCCCCCTCCTCCCCTCCTCCCTCCTCCCCTCCCCCTCCTCCCCTCCCGCGTCCTCTCCTCCCCCCTGCTCCCCTCCCCCCTCCCCCTCTCCCCTCCCCCCTCACTTCCAGGAAGAACTTGTTCTGCCCTTATCTCTAATTTTGTTGAAGAGAAGACAAGCACAATAAGAAAGACAAAGCGTTTTCGCTAGTTAAGGATAGCTATACAGAGAGATTCTTAGCATTGCTTCCATGTACAAATGGAAAATCTTAAAATAAAAACATTTTAGAACTGCTTTATAGTAGCTGGTTTTAATCTTATAAACTTACCATTTTGACAAATCTTTACCTGCTTATCTTCTTCTTGCTTTCCTTGGTAGTCCCCAATTTTTGGCAATGCTTTTTATATACCCAGATTCTTTTCTCTTTGAATGAGTTCAATGTGCAAGTTTTATTTTTGCTATCTCTGCAGTTCAGGAGCATAAACTTTGGTAGCTGAAAATTTCTAAATTAAAATTAAAAAAATTTTATCCAATGTAAGTGAATTAAAAAGTCATTTTCTGGACAACTATTCTGGTTACTTCTTAGTATTGCAGATAAATTAATTGTCTTAGTAATGTCCAGTACCATAGTAGTTCCTTTGTTCTTATGTATTCTTTTAAGAATTCTAACTACCCAGGAATTAAAGTCAGCCTACAGTGTCTCTTAACATTTACTACCATTATTTTCACATATATTTCACATATAAACAATGAGTTAAGTGTATTTTTTTAATATACCAGTTCTTACTAGTGTCCCAAGCCTCAAATCCATTTGCGAATAATTATTATGATCCTAAGATCACAAAAATCCAAAATAATGTAAATGTCAGTAACCTGTATGACATGGGTGAGCAGATTCTAGACCAGGTAACAAGTCCAGCCAGTTTCCTGTTTTTGAAAGTAAAATTATATTGGGACACAGTAATACTCAATTCTTATACCTGATGTATAATTTCTCACCATAGTGGCAAAGCTGAGGTTATAGGGCTTACATGGGAAAATACTTAATATCTGGACATTAAAAAAATTGATGAATTCTGCTCAGAAAACAGAATTGATGTTATCAAACCAGTACTCAAAATTCCAATAATCATGCAGTCTAATGATGATTTAGAATTTCTCCTTCAATATATTTTCAAGAACCCAGTGCAAGTTTTCATGAGTCTCCTCATTAGTGCTGTTTACCACCTTTTGTGACTACTTCCATTATGGGAGTTTGCAATTCCAAGGAATTACAGCATGTAGTGAAATGTTATCTTGATTTATTGACTCAGCCAGACAGATGGGAAATTCCAAACACAGACTCAGACCATTGTACAAACATGATTTTCTGATTAGGATATTGGCAGGAACTTACAGGTTTGGTACAGCAGTGGTATAGTCCATCATGCCCAGTGGAGCAACGAAGGTCACTGGTAGTGAATTTTTGTACCCACAAGAGTGGTTGAGAGGTGATTACTATACCTACATGGGAAACAAGTTGTACTCAAAGTCTGAGTAGATTTCACATCATATCCACCAAGTATTACAATAGGCTAGGTAACCTAGAGCTGTGATTATCAATTTTGGCTGCACATTCGGATCTCCTGGGAGATCCTGAAAATACCCATGCCCAGGCTCTGCCTTAGACCACGCAAATTAGTATCTCTAAGGATGAGTCTTGGTACTGATATTTTCACCAATCAATTTTTACCTTGATTGGGAGAAATCAAATGCCATTCATCATTTGTTATAGTGCTATAATTCCTGAAAAACACAAATGAAGATCCAAGTTTTCGAAAGAAAAATAAAGCCTTAAAAAAACTTGATGTAAAATGCCAAAATTTCATCTTTATGTCAATCCATCTACCTAATCTCTGTATCTATCTATATCTATCTATCCAACTCTCCTATATATACATATATATATATATAGATGATGATGATGATCAAATAGATAGATGATGGATAGACAGATACATAGACAGATAGACACATACATACATACATACATGAGCATTTCCAGCAGCATTTAGACTTGGTCTTCTCTCTCGCCTTTCTCTCATTCACAATCCATGCAAAATGCCATCATCAAATGCTGTCTTAATGTTTCCATCTAGATTCAACTAACTCTTTTGCATATGCTCAAAATATTTGTAAATTGTTATGAAAATTCCCATATCAGAAGTTTTAAAGCAGACCTAACATTGGCTAAGCACTTTATATGCATTTACTGTGGCATTAGATTATTTAGTATATTATCCACTTAATCCCAATGGTATCCCAGCTACTAAGTTTTATTTATCCATTTAAAAGTAATAAATATGAAACAGTGAAGCGTCAATTGTTTAGCCACATCTCACTCAAACACATAATATCAGGATATAAATTCAGGCATATTTGGCTTCAAAGCACCTTGCTCATGCTACCAGTCCCAATATACTGTTTTGAGTATTTGCACTTTACTCCTTCCCTCCTTTTTCAATAGGAGTGAATAACTTTAGCTTTTTATCTCAAGCAAGGGTTTTCTTTTCTTAAAAAGAAGTTATTTCTCCAAAAATACAAACTCCAGAGCCACTAAGTATCAAAGTTCCCAAATATCTTCTTTCTTCTTGGCCTTACTGACATTTTCCACCTCATATTATATACTAATATAAGTCTGAGATGAAGGAAGAGCAGAAGGAAGGAAGTAAAGAAGCAAGGAAGGAAGAAAGGAAGGATAGCCCATTCTTTTTTACCCAAAAAATGACATTGGCAAATTAACTTGATCTCTTTGTATCAGTTTCCTCATCTTTAAAATGGGAATATTAATACTTATGCACACTATATATTTATGAAATATTAAATAAAATAGTTTAACTTTACAAGTACCTATGTACATGGAGGTTTTGAAGCTATTTCCTATTCATTCATTTATGAAATATTTGCTGAGATCCTTCTTTGAGTCACTTTGTTTGAAGTTCTGGCAATATAGAACTCTGAAGGCATCCATGATCAACAGCGAAATATGCATATAGGCAGAGAAATGCTTAATGAAGGGTGGTGATTGGGTAATATTCAGAGTGTTCTACACATACCTGATACAATTTTATATTGAGCCTGGTTAAGGATGGTTTTCCTGGAGAAAGTACGACCTATGCTAACCTTTGAAGGATAAGCAAGAGTTTGTAAAATAAAAGTGTAAGATGAACAATGTGGGCTAACCATTTTAGCATAGGGAAGGACAGAAGCAAAGAGGGAGAGAATCAAAGAAAAGACTAGCACTTTCAGAAGTTTTCAAGTAAAAAACAAAATGATTCAACTAGCTCTGTTGAGTTAGAAGATATAAAATATGACAGGGTGATAAATAGAGGAATATATTCATATCCTAAATCTCTCCTTAGGATATAAATGCAAAGTATTTAATGATAACATGATG
This sequence comes from Castor canadensis, assembly GCF_047511655.1. Classification (NCBI taxonomy): domain Eukaryota; kingdom Metazoa; phylum Chordata; class Mammalia; order Rodentia; family Castoridae; genus Castor; species Castor canadensis. Next base: position 10,943,015 of record NC_133405.1, read on the forward strand.
GTAAATAGTTAATAGATATTTAGGTAAAGTTATCAAGCGAGCTTGAAAATACTTGAATAGTAAATATCTTATCTAGTTTCAAATATCATTCTTTCCTTGTATATCTACATTTTGTTTTCATGCTGGAGATGAATAAATTATTAAATTCAAATGTCAGTGGAAGACACTAAGAGTTCTGGAATTTTGCAGAACAGTCAATGCCTAGGAAGTAGCATGGTATCTTGGAAGAGATAATGTGACAATTATTCTTTCATGATTGATCAAAATCTTTTTTTCCAAATTGAAAGTATTTTAAATCAAATAACAGTAAAATTCATTAAGTGTGATAAAATAGTGGGCAAAGGATACAGATAGAGAATATAGAGAAGTGACCAGTCAGCAATTAACAAAATGCATTAAAATTTGTTTAAAGTTAATATAGATTTTCTTGTTCTACTTTTCTGTTTCTTAAAAGCGCACATGCTTCATTTTCATTATCAAACAAATTCTTGTGTTGAAAAATTGCGAATGTGTTTGAGATGTTATCTCACAATAAAATAGCAAAAGTCAAGAAGTGTTCATTTTCAAAGCTCACAAGTGGCAATGCTACAGAACTCAAAATGACTTAAACTGTACAGCATGTTCACCAGGAGCAGACAAGGATAACCTTGACAAGAATGTCAAGTTCCTGTAGTGCAGAGTAGAATAGTACAGATTTCCATTTCAGAATTTTATTTTTGAGTTTCATTTATGAATCAATTTTATTTATAAGGTTATAAGAAAGTCCATTTTTTTAAATATGCAAGAAAGATTAAAAAGGGGTGATGGAGTTGGAGGATAAGAAAGAGTAATGGAGGGAATGAGTATGATCAAAGTATATATATGCATGCATGGAAATATCAAAAAGGAACTGCCCATTTTGTAAAATGGGCACTAACAAAATAAGGAAAAATAAAAATAATTGAATCAAATAAAAATCCTATTTGTTAAATAATATGGAAAATATGCCTTTAAAAATAAATAAATTTGGTTGTAGAGTGTCTCAAATACTAATGTGACTGTCTAGCAAGCATGAAGTCTTAAGTTCAAACCCACATACAACCAAAAATAAATTAAAATAAAAATAAACAAATTAAAATCTATCACAAGTATAATTTGATAACAATCATCAATTTTATTAATAATTACTAATTGAAGTGATAGTTATAGCCTTAAAGTTTGTTTACTTTTCATCATTGAAACCATCTTAAAACAGGGAAAATCTTCATCTGATAGAACAAAAGCATAGGTATATTAGTATAGGTATAGGTAAACAGGAATAGTCTCACATCTCAAAATATATAATGCAGGGTTAACAAATTTCGAAAAATTTAGACTAGGATGAGGAAGGATGCAAAGAAAAGCAAAGAAAGAAAACATATTGCTATCACTTATTGCATAGAGCCAACTGAACATTATTTTCTTCAGAGTAGGTAGTCCACCTTAAAAGGCAGAAATTTCCAAGGAGCTCTTTCTAATTGGAAAAGTATCTATTTGATGATATCTATCTAGTGGAAAGAAACCAAAAATGGTATGACATACTCAGAATTGATGTCTGCAATGAAGAAAACAGAAGATTTAACATTTAAAAGACACAACTCGGGAAAAATTCTAATAGAATATTCAATTCTACAGATCAAATGGATTCTTCATGTTGCAGAAATATTGTTACAAAACAACTATAGCCATCACATTGCCAAATAACAAAAAGAATAGTGGTACAGAGTGCTTGTTAGAGTGTGAAGAAAAGATACCTTGATTCCCTGGAGTATATTTTTATACTTTAACACATTTTAACAATATAAAATTACATTATTTCTGTAGGGCCATCAAAAATTATTGGTCAAAAGCATTGGAATTTTGGCTTTATTCATTTATTTATTTTTACTTGACTCAGGATTAAATAACTGAAATGCTGATGGTAATTGCAGTCAAACTCAGCATCCTCAAAGTGCTGCAATGTTGTCAAGTGCTTTAATTTTATATCCCTCATTTTACTGAAATAATTCCAAATACCATGAGGTGTATTGTTACAGAGAGATCCTTGCCTTCGTTCCAGCGTATTTTAAAAATAGTTAGCTTTTGATCTTTTAACATAATCTATTGGAATTAGTATGAATTACTTAATATAATAGTCATGATATAGCATAGTTTAAAATATAGTCACATCATCCCTAATAGGAAATGAAAATAAATACTTCTAAAGGTCCAACAACATAAGCTTGCAGATTTTTTTAGGGTAAATTGAAAATACACAGAATGTGTATTTCAGAAGGTTTGAGATGAAGTGCAGAAAAAACCAAAAACATTATCCATCTGGATAAAAGAAAGTACAGGGTCATATCATGTTTTCCAAGTGTGTTCACTGTAACTTCTATGTTCTGCAGAGCACTTTCAGGTTTTCTCAGATGAGACCAAGGTCAAGGCTGACAGGAGAAGATCTGAGCCGTATCCTTACTTCAGGCAGAACACTTCCATTTTTATCTTTTTTATTTGGGAGGGAGGAGTTAAGAAAAGATTGTCTGAATAAATAATTCTACTGTCAAAGTCAAAAGCTACAAATGTTGGGGCAAATCACCATGTATAAAGAAATGGTGTTGGTGAAGATAAGGTTTATTTGTATATTACAGTATAATTTACTAGGAATGATTGCACAGAGTAACTCATGTAATCCTTCCAAAAGGACATAATAAAGTGGTGACCTTGTTATCCTTACTTTACAAATGATTAAAAACCTGATGAGATGTAAATGGTGAGACTCAGTTTGAAATAACTTGCTCAAGGCATAGTTACTTGGTAGCAGAAGTGGGGTTAAAACCTACTTGTTATAATAAAACAAATTGGCTTTTAAAGCTGACTTTCCACTTCTTGGCTTTAGTACTGCTTTAGCTGGCTTTTCCTCTTAATATTCATTAAATCTCTTCATGTTTTTGTCACTTAGTTTCCTCATCTGTAAAGTAAATGGTTCAGGATGTGAGTGCTCAATTTTTATCTAGTCATTGTATTGAGTTCTATATTGTTTGAAGAAAACTACTAAATTAGTTAAATAAAATGAAAACTGTTCACATAGATTAAGTAACATTGTTGGTTCCTGCTGAGTCAATTCCTTTTTATTATAGCAAAGATACTATGTGCTATTCTAGACTACTTCAGCTATAATTTCTTGCTGTTTTATAGATACATGACTTACTATAAAATTCATTGTAGAATAACATACATCATGTAAGCACACATTGATGTATACATATGTACTGACCTACATCCCAGGTGAGGATACCATTTGCATAGCTCCTTGAAGATGGGGTTGATAATCTGAGAGTACAAAGATGAGTGTAACATTGAAAAATGGCTAGGATTGTACTCGATACAATAGCAAAACTATAGTCAGAAAACAAAGCAGAAGGTTAGTTGTGAGTTGCCTTACCTATGAAGATGAACACATTAAATAGTATTTCACATTGCAGATAATATGGATTTGAAAGGACCATTGTGACCACTCATGATGATGATAGTGGAAACCTCCTTGATTTATATTGAACAGTAGCATATTGGAGAGCATCATAATGGGTGAATTGAAATGGCAGATATTTAATATCTTTATAATTGCAAATACTATTTGCAATTTTAATGGGCTAAGCAACTAGGTTATCAAAAGAACAATAACAACATGAATTGTGTACTTAAAATATGAATGTGCATTATAGAGCATTCTCCTTATCCCTCTTTTTTATAGCAGGCATATATATTTTGCAAAGCTTTGTAAGCCCACTTGTAATGCAGCATTTGTCATACTAGTGCATGATGACAAATTATATCTTAACAATAACATCCTCCTCTGTTAATATGTTTTTAATTTTGTCCAATAGTCTTCTTATTTAGTGTACTTAGTTATAAATTAAATTTGTTATCAAATGAAGAGAATTTGGATTTACAGTTGTACTGGTTGGCATGTGATCAGTTGTAAAAGTTATTAGTGCATTTGACAATTACTCTTCTATGGTTAGCTGTACAAATCTCTCCCACCTCAATTCATCATTTTGAAAAATACAGCACTATATGTAAAATATTATATTAGGTGCTGAGAAGAAAGAAAAAGAGCAGACATGCAATTGTAAGCTGCCTTAAAGTTCTGGAACTAACAAAATACTCTATCCACATAGCATGCTTAATAAATATTTGTTGAAGGGCTGGTTTCATTATCATAGAAAGATCATTGGCTCTTGTTCTACTGCGCTTTTGCTTCCCCAACTTTCTGTGTCTTGTAAAGTACTGATCAAAAAGACAGTGGTGGAACATGTGGAAAGACTAGTGTGAGCAATGATGCATGCAGGGATGTTAGTGCTCTTTATAAAACAGCATTAAAGTATTTATTTTGGTTTCTTATGAAAGATATAACCATTTTCTTTAAACTCTGTCAAAGAATGAATAACACTCTGTGACAAACATCAATACCCAGAATCATTTCTTATACAGATTACAACATAGCCTGTGGCAGTCTTAGTGTTTTCCCAGAAGCTATATTAGCTCCCCTGACACATTTTGGAGAATAGTCAAGTTATGCTGTGTCAGTTGTTCTTAGTCAGTCCTTTCTCCCCTTTAAAGTGCTTCTTTTATAAGCTGGTATTCACAGCCTACCAATAATAAAATCTTCCCACTTTGTCACTCCTGTATTCAATTTCAACAATATACTGTCCTTAGGTCAAAAGGAAAAAGTGTTATTACACAAATATGATATAACTATTCATTTAAAAAGTATAGAGGATGTTTATCTTCCTCAAGTAACAGATAAATGAGTGTAAGCATATGCCCTCAAGTAGAAGAGATAATTTCTCTCTGAGATATTATCAGTGTGTTTTGTTTCAATTTTCCATAATGGAATTAGTTTCAATTCCAAGGCCAATGTCTTGGATATTTCCCTATTTATCTTTTAGTATTTTTAGTTTCAAGCCATACTATAAGTCTTAATCCATTCTGAGCTGATTTTTGTGAATGGTATAAATTAGGGTTCCTATTTTATCCTTTTGAATGTGGATATTCATATATTTCCTAGGAACATTTGTGGTTGAGACTATCCTTCCCCCTTTTTGTCTTCTTGGTGTTCTTGATGAGCATCAGTTGAGGATATGTGCCTGGATGCATTTCTACTTTCCATTCAGTCCCATTGATCTTTATGTCTCACAAAGTTACATACACTGTACTCACTGAGAACCTTAATTATATCTCTAGTACTACATTCATCACATTGTGAGAACTATCTCAGTGTATTTTTAAAGTCTGAATAGAACACCTGGAACATAGACGTTGCTTACTAGATAAATGGAGAGTTTGATTGGTATTTGTTTTAGGCATTCTACTGGACCTGAATAGTGAATGGTATCTAGCTTTAAGGTCAGAGAAGAGAAGAATACCCTATGAACAGACCCATCAACTTATATAAAGGTCAGGAAAATAGTGTAATCAGGATTGGTATGTAGTGCACATACCCTTATTTATTCCTCTACCATTTACTTATAACTAGCTTTGATTAGTCATCTGGATAGACTGTGTTTGACAACCAACCTTTAGTTCTTCAAGGACAGATTTGTGCAGAACAACCAGCTTTGCTATTTGAACTCATTGATAAGTTAATTTATTATCTTACTAGTTTTAACTTTTTAAAATTAAAATACAAGTTTGACAAATGTGACAAATAAATAAAACAAGATTTGTCAAACCTATAGCACAAATGCCAGCCATCACCAGTCTTGCCAAGGTAAAGTATAGCACTTTACCTTTATTGAATGCTTATGAAATGGATATTTGTAGTTGAAGCCCAATTATCCATTCCCCATTTGTTCTAGAGAAGGTGACTTCATCATAAGCTGGTAAGATTGCATATTTCATGTGTGAACGTGAGGGCTGGAAGACTGGAACCTTATTGTTACTAAAAGGGAAGCTATATTAAGGAAGAATGTGATCCAGGTAGACGAGAACTGAGATAACTCCAGATAAATTGAGTCACTGATGACAAGAGTACTCTGTGGATCAGTGACTGAAGCATATCCAATCTCTGGACCTTTTAGTTAATGAGTCAGTTTTCTTTATTCTTGAAATATGTTAGATTTGGGTTTTCTAATATTTTCTACTGAGGAACATCTAATTCACACAGATTACTTTATGTGAGGCCTGTGCTCAATGCTTTACATAGGCTATCTTATTTGCTCATCACCAAAATTCCTGTAAGAAAGGTGTGCAAGGCATTGGGACACATATTCCTACTGATCTTAGATGATCCTACTAGAATGCTTTTCAACATAGAGGTCCAGGTTGCTGTTAACAATACCTGTAGGGAACAATGAAAATAACAGTTAATGAACACTCTATACATATAGAAAAAATTTTAAAATATTCTAAAATATTTTTGATAGGACTGGGATTGAGACTCAGGGTTTTGTGCTTGCAGAGCAGGTGCTGTACTGCTTGAGTCATGCCTCTAGTCAATTTTGCTCTTATTTAGAAGATGGACTCTCACGAACTATTTGCCCAGGCTGGCCTGGAACTAAAATCCTCCAGATCTCAGCCTCCCAAGTAGCTAGGATTACAGGTGTTAGCCAATGGCACTCAGCTATTCTAAATATATTGAATGGGTCTAAATATTATAGGAAAAGCACAGGTGTTAATACCTTCAATGGCTTCCTCTCTCCAGTATCTGAAACCCCAGAAATGCCTTAACTCTATATAAATGAGCTTAGTAAGTTCTTTATTAAACCCAATTATCATATTTATATTGAGAGAAGATTCTTGTAGGTGTAGGAAGATAGTAAATTGTCCAAGGAGGACATGTTTATAACTTGTCATATGTAGATTTTATTGCCACAAAATAAAAATTATGTTTTATATCTTAGAATTACTTCTTTGTTGATCAAGGAGCTCAGCTAATATTCAATGGCATAATCTGGTCAAGTGAATTTACAATGCATTGCCAGAAGATAAAATGCACATTCAAGTTTCCTGGGAGTTCTGTTAAAGATTTAAACATTCATATTAGATATAGTAGCAGTTGTGTTTTGTCACCATCTGAAATTAGATTATTATCATATATGATAGAAAACATTTTTCATTTTTATCTCTGAAACAATAGCTTAGAATTCATGTGAGTATTTCCTATTACAAACAACTTATTGATATAAAGTCATGACAAAAGTCATCAAAGAAAGAACATGGAAAAGATTTAGTTATATATTCAAATACGTAAAAAGATTATTCTTATTCTATTGTAGAATATGAAACCTGGGGCCAATGCTTTTGCATTTCTGATTGTCATTCACTATGGAGAAGAAGCTGGCAGAGACATTTGCCAAATTCTTGTTGAAATGAAATAGTACATTATTATAGAAGACAACTATCACCTGTGCGACTTTCCAGTAGGTGTAATTATTTCTGAATGATCCATAGAAGGATTAAGCAATATTTGTATTTTACGTCAACCAAAGAGTTCTTCCATGTCACACAAATCTTGACAAATAATAAAGAGGGAAGAATATCTATTCTTTCCCAATATAACATTAAGAAAATTTAAATTAGATTTAATTTCCTAGACATGACTCTATGAGAGTGTCTATATGCTACATAAGAGGCCAAATGCATATACTTTTATGACAATAACTTCTGAGAAAATCATTGAATAGGTCTTGTATAACACCATTATTTTTGGTACCATTATCACTAGTGGTGTACTTATCACACTTGCAGGCTTACCTAAATATGATAATTCTTTCTATGTTTAGGGATTGATTGCCCATATCATGAGACAGAACTCAACTGCCATTCATTCATTGATGATTAATCTTGATTGACAAATTGATTGGCTTGACAAAAGCCTAGGAGATTAGTAAAGCACACTTTTGCACATATCTTTGAAGACTTTTCCAGAGACAATTAAATCAAAAATCTCTTACCTAATTAGTTGATTAATCCTTTGATAGATTTGTAATATGATGGCATTATTGTGAGAAGGTGAAAGGCAAGAGTTGGGACTTACTGGGAGGAATTATGTCACTGGTGTTGTGACCTAGGGAATTACATATGCTCTGGCCTCTTCTTGTTGCTGCTCCATTCTACTTTCTTTTTGACATGATATGAACTGCTTCAACAAGCATCCTCTGCCATGATTAACTGAAATTTCTGAAGCCTTTCCCACCAAATATTTCCTCTCTTAAGTTGTTCCTAACAGATATTTAGTCACAGCAATGATAAAACTCATTTGCTTATCCAGGTACTGTTCTAGATATTTGATATACATAAATGGATATATAGACAAAAGTTTGCCCCTTGGAAGTTGTGGCAGAAGAAAGACCATAGTTATAATGAGGTATGTTTTGTAGTATTATGAAGGTAAAAGTGAAATGAAAGAAATTGAAAGTAAGAAGTTGGAATTATAAATGCTTAGGACTTTGAATTTTTGGATGATTTAGGTTAAATACTTTGAAAAGATGATATTTGAGGGAAGATTTGCAAGGGCAGAGTCATATGGATACCTGGAGAAAATTAAGAGAATATAAAGCAGCAGCTTTTCTATATTTCAGTTAACACCAAGCTATCTAGTGAGTTGAAGAACTAGTGAGGGTGGGGTTAATAGGAAAGTTGGTCTGAGAAGGCATTGAAAGCTGACTGAATAAGATCTTATAGTTCACTATAATGGCATGATATGACCTATACCCATGATATTAAAATCCTTTAAATAAAGAAGGGTCATATTTTAGAAGGATCACTGTAGACATTCCAAATTTCAAAGGATCATAATGGGTGGGCTGAAGCTATAGCTCAATGATAAAGTTCTTGCATAGCATGAGTGAGGTCCTGGATTCTACCTCCAGGTAGAATTTTTTTTTAATTTAAAAAATGTTTTTTTAAATCACAGTGGAAACTTTCTTCTTGTGAATTAGTCAAAAATACATGTGAAGAAACACTGGGTATATACTATAATATACTGGGTATATTTATGCCTTGTTCTCTAACAGTCATCATTTTCCATAGGTAGAGACCCTTTATTTCCAACTTCCAGCATTGTTTCTGAAACTGGGTTCCACCTCCTGCCTTTTATTTTCTCCCAATAATGCCATCATATTATGTATCTATCGAAGGATTAACCAACTGATTAGGTGAAAGACTCATGATTTAAATGATTGTGATCACCGTCTAATACTCCCCTCCATATTTGGCCTCTCTAGGTTTGGGAGTTCGCTGAATGTGAGTGTGCGTTTCTGAAACTTAAGTACACATTTTTCTCTTGGTGTAACTTTATAATTCCAGATGTCTAGGTTTTAATTGTGAATATTGATTTAATTGATCTGACTTGTGAACTCAACATTGGGACTTTCCTATGTTGACAAAGTGATTTTAATCTATAGCAAAATTTAAGAATATTTCCTTTGGGATGAGTCCCAGGATTTGATATACTCAAAGACGTAAACATAACTCCCTGCTGGAGTGGAAAGCTTCTAGTCTAGTCCAAGGCTTATCTGCACATGAATGCCACCTAACATTATTCTTCACATTAGGTACTTTAAAGACTTCTTTCTAGTATTTTCTTGGTACTTGGTAGTGATTTTCTTAACATTTTGTAATTGCAATTTACTAGTTATTATTACTTTTTAATGAGAAACTATGTGCATCAGTACAAGACAGGCTTAGTTGCCTCCCCCATTGGCTCCAAATAAGCTCATCTAACAATAGAAAACTCTCCTTTCCAGAGACCAACCTCTATCTCTAGAGTTCACAAAAATGTATTCTGAATCGGTAGGCAGGGCCATACTGCAGTCACATCTGGAAAACAAACTGTTTCATGTGGTTATCTTAGGCTGAAGTACACACCAGATAGCATTCATACAGGCTCCTTATGTCATTTATGCCATAAATATACACAAAAGGGTAATACGCATATATTTATTATTATTATTATCATCATCACCATTAGTAGTAGTAGTAGAAGTAGTAAATCCACAGCACAGTATCTTAGGCTGAGTCAATCATTGTTTTCCATCCCTGGTAAAATCCTGGTCCAAGACCAGACTCTAAACTCACACAGAGTTAATGAGTATCTTACCCAGGATACATAAACCAGAATAAATAAACACATGAATTATCAAAAATCTGAGTCTAGAGTAATCTTTAGCAATCTTATCCATGATGTATAGAGCACATCTACGTAAAATGGAGCCATGACATGCAAAGAGGTAATGAAAAAGAAGTTGAAAACTTTTGCAGCTTAGCGTCAAAACTCACATTCTTCTTAGTTTATTTATTGGCTAAACCAACAAATGCCTACTTTAAAGCAATGAAACCCAAGGCTGACTATATAGATGCTAAATAGACTTCATCTTTATATTTATATGCAATATATCTTGGAGCAAAATCTATATATTATCGTGGACCAAATTATCCTGAAAAATACAATAGATATTGAAAAAAATAACTGGAACTTACAATGTAGGCCTTAGCATTTAGTCACTACTACTACAGCCTGGGATAAAAATATTTTTTTCACTAATTATATAAATATTTATTAACCAAATTCTATATACTAGATTCTCTATTGGATTCATATTAATCAACCAAACAGATGAAATATATGCCTTCCTGTGACTAACATCCTGGTGTGTGAAAGAGACAATAAGCAAAAACTGAATTATAGAATTTGCTAGAAATTCCTAAGAAAACCATGGTTACGAATAATGTGGAAAATGGGCACAGATGTAGAATGGGTAAGGATTTAACATTGGATGGATGGTAGGAAGGTCAGGGAAAATTATATTTAAAATATTCTAGTTAGGTAATTACTTGACTAGAGGTAAAGGGTTAAAATCTAAGGAAGAATATGAAGACCCAGAGAACAGCAAAAACAATGTCCCTGAGCTATCAGTGTCACTAGCACTTTCAAAGGCCAGAACAGAAGCCAGTGTAGCTGAAAAGAGCAAAACTGGAAAAGATTAAGGAAGAAAAGACGTTGTAGAAATCTTAATAGAGCAGATTTGTGGCTCAAAGTTAATAAAAGAATTGAGTGTCCACTTAAGTGAGATGGGAGTCCTTAGAGCATCTTGAGTAGAGTAGTGGCATGATCTGATGAATATTTTAGCAGCGTCACTTTGGCTCATATGCTGGCAAAAGACTGACAAGAGACAGCTTTAAGAAGTGCTTATATTGCTATAGCAGTAATAAAGGTTAGCAATGAGGGCTTAGATTAGGGTAGTTAAGAGTGGGGTAGGTGCAAAGGGATGAGGTTTGAGTTGCAACCTGAACATAGAACCAAACTCCAATGCTCCTGTTAAATCTATATTTTACTAGTTCTTCCCTATAATAATTGGCTGGAAAAACTGTCCCATCTTTTAAGTCTGTCCAGGTGATATATTTATTAAACAAAAGAAAAAATAGCTAATAATCTTACCCATAATTTTCCTCCAAATTTCTTCTCAACTAAAACATTACTTTTCTCATGACCATCATTAAATCTCAATTTTGGTGCCTATATTCCTTCCTCAGAATAAAGACTAAATAGTGGTCAAATATAACCTATACTTTCTCAGAAAGATTTTCCTAGTTTCACCTTGTGAATTCTCACTAAATATTAATTCAGATCATTACAGTTTATTTTTAAAAGTGAATGAAAGCATTTGATATTCTCTAAAATTTTTGGATTCAACAGGTGATGAGTGGGTGGCCAGAATGATAAAGGGCTGAGTAAAGGATGAAGAATATACTCAATGAAGTTTTCTTCTAAACCTTTGGCTTTAGTCCTGATTAATTGTTATCATTTGAACTATTTTTATAGTGAGGTTATATGATTTCAAAATTGTATATCTACTTCAAATAATTTTGTGCTTTCAAAAGCATTTTCTCTGTTCAATACAATTTCCTGGATGTGTGTATGCTTGCTAAATAACTGACACCTAAGGCATGTGTGTATATATTGGCAAATAAGCCCATACCTTAGGGTATGTTATTGCTTGCATAATTATCCATCAGTTATCACCAGTTACATTTGCACCCATTCCATTTCCAAATCCTTGGAATTTCAAGCTTGCTCAATTATCATGTTTGAAACTTTCTCCCACTTCTGAGAAGGTGGGAAAATAATCCCCTCCCTGTGGAACCTCTCCGTAATCTGGGTCTTTACAACCACCATCTTAGAAGGTAGTATTTTAGCTATATCAAGTTAAACACAAAATAATTTCTGCTGGGAATGTACTCTACTATAATCACTTTAGAACACAATATAGAGAAAACTAAACATAGATCTGCCATATGATCAGCAATACCACTCCTAGAATATACCCGAAGGAATGGAACTCAGGTTATTCCAAAGGCACCTGCACTGCCATGTTTATTACAGTATTATTTACAATAGCCAAGCTGTGGAAACAGCCAAGATGCCCCACTACTGATGAATGGAATAAGAAAATGTGCTACTTATACACAATGGAACTTTACTCAGCCACAACAAAGAATGAAATTTTGTCATTCGTGAATAAATGGATGGAACTAGAGAACATAGTCTTAAGCTAAGTTAGCCAGGCTTAGAAGGCCAAAAATACATTGTTCTCCCTCATATACAGATTATAAACCTAAAACAAATGCAGTAATATTATTAGACGTGGGTCACATGTCACACACTAAGGGGAGAACTCGCACGGGAGAAATAGGGAAAGGGAAGGAAACGTAAAACTTGAATGTGATTGTGCTCACTGTAGGGGGACAAATAAAGTAATTTTAAACTGACAAAGGCCACTATGGGAAGGGGACTAGGAAGTAGTGAAGTGGTCTGGTAGAGATGAACCAATGTTCAATTCACAACTGCATGGAAGCAATGCTAGGAATCTCTTTGTATAGCTATCTTTATCTCAAACTAACAAACACGATGTGTCTTTGTTTTTATCTCCTATGCTTTCTTTTCTGCCTGAAAGTGGGGAGTGGTGGCACAAACAATGTATATACATGTAGATAAATGTAAAAATGATAAAATAAAAAAATTATTTAGTTTGCCATCATAGGTTTTCAGTTTTTAAAGTTTTAAAGGCTTTTTTGGGATAACTTCTTTTTACTAATGAAAAAATAGGTATTGAAAAGTGAATATGACCTTTCCAAGGTAATACATATTAATGGCTCAATCAGTGAGTGATACAACCCAGGTGAAACTAGCTCAGTTTTATATTCTGGTCTGTGCTTAACATTCACTGTTTACTTTACAATTGAATTCAAAATCCTGCTTATTTTGGGAATTATGGGGTAAAGTAATCTGTGAAACACTTCCTATTTCAATTTCACCAATTGATGATTACAGGAGGCTTAGTATAAATTCTCTCTCCTATGAATATTTCTATTCCCTTTGTAGCTATTTTGAAAGTTTTAGGGGCATATCTATTTGTGTGACAATATTTAATTAGTAAAACAGGATCTCTTTTAGGTTCTCTAAGTTAAGTTGGTGTTCCATATATTTCACGGTTGTCAGTGATTGGATGCAGTTTATAAAGACTGGTTGTGTGTGAAGGCTTCAAACTCATATCTCAAATAATGGCTACAATTTTCAAGTTATGTTGATAGGTAAGGTGACCTTGATTATCCAAAAGCCACAAATGTTAACATAAATTATACTAGAAGAAAAAATTAAGCATAAGTTATACTTCTAACATTTGTATGTTCCTGGTTATAAAATTAGTCTTCTAGATTTTAAATTATAAGTTTTGTCCCAATTAAACTACACAATTCCTGAATGGCTAAGCTATTTTGGCACTTTTGTGCACATAGCTTGAAATAATCCATCATCTGAAGGGTTAATTTACCTGGAACATTCTTTGGGAAAAGCTATGACTAGTGTCATGGTTAGCAATTTAACAGATATTTTTCCACATATTGTTTCCTATAGAAATTAAGACTACAGTTATTACATTTAGCTTCCATGATTATATTTTACAGGATTTCTTCCTTTTCAAAACTTTTATCTCACACCAGACTATGACTGAGATTACATTCAATGAAGCTATAGTTTATTAGTTAAAATCTTAATAATTGTACAGCTAAATTGGTGATATAGTAACTAGAGGTATATATTTAAAAGTCAGGAAACCATCCATCTGTCCAGATCTACAGTATATGATTGGCTTTTCTTGAACTAGTGAAGAAAACTGCTGGGAACATGGGCTTTGTAATGAGACAAACATATCACTTACATAGGGAATGTCTTAAATATTTTTAAGTCTTAGTGGTGTATTCATCTTTGAAATTGGAAATCATGTCAGTTTTGAAAGGTTTACTGTATTGAGTAATTTATATAAATATCTTAGTAATGACAAATGTATTAAAACCAGAAACAGAAAAGTATGGATAAGACTGAATATTGTAAGTGATGGGTCAGAGGACTAGAATCTATGCCTCAATAAGGTAGTATCTGTCAACTTGAGAACATGTTCTCATGCTACAAGATTTATCATTCATGCAAGTATCTTAGTATACTGTGGGGAAATGCTTCTAGATGAGTTTTAAATGATGAAAAAAAATCACTTCAACAAAAAGGGATGGAATTCCAGAATTGCCATTGCAACATTCAAGGACAGATGAAAATAATCACAGGAAAAGATGCTCTAAAAATACTATGCAAAGCATGAAAATATATCAGCTGATCAAATATCAGAGCTTGAAGACATGACGTTTACCAAAGAAGTAAGGACAACAGTAATGAAAGCAGCACCTACCATGATTATGAGTTGTAGGGGTAATAATTGATAGTCAAGGCTGAGAATAAGAGCTGCTATTTCAGAATCAGACTCATTGATAACAACAGGGTGATAATTGTGAAAAAATGGAGGTCACACAAAGTACTCAATATTAGAATTATGAAGGTACAAATCTTACACAAAGCAGCAAAATCTCAGTGGCAGACAAAGACTCCTGATGATCACAAAGTTGAGATGGTTAATGAATAACAGCATTTTTACAGGCAAAATTGATGGGTAGTCAACACAAGGATCACTCATTTATACAAAAAAAGTTAATCATGGAGGAATGATCATAAAGCAAATGGTATTTTCACCTATTTTTTGCCAAGTTTCTTGATTTAGCCTGTCGTTAGACCTGTATAACCCAAGACCCAAAGAAAAGGCCAGGTAAGGACACCATGATGCCATTGCAAGGACAAATGGAAACATGAACTATCCAAAAGGAAATTATTCATTCATTATAAAACAAAGGACTATATCCATTTGCTAGTAGTTTGTAAATCTATTCAAATGACAAACTTACATAAAATTATTTTGTGTTACCTTTGCAAAATTTAAATATTAGTGATGCCTACTATTTTAGATACAGGAAATATCATATAGTGAAATCTTCAATTCTCTCAACTAATTTTCATGATAACATAACAAAACACACATATACTATCAAACACACACATATACTTTACTATAGATCAAAGACTTATATGTAGTTTTGTGATTGCAAAGAACCATGCACAGCCTATTAAATTTGAGTACATAGATAAAATACCTTTTTTCTGAGAAAAAAATGTAACAAAATAAATCCAAGAAGAAGTACCATATCTGAAATTATATGTCAACATAGACAAAATTACAAAAAACAGTCAGATACTTTCCCATACTCCAAAACTCACAAGTCTGGATGATCTTAAGGTAAATTTCTATCATTCTCTCACCTAACTATAATCTCATTTTCTGCAAACTGTTTCAGGACCCTAGAACAAGATGGGAATCTACTCAAATGATTTTTGAGGGTAATATCATCCTGTTTTTAGAAATAAAAACAGTAGCACAAAAATGGTTAGCTATAGGCCAAATTCATAAGCTACAAAAGAAAAAGCAGTCCAAAATAAAACATAGCAAATTGAATATAGGAATATGACAAAAATACATAATAATCAAGTAAAGTCACCCATTGTGGAAGGATTATGCAATAAGAAACCTTATTATATAGTTTATTATATTAGTGAATTATAGGAATAAAGGTTAAAAAAAACTATACAAAGAATGAATGAAACAAAAAGCTGGTTCTTTGAAAAAGCATGATTGAAAAAACCCTGTCAGATCTAAGTAAAATGAAGAGGGAAAAGACCCAAATTAGTAAACTCAGAAATGAAAAGGGGGGGATAACAACGAACACCAATGAAATCCAGGAAATTATCATGGACTACTTTGAAAACCTATATTCAAAAAAACTGGAAAATCTAGAAGAAATGAACAAATTTCTAGGTACATATGATCATCTAAAATTGAACCAAGAGGATATTAATCACCTAAGCAGGTCTATAACACACAATGAAATGGAAGCAATAGTCTCCCAAAAAAGAAAAGTCCAAGATCTGATGGGTTCACTGCTGAATTCTACCAGATATTTAAAGAAGAGCTAATACCAACACTCCTTAGTTTTCCATGAAATAGAATGGGAACACTGCATAACTCATTGTATGAAGCCAGTATTATACTCATCCCAAAACCAGACAAGGACACAACAAAAAAGAAAATTACAGGCCAATATCTTTAATGAACATAGATGCAATAATGCTCAATAAAATAATGGCAAACCAAATCCTACAGCGTATCAGAAAGACCATGACCAAATTGGTTTCATGCCAGGGATGTAGAAATGGTTTAACATACGCAAATCATTAAATGTAACACAGTATATTAACAGAAACAAAGCAAGAACCACTGACTATATCAATAGATGTAGAAAAAGCCTTTGATAAAATTCAAAATCCTTTCATGATAAAATCTCTGATGAAACTAGGAATAAACAGAATGTGCCTCATCCAAATAAAAGCTACTTATGACAAGCCTATATCCAACATCATACTAAAAGGGGAAAAACTGAAACCACTTCCTCTAAAGTCAGGAATGAGGCAAAGATGTTCACTCTCTCTACTCCCATTGAACATAATCTTGGATATCATAGACAGAGCAGTAAGACAATACGAAGAAATAAAATGAAGTCATACTATCCCTATGCACAAATAACATGATCTTATGCAGAAAGGACTTGAAAAACTCAAGCAAACCTTTCAGCAAAGTATCAGGATACAAAATCAATTTACAGAAATCAGTAGCTTTTCTATACACCAACAATGAGCAGATTGAGAAAGAACATGGGGAAAAAATTCCATTTACAATAGCCCTAAAAAATCAAATACCTAGGAATAAACTTAACAAAGGATGTGAATGACCTCTACAAGGAGAACTATAAGCCACTGAAGAAAGAACTAGACAAAGACTACATAAGATGGAAAGATCTCCCATGTTCATGGATTGGTAGAATCAACATAGAGAAAATGACTATACTACCGAAATCCATCTACATGTTCAATGCAATTCCCATCAAAATCCCCATGACATTCATCACAGAGATTGAAAAAACAACACTAAAGTTCATTTGGAAGCACAAAGGACCATGAATAGACAAGACATTATTGAGCAAAAAGAACAATGTTAGAGATATCACAATACCTGACTTCAAGCTATACTACAGAGCCATAGCAATAAAAACAACATGGTACTGGAACAAAAAACAGATATGAAGACCAATGGAATAGAATAGAGGACCTGGATATGAATCCATGAACCTACATCCACCTATTTTTTGACAAAGGCACCGAACACATACAATGGAGAAAAGACAGCCTCTTGAAGAAATGTTTGTGAGAAACTATGTATTTGCCTGTAGAAAACTGAAATTAGATGCATTTTTGTCACCCTGTACAAGTATCAACTCATAGTAAATTAGGTCCTTAAGAGAAGACCTGAAACTTTGAAGCTACTGCAGGAAAGAACAGGGAGAACACTGGAAGCAGTAGGCATAGGGAATGACTTCCTCAATAGAATTCAAATGGCTCAACAACTAAGAGAAAGGATTGACAAATGGGACTACATGAAATTGAAAAAGCTTGTGCATAACAAAAGAAATGATCACTAAATTGAAGAGGCCACCCACAGAATGGGAGAAAATCTTTTCCAGCAACACATCAGACAAGGGACTGATAGCCAGAGCATACAGGGAGCTCAAAAAACTAAACTCACTCAAATCAATGAACCAATAAAGAAATGGGGAAATGAACTGCTCAGAGCATGTACAAAGGAAGAAGTCCAATAGCCTAAAAAAAATCACATGAAGTAATGCTCACCATTTCTGGCCATAAAGGAAATGCAAATCAAAACCACATTAAGATTCAACCTCACTCCTGTTATAATTGCTACCATCAAGAACACAAACAACAAATGTTGGCAAGGATACTAGGATAAAGGAACCCTCAAGTACTGCTGGTGGGAATGTAAATTAGTACAACCACTGTGAATAACAATATGGAAGGTCCTCAAAAATCAAAAATAGAACTGCCTTAAGATCCAGCAATATCACTCTTTGGAATATACCTGAAGGAATGTAAGTCAGGTTACAACAAAGGGACCTGTACACCTATGTTTATTGTAGCATTACTCAAAATAACTAAGCTATAGAAACAGTTAAGATGTTCCATTACTGATGAAGGGATTAAGAAAATGTGGTATTTGTATACAGTGGAATTTTATTTAGCCACAAAGAATAATGAAATTTTGTTATTTGCAGGTAAATGGATGGAACTGGAGAAGATCATCTTAAATGAAGTTAGCCAGGCTCAGAAGGCCAAAAGCTGTATCTTACCTCTCATGTATGGAAAATAGATCTAATACAAATACAACAATTCTTTGAAGAAGAGGTCATGCTAAGGGGAGGTCACATACAAGAAGGGAAGTGTAAAAGTAGGAATTTATGAAGGTGAATATGGTTGATGCACTCTGTATACAAGATTGAATTTAGAATTTTTAAACAGGTTAAAACTACCATAACAAGGGGATTAAAGTAGAAAGAAGAAAAATAAAGATGAACTAATTTGGGCTATAATATACATGTGAATATACACATGGAGGTGCTACAAGAAAACTCCCTGTGTAGCTATCTTAAACATGCAAAAATGTCATTTTTTTTCTTTTACAAAATTGGGAACAAGAGGGCAGAACAGGTCCTGTCTGGCGGAGTTAATACCAGAGGGAGGGTAGAGGAAGTGGGCAAAATGTGTAGTAGGGTGAATGTGGTGCAAATATTTGTGGAAAAATGAGATCTGTTGAAACTATTCCAGGAATGGGTGAGGGGATAAAGGAGAATAGTGGAGAGGATGAATTCACATATGATATATTTGACATATTGTAAGAACATTTTTAGATGCAACAATGTACCCCCACCCAGCACAATTTAAAAAAAAAGAAATTGTGGAAAACGTTAGAAGATGGAAAGAATAAAGGTCGTTGATCATCTCAAGAGATAACAAAGTAAATATAATTTCAACATTCACAAATGATTTAAAAATTCAGTGAAATATGAAAAGAAAATTTATTTAGCAATAACAGTGGCACTTGTTAAACCAGACAAGAGAAGAAAAATAATGAAATAGATTTAAACATTTTAAAAATTATAAAGTTCTTCCTCATACACACATATGCCCATACACATACAAGACCATTCATAAAAGAGACACAGACAGTCACTGAATTCTCTTCACCAGAAGTAGAAAGTACATTTTCAATCCCAAGTTTGATTTTGATGTCTGTTTCATGGTGCACATCTATCAGATTATTCACTCTGCCCTGGGCAGTATAAAGTGATAAAACCCCTTCAGGAACCCTCTTAGTATTACCTTGAAAAAATAAACATTTGCACATTCTAGTTCCAAGAAATTCCATTTCTAGGTGCATCACCAAAATAAAAGTGTTCACTGTAGATCATAAGATACAGGCAAGAATGTTCATAGCATCACTGTTCTTAATTTAAAAAATCAGAACAAGAAAATTGCCCTATAATAGAAGAGTACATGAATGCCTATATTTAAGCAAAATAAAAACAGTATTGTATAACAAATAAAATAAGTTAACTACAGCTATATGCAAAACTATAGATAAGATTACCTGACACATTATTCAGTGAACTATTCCTTAACTGGTCAACTGAGGGATACATATCAGCACAAACAGATTAACAACCTTTGGAAGTTAATGTTGCCGAATGAGTTCATCAATCAAAAATAAAAATAAATTCTCAGACTATAACAATATTCTAAGAAATAGGAGAATGCAAAGCCTTTAAAGATATAATAATAAAACTTTAATCAAAAACATAAAAGAATGGAGAAAAACACATACGCTTCTGAATTAAGAGAATTGGTGTGATAAAGTTGGCAATTCTCCCTGAGTTAATCATTAATGTCCTCTGTGCTCCACTCATAATCATTACAGAACTTTTTCATTGTGATATATCGACAGATTCTAAAATCTATAGAAAGTACCAAAGTCCAAGATGGGTCAAGACACCAGATTGAGAGAAAAGGAAATGCTGGCACATGCTACAACTTGGATGGATCTTGAAGATGTGCTAAATGAAATAAACCCGTCCAGAAAGAACAAATACAGGCTGGATGCTGTTTGCTCACACCTGTAATCCTGGCTACTCAGGAGGAAGAGATCAGGAGTATCATAGCTCCAGGCTAGCCCAGACAAATAGTTCTAAAGACCCCATCTCCAAAATAACCAAAGTTATATGTACTAGAAGTTTGTCTCAAGCAGTAGAGTGCTTGCTTTGTAAGTGTGAAGCCTGGAGTTCAACTCTTGTCCCACAAAAAAAGAACAAATACCATATGATTCTACTCATATGAACTATCTGAAGTAACAAACACAGCAGAAATGTGGTTGCCAAGGTCTGGTGGTTGGGAGAAAAGGGAAGTGTTTAATAAAATTGGAATTTATATTTGTAAGAGGAAAGCATTCTGGAGATCTGTTTCAAAACAATATAGATGCAGTTAAAATTACTGAAGTGGTTGAACTGGACCTTTAAAATGGCTAAAATGGTAAATTATATCTTACATAACTTTGCCACATGCACATAAGATGAATTTTTTAAAAGAGGACAATTTTGAGAAAGCAGCGTGGAAAACATACCCTTCCAGTATCAAGATGTATAATAAAGTAAATGGGGTGATATAATTGGTCAAGATAAAAATACATGCTGGTCATAGAAAATTATAGGTAAATTGATGCAACTATATGTATAGTTTTGATATAAGTTAAAGTGACATTTAAAATCAGTGGATAAAAGTAGTATACAGCAAAAATGTTGAAGTAAATGGCTATTAAAAATGGAAAAATGATTATTTACCCTGCAATATTTATCAAAAGTAAATTTCATCTGGAAGAATTTTTAACATTGAATAGAAATTTACAAATTTATCATAAAAATATGGTTTAATAATGAATACTGAAGCTTTCATAAGCAAGACTCAGAGGCAAAACTCATGGTCAATGTTTTCAAACTTAAAATGCCAAGATTAAATACATTGCTCATGGTCAAAACCTCATAAGGTAAGTAGAGATGAGGAGAAAATATTTCCAATACATATAAAATGTGAGGATTAAACATTTAAAATGCAAAAATTTTACCAAAACTCAATAAGGAAAATAAAAACATGAGAATGATGATGTGTTTGATCAGGCAATTTACCACAGAAAAAATACAGGTGAGTATTTGAAAAGATGGTTAATTCAATGTTAATATAAAAATCTAAGAAATGCAAATTAAAGTAAAAACAAAAATAGTGAAATTCCATTTTTACCTATTATACATTTTAAAAGTTCAATAATGTTAATTCTCTACCAAAGTGAAGTATTCTGTTTTAAAAATGATGGTGCAAATTAGTATTGACATTTAGGGAGACAATTAAAATGTGTATGTTGTATCCTATGACATATTAATTCCATTTCTCAAATCCCAGTCAGGAGGTAAACCGGCAGGTGTACAGTGTGTGTGTGTGTGTGTGTGTATGTGTGTGTGTGTGTGTGTGCGTGTGGTTTCTGTGTGTGTGTGTGTGTATATACCCACATATATATTATAACTCTAAAATGCTAAAATAGTGGGAACAATATAAGTGTTCCTTGTTGCAGGAATTGAATAAGATATGGCAAATACACACTATGAAATATGTTCAGAAGTTAATATATAAATTAAAATAAGACAAAGTAGATAGATGATGAAATGGAAGTTCTTCATTACATTATTGTTGACAAAGCAACATGCATAATGATCCATAAAACAATTCTGTATTTTTACCATTTCATGCATGCAACAAGCAACATTTCAAAGTACAATTATCAACAAATGCGTATACCTCCCTATCCCCAAAAGAACACTTGTCTTTAGGAAATATTTTTAGAGAAAAAGGATAATTTTATGAAGGGTATTTAGAGTAAGCTGGTAGTAAAGGAAGATGTTCTTATTTGATATTTCAATATTTCATTTATTCTTCATTGTTCTTGTATAAATAATATATGAACAAAATTTAAGGAACAAAGCAAATCATTTCCTATTCTTGTTTCACCATTTTCAAGCAGAGAGTAAGAAATGGAAAATATCTCATATCTGATGCTTGAAAGAATGTGTTTCTTAAGCCATATACTCTGAAGTATGGAGAAACAATTCTCTGGGATCATTCTCACTTGACAGTTTTTGCCATGATTATTACTTTATTCAGCTTTCAAATTTATGCAAGTACGATAAGTTTTTCAGAAACTTGTCAGTGGTATTGAGATTTTCAAATGCATTGTCACAATACTCTTTGCTATATTTGAGCTATACAGTATAGTTGAGAAAGTAGGCGCTGAAATCAGAGGGATCTGAAGCACTGGGCTCTGCCTCTCAGCATTTGTGGTCCTGGAAAACTTGTGTAACATTTCAATTTATCTCCTCTATAAAATGAGTATTGAGGATGTATTATCAACTTTAACATTAGTATGCAAGCATGAAATGCTGGTGTTTCAAAGGTACCTATCACAGTGCTTTATTACTATTATTATTATTATTATTATATTAAATGTTCACTGTATTTTTTTGATGTTATATTCCAGATACCTGTAGAAGGTATTAACAATTTCAAAGTATTGTATCCATGTAATCTATGATATATTTTTATACATACTTTAGGTTTTCTCTGATTCATTGTCTAAATTCCTTTAATCAAAATTCTTCATGTTGAATATTAAGCTAATCTATTTAATTCTTCCTTACTTAGTAATGCAAACATTATGACTCTGAATTTTTCTCTATTGTGTTGATCCTATATTGATATGTGGAATTATGTTTTAAACAATATATTATTACAGATTCCATAATTTAAAATTTACTGGCTCAATTACAGTTCTGAGAGAAATTTTTTAACTTTGTAATTGGATTTAAATTTTATCTTTTCTTTTATTTTGATTACAGAATGTACACAATCTTGGTGATTTTTAAAATATATTGAGGTTATGGTTTGATTTGCTATTATCAATTTTATTTTTTAAAATAAACTTTTTAGTACTGTTTATGCTCTCAACAAAATTGAATCAAAGTACAAAGATTCCCATATATCCTTTTCCCCAAACCTCAGATTTCCCTACTATCAAAATCTCATAACCAGGGCTGTGTATTTAGCCCAGTTGTAAGTCATGTAACTAGCAGGTACAAGGCCCTAGGATTAACCCTCAGGAGAACACAAAAAATGCCATAATCATATTGTACATTTCTTGCAGCCAATGACTCTACATTGGCAAACATTATCACCTAAACATCATAGTTTACATGAGGATTCAGTTTTCATATTATACATTCTATGGGTTTTGATAAATATAAAATAGCATGCATCCACCATTATAGTATCAAAAAAATTGTTTCATTGTCTTGAAAAAAAACTTTGCCCCTCTTAATCATGTCTTTCATCCCAGCCTCTGGCAAAAGAAAGAAAAGAAAGAAGAAAGAAAGGAAGAAAGAAAGAAAACCACATTATTTTACCGTCAAAACAGTTAAGCTTTTTCTAGAATGACAAATAGTTGAAATTTTATAGTATGTAGACTTCTAAGATGAAAGAGAAGTGTGTGTGTGTGTGTGTGTGTGAAAGAGAGAGAGAAGAGAGAGAGAGAGAGAGAGAGAGAGAGAGAGAGAGAGATTGTCTCCTCTTTCCCATGTGAGGACATAGTGAAAAAGCA
This sequence comes from Castor canadensis, assembly GCF_047511655.1. Taxonomy (NCBI): domain Eukaryota; kingdom Metazoa; phylum Chordata; class Mammalia; order Rodentia; family Castoridae; genus Castor; species Castor canadensis. The sequence continues at coordinate 10,967,107 of NC_133405.1, forward strand.
GCCATTGGAAAGCAAAAAAAAGCACCTACCCCTGAGCTCAACCATGTTAACACTCTGCTATTGACTTTCCAGGACATGTTTAAATCACCCAATGTATGGTTTCTTTATGTCAGTCTAAGCTGACTAAGACAGTTGATTTATTATCTATGTGTTTTTTAATTGTTTCCTGTTAATTCCCCTTTTCTTTGTTTTATCTTCCATTCTGTTTCTACTTTTTTGTGGTTGTAATTGAATTTTTATGCAATTTGATTTTCCTTCATTTCTTAGTATAACACTAATGTTTTTACTTGTTGCCCTAGGGTTTGCAATATAAATTTACAACCATTCCATATGTTGTAGATAGGTTTAATATTTAAAGCATACATAATCAAATACCTTGTTCTTATTATTTTGAAAAAACTGTTATCTATTAGATCAATTAAATTTTTTTAAATGTTTATTTTATATTCACTTACTTCTTCTTTGATGCATTTCCTTATCATAGGTTCCATATCATTTTACATCTCTCTTAAGATTTTATTTCATTACTCTTTGAAAGGCAGATTTATTGCTGACAATTTTCCTTGATTTTTGTTTATCTGAAAATATCTTTAGTTCTTCATATTTGAAAGTTAACTTCATAGAATACGGAATTCTAGGTTTGTGTGTGGGGCGGGGGGAATTCCTCTCAAGTTTTTAAATATTTTACTTCATTCTCCTCTTGTTTGCCTATTTTTGAAGAGAAGTCAAATATAATTCTTGACTTTGCTTCTCTACCAATAAGGTGTTTTTTATGGCTTATTTCAAGTTTTTTTTTCCTTTTATGTGATTTTCTTCAACTTGAATATGGTTTGCCAAGTGTCATTCTTTTCCTTTGACTATTTTTTTTATTTTGATTTAACCTGCATTATGTTCTCTCAGTTTCCTGGATCCATTGCTTGGTGTTTAATATTAATTTGGGAAAATTCCCAACAAATGTTGCTTTAAATATTTCTTCTGTTTCTTCCTTTTTCCTCCCATTATGAGTTTTACACATTTTGTAGGTTATCCCATAGTTTTTGAATATTGTGGGGGTTTTTTTGTTTTTTAATTTTTCATGTTTCTACTTGCATATCCTCTAGCTCCAGGGTTCTTTCCTCAACAGTGCCCATTAAAGGGATTCATTTTCATTACTAATTTTGATCTCTAGTGTTTCCTTTAGATTCTTCCTTTGTATATCCATCCCTAAGTTTATATTTGTTCTTTAACCATATCTTATATCCATTAGTGCTCCTAGTTCATTAATCACAGTATTTTAAATCCCCAGTCTAATAAATTCAATATTTCAACCTTATCTGAGTGTGGTTTTGATGTTTGCTATTAAAACTATTTTTTCCCCTTTAGCAAACCTTGTTTTTTTTAGAAACAGAATTGATGTGTTTAGTAGAAAGAAGTGTGATAAATAGTTCTTTAGTAATGTGTTGGTAGTATGTGTGGAGAGGAGTTCTACAGTCCTAAGATTGGGTCTCAAGCTTTTGGTGAGCCAGTGTCTAAGGATTGAATCTCTCAAGAGATTCTCAGTTTCCCTCCTACCTTAGATGGGACAACATGGCAAGATTGGGCTGGAGTAGAATATTTCTTTCCACCATCCCCAGGTGTACTAGATGTAAAAACTCTGGTGGTTTTGTTCTGGCAATATATTTTCTTTGAGAGCAGCATTTTTTAAAAAAAAAAGAATGGCCTTCATTATCTCAGAAAGATTATTTTGTCCTACCTGAGACAGAAATATGTCATCAAGTACTCACCATCAGAACCTAGTTTAACCCCTGGAGTCAAAGCTTTCAACTGTAGTGACTGTCTTGTAACTTGTTCCTCCTGGAGTTTTTAACTCTCAGACTTGCCCACATTGAGCCTTCAGCATTTCCTTTATTACAGTTCAGGTATTCATTCCTCAGCAATGGTTCCCATGGAGGATCATGTTTGTGAGTTTCTGCTCCAATAAGTTCTGACTCTCTGATTTCACCTGTCTATCTCTTCAACAGAAGACAGCAGGTTTTGCTGTGACCTCACTTCTCTAACTAATCTAAGTGTTGTTGTTATTTCAGGTTGTTATTATTTTTACTGATTGTTTACTTGACTGATAGCTTCTCAGTTTCTTATATGCTGGACAAGAAAGCAGAATTTAATGCAATCCACTTTTATAAATGACCCACAGATAGGTAAAATAATTATATAATATAAATTGAATTTCATCTAATTTCCCACTGAATTTTTTATAATATATTTGTTAAAGATCTCATTATATTAATGACATCCACAATTTGAAATGCTGATAAATGGGGAGGGAGAATGGAATGAGAGATAGAAAGAAACAGGGAGACAGAATGAGAGAGTGAAAGAGCACTTGTGTTTCTCCCAATTTTTCTATCATCTTTCATTTTTATTTTATTTTATTTTGTTACTTAAAAAGTTTTAAATAATTGAATATGCAAATCTATCACATTTATTTGCCTTATAGCACTAATTTTTGAGCAGTAAACATGTTAAAGTAGGTCCTGTACATGAACAAAGGGAATATTCAAACAAACACATAATTTGAAATGCATGTTTAATAAAATAATCATGCATTAGGGAAAAATTAAAATTAATTGCCTTCATAATACAAGCTACTAAAATTTAATACTAAATTCTTGCCTAGTAGAAATATGAAAATCTATAAGTTATGATTCTAAGAGAGGTATGTTGAAAACATAGAAGACTATAATGGAAATAGTTTTACACTTACTTATAAAGGGATAAAATGCCTTGAGAACATTGTTTTATGTAGTCTTCCTCTGATTGTATCATTAGAAAGTTAATCCTGATCCTGAGAACAGTTAATTACTATACGGATTATTATTTTCTAAATACAACATCTGAAACTGAGGCAAAGTAATTTAAGTTTTAAAAAAAATCATGTTAGTGGACAAATAAGGAAAATCTCACAACCTGACAACAACAATAAGGCTTCCAAAAGACCAGGGACTTAATTATATTTCCTTTTACTTGCAACGAGGATAATTATTAGTTTCTTTTGTCCACCATTAATTCAAGTGTCTTCAGTAATCATTCTGCATTTCCTTATACTGGCTGTCTATTTTAAAATTAAAAGATTTCTTTCTGGTTGTCTGTGTGTGTGTGTGTGTGTGTGTGTGTGTGTGTGTGTGTGTGTGTCTGCCTGTTTAAACTTCAACCACCAGCTTTTACATTTGCCATCTTGTCAGCATGTTATGGCTTTGGGTTCTTATTATGTAGAAATTACACTTTTTGTCACTATTAAGGATGCCAGTAAATTCTAAAATATTTCATGTGTAGTGAATGATTTTCAGAAGCATGGGGGACATTTAAGGTAAATTTTTCTTTCTTTTGTTCTATAATGTTTAATCAAAGACCAAAGGAAATTTCTGCTTATTCACTTTGAAACAAGATGTCTATGTGGTTTTGATATTTACAAAGAAATGGAGTGTGTTTTAAGTTTTCTTCCTTGACTTTATTTGCTTTCAACATAAATGGTAATGTGAGATATATTCAGCTTAAATATTGTACTCTAAATCTATTGTCTCATATGAAAACACCAAATCAATACAGTAATGAATACAAAAATACTAGTGTAGGAACTTTTGCATGCAGTGCACAACATTACATGTCTTTGATAAAATGCTTAGGTGCCATAATTAGATTTAAAATTTACATCTGGAACACCTTACAGTTGGGATTTGGAAGAATACCCTTGGCATATCTGTAGCTAGGAGAACAGATGGATGTACAGAACAGTAAGCCCAATGTCCAGCGAATATTATTCTAGCATATCCCATTTGTTTATGTTTTTGCTAATTAAGTAGTTAATTTGAAAATTATTATTTTAAATTAACAAATAAAAGGAATGTGTATTTATTGCATACAATGTGTGATATTCTGGTATATTCAGATATTGTGGAATAACTGCATGAAGCTAATTAACATATCCATCACCTTATACACATATTTTTATAATGAGAACATTAAAAACATATCTTTAGCATTCTTTACATTTATATTTAAACATTATTTATGACAGTCATGCTGTACAATTGATTTCTTCAACTTATTCCTCCTACATAACTGGAACTTTTTATCTTTTAATCAACATCCTCTCCATTCCCTATTGTCAGCCTGGAACCCTGTAAACCACCATTCTACTATCTGCCTCTACAAGCTTTATTTTTTAAATTGATTGAAATCATTGCCCATTTCCCCTCTTTTTTTAACATACTAAACCTTTTCCTTGAACTTGATGTTTATTTTAAAGCACATGCAACCAAATAGTCCCTAACATGTGTTGACACCAAGGTTTTTTCTTTATTTTTTAATCTTCTTTTAGCAGCAATAAATAGTTAACATTCCCCTCAACTTGTTGTTCTGTCTTGTATGAATTCTGTACTCTGTGGAGAAAAACTAAGAGATGCAACTGGTGTGCAATACTCAAGTCACCTTCAAAAAAATTTATGCACATTAGGTTCTGATCATGACAATATCTCTAAAACTTCACTTGCATCTGACAGTAAACAGGTAGAAAAATTGACCAATTCTATAAAACAAATCATTTCAAACATTTAACAATATATAGGTCATGACAAACATCTTCGTAATAAGAGAAACAAAGGAGATGAGACCTATGATCACTCAGTTTTGTTTTGTCTATTTTTTTGTCTAAGGTCACCTTTAACACCACTGTGCAGTAGTGGAGAAATCTAGCATAACACAGACATTGTCTTGAGTTGAGATATGTGTAAGTCTTAAGAGAGGCTTAGGGCCCTAGAAATTGTGGGAATGAGAGAAATATATAGGCAAAGGGCTCAATAAAATTTCGTTGCATCTCAGTGTGTCTACTTCTGAGCATAAATGTCTACACAAGCCAGGTGCAGGTGGCTCACACTTGTAATCCCTGCCATTCAAGAGGCAGAGATCAAGAAGATCATGGTTTCAAGCCAGCCTGGGCAAAGAGTTCCGTTAGACCTTATCTTGAAAAGTCTTTCACAAAAAAACTCAGGGCCTGCACCTTTAGCCACATAAAATAAAATTTTAAAATAATATGGCATAAAATTAAAAATTTCAAGCCACAGTACTGCAAAAAAAGAGAACATTTTATTTTATTTTATTTTTACTATCACATAATAGATGTACCAGGGTATATTGTGACATTTACAAAAGTGATTACAGTATTTGTTAAATTCACCCCTTCCACATTCCCTTTATTCTCCCTCACCTCTTCTTAGATTAGTTTCACCAGGTCATGCTTTTCATTTTTTCATACATTAGTACATAATATTTCTACCATATTCACCCTCTTTCACCTTTTCCTTATATTTTCCACCTTCCCACTGGTACCAATCCCCAGACAGGAACTGTTTTACTTTCTTATGCTTTGCTATTTTTAAAATAATGACTTTTTTTGTTTAAGATAGCATAACAGGTTTTCTTGCTATATTAAGAAAAGGCTTTGTTGGCTCTGCCTGGAGACAGAGGAGGGTGGTGCAAATAATGTAAACATATGTATGTAAATACAAAAATGATACCTGTTGAAACTTTTCCAATAATAAGGGAAGGGAGGATGAAAGAGAGCAACAGAGGGGGTGAATTCAAGTATATTTGATACATTGTAAGAACATTTGTAATAAGCACAATAATAAAAAAAGAAAAGGCTTAGTGATAGACTACTAGGTAAATGCTATTTAAAACCAGAATCATGCAAAGATTTTCATCTCCACTCTCTTCCACAAGCAAGAGAGTCTCTCATTTCATATTTTTCTCTCAGATTTACTTCCATATACATATCCATTCCCTTTTATTTCTTACACTCAGAATACATTATTCCATATGATTCCTCATCCACTCATAATTCTGTCATCCCACATACCTCATAATAAATCCCATACTAAAGAGAAGCCATATGAAAAACAATTATTTTTTTCAGATATTGTCTACTGAATAAACCACAATAATGTCACAACAAACAATCTATGAAAGGTCCTTTAATAGATTGGAAAAACTGAAATGATTAATAAAGTGTTTGCTGACACATAATGCAGTGGAAATTCACTAGCCTTTGAGATCTTGGTTTTCCTATTTATGAAAAGAGAATGCTATCCTAGTGTGAGTATAATTTTCTGAAAAATACATGAATTAAAGTATTTGATATCCTTACTTAGTTCTGATCAATAATCAAGTAATGTATGTCCATCAGTTTATGTTTCTATGTGTGTCTGTATGAATATTTAATATTTTAGATATAATATGAATGCAAACATATCAATCTAAATGTATGTGTTGTAAATATGCATACAGTAGCATTAGTAAAGAAGCAAATAGCATGTATATTAAGTTTTTACATGAAAATAACTATAAAGCTGTAATTTGCTTTAAACTGTTGAAATTTTCCAATTTATCATTTTATTTCATCGGTACACATGTAAGAAATTTGCAATAAATTAATGAAGGTGCATGGTTACCCTTTATGAGCCTCTGGACATTATAGCACTTAAATGAAATTCATATAACCTTGCTAAGAAATATACCTTGGCAAGGTGCACTGGATTTTTATACCATTTCCAGTTTGGATATTTGACAGTAATGTTTATAATCAGCTGTAAGATTTTTGTTTTGGTTTAGCCAAGATGAATATCTGCTCTAATCAGAGGATATTCCATTTTAAGCATGAAGTATTACTTAGACATTTGCTGCCATCTCAATGTAAGAGTCTTGCATTTTAAATATTTCACAATATTCATGTTGATCATATATGCAATTTTGTAGCAAAAATGGAAGCTTCTCATAAAAGGAAAGATGCAGTGAATGTTTCTTTAAAAATTATAACTGCATAAGATTTATTGCCTTTGTTTGATCTGACACAACTTATTCATTAGCAAGCAACAAGTGTGCACATCTGTATACTTGCATACTAAAAATAGCTGTTCAAGAAACAAAAGGTTGCTTGGAATACATAACCTCTTACTCGTTTAAGTTATATGTTTCTGAGTGGAGTATTATGATCTTGTTTTCAGCTACATGTATGTGACTGTTTAATTACAAGTCAGACATTTTAAACACAGTGTTTACTGCAAAACATTGTTTCTCAGAATAAAAATGCATTAGATGCAATGTTCAGGAGGAAAAAGAGGCAGACCTGTCTGGAGATTTGAATGCAGACATCAAGATATCCACCCTACATTCTAAGTAAATTTTCTTGTCAACAAAACTAATGCAATGAAGTGCTGATGCAACTCTTTGACTATGACAATGCTGACAGCATGATTAATCCATAAATAATCATGACATATTATCTTTTATTTTACCTGAGATTAACTATTAGTTTAATTGAAACTGATGCACATGGCAGAGAATGAGACCAGGGGACTTGCCACATTGTTAATGTCCATCTTTTTTTATCTTTGGTCAGCTTTCGCAAGAAGGAAAAAGCTTTAGTTGTGAAGGTTTCTAGTGGGGATAAGGAATGTTATCCAGGACAGAGTTTAGCAAAAATAAGAAAGTATCCTTAGTATAGGACTATACTCTGAGAAGCATGGCCAAATTGTATTGAATCCAAAGGATGAAATGAATAATGAGAGTGTTTGGGCAGCATTGTGGTTTCAGTTATTTCTCAGCAAGATCCTAGACAATGTCTAAAGAGGGGTAAAAATGATGAGGATAAATATTGTAATATACAGGATGCAGCTATCCAGGAAGAAGATAACAAGAACCAGAGTACATATAATGTTGTAGCCAGGTAAGCTTGGATTTAGGATAGTCTATGATACAAATGAGAAAAGAAAACATGCAGGAAAACCCCAGCAAAAATAAAATATGCACTGATTTGATGAACATGCATGCACGCACCTACATACTCAATAAAGAATAAAAGTTTAATATTAGACAAAAGTAAGTGGTTTTCTTTGGCTTTTTAAAATGCCTGCTCTCTGTTGGACTGGCTAAAAAACAATATTTGGTGAAGGGCATCAGTGTCCTTAGCAGTAAAGGACTTTGGGAAGCAGATAATTATAAAGAGAATAGTATCTCATCATATGTACCTCTGTTAATAGTGACACATTTCTCTGTGAATGGATAAAGATTTATGCCAATTCTAAGTCAATGCCTCTGTCATCGTACATTTAGTTCCAGAAAATGTGGAAAGAAAAATAAGAAGGGAGTGTTACGTATTCTGAGTTACTAAATATATATATAATACTACTGGAGGCTAATTTTAAATGAAAACTTGGGTGTCAGCATTTTGCATATACTGATGACACTGAGTTCATGCTACTACCTTTAACATTACCTGTGAGTCCTTTGTCCTGAACACATGAGTTGTCCCTGCAAATAAAAGAGAAGCAAGTCTAAACATATGTAAAGCCAACTTTACATGTTACAACATATAATCTGTGGCATAATCTTTCATAAGTTCTTTCTGTCATTTTATTTATTTTTAACAAGTGTATATAATGCTTTGTTTTTATGAAGCCACATATCTCACACGGGACTTGGATAGTGTCCTTTGAAAAACAGAAAATTTGAAATATGAATTCCTTTTTCCTATTCAACATAGTACTGGAATTCCTAGCAAGAGCAATAAGGCAAGAAGAAGGAATAAAAGGAATAAAAATAGGTAAAGAAACTGTCAAAATATCCCTATTTGCAGACAACATGATCCTATACCTTAAAGACCCAAAAAACTCTATTCAAAAGCTCCTAGACACCATCAATAGCTACAGCAAGGTTGCAGGATATGAAATCAACATAGAAAAATCATTAGCATTTCTATACACTAATAATGAACAAACTGAGAAAGAATATATGCAAACAATTCCATTTATAATAGCCTCAAAAAAAATTAAATACCTAGGAGTAAACATAACAGAAGATGTGAACAACCTCTACAAGCAAAACTATACACTTCTGAAGAAAGAGATTGAGGAAGATTATAGAAAGTGGAGAGATCTCCCATGCTCATGGATTGGTAGAATTAACATAGTAAAAATGTCTATACTCCTAAAAGTAATCTACATGTTTAATGCAATTCCCACCAAAATTCCAATGACGTTCATTAAAGAGATTGAAAAATCTACTGTTAAATTTATATGGAAACACAAGAGGCCACGAATAGCCAAGGCAATACTCAGTCAAAAGAACAATGCTGGAGGTATCACGATACCTGACTTCAAACTATATTACAAAGCAATAACGATAAAAACAGCATGGTACTGGCACAAAAAAAGACATGAAGACCAATGGAACAGAATAGAGAACATAGATATGAAGCCACAAAACTATAAACAACTTGTCTTTGACAAAGGCACTAAAAATATACGATGGAGAAATAGCAGCCTCTTCAACCAAAAATGCTGGGAAAACTGGTTAGCAGTCTGAAAAAACTGAAACTAGATCAATGTATATCACCCTATACCAATATTAACTCAAAATGGATCAAGGATCTTAATATCAGACTACAAACTCTAAAGTTGATACAGGAAAGAGTAAGAAATACTCTGGAGTTAGTAGGTATAGGTAAGAACTTTCTCAGCGAAACCCCAGCAGCACAGCAACTAAGAGATAGCATAGATAAATGGGACCTCATAAAGCTAAAAAGCTTCTGTTCATCAAAAGAAATGGTCTCTAAACTGAAGAGAACACCCACAGAGTGGGAGAAAACATATGCCAGCTACACATCACACAAAGAACTGATAACCAGAATATATAGGGAGCTTAAAAAACTAAATTCTCCCAAAATTAATGAACCAATAAAGAAATGGGCCAATGAACTAAACAGAACTTTCTCAAAAGAAGAAATTCAAATGGCCAAAAAACACATGAAAAAATGCTCACCATCTCTAGCAATAAAGAAAATGCAAATTAAAACTACACTAAGATTCTACCTCACCCCTGTTAGAATAGCCATCATCAGCAACACCACCAACAACAGGTGTTGGTGAGGATGCAGGCAAAAAGGAACCCTCTTACACTGTTGGTGGGAATGTAAACTAGTACAACCACTCTGGAAAAAAATTTGGAGGCTACTTAAAAATCTAAACATTGATCTACCTTATGATCCAGCAATACCACTCTTGGGGATATACCCAAAAGACTGTGACACAGGTTGCTCCAGAGACACCTGCACACCCATGCAGCACTATTCACAATAGCCAAGTTATGGAAACAGCCAAGATGCCCCACCACTGACGAATGGATCAAGAAAATGTGGTATCTATACACAATGGAATTTTATGCAGCCATGAAGAAGAACGAAATGTTATCATTCGCTAGTAAATGGATGGAATTGGAGAACACCATTCTGAGTGAGGTTAGCCTGGCTCAAAAAACCAAAAATCGTATGTTCTCCCTCATATGTGGACATTAGATCAAGAGCAAACACAAGGGGATTGGACTTTGTGCACATGATAAAAGCGAGAGCACACAAGGGTGGTGTGAGGATAGGTAACACACCTAAAAAATTAGGTAGCATTTGTTTCCCTCAACGCAGAGAAACTAAAGCAGATACCTTAAAAGCAACTGAGGCCAATAGGAGAAGGGGACCAGGAACTAGAGAAAAGGTTAAATAAAAAAGAATTAACCTAGGAGGTAACACACATGCACAGGAAATTAATGTGAGTCAACTCCCTATATAGCTATCCTTATCTCAGCTAGCAAAAACTCTTGTCCCTTCCTATTATTGCTTACACTCTCTCTTCAACAAAATTAGAGATAAGAGCAAAATAGTTTCTGCCGGGTATTGAGGAGGTGGGGGGGAGAGGGAGGAGACTGAGTGGGTGGTAAGGGAGGGGGTGGGGGCAGGGGGGAGAAATGACCCAAGCATTGTATGCACCTATGAATAATAAAACAATAAAAATTATTAAAAAAATAGCTACATTATGCACTTAAAAAAAGAATGTTGTGCAAATTTATTCTTTACTATCATGCTTTTTGCAATCAGAATGGAAATTTTAATTGGAATAATAATCATAGTTAACAAATGTGCATCATTTTCCTCTCAACTTACTCTATGATGAAATGATTGCATCATCACCGTATATATTTCAGTTCTTCTTAAACCAGTATTTCTGATAAACAACACATTTGTCTGCAGGGCTCACGTTTGGTGTTACAAACATTTGTTCCTCACTGGTGACAAAAAAAATTTGGCCAAAACATTCTATCCAGGCCAATGTTACAAGATCAAAGTGGATCTTATAATTCTTTTCTTCCCATTGAATTTCAAGGAAGGAAATGATTTTTCTACAATACACTCTCCAGAGTTTTACTGTCTAATCCCTATCTCATTTTGTGGATCATACTATTATATTTCATTCACTTAAAGTGAAAAGAATTTTAGATTGAAGATATTACATTTATAGAAAATTTTGATACATAGATAACTACAAGTGCAGTTTTACTTTTAAACAGATAAAGTCACATTTTCATTAAGAAGGTGATGGAGATAAGTGGAAAAAGTAAGAAACATTTCAAGGAACTCTTAATTAGAATTATAAAGGCAAAGACTCACCATTATTGAAAAATATGGACAACATCACTGTATATATGCAGTGGTATGAGAGAACGTAGGACCTACTATTCAGAATGAATAGTGTGTTTCAATGAGTAGGGATCAAGTTCAGGGTTTACTGAGAGATATTGGTAAAGAGGGTTAGGATACAAAACCTAATCAACAAGTTAGAAGTCATAGGGAAATCAAATATTTACTATCTCTAAGTAGATGGGCCATGGCTTCTGCTCAGTTTCCCAAAGCCTAACTTGAAATCTGACAGAACTAGAATGAATGTGTTTAATAATTCTTTAAAATAACTTTGAATGAAGAACCTAATTATTTGTGAATGTGTAACCCATTTGATTAAAAAAAAAATCTGCTTTTCCCTAGCAAAATTGAATGCCTCCTGAATTTGAATGCCAAGGCACTTTATGACAATTAAACTGCAACATTCACCTTCACTACAGAAAATCAAATGGTTTTATTTTCTGCTGATTTAATCGAATAACAATGTCTAAAGATGAAATAATCCACAGGGAGAAGTTCATTTTGTACTCTAGCAACATTAAAATACATTGAACTTTCTATTATAACATATTAATAAAAGAACACATATAAGCACTAGGAATTCAAATAAATATATCTGCTTCTGAAAACTACATTCATATTAAAAGTCAATCAGCAAGATGAGCAAAGAGAATACTTTTCTGTAAGAGTGGACACCCATTAAATGATTTCTGCAAGTGACAAAATATGTTGATTCATGTTCAGATAGCAATCCGGATTATAATTTTAATTCCTATAGTGGTTATGACCATTCCAAATTTCCCATCAACTTCAATTTTGTAAAGGAAGTAATCAATATGCATGGTGTTTCTCTCATTTCCTGAAATTACAGATGATGATTCTACTGCCTGTGTTCTGGTCTTTTTTATTGCAAATGGGACACTGACTAATATATGAAGACCACGGGGCCCTTGCACTCACATGATTTTAATACTAGACAAAATTATCTCTGCTTATATAAACATGGCCTGATAAGTCCTCAAAACACCATTTTTGAAAATACTGACAGCCAGTGCAGTTTGGAAGCAAAGTATGCAGTGTCTTACAAGAAAGAACATAGAGATATCCCTGCCTCAGATATGACCTTGCAGTATGGTTTTTTTGGTTAATTTGCTTATTCTCAATTGGTAATATCTCATTTGTCAAAGAGAATCTAACAACTTTATGATTCTCAAAAGGGAGTGAGAGGAGAGGCAGGAATATGCGTTCAAAAGAACATATCAGAAAATACATGATAATTTTTTCAAGCTACACATGATCTTTTCTCAACTCTAGTCTCCTTGGATATTTTTATAATCATGGAAACATATAATATAGTGTACATACTGCCTATATAATAGTACTGACGGCATAATTTGGTTAAAAATTAGTCAGCTAGATGATCTAAAACAGTTTCTTCTCAGACCAATATTATAATGATTTATGAAGAAGAATGATTGTTGAGCATACTACTGCTAAATTTTTCTTATATCCAAGCACCTTCTTACTTCATAACATTGTATTAAAAGAATCATTTGTCAATATTTTAATGCAATTAGGAATACTTAGAGAAGTTTTTTATTTGCTCTTTGTTGTCGAAATATTCTATTATGTGTTTTGTATGTATGTATATATGTATGTGTATATGTATATATTAAACACATATATCTAACACACATATATAATATATAATATGTTTTAGTCCTTATAAAATATGTGTTTTGTTATGATTATTACAAATCCAAATAGCCCTCAAAATAGTGGTGTAAACAAATATCAGTTTACTATACTAATGATTTAGATAATCAGGAATTTAGAAATGTCTCAGCTCTATGGTATCTAGAGTTTTTCATGCCATTGCTACCAAATAAGTATTAACTGACTTCAGTCATTTGAAGGTTCAACTGAACTGGATTTTCAAAGTTCACAAGACAACCCTTGTTGGGGCCATCGAAAGGATCACCACTGAAATCACAGAGTACTTGATTTTCATATATAACCACTGTTTTTCCTCCAAGAGAATGTCTCAAGAGAGCCTGGTAGAAATATTATAACTTTTTTTCTTCTAGCACTGGAAGACATATAACATCTATTGTGCTCTATTGCTGAAAGCAGTCTAAAGTGCATTCAAATTGGAAGGGATTAGATAAGAATCAGCCTATTTATGGTAGGAGTGTAGAGAAGGGCATTTGAAATGGGAGATATTTTGGTGGTCATATACGAAGCATCTAATTTGCCACATTAGATATTTCCATACTAGTGTTTTAGAAGAAATTGTGATATAACATATTTAAATAATTAGAAATAGGCATATCTGGAACTTAAACCCATATCTGTCTGCCTCAAAAACCAATTTTCTTTCTACTGTGCTAAATTGCCTCATAGAGATTATTATTCTGCCTTATTATTATATTTTTTCAATAGATGGAAATTTGGTATGAAAAAATCCATCTAATTAAGCATCAGAAAACCTGATATCAAGCTCTGTTTCCATTGCTTTAGTGATCTGAAGTGAAGTTTTTTTCACTTCCCTGTGCTTCTTTTCCACATCTGATGAGCACAAAAACCGTATCATGTTGTCTCCAAAATCTCTCCCATTTGTTGTATGATATACTACATAATTCATACCTAAAGTAAAAATGTTACAAAATGGAAAGAGAACTAAGAGCTTTCATAATTTTTAATAACAAGATTATCAAACTTCTAAAATGTCTAATTTTGGTTTTGTGATCCCCAGTTGGTATGCCCATTAATCTCCAAGGCAAGTGGCAAGTGATTTAATTAGTTGTGAAATTTTGTTGTCTTTCCTTTCTGAATATTTTCTGTTTTGTTCAATCACATTTCCTGAATCAAGAGGCCCCCACAGACACAAGAAAGCTCATGGATTTTATAGGTTTATGTGAGTTACTAACTAAAGCGGAATGAGCTAACATGAGTTTGATAACAGTTGAAGTAAAATGGAATTCTAGTTTTGTAGGCATGACAATGTAATTTGTTTTTAGGCAGTACAACATGTACTGTTAAAAAAATGTCTTCCTAGAAATCACTTACTGAATGATTGTCTCATACAGTTATGCTAATGATCTGGTTCTGAATTGCCTAAAAATGTTCTAAGTCTAGGGTAAACCCCTTTGAGGACCCTTTCAATGTCGAATAAAGTATAATCCTTTCATCTATATATTATTCTGGCCATTTAATATTGCAATTTCACAAAATCACAGAATTAAGAGCTGTAGTGGATTGTCAATATCATGAACTTCAGTTCTTCCTTAAAAATTTTTTTAACCAAATCTTTTCTTAAATGCAATAAAAAATGAAATTTTTATTTACTGTATTGTTAAAAGTGAAGCCTCTCTATTTGAAGTTGTGTTGGAACCTCAAAGGCTTTCACCTTTATACCTCTTCCTACCTGACTACAGCTTCCCATTTACCTGTATAGGACATTGCACAATCAGTTTGAAAACTTCTTATCCAATCCATTATTTAATTCAAAATGTATTTGTCAAGGTGTTCCAGTGCTTCACAAAAATAAAGAGAATAACTTAATTGGTGCCTAGAACTCATAGCCTAATGGGAGAGTTACACATGAAAACAAAGTATCTTAAAACTATGGTTTGTGGTGAAAATTATATAATATAAGAGTGTCACCTAATATCTAGTGGCTGGTGTCAGGAATGGCTTTTTCATATAAGTAATACCTAAAAATTAGGAGTAAGCTGTGTAAAATGAAACAGGAATTGTTAGTGCCCTGGGATGAAATGCATTAATAAAGGCCCAAGAGAAATTGAAGACATTTGTGTTGATATAATATATATATATAATATACATATAAGATATATATTTTTATTTTATACATTTTATATATATTATATATATATATATATATATATATATATATATACATATACATATAAAGGATGCACACAGTGTTGTGTTTTGGATCTTCAGTTTCACCTAAACTCATGTGTTGAAGGTTTGGTCCCCAGCTGGTGGTACTGTTGGGACATTCTGGAACCTTTAGGAAAGGGACATAGTGAAGGGAGGTTGAGTCACTAGGTATGCCCTCAAAAGGGGCATTGGGACTCTGTCCCCTCCTTCCTTACTTTCTTTGCTTCCTGGCCCATGAGATGAAAGATTTTCTTTTGTCACATATTCTTCACCATGAAATTCTGCCTCATTAAAGGACTTAAGCAATGGAACCAATTGACTGTGGTATGAAACCTATGAAACTGGAGTCAAAACAAAACTTTCCTCTTTTTAAAGTCAATTCTATCAGGTATTTTACCACAGCAATAGAAAGCTAACATAGTAAGGGATGATCAGACACTACGTCATAATGTGCCCTGACAGTTATTTTAAGAAATCTGAAATATAACTTAAATAATTAAGAACTGGGTCATTGTAGGTGGTTAAAGAAAGGGAATGAAAATGAAATGTGTTTCTGAAAAAACATTCTGTCTGATATGTGAGAAAGGAAATGGCAGGGGCCAAGACAGAAAAACAGATCTATTTAGAGGTAAATTGGCACCATTGCTAACATATCGGATGTGGTCCATGAAGAAAATCAAGAAAGACCCTGAGATTTTTGCTAACAACTTTATGATTCTCAAAAGGGAGTAAGAGGAAAAGAAGGAATATGTATTCAAAAAAGCATATCAGAAAATACATTTAGTTAATTCCCCTTAGCCCTGCTTAAGTATTTGACATTACATACACAACACCAGCACCCATGAAAGTGGAAGAAGAACAAAAAATGGAGAATTAGATAGCCTGCATAAAAAACTGAGAATAATCACTATATAAAATAATACATTTTCTGAAAACAATAAAATTAAGGTCAAATTCAGTGAGAAAACTGAGAAACTGCTTATTTCTCCAGATCTTGAACATGGAAAATGTACTTTTGGACAGTATTTGTATGAATGAGTGCTGAGGACTCAGTCAAATAAATTTATTTGTATCAATAAAGAATACAGCCAGGCATACAATAGGATGATAAAGGATGTAGGAATGAAGGAATAATTATATCTTATCTGATTTGGTCTTAGTACACATTAAAATGGCCAACAGGCTGGCAAGGTAAGACTTTGGAGATTAAAAAATGGGCTAACTAAAATTCTGCATTTATGTTCTCTTAACTTGTGTTCTTTAGAAAACAGAGCCTGAAGCCAGAATAAAACATTGATGCATTATTTGAGAAATACAATCCAAGGACATTGAAAATGGAGATAAAAGGACGATATGTAGGAAAATATAAGAAGTAACTCAAGATTATATGTTGTACTGTGGGCCAAGGCAGCAGGCTGTTGAGCAGGTATACTCTCTTGGCCACACAGGAGGTCTCCTTGCAAGCAATAGACTCCTTAGAGCAATCCATGAGAGGATTCTCTGCTTTCTTTTTTTTCCTGATGGCCAAAGTCCACAGTGTGATGAGTTAATATCACCATAATTCTGGGTTGGGTGATCCTATGTAAACTACTCAGTAACCAATTCACACTCTCTGAAGCAAGATCTTTGTATATGGAAGACAAGAACTCATGGAGCACATGTCATAGGTCTTGCTATGCAATGACACTAGACAGGAAGGATATGACTCTTTTAGGCAACAGGGAGTGGGGCCCCAGTTGAAGAATCACACAGCCTAAGTAAGGCTGTTTAGCATTGGTGGTAAAGAAAAGTCAAGTTGCTAAAGAAGCTCATCTTATTGAAGGAATTTGATGCACTGTATATGATGAATTTTCCATTCTCCATAGCTTTAATTTTTGCAAAATATAGTGAAAAAGTACAAATAAACCTAAATGTACCTTCTCTCCTACAACATCAACAATAACAGACAAAACAACTGTGAGTTAGTCAGTCCATAGATTTATAATCTATAGGTGGTCCATATTGATCTGGCCTGAAACAAAGGTGATCATTTTTCCTTTAAAACTGATAATGTCAAAAGGCAAAGAAGTAACAGTATCCCAGAGGAGAAGGTTCATTATATTTAATGGTAAGTATTTTAAAACAATATATATAACTTGAGATTATTAACTATCTCTGTTTCCATCCCCTCTCCCCATTTATTGTTCTCCTTATGCAAATCTTGAGCAAAGACAAGCCTAGACATATATATTCATATGTAACTAGCATTAATTTTCCAACATAGTGCCTATGCATAAACAATAAAAAATAGTGGAAGAAATGAGACATAAAACAAATGTTTAAAATACTCTTCAAAACCAAAGTTCTTCAAGGGCATGGAAAAACATCATATAAAAATCTCTATTTTTTATAGCAGAATACTATGCAGCAATTCAAAAGAATACTGGATATATGGGAACTACATGAACAATATGCTCAACATATATTAAATGGAAAAAATAAGTCAGAGAGCAGTATATAACATATGATACAATTTTATAGAAAAATTGAATATCATACATGTTTATATGTATATATAATAATAAGAGTATGGATATCAAAATGAAAAGTAATATGACACATGCTACATATCATCTGACATATGTCATATGGAACATTATAGGTAACTTTTAAAGATACACTACAGATTTTGAACAATATCTTTGATTATTAAAATAAAGGGGCAAATTGGAAGATAGATTCCTTTAATCATTAGCTTGATTAACATGTACATATATTTTAATTCTATATTAACAAGCTTATTTCTCAAAACATAATTTTAAAAAATCAGTCTGCAAGTGCAACAGGGAGAATAAAATGAGTGTTGACAACAGTCATTTGCTTTATTAGTATTGGTTACCTTGTTCACAGTACTTTTAATGTATACTTATAAACAAAATAATGCTGGTGGAGTATTTTTGGTGCCTGATTAACAAGCATGAGACCCCAAGTTCAAACTCCAGTACTGCCAAAAAAGTTAAAAAGTAAAAAATAATAACTTCATTATTTTAAGCATTTAAATATTTTTTCAACAAAATTTTAGGGTTTGAAAACAATGTAATATTTATACTTCCATTAGTTCCTCATTCTTAAGATTCAATATCTACTGGTTTGAGTGTCCCTCTGGTCCCCCTCTCTAAAAGATTTTCATTCTTGGCTGGTGGGTTAATATCAAAGCACATTATATACATGTATAAAAAGGTCATGATGAATTCCATTGAAATATACAGAATCATTCTCATTCTTGTGTTCTAAATTTGTCTGTTTTAGCTGAGGTACAATTTAGGTGAAAAAGTAGTATGGTTTATTAATTCTAGCACATGTTACAAGACAGTTTCTTGTGCCATTGCACAAGAGTACAGCAAAAATGGATAGCAATATTGCGAGGAATTGCCCACATTCAAGTTTGGCATGGGTAGTCATAGCTTGAGGCAGCCAGAGCCTTCAGGCCCATTGTCATTTTGTTGTAAGAAGCCATACCTAGTTATCCTACTTATACAATAAAACCATAAATTTCTATGTGTGCCATGAAGTGAAAAAAATGTGAGATGGGCACTATCAATGATTTGGAATATATTTTCCTTCCTGCATATTTGGCAAGTTAACTGGATAAGAATTATGGGTTACAGTTGTTTCCTCCAAAACCTGGTAGATATGTCTTCATTTTCTTATTACATCATTTTATTCTGAATAGAAAATTGAGTTCAGGCTCATATTTTTGCATTTGCTAGTAAGGTTTCTTTGTTTTAGTGATTATAGGATTTGGAAATTTAATAATAAAATTGAAAGTTTTTACAAAAATATCCCAAATTACAGATTAGTAAAGGTTACTTTTCATTGATTTTGCCTGGATATTAAAGAATATTTTCTGTATATAAAAAGGCTAGGGAGCACTTAAAAATATTTTTCTTTACTGCTTGGCTTCCTAATTTTCTAGTTTCTCCTCTGAACACCTATGTTGTTAGATCCTACAACTGACATGCTGTTTTTCCCCATTTTTATAATGGTAGAATACTTACAACCTAAAATGTATCATCTTAACCATTTTAAGTATACAGTACAATAGTATCAAATAAATTCACAAGATTTCATAATAATCACTACCATCTTTCTCCACAGCTCTTCAACTTATAAAACTGTACCTCTTTACCCCTTAAACACCAAGTCTTCACTCCATACTCCCCCTACCAAAGGCCCTGGCATCCACCATTCTTCTTTTTGTCTCCGATAATTTGACTACATGTTGAATCAAGCAATCAAGCAGTGTTATTTCATTCACTGTCTCTTACTGCACTTACTATAATGTCTTTGTTTACTCAAGTTGTATTATATTTCAGAATTTCTTTCCTTTTTAAGTCTGAATATTTTATTGCAAGTATAAAAAACATTTTGCTTATCTATTGATTTATCTATTGAATATTTGAATTACTACCACATGTTGGCTACTAGGAATAATGCTGCTATGAATATGGGTATATAAACATACAGATATACAGGTCTGAAAACCCTGGTTACAATTTTAATAACATGCTCAGAAATGCAACTGATAGATCATATGGCAACCCAATTTTAATTTCTCAAAGAATCATCATACTTTTTTTTTACCATGGATGCAGCTTTTTACATTCCTACCAACAGTGCAAAAAGGTTGAAATTTTACTAAATCTTTACCAACACTTTTTTTGTGATATTTTTGACACTACCAATTATAGTGGTCATGAGGTGGTATCTTTCTGTAGTTTTGATGTCGATTTTCCCACTGGTTAATAATGATGAGCACTATTGTATGCTTATTAGCTATTTGTATATCTTGTTGGGGGAAATGTCAATTCAAGTCCTTTCCCCATTTTTAAACCAGGTTGTTTGATTTTTTTACTTGCTGAGTTTTAGGAGTTCTTTAAATTTTCTGGATATTATACTTTATCCAATATACAATTTCCAAATATTTTGTACCATTATTTGGGTGTTCATATGTTGTGTTTATAATTGCTGCAATTGCAGTTTCTTACATATTTCCTCTTTATCTGATTGTATTTTTCTTTCAAACTTTTGTCAATTATTTCCTTCAGTCCATATTTTATTTTGCTACATTGAATTATTTGCATGCATTGTCATTTGGCCTGTTTTCTTCATTCATTTATATGTTTTCCTTAATCTCAGCCAAATCTCTTATCTGCTTTTACTGTAGTTTCATAAATGTTGTTTCTATTTAAACCAAAATAAACTGTATATTTTCTACATTCTTTTGAAAAATACAACATTTTTCATATTTAAAATTATTTTTTTCATGGTAGTTATTCATCTTCTGTCTTATTTTTCCAGCTATGTTGCTTTTGGAGTGGTACACTATCTTTGAAAATACTGGTAGTTATGGAAACTCTGTAAAATGTGGCCAATTCAGAGTTCACAGAATGACTCCAAATGTGGATATGCTTTTTTAAGTTAGCTGAAATGATACCCTGGGAATAAAGGAGGAAGAACTTATGTGACTTCAAAGTCAATAACATCTGTTGGCTAACATCTATCCAAAGTACTGGTTTTAATATGTATAAATATATTTGAGCAGTCTTTAATACAACCTATAGTCCTAAAGTGACTATATATATCATCCTATCTGGGACTCTTTTGAGAGTGAAAGATATATTATTAATAATCATACTCTAATTCCCTGTCTAAATTGTGACTACCATTGGCAAACCGAGAGATACAAATACCTTTTGTGGTTTTCTTGCAGCAGTTACATCTTCAATGTCTACATTAATTTAATTTAAAGGGAAAGCTCTCCCCTCTTTTCTTTCAACCATCTTACAGTCCTTTTCCATAGGAGATACATTTAATTGAACTTCCATCAATATCATATATTCAATATAAGGACTAATCTTTTCTGAAGTTTGTCTGTTTCTATGTGTCTTTCCAAGTGAAATTTCAATAAGATATTGCAAAGGAAGTATAACAGGGATACCTGGTCCTTGTCTTGCTTCCTATGTTATATTTAGCAAGTTACATAAGCTGCATTATTTTTATTCAGAAATGCAAAACATCCTTTATTCCTATATCTGTTAATTTTCATCCAGGCACGATTTGAGGGAAATACTCTGAAAATATTGGCCCTTTGGTACCAGGGCAATTGCCAAGATTGCCAGTTTATAGCTGTTATCATTTAGGGATCTTTTGGTGAGAAACATGGGCTCTCATGCTGAAGGAAGGAAGAATTATATTGAATTAGTTGGATTATTGTATCAGGAAGTCAAATAGATCATATACAAACTTTCTGGAAGTAATAATACATAATCTGAAGACTATGAAGTTCATGACACCTGGAATTTCTAGGTACTAGGTGAAAATCAAATGCAAAAAGGTAAAAATACTATAGCTCTGTGTAGTGAGCTCATATTAGTAGTTCATATTAATAAGCTTTCACTATATGCCAAGTACTGTCCTAAGTGCTTTATCTTTATTAAAACATTCATTTCTGCAAGCAATCCTTTAAGAATAGATAATATTATCTCCTATTACGTATTGGAAAGTTATACTTAGGCAAAGCTACATACTTGAGATTCATATAAAGGCCTATGTTTTCATAACCCAAGTTCTTACCCTTTATACTATGCACTACACTTGTAGGAGAAATTAATACAGACAATGTTAATCCAGTCTCTTGAAAGAGATCATTTACAAAACTTAAATAGGATTCTGAGTTTCAAGTTAAGCTGATGGGATTTTGTCAATGGTAAAAAGCAAATTTTTTTTGGTGGTACTAGGGTTTGAACTCAGAGCTTCATGTTTGCTAGGCAGGCACTTTAACACTTGAGACACTTTCACCAGTCCCAAAAACAAATATTTTATAAGAGGGATATAAGGAGGCTAAAAACAAGGATATTTATGTAGAACAGTGGAAGGGACAATACGGAAAGCTTGTGCCTCAACAGTTGCACAGATATAATCATGTGCTATATCAGAATGTATACATGCAGCAACAGACCACACACATGACAGTGGTCCAATAAGATTCTAACACAGCTGAAAAATTACTATGGCCTAATACTTTTTCTACTTAAATTTCTCTTTAGATACACAAATACTATCATTTCCTAGCTGCTTGTAGTACCACTTTGTATCCTAGGAACAAAAGGTTATATCATATAGCTTGGGTATGTAATAGTCTATGTAATTGGCTATGCAATCTAGGTTTGTAGAAAATACAGTCTGTGATGTTTGACAACATGTCAAAGTCTAAACTCTGAAGTCATCATGGTTGTGCTCACAGATCTAATTCTATTCCTGACAAGAATTAGCTCAGGAAGATGAAGTAGGGAGGTGTTCTTGATCTGGAAATTAGAAGTGATTATTCTGAGTCCAGGGATTGAAAGAGCAGTAGATGACTACAATCTTAATGTGTTCTGACTGATTCTCTTTTAAAATCCTGCTTGAAGTTTGAAATTGAAGCCAAAGTAATTCATGTGCAAGAAACACACTGTGGTAATGGAAAACTTATGTTAAAACATCATATTACTTGTTTTGGAAGAAAAACAATAGATATATAATTCAGTTACATCATGTAATTATATTTAATATTGTCTATGAATACAAATCCATTTAATGATTCCAAGTTGAGAAAATACTTTTTGACATCTGTTCCAATATTTTGGCTGTTTTCTTGACAAGCTGAATTTCAAAAATGATTCAATAGAGCCTCACTCATCATGAAATGGAAAGAAGCTAGAAAAGACAATGAATGAGTTGTTGAAGCATCCTTTGGGACACATGGCAAATCTCTTTTTCTGAAGAAAGAAATCAAACCATTATGCAAAAAGAAAGGTTTATTCAAGGATCAAAAACTAGAATGAATATCTTCTTTGTTCTGCTCACTCAAGTGAGACCCAGGAAAGCAGGAATTAATTGATTGACAGAAGCTTAGAATGCAAGATGATAAATGCTAAACTACAGCTAATCCTGGGGGGGAGGATGACAGGAAACTGGGCTGATAAAGTCTGGGCAGCTAAGTAAATTGTGGGTTGGTCATATTATAGACCTGTGCTTAAAGTGGCTAAGGAGACAGAAGTAGGTCATGGTTAGTTCAGATATTGTTAGGGCTATTTATAGAAAAAGTGAGATGGGAAATATTATTAACTCTCATGTAAACACAGGTTAGCAGGATGGAAATACCTCAATGTTCTATGCATTGTGATATCTGTCTGTATTCTCAGCTACTCAGTTTGTGGGGGCAGGGAGAGCCTAAATTTCAGATCAGCTGAAGCAAAGTTAGCAAAATCCTATATCAGAATCAAAATCAAAAGATATAGGTATGGAGCTCAACTGGTAGAGCCTAGCATGTATGAGGCCCTGGGTTCAATCCTTAGTACAACAACTCTGCATAAGGTAGGATGTGGTGGGTTAGTGGGAGTATAAAATTCATTTTATGTGCTTTAAACCACATTATACTAACATCATTACTTATACTATCACATTTATTCTCACAACTCCTTGTGCTAGGCTACTGTTATTATCACCATTTTAGAGGTGGAAAGAGCCTACAGCTCACAGAGCTGAAAATAATGCTTAAGTACACACAACTAGTACATAGAGACTTTATATGGCCAAAGACATAAGATTAAAGCTTATCATGATGAAAATGGATTCTCCCAGGGAATTCCTCATCTACTGTGGTATTCCACTTGGGATGATTTCACTTGACCATACCCCTGGAGTCAGAGTTTCTGGTTCTAAGAGCACCTTTATGGTTAGACCTTGATGAATTATCCAGATCATAGTTAATCTAGGCTTTTACTGCATAGTAATTGAGAGTCAAACCAAGTCCTACAGCAGATGTATAAAGTTTATGCAATGCCTTACATGGACCCCACTAGTTCAGAAGCCAGGACAACAAAGGAAAATCTTCTGTCTTCCTACTAAATAGTTCACCCTCCACGTCAAGGCTAGAGGTTGAGGTACAATTTTTCTAGACAGATTAAGTTCATCCTCTATGTCCACAACACTGATGGATGTAGAGGATACTATGCTACATTACATAAGTCAGGTACAAAAAGACAAACACTGCATGATCTGTCATGAGGAGAATCTAAAACGTTTGATCTCATAGAAATTGAGAATAAAATGGTGATTACCAGAAGCTGAGTAGTGGAGGAAAAAAGACAAATTGATATTAATGGGTGTTAAGATATAGAATTATGTAATTAAAAAGTTCTGTGACCTAATGATGACATTAGGTCATCATTAGACATATGACATCATTAGACATAATGATGACCTAAGGATGACAAAAATGACAACAGTGTATTACTTTGTATCTAAAAGGTAAATGAAAAGATTTTGAGTGTTTACATGATAAAAAAATGATAATTGTTTGAGAAGATACATATATTTAACTTAATTTGAACATTATAACATGTATACATGATTTAAAACATCACACTGAACCAGACTCAATGGTGGACCTATATGCTCAGCTACTCAGTATTCTGGTGAAAGATGTAGGAAATTTTGGCATTCCTTTCATAGTCTTTACTCAATATGATAATCCCAAAACTGGGATGAAATCCTCCTTCCTTGGGACAAAAGCAAAATTAAGGACCACGTGGGCATCAATATGGCTTGTCTGGTCCACTCAATTAACGGGTTTTACCTCATCTGATTCCCAGCACTAATAGGGCCAAGTTGCACAGTTTGGAAGCCACTGAAAATAAAACTTAATAGCATGTTAGAGCTATAGTTGTATAAGTATGTGTGAGGAAGAGCAAATGATCAGTAAAAGGTTGAAAAGTACTAGAAACTCTACATGAATATATTTGGGTGAGTCATTTCCAATAGGAAGGCAGTATGCAAAGACTAAGTGATAAATGTTTTTCAAGTAGTCAAATCCCAGCAAGGCAAGAACAAATCGGAAATGTAGCCTAGTCAAAGGAACACAATGAAACTACAGAAACCAATCATAAAGAAATGAAAACTGAAAATGTACTTGGCACACCCAGCAAGGCATGTCCGGCCTCCAGCCCTGGAGAAAAAGCCCCTGAATGCTTCTTTTTCTTTTTCTTTCTTCTCCCAACAAGTAGAAGACAGGGCATTAATCAGAATCACACCCTGCAACATCCTGGACACCTAGCCCATGGGAAACCTCCCCTACACCAAGCTGCACTGAAATAAACAATGCCATTTCTCCCCAGCAGATGGCTACAAAGCTGCTTGCCTGCATGAAACTGCACAAGAAACAAGTGAACATCACACATCATGCATGGCTCCCCTACCAATCCCCACACCCCACACCATGCTGGGAAAATAATCCAGCACAGTCTCTAAGCAGACTGAAACACCCCCCAGCAAAACTGATAACCATAAACAGCAAACTGTAATCTAAGACCAACAATAGAGGTGGGAGTGGAACACTGAACCTGCCATGGAGAATGGTAGGGGGGCAAAAAGACGATCTCTCACACTGAATTGTCCAGGTTGGGGCAAGGAACCCAGCTCTTGGCACCAAACTAGCAGTGATCTGCCATGAAGCAACAAAGGCTGAGAGGTGGGGTGGGCCAAAAAGCCAACCACCTAGAGGAGCCACTGGCACACAGCAGAGATCAGGAGAAGCATAAAGGCAGAGAGACAGAGCTGAGCAACAAACTAACCTCCCAAAGCAGAGTAGGAGGTAAATCCTGGAACTGATCTCTGGGACAGAGAGCAGCATTCAAACCTGAATTGCCAGAGATCCAAGATGGCAACTACAGGGATGAAGCAGACAGTGTGAGCTCCATAAAGCAAAAATGTTTCTGCGACACTGGAGCCAAACTTGGCAGGAAAAAAAAAAAAAAACACCAAGAAGAAACAAAACTCCATCACCCCAAACACCCAGCTCATACGAAGCTTCTCTATACCACATTATACTGAGAAAACAGGAGGGCTCCCACGTGAAGGGATGCTGGCTCCAAGACCTGCTTGGGAGACACAGAACAACAGGTGAGCAAATAAGAGTCATGCTGTATTCCCACTGCTACCCCTGGGATAAACCATCATAGTCCCCTGGACAGACTGACCCTTTACCAGCAAAAAAAAAGCTTGGTAATAAACAAGAAACTGAAAAGGATATGCAGCAGAGGGGGAAGGCTGCTCTGAGCTCACCAGAGAAGGGGGGAGGAGCAAGGAGCTAAAGTCCACATGAACTTTCAGTAAAAAAAGCCTGGAAAAGTAGACAGCTGACAGTATGTGGGTGATAAGCCACTGCCTGAAATAGGGCAGATAGCTGTCCAAAAAGTTCATTTCCAGACCCAACCACCTAGTGAGACAACAACAGAGATACTGCTTAAATACCAACACCAGGACTGGATACTGAAGCTGTAACACCAGAACTACAAAAACTGAAATTCTATTGTTCCTGAACCTGGAACTTTTTTTTCTTTCTCTCTAAGTGCTTGTCTTGTTCACTGTTTGTTTGTCCACCATCTCTCCCTGTTGATTTCTTTGGTTCTCTATTTGTTTTTCTTTCTTTTATATTTTTTCTTTCTTTCTTTATTTCATTAGTTTTTCTATTGTACGTTAGCTAATACTAAACTAGACACAGACCAGAGACAGAAACAGCACCAAGTGGAATTATGGGAAGATGAAAAAGGGATGGAAACCATTCTCCCTCCAAAATTAAATTAGTACAGGATTCAGGGGAAATTAAGAAAACAGATACCCAGTTCCAGACCCTAGCAATACAAAAATACACCATCCCAAGGAACCCAATGAAGCCAACAAGAACACTCTGAAAGAAGTAATTCTGTAAGAAATCACTAAGAATTTCATGGAGATGTTAGTAGACAAGGCCAACCAACACATACAGGAGGCACTCAAGAAATTCCAATACAATAAAAATAAAGAATATGAGAAGACAGAAAAACAAATAAGTAAACTCATAGGAGCCCTAAATAAACACCAAAGTGAAACAGAGAACACCATAAATAGAGAGATAAATGAATTAAGGACAAAAATTGACAATATTGAAGAGGAAGTGACCCATTATATGGAAAACGTCAGAAAAAAGAATGAAACAGAAATACAAAATAAAACAGAAGGCCAATCCAGCAGACTAGAACAAGCAGAAGACAGAATCTCAGAAAATAGAGATGAAATGGAAAATAAAGGAAAAACTGAAGAACTATTACTCAAACAACACAAAACTGATCAAAGGAATATGCAAGACCTCACCAAATTCATCAAAAGACCAAACCTGAGAATTATGGGTATTGAAGAAGGAGAAGAGGTGCAAGCAAAAGGAATTTGTAATATATTCAACAAAATAATAACAGGAAATTTCCCAAATCAGGAGAAAATTATGCCCATGCAGGTACAGAAAGACTCCAGGACACCAAACAGACTTGACCAAAATAGAACTACTCCACAACATATTATCATTAAAACAATAAGCACAAAGAATAGAGAAAGAATATTGAAGACTGTAAGAGAGAAGAAACAAATAACATACAAAAGTAAAGCCATCAAAATCACAGCAGATTTCTCAATGGAAACCTTAAAAGAAGAGCATGGAGTAAGGTATTCCAAGCACTGAATGAAAATAACTGCAACCCTAGGACACTACCTAGCAAAAATATCATTCAAAGTAGATGGAGGAATAAAAGTCTTCCATGATAAGCAGAAAATAAAACATTATATGACCACCAAGCCACCACTACAAAAGATTCTTCAAGGAATTCTGCACACAGAAAGTGAAAGCATACAAAACCATGAAAGGACAGGCAGTATCAAACCACAGGAGAAGAAAAGGCAAGAAAGTGAAGAGTAACATTGGTTCAGCTGCACACAAGCTAACCCTTAAACAACAAAGACAACTAAATGACAGGAATCACCGCATACCTATCAATACTAACACTGAATGTTAACAGTCATAATTCCCCCATCAAAAGATACTGTTTGGCAAACTGGATTAAAAAGGAAAATCTAACAATTTGTTGCAACAGGAGACCTATCTCAACAACAGAAACAAGCACTGGCTTAGGGTGAAAGGCTGGAAGAAGATATATGAAGCCAATGGCCCCCGAAAATAGGCAGGAGTAGCAATACTTATCTCGGACAAAGTAGACTTCAAACCTACATTGCTCAAATGAGATAAAGAAGGCCATTCCATACTAATAAAAAGGAAAATACACCAAAAGGAAATAAAATTATCAACTTATATGCACCCAACATCAATTCATCCAATTTTCATCAAACATACTCTGAAGGACCTAAAGACATATATAAACTCCCAGATAGTGGTGGTGGGAGATTTTAATAATCCCTATCACCAATAGATAGGTTATTCAAAAAAAATCAATAAAGAAATCCTAGATCTAAATAACACCATAGATCAAGTGGACCTAGCTGATGTCTACAGAATATTTCATCCAACTTCTGCACAATAACATTCTTTTCAGCAGCCCATGGTACCTTTTCCAAAATTGATTATATCTTAGGGCACAAAGCAAGCCTCAGCAAATATAAAAAAATGGAAATAATCCCATGCATTCTGTCTGATCACAATGCATTAAAACTAGAACTCAACAACAAAAACAACAATAAAAACATGCAAACAGTTGGAAGCTGAACAACACATTGCTCAATGGTCAATGGGTCATTGATGAAATAAGAGAGGAAATTAAGTTTCCTGGAAGTTAATGAAAATGAAAACATGGCCTACCTGAACCTATGGGACACAGTAAAGGCAGTCCTAATAAGAATGTTTATAGCCATGAATGCATATATTAAAAGGACAGAAAGATCTCAAATAAATGACTTAATGGTTCATCTCAAATTCCTAGAAAAACACAAACAAGTAAATCCCAAAACAAGCAGAAGGAGCAAAATAATAAAAATAAGGGCCAAAATCAATGAAATAGTAACAAACAAACAAACAAAAAAAACCATACAAAGAATCAATGACACAAAAAGTTGGTTCTTTGAAAAAATAAATAAGATTGACAGATACCTGGCAAACCAGGAGGAAAGAAAAAACCCAAATCAGTAAAATCAGAAATGAAAAAAGAAGAGATAACAAAAAACACCACAGAAATCCAGAAAATCATCAGAGACTACTTTGAGAACCTATTTTCTGATAAATTTGAAAATCTTGAAGAAATGGAAAAAGTTCTAGCTAGACACTAGAGGTTAACCAGTCTCAGAAGACCAAAAATTGTATGTTCTCCTGCATATGTGGAGTTTGTATCTAGGGCAAATACAGCAATGTGCTTGAACTTGGGTCACATGATAAGGGGAGAGCACACACAGGAGGTATGGGGATAGGTAAGAAAGCCAAAACATGCAAGTTTTGATGTCCCCACTCCAGAGGAACTACTACAGAAACCTTAGAGCGACAGAGGTCAATTTGAGAAGGGGATCATAATCTAGAGAAAAGGTCAGTTATAGATGAATCAATTTGGGAAGTAACACATTAGTACATGGAAGCAGTGGTAGGTATCTCTCTGTATAGCTATCCTTATTTCAACCAGCAAAAACGCTTTGTCTTTCTTATTGTTGCTTATGTTTTCTCTTCAACAAAATTACAGATAAGGGCAGAACAGGCTCTGCCTGGAAGCGAGAGGGGGTGGAGAAGAGAGTGAGGGAGCAAGTTGAGTGGGGAGAAATGGCCCAAACAATGTATGCATATGTGAATAAATGAATTAAGAACAACACAGCTGCTACCTGCTGAAAACACAGCTGACCAACCTACGTGAACTGGCAGTCTTACCTCACTTCACAACTCCAACTAATCTTGTGGACAGAAGGCCCAAATACCCCTCACAAGCCAGTCACCTGGTGAGACCATCAGGGTTTCCACATGAACAACAATACCATGACTAGACCCCTAAAGAGTAACTCCAGAACTTTTATTAGCAGACTAAACATTCTGTGGTTCCTGAACCTCATATTTTTTATTGTTTTTTTCCCATCTTTCTTTTTTCTTTTTTAATTCCTGTATTATTAACTCCATCATCACTATTCTCTTATCTCAATTCTCATGCTCTTCACTCTCCCTACTCTTGTAATGCAATCCATTGTTCTCCCTCCCAACTACTCTTTCTGCCCCCTCTCATTCACTCTTTCACCTACCCCTTTTATCCTCCCTTAAACTATCACCATACTACCCCCCTACACACTCACCACTTGCTCACTAGCCTACTGTACCAACTGCACAAAACCCCAGCACCCTGCAATCCCTGACAGAAATACCCTCCATTATAACAAGCACAGTACACCTGAAAACACATAAAGGCCACAAAATCCCAACAGCCCCCATACCTCTGAGCCCACCCACCTCTTTTCTAACCCCCCTGCCTGTTTTTAGTGCCACCTTTACTAATTCTCCAAAATCTGTATGTAGCCTAATAACCATTACTCCCCAAATTCTGATTATTTATAGATATTATCATCAAGGGGTTTCTTATAGAATACATTAACATCTGGTCTGGCATTGAACCTGTGAACTTGTTATTGCTAAATTACACCTCCAGAGCAGGGCCAGATAGACCACATCAACCTAGCTAACAACCAATTCAGTCACAACATGAAAATTAAGTGAGGGAAAGAAATCAGGCAATCAAATCCACCAACTAGTCTCTCAAAAATATAGTGGCACACCACCAAATGGAGTGATGGGAAAAAGAAGAAGGAATGGAAACCACTTTTCTCAAAAAAATAATTTAATACAGGATTCAGTGGGAAATGAAGAAAATGGATACCCAGCTCTGGACTTCAATGAAACAACAATAAATGCAATTAAGGAATTCAGTGATGCCCACAAATAAAAATCCTCAAAGAAGAAATCTCTGAGAAATTCATGAAGAAGGTATCAGACATGGTTAACCAGAATATAAAGATGGACTCAAGAAATTTCAAAACACACAAAATAAAGAACAAGATATGACAAAGAAACAAATAAAGGAACTCAGAGAGGCTCTCAACAAACATCAAAATAAAACAAAGGACACAAAAAAAACCTTAAAGCACAGTGAAAGGCCACTACAGCAGACTAGAAAAAGTGGAAGACAGAATCTCAGAAGTCAAATTAAAGAAAAAAAAAAAAGAAATCTTAGACAAACAACTCAAGAGCTGTGAAAAGAATATGCAAGAACTCGGCAACTCCATTAAAAGACCAAATCTGAGAATCATGGGCATTGAAGAAGGAGAAAAGGGGTAAAAAAAGGGATATGCAGCATAGTCAATAAAATAGTAACAGAAAATTTCCCAAATCTCAAGATAGATTTGCCCATTTAGGTACATGAAGCTCCATGACACCAAACAGACATGACCAAAATAGAACCTTCCCATGGCATATTATTACTAAAACAACAAGCATAGAGAACAGGGAAAGAATATTAAAGTCTGTAAGAGAGAAAAAATGAATAATATATGAAAGTAAACTCATTAAAATAACAGCAGAATATTCAATGGAAACCTGAAAAGCAAGAAGGGCATAGATTAAGGTATTTAACAGAACCATGAGAGGATGGGGAGCATGAAACCACAGGAAAAGAAAAGACTAGCAATCAGACTGCACACAATCAAATCTATAAACAACAAAAACAACCAAATGGCAGAAATTATCACATACCTTAACACTGAATGTTAAGGTACTCAACTTCCCCATCAAAAGACACCTTTTGGCAAACCTGATTAAAAAGGGAGATCTGAAAATCTGTTGTGTACAAGAGACAAATCTTATTGACAGAAATAAACACTGGCTTATGGTGAAAACCTGGAAGATTTACCAAGCCAATGGTCCCTGAAAACAGACAAGAGTAGAAATACTTATCTCAGACAAAGTAGACTTCAAACTTACGTTGATCAAATGAGATTAAAAAAGGACACTTCATATTAATAAAAGGTACAACAAATCAAAAGGAAATAACAACTATCAACCTATGTGTACCAATGTCATTCACCCAATTTCATTAAACATACACTAAAGGACTTAAAAGCACACAGAGACTCCAACACTGTGGTAGTGGGAGACTTTAATACCCCTCTGTCACCAATGTAGTTCATCCAAACAAAAAATCAACAAAAAAACCCTAGAACTAAATGATACCATAAATCAAATGGACCTAACTGATATCTACAGAATATTTCATCCAACAACAGCACAATGTACATTCTTTTCAGCAGCCCATGGAATGTTCTCCAAAATAGATCATATCATAGGACACAAAGCAAGCTTCAGCAAATATAAGAAAATAGAAATAACCCCCTGCATTCTTTCTGATCACAATAGAACTCAGGAACAATAACAAGAGCAGAAAACATGCAAATAATTGGAGGCTGAATAATACATTGCTCAATGATCAGTGGGTCATTGAAATAAAAAAGAAAATATAAAGTTTCCTGGAATTTAATGAAAATGAAAAGACCATCCTACCAGAAATTATGGGATGCAGCAAAGACAGTCTTAAGAGGAAAATTTATAGCCATGAGTGTATATATTAAAAGGACAAAAAGATCTCAAATAAACAACCTAATGCTACATTTTAGAGTCCTATACAAACACAAACAAGCAAAACACAAACAAGCAGAGGGAGATAAATAATAAAATAAAGGCCAAAATTAATGAAATAGAGACCGAACAAACCATACAAAGAATCAATGAAACAAAAAAAACTGGTTCTTTCAAAACATAAGAAAGATTGACAACCCCCTTGCAAATCTGACTAAAATGAAGAGGGAAAAGACCAAGTAAGTAAAATCAGAAACAAAAAAAGAGGAGGTAACAAAAAACACCATGGAAATCTAGGGAATAACCAGAGAGTACTTTGAGAAACTATATTCCAATAAATTGGAAAATCTTGAAGAAATGGACAAAGTTCTAGATACTTATGACCAACCAAAACTGAACCAAGATGATACTAACCACCTAAACAGATATATAATATGTAATGAAATTGAAGCAGCAATAGTCTCCCAAAAAAGAAAAGTCCAGGACCTGATGGATTCTCAGCTGAATTCTACCAGACTTTCAAAGATAAAATAATACCAACACTCTTTAAACATTTCCATGAAATAGAAAGGGAAGGAACACTGCCCAACGCATTCTATGAAGCCAATATTGGAATCATCACAAAACTGGACAAAGACATATCCAAACAGGAGAACTATAGGTCAATCTCCTTAATGGACATCAATGCAAGTTTCCTCAATAAAATAATGGCAAACTGTATCCAACAAGATATCAGAAAGATCATTCACCACAACCAAGTTGGCTTTATCCCAGGGATTCAGGGATGGTTCAACATATGCAAATCAATAAATGTAATACACAAAATTAATAGAAGCAAAGACAAAAACCACATGATCACCTGAATAGATGCAGAAAAATCATTTGATAAGATTTAACACCACTTCATGATAAAAGCACTAAGAAAATTAGGAGTAGAAGGAATGTGCCTCAACATTATAAAAGTTGTATGTGACAAACCTATAGCCAACATCATACTTAATAGGGAATGACTGAAGCCATTTCCCCTAAAATCAGGAATGAGACAAGGGTGCCCACTCTCCCCACACCTATTCAATTCCTGGATAGGCGTGGCATTCTTATTCAGAGCAATAAGACAAGAAGAAGAAATAAAAGGAATACAAATACGTAAAGAAATAGTCAAAATCTCTGTATTTGTATACAACATGATCTTATACTGTGAAGACTTGAAAAACTCCACACAAAAGCTTCTAGACACCATAAACAGCTCCAGCAATGTAGCAGGATACAAAATCAACTTACAAAGATCAGTAGCCTTTCTATACACCCACCAACAATAAACAAATTGTGAAAGAATATAGGAAAACAATTCCATTTACAATGGCCACAAAAAAAATCAAATACCTAGAAGTAAACTTAACAAAGGATGCAAATGATCTCTACATGGAGAACTACAAACCACTGAGGAAAGAGATCAAGGAAGACTACAGAAGATGGAAAGATCTCCCACACTAATAGATTAGCAGAATCAACATAGTAATAATGGCTATACTACCAGATGCAATCTACACATTCAATGCAGTACCCATCAAAATTCCAATGACATTCATCACAGAGACTGAAAAATCTACCCTAAAGTTCACTTGGAAGCACAAAAAACCAAGAATAGCCAAGGCAATGCCGTAGGTGTCACAATACCCAACTTCAAATTATACTTCAGAATCATAGCAATAAAAACAGCATGGACTAGCACAAAAACAGATATGAAGACCAGTGGTACAGAACATAAGACCCAGATGTGAATACAAAAAGCTATGCCCATCTTATTTTTGACAAAGATACCAAAAACATATGACTGAGAAAAGACAGCCTCTTCAACAAACGTTGTGGGAAAAGTTCCTATCTGCTTGCAGAAAACTGAAACTAGATCCATGCTTGTTGCCCACTGCTGGTATCAGCTCAAAGTGGATTAAGGACCTTAATATCAGACTCAAAACCTGCAGTTAGTATATGAAAGAGCAGGAAATACCCTGGAAACAATTGATATAGGCAAAGACTTCCTCAGTAGAACTCCAGCAGCCGAGCAACTAAGAGAAAGGGTGAACAGATGTGACCACATGAAATTACAAAGCTTCTGCACAACAAAAGAAATGGTCTCTAAATTGAAGAGGTGACCCACAGAGTGGGAGAAAATATTTGCTAGTTATACATAAGACAAAGCACTAATAAATAGAACATACAGAGAGCTCAAAAAAACTAAACTTCCCAAAAATCAATGAAACAATAAAGAAGTGGGCAACTGAACCAAACAAAACTTTTTTGAAGGAAGAAGTCCAAATGGCCAAGAAGGATATGAAAAAAATGCTCACTATCCCTGGTTATAAAGGAAATGCAAATCAAAACCACACTAAGATTCCACCCCTGTTAGAATAGCTATCATCAAGAACACCACCAACATGTGTGGTTTGCTCCCTGTAAAGTAATCTTAAATTGGCAGAGACCACTATGGGAATGGGACCCATCAGGAAGTAGCTAAAAGGTCTGGTACAAACAATCCATTGTGGGCTGCGATACACAAGTGCATGGAAGCAACACTAGGAATCTCTCTGTATAGCTATCTGTATCTCAAAATAACAAAAACGTTATGTCTGTCTTATTATCTCTTATGTTTTCTCTTCAAGATAATCAGAGAAGAAAATGGTGGAACAGGTTCTGCCCAGAAAGGGAGCTGGGAGGGACAGGTGGCACAAACTGTATATGCACATATAAGTAAAAGTAAAAATGATAGAATAAAAGGAGAAAAGCAAAAAAATTTCCCAACCCCCCCCAAAAAATAAATAAAAGCAAAGTATTTAAAATAGCTGTTAAAAAGATGTTGAGTGAGCTAAATGATAATACAGACAGAAAAAATTATTTATGAACAAAATGAAAGTATCAACAAGACATAGAAATTATTTTGTAAAAAGCCACACAAAAATTTGTCATTTAAAAATACAATAATTGAATTAAAAGAAATATTAGAAAGGTCAAGGAGCAGAAAGAATTAGCAAACCTGAGAACGTCACTCGAAATCATCAAATTAGAGGAGTGAAAACAAAATTAGAATTAAAGAGACTAAACGAAAATCAATGTATATTACAGAAAGAAATAAGGCAAGGAAGAAGGAAGGAAGGAAGGGATGGAGGGAAGAAGGGAGGAAGGAAGGAGGGAGAGAGGAAGGAAAGAAGGACAGAAAGAAGGAAGGAAGGAAAGAAAGAAGGAAAGAAGAAAGGAAGGAAGGAAGAGAGAGAGGAAAGAAAGGGAGAGAGGGAAGGGGAAGAGAGGGAGGGAGAAAGGGAGGAAGGAAGGAAGGAAAAATAATTAGAGGAAATAATTGACAACTTTTAAAATCTGAGGGAAAATGGACATACAGATTCAAGATGTTCAAAGAACTCCAAGTAAAACGAAGACAAATAACCACATAAAAATACATTATAATCAAACTGTCTTAAGTAAAAACCAAAAGGACAACTTTGAAAAGCAAGAAGACAAAAATGATTCACCATATTCAAGAGAACATCAATTAGACAATCAGCACATTGCTCAATATAATCTTTGCAGGCTAGAAGGGTGTAGAATGATATATTCAAATGCTGAAAAAAGTGAACTAAGAATACTGTATCTGATGAAATCATACCTCAAAAATGAGGGAGAAATTAAGAATTTCCCTAATGAAAAATGTCAAGGAAGTTTATAACCATTAAACCTTCTCTACAAAATTGCAAAAAGGAGTTTTCAAGTTGTATTGAAAACACAGTACACAGCAACACAAAATGTTATGAAAATAGATGTTCTCCAGTAATGTTAAATATATGGACAAATATAAAACCTTATACCATTGTAATTTTGTTCCATTCAATTTAATTGACAAAAGCATAATCTGTAGATCTATGTTAAGGATTGCACAATATATAAAATTGCAATTTGTGCAATTAATATCCTAGAGGGTTTGGAAATGTAAAGATTAGTTTTTCTACATGATTGAAATTAAGTTGCAATCAGTTTAAAATACAATATTATAACTTCAAAATGTTTCCTGTAGAGATGGTGTGTTGTTTAATCTTGATTGCCAACGTATTGGATGAGTAACACCTAGAGAGATTAGGAAAGGGCACTCCTGAGTGTCTGTGAAGGCTTTCTAGAGAACATTGATATTTGGAGCAGCCACTAAAAGAGAAAGAACTCCAATGAATGTGAGCAGATTGTCCAGTAGGCTGGGTGCCCTTATGGAAGGAGAAAGACAGCCAGCATGTGCAAGCTTCAGAACAAGTGCATATATTGCTGATGTCTATGGACATCAGACTCCATCTTCTTCAGCCTTTCAACATGAAATCACACCAGCCACCCACCAAGAAGCTTCTGGGTCTTAAGCCTAAAATGGACCTCCACCATTTGTCCACCTTGCTACGATGCTTTTTATTTTTTGGGTTACTGGGTTCTCTAGCTCTCCAGTGTGCAGACACCATTCTTGGATTATCCAGCCACCAGTTATGTCATCCAACCTAATAAATCCACTTGAATAATTAGAATATATTCATATCTTATTGGTTTGTTTCTCTATAGAACCTACAATAGATAGTCCCTGATTTATGATTGTATGAGTTAGAATTTTTGACTTTATGATTGTGTGAAAGTGATATGCATAAAGTAGAAAAGATACTTTAAATTTTGAACTTTAATTTTTTTTCTGTGCTAGCAATATGTCAGATAATGCTTGGTAGTAAGCTGCAGCTTCTAGTCAACTATACAATCATAATCATGAGAACAAACAATATAGTGTATTGTGTTACTAAGCTCTTATGCTCCAGGTTATGCATATTCAATACATTTTTGACATATTTTCACCTTAAGATGAGTTTATCAGGACATAACACTATTGTAAATTAAAGAATATCTTTAAGTGCAATAGTGACCACAAATAACTATAGAATATATGCATAAAAGGAAATAACTGGATCAAGTCTACCACTATTAAAAATCAACACAGAGCAAAGGAAGAAATTTAAATAGCAAATAAAGGACAAAAGCTATAAAACACACAGAAAACAATTGCCAAGATAAGTTGGTAGTGAGTTCTTCATCAGTAATTTAAATGTGTGATGGTTAATCTTATTTGTTACCTTGATTAAATTGAGAAATGCCTACAAGACTATTGTAAAGCACACCTCTTATGTTAACCTGTTATGGTGTTTCCAGAGATAATTAGATCACCAGAACTCTGAATTAGTGAATTGATTAATTTCTTAGTGGATTCATAATATAATGGAATTATTGGGAGGTGCTTACATATAGAAGATGAGGCCCCAGCATGTCACTGGGGGTATGACTTTGGAGTCTTACATGAGCTCTGAAATCTTCCCATGTTCTCTTTTCTCTGCTTCCTGGCTGCCATGTTGTAAACTACTCTGCTCAGCCAAGTCCTCCTTGCCATGATGGACAGCACCCTCTGAAACTGTGATCCAAAACAAGTAATTCCCCTTTTATGTCCTCAAATATTTTGGTCACAATCATGCAAAAGTAACTTATGAGGTAAGTGAAATAAACTCCATAAATAAATTAATAGATTTGCTTATAAATTTTAAAGGAAGATTAGGCTATCTGATCCATGCTGTCTGTATAATATTCACTTTATATCTAAAGAAAGGCATAAGCTGAAAATGATAACATAGAAAATACATTCCATGCAAATAGTAACCAGAGGAGAGCATGAGAGGCTTTACTGATATCAGACAAAATAGACTTTGAATTAAAAATGGTAACAAAATAATTGAGGACATAATGTAGTGATAAAATTGTCAAGTTACTAAGAAATGGAAGCAATTGTAAATATATAGACATATGGAACCTCACAGTTCTGGAATATATGAAGAAAATTTTTACAATATTGAAGGGAGAAATAGTAACATCATAGTAGTAAAGAAATTCAGTAATCTATTCTCAAGAAGAGATAGAACCAACAGAAGATAAATTGGAAGTTGGATAAATTGGATTGGAAGAAAGTTGTAGACCAAATGTACTTTGCAGACCTATATGTAACACCTAACAACAGCACACTATATACTATTCTCAAGTACACAAAGAAAATTCAGCAGGATAGTCCATATATTAATCCATAAAATGTATTAAACATCCAACAAGATTTTATTGATACATAGTATTTGTCCCAATCACTTTAAAATGAAAGTAGACATCAATAGCACAAAGAAAACCAGAAAATTCACAAATATGTAGAAATTAAATAACACATTTTTAACAAAACAATGCATCAAAGAAGTCATAAAGCAAATCATAAAATACTTTGAGGTAAATGAAAATGAAAATACAGCATACTAAAAGTTATAGAGTCCAGCAAAAACATTTCTAAGAGGGAATTTTATATCATCAAATATATGCACATTAAAATTTATGAAATAGAGGGTTCCAAGATGGTGGCTAGAAAGAGGAAGCAGAAAGCATGCCTCCTAAAGTAAAATCTTGGAGAGAGGCTGGAGATACACCTTAGAGAAAAAACCACCCAGAAGAGGCAAAACTTTGACACCTCCTCACCACCAGCCCATGCATAACATTCCCACTCCATGTTAAATGGTGAAACTAGGAGGGCTCCCACGCTGCAGTCAGACGCCAGTGCCCAGACCACTTGGAAATAAGCAGACCACAAGGTGAGCTAAGTGGCACACGGTACTCCCACAGACAACCCTGGGCCAGATCAGCATAGCTCCCTGGACAGACTGACCCCCACCCAGGGAAAAAAGAAAAAAAAACAACTGAATAAAAAGCAATAACAACAAAAAAAGCTAATAGTAAAGATGGCGAGGTGCCCTGAGCTCTGAAGGGGGGAGGGGAAATCCCTCCTGGAACTAAAAATATACAAGCCAGCCAGAGAAGGCAGGAGCAGTGGCACACTCCCAGCAACGAGAAGCAGGAAAGCTTGTAAAAGTGGCAGTGGAAGGAAAACACCACAGGAGAGGAGGGAAGGCCCACTTCCCACGTGAACTGTGAATAACCACACTAGCCTGAGAAAGTGGGTGCAGTGTCACCTCCCCCAGTGTGCTTGGAAAGAGGAAAGCTTGTAGCAGTGGCGGTCATGCCTAGGAGAACTCTAAGTAACAAAGCCTAAGGGGTTAGGTGAGTGTTAAACTCACTCCTGAGATCTGCATAAATAAAGCCTCCAGCAACAGCAGGCTGACAGCAGTGGACAAGTGAGCCAAAGCCTCAGATAGATATTCACAGAACTGTCTCCAGATTCTTTTTTTTTCTCCCTACCTTTGATGAGACAACAACTGAACTACACCTGCATGCTGAAAAACTTACTGAAACTGTATTGCATTTGAACTTGGGACAGTTTTTGGGGTTTTCTTTTGTGTGTGTTGTTTTGTTTTGTTTGGTTTGGTTTTGGTTTTTTCCTCTTTGATGAGACAATGAAAGAACTACTTCTGAGACATCATCTCCAGGATTGGAGGCTAAGTCACTAATGCCAAAATTATTAAGACTGAAACTTTATTGCACTTGAACTTGGAGATTTTTTAAATTATTTTTAATTTTTTTTCTCAATCCTCTTTCTGTCTCTCTAATGCCTGTTCAGCTTACTGTTCATTAGTACACTATCTCTCCCTGTTTATATCTTTGAAATTTTTGTTTTGGGGTTTTTGTTTGTTTATTGGTTTTTCCCTCTTTCTTTAACTTCTTGGCTTACCCTCTCCTCTCACCCTTCCATTCTAAATATCACCATTGTTATTATTACAAGCTAGAAATACTTAATTGCACACAGTACAGGGACAATAACAACACCAAGGGCAATGATGGGAAGACAGAAAAAACAGGGAAACCAGGTTCCCCACAGCAACCTCACCCCTGTTAGAATAGCCATCATCAGCAACACCACCAACAACAGGTGTTGGCGAGGATGCGGGGAAAAAGGAACCCTCTTACACTGTTGGTGGGAATGTAGACTAGTACAACCACTCTGGAAAAAAATTTGGAGGAAACTTAAAAAGCTGGACATCGATCTACCATTTGATCCAGCAATACCACTCTTGGGGATATACCCAAAAGACTGTTACTCCAGAGGCACCTGCACATCCATGTTTATTGCGGCACTATTCACAATAGCCATGTTATGGAAACAGCCAAGATGCCCCACCACTGATGAATGGATTAAGAAAATGTGGTATCTATACACAATGGAATTTTATGCAGCCATGAAGAAGAACGAAATGTTATCATTCGCTGGTAAATGGATGGAATTGGAGAACATCATTCTGAGTGAGGTTAGCCTGGCTCAAAAAACCAAAAATCGTATGTTCTCCCTCATATGTGGACATTAGCTCAAGGGCAAACACAACAAGGGGATTGGACTATGAGCACATGATAAAAGCGAGAGCACACAAGGGAGGGGTGAGGATAGGTAAGACACCTAAAAAACTAGTTAGCATTTGTTGCCCTTAATGCAGAGAAACTAAAGCAGATACCTTAAAGCAACTGAGGCCAATAGGAAAAGGGGAACAGGTACTAGAGAAAAGGTTAGATCAAAAAGAATTAACCTAGAAGGTAACACCCACGCACAGGAAATCAATGTGAGTCAATGCCCTGTATAGCTATCCTTATCTCAACCAGCAAAAACCCTTGTTCCTTCCTATTATTGCCTATACTCTCTCTACAACAAAATTAGAAATAAGGGCAAAATAGTTTCTGCTGGGTATTGAGGGGAGGAGAGGGAGGGGGCAGAGTGGGTGGTAAGGGAGGGGGTGGGGGCAGGGGGGAGAAATGAACCAAGCCTTGTATGCACATATGAATAATAAAAGAAAAATGAAAAAAAAATGGATCAAGGACCTTAATATCAGACCCAAAACTTTGAAGCTAGTACAGAAAAGAGCAGGGAATGCTCTGGAAGCAATAGGTATAGGCAAGGACTTCCTCAATAGAACCCCACCAGCTCAAAAACTAAGAGAAAGGATGGACAAATGGGACTACATGAAATTAAAAATCTTTTGCACAACAAAAGAAATGTCTCTAAACTGAAGAGAACACACACAGAGTGGGAAAAATATTTGCTAGCTACATAGCAGACAAAGGACTGATAATTAAAATATACAGGGAGCTCAAAAAAACTAACCCCCACCAAGTAAATGAACAAATAAAGAAATGGGGAACTGAACTAAACAGAACTTTTTCAAAAGATGAAATTCAAATGGCCAAAAAACACATGAAAAAATTCTCACCATCTCTGGCCATAAAGGAAATGCAAATCAAAACCCCTCTAAAATTCCAGCTCACCCCTGTTAGAATAGCTACTTTCAAAAATACCAACAACAAATGTTGGCAAGGATGTGGGGAAAAAGGAACCCTCATACATTGCTGGTGGGAATGCAAGCTAGTACAACCACTCTGGAAAACAATATGGAGGCTTCTTAAAAAATTAAACATAGATCTGCCATATGATCCACCAACCCCACTCCCAGGGATATACCCAAGGAATGCAACTCAGGTTACTCCAGAGGCACCTGCACACCCATGTTTATTGCAGCACTATTCACAATAGCCAAGTTATGGAAATCAAGATGCCCCACTACTGATGAATGGATTACAAAAATGTGGTATTTATACACAATGTAATTTTACTCAGTCATGAAGAAGAATGAAATCTTATCATTCCCAATTAAATGGATGGAACTGGAGAACATAATTTTAAGTGAAATCAGCCAGGCTCAAAAGGTGAAAAATCATATTTTCTCCCTCATATGTGGACTTTAGACCTAAAACAAATGCAGTAATATTGGGCATAGGTCACACGCTAAAGGGAGAAGACATACATGAGAAATAGGAAAAGGAGGAAACCCAAAACTTGTGTTTGATGTGTCCACTGTAGAGGAGTTACTATAGTAACCTTAAAACGACAGACGTCACTATGGGAAGGTGACTGGGAAGTAGTGAAGAGGTCTAGTAGAGATGAATCAATTCAGGTTGTAATACACATGTGCATGGAAGCAATGCTAAGAACCTCTCTGTATAGTTATTTTTATGTCAAAGTAGCAAAAATGTTATGTCTTTCTTATAATTGCTTATCTTCTCTTCAACAAAATTGGAAAAGAGGGCAGAACAGGTTCTGCCTGGAAGCAAGGGGGTAGGAGGGAGAAGGAGGGGGTAGGGAGTGGGCGGGGGGGCGCAGAGGGGAGAAATGGCCCATAGAATGTATGCACATATGAATAAATTTTTTAAAATAATTAAATAAAAAAAAAATAAAAAAAAGGAACCAAAGGGAAATGAAGATACTCAGATCCAGACTCCAATAAAATGAAGAAAACTATGCCAAAGAACCCAATGAACCCCACAAGAACAATCTAAAAGAAGAAATACTACAGGTAATCAATGAGAATTATATAGAGATGATACTTGATATTGTCAACCAAAATGTACAGGAGACACTAAAGAAATTCCA
Source organism: Castor canadensis (assembly GCF_047511655.1). Taxonomy (NCBI): domain Eukaryota; kingdom Metazoa; phylum Chordata; class Mammalia; order Rodentia; family Castoridae; genus Castor; species Castor canadensis. The sequence goes on from NC_133405.1 coordinate 11,010,493, forward strand.
TGACAACAAAAATAGAGAATTTGAAAAAGCACAAGAGGAAATAAAGGAAACCAAAGAAACACTGTATAAACACCAAAGTGAAACAAAGATCACAATTAATAAAGAGATAAATGAACTCCGAGCAAAAATAGACAACATTAAAGAGGAAAGAGCCAGGATATGGAAAACCTCAGAAAAAAGAATGAAACAGAATTGTGAAACAAAATGGAAGGCTAATCCAGCTGAATAGAACAAACAGAAGACAGAATCTCAGAAATTGAAGATGAAGTGGCAATTAAAGGAAAAACTGAAAAATTATTAGTAAAACAACTCAAGAACTATGAAAAGAAAATGCAAGAACTCACAGACTCCATCAAAAGAACAAACCTGAGAATCATGGGCATTGAAGAAGGAGAAGAGGTGCAAGCGAAGGGAATGGGTAATATATTCAATGAAACAATAACAGAAAATTTTCCAAATCTAGAGAAATCTATTCCTATACAGATGAAAGAGGCCTCCAGAACACAAAAGACCAGACCAAAATAGATCTACCCCATGGCATATTATCATTAAAACAACAAATACTGAGACCTGAGAAACAATATGGAAGGCTATAAGAGAGAAAAAACAAACAACATACAAAGGTAAACCCATCAAAATCACAGCAGACTTCTCAACAGAAACATTAAAAGCAAGAAGAGCTTGGGGTGAAGTCTTCCAGGCACTGAATGAAAATAAATTCAACCCTAGGATACTTTACCAAGCAAAACTATCATTCAAAATAGATGGAGCAATAAAAGTCTTCCATGATAAGCAGAAACTAAAACAATATGTGACCACAAAGCCACCACTACAGAAGATTCTTCAAGGGATTCTGAACACGGAAAGTGAAAACCAACATAACCATGAAAGGGCAGACAGCCCGAAACTACAGGAAAAGTAAAAGCAAGAAAGTAGAGAGTAACTTCAACTTAGGGACAAACAATCAAACCTTCAAACAACTAAGACAACTAAATGACAGGAATCACCACATACCTATCAGAACTAACACTTAATGTTAAAGGATTTAATTCCCCCCTCAAAAGGCACTGTTGGACAAATTGGATTAAAAAGGAAGATCCAACAATTTGTTGCTTACAAGAGACCCATCTCACCGACAGAAATAAGCATAGGCTTATGATGAAAGGCTGGAAGAAGATTTACCAAGCCAATGGCCCCCAAAAACAGGCAGGAGTAGCAATACTTATCTCTGACAAAGTAGACTTCAAACCTACATTGATCAAACGAGATAAAGAAGGACATTCTATACTAATAACAGGGGAAATAGACCAAAAGGAAATAACAATTATCAACCTATATGCACCCAATGTCAATGCACGCAATTTCATCAAACATACCCTGAAAAACCTAAAAGCATATATTAACTGCAACACAGTGGTTGTGGGAGAGTTTACCACCTCATTATCATGAATAGATAGGTCAGCCAAACCAAAACTCTATAAAGAAATCCAAGATCTAAAATATACAATAGATCAAATGGACCTACTTTTTGTCTACAGGACAATTCATCCAACTTCTACACAATATATATTCTTCTCAGCAGCCCATGGAACCTTCTCCAAAACAGATCGTATCATAGGGCACAAAGCAAGCCTACACAAATATGAGAAAATAGAAATTATACCATGCATTTTATCTGACCACAAAAGAATAAATCTAGAACTCAACAACAAAAGTAAAGATAAAAAACATGCAAACAACTGGAAACTGAATAACTCATTGCTTAATGAACAATGGGTCATTGATGAAAGAAAAGAGGAAATTAAAAAGTTCCTGGAAGTCAATGAAAATGAAACCACAACCTACTGGAACCTATGGGACACAGCAAAGGCAGTCCTGAAAGGAAAGATTATAGCCATGAGTGCACATATTAAAAAGACTGAAAGATCCCAAATCAATGACCTAATGATATATCTCAAACTCCTAGAAAAACCAGAACAAGCAAGTCCCAAAACAAATAGAAGGAGAGAAATAATAAAAATAAGAGCTGAAATCAATGAAATAAAAACCAAAACAACCATACAAAGAATTAATGAAACAAAAAGTTGGTTCTTTGAAAAAATAAACAAGATCGACAGACCCATGGCAAACATGACTAAAATGAGGAGAGAAAAATCCCAAATTAGTAGAATCAGGAATGCAAAAGGGGAAATAACAAGAAACACCATGGAAGTCCAGGAAATCATCAGAGACTACTTTGAGAACCTATATTCAAATAAATTCAAAAATCTTAAAGAAATGGACAGATTTCTAGGTACATATGATCAACCAAAACTGAACCAAGAGGAAATTAATCACATGAATAGATCTATAACACAAAATGAAATTGAAGCAGCAATCAAGAGTCTCAACAAAAAGAAAAGTCCAGGACCTGATGGATTCTCTGCTGAATTCTATCAGACCTTTAAAGAAGAACTGATACCAACCCTCCTTAAACTGTTCCATGAAATAGAAAGGGAAGGAAAACTGCCAAACACATTTTATGAAGCCAGTATTACACTTATCCCAAAACCAGGCAAAGACAACTCCAAAAAGGAGAACTATAGGCCAATCTCCTTAATGAACATTGATGCAAAAATCCTCAATATAATAATGGCAAACCGAATTCAACAACACATCAAAAAGATCATTCATGACGACCAAGTAGGCTTCATCCCAGGAATGCAGGGGTGTTTCAAAACATGAAAATCAATAAATGTAATAAACAAAATTAACAGAAGCAAGGACAAAAACCACTTGATCATCTCAATAGATGAAGAAAAAGCCTTTGATAAGATCCAACACCATTTCATGATAAAAGCTCTAAGAAAACTAGGAATAGAAGGAAAGTACCTCAGCATTATAAAAGCTATATACGACAAACCTACAGCCAGCATTATATTTAATGGAGAAAAACTGAAAACATTCCCTCTAAAATCAGGAACTAGACAAGGATGCCCACTATCTCCACTGCTATTCAACATTGTACTAGAATACCTAGCCAGAGCAATTAGGCAAGAAGAAGGACTAAAACGAATACAAATAGGTAAAGAAACTGTCAAAATATCCCTATTTGCAGATGATATGATCCTACACCTTAAAGACCCAAAAAAATCTACTCAAAAGCTCCTAGACACCATCATCAGCTATACCAAGGTAGCAGGATATAAAATCAACATAGAAAAATCGTTAGCATTTCTATACACTAATAATGAACAAACTGAGAATGAATATATGAAAACAATTCCATTTACAATAGCCTCAAAAAAAATCAAATACCTAGGTGTAAACCTAACAACGCATGTGAATGACCTCTACAAGGAAAAGTATAAACTTCTGAAGAAAGAGATTGAGGAAGACTATAGAAAGTGGAGAGATCTCCCATGCTCATGGATTGGTAGAATCAACATAGTAAAAATGCCTATACTACCAAAAGTAATGTACTTTTAATGCAATTCCCATCAAAATTCCAATGACATTCATTAAAGAACTTGAAAAATCTACTGTTAAATTCATATGGAAACACCAGAGGCCACGAATAGCCAAGGCAATACTCAGTCAAAAGAACTATGCTGGAGGTATCACAATACCCAATTTCAAACTATATTACAAAGCAATAACAATAAAAACAGCATGGTACTGGCACAAAAACAGACATGAAGACCAGTGGAACAGAATAGAGGATCCAGATATGAAGCCACACTACTATAGCCAACTTGTCTTTGACAAAGGCTCTAAAAATATACGATGGAGAAAAGACAGCCTCTTCAACAAAAACTGCTGGAAAACTGGTTAGCAGTCTGCAAAAAACTGAAACTAGATCCATATTTATCACCCTATACCAATATTAACTCAAAATGGATCAAGGATCTTAATATCAGACCCCAAACTCTAAAGTTGGTACAGGAAAGAGTAGGTAATACTCTGGAACTAATAGGTATAGGCAAGGACTTTCTCAATGGAACCCAAGCAGCACAGCAACTAAGAGATAGCATAGATAAATGGGACTTCACAAAACTAAAAAGCTTCTGCTCAAAGGAAGAAATGGTCTCTAAACTGAAGAGAACACCCACAGAGTGGGAGAAAATATTTGCCAGCTACAGATCAGACAAAGGACTGATAACCAGAATATATAGGGAACTTAAAAAACTAAATTCTCCCAAAATTAATGAACCAATAAAGAAATGGGCCAGTGAACTAAACAGAACTTTCTCAAAAGAAGAAATTCAAATGGCCAAAAAACATATGAAAACATGCTCATCATCTCTAGCAATAAAGGAAATGCAATTTAAAACTACTGACAAATGAATCAAGAAAATGTGGTATTTATACACAATGGAATTTTATGCAGCCATGAAGAAGAACGAAATGTTATCATTCGCTGATAAATGATTGGAATTGGAGAACATCATTCTGAGTGAGGTTAGCTTGGCCCAAAAGACTAAAAATGATATATTCTCCCTCATATGCAGATATTAGATCAAGGGCAAACACAACAAGAGTATTGGACTTTGATTACATGATAAAAGCGAGAGCACACAAGGGAGGTATGAGGCTAGGTAAGACACCTAAAAAACTAGATAGCATAAAATTTAAGAAATGTCTTAAATCTAGTACCTAACATTATACCTCAAGCTATTAGTAAAAGATGACAAGTGAAATAGTGAAGAGAAAAATTTCTTCCTATTCAATATCACTGAGTAATGTAAAAAGGAAATTAAACCTGTTTTTGATTTACTAGAGTTTCAAAAATGTAAATAATCAAGAACAAATGTAAACAAGCTGAAATGCAAATCAAAACCACAAAATATCATCCCACAGCCATTAAGATGGTCACTACTAATAGCCCCAGAAAATAAAAAGCACCTTAAAAAATGTGGAGAACTATCAATACTTATGCACTGTTGAAGGGGTGATAGAATTGCAAAGGAAAATCATTCAACATTGTGGAAATAGTATGTTGGTTCATGGAGAAATGGAATATAGAATTATCATACAATTCAGCAATTTCACATGTGAGTATATAATTTGAAGAGTTAAAATCAGGGTCTCAAAGAGATATCTGCACAGTTGTGTTTGTAAAAGTACTATTCACAATATCCAATAGGTGAAAGCAATGCAAACACCCGTTCTTATTATACAAAAATGAATAAACAAAATATGCCATGCACGTGTAATGGAGCATTGATCAGCCTTAAAAATGTAGCAGGGTTGAACCATGATGGCATTATGCAAAAATGGAATAATCTACTCACAAAATCCGATTGTTATAAAATTCCACTTCTATGAGATATCTGAAGGAATGAACTTCATAGAAACAAAAGGTGGAATGGTAATTATCAGGGACTGGAGGAAGGAAGGGGGAAAGAATTGTTTAATGGTGTCTTTGTCAGTTTTTATTGTTGTTGCTGTTACAAATATGTGAGAGAAACAACTCAAGGGAGGAAAGATTTATTTTGGCTCACAGTTTCAGAGGTTTCAGTACATGGTTGGCTGGCTCTGATATTTCTGGGCCATGGTAATAGAGAACATCATGGTGAAAGGGTTTGGCAGAGCAAAGTTTTTTACTTCATGGCAGCCAGGAAGTAGAGAGAGAGAGAGAAACTGTTCTAGCAGGTTAACTCCTTCTTTCTCTTCCTTCTTCCCTCTTTTGTTTGATACAGACTCTGAGCCTTTAAAACATTCAGAACAGGTCTTCTCCCTTAGTTAATATTCTGTGTAAAAGTCTTCACAAACAGATCCAGTGTGATTCACTAAGCTAGATATTTCTCAACTCAAGTTGACAAGATAATCCATCACAAATGGGTATAGCTTTAAGATTTGAAAGACAAAAAAGTTTTGGAAGTCTATTTCAAAAGAAAATGAATACATTTAAAATTATAGGTCTGTCCACTTGAAAGTGGATAGATGGTAAATTGTTGTCATGTAATTTTTTTGCCACAATGAAAAGAAATAAAATTAATAATACAGCTAAACAATATTATTATTGTGTGATCTGGCTGTAGCAGAAAATAACTATCTCTTAAAAGGCGTATCTAGAAGGAAGCTAAGAAAAGGATTTTTCATGATTGTATGGATAGAGTTAATGTAAGTGCTCACCATACATGTTAATGAAGCCTCCTGGAGTAATATTAGGAAAATATTTTTCTCCCTGGAACTGAAGGGTCAGGATAAGGAAATAATATCGAAAACCTGAGTGGAGAGAGCCACCTCAGAGGATTTGTGGCATTGAGTGCAGAAGAACAATCAGTGGCAAAAATGCATCCAGCACCCAGGAAATCCAGTTGTCTGTAATCTCCTCCTGATACCTCCTCTAAGCCAAACCCAACCTGAAGCCTATAACAAGAGGCCTAAGTGATACATTCTATTACAATCAGCCTTTCCAGTTGCAGATCAAGATAGAGAAGGGTGAAATGTGGCTCTGGATGGGCAGAGAATATCCAACATTCTTTGAGTGTCTTTCTTCTTCTCCAAAATGGAATGAGAGCAATATCTGACTCTACCACAGAGTTATAAAGATTAGGAAAATTCACATGAAGTGTTTACCACAGTGCCTGACACCTAGCAATAATTGTCAATAATGGTTAGCACCTACTGTCTTCTGCCTGGATAAGCAAGACTCTACAATTCTAGCAATGAATATTTGTAAAATAAACTGCTCATGATTCAGAATGTCTATACTTTCCCAGAAGTTTAAGATTGATCTAACTCTCAGGAGCACAGCAAATCATAGATGGCCCACTATGTTTGACTCAAGGCATTACGTTGGCATATGTTCTGAATAGCAAAGGGCTACCGGCTTTTAAGTAAAATATTTCAACATCCTTTCATGAAATTCATTGTAACTGCCATTCCCAGTCACCAGTTGGAGATCACTCATAGCCCCAACATTTGTCAGGGGCTCTCTTGGGGCACATGGCAAGAGGAGGTAATAGTGACAGATGGAGTTGTAAAGAGATCAGGAGGAAGGAGAAAATTCTCAGCCTTAGGTGACACTGAAGCCCTGTCACTGATCGCAATTAAAGGAAACAATAAATGACCAACTTCTACCAAACAAATAAGAATTCAGCATTTGATTAGGAATAGACTCATGATTTGTGAAGAATTTCTTTGGAATTCATCTATCATTCACTGTTTAGAAATGTTGACCATTATAAGTTTAGCTACTGAAATACTCTTATTAGGAAAGTCTTTTATTTTTTAATCACATGCTTTGATGTAATTTTACAAGCCTAAACTTGAATTCATGGAGTTTATTGGCAAGAGATTACACATTTCTTTGAACTGCCCTTGATATTCTGTGCGCTATCTCATCTCTTATGCATGAAGTAGTTATCTCTGCCTGATGACAACTTAAATTCAACCGTTTCCCTATATGCAGTGGTTGAGAGTAGCTGTTCCTTGTGCTTGCAATTTCTTTTCTTGCTATGTAGGCTACAGACTCTCAGTATGACTAATTTCAATACAGATGCAGAGAGTGAACTAGAGATAAAAACGGTAGATTAAAAATGTCCTAAGTACAAAAAAATAGCAAACAAAGAAAGGAATTTATGAAATCCAGGTGCTTATGAGAAACTAAAAGGAAAAAGTGAATCAAGAGAAAGATTATGAACTTCAGGGAACAGTGTAATGGAGATCAGTGTCAGTGTTACTCATTAGTAGAGCTTTCTCTGACACCCCCAGTAGGTTTAATTCTTTTTCCTTTTATAATATCATAGTATTTCTTTCACTTCCTTCTTCACTTTGGGAGGTGCTGAATAGTTTATATTTCATCTTTCTTACTAGGTTTAGGACCTTTTATAACCTTCTGGAGTTACATCATGGGGCATAGAAGCTTACACATAGTAAGTACACTGTAAATATTCTATGAAAGATTGAATAACTAGCAAAACTGGAAGGGACAACACAGCAGTTTTTTTAACTTTGAGTCATATAATCTACTGAGAACTTCAGAGATCATTTCACGACCTAAAGGTAAAAATCAGCCATGTCTTGAAACTAACTTATTCACCTAAAGAATAAAATGTACATCTTAACTTCCTTTGAATGCATTCTTTGATCCTCATCTAAGTTCCTTTATCATTTTTATGCTTTTTTCCACTATGAACATTGTGAATATCCTTCACTTCAACCAAATCCGTTGATTGATTGTTGCTTGAAAACAATTATTTTGCCTCCAATAGGCCACATTTTAAAAAATTCTACTTGTTTGTTTAATAGGATAATGAGGCTAATGGGTATCAAGTACCAAATATTAAAAGTGTAGTTTCCAGACACATCATTGTAGAATATTTAAAAGCTAATTAAAACCAGTTTTTGACTCATGCCATTACCCAGGCCCATATTATATATGAAAAATAAAGCATTTAAAATAAATCGCTCTTAAAGGAAAGAAATTATTTCTTTGAAGATGGATGGATGTATATTAGGGAACATTACAATATTTCAGTGCAGTGCTCCTTGTTGTCAATACCTCACCCTCAGCCAAAGGAGGCCGCAGGTCTGAATAATGCTTTATGAGCAAAATGAATTGAGGTTACTGTGATGTTTTAGCCCATGTCTCCTGAAATTTGGGAAGACACAGCTAAATGTCTGATTCTTTCCTTGAGAATTCTAAACTGCTGCTGAGATTTTTGAGCAAAATAGCTTCACTGGTAAATCAGATTCATTTTCATCAACAGTAGGAAAATGTTGTTGCGCCTAATCAACTAAGTAGGCTCCACAGGTGTTACAGAAGCCAGAAAAATCTTGACAAGGCCCAGAAGGAGGGTCTTAAACCAGAGCAAACTTAGATTTGGGAGTATGCACCACAGGTTTCAATTGACTGAATGATGATGGAGTTTTTATTTGTATAGAATAAATAAAATTTAAGACTTCACAAATGAGACTATTTTAAATAAACAAACACACCTAGTAGAGTTCTGTGTTCTCCCATGATTTGATGTTTGCAAAGGAATATTTAACAAGGTATTTAAAATAATTTGTTGATAAAAATTAAACTTTGTTTCTCACTACTATGTTCTGCCCATTAAACAAATGAGCTACATTTGGAAGATCTTTATGACTCCATTTCTATTTTTCTAAGCTTTATTTTTTTTAGAGATTTATTGAATGGAAAAAGAAAGAATAGGCACCACGAAAGAAATAATTGTGGAACCTGTCCAGGTAGGATAGAAGTCTTTAAGCTTTACATTAGCTCCTAGCTCAAAATCTGTGTTCTCCATGGAGATTTTATTGACCTCACGCCTTGGATATTCCCTTTGAGCTCTTGCTATGGTAGTTATCTTAAAAAGTTCACATCATTCATTTTCTATGCTGACTACTAAAATGAATTGTTAACATGTTAGCATCTATAATCTGCTTCAACAACTGAGTGGCAAGGCCAATAAAGGGGAAAGGAGCTACCATTTGTTAAGTGCCTACTCTGTGACAAGAACTTTATACAACTTACCTTGTCTAATTTGCTCAGAAGCAGCCAGCAGTGAATATTATTTTCAATTTTTTTGCAGCGAAAGAAATTGAAGTTCAATGAGTTCATATGGTTTGCTCAAGAACTGACTAGAAAAATTTGACTCTAGAACCAATGTTCTTCAATTTACAAAATTCTGAAAATAAGGGTTTTTTATTCCTTTTACAAGGTATATGGGTATATGTTTAGTCTATGTCTTGAGCCATGCATAAGTGTAATACTGTCTAAATGACAGTAACATATTCCTGATTATAACTGTGCTTTCAATATATGTGAATATCTAATTATGTTTAAATCTTATAAAGTTTCAAATAAGTATTGTAATGAGGTTGATTATTTTCTTATAAATTTCTACTTTTGCATGTGATAAAATACACTGATATAAAAATTATATAACACCACAAAACTGTATGTCTGCTTTTGTGACAATTTTTAGTCACATTTGTATGCTTATATATGTAAATATATACATACATATATGACATATCCTTAGAAAACAATGTGGTATCATATTATTTAATTATCAGTATAAATATATCAAAGACCTTGCCATTTAGGTGTTTTATAATTTCATATACAGCTTCTCTGAAATTTTAGACAATTAAGGACTTGAATGTACTTTCAAAATAGCTGTAATGACTTTTGTACTGAATGTTATATTTTTGCTTGATATGAACTACAATCCACAGTGTTTCAGACTGTATAATGAAAGAATTAATTCAAGCATTTCAGTGTTTGTGTAATATTTATGAACTTCATATAATCACAAATAGGAGGCTGTTTATCCTTTCTTCTTAACAACTGATATTCAATAAAAAGTGATTAAAAACAAAAATGAAAATTCATGAGCAGTTTGGGTAACAAATCCCAAGATGACTTACCAGTATGTTAATCTTTACCTTGAATATAAAATATGCAAATTGTTGGCATTTTGCCATTTAAAATAAATATGGGATATAGCTAACTAACCTAAAGAAAACAAAGTGAATTCTGTTAGCTATCTAGAGCTTTCAACGTTTTCTATACTCTCAAGAAATATCCATGAAGAAATCTTGTTTTTTCCCTTCACTAAGTGTCAGCAAACATTAATGGGTTGCAAATAGGTTATTATTCTGTTTTCTTGCTGGATTATTTTGATACCCTTCCGAACTCCAAATATTCTACCTTTTCTTCTTTCTTCCCACACTCTCCAATAATCTGTTCTCAAGAAGCAGGTATGGGCTAGACATAATGATTCAGGTCTATAATGTCAGCTATTCAGGAGACAGATTTGGGATGATTGTGGCAAACCTTAGCAAAAAAAATTTAGGTAGGCCCTATATCAAAAAAAAAAAAACAAACAGGCTGGATGTGGTGGTGTATACTCTAATCCCAGCTGTGCAGGTGGAAAAAGTAGAAGGATTATATTTTGAGACTGGTCCAAACAAAAGCTTGATCCCCTATATGAAAACCTAGAGCAGAAAGTCTGGAAATGTGACTCAAATTGTAGAGCAGTTTCCTAGCAAGCAGAAAGCCCTGATTTCAATTCTCAGTGTGAACAAGAAAAAATAAAGAAAAGCAGAGTGACTCTGATCTCTGTCATTACTCAGTTCAGTTGTATATCAGCTCATATCCTCTAAAGGATAATGTTTTTCACTCAGAATAAAACCCAGATTACTTTGGCTGGATGTGGTGGTGTGTGCCAAAAATTCCCACACTTGGGAGGCTGAGGTAGGAGGATCATGCATTCAAAGACAGCCTGGGCTACCCAACTCAATAAATAATTATGAGATTAATTTTACTAATGATTATTGTAAAATAAAGTATAGCAAAACTGTTATTGCAGAACTTTGCAAATTTGAAGCATTAAAATGGCTGACTATTTAAATAGATTAATATTAGAGACCTTGAATAATGTTGAGGCAGGGATTATGAGGTAAAATGGTTAATTTACATAGAGAAAAATTACAGGAAGAATCAGGTTTTGTTGCAATATTAATAAACTAAGCAATTGATTTATAGTCTAATGTATATAAACTCTAAAATCAGGCAGATTAGTATTTGGATCCCTGGACTACCACTGACTAGCTGAGAAATCTATGTCATGTAAACAAAAGTTAACATGACTTTTCATTTTCTTATTTATCATGTAACTTTTCATGTACCTTTAAATAAAGTTTTATTTTTATAAATATTGTGCATTTACTATTATTTATTTTACACTTTTATTGCCATTTAAAATGTAATTTTTAAAAATTATTTATTAAATGGCTATTTAAAAAATGTTTTTTAAATGCTAGGCATTTAACCCAGGGCCTTTATGCACATGCTAAGCATATCTGTACCACTGAGCTATCTCATCAATCCCTATGTTTCACTTTAAAAAACAATTTTACTAGCTCCTTCTTAACATGATTTGTTTTATATTCCTGTCCTTCATTGTTTAGATGAATGTTCATTTTTCAGTGGAGATTTTGCCTGGGTATTTTACCTGTAAACATACTGTGCTTAAGTCAGTTAACCCTCTCCAATACTCTTCCTCACCTTTTTCCCCTATCCCTGTATTGTTCAACAGTCTTTTGTGAGTTTTGTTGTGTGGTCTTCTTACAAGATGTATTTCATTATTATTCACTCTCTCATAAGGATATAATAAAGACACTTGCACACCCATTTTTATTGGAGAACAATTCATAATAGCAAAGCTATGGAAATAGCCTAGAAGCCCCAAAACTGATGAATAGGTTAAAAAATGTTATATATATGTATATATGAATGAAATTTTTTCATTCACAAGTAAATTTATGGAACTGGAGAACATCATCTTAAATGAAGTTAGCTAGGTTCAGAAAGACAAAGGTCACATGCTTTGGAAAATAGATCCAAATACAAATATAAGCCTTATTATATATACATATAAATATCTACAGAACATGTTTCCAGAAGCTTGACTATTAGAGGAGACTAATGGAGGAGGAAAAGAAGATTGCTTAACTCTTAAACTATCTCAGGCTTTGAAGGATTCTGATCTATTCTGGTCTGTTCCATGTACCAGCAACCACACTAACAAGCATTCCCTAGACAATTCTCAAAATTGATATATTTTGTTTTCTGATATACAACAAACACACATATAAAGTCACACACCACATTCATTATTTATGGTAGCTTTCATGAAAGTATCTTTTAAAATGGTGGCTTTCATTGAGAATACCATTCCTTTAACTTGATCATTGTTCTGGATCAATTTATTTAATTCAGTTGTATTATTGAACTTTGATCCTCTCAATATCTCTTTCATTCACATTTCTTAAAATATGGGGTCTAGAAACAGTTGGCTTTTTGTAAAACTGCAAATCTCTCAATTCCTAAACTTTTCCCATTCCTTTCATTTCTGTTTGCACACCACTTTCTCAGTTTCTCTCCTTTATTATTTTGGCAAACTTTTGCAGGAAATAATCACCAGGATATACTACTAATTTTTTGTTGTGCAACCTTTTTTTCTAAGTCTGCTGGCTAAGTATACATAGAATCTACTTCTCGCATGATTTATCTGTTATCTTGTTTCCTGACACCAAATTGTTTTAAGAAAAAAATCATATTTTGGGTTTTTGTTACAACAGCACTGTACTTGAATTTACTTTTTGTATTCATAGAGTTGGTTTTGCATTGGTAACAAATAAACTTAACATATTTCGTGTTGTACAATCCAATGCATATGTTTCTGATTGTGTGATTATCCTCCTAGTAATGAGTCAGGGGTCTAGGCTGCTTGAATTGTTTTGCACTCTAAAATGAGACTATTTTTTCCCTTTGAAGTAATAAACTCATTTTAATGCTCTTGCTGTTTAATACTTTATGTCCTTTCATGGCCTGCTTGTCACTGATATTTTTCCTATTTTATTTTATAATAAAATGTTTTATTCAGCTTATTTTGAAGATACCCAACTTGTTTTTATTGTAAAGACTAAATTTAACACTGAAATACATATTTGAATTTACTTATCTGTAGACGTGTTTTGGTATTTTTGTTGTTTGCTTGCATACCTAGCACTACAAAAAATTCCCTCCCAGCATTTTCTAGACTGATTCCTCTAGTGTTCAAATGGAAAGAAAAAGAAAAAAGCCCTCAACCTAATTCTTTGTCATCAATCTGTTTTTTCCACTAAACTTTTTGTAAGAAAAAAATTAAGCAAAAAAAAATAAGGCTTTTCCCAAAATAATCTAAATGTTTGTTTCTTTTCTTTATTTGTATGCTGCATGATATACTGTATAATTATAATGGGCTCCTTTTACCTAAGGGAGATTTATTCAAGAACTTTTTGATTCGTAATTTCATTAATTATATTTATAATTTCAATATTTGCTGTGCCTTCTAGGCTTCATATTCTGCTTAATTTGGATCTCCATGCTCTATCTTTTAGAGATCATTGCAGTATTTTAACTGATTTGTTCTTTTATCCAGAGTTTGAAATATAAAAAATTTATATTTCTCTTTTAATATTTTGATTCTATGTGATTCAATCTGGCTTATTTTTCCTCTATGATATATTTTTATTTAATGGTTGTAAATTTGTATTTATGCATAATTGTTCTTAATTGCACATTTCTCCCCTTGTGGTTGTTTATTCTTATTTCATAGTTGTGGTATTCTTTGAAATGTTATTTAAAAACCTGAGTCTATTTTTACTTTAGACTTTTATTACTCTTGATTCTTTTACTTATGTAAATTATAAAACATTAGAGAAAAGGTTCCTAGACTACTGTCTCACTACCACGAATTTTGTTTTGTCCTATTAGTCACTGCTTTCACTACATATGTTATTATGGTATAGAAAACTTGCATGGATGCTTTAATTTTCATAATTACAACTTGATTTTCTGTAGCTATTATGTATTTTTGGAATCTATCCATCTATTATAATAGATAATAGGTTGTTCATCCATTTTAATTATGTACAGTCTTCCATGGTAAGAATATACATTTGTTCTTTTCTCTGCAATTGAATTTATATGCCATTTCCTTTAATTATAATACTGCAGTAAACATTCTTATACATATGAACATATCTCCTAGTTTATACACCTATAAAATAAAATTTCCAGGTTCTAAGGTAAATATATTTTCACACTAAGATTTTTGCTTTCCAAAAAGCTATTTGAAGTGATGGTACTACTTTTACATTTCTACATGAGCATATTAGACTTCCTGTTTCACCATACACTCATCATTTCTTCATAGTATTAGCTTTGCTATTTAAATTTTTTATATGTGAATGGGAACATTTCTTTCTGTCAATTTTTTTGTAATATCAGTTATCTTTTTTAATGAATTCAACTTAGTAAAATTTATCAATTTTTAATATTTCCTCATTTTTATTGGGCATCTATAAGCTGTGTTCATTATACTGATATTACATTTTGGTCACTATATGTATGGAAGATATTCTGTTCTCATTTAAATTTATTATGTTTTCTGGTATAGGGTTTTATGTTTCAATACCATTTGTGGTTACCTGCTGGACTTCCCATTTCTTTTCCAAGAAATTTTTATCAGAGATATTAAAAAGCACTAACTTTTGTTTCCTAATAAATAAAAGGATATTTTTCAAATTTGTGTCTTTCATTTGTAGGTAATCAATTTTTGTGTGTGATATTAGGTAAAATATAGTACTATATAATTTTCTCAAGCTGAAAAAGCATTTAACCCCCCAAAATTTCATCCTTTCCCCACTGATGAATAAAGTTGTTTTTATTACATATTCACTTGCTGCTTTATATACCTTGATTAGTTTCTGGCTTCTCTTTTATGCCATGATCTATTTATCTTGTCCTTCACGAAGGTTGCATTAACTAACAGAGTTTACAATAAAACTTGTTTTAAAATGTATTTTAGAACTTTATGTTTCTACATAAATTTTTTCGTGATGGAGTTTTGACTAAAATTATACTGTTTCTTAAAAACTTAGACTGAAGTATCTTTATGTTTAGGGTTCCCATTCAAAAAATTGCATGTATGTATATATTCAGGCCTTCTGCTTATTGTTTAATTTGGTTGTTATTTTGCTGCTGAGTTGTGTTCCTTATATATTTTGGATTTTAACCTCTTATTGAATCTTTGGTTTGCAAATATTTTCTCCTTTGCATTGTGTTTATTGTTTCTTTTATTCTGCAGGATCTTTTTAGTTTGATGTCTACTGTATCTATTTTTGCTTCTGTTGCCTGTGCTTTTGTGGTCACATTCAAACAAAGACTACCCAGACTCATACTGGTGAAATCCTTTCATATTTTTCTAGCAGTCTTACATTTCAGTTGCTCTATTTAAATATTTTGTCCTGAGGATTAATGCGAAGATGGCGGCTAGAGGTAGGAAGCAGAAAGCGACCCTCCTATAGTGAAATCTTGGAGAGACGCTGGAGACACACTTTGCAGGCATAATCACCGAGAAAAGGCATAACTTTGACTCCTCCACATCTCCAGCCGGCGCAGAGAATCTCCACTTCACGTTAAACGGAGAACTGAGGAGGCCCCCGGGCCGCCAGTGGCCGGCGCCCATACGGCTTGGGAAGACGCGGACCAGGTGAGCTTCACGGTTCCACGGTTCCCCCACAGACAAGCCTGGGCCAGAGCAGCATAGCCCCCTGGACAGACTGACCTCCACCCGGGAAAAAAAGAGAAACTGAGTACTAAGCAATAAGAACAGTTAAGACACGCTGGAAAGAGGGTGGGGCGCCCTGAGCGCTGAAGATTGGGGGAAGGGAATCCTTCCCGGGACTGTAAATAAACGAGCCGGGCGGGCCGGAGAGGCTCTGGCGGGAGCGGGGCGCGACAGCAACCAGGAGCGGGGACGCTTGTGAGAGGAGGGAAGACCCACTTCCCACGTGAACTGTAAATAAACACGCAGGCCTGACAACGCGGGGCAGTGTCGCCTTTCCCAGTGCTTGGAAAGGGAAAAGCCTGTAGCAGAGGCCCCCCTCCCCTGCACAGGAGAACTCTGAGCAAACAAAGCCTGTGGGACCAGGTGAGTGCTAAGCTCACCCCAGAGATCTGCATAAATAACGCCGCCAGCTACAGGCTGAGAGCAGCAGGCAGGCAAGCCACAGTTGCAGATACCACTCTCAGAACTGCCTCCAGACGCTTTTTTTTTCTTTTTCTCCCTACCTTTGATGAGAGAACAACCGAATTACACCTGCAAGCCGAAAAACTTACTGAAACTGTATTGCATTTGAACTGGGGACACTTGGTGGGGCTTTTTTTTTTTTTTCTTCTGTGTGTGTGTGAGTGTAGTTTTGTTCTACTTTATGCATCCCCTTTGATGAGACAACTACAGAACAACATCTGAGGCACCAACTCCAGGACTGGAGATTGAGACGGACATCCAAATTATTAAGACTGAAATTGCATTGCATATAAACTTGGAAGTTTTTTGGTTTTTTGGTTTTTTTTGGTTTTTTTAATTTTCTATTTTCCATTTTATTTTAATTCATTTTTATAAATAGATATTACTTTCATATACTTATTTTTTATTTTTTTTATCTTTGATTTTCAATCCTCTCTCTGTCACTCTATTGTCTGTTCAGCTTACTGTCGATTAGTACACTAACACTCCCTGTTTATACCTTTGAAACTCTCTTGTCTGATACCTTGTTCTGCTTTCTCCCTCTTGTCTGTATATTTGTTTTCCCCTTTTCTTTAATTTCTTGCTTTCCATCTCAGCTCACTCTTCCATTCTCAATATTACCATTGTTATTATTACAAGCTAGAAAATACTTAATTACACACAGTACAGGGACAGTAACAACACCAAGGACAATGACAGGAAGACAGAAAAAACAAGGAAACCAGTTTCCCCACAGCAAAAAATTAGTACAGGAACCAGAGGGGAATGAAGAGAACAGAAACTCAGAGCCAGACTCCAACAAAATGAAGATAAACTATGCCAAAGGACCCAATGAAGCCTACAAGAATAATTTAAAAGAAGACATACTACAAGTACTCAATGAGAATTTTATAGAGATGATACTGGATAGGGTCAACCAAAATGTACAGGAGACACTCAAGAAATTCCAAGACAATAAAAATAGAGAATTTGAAAAAGCAAAAGAAGAAATAAAGGAAACCATAGAAGCACTGTATAAACACCAAAGTGAAAGAGAGAACACAATGAATAAATGGATAAATGAACTCAGGACAAAAATAGACAACAATAAAGAAGAAAACAGCCAGGATATGGAAAACCTCAGAAAAAAGAACGAAACAGAACTGCAAAACAAAACGGAAGGCCAATCCAGCAGAATAGAACAAACAGAAGACAGAATCTCAGAACTTGAAGATGAAATGGTAATTAAAGGAAAAACTGAAGAACTACTAATTAAACAACTCAAGACCTGTGAAAAGAAAATGCAAGAACTCACTGACTCCATCAAAAGACCAAACTTGAGAATCATGGGCATCGAAGAAGGAGAAGAGGTGCAAGCGAAGGGAATGCGTAATATATTCAACAAAATAATAACGGAAAATTTCCCAAATCTAGAGAAAGATATTCCCATACAAATGCAAGAGGCCTCCAGGACACCAAACAGACCAGATCAAAATAGAACTACTCCACGACATATCATCATTAAAACAACAAGTTCAGAAACTAAGGAAAGAATATTGAAGGCTGCAAGAGAGAAAAACAAGTAACATACAAAGGTAAACCCATCAAAATCACAGCAGACTTCTCAACAGAAACATTAAAAGCAAGAAGAGCGTGGGGTGAGATCTTCCGGGCACTGAATGAAAATAACTTCAACCCCAGGATACTCTACCCAGCAAAGCTATCATTCAAAATAGATGGAGCAATAAAAGTCTTCCATGATAAGCAGAAACTAAAACAATATGTGACCACAAAGCCACCATTACAAAAGATTCTGCAAGGGATCCTGCACACAGAAAGTGACACCCAACTTAACCATGAAAAGGCAGGCAGCACCAAACCACAGGATAAGAAAAAGCAAGACAGTAGAGAGTAACATCAAGTTAGGTACACACAATCAAACCTTCAAACAACTAAGATAACTAAATGGCAGGAATCACCACATACTTATCAGTACTAACACTTAATGTTAATGGACTTAATTCACCCATCAAAAGACACCGTTTGACAAAATGGATTAAAAAAGAAGATCCAACAATTTGTGGCTTACAGGAGACTCATCTCACTGACAGAAATAAGCATATGCTTAGGATGAAAGGCTGGAAGAAGATTTACCAAGCCAATGGCCCCCAAAAACAGGCAGGAGTAGCAATACTTATCTCTGACAAAGTAGACTTCAAACCTACATTGATCAAACGAGATAAAGAAGGACATTCCATACTAATAAAAGGGGAAATAGACCAAAAGGAAATAATAATCATCAATCTGTACGCACCCAATGTCAATGCACCCAATTTCATCAAACATACCCTGAAAGACCTAAAAGCATATATAAACGCCAACACAGTGGTTGTGGGAGACTTTAACACTCCATTATCATCAATAGATAGGTCATCCAAACAAAAACTCAATAAAGAAATCCAAGATCTAAAATATGCAATAGATCAAGTGGACCTAGTAGATGTCTACAGAACATTTCATCCAACCTCTACACAATATACATTCTTCTCAGCAGCCCATGGAACCTTCTCCAAAATAGATCATATCCTAGGGCACAAAGCAAGCCTCAGCAAATATAAGAAAATAGAAATAATACCATGCATGCTATCTGACCACAATGCAGTAAAAGTAGAACTCAACAACAAAAGTAAAGACAAAAATCATGCAAACAGCTGGAAACTAAATAACTCATTACTTAATGAAGAATGGATCATCGATGCAATAAAAGAGGAAATTAAAAAGTTCCTAGAAGTCAATGAAAATGAAAACACAACCTACCAGAACCTATGGGACACAGCTAAGGCAGTCTTGAGAGGAAAGTTTATAGCCATGAGTGCATATATTAAAAAGATTGAAAGATCCCAAATCAATGACCTAATGATACATCTCAAACTCCTAGAAAAACAAGAACAAGCAAATCCCAAAACAAATAGAAGGAGAGAAATAATAAAAATAAGAGCTGAAATCAACGAAATAGAAACCAAAAAAACCATACAAAGAATTAATGAAACAAAAAGTTGGTTCTTTGAAAAAATAAACAAGATCGATAGACCCCTGGCAAACCTGACTAAAATGAGGAGAGAAAAAACCCAAATTAGTAGAATCAGGAATGCAAAAGGGGAGATAACAACAAACACCATGGAAGTCCAGGAAATCATCAGAGACTACTTTGAGAACCTATATTCAAATAAATTTGAAAATCTAAAAGAAATGGACAGATTTCTAGATACATATGATCATCCAAAACTGAACCAAGAGGAAATTAATCACCTGAATAGACCTATAACACAAAATGAAATTGAAGCAGCAATCAAGAATCTCCCCAAAAAGAAAAGTCCAGGACCTGATGGATTCTCTGCTGAATTTTATCAGACCTTTAAAGAAGAACTGATACCAACCCTCCTTAAACTGTTCCATGAAATAGAAAGGGAAGGAAAACTGCCAAACACATTTTATGAAGCCAGTATTACACTTATCCCAAAACCAGGCAAAGACACCTCCAAAAAGGAGAACTATAGGCCAATCTCTTTAATGAACATTGATGCAAAAATCCTCAACAAAATAATGGCAAATCGAATTCAGCAACACATCAAAAAGATTATTCACCACGACCAGGTAGGCTTCATCCCAGGGATGCAGGGGTGGTTCAACATACGAAAATCAATAAACGTAATAAACCACATTAACAGAAGCAAAGACAAAAACCACTTGATCATCTCAATAGATGCAGAAAAAGCCTTTGATAAGATCCAACATCATTTCATGATAAAAGCTCTAAGAAAACTAGGAATAGAAGGAAAGTTCCTCAACATTATAAAAGCTATATATGACAAACCTACAGCCAGCATTATACTTAACGGAGAAAAATTAAAACCATTCCCTCTAAAATCAGGAACCAGACAAGGATGCCCACTATCTCCACTCCTATTCAACATAGTACTGGAATTCCTAGCCAGAGCAATTAGGCAAGAAGAAGGAATAAAAGGAATACAAATAGGTAAAGAAACTGTCAAAATATCCCTATTTGCAGACGACATGATCCTATACCTTAAAGACCCAAAAAACTCTACTCAGAAGCTTCTAGACATCATCAATAGCTATAGCAAGGTAGCAGGATATAAAATCAACATAGAAAAATCATTAGCATTTCTATACACTAACAATGAGCAAACGGAAAAAGAATGTATGAAAACAATTCCATTTACAATAGCCTCAAAAAAAATCAAATACCTAGGTGTAAACCTAACAAAAGATGTGAAAGACCTCTACAAGGAAAACTATACACTTCTGAAGAAAGAGATTGAGGAAGACTATAGAAAGTGGAGAGATCTCCCATGCTCATGGATTGGTAGAATCAACATAGTAAAAATGTCTATACTCCCAAAAGTAATCTACATGTTTAATGCAATTCCCATCAAAATTCCAATGACATTCATCAAAGAGATTGAAAAATCTACTGTTAAATTTATATGGAAACACAAGAGGCCACGAATAGCCAAGGCAATACTCAGTCAAAAGAACAATGCAGGAGGTATCACAATACCTGACTTCAAACTATATTACAAAGCAATAATAATAAAAACAGCATGGTACTGGCACAAAAACAGACATGAAGACCAGTGGAACAGAATAGAGGATCCAGATATGAAGCCACACAACTATAAGCAACTTATCTTTGACAAAGGAGCTAAAAATATACGATGGAGAAATAGCAGCCACTTCAACAAAAACTGCTGGGAAAACTGGTTAGCAGTCTGCAAAAAACTGAAACTAGATCCATGTATATCACCCTATACCAAGATTAACTCAAAATGGATCAAGGATCTTAATATCAGACCCCAAACTCTTAAGTTGATACAAGAAAGAGTAGGAAATACTCTGGAGTTAGTAGGTATAGGTAAGAACTTTCTCAACGAAACCCCAGCAGCACAGCAACTAAGAGATAGCATAGATAAATGGGACCTCATAAAACTAAAAAGCTTCTGTTCATCAAAAGAAATGGTCTCTAAACTGAAGAGAACACCCACAGAGTGGGAGAAAATATTTGCCAACTATACATCAGACAAAGGACTGATAACCAGAATATACAGGGAACTTAAAAAACTAAATTCTCCCAAAACTAATGAACCAATAAAGAAATGGGCAGGTGAACTAAACAGAACTTTCTCAAAAGAAGAAATTCAAATGGCCAGAAAACACATGAAAAAATGCTCACCATCTCTAGCAATAAAGGAAATGCAAATTAAAACCACACTAAGATTCCACCTCACCCCTGTTAGAATAGCCATCATCAGCAACACCACCAACAACAGGTGTTGGCGAGGATGCGGGGAAAAAGGAACCCTCTTACACTGTTGGTGGGAATGTAGACTAGTACAACAACTCTGGAAAAAAATTTGGAGGCTACTTAAAATGCTGGACATCAATCTACCATTTGATCCAGCAATACCACTCTTGGGGATATACCCAAAAGACTGTTACTCCAGAGGCACCTGCACATCCATGTTTATTGCGGCACTATTCACAATAGCCAAGTTATGGAAAAAGCCAAGATGCCCCAGCACTGACGAATGGATTAAGAAAATGTGGTATCTATACACAATGGAATTTTATGCAGCCATGAAGAAGAACGAAATGTTATCATTCGCTGGTAAATGGATGGAATTGGAGAACATCATTCTGAGTGAGGTTAGCCTGGCTCAAAAGACCAAAAATCGTATGTTCTCCCTCATATGTGGACATTAGATCAAGGGCAAACACAACAAGGGGATTGGACTTTGTGCACATGATAAAAGCGAGAGCACACAAGGGAGGGGTGAGGATAGGTAAGACACCTAAAAAACTAGCTAGCATTTGTTGCCCTTAATGCAGAGAAACTAAAGCAGATACCTTAAAGCAACTGAGGCCAATAGGAAAAGGGGACCAGGAACTAGAGAAAAGGTTAGATTAAAAAGAATTAACCTAGAAGGTAACACCCACGCACAGGAAATCAATGTGAGTCAATGCCCTGTATAGCTATCCTTATCTCAACCAGCAAAACCCCTTGTTCCTTCCTATTATTGCTTATACTCTCTCTACAACAAAATTAGAGATAAGGGCAAAATAGTTTCTGCTGGGTATTGAGGGGGGGAGCGGAAGGGGGTGGAGTGGGTGGTAAGGGAGGGGGTGGGGACAGGGGGGAGAAATAAACCAAGCCTTGTATGCACATATGAATAATAAAAGAAAAATGAAAAAAAAATAGAGCGATAAACAGTGGAGTGGGGTGGTGCACACCTGTAAACCCTACACTCAGGAGATGGAGTCAGGAGGATCCTGAGTTTGAGGCCAGGCTGGGCTACATAGTAAGAGCCTGTTTAAAATAAATAAAATAAAATGAGAAAGTATCAGGTCACTGCTCAGGTGCCCCACTACAAGTTTCTGCCTGACTTATCAAACCCAGACTTTAAGGCATGGCTGATATATGGGATAAAGTGTATTTTACAAGTTATCCTATTTGGAATCATTGGTGCATGCCACTTTATTATTACAGAGAAGCCTTCCTTTCACTTCAGTGCCTCAAAGAGAGATGGGATGTCTTTATGTATACATAAATCCTGAATTTGCTCTGTAAGCATAAAGCCCATGTATCTGTCTATGCTTTTTCTTGGGGAAAAAAAATAAAGAAGGAAAACAGACTTTAAAAAAAAAAAAATTAAAAAAAAAAATAAATAAATATTTTGTCCTTTGCAGTTGATTTAACCTAGTGTGAGATGAGATTTCAAATGCTTTTTGCATTTGGATCCCAAGTTTTTGAAAGACCATTTATTTATTTTTAAATTTCATTTTATTTTTGAATTAGCATGCAATAATAATACAGAGAGATTCATTGTAATAATTCCATATAGGCATATAGTATATTTTGAACAAGTTCACTCCCTTCATTCTATTCCCATACCACCTCCTAACCCACTTTTTCAGTGTTTGATGGGTTTGATTATGCTGTCTTCATATGTTTGTGTGTGTGTGTGATGTAATCCAATCTTCTTCACCCATCAGTATCCTTTGCTTTCTCTCTACCCATCCTGCTGATACCCCCACAAACAGTAAAACATTCATTATTATCATCAACATGATCATTCTAGATTCCACAGATGAGCAAAAATATATTTTGTTTTTTCTTAAGTTTGACTTGTTGTGCTCAGCATGATGATCTCCATTTTCATCCATTTCCCTGCAAATGACACAATTTCATTACTT
The DNA here is from genome assembly GCF_047511655.1 of Castor canadensis. Lineage (NCBI taxonomy): Eukaryota > Metazoa > Chordata > Mammalia > Rodentia > Castoridae > Castor > Castor canadensis. Next base: position 11,034,330 of record NC_133405.1, read on the forward strand.
CTTTATGATTGAGTAATATTCCATGGAGAGTACTTAAATGTGTATGTATTTGAATAACATATTAAATAGGCACATTAGACTTCAAATTTTGAACTTGCTCAAAGTATCATATTTTCTCTCTCTCTCTCTCTCTCTCTCTCTCTCTCTCTTTTTTTTTTGCAGTGCTAGGGTTTGAACTGAGGGCCTATGCCTTGAACCAGTGCACCAGTCCTTTTTTTTTTGATGCATTTTTTCAATGTAGGATCTCACTAATTGTTTGCCTAGGCTGGCACTGAACCACAATCCTCCTGATCTCTGCCTCCTGAGTAGCAAGAATTATAGGCATGACCCACCAGCACCTGGCTCATATTTTCTTGATTTATTCATCAGTTGTTGGACACCTTGGCTAATTCCACAGTTTGGCTATTGTGAACAGAGCTGCACTTCATATGGATATGCAGATATCCTTTTGTATATTGAATGGTATGATGGAGTCATAAGCTAAGTCTATTTTTAGATTTTTGAGGTGCCTGTATGTTGATTTTCATAGTGGTTGTACTAGTTTACATTCCTATGAACAGTGCATGAGTTTTCCATTTCCCTGAATCCTCACCAGATTTTGTTGTTCATTTTAATGATGCTTGACATTTTGACTGGGCTGGAATGGGATCTTAGTGTAGTTTTGATTTGTATTACTTTTGTAGCTAAGGATGTTAAACATTTCTTCATGAATTTATTAGCCATTTGTACTTCTTCTGAGAACTGTTGTTCAATTCATTTGCTCCTTTATTAACTGGATGATTTGCTCTTTTGTTGTTTAATTTTTTGAACTATTTATGTATATTCATGTGTTGAATAGCTGACAAAGATTTTCTACCATTCAGTGGGTTGTTTCTTGATTGTAGTAATTATTTTTTTTTGTGTGCAGAAACTATAATTTTATGCAATCCCATTTGTCAATTCTTGCTCTTATTTCCTGAGCAATTAGAATCCTATTTAGAAAATAATTACTTATGCCTATTTCCTCCAGAGTTTTCTGATAGAATTTTAAATTTTCAGTTACATTAAGCTGTTTGACACATTTAGAGTTAATTTTTGTAAAGGGTGATATATAGGGGTCCAGTTTCAGTTTTGTTCATGTGGGTAACTAGTTTTCCCATCAGCATGTATCTATGAAGCTGTATTTCCTCCACTGTATGTTTTTGGCTTCTTTGTCAAAACCCTGATGGCTCTAGCAATGTTATTTTATTTCTAGATCTTCCATTTGCCGTCATTTCTATTTCAGTGTCAGTACCATGTTGTTTTTATTACTATGTCTCTGTGGTATAATTTGAAGTCCATTGTTGTGATACCTCCAGCATTGCTCTTTTTGTTCATGATTGCTTTTGCTATTAGAAGTCCTTTTTGCTTCCATAGGAATTTTAGGGCTGACTTTTCCATTTCTATGAACAATGATATTGAGATTTTGAATGGCATTGCATTGAACATATACTTTGACTTTGGTAGTATAGCCATTTTTATATTTATTCTACCAATTAATAAAAAAAGAGATCCTTCTGTCATGTGGTGTACAACACATTTTATAATCCACTTTTGCCTATTATTAGCATCTTACATTAATATTACATATTTGTTTCTATTAATAAGGCACTGCAAGATTATATTTTTTTGTTTATAAAATTTTTCTATTATTCTTAATCAGTTTATTTGGGTTTTATGAGTACATAAAAATTTTACAGATTAATTGTATACAAACTGATGGATTTGGAGATAACTATCAGCATGTAAATAATCACTACAATATATGCCATAAACATATTAAAAAATCCCACCTTTAATGATGATGGAGCAAAAACCAAAATATAAAATGAAAACTTTTTTTTTAAATTTCAGTATACAATACAGTATTTTTAACTCACTATTGTAACTTCAATAGACTTTTCAGTCAGTAATGTCACTGTTCCAAATATGTTGCTCTTCAATGTTGTATTTCTTATTCTGAGACAATTTGCTTTTCCATATATTTTTTCTTTATTGAAACTGGAATTTGAACTTAGAGCTTCATGCTTGCAAAGCAGGTGCTCTACTGCTTGATCTATACCTCCAGTCCATTTTACTCTGATTATTTTAAGAATAGGATCCCACAAACTATTTGCCCAGATTGGCCTCAAACTATAAGACTCCCAAACTCAGTCTCCCAAGTACCTGGGATTATAAGTGTGAGCTCCCACTGCCCAGGTTCCCATATAAATTTTAAGGCCTGTTTGTTGATATCTACGAAAAACCTTGCTGATAGTTTGAATGCATAATAGCAAAAATTAAACTTAATTAAATATAAAATATTGGAATTGCATTGCATCTCCAGATCACATTGGAAAGCACTGGCATATTTAAATATGGAAAAAGGAAGTAAAGCCTGGAGAGTCAGAGCAACTAGCTCCCTCTCATCTCCCTTTAGATGCTAAGTTATAGGAACAGGGAGACACAGAGAAGCAACCTGCTTCTGCTTTCCTCTGTAAGATGTTAACAAGCTGCAAGGATCTTTGGATGAGTGGAAAGTAATGAAAAGGAAGTTCTAAAGCACACCTATTATCTCTGTGATTTGGGTGGGCCAGGATGGACCCCTCCCTTTTGAACAGCCATCTTAGCCACCCAGACCACTTGTATTTCAATGTTTGTGGATCTCAAGGATCTGGGATTTTTGCCTGGAATCTGGGAAACTGTGTGAGCCCCCTCATCCATCCTCTGGTGACAGTTCAAAAAAAGTAAAATGTAGCAGTTTCATATAGCCATAGAAATGGTCTACTGACAAGAATCCGGAATATTCTAGGACTTTCTGAATACATAATGGAGAATTCACATGATCATACTTCAATTAAATACTTCTTTGAGATCCAGGAAAGAGTGCATTTAACTTGAATTGAAAGCAAGAAAGAGAGTAGACTGCTCAAATTCAAAAGTAAATTGAGTTTCAGAGTTTTTGATGTTCTTCTGACCTAGAAACAGAATAATATTTACTGATTCTGTTGATTGTAATTGTGGTCTAGATGTGTGTCATTTATTAGTGTTACGTGCTGGTGTCGAGGGTCTTTTCCTTCACAGGCCAGAGAACTGGTTCATGAGGCAGCTGAATGACGAGCCAAAGCTGGCATATAAAGTAGGGTTTATTAGAGAGTAAGGAAAGGCTACAGCTAAGGTACTGCAGTGGAGCCCGGAAGTCGGTGGCTGGCTGCACAGGTAAAGGCTGGGGTTTTTATGGACGTTTTAACTCTGGGTTAGGTGGGTTTTTCTCATTGACCACGGATTCGCGGGCTTTCTCAGGTGAACTGGTTTGGTTAGAACATTTATTGGGGGAAGGGAACAATCTTGAGAGCATTTTGCTCATTAGCCCTAAGGCAGATCTGTCAGACTCTATCTCTTCTTTAGGATGTAGGAATGCAGGCCTCCATCTCCTCAGGATGTAGGAATGATATTGCTCTCCATGGGGGATGAGATACTCACTCATCTGCCTTGGGTCTCTAGACACAACATTAGGATACATTTACTACAATTGAACATTCATATAGAACTTGTTTCTACTCTGAGTTCTGCTTGCATTAGCATTTTGACCTCTTGCACAGTATTTAACCTTTCTTGAGCTTATCTTATTTTATATGCTAAAAGGTAAGAACTTTTTCCTCAGTACCACACAGAATTTCTGTGAGTGAAAAAAGAATACTGGAAGGTAGTGCTTCCTGGATTATATAATTTTATGTAAATGTAAATGATTGTAGCTAAACAAAAAAATACTGGAAAACTGCATGTGATTTTGGTCATGTCCCTGGTGAGTCATCGTGTCAGGAATGCAAGACATTATAAAATCAGAAAATATTGAAGTCATTCAATGTCCTCCAAACATAACTTATTTGAAGTTGAACACTAATGAAAACTAAACAGTATCAATACATCAGGGACACTAGGTCATTTTGACAGCTTTATAATTTATGTCTGATAGAAAATGCAGGGGATAAAACTTATTTCACACAGACTGAAAATCAAGACAGATCAAAGATCTGGGAGAAACATAAATTGAGGATAATTGTATTTTATGTGGAGGAAGATTTTCCCTGTAATGTGGTGGCATGAAAGAAATCAGATTCAAAGAAAACTGGGTTAAAGACAATTATCAAACAATAGTGGTATATAAAACACATATAAGTGGTACATTCAACTAGTCCAGTCTAAGCCACTGATTAGTTGTTAAAGTTCTAGGACTCTGAGTAAATGAATAAATAAATAATAAGGTTTTCTTACCAATGTGCATTTCTTATGCCATTTATTTGCCCATCACAACAGGTTTAAGTGTACATTTAATTTTAATTTGATGAGGGTTTTGATGCACAGATGACACGCAGGGATTTTCAGCTGTTGAGGGTTCTTGGGTCTACTTTGAACATGAAAGCAGAGGCAGACTCCAGCAACAGAGGTCAGAAAGATTTTATTTGTAGAAAAGAGAAGATAATGGGGGCACAAAAACCGGTGGTCCCATTGGTCAGGCTGGAAATTGGATTTTTATAGCCTTTTTTTATTGCCCCAGGGCATAGATGTCTCTCAGGTGCAAAGAGACAGTTTCCTGGGAAGAAGAACTGTCTCTTTGGCCAATTATCAACTTTTGGGACCTCCTGCAGTCTTCCCTTCAAATCCCTACTCTCAATGGTCACCCTAACTGCTGTTAGCAATAGGGACAATGAAGTCTATTCAATAACTGCTTTCTGCTGACAGGGGGTGATGAAGGGACCCATAGCATCAGGGCTGACCATGAGAGGGGTTATCAAGGGGACCACAATAGTAGGTCATTTTCATTTCCATCAGAGGCATCTGTAGTTTGATGGATTCTAGGCAAGAGGAAACAAACTTGACAAGTAAGTTTAAAATGCAAGGCCCAAACACAAATAAGAGAATATTGGCAACTATAGGCACCAGAAAGGGAGCCAGGATTTTATTTGGTCCCATACCTGTGTAGAAACCTGAGTTTTGAGAGACTGTTCCCAGAGCCACTTAGTCTGTTGGAGAATGTAGTCTGCACGTTCCTCTAGGATGCCTGAAGTGTTTATATATGTGCAACAGGAAGTATTAGTGATGGCACATACTCCTTCTTGTTTAGCCAAAAGAAAATCTAGGGCCAGGCAGTGGTCCATGACCATACAGGCAAGGGATGACAAAGACCCTTGCATGTCCTTAATGGTAATGCCTACCTGGTCTGAGGTGCCCTCTACTACTTTGGTTAGTTTATTTTGCAGTCACATGATTGACAATCACCCCATAGCTTACTCCAGCTAGGGCTGCAATCAATTTTGTTATCCCAAAAACTATTAGAGTAATCTCCCTTTTGAGTTTAAAATTTCCCCCAGGTCCTGTAAGGTGTAAACTGTCAAGGATCAGTGTAGGATAAGTTTTTGAGCTTTAGACACTAGAAGGCTAACTTCAGAGAATGCTCAAAGACATCCTGGCCATCCCTTGGCTACCTCATCTATTTCTTTACTTAAGTAGCCCAGTGGCTGGGGAGTAATGTCCCAGAGCTGAGTCACCACTCCCAGGGCCAATCCTCCCTTTTCATAGACATATAATTGAAACTTGCCTGTACCTGGAGACCCAAAGATGGAACTGTCATAGGTGCCTTTTTTAACTGGTGGAATATATTTTTTGACTTGTCATCCCATTTAATAAAGGGTGAGGTTCCTTCTGCGCTCCTTAAGGATTTGATATAAGGCCTGGCTAGGTCTGCATTTCCCAGGATCCAAATTTTACAGTATTCTGTCACCCCAGAAAGGCCCTCAATTGTTTTAGATACTTAGATAGATGGAGAAAACATAAGGATCTCATGGATCCTATCTTCTCCTAAAGCCCTCATTTCTTTCTCCAGGACAAGACCTAAGTATATAATCCTAGACTGACACAATTGCGCTTTTTCTTTAGAGATTTTATATCTTCTACCTAGTAGGAAGTTTAGTAAGGATTCGGTGGCTAGAGCCAACCCAAAGCGATGGGGGCTGTCTCTGAATCCCTGGGGGAGGACAGTCCCTGTGAACTGTATAGACTTTTGTGTGGGGTCCTCAAAGGCAAAGATAGGTTGACTTTTAGGAAGTAAAGGAATACACAAGAAAGTATTAAGTATCCTTTAAGTTCAGGACAGAGTAGTAAGCAGTACATGGAGGTATTTGGGCTAAAAGTGTATAGGGATTTGGAGCTACAGGGTGGAGAGGCACTACTGCTTCACTCATCAGGCAGAGATCTTGGAGTAGCCTCCATTTGTTAGGTCCCTTTCTGACACTGAGAATGTGAGTATTATATGGGATGGAGTATTCTATTAGCAATCCCTGTCTTTTCAAGTCTTTGATTTATGGGAATTAGCCCCTTCTTAACTTCTGGTCTTAAAGGATTTTTTTTTATGGGAAAACCATGAAGGGTCCTTGAGATGAATTAGGACTGGGACAGCTGTTCGTGCCCGTCCCACGGTGTGTCCATCTGTCCACACTGTGGGGTCTACTTGTTCCTCTATCAGGGACAAGCAGAAGTACTCTCCTGGGGGTAAAAGGAGCTATACCCCCAATTTAGATAGAAGGTTTTGCCCTAGCAGAGGAGTAGGGGTTTCTGGGACAATTAAAAAAGAGTGACAGAAGTGGAGATCTCCCCAGGAGCAGGCTAGAGGCTGAGTGAAATAAATTTCTTAGAGGACCTGGGTCCAGAAAGAACGATATAGCTGAAATGCTGGCTCCAATATTGATAAGGAGGCTGACCTTGTGCTTTTCAATAATAAGTATCGCCCAGGGCTCCTCTGCTTTTATGGTGGTCACAGGAGCCTGCACGAGAGGCCCCAGGACCCATCTTTGTGTGGGAGGCTCTGGCCTCCGTTCTGCTGCTAACCCAGGACAGCCCCTCCTAAAATGGCCTGCCTGTCCACATTGAAAACATGCCTTCGGGTTTGGACTCTGCTCCAGGAGAACCTCTCTGAGTGCTGTGATCAGAGCCTCCTGTTGTTTATCCTTTCTTCCCCAGACTCAGCTGAAGACCTCTGTGCAATGCAAGCCATGGAGGGCATTCTACTGGAGAGTGCTAAAAACAAACTTCAGTGTAATTTGCACAGCCCAGGAGACACTGCTATCTCCAACTAAGTTTCAAAGGATTAAGCTCAGATGGACAAGAGAAGTAGGGTCCAGGGAGAGAGCCACTGAGTGGCAACCCATAGTTATGGGACAATATTGTGACACTAGCTGGGATGGGAAGGCAAAGCATCAAGTGAGATGATAGTTTTGGTGCCCTGACTACTAATGGGAATTGTCCCATTAGGTTTTGGATTTATTTGGAATCTATTACTCCTTTCTTCTTTCCTGTTTCTCCTTTTTTTAGAATGGGAATGTCTATTCAATGCCTGTTCTATGACTGTATTTTGAAAAAACACAATTTGTTCAGTTTCTACCATGTGAGGACACAGGGAGAACATAGCCATCTGTGAACCAGAAAGGGGGACTTTACCAGACACCATTGTGCCACCACCTTAATCTTGGATTTACACATTTTAATACTCTTAGAAACATGTTCATTAGCAATCCAATTGATGTTATTTATGTTGTAGCAGCTCAAATAGTCTGAAGAGTATTAACATTGGTTCTATTATAGATGAGAATATACAAAGCAGTTGAATTATCCAAGATAAAAATAATGCTTGTAAATTACAGAGATAGTATTAAAGTATATCCTTTTTGATTCTTTATCCCATATCTCTGTAGTGTCCCATGATGCTTCTTGAGAAAGAAGCTGAGAGACATGTACAATATCATAGCTTAGGTCAGTTAATTACTAGAATCATGTAATAAAATACTAGACAAAGAACAATATATGAGCTTATCACTCTAAACACTGAATTATATTTTGAGTTATATTTCAAAATTTTGAGTTATATTTCACCTCTAAATGTGATCTCACAGAAATAAAGCTGTCTGTAGTGCTTAAATTAAAGATAACAATTTCTCATTTTTTCAGGGTATCCTTTTTTTTCTTCACAAATTGTCTTGATCACTTTCCCATGTTTGGGGAATGTTTTCTAAAGCAAATGTATTAGAATTCATAGCAATATCTTTTGTTTAAAAATTGTTGTAGTTCTTCAAACTATGTACATTCCCTTTTCTTCCCTAAAAGGTTTCTTGAGACATTAAGTGCCTTGAAGTGTGTTTTAAATCATTTTCTGTGATCTAAACTTGTTAAAAAGCACTTTTAAGAAACACAGCTTGTGAATTATTTAGAACCTCTAAAGAAATGGTGCCAATGACTAAATGGGATATCTTCCAGTTTTAAGATTTCTGGATGCAGAGGGGTGGTTACAAAGCATAAATAGAACTCATGCAGGTCTAATTTTGGTCTTATTTTCTAGAAACTTACAGTCAGAGTTAATTTTATGGTCTGAAGAAACTAATATCACAAATACTGCCATTCACATAGATTAGACCACTTTGGGTCATCTGGCTATGTCTAAATGAATCAATATTAGTAACAGGATGCACTGAGCTAATTTGTTTAAGCTAGCCACCTCAACCTGTCTCTCTTCATCAAACACTTACTACTAGTTATTCTTACCACATCATGACCTACAAATGCAGAAGAAAAAAAAATTTATTGGCAGTACTGAGGTTTGAACTCAGGACCTCTGGCTTGCTAGGCAGACGCTGTACCTCTTGGGCCACTCCACCAGTACAAGAAGAAAAATTTTAACACAATATCTCTATGAATTATGATCTAAGCCAGACAGAGGAAGTTGCCCAATAGCTAAATGTGTTTATAGTGTTTGGTCTGGAAAACTAAATCAGATTCACACCTCTTGCTTTCTACCAAGCTAAGATATCTTTTAGGGAATTCAATCTATAAATAAATTAAAATGGTGAAATAACATTTCATATCCTTCTTTCCTTGAGCAAATATTTGAGTACTGTATGGACACAAGTGGTCCAAACCCCAGACTCCTTATAGCGGTAATGTGGGAAATATGGGAGAGGGTTAGTTGCACATGAATATTCAAGGAGTAGTTTCAAGACAACTGAGATCTATAGTTTTTAAAATTCATTCTAATTGTCTGTCTTCCTTTTGTTCATTTCGGTATGTGCACTTACGTGTCACAAAGACTGCTGTTATACGTTGTCTGCCTCTGAATTATAGCAACAGGCAATTAAGATTCACAAGGTACTAGAAGCTTCATAAACAAAAGGAAAGCAACTGTGTCCTATTAAAATGTTAAGAAGTAAGCATCTTCTCAATGGATTACATAAACTTTTTATTATAGTCACACTTTCTGATATGTATTGGAAAAATCTGCATATGTGAATTTATATTGCAGATCGTATGATTTTAGATAATCATAAAGGAATAGTTAACAAGATGTGCTTATGCAATTTCTAAAGGGTCAAATGGTAAAAGTTATGAAAGAGGATTCTGTTTGAAATAATGATGGATTTGATTTACCTGTTAAGAACTTTCTAAAATCATTAAACAGAAAGCTCAAGGAATAACTTCAGAAAATGTAGTAGCCAACTTTAGCAAATATACTTTGAGATTGTATCTTATTACATAAAACACAGAACTTTTATTCATAATGTCTGCTGCATCCAATGTGAATTGTTTGCATGAACTCTTCATTTCTTAATGCCTAAGGGAAGATTTTAATAGCATGAAATCACAAACTGCTTTGGCAAAGAAACAGTCTGCATTATGAATGCCATGAGCACTCATTTTTAACATTAAGGGAACACACTATCGTTTTCCTGCTTATTTAATTTGAAAAGATTTGGAATATATTACCATCAGTCTCATAGGTCTTCCCATTTAGTTCAGGACAAGCCCCTTAGCTTATGCTGACCATTCTCCCACAAACAGTGCTCCAATGAAGATGGGCCTAATTCTACCCCTTCAACACACAATTAGGTAATGCCTGTTCTAGACCAGGCACTCTAATATGTAATAAATATATGGAGACACATTTAGTAAGATCCTTGCATCAGAAAGCTCTCAATTCATGGGGAAAGATAACCTTCACAAACAAGTGAATATTGTAGACTATAATATAACACTAGAAATAGATGCAATGGAATGTAGAAACTCCTAAAAACTTGTTGCTCCTTGGGGATGTCAGGAAAATACTATAGGGGAGGTTGTATTTGAGTTGTGTTTTTCATGGATGTATAAGAACTGACCACACTGAGCAAAATTATAAAAAGAGAGAAAGGAAGTCGATTTAGAAGTGTTATGTTGTATAATGTCACACTACACATAAAAATCAAGAAAGGACCATAGAAATTATCTACAGACTTGATATTCTTGTATTTCAGATAAGATAAATCCATACTGGGAAGGAAATCAAACCTTTACCATTTCAAAAAGTTGAAACCAGTGTCTCAATTAAGAGTTTTTCTTGGTTCATACTTCCTCTTTTATACAAATAGAAAATTTCATTGACAGTTTCTGGCCAATCTCATTTCTTTTTACTGGTATGGATCCTTTTACTTTTACTCCAGATTAGATGAATAATCTCATATTTTGATGCACTAGTATATTTTAAATGATAGAACAACACACAGAAAACACAGAGTTTCTTTCCCTATCTTTTCCTTAAGTTTTTGTCCTTTATTCCTAGAACCCTACAGAGAGCAAGCTCCTTAAAGTTCCTACCCTGATTTAAATATTTACTCATTTAGTATATATAACTACTTTTAATCCTTAAAATGTTTAAAACATACCAAAAGAGAGCAGACAAAACCATGATAGCAGAAATGTATCCAGATCTGTATGATGATCAACATTTGTGTTGCTATAATATTGAAATACAATGTTGAAATCAAAGCAAAAGTAACTGAAATAAATTTTTGCCTAAAATAAAGAAAAGTTGACATAGAGTATGCCCCAATACACATTTTTAATAAAATTAAACATAATACTAAATACAATAGTTTAAAGGCTAGAAAAACTTATTTTTAGTGCAATTCTATCTTTTACCAGAAGTAGCATTGTAGAAAACTTACCCAAATCTCTATTTTCCTATCACCAAACCCATGTAAATATCTGGAAGAGGTAGATAAGCAAATGAAACAAAATAATGCAGGTAAGAATATTTTTAAAAATCACAAAATGTTATGCTGATACAAGGTATTGATATTTAAACTCAATTTAAAAAATAGTACCTATAATTTCAAATATCATATTTGTTATGTGTGATATATATTTTTTATTTCCACCTAAATTTTATTGTATGAAATACTAATACATTTTTCAAAGTGATCTGGCTATTATAAGCACATATTTACAAATACAATTATGAAAAATATAATTTTTCCCAAGAATATGAGAAAATAAATATAATAGTAAAAGATCATATAAAAGTATATTTTTGTTGGTTTAATTTGATTTACTTCACAATGCAGCATGGTTGACTAGCATGTTACCTGTTTCTTTTATTCATCTAAAAAATAAATTTAGTTATTACAGAAAAGATGTTCTTTCATGAAACTGAAAAATAGTGTCCCATGTATATAATTCTCAATGTTGGATTATTTCCAAATTGCAAAGCCCTTTCATATGCATATTACACTGATCATCCAAACAAACTGGTATATTGGAAGAAAACATAAAACATAAACCTGTCCTAATGTTGTAAATGGTGAAGTGACTTGCTGAGATTATCAAACTAAAACTAGGTAGAGCTCATTCTAGGTCCCATGTCTCTGACTGCCTTCTCTGATGTTCTTTCTCTTATGTTACAACACTATTTTAAGAATAAGGCTGGCACTAATAGCCAATGTCAAATTAAAATGAGAGCTGTGTCCCTTCCCCAAATGCATCAACAGCCTTACTTCTCAGAATTAAGTAACTCAGCAGTGCTTTATGTAGAAATCTAACCACCAAGCAAGCTTTAGATGTAAGTCAGGTTTTAAATGAGAGAGAACATTTGCTTTGGATATCTTTTATTACTTTAAACAAACACCAAAAGTAATTTTCAACAAGTGACATTTTAAAGCAGCCTATACAGTTTTTATTCTAGCTACCATTAGTCCTTATACCTATTATATCAAATGCATGTTATTAGCAGGTATTAAAGGAATATTATAATGAGTCACATGAAGGTGATTAACCATCTCCTACTCATTTGTTTATGTGGCTTCTTTCCCCCTTAAATCAAGCCAGATTTTAACAACAGTCTTCTTGACCACGAATTTTGCTCTTAATGGAAAATAATAAATCTTGATGGATTCTCCCTTACCCTAGATCACTGCAGATACTTATATTACAAATATGTGAAACCTGTAATTTCCCCCAAAGCCTGCTGCTTCTATTCAATATTTTAAGCTTTAACACTAGAGTGCTATAAAGTCCTTCTGTTCTGTTAGGAGCCCTGATTTTAGCATAGTATCCTTGCAAGACTTACTATAATTGTTACAAAATTATACATGCAGGAAATAAGTAAGCAGGGCATAATCTGTAAGAGACTGGATTAAGTGGGTTTTGCTCATTCCCTAAATTTCAAAATCAAATACTTCTGTCTTTTGAGCCCAAAAGCATTCAGCCCAATTGCATATAAAACTCATCTGAGGCAATAAATCCAATATGAACTAAAAAATAGTGTCTAAATTCATTATCAGCTTCAAGTGTTGCCATTATATAACTTTCAAGATAATAGTGTATATATTTTTAATTGTTAGGAGTTCACAGCACTCTCTTAGAAAATGTGTAGCAAAGTGCTATAAATTGAGTCGCTTAAAATAAATTATTGTCTCATGTTTCTGAGTTCTGAGTCTGGGTAGGACAGTTGAAGGAATTGTCAGGACCATTCTCTCTATGAAGATTGTAGAGGAGGATTCATCCTTTTTTCTCCTACTTCCTGACAATTCAAGGTATTCCTTGGCTTCTGACAGCATCACTCCTTCTCTGACTCCGTGATCACCTGGTTTTATACTCTGTATGTCTTTGTCTCTGACTCTTCTCTTCTCAGGGCACCAGTCATAATGGATTATGGGCCCACCGTACTCCAGTATGACTTTATTTTAAATTGATTATTTGCATCTAAAATGACCTTAGTTCCAAACAAGATCACATTTTGAAATACCAGGGATTATGACTTCGACATATCTTTTTGGAGGGACACAATTCAACCCATAACAGTGTTTCATTTAAACAAAATTAAATGATCCAGTGAAAGTATCTTTCCCTCCTGGAGCCTCAAATGTAATTGCTGTTTGTTATAAAGAAATAATTTGTTCAAATTTCTTAGAAAGTATATTTTCTTGGTTTCCTATATAAAGCTCTGAGTTTCTTGATACATAAAGAAATAAATATAAAGTTCCAAATTCTAATTTTCCCTCTTTGAAACATTAGAAATCAGATTATTACATTATTCATTACTTGTATTTTCACTTAACAGCAACTTAGGAAGTTTCTCCAAATCAACGATGACAGAAATAGTTAATATTTATATGGCATTTACTATATGTTAAATGAGTTATATGTGCATAGTTTAAAAAATCTTTTGAGATGAGTTCCAGTATTATGCCCACTTTACATATTATAAAACTGAGGCTATGCAATTTTTTTATAGTACTGGTGTTTTGAACTCAGAACTTTGTGCTTTACCACTTGAAACAGGCTTCCAATTCTTTTTGCCTTTCTTTAGTTTTTTTTTTTTTTTCTAGATAGGGTTCTCTGCTTTTGCTTGGCCTATCCTCAAACTCAAACTGGGATCCTTCTACCTATACCTCCCAAACAGAAAGTATTACAGGTGTAGGCCACAGTCTCCTGGCTTGTTCTTTGAGGCAATGTTTCACTAACTTTTGGAGGACCTTAGATAGTCAAGATCCTCCTATCTGGATCTCTCAAGTGACTGCGATTACAGGCATCACCCACTATGCTTATCCTCACAATTAAATTCTTTGAAAATATTTCTTCTATAAATAAGCTTGTAGTGAGTAATATCATGCATATATCATTTTAAATATGCACAGAAATATCTATGGATTCAACTTCCAAAGTGGAATTGTTGGGTCAAAACATATATACATTTAAATTTTTGAGGATGTTGCTAAATTTCATTCTAATTTGTACTTTTATACCAGGAAAAAAATGAAAGTGTTTGTTTGCGTGACATTTTCCCATCAAAAATATTACCAAATTACAATTGCAGGTGATCCAGGAGTTTAAAAATGTATATTTTGAGTACTTTTAACTAGGATTTCATTTATTATGGGTCAGGATTCTCAGTCTTTTCATTTACAAGTACTGCTTGTATGTCAAAGAGATAACTTTCATCCTGTTCATAAAAGGATATTTTTTTTTATCACAAGTGTGTCATTTTTCTTTGTTCATAAAGATTTCTTTTGTTTTTATTTTGTATTGTGACTTTGACCTTACAAGACTTTCTTGTATTTCATGAAATCAAATATATTAATCATTCTTTTAAAAAATGTTCATTTTGATCAACAAATATTAAGTATGTACATTTCTAAGATGCCATGTGATGTTTTGATCTGTGCACATATTGCATAAGGATTAAATCAAGGTAAATGAAATATCCATATACTCACTAATTTATTATTTTTTGGTGGTGAGAATGTAAAAAATCTATTCTTTCAATCACCTGAAATGTATAATGCATTATTATCATTAACCATGTTCACCATGAAGACAATAGATCACTAAAATGTATTCATTCAGTATAAGTGAAACTCATTTAAGGTTTCATGATTTCAAACTGTAGATTGAAAGGCCTTTCCCACTCCAAGCATTTTTATGATGCATTTATGATTTACTTCTAGTTATTTAGTGAACTAATTTTCACAGTTAAATTAGTGCTTTGTTTGACATACATACTGGTAGAGGATTTAAGGTACTGATCCAACTTGTGTTTATGACCAGTTGCTCAAGTGTTTCTATCATTTATAAAATAAGTGTGTGTTCTTATTCTGACTTGAAATTCCATCTTTATTACACACTAAATTAGTATATGCATTTGGGTCTATGCATTGGCACCAAAATTCATTCAATTTTTTGGCTATTCATTTACCAGTAATATCCTTTTTAATGTATTTAATTTATTTTTTTAATTTTTCTTTTAATTGCCAAAAATTATTATCTATATCAAATGTTGTAGAAGGCAATGTGATATTTTGAAATGTGTTTACATTGTGGAACAATAAAATAAAACTAAACAAATCCATTCCCTCACTTATTCACTGTTTTTGTAGAAAATATTTAAATCTATTATTTTAGCAATTTTGAAATACAAAATGTTATCACTTATTACAGTCAACATTCTGTGCGATGGATCACTAAAGCTTACTCCTTTTATCTAATGGAAATGTATAAACCTTGATTGATATTTCTCTTTTCTCTTTCCATTCCTCTGTCTTGCCATTCTACTCTCCTCTTCTGTAAATGCAACATATTTTTCATTCTACATATAAGTCAGGTCATGTAGTATTTGTTTCACTTAGCATGGTATTCATGTTTACTCCTCTGTTGTCCTGAATAAGAGGGTTCATCGCATTTTATTAATATTCTGTGATGTACATACCACATTTTCTTTATCCATTCATCTTTTGGTGGACATTCAAGTTGTTTCCATTTCTTGACAGAGGTGCTCATGTTACAGTAAACATGGGACTGTAGGTATCTCTTTGACATACTTGTTTCAGTCATTTGAGATAGGTCCTCAGATATGGAATAGCTGGATCATATGGTAATTCTATTTGTAGTTTTCTGAGGAGCTACCATAATAGTACTTAATTATCATATCTTTATATTTAATTTTCATATTATCATAGAATTAGTCCCTTTTCAGTACTCTTACAGAATATTATATGTTTACTTGTTTATTTTTCTCTGTGGCTATTATTCTTTTGGTGGTACTGGGGTTTGAACTCAGGGCTTCACACTTGCAAGGAAAGTCCTCTGCCACTTGAACCATACTCCCAGCCCTTTGTCAGTAATTCAGGAGTAGTAGTTTTACAGTGTTTTCTTTATATAGAATTTGCTTATTATTTTATCCTTTGTTGCTATTATTAAAATGTGACTTCCTCCATCAAGTTATCTATTCCATTATATCAAAAATCTTACTGGAAATTAAATGAACTCAAGCAGGATCAAAAACACAAAAGATGCATGTTTTCTCTCATATGTGAAAGATAGATCCAAGATAAACAGAGGGCATACATTAAGACACCCTTTGAACATCAACTTAACTATTAGTAATGAAAACCAGGACTGTAAAATAGGTACAGTATGTACGGGGAGTACTAGTGGGAAAGGGGAAGGTGAAGAAAGGAGATTAAGGTGATGGTATATGGTTGATGGACTTCATATATCTATATAAAGCAGAACTAAAAACCCTCTTGTAATTGCTTTAAGTGAGGTGGGAAGGAGATTGAGGGGGAGAGATGATAGGAGAAATGTAAATAATGTACAATATAAGACTAATTGGAATAATCACTATGAACCTTCCCTGTATAATGAATATATCATAATAAAAATTTATAATAAAAAGCAAAAATCTTACTGGAAATTGTGTACATCTGAAAGTTGTTTATTTCTTTGTATTACATTGTACCTCAGTGATTTACTAATTTTTTTACTATTTTCTAATTAATTTTCTTGAGTTTTCTGTAAATGCAATCATATAATTTGGAAATAGGCATAGTTTTACTCCCTCTTTTCCAATTTCCATCTAATTTATTTAATTTTTTAAGTTGCTTTATCAAATATTTCCAATATAGCATTAAATAATAATTTTAAACGCAGAAATTCTTAACCATTTCCTTACTTTACTGGAAAATCATCTAGTTTTTTTTCATTAAAAATCATGCTACCTTTCAAGGTAAGAATTATATTAAGAAAAAATATACAGATACATCTTTATTAATTATTTTTCTATATTAAAAGTTTGCTGAATTTTACAGTTTTCTAGCATTTGTAGAATAAATAAAAATTTTTCTTCTTAGAGCTATTGCAATTATGAATTAAATTAATAAGTTTCTTATTACTATAATAGTCAATTCCTGAAGTAAACCACAATCACTCATTGTGAATTTGTTCTTTTAATGTTGTGTTGGATTACTGAAGTTGAGTGTTGAATTTTTGCACCAATTTCTCTAAATTAAATTGGTCTACCATTTTCTGTGCCATTGTTATAACTTTCAATATTGGTGTTAAATTCGTGGAAAACAAATATAACCTTTGGCTCTGTTAATTTTCATGCTCTGAAGTAATTTAAATAGT
Source organism: Castor canadensis (assembly GCF_047511655.1). Lineage (NCBI taxonomy): Eukaryota > Metazoa > Chordata > Mammalia > Rodentia > Castoridae > Castor > Castor canadensis. Next base: position 11,051,589 of record NC_133405.1, read on the forward strand.
TGCTATTTAAGAGTTAAATAGGATCTTCTATTGAAACCAACTGACCCGAAACTATTTTTTGTAATTATTCTCATGGTGAGGGATACTTCTCTGAAAATTTTCTCAAACTCTCTAGTAGAAAATATTCTACTGAGATTATCTGTTATAATAAATTTCAGTAAATTTTCTTTTTCTAAGAAATTATCAGTTTCATCCAAGGCTTACATTTTCTAGCCTTTTATTACATTTTACTATTGGGCATATAAGTACTAAGAGACTTTGGTAATCTAAATTAATCATTCCAGCCAGAAAGTTAACTTCTCCTTTAACTGTCAATTTTTGTGCCATAAGATTGAAAAATAGCTGTGTGGTAGCTTCACTATCTAATGCTATGAAGCCATTCTTTTGCTCAATGGTAAAATCATTTTCCTCCTGGAAACTGAGTACTCCAAATCAACAGAGCTTAAAGTTTCCAGAACATGAAGCAAAAATACTGTTCTCAGGTTACTTACTATCTTATTGTAAAGAGGCACACTTACTTCCAGCCTTCATTCATATATCTTGGTTTATGCAATATTTTCAGTTTCTTTCAACTATATCCAGTAAATTCAAAATTCCAAGAATTGGGGGAAAGGGGCTAAATGAGAATGATGGAGGAGTGAATTCAACTATGATTTATTTGACATATTGTAAGAACTTTTGTAAATGTTACAATGTACCCCCAGCACAACAATAAAAAGCTAAATAAATAAATGAATAAAAATAGGAAGTGTACACCACATGTAAAGGTCTGAAAAACCTAAAATAAAAGTAATATGATATTCAACTCTATGATGACATAAATCCCGTTTCAGCTTCTAAAAAGAGAATGGTCAAACTAAGTTTGGAAAACAGTCATGTGTGTCTGATCTGACATTAACAAAATCAAAAGATGCAAAGAAGGACATGGACATTGTTGAAGAACTGGATCATTTGCTAACAGAGTTTTTGGATTTGTACCATGCCTTATCTAATCTGCCTTTTATATTATCTCACCTTAATATATTTAAATATTTTATCATACCAATAAAAAAGAATATGGCAGGAGTGACATCACGTGTGCTTACAGACTAGGTCTCAAGAGACTGGATACTACATCTCATTGAACTCTGCCCAGTTGTCATGTGAACAATCTAGGATTAGCCTGTTGGAAGATGAAGAGACACAAAACACAGCTATGTCACTTTAGCTGAGAAAAATCATCTTAGAGAAGCCAATGCACAGTCATTCCAGCAGTTAACTTCAATTCTCAGAGAAAATAGCCAAGAGAGCTGGAGGTGTAGCTCAAGTAGTAGAATACCTGTCATGCAGTTGCAAAGCCCTGAGTTCAAACCTCAATAATGGACAAAAAGAAAATAGCAAAGACCACTGGGTGAGTCGTGTCTGCATCACCAACCCAGGAAATTTTGAGTTCAATTATTTTAAGTCCCTTACTTTAGGAGTAGTTTTTATGGGGCAAAAGTGAACTGGTACACCCTTCAATGAAAACAAGGTCTTTACCAGCATAAACATATTCATCCACCCTGCTTGAAACTTTAACATAACTGTGTTTGTACAATCACTACATGATCAAATTTGTTTTTAACAACATGTACCAAATCCTTTCTAAACTTGGCTTTTTGGAGACCAACTGGCCATATTATTTTCCCAGTTCTTCCTTGAATGGCTTGCTTAGACTCAACAGAAGCACAGGGGCATCATCACAAGCTTCTAGTCCAGAAAGGAGCTAAGATGAAAGATATGAAAGATGCACTGTAGTAAGACATTTGGGATGAGACTTGCTCAAAGAAATTTTAAAAATCATAATCACATTGCAGACAGATGCTCCCAGAGACTGGCTTGTTTCTACAAGGAGACTCCCAAAAAGGCAGCTTTCCTCTAAATGAGACTACTGCAAAAGAAAAGGCTAGGGCTTCTGATACCAAAGTTTAAAAAAAAACCAAGACATTTGTGATTTTAGTAGGGTAATATGTAATAAAGGTCCAGTTCACCTGTTTTAAAAAAAGATTCCATGCTAATTCTAAGGCAGCCATTGTCCATTTAAACAGACATGAACAAGGTTTTACAACTTTACTACTTGAGCCACACCTCCAGCCCCAACAATGTTTTATTTATAAGATTTTTTTCTCTTAAATATCTGTCACCAGATTTAACACAATTAGAAATATTTCATATTTGAATGTCATAATACTCTGAATGTTTGTGACTTGGATCCTCTGACTAAACTCCATGTTCTCAAAATCATACACAAACTAAATTGTCATTACAATGCTTAGTACATAGTGAATCAAAACAACAGAATTTAATTACAGATTTGATAAATTACAATTAAACACTAAGAGGAAAGACTAATCATGAATATATTATTAAATGAGATGGAAGATTTTTTTCAAGTACTTCATGTATTTGTGAAAAATATGTCACCAACTGAATGTCCTTTTTTAAGCTATGAAGGAAACATCCCTTTGGCATCTTATATTTTGCCTTTCTGTTTATTTTTATAGATATACATTCTGAGAAAAATTTTATGCCATTATTAAAAATCTTTCTGAGAAATATAAAAAGAATTTGTCAGCTAAAATCTCTAATATACATTTTCCAATTTTGTATTAAGCAAAGGTAATGAAAGCACCTTGCTTACAAAAGAAAATGAAAAACATTTAGATCGTTCAGTATTTTCATTTATTCAATTTCTAAAATCAGTATTTCAAATTGTCTCTTCATTTGGTACCCTGGTGGATATTAACACCTTTGGGGCCCTTGTATGCCAGTAGACTAGAGACTAATGAGATGTATGACATACTTTTATACAGTTGTATAGAGAATTGAGAAAAGAGAAATATCAGAGAACTGCCATGTGGGAAATCACATTAGTGCAACTATAGCCTACAAATTCACTTTAGGTTAAATCATCCCAGAAATCATGAAACACAAAAGCTCATAGAACAAATTTAATAATTCAAATCACACAGATTACTAAATCAGTTTAAAATACACAGTGAGAGTAAAGGATAACATAGAAAACATTATCATAGGAGATACAAGTGGGATAGAAATACCGTGCTACTTCCAGAGGCTTTAAATAATTCTCATCTCCAAACAAACATTGCCTACTTCTGCTGGCATAGATAAGAATGCCAAAGATTTAAGGATGAGCAAGTGGAAAATTTACTTGGACTTGTCACATTCTTCTTTGATCAGAGAAAAAAGTGGGGTAGAAGTGCCTTTGACTGGACTGTAGTTTGCCCAATAGCATCCTGATCACATCTGTATTTTACCTGGATTTTTAAATAAAACACACATGAGACATAATGGGACCAAATTGGTTATCACTACAGTTGGTCAATTTAAAAATGGCCTAAGTGAAGTATCAGAGTAGACATGATTGTAAATTCTGACTCTGAAGTTACACTTCTTTCCATAAGTCGTTGTCTTAGATCATTTATTTGTAACATTTATTACATGTAACTTGCTTAATTTCTGTGTATATCTGACAAATAATACAAATTCTTACCAAGGCTCACAACTTACCTGTTTATCCACTATCAACACTTACCACATGTATTTGAGTTGTTCCTAAAATATATAGCACCATTCATACTAATCAATCTCAATAGTTCCCATGAATGTTACTCATTTTTTGTTTGTCTGATCGTTACCACATTGGTGAAGAAGGACTGAACATACGGAGTTTAACACTAACAAATTATACCAACAGAAGTTTATTAGTCATATTACAGACATGATAGTACAATAACCACAGCTAGAGATGCACATTTTTAGCTCATCACCTCACTAAACATTGTGAACATTTGTCCAATCTGAATTAGGAATTCTTTAGTTCTATAAAGTAGATAGCAACAACAAAATATTTTCAGCTCTAATTCTAAGAAATTGATAATTTGTACAAAATTAATGGATAATAGCTGATAATTAATGAACCACCACATATCTATATATTAATGTCATTAAGTAAATCAAATTATAGTTGATTTTAGTATGATTAAATTACTGTTACTATAATTTTTGTTGCTTCATATTTTCTTTATTCATGGAGTTAAAAGGTTTGTATGAATATCTTCTTTGGAAGATAAAAATATTGATTAATTTGTGTTAAAGAATGAAATGTCAAAGAAGGGTATTAAAAAGTTATGTTGTCATTGATGGATTAGAAACATCTGAGTAATTCAGATAGAAATTATTTTAACCCATTAATTCTTTCAGTGTTTAACTGCATTGCTTGAAAGGACTAAAAAAATAAACCAATTACTGACATACTCGCAGTTTTATTTTCTTAAACTTCTAAGTATAAAAACATTTATTATGAGATCATAGCAAAAACTATAAATCTCAATGTGGAAATATTTGTCAGATTCAAGGCTGTGTTGCTGCTTTATTATTATTATTATTATTCATTGTATTCCTTATGCCACCAGCAAAAAAGAATATGATACCCAAAAGACAGGTGACTCTAAAATGTTCCTTTTCTGGTGATTCAATAGTTCTTAGATCTTATATCTAGTCATCTGTTTATTATGTGCAAAATTTAAAGGGATCTAATAGGTGGTTTTGTCAGAATGTGCCATATTTAAAACCATTAATATTTTTTACTATATTTCTTTATAACACTCATCTATGAAAAGTCTATTTCCTATAGTCTGGATGAATTATAAGTGCAGTCTTTAATATTTTTAAGCTATTTTCCCAGTGAAAAATACAGTTTGTATTGTTTTAATTTGTACTTTTATTACAATTGAATGATGGTACAGTTCATGTACAGACATACCTTAGAGATATCACAGGTTCAATTACAGTGCAATAAAATGAATATCACAATAAAAGTAGTCACACAAATCTTTTGGTTTCCCACTGCATATAAAAGTTATATTTACATTATATTGTAGACTAAGTATAAATTATCCTTAAGTCTAAGAATGTGCATATCTTACTTTTTAAAAATGTCATTTTTTCTTCTTCTTCTGTTCTTATACAAAATTGGAGAACAGGAGGGAAGAACAGGTCCTGACTGAGGGCTTGGTACTGGTGGGAGGGGATAGGAGGTGGGGAAAGGAAGTAGGAGGGTGAATATGGTGCAAATATTGTGTACATATGTATGTAAAAGGAAAATGATATTTGTTGAAAGTATTCCAGGAATGGGGGAGGGGGTATGAAGGAGAATGGTGGAGGGGATGCATTCAAGTATTATATATTTCATATATTGTAAAAACTTTTGTAAATGCCACAAGGTACCTCCACAGAGCACAATAAAAACACAAAAACACTTAGAAACAAAAAAAATTATTGTTAAAAATGTTACTATTCTTCTTAACTGCTCAAAAAATGTTGCCAATGCATTTGCTTGTTGAGGGATTGTCACAAAATTGTAAAATGTAAAAAGCAGAGCATCTGGCAAATGAAGTAAAATAAAGCATAAAAAAGGTTATGACTGTATGTTCTGATTGCTTCCTCTCTATGTACTAGATAACTATAAATAATATCCTTACTGTAATTTTTTTACTTAAGTAGCTTGAAAGTTATTCTGATTAACTTTTGATTAATCCTTGGCTAGGATTACCAATTAATTTTATTAATTTTCCTGATAAAATATTTTTCTTAACTCTCAGATGCAATTGGGGTTTTTATTAGAATTTCTTTACCTATATATTAGTTTGGAAGGAATTGAAAGGTTTAAATTATTTGGTCTTTCCATGCAACAAGCATGCTTTAACTCAACATTCAAATGGATTTACATACATATAAAGAATAATTCTTCATTTATTTTCCTACATTTATTTATCAGTAAACATTTTATAACTTGTTGGTGTTCCTGATATTTTGTGCATGGAACCAGAGTCCACAATTTTTTTAGTTTTTTCTGTTGATTTCTTGAGTTTTCTAAGTAAGGAATATGCAAAGAATATAATTCTACCTCACAATTTCAATTAGTTTTCTTCTTCAGTTTTATGATATTGATCAGAACTGGCCAGTGCAAATTAATAGTGGTGCTATCAGTATCTTCATCTTATCTTTAATTTGCAGGGTAAGCCTTCCATACTTTCTTTATCTTATTTATGTCTTTCTCAAGATTTGGGAAGATTCCTGCTATTACTGCTATTGAATATGTTTCTTATGCCTTTAGTTTGCATCTCTTTGCCTTCTGCTATATCCATGATTTATAGGTTTGATCTTTGAGTTCCACAATTTTAATATTTTCCATTTGTACTTCTTTATTCTCTTTTCCTTATGTTTATCTGATTTTTCTATTATGTCTACCTAGCTTTAAGTCCAGATAGTCTGTTTCCCATTTGACCTAATCTACAGGAGAGACTTTGAACTGATTTTTTTAATTTGAGTTATGAGTCTTCCTTTTCCCAAATTGCAGCTGATTTTTTCAAGATTTCTGTATCTTTATTGAATTTCCCTCTCATGTCTTTCATTGTCTTCCATATTTCATTTAGCTGCTCACTGGTAACCTCTTTGAATTTATTTAGCTACTTATTTGTATTTACTTTACATTTTTGAGGTGTTTATACATGTCCTGTTTAATTTTGTTGATCATGTATCATCAACATATTTTCAGTTTAATATTTGAGAATTCATTCAATTTACTATTATTTGAATTCTTTATATTGTGATTATTGACTTTTTGAAGTATCTTTTTTTATGTTTCTTATGTTTCTGAATTAAGATTTGCTCATATGAACTCCAGTCATTGGTTGAAGGGTCCAGTCAACTAAAGTCTTTTAATTGAACTATCTCTTTCTTTAGGCAGGACTGGATAGTAGAAGGGTTCAGGTGCTCCTTTACACCACTGCTTTGGGAGTATAATTCAGCAATTACAGACACCAATTGAAAACCAAGCCCTATGTTTACATCAAGCATAAAAAAGTTGGTGACATCATCTAAACCACCAATCACATTATATATGAAAGGAATTAGCATTTTATACAATATACTGGGTTGTTAGGAAAAAACATTAGTGTAGAATTTAAAAATTAAGGAATTTCTCTACTCCAAGCCCCTGTGTGTTAGGGGATGCTCACATGTCCCTATTTACTAAATAAACCTTTCCTAATTTTCAAAAAATAAATAAAATTAGGTAGAAATAATAAGGGGACAAAGGAAGAAAAAAATGAGGCAGAAAGATGGAGATAAGTGGTGAAATATGTGGGATAAAGAGAAACAAAATAATTTTGTGCAAGAATATAGTTTAATTATTGTGGAGAAAGATGCCATAGACAGAGATTGCAAAGGTGTTGAAAAAAATAAGAATCATAAGAAAGGAGGTAGAGCAAACTGTCAATAGGAAAAATTATTAAAAAGGAGGTAGAGCAAACTACTAATAGGAAAAACCTGTAAAAACAAATAGAAAAAATACAAGCCAGTATTTATTCCTTGTTGAAGAGAACAGTGTATTCCTGCTGGGCTGTCAGTGCAGTATGTGTTCTCTTCCATTCTCTTCCCCTCAATATTCTGTCTGTGGTTCTGTTGTGTTTACTCATGTATCCACTCTGGGCCCCAGATTGACTAGAATTCCCCTGTGGATGCCACCTGGATGTGGTATTCTTTGGTTGATTAATGCTCTTGATCAGGGCCAGTGGCCTTGGAATCAGGTGGGGGCAGTTCTTGTGAAGTAGCAGGAATTCCCAGGTATTGGAATTGTTTTGCTGGGGTTCTGGTGGAGTGGTGCAGTCCCAGGCTAGTGAAGCAGCAGTATGGGTGGGCACAGGGACCTCCAAACACAGCTAGTTAGTGAGCTCTCTGCCAAATATGCCTACTCTCAAAGCCTGCAACTTGCCCTGCACAAGTGATCCAGTGGCAGCTTCAGCTTGTCCACAGTGAGCTTTTCCCTTTTCTGCTAAGGTCCCCGGTTTGATGTTTTGTTTGTGGTGTGGTACAAACATCGCTCTTGTCACTTATATATATATGTAAATCACTGGATTGGATGGTGGTTTAAATTTGTAGCCAGGCTGATGCTTAGCTTGCTCCAGTGCCTACTCTTTTCTGGTAAGTTGGTGACCAAGGGATCAAAGTATCTTCCACCCAACCACCTGAGCTTGAAGCAAGGTTTTAATGTCTCTGATAAGCCTGCCTTGCCAAGGGTTATTTGGGGGCAGTTGTATTTACATATACATATTGGGCTGGACAGTGGGCCTAAGGATACAGCTGATTAGAGGGAATTCATTAGTGTTGCCCACTCCATCCTTTTGCTGGATGAGGGGGTGGGGGTGAGTATCACCATTTGGCTTCTGTCCAGTGGCTGGGGCAAGGCTTCTCAGCTTGTACTTAGCCTTCCACACACTTGGTTTTCTTTGCAGAGTGGCATGCTCAGGTGGCTCTTGCTAGAAACAAACAAACCAAAGAAAATGGGCTGGAGTGTTTGAGGCAAAGAGCAGATCTGTTTTCTCTTTACTGGGACAGCTCTACCTAAGCAGTTTTCTCTTTGTTTCTTTTATAGATCCAAAGTTTGATGTTCTTTTGATTTTCTCTAGCCACTATCTGTCTAGACCATTACTGGGGCCCTCTCCTGGTTTACTAACTTACCCACATTTCCTTGTAGCCACACATCTGAGATTTTATTTCTGGTTCATGGAGACACAGAAATGTGGAAGGTATCTGCAATCTGCTATCTTCCTTATTTCAATAAAATATTTCTTCTATTTTAAGAGGATTTTAATTCAGGAAAAGATTTTTAATTCTATTGAATGTCTCTTTTCCAATTAATTGCTGGTTTATTTGTAGTGATTTAAGCCTTTAAATCAATTGATACTATTTTTATTATGAAACTTACTCATTTTAGATATAATTTTAAAATAAAATAGTTGAACAACTTTTATCTTCTTTCTTTACCCTTATCTTCCTCATTTGTTTAGGAATTTTTCTTTTCCAGGTATCTATATCTATGTATGTGAACAAATATTGACATATTGTTTTACTTAATATCTTTCTAAAGTTAAATGACGCTCACAACTGCACAGGAAAACATACATTTCGGTTTTCACCTTTATTGACAAATAAAATATTATATATGCAATGTACATATCTTCATATTTTTGATGTTTATATGCATTGTAAAATAATCCCTACAATCAAGCTAATAAGCATATCCATCATGTCACATAGTTACCATTTTCCTTTTCTTCTCTTTTTGGTACTGAAAATGTACCATTTAAAAAACTAAAGTGTACAATATATTATTGATAGCTATAGTCATCATCTTGTGCATGAGACTTTCAGAAGTAACTCATCATGCATAAATAAACATTTATCAAATTTGGCTAACATTTTCCCATTTCCCCCCCCAGGTCTTAGCAACCATCCTTATACTCTCCACATCCATGAGTTTGACTGTTTTAAGTTTCACATATGATTGAGATCATACAGTACTTATTGTTCTATGCCTGGCTTATTTTATGTCAGCATAATGTCATTCAGGTTTATTTTAATGTCATCGAAGTATCAAGATTTGCTTCTTCATTTTTTAATGCTAAATAGTATTCCATACTGTATATGTATGTGTATATATATATATGTATATATAATCTCACATTCATCAGTAGACATTTAACTTGTTTCTATACCTTTATTTTGAATAATGTTGTGTTTAACACAGGAGTGAAGTTATTTCTTTGAGAAAATAGCATGTATTTTGGACATATACACAGAAATGAGAATAATGGGTCATAAGGTAATTCTATCTTTAAATTTCTGAATACTCTTTATACTGTTTTCCATAATAACTATACATTAATGCAACAACAGTTTTATTTTCCCAACATTTATTATATTATCTTTATAATAATTAACATCCCAACATGTATGAAGTAATATATAATCACTGTTTCCATTTACACTTGGTTGATGATTTGTAATGTCACATACCTTTTCATAGACCTGTTTGCCATTTGTATATATTCTTCCAAAAATGTCTATGAAGGCCCTTGCATATTGTCTTACTCTATTCAATGTTGCTGCAACAAACTCCTGAGTAGTTGGTAAAGCAAGTAAATTTATATCTTACACTTCTGTAGGCTAAGTCCTAGATGGAAGAGTGTCATCCAGCGAGGGCATTCTTGCTACATCATAATGCATCAAAAGGTATCACATCATCAGACTAGGAGCCTGCAAAGTCAGATTTCTCTTCCTCATATCACTAATCTTATCATTGTGCTCTCACCCTCATGACATCTTTTAATCTTAATCATCTCCCCAAAGTCTCCTTCAAAATACCATCAATACATGAATTTGGGGATTAAGTTTCCAACATATGACCTTTGAAAGGGAGGATGCATCCAAACTATACCACCCATTTTACTTAGGTTTTTTTTTTTCTTGAATTGCATGAGTTCCATGAGTATTTTAATATTAAGCCCTTATTAGAAAAATAGCTCACATTTTTCCTATGTCCTAGGTTGTCTTTTCACTTTGTTGATATGTCTTGCTGTCCAGAAGCTTTTTAGGTCACAACAATTACCACTGTCTGTTTTTGCTTTTGTGCTTTGTGGTTTATTGTGCCATTAAGAAAATCACTGCTCCAAATAATGTTTAGAAGCTTTTACACTATGTTTTTATATATTATTTTTATGAAGCTTTTACCCTGATTTTTTATCTAATAATTTTATGACTTCAGGTTTTAGGCTTAAGTCTTTAATCATTTTGAATTGACTTTTGTACATGGTGTGAAATATGAGTCCAATTTCATTTTTCTGCATGTAGCTATCCAGTATTCCCGATGCCAATTGATTTAGAAACTGTCCTTTCTCCACTGTGTGTTATTTGCACTGTTGTCAAAGATCAATTGGTCATAAATTTTTTATTTATTTCTGGGGTTTCTACTCTGATCTGTTGTTCTCTCTCTCTCCCTCTCTGGGTACTATGTGTTCAGCTGGTAGTTCTGTGTGTTGAGCTCAAGGCTTTGCGTTTGCTCTAGCACTTCAGCCACTTCACCAGCACCTTTTGCGTTGGTTGGTTTTGAGATAAGTTCTAGCTTTTCCCCCATCTGGCCTAAACTACTAACATCGTAATTGTGCTTCCTTCTGTAGTTTATATGACAGGGCCATGTAGCCAAATCTAGCCACTGGTTAAGATAAGATGTTGAGACATTTTTGTCCTGGATGGCCTTGAACAGCATCCACTTCATCTCAACCTCCTGAGTAGCTAGGATTATAGCCTTGAGTCATGGCACGTGGTCTTCTATATCTGTTTTTACTACTACCACTAGACTGCTCAATTGTATATTGTAATGTATTTTGAAATCTGGAATTGTAGTATCTCTGGTTCAAAGTTAGCGTGACTAACGTGAATTTTGGGACTGTTTTTACTTTTCTGTAAAATATGCCATTAGTCCAAGAATAATGGTCCATTCCTGCAATCCCCATACTTGGGAGACAGAGGCAGGAGGTTGGAAGAAATTGAGTTAAGAGGTCACCTTGGGCTCCATAGCAACACTCTGCCTAAGAAAAAATAGTAAGCCACTGGGATTTTGGGAAGGATTGCTCAGAATCTGTGAATGTCTTTGGAAAATATGAACATTTTGACAATATTAATTCTTCCAGTCTAGGCACCATATATATCCTTCCACTTACGATTTTTTTTCTTATTTTCATCAGCATAATTTTATGGTTTTCAGAAAAGTCTTTTACCTCTTTACACATATTCCTAAGTATTTTATTCTTTGGTTGCTATTGTAAGTAAGATTATTGTCTCAATTTCCTTTCAGATTGCTTCCTGTGAATGCACAGAAATGCCAGACATTTGCAGATTTATTTTCTGAATCTGTTCATTAGTTCTAAAATTGTGTTGTTATTGCTTATGAGTTGTTAGTTTCTAGATATATGATCATATCATCTGCAGAGATATTTTACATTTCCTTTCTGAGATGAATGGATTTCATTTCTTTCTTTCTTTTTTTTTTTGTAATTTCTCTGGCTAGGACATTCCATACTACATTAAATAGAAGTGGCAAGAATAGGGAAGTAAGTATCTTTGCCCTTTGGTACATCTTGAAAGAAAAACTTTCAGTTTTTATCTATTATACACAATGTTAGTGTTTGCCCATTAAATATGTTGTTAGCTGTGGGTTTTTCAACTTTGAGTTTATTCTTAATAAGTCATTTTTGCATGTATAGTGATTTTTTTTACTTTTTATTATCATTATTATCATACAGGGGAGTACATTGTGACATTTACAAAAGTGCTTACAGTATATCTTACTTAAATTCACCTTCTCCATCATTCTCCTTTGTTCCTCCTCCCCATTCCTAGAATAGCTTCAGGTCTCATGGTTCCATTTTCATACAAGAGTACATAATATTTCTACCATATTCACCCTCCTACAACCTTTCCTTATATCCTACCTCCTCCTACTGGTACCTCCCCCAGCCAGAATCTGTTTTACTTTCCCATACTCCATTTTTTAAAAAAGACATTTTGTTAAAAATAGCTATATGCATAGTGTTTAAATACTTTATGATAAGAAGATGTTGGACTTTATCAAACATTTTCAATATGTTTACAAAGGTGATCATGTAGGTTTTATGATTCATTTTCTAGCAATTTTCCTATTTATCTTAGAATATATTACAGTAGGCTATTGGAAATAGAAGTAATTTAAAATTTGATAAAACTGAAATGACCAAAAATTTCAATCTCAGAGATTTTATGAGGAATATTTTAAATTTTTTCTATTATAAATGCTGTACATCTTCAATTAACATTTTGAGTATATTTATATTTTATAAATATATAAAATATATTTATATATTTATATTTATAAATATATTTATGTTTTATATTTATATTTATATTTGTGGATATTTTATAGAGAATATCAATTTCACAGTTTTAAATTTATTTATTTTAAAAGACCTAATGAAGTGTAATTGATAAACAAAATTGCATATATTTAATTTGTACAATTTGCAGAGTATACTTGTATAAATGCATGTAACCATAAATCAGTCATCATAATCAAGGTAATAAAAAAAATCCATCACCTCCAAAATTTTCACTCTTGCCCCTTTCATTATTTTTTATTGTTGTTCTTCTTTTGTTCAATTTTAATGGTAAGAATGTTTACGAGATTTTTTCCTCTTTTTTTAAAAAAAACAAGGCTTTAGAATATCGCTTAGAGAGGATATTGCTTAGAGGTAAAGTGTTTCCTTCGTATGTGACGGGCTCTGGGTTCAATCCCTAGTACTGCAAAAACAAAAAAAATCAATAGTACAATGCACTATTGTTAATAACAGACTTTGTTGTATAGTGGGCCTCCAGACTTCTAGGATTTACTCAACTTAACTAGACATATTAAATTTATTAACATAAACTCATAAATAACACATTCTTATATTCAAATTCTTACATATAGTCAGTATTCCTTATAATTTTAATCACATCATTTTATTTTCCCTTTTGTCTTCTCAATACACTTCCATTGGATTATTATTTTATTTCCTATAAATTATTCCTAGTTAATGATATCATGGAAACGGTGGAAGAGGGAGTAGACATATACTTAAAGACATATGATGATATTAAAAACTCAAAATTAAAAATAATAGTCTTTGGGTTTTAAGTTCTAATGTTTTTTTCTGTTATGACTTAAAAGTCAAATCAATGAAATAATGATTATAAGTATGTGCAAATTAGCACATAATATATAAAGACATATTTTGTAAGAATAAAAAAATGAAGTGTTAGAGGTATATAGGAACAGAATTTTTATTTCTGTTAGTTAAATTGACATCAATTCAATGCCCATTGTTGTTAATTTCATGTTAATTGTAAATTTCATGTTAACTCTTAAGGAAAAAAAATAAAAATATACAGAAAAGGAAATGAAGAATTAAAATAGTACAGTATAAAATATTCAATGAGACGTAAAAGAAACCAATATTAGATAGAGGAAACTGGTAACAAAACATATGATAGAAAAAAATAGTAAAATGACAGAAGTCTTTCTTTACTAGTGATTACTGTAAATCTGATCATTTACATTTAAATTCAGCAAGTAAAAGACAGACTTTGGCAGGATGAATAGAAATCAGGAACCAAATATATTATGTTTAAGCCAAAGTTAAAGAATAGAAAATCTGGATTCTGGTATTGTCACTTGGTAACAATACCTGTACTAAATGATATTCCATACAAATAGTAACTAAAAAAGAATTAGTGTGTCTATGGTAATATAAAAATAAAATGACTTTAAATTAAATTGTTACAAGAAATAAAGGTCATTATATAATTAAAGTGGCCTATTCATTGAGAACATATAGCCATTATAAGCATGTACAAAATACAAAGAAAAACAGTATATGAAGCAAGCACTGAAAGCAGTGGAGAGAGAAATAATGATGCAGTAATAGTTGGAGATTTAAATATTACACATTCAATGATGAATAGAACATCTAGACAGGAGATCAATAAGGAAGTTGAACAATAGTATAAACCATCTAGATATCACACAATGTAAATACAAAAATGATGAAAGTCTAAATGTACTCCCTCTAAAATCAGTAACAAGACAAAAATTTTCATTTCACCAATGTTATTCAATTTTTAATCAAAGGTCTAGATACAACAATTAGATAAGAAAAATAAATTAAACATATCCAAATATTAAGGAAGAAGTAAAATCATCTCTATTTGTGACAATATGATCCTTTATGAAGAAAATACAAAGCACTAAAAACAGCAACAATAAAAACTATTAGCTCTAAAAAATATTTCAACAAAGTTTCAGGATACAACATCACCATGTAAAAGTCATTTTTATTTCTATATGCGAGCAATCAAAAGGGAAATTAAAAAAAAACACTTCAGAGCTGGGCATAATGTCACACACTTGCAATCCCAGTACTCTTTAGAAAGGCAGGAGTGTAGGAAGTTCACTTTCAACCTAGGCTATATAGAGAGACCCTTTCTCTATTTCATCTTGGGTCAACTTAGCAACTTGAATTTGTTCAGCATATCTAAGTTACTTAATTTATTGCCATACATTGCTCTAGTATTATATTCTATATATAATTATATTCTATTCTAGTATTATATTGCTCTAGTATATATTTTCTTTCTTCTTTTTTGAGATAGGTCTCACTACACAACTAGCTGACTGATAAAATTACGGACAGTTAGAAACAGAAATATGCCCAGCAGGGACTTTCATATGTGTAGAACCTGTTTCCTCAAAGAAGACCAAATCAGTACACAATATTCAATCGTCAACCCAGCCCAGCTATAGTTCCAAAGAGTTGGGCTGTTTAGTATAAGCATTGTTACCAAGTGACAATACTAGAATCCAGACTGTGTCTGATTGTTCCTTTTTGTTTTCAGGAAATACAAATGCTGTACCCTGACTGCCCCATAGCAAGCTTTTATCACCACATGTGAGCAATGAGAAATAAGTGGTGTCAATTTCATTTCTGTGCTGCTATATTCTTATTAGAGCTGGCTCAGAAGTCAGTCTCAGCTCCATGTCTCCCTTCACATAGATGACGTTTGCACTACATCAATTGGAAAGCAGCAGAAACTGGATGACTATTATAACACAAATTTTTTCTTTAGTAATTATGAAAGTTACAATTCTTAAACGTGTTTCACTAGACCAAAATCACTGTTTTGACTTGATTGTGCTTCCACTGAAGTATCTATAGGACAATCCATTTCCTTTTATTCTCCAGATACCATAGGCTGTCTTCATCATATCAAATTTTCCTCTCTAATTCTGTCATCAAATTCCCTTATTTCTCTTGTCTTCAAATCTCTGCCTCCCTGTTCTAAGGACACATATTTATGTTTAGGCTCACCTGGATAATCCATGCAATCTCCTAATCCCAAAATTCTTAAATTCACCACATATATAATATTCTTAATTGTCATAGAAGGTAAAATTCACTAGATCCAAGAAGGAATGCCTGTGTATCTTTGGAGCGTGTTACTCAGCCTTTTACAGCCATTTAAATGGGAATATACAAGAAGAGGATCAGACTGCAGTGCTAATGTTACCTCAGTTGGAAGGCTGCAATAAGACTCTTTTATTTAGCAAATATTCATTTAAATTTACTATGCATCAGATAGAATGCTAATTCTTCACAATTATTAATCCATTTGGCTTTCATAACAACCTTATTTTGCATATGTGGAAAAAGGCATGAAAAATTATGTAACACGACAAAAAATTTACAAATTTTAATTGGAGGAGATAGGATTAGAACCCAGGTAGTTTGGCTTAAAATACTGAGTTCTTAAACATGCTATGATGATAACTATTGTTCCCTTTAAAGGGTGAATATGATTTCCTGATTTAATTAAATTGAAGACAAAAAGGTTTCAATGTTAGATAGCAACATGAATATCCACATACTTCTTTCATAAATTAATTGAATAGATTGCATTATAGATTTTATATTCTTAGCTTATTTCATTGGTAATCTGAAAGGTAAGAAGACAAGCATACATGCTTATATAGTACTATTGACAAAAAGTCCATTTCTTGTGTCTGTCTCACTTTGGCTTTGGACTACCAAGGGAGCATAATGTAGCACAGTGAAAAAAGTGGAGTTAGAAATACTGTTTTTGAAAGCTAACTTAAACAATTCAGTGAACTATGAGACTGTGGGCAAAATGCTTTATTTCCTTCGGGTTCAATTTATTTTTGTGTAAAATAGACAGATTGAATCTAGATTCTTAGGGTTGTTGGAAAATTTAAACATAATAATATCTATTACCTACCAATACAGTGCTTTAGATATTGAGGGCATTACTTAATATTACTTTTTATTCCTATGTCACATTTCTTTTTATGCACATGCTTGAATATATATTTTATGTCTATACATTGAAACATGTCTTCTATATATTTGTTAATATTTTAAAACTGTACACTTTTCCATACTATCTTTTTATTCATTTCTCTCTAGTTTCTCAGCCTGTGACTGTGATTAAAAATTCTAGAGAGGGCTATCCCACTGCTCCTCTCTGTACTTAAGTTCCAATCACCCTTCTACATGTTGTGCTGCCAATTCACCAATGAGTGGCTTACTTTGCCTCTACTAAGAGACTGCATTATGGGCAGTGTTGAGGAGCAACAGGAAGATAAGATGAGAATTCACAGCAAGATTACCACAGTAGATTGTCTCTGAACTGAGATTTCTAATAACAATATTTCTCATAATTAATTTTTTCTAAAATTATTTGATGTTATAAATGGGGAAGAAGATTCATGCCATTTATACAAAATTCATTTGAAACTGTTTTCCAATATTTATGGGTAAGTAATGTTTATTGTGAAGGACACTTCTCACAAATCTGGACTTGAAACATCCTTCACAGGATGCTCAAGCAAACTACTATTCATGTCTCAGAATATACATTCAAGGAGAGTGGTAAGTTGTCCCGTGAACATGTTATCTAATCTACATGTTCTTACACAGATTTTTAAAGTAATTTCATTTTTTAATGACAATAGAGATTTAGTCATCTTTTCCTTCTTTAAAAAATTTTTTTGACATATTCAGTGTTGTCTCCAAATTCTCCAGTCTTTAGTGGCTACCACTAATAAAAAAGCTATTACAATAGGAAATTGAAAGTATGTTAAAACTACCTAATAGGTAACATTGCATTTATAGTCAATAACTCATGGACCTCCAGAAGAGACACATCAACGTTATTTACTTTGCTAACATGAAACCAGCAGTTCACCCCCCCAATGAAAAATACTTTTTTATAATGTTCTTTTCTTTTCTTTATTTATTTACTTATTTTTGAGGTACTGATATTTGAACTCAGGGCCTCACACTTGCTAGGCAGGTTCTCTACCACTTAAGCCACTCCATCAGCTCTGTTTTATGTTGGACATTTTTGAGATAGTGTCTTGTGAACTATTTGCCCAGGCTGGCTTTGAACTCTGATCCTTCTGATTTCTGCCTCATGAGTAGTGATTAGCTAGGTTACAGACTTGAGCCACCTGGTACCTAGTCTTTTGATAATTTCTCTTATCAAATCACAGCCTTCCCTAACAACCCTTATGATAAATGATGAAAGAAATGAGTTGCCTGTTCTTCCATTACCAGGTCTGCTTTCCTATAAAAATGAAATTTCACCCAGGAATGACAAATTGCTGTATTTGTAAAAAATTATAATAATAATTTCATATTCTACTCCTCTTCATTTTGGAAATGACTACCTCCTTTCAATTGTATTGGTGTTAATATTTTATCTAATAAATCCTATTGATAGACAACTAGGTAATTTCAAATTCATAGTTAAATGAAAATCCTGATGTGCTTTTGTCCTACTCCTCTCTTCCTTTATTTTTCTGGGATAACTATCCAGAAGTAATCTTACTCTTTCTGTGAGAGTGGTATACATGTAATTTCAGTAGATTTATCAAATTACCCTCCAGAAATAAGAGGCAAATGCCTGTTCACTCACACCCCATACAACTAAATATTGTCATCATCTTAAATCTTGGCAAGTTGCCAATCACAGTATTGCCTGTAATCTCAGTTACTTGGGAGGTAGAGATTAAGAGGACTGAGTTTTGAGGCAAGTCTGGGCAAAAAGTTACTGAGGTCTCATCTTAATAAAGCTGAGCATGGTGGTATGTGCCTGTAATCTCAGCTATATAGGAGACAGAGATAGGAGAATCGCAATCCAAGGTTGGCCACAGACAAGAACATATTTGAAAGATACCTAAAGCAAAAACGATTTGAGGCCTATTTCAAGTGGAAAAGTGCTCTCCTGGCAAGCACAATACTGAGTTCAAATACTAGTACCATGAAAAAAATTGGGCAAAAAACGGATTATCTATGCCTATCAACTATCAGGGGATATGTACTTTGAGTGGAAATGATTTGGGGACAGTCTATCCTAACATTCTCATCTATTTTATATGTGAAATAATGGTTTATGTTATGGTTTCTGTTCATAACAGAATCAATGACAAGAAAACATGCATGTGAATATGGAAGATGATGAATAGACAACTCTAGCTCTCAGAATTTTGCAGGAAGCTAGACTGTGGCAAGTATCATGAGTATATTACTGAAAAGGAATATTTGGAAAAAGGGTTCCTTTTTGGGAAAAAGTAAGAATAAAATATATGTAAGAATAAAATAAAAAGTAGCATGGGAATTCACTTGTAGAAGTTAGCTATTCTGCAACAGAAAACACCACTAGACTGGATGTCATAAAACTATAATAATAACTTGTTTTTCTTAATTCTGTGAGTTAGTTGGTCATTACATTTACTAGGTTTTTTTTTCAGGGCTAATTCAAGTAAAGCATTCAGCTAAAGGAGGTGATGGATTAGAAGCTTCAAAGATTGCCTCATTTAATGCATCCCATGCTTTGTGATGACTGTTGGCTCTCAAGGTCTTTTCAGCATGGTCTCTTATCCTTCAATAGGCCAAACCAGCTTCTGACCATGAAAAATGTAAGTTAGAATGCCAAGAAGTTGAAATCAGTAGTTTCAGGGCAATGTTAAGCAAAGTATCCTAAACTTCCACAGTAGCATTAACACACATTCTTTTTTTATCAGCATTTTTTAATTGTACAAAGTAATAGGTTTCATTTTGATATTTTAATAGATTCATATAGAATATTTTAATCATATTCAGCCCTCTCCCATACTTATTTCCCCTCTCCTCTTCTATCTTTATTAAATTTTCATGTGAGTTTCACTGTTACATCTTTATACACACATACTATGTACTTAGATCCTGTGCTCCCCTACTCCATGTCTTCCACCCTCCTATCTCTTAATGATTATCCCCTCAAATAGTTTCCCTTTCATATTCATGTCCTTTATTTTTCTTTAGATCTAGGTGAAACATATGTGAGAAAATCTGCAGTATTTATTTTTCCACGTCTGACTTACATTGCTTACTATGATGATCTCTAAAGATCCATCCATTTTCCTTCAAATGACATAATTTCACTAATCTTCAATACTCTATTTTATATACATACCACATTTTCTTTATCCATTCATCAGTTGATTCCATAACTTGGCTATTGTGAATAGTATTGCTATAAACATGGGTGTGCAGGTATCATTATAGTATGCTGACTTACATTTCTTCAGGTATATGCTCAATCATGTGGTATAACAGAATCATGTGGTAATTCTATTTTTAGTTTTCTTTTTTTGTGTGCAGTACTGGGATTTGAACTCAGATCCTATACCTTGAGCCACTCTACCAGCCCTTTTATGTGATGGGTTTTTTTGACATAGGGTCTCACTAACTATTTTCCCAGGCTGGCTGCAAACCACAATCCTCTTTATCTGTGCCTCCTGAGTAGCTAGGATTACAAGAATGAACTACCAGTATCCAGCTCTATTTTTAGTTTCTTGAGGAGCCTCCATACTGATTTTTGTAGTGTCTACACTAGTTTATATTTCCCCCAACCATGTACAATGGTTATTTTGCCCCACATGCTCATCACAATTTGTTATTTCCATTCTTATGGGGATGAGATAAAATTTCACTATTGTTTTGATTTGCATTTTCTTTATTGCTAAGGATATTGAAAATTTTTTGAAGTGTTTATTGGCCATTTGAGTTTCTTCTTCTGAAAACTGTCCAACTCATTTGGCAGTGTATTAATTATTTTTGTACAAAGTGAAGGATAGGGACCTAGTTTAAATATTCTGGATGTGGATATTCAGTTCTCCCAGCACCACTTTTGAAGAGGCTAAAGGCTCTCTTTTCTCCAATGTATGTTTTGGGCATCTTTATAAGGACTCAGATGACTTTAGTGTGTGGGTCTATTTCTGGAGCCCTATTCTATTCCATTGATCCACATGTATGCTTTTATGACAGCTCCATGCTGTTTTTATTTCTATAGCTCTGCAGTATAATAGAAAGTCAAATATTATAATACCTCCTGCACTGCTCTTTTCACTCAAGATTTCTTTGGCTATTCAGGCTTTTGTGCTTCCATATGTATTGATTATTTTTTTCAAATTCTGGTCATACAGCCATTTTACAATATTAATCCTGCTAATCCATGAACATTGGAGAGCTTTCCATCTTCTAATATCTTCTTTAATTTTTTAAAGTGTTTTATAGTTTTCATCTTAGAGGTCTTTTACCTCCTTTGTTAAATTTATACATAAATTTTTAATTTTTGAGGCTTGTGTGAATGGAATTGTTTTCCTAATTTCTCCCTCAGCAGGGTCACTACTGGTAAGTAGAAAAGCTACTGATTTTTGTAACTTGATTTTGTATACTAATATTATTTTCATTTCTTCCCTTTTACTTTTTTTTAATTTTTATTCTCATGCTGAGGGTACATTGTGACATTTACAAAAGTTCTTCCAATATGTCAAGTATATCATGCTTGAATTCACCCCATCCATCATTCTCCTTTATTCTCCTTTCCCCCATTCCTGGAATAGTTTCAACAGGTCTCATTTTTCCATTTAAAAGCATGTGTGCACAGTATTTATACTATATTCATACTACTTCAAAATTTCCCCACATACTCCTTTCTCTCACTGGTACCAGTCCCCCTGTTTTGATGAAAGTGTTTATCAAATCTAAGTTGTTTTCTGGAGACTCTTGAGTGGGTATAGCATCATATAATAAGCAAATAGGGATGGTTTGATTGCTTCTTTTTTTCTTTGTATTCCTTTCATATCTTTCTGTTGGTTTATTGTTCTGGCTAAGCATTCAAGCACTCTATTCAATAAGAATAGAGATTGGACAGCCTTGTACATATTTTGTAGCAAACAGAAAGGCAGAAAACTACCACAGATTTAAGGGATATGTAAAGACATTACCTACTAATGGGAAGGGTAACATAGCCATTTCAAATGGTTTTCCATACTGAGATTACATTGTTTTTTCCATTAGCTTGCCACATACTAAGTCATTTTAAAAAGTGGAATCATATAATCTCACTATTTAAAGGATTACTCTGGTTATTATAAACTGAATGGACTGTCTTGGAATATAAGAAGCAATAATATCTGATATAGGGTTTCTTCTGAAAGTAGACCACTTTCTTACAAATGCTTCATAAATGTTACTAGATATATCTGACTCAAAGTCATAAGCATTGTTACAAATTTAGATAAGGTTCAATATTATACTCTACACTCATATGAATTCAATCATCACTGCTAAAAAAGAATGAACAATAAGAAATCTCCATTATAAAAAGCTTTAGAAAAATGTTCTGATAGCCTAAAATCTATATATCTATATATCTATATATCTATAGTGAATGAAATTAAATATATTATACTTTCTATTCAGAAAGTGTTATACTTAGGAGGCAGAGACAGGAGGATCAAATTTCAAGGTCAGTTTTGGAAAAAAGCGAAATCCTATTTCAAAAGCAAGCCAATATTCTTTATGATTTACTGACTTTCTTCTTTGGGTATATGTCAAAGAGTGCTACAGCAGGATCCTATAGTAGTTCTATTTTTAGTCTCTTGTGGTACTTCATACTGATTTCCACAGTGGTTGCACTAATTTACTTTCCCACCAACAGTATATAAGAGATCCTTTTCTATACATCTTACCCAGAGTTTGTTGTTTCTTGTTTTTTTGATGAAGAGAGAGGAAGAGAGTAGAAAGGTAGCATATGATTGAAGAACATTATATGTATGTATGCATAGATAATAATAAAATGCACTAAAAATTTCAAGAAAGATTGAAAAGTAGAGCTGTGGAAAGCTTTGCAAAGGAACTTTCAGTTTGTACTACTTGAAAATCAAATACAATATGACCATATATATATATACACATATGGAACTATCACAATGAACCACACCTGCATTGTATAGTTTATAGGTATTAATAAAAATATGGGAAAAAATGAACAAATCAACCAAGCCAGGCATGCTAGCACATGCTTTTAATCTCAGCTGCTCACGTTGCAAAGATAGGAGGATCATGTTATAAGGCCCACTGAGGCAAAGTTAGTGTGAGACCCTATCTGAAAAACAAAGTAAAAGCAAAAACACTGTGAGCATGGCTCAGTTGGTACCTTGCTTTCCTAACAAGCATGAGGCTCTAAGTTAAATCCCAAGTATGGGAAAGTAAGAAAGAGAAGAAAGGAAGGAAGAAAGGGAGGGAGGGAGGAAGAAAGGAATGAAAAACAGAAAGAGAAAGAATGAGAAAGATGGAAAGAGAGAAAGAAAGAACAAAGAAAGAGAAAGACAGAAAGAGGAGGAAAGGAAGAGAAAGAAAGAATTATAATGAAAGAAAGATATTAAGTGAAATAAGCTAAACTCAGAAAGACAAATACATATTTTTACTCATAGGTGGAATGCAGATTTATAAAAAAATATGGTTGTAAAAAGGAGACTGTTTGGGGGTCAGGGGAGAACCAGCAGATGGAAAGAGGACAAAAGGAAACATTGATAGATGTGAAATACAGAAGTATATTATATCTATATGTATGAAAATATCACAATGAAGCCCTCCAAAAATTGTTTAAATGAAGGCAGAAGGAGAGGAGTGGTTGAGAATGAGTAATATAGACATAGTGAACTTTGATCACAGTATATTATATGTATTTTGTAAGTATCACAATGAAATTTTTTTGTACAAATAATTTATGCTAATAACATTTTTTCAAGAGACAAATGACAAGAAAAAAAGTAAGTTTTGGATGCAAATATGCAATTCATTTTCCATCTTTTCTTTCCCTAAATGTTGTAAAAATTATATGACTACTTTGCAAAGGAACTTTGAGTTTGTACTCCTTGAAAATCCAATGATGTTCCTATGACCTAATTAAAATTTAGAACTGTAGGAACTGGATGAATCACTTTACAGACATGGAGAACTGATAATGAGAATGCTGTTTTCTAAAAATGGATCCATTAGAAAGATAAAAGTGGTTGATATTGTCTGCAATGATGTAAATGATACGCTGTCCAGCTGCAAGAAAAGGTAATGAATGAAGTAGTCAATGAAAAAAGAAAGAATCCATTAATCTTAAATAAAGAATTACAGACTTCAGCTGAATAAAGACACTTAGAAAAGCAACTCAAAAAAGTGCCAGAACTTTTCAATTATCAAGTTATCAAAGTGCGTATATTTTAATGGAATTCCCAATATGGGTAATGATATAGTATGACGAACAATCTCCTACAATGCTGAAGGAATAAGTTGTCATAGTCATTGTGAAAGAATTTGGCATTATGTATGTTTAACTTTTAAAGAATTGTATTTTCTACTCAATTCTAATTACAGAAATGGCTTTAGGAAATTTTTCCATATGCAAAAATGTGCAGTTCATAAAGACAGAAACTTTAACTTGGTAGTGTAGATGCCTAAATAAATTAAATTATGATGCTTTAAATGATACCTGTTGAAACTGTTTCAGGAACTGGGGAGAGGAGAAATGAAGGGGAATACAAGAGGGGGTGAGTTCAAGTATGATATATTTGGTACATTGTAAGAACCTTTGTAAATGCCACAATGTACCCCCACCCAGCACAACAATAAAAGAAAAACAAAAGAAAACAAGCAAACAAAAAGCAATGAGCTGCCATGAAGTTACTAAAAAACCATGTAAAATGCATTTATCATAATGGGAAATATTCTTGCAAACTTCATAGAAAATATCAGGTTATAAAATCACTTTGAGTATATGACCTGTATTATGTAAGAAATGCTTGCATTCTTGGGACGGAGTAGTCCTTATGACTATGGAGTAGCAAATGAACTGCAAAACCATATACATCCAAAAACTTAAAAATTAAACAAGCCTTTGATAACAGCCATTTAAGGTTTGTGGAAATCAATCCAAGACAAACAACACATTAAGAAGTGCTTTATCATGGACATCTGCTGAAAAACAACTAAAAATTGTAAGTATATGGATTCTTGGTATGAGACTGCTCCATTCCCTCATGAGTTTAGTCACACTAGTGATACCAGGACAGGGATGGTTATGAGAAAGAGCAGTTTTATTGCAAATAAGGTTTGATTTAACTTCCATTTCAGGGTGCAAAACTCATGCATACATGTCCAGTAGCAAATACAGAAGGTCTACAACTGTGCTAAAAGGAGCTTGTGGTCCCAGTTGGAGTGAGCAACAGACTGTCAGACTAGGTAAAAATTTAATAGGTGTCTGACAAAAGAGTAATTCATACAGAGGCTGGAGAAGCACTCCACATATATCTAGCCAACTCATCCAAATGCACAGGGGAGACCCAAGAAAACTCAAGTTCTTTAAACAACCCTGCCTGAATGAGAGGCTAAATGCATGAAAGGGGGAGACCTGAGTAAAATGTCACCACATGTTCTTAAGTGACTGAGAGACAGTGGAAATGTAATGAGAAAACTAAGAGAGCCCAGAGAAAAACAAAAACTGGAAAAATTGAAGAAAATTTTCTGAACTACTAAATCAAGCCACATACAAATCTATTGGCAAGTGATGGAAAACTTACTGTCTCAAGGCTTTGATGAAAAAATTCTGACCATATATGGCCATGGTGGCACATAACTATAATGCTAACTAGCACCCAGGGGACTGAAGCAGGAAGATCACAATTTTGACACCATCCTCAACTATGCATTGACACAATGTCTCAAAAAACAAAAATAAAATAAAGTTTCCATCAATTGTTGCCAAACCACTTAACCATGTATAAATAAGTTTAGAAATCAGAAACTAAACTAATTAAACAAAATAAAATGTGAGTATAAACTTTAGTGTCTACACCAGGGAAAACACAACAGATGAATTTCTGTAAAGTCACTTAATGTAAATAATTACAGGATTTATCTCAGTGGAATAGGGCTCACCTAGCATATATAAGTGCCTTGTTCTGATCCCTAGAATGATAAAAGGAGGGACAGAAAGATAGAAAGGAAGAAAGAAAGAAAGAAAAGAGGGAAGGAGAGAAGAAGGGAGGAAAGGAGGGAGGAAGAAGGGATGGAAGGAGGAAAGAAGGAAAGAAGGAAGGAAGGAAAGGAAGGAAAGAAGGAAGGAAGGAAAGAGGGATAACATTAATGAATTTTGAGGACATTATATTAAGTAAACTAAAGAAATATATGAGGAACAGAAAGACAAATACTGTATGATATCACTTTCATGTAGACTCTAAAAGAGTAAAACTCACAGAAGTAGATAGTAGAATAATGGTTATCAGAGGCTGGGGAGGGAAGTGGATGGGCAAATGGAAGATGTTTTTCAAAAGGCATGAATTTTCAGTTAGATAGACAAAATAAGATCTGTTGTACAAAATAGTGACTAGGATAAATATTAATGTTCTATGTATTTCAACAACTGTTAAAAGAGGGAACTATAAATGTTGTTTATCAAAAATGATAAATAAGTGAGGTGACAGAATTGTTAGACTTTATCATTTTACAATGCAAGACATCAACACATCACATGGTGCTACATATATAATTATCTTTTGTCAATTAACAATAAATTTAAATTAAAAGCCAATAAATAAAATATAAAAATGACAAAACCTAACTGTAAACAGAAAACAAAGAAAATTAAAATTCAGTTTTGCTAAATATATTATCTAAAATATCCAGTATTCAAAATAAAGTTACAAAACTAGAAAATGTAAGCCATATCCAGGAAAGACATAGAAACTTCCTCAGGATACAGAGTTTGGACTAATTGGACAAATTCTTCCAGGAACCTATTACAAATATTTTTGAAAACTAAATAAACTGTTTCTAAATGAAGAAAGTAAGGTCAAATGACAATGTTTCATTAAATATAGAATAAGAATAAATTGAGATGAAGGGAACAGTGCTATACATCATAACTTTCCCATAACACACTAGAAGCCAATTACTATAGGTCTGTAGTTGATTATGATAAGATTGATAATCCCAACAGAAAATTGAAAAAATAGAACAAAAATACATTAAATAAGTGAAAATGCTACCCTAGGTAAAGTTCACCTAATGCAAGAAAAGAAAATAATGGAGAAAGAAAGAAACCAAAGCGTACATAAATCACATGGATAGCAAAAAGCAAAATAACATCCATTAATCAAAACATACCCTGTTTATACCTTTGAAACTTTCTTCTCTGATTCCTTGTTCTGTTTTCTCCTTCTTGTCTGTTTATTTGTTTTTCCCTTTTCTTTAACATCTTGCTTTCCATCTCCACTCACCCTTATATTCTAAATATTACCATGTTATTATTACAAGCTAGAAAATACTTAATTGCACACAGTACAGGGACAGTAACAACACCAAAGACAATGACAGGAAGACAGAAAAAACAAGGAAACCAGTTTCCCCACAGCAAAAAATTAGTACAGGAACCAGAGGGAAATGAAGAAAACAGATACTCAGATCCAGACTCCAACAAAATGAAAATAAACTATGCCAAAGGACCCAATGAAGCCCACAAGAATAATTTAAAAGAAGACATTCTACAGGTACTCAATGAGAATTTTATAGAGATGATACTGGATAGGGTCAACCAAAATGTACAGAAGACACTCAAGAAATTCCAAGACAACAAAAATAGAGAACTTGAAAAAGCAAAAGAAGAAATAAAGGAAACCATAGAAGCACTGTATAAACACCAAAGTGAAACAGAGAACATGATGAATAACCAGATAAATGAACTCAGGACAAAAATAGACAACATTAAAGAGGAAACCACCCAGGATATGGAAAACCTCAGAAAAAAGAATGAAAGAGAACTGCAAAAGAAAACGAAAGGCCAATCCAGCAGAATAGAACAAACAGAAGACAGAATCTCAGAACTTGAAGATGAAATGGTAATTAAAGGAAAAACCAAAGAACTATTAATTAAACAACTCAAGACCTGTGAAAAGAAAATGCAAGAACTCACTGACTCCATCAAAAGATGAAACTTGAGAATCATGGGCATCGAAGAAGGAGAAGAGTTACAAGTGAAGGGAATGCATAATATATTCAACAAAATAATAACGGAAAATTTCCCAAATCTAGAGAAAGATATTCCCATACAGATGCAAGAGGCCTCCAGGACACCAAACAGACCAGATCAAAATAGAACTACCCCACGACATATCATCATTAAAACAACAAGTTCAGAAACTAGGGAAAGAATATTGAAGGCTGTAAGAGAGAAAAAAACAAATAACAGACTTAATTCACACATCAAAAGGCACCGCTTGACAAAATGGATTAAAAGGGAAGATCCAACAATTTGTTGCTTACAGGAGACCGATCTCACCGACAGAAATAAGCATAAGCTTAGGATAAAAGGCTGGAAGAACATTTACCAAGCCCATGACCCCTGAAAACAGGCAGGAGTAGCAATAATTATCTCTGACAAAGTAGACTTCAAACCTACATTGATCAAATGAGATAAAGAAGGACATTCCATATTAATAAAAGGGGAAATAGACCAAAAGGAAATAATTATCATCAACCTGTATGCACCCAATGTCAACGCACCCAATTTCATCAAACATACCCTGAAAGACCTAAAAGCATATATTAACGCCAACACAGTGGTTGTGGGAGACTTTAACATCCCATTATCATCAATAGATATGTCATCCTAACAAAAAAATCAATAAAGAAACCCAATATCTAAAATACACAATAGATCAAATGGACCTAGTTGATGTCTACAAAACATTTCATCCAACTTCTACACAATATACATTCTTCTCAGCAGCCCATGGAACCTTCTCCAAAATAGATCATATCCTAGGGCACAAAGCAAGTCTCAGCAAATATAAGAAGATAGAAATTATACTGTGCATACTATCTGATCACAATGCAGTAAAAGTAGAACTCAACAACAAAAGTAAAGACAAATACATGCAAACAGCTCAAAACTAAATAACTCACTACTTAATGAACAATGGATCATTGACAAAATAAAAGAAGAAATTAAAAAGTTCCTGGAAGTCAATGAAAATGAAAACACAACCTACTGGAACCTATGGGACACAGCTAAGGCAGTCCTGAGAGGAAAGTTTATAGCCATGAGTACATATATTAAAAAGACTGAAAGATTCCAAATCAATGACCTAATGATACATCTCAAACTCCTAGAAAAACAGTAACAAGCAAATCCCAAAACAAATAGAAGGAGAGAAATAATAAAAATAAGAGCTGACATCAATGAAATAGAAACCAAAAAAACCATACAAAAACTTAATGAAACAAAAAGTTGGTTCTTAGAAAAAATAAACAAGATTGATAGGCCCCTGGCAAACCTGACTAAAATGTGGATAGAAAAAACCCAAATTAGTAGAATCAGTAATGCAAAAAGGGAGATAACAACAAACACCATGGAGTCCAGGAAATCATCAGAGACTACTTTGAGAACCTATATTCAAATAAATTCGAAAATCTTAAAGAAATGGACAGATTTCTAGGTACATATGATCATCCAAAACTGAACCAAGAGGATATTAATTACGTGAATAGATCTATAACACAATACGAAATTGTAGCAGCAATCAAGAGTCTCCCAAAAAAGAAAAGTCCAGGACCTGATGGATTCTCTGCTGAATTCTATCAAACCTTTAAAGAACTGATACCAGCCCTCCTTAAACTGTTCCACAAAATAGAAAGGGAAGGAAAACTGCCAAACAAATTTTATGAAGTCAGTATTACACTTATCCCAAAACCAGGCAAAGACACCTCCAAAAAGGAGAACTATAGGCCAATCTCCTTAATGAACATTGATGCAAAAATCCTCAACAAAATAATGGCAAATTGAATTCAACAACACATCAAAAAGATTATTCACCATGACCAAGTAGGCTTCATCCCAGGGATGCAGGGGTGGTTCAACATATGAAAATCAATAAACTCAATAAACCACATTAACAGAAGCAAAGACAAAAACCACTTGATCATCTCAATAGATACAGAAAAAGCCTTTGATAAGATCCAACACCATTTTATGATAAAACCTCTAAGAAAACTAGGAGTAGATGGAAAGTACTTCAACATTATAAAAGCTATATATGACAAACATACAGCCAGCATTATACTTAATGGAGAAAAACTGAAACCATTCCCTCTAAAATCAGGAGCTAGAAAAGGATGCCCACTATCTCCACTCCTATTCAACATAGTACTGGAATTCCTAGCCAGAGCAATTAGGCAAGAAAAAGGAATAAAAGGAATACAAATAGGTAAAGAAACTGTCAAAATATCCTTATTTGAAGATGACATGATCCTATACCTTAAAGACCCAAAAAATTCTACTCAGAAGCTTCTAGACATCATCAATAGCTATAGCAAGGTAGCAGGATATAAAATCAACATAGAAAAATCATTAGCATTTCTATACACTAACAATGAGCAAACTGAAAGAGAATGTATGAAAACAATTCCATTTACAATAGCCTCAAAAAAAATCAAATACCTAGGTGTAAACCCAAAAAAGATGTGAATTACCTCTACAAGGAAAACTATAAACTTCTGAAGAAAGAGATTGAGGAAGACTATAGAAAGTGGAGAGATCTCCAATGCTCATGGATTGGTAGAATCAACATATTAAAAATGTCTATACTCCAAAAAGTAATCTACATGTTTAATGCAATTCCCATTAAAATTCCAATGACATTCATTAAAGAGATTGAAAAATCTACCTTTAAATTTATATGGAAACACAAGAGGCCATGAATAGCCAAGGCAATACTCAGTCAAAAGAACTATGCTGGAGGTATCACAATACCTGACTTCAAACTATATTACAAAGCAATAACAATAAAAACAGCATGATACTGGACTGAAAACAGACATGAAGACAAGTGGACAGAATAGAGGACCCAGATATGAAGCCAAACAACTATAACCAAATTGTCTTTGACAAAGGAGCTAAAAATATATGATGGAGAAATAGCAGCCTCTTCAACAAAAACTGCTGGGAAAACTGGTTAGCAGTCTGCAAAAAACTGAAACTAGATCCATGTATATCACCCTATACCAAGATTAACTCAAAATGGATCAAGGATCTTAATATCACACCAGAAACTCTAAAGTTGATACAGGAAAGAGTAGGAAATGCTCTGTAGTTAGTAGGTATAGGTAAGAACTTTCTCATTGAAATCCCAGCAGCAAAGCAACTAAGAGATAGCATAGACAAATGGGACTTCATAAAATTAAAAAGCTTCTGTTCATCAAAAGAAATGGTCTCTAAACTGAAGAAAACACCAACGGAGTGGGAGAAAATATTTGCCAGCTACACATTAGAAAAAGGACTGATAACCAGAATATATAGGGAACTTAAAAAACTAAATTCTCCCAAAACTAATGAACCAATAAAGAAATGGGCAAGTGAACTAAACAGAACTTTCTCAAAAGAAGAAATTCAAATGGCCAAAAAACACATGAAAAAATGCTCACCATCTCTAGCAATAAAGGAAATGCAAATTAAAACAACACTAAGATTCCACCTCACCTGTGTTAGAATAGCCATCATTAGCAACACCATGAACAACAAGTGTTGGCGAGGTAGGAATGTAAACTAGTACAACCACTCTGGAAAAAAATTTGGAGGCTACTTAAAAAGGTAAACATTGATCTACCATTTGATCCAGCAATACCACTCTTGGGAATATATCCCAAAGACTGTGACACATGTTACTCCAGAGGCACCTGCACACCCATGTTTATTGCAGCACTATTCACAATAGCCAAGTTATGGAAACAGCCAAGGTGCCCCACCACTGAGGAATGGATTAAGAAAATGTAGTGTCTATGCACAATGGAATTTTATGCAGCCATGAAGAAGAACAATCTGTTATCATTCACTGGTAAATGGATGGAATTGGAGAACATCATTCTGAGTGAGGTTAGCCTGGCCCAAAAGACCAAAAATCGTATGTTCTCCCTCATATGTGGACATTAAACCAAGGGCAAACACAACAATGGGATTGGACTTGAGCACATGTTAAAAGCGAGAGCACACAAGGGAGGGGTGAGGATAGGTAAGACACCTAAAAAATTAGCTAGCATTTGTTGCCCTTAACGCAGAGAAACTAAAGCAGATACCTTAAAAGCAACTGAGGCCAATAGGAAAAGGGAACCAGGAGCTAGAGAAAAGGTTAGATCAAAAAGAATTAACCTAGAAGGTAACACACACACACAGGAAATTAATGTGAGTCAACTCCCTGTATAGCTATCCTTATCTCAACCAGCAAAAACACTTGTTCCTTCCTATCATTGCTTATACTCTCTCTTCAACAAAATTAGAAATAAGGGCAAAATAGTTTCTGCTGGGTATCGAATTGTGGGGGGGAGAGGGAGGGGGGCAGAGTGGGTGGTAAGGGAGGGGGTGGGGGCAGGGGGGAGAAATGACCCAAGCCTTGTATGCACATATGAATAATAAAATTTTAAAAAAGTGTCTTAATAAATAAAATTATTATTTGCACAATATTAAAATGAATAAAAACCAAAATGTGAACTGAGAGAGTGGCAAGAGGTAGAGCCCTTCCCTAACAAGTGTAAGACCCTGAGTTCTACTCATAGTACTTCTGTATACAGGAGATAAACATTAGATTCAAGGTACAAATATTTTTAAATGAAAATAAATGGAAATATATTATTCAATCACCATCCTTAAGATAATAGGAGTAGCAAAAGTGATAGCTAACAAAACCATTTTTCAAATTTACTAGAGATAATGTGGGGGCATTTTTTAATTCCAAAATAGTCAGTTATTCAGAAATATACAACAATTAAAAATCTGTACATAGCTAAGTTAAAACAAACACCAACAGACTTGAGGGAAGTGTGAGAAAAATGTGATAATGATTTCTATTATCAATTCTCTAAAAAAGATTAAAACAGCTAAGTAGAACACTAATAGTAAACAAGACTAACACTACAATTAAGATCTAATAGACATCTAGATGACATTACAGCAAAACAATAGCAGGACAAACAAATATTAAGCCATAAAACAATTTTCAATTTAAAAGATTTGAAATCATACATCACATTTTCAGGGAACAATGGAGTGAAATTAGATTGTAGTAACAAAAATAAATTTGTATGATTATTATATATAGAAGCTAAATGCACACTACTAATATTCAGTTGTCAAAGAAGCTATTAAAATGAATATTTATGAAATATTTTGGATGAAAGTGAATGAAGATTGCATAACAAAATATATTGAAGGCACCTAAAACTATTTCGACAGAAATTTATATGAGTAAATATCTACATTGAAAAAGGAATACTTAGAGATCCAAGAGAGCAGCTAGGATAGGGAAACAGAAATTCTAAGCTCTGTGTCCCCCCAAACCTCTTTGAGACATTGGAGTTACACTTGGGTAATTCTGATTGCTCCTAGCCAAAATAATAACCACCACCACATTAGGTGCAGATAAAATTCAAAGACTGACCCTTAAATCGCTTTCAATTGATCCTAATAGCTGCAAAAATCCCTCGCAGCATAGCCAGCAAGGTGTGTCCAGCCTCTGGCCCTGGGTAAAAAGGCCCCTGGTCATTTCTTTTTTTTCTTTTTTTCTTCTCCCAACAAGCAGAAAACAGAACATCAATCAGAATCAAACATTGTGACATCCTGGACCACTAGCCCATGGAAAACTTCCCAACTCCACATTGCACTGAAAAAAGTGGGTCATGTATCCTGGCCAGACAGTTCCCAAGTTGCTTGTGTGAAACTGCAGAAGAACAGGTGAGCATCACACACCACATGTGACTCCCTTACCCACTCCTGGGAAAATAATCCAGCACAGCTACTAGGTAGACTATCTAACACCAACAGAGAAGGTGGAGGTGGAATGCTGAACTTTGCCCCACAGAAAAGAGGTAGGGCAAGGATCCAGACTCTCAGCAACAAACTCTACTGATCTAACTTGGGTAAAGTAGTAAAGGATTAGAGCAGGGACAGGACAGCAAGCCAACTTCTCAGAGGAACTGCTGCCACCCAGCTGAGATCAGGAGAGGTATAAAGGGTGAGAGCAGAAATGGGGTGACAAGACAACCTCCCAAAGGAGCTGATAGCACTCAGCAGAGATCCAAAAAACACAAAGGCTGGAAGCTGGGATGGGGTGACAGAGCAACCTCCCAAAACAGGGCAGGTGGTGGATCCTAGAGATGATCTGTCAGACAGAAGGAAGCATTCAAAGCTGAATTGCCCCACCTTTCTGGGGGAAGAGCTAACCCAGAGCTGCAGTTGAAGGGCAATACAGCTGTTGCCTTGAACAAACAACAGCTCTGAC
Source organism: Castor canadensis (assembly GCF_047511655.1). Taxonomy (NCBI): domain Eukaryota; kingdom Metazoa; phylum Chordata; class Mammalia; order Rodentia; family Castoridae; genus Castor; species Castor canadensis. The sequence continues at coordinate 11,085,766 of NC_133405.1, forward strand.
CACCCTGCTCGAGCTGAGACACTTACCTCACCTCACAATTCCAACTAATCTTGTGGTCAGGTCAAAATACCACTCACAAGGTGAGACTACATCAGAGCTTCCACTTGTATGCCAATAACAGGATTGGACACCTAAAGAAAAACTCCAGAACTTTTACCAAAAGACTGAACTTTCTGTGGTTCCTGAACCTGTTATCATAGTAGAAATAAGAGAGGAAATCAAAATGTTTCTAGAAGCTAATTAAAATGAAAACACAACCTAACAGAACTTATGGGAAATAGCAAAGCCAATCCTAAGTTTATGGCCATGACTGCATATATTAAAAGGACAGAAAGATCTCAAGTAAATGACCTAATGCTACATCTCAAGCTCCTAGAAAAATAAGAAGAAGCAAAATCTAAAACAAGCAAAGGAGAGAAATAATAAAAATAAATGCAAAAATTAATGAAATAGAGATAAAAAAATACAAAGAATCAATGGAACAAAAAGCTGGTTCTTTGAAAAAAACAAACAAGATTGACAAACCCCTTTCAAATCTAACTAAAATGAGGAGGAGGGAAAAGATCCAAATTAGTAAAATCAAAAACGAAAAAGTAGAAATAACAACAAATATCAAGGAAATCCGGGGAAATATCAGAGACTACTTTGAGAACCTGTATTGGAATAAATTGGAAAATCTTGAAGAAATGGACAAATTTCTAGATACATATGACAATCCAAAACTGAACCAAGAGTATATTAACCACCTAAACAGATTTATAACATGTAATGAAATTGAAGCAGCAATAGTCTCCCAAAAAAAGAAAAGTCCAGGACCTGATGGATTCTCAGGTGAATTCTACCAGACCTTCAAACAAGGACTAATACCAACACTTCTTAAAATTTTTCACAAAATAGAAAGGGAAGGAACACTGACTAACTCATTCTATGAAGCCAGTATTACACTCCTAACAAAACCGGACAAGGACACATCCAAAAAGGAGAACTATAGACTAATCTTCTTAATGAACATTGATGCAAATCTGCTCAATAAAATAATGGAAAACTGTATCCAATAAGGTATCAGAAAGATCATTCACCACAACCAAGTCAGCTTCATCCCAGGGATGCAGGGATGGTTGAACATTTGCAAATCAATAATTGTAATACAGCATATTAAGAGAAGCAAAGACAAAAACCACATGATAATCTTAATATGCAGAAAATGTCTTTGACAAGATTCAACACCACCTCTTGATAAAAGCTCTAAGAAAACTAGGAATACATTGAATGTACCTCAACATTTTAAAGGCTATATGTGACAAACTTAGAGCCAAAATCATACTTAATGGGGCAAAACTGAAACTATTTCCCCTAAAGTCAGGAATGAGACGAAAATGCCCAGTATCCCCACTCCTCTTCAGCATAGTCTTGGAATTCCTGGCCAGAGCAATAAGGCAAGAAGAAGAAATGAAAGAAATACAAATAGGTAAAGAATAGTCAGGGTATCTCTATTTGCAGATGGCATGATCCTATACCTCAAAGACCCAAAAATCTCTACTCAAAAACTCCTAGACCCCATAAACACCTTCAGCAATGTAGCAAGATATAAAATCAACTGACAAAAATCGGTAGCCTTTCTATATACCAACAATGAACAAATTGAGAAAGACTGTAGGAAAACAATTCCATTTACAACAGCCCCCTATAAAAAAGCAAATACATAGGAATAAACTTAACAAAGGATGTGAATGACCTTTACAAGGAGAACTACAAACCACTGAAGAAAGAAATTGATGAAGATATAAAAGTTGGAAAGATCTCCCATGTTCATGGATTAGCAGAATCAACATATTAAAAGTGGGTATACTACCAAAAGCATCTACATGTTCAATGCAATTCCCATCAAATCCAAATGACATTCATCAGAGATGGAAAAAAATCTATCCTGAAGTTCATTTGGGAACACAAATGACTGCAAATAGCTGAGGCAATACTGAGCAAAAAGAGTAATGCTGGATGTATCACAATACACGACTTAAAACTATACTACAGAGCCATAGCAATAAAAACAGCTTGGTACTGATACAAAAAGATATATGAAGACCAGAGTTACAGAATAGAAGAACAGCATAGGAATCTGCACAGCTTTTCCCAACTTATTTCTGACAAATACACCAAAAACATACAATGGAGGTAATACAGCCTCTTCAACAAATGCTGCTGGGAAAAGCGGTTATCTACCTGCAGAAAACTGAAATTATATCCATGTCTATCACCCTGTACTAGTATCAACTCAAAGTGAATTAAGGTCCTTAATATCAGACTCAAAACCTTGTAGTTAGTATATAAAAGAGCAGGGAATACCCTGGAAACAATAGGTATAGAAAGGACATCTTCAGTAGAACTCCAGCAGCACAGCAACTAAGAGAAAGAATGGACAAATGGGACTACATGAAGTTAAAAAGCTTCTGCACAGCAAAAGATATGAAATGGTTACTAAATTGAAGGGAATGCCCCCCAACAGAGTGGGAGAAAATATTTTCTGGCTATGCATCAGACAAAGAATTGATGATCAGAATACACAGGGAGTTCAAAAAACTAAACTCCCCCAAAATCAATAAACCAATAAAGAATTGGGCAACTGAACAAAACAGAATTTTTTAAAAAGAAGAAGTCCAAATGGCCAAAAAACACATGAGAAAATGCCCACCATCCCTGGCCATAAAGGAAATGCAAGTCAACACACTAAGATTCCACCTCACTCCTCTTAGAATAGCTAGCATCAAGAACACCAACAACAAAAAATATGGGAGAGAATACAGGGAAAAGGAACCCTCATACATTGATGGTGGGAATGTAAGCCAGACCAACTGCTTTGGAAAACAATATGGAGGCTTCTTAAAAATCTAGTCATAGATCTGCCGTATCTTCCAGCAATACCATTCCTAGGGATATATTCAAAGAATGTGACTAAAGTTATTCCAAAGACACCTGCACACCCATGTTTATTGCAGCACTATTCACAATAGGCCGCCATGGAAAAGGCCAAGATGCCCCACAATGGACGAATGGATTAAGAAAATGTGCAATTTATACAAAATGGAACTTTACTCAGCCACAAAGAAGAATGAGATTTTGGCATTCACAAGTAAATTGATGGAACTGTTGAACATCATCTTAATCAGAGTTAATCAGGCCAATAATCACACGTTCCTCCTCATATGTGGATTATAGACCTAACAAAAATGCAGTAATATTTTTGGATATGGGTCACACCCTAAGGGAAGAATTTGCAAGGGCAGAATAAGGAAAGGGAAGGAAACCTAAAACTTCAATATGTTTGATGTCATCACTGTAGAGGATTGAATACAGTAATCTTAAACTGGCAGAGGCCACTATGGGAATGGGACTAGGCAGTAGTGAACAGGTCTGGCATCGATGAACCAATGTGGGTTGCAATGCACAAGTGCATGGAAGCAACGCTAGGAATCTCTCTGTATAGCTATCTTTATCTCAAAAGTAGCAAAAAGGATATGTCTTTCTCAGTATCCCCTACGTTTTCTCTTCAACAATATTGGAGAACAAGAGGGCAGAACAAGTTTTGGCTCGTAGTGAGAGTGGAAGTGTAAGGGTCAGGTGACCCAAATAATGTATATACATGTAAGTAAATGTAAAAATGATGAAATAAAAGAAAGAAAGGAAAATGAATATCTAATAAACTCCAAAGAGATATATATTGAAATAATAATAAGAAGAGCAGAAATTATTTTTTTGAAGAATAGAAAACCAGGACTGGAGGTGGTAGATTATTCCTATTATCCCAGCTACTCAGGAGTCTGAGATGAGAAGAACGGCCGTTCAAGGTCAGCCTGGGCAAAATGTAAGCAATCTTAAAAAATAAGCTAGTGGTTTGCTTAATAGTCCATCTACTAGGAAGGCCAAAGATAGGAAAATTGTAATTTGAGGTTTGCCCCTGGCAAAAACACGAGACTTAACTGAAAAATAACTGAAGCTAAAAGAGCTTGAGATGTGATTCAAGTTGGAAAGTGCCTGCCTTGCAAGTGTGAGGTCCTGAGTTCAAACTCCAGCACAGCAAAAAATGGGTAGAAAAACAGTACAACAAAATTGAAAAAAAACTGATAATCCTTTAGATAGGATGAACAAAAATAAGAAAGGAAAGATATTGAAATGTGAAATATTCCCATCTTTATAAGTTATTCATGCATGATTTTTATTTTTATTTTTTTCTGTATTTTCCAGAAATACATAATATATTCATTTATAATCAGAAAAACAAGCATCATAAAAATATCATTGAAGGAGCTACACTTACATAATAATACCCATGTTATTATTTGTCACAATTCATATCTGTTATTCCTTATGTTTAATAAATATATATCATATATAAATGATATATAAATAATTATAAATGATATATTTATAATATTACAAATTATATATATATACACATATATAGAGAGAGAGAAAGAAAGAGAGCCTTGCCCTAAAGGAAAAAGAATATAAAGAGTAACAGGGAAATGACCCCTGCCCTTTAGCAAACAATATGGCTTTTCCTGCCTTGCAACCAGCAACGTCATGATTGACAACTACCAGCTCTTATAATTTATGAATAACTCATTCTTCCAAATATCCAGCTTATTTGCATGTCATGATTCAAAACCAAAGGAAAGAGTAAAGATATGTAGGGTGAAAAAGTTATGAATGCATTCACAGAGAAAGGCATATTTCAGCTTCTTTCAAATAAGAGTAGGAGTTCACTAGTGGCAGGATTTCAGAATAGTATGCAGAAGACATGCATACTGAAGCATAATGAAGCATGGATGCAAGAGGAGATGTTGTGAAAAGGATCCTGTTGTTATACTGTAGACTGTAACTTTTATTAGAAATCATTGTAGGCATTTGTTTTTAATGTACTTGTGGCACATTGTGATGTGAATTTCAGATACTTTTGAAGCTACATACTCCTGAAAGAATCAGTATTGGTATTCTTTTTGCTTATGATTTTTCTCAAAAACTCATGAAAATAAAACTGTGATAATGAACTCCATTTGTTGTATTTCTCAACAAAGCACATTTCGTGCAATTGAGTGTATTAAATTCTCAAGAATATGACTAAAGTGACATTACAAATTAAGATTGCCATATGCCACAAAGGAAAGATATAATTATCAAATCATTTACAAATCTTCAGGGAAAGGGGTAATAGTTTGAGATGGCATGGAGGCTTGACAAAATTATGCTACAGCTGTATTCTGATTTTTAACCATTATAGTTTGTCTTTTTGTACATTTTCATGTAATAAAACTCAACTGCTTTATCTACAGACTGGTGATAATGTGGATTATACTTTTATTTAACAGTAATAACAGGTAGAAGTCACTGAAAGCAATAGAAAAATAGACATCCTTTTGAATAGTCATAGTAATAGTAATAGGTCGTTCTTATGTGTTGTCGTATGTGAAACAAAATTCTTAGCCAAGGTGATCATATAATTTCTCAACTAAACAAAGACATTTTCAAGAGTGAAAGGGGACACTAATTAACCACTACACAGGTATAGCATCCAAGGTTAGAAATTGGCACATAGAATAAAGAAGACAATTTCCTGTTCCCTAGATACCAACAGCCCAAAAAAGTTTGTGCTACAAATTTGAGGTTCAGTTCTTCCTTGGTGCCAAAATGTCTTTTATTTTCCAAAAGAGAGTTACAACATTGTTTCTAACTGCTGCACCATGTTCTGTGTTCTCGTTCCTATGTTCTGTCATATGGCTTTCAGGCTACTGGCTTTTATTGAGCTACTAGAGCAAGCAGTGACAGTAGGGTATAAAATCAGAACTGTACCTTCCCATAGCCAAGCCAAGTCTCTGGCTGATCTTGCCCCTTTGAAAAGGTCATCACCTTAAAACCCTTTCAGCATTCAGTCTAAATGGTGGTTAGAAAAGAAGGTAAGTGAGAAGGAAAAGTGATAGTAGCAAATATTCCTGAGGACAGAATGAAGGAATCCAGAGCAGTAATTTCAGTCTGCCAATGATTCCATGCTTGTAGAATTGGTTCTTGTGGAAAAGTAGGAATGGGGTGAAGGCAGTGAACTGAAACATGAATTTTCTACAGCATCTTCTGTTTCATATGTCCTTTACATCATTGGAGCTTCAAAATGCATCATTGAGGTTCTGAGAAAACAGATGCCATTTTGCAAAATGTAGGCTGGATGATTAAGCCCCAGACTGAGAGAATAATGCCAAAAAGCAAAATTGCTAACTTTTTTTATTGTAAATATTGGTAACATGCAACTTTCTTCTATGTGTATTACAATGCTCAGTACAGCCAGAACACCTCCATATCATTAAGGTGGATGAATAATCACAATAGTCATTCTCCTTCATGGCTTAAAATAACAACAAAATGTTCACATACATTCTAACTTAACCATTTTAAACTGTGCCAGTCAGTGTTAACTTATAGTTGTTTTCAGAATATTTTGTCACACCCCTCCTCACAAATAAACTGTGTACACCCATTCATAGATTGTTAAAAATGCAGAATTTTTTTAGGTAGGAAGGACATAAACACAACAGATAGTCCATAGCACTGTCATTCCCAGAAATCCGGGCCCATGCCACCTTCTTATTTGTTCAGAAAAATACATGAGCTTCATTTATCTGTTCTCGTTTCTATTCATTTTCTTTAAAGGTTAGTGTTGCCAAGCACTGTACTAGATACTGAACATATAACTATAAAATACATTGATAATTTCTACATAAGTAACCCTTCAATATACTGAATAAAAAGGCATTAATTAAATTTAAAATATAAATAAAACTATGATAATATTTAGAGGAAAGAGAATGTATAAAGAACATTGCTTAGCTTGCAAATCAGATTTAGAGGAGGTTTCTCTAACTCTGAAGAGGTATTTAAGCTGACATATAAATGGAAAGTAGGAGCTAGCCAGATGAAGAGTTGGCCTTGAAGCAAGATTGTGCTTTATATAAGAAAGTGAAATAATAGTAATAATATTATTATTATCCTAAATTTATCTGGTTCTTAAATGTGTCACATTCCTTAATTCAGTCATGTCTCTTTCTTGACATCAGCTTTTGCATTCTCTTGGTGGTTCAACCATTCATACAAAGTGTTCTGGTTTATTGGCTTAAGTTTTCTGTCAGATAATGTGTCCTGAACAATACTTATAAACCCCTTTTTGTTCCAAAAGAACAGTACTCCAAAACTGTGACTGACTGCCTCTGAATGATTCAATCTGTGGTAATAAATTGAAAACCCTCAGTTCTTTTTTGTCTTAAGAACAATTTGAAATCTCATCTTCAATAACTTTCATGTGCAGTTCAAAAGGTTTTATTTCTCTGCCTTTCCATAATTCTGGATCTAATTAGGCACTGAAGGGAGCTTAAATTTGAAGTTCAAAGTGTCCACCATGTGAAAACTTATTCTCAGAAAAGTAGGTCTGAAACATGTGAATCATGCATTCAATGGGAATGAGTAAAAATGAGAAATATGCACACTGGCATGTGCACACACACACACACACACACGTGCCATCTTCCAGAACTGTGATTTTCATTGTTTTGTAAATTACCCAGTCTAAGGTATTTCCTTATAGCGGCCGTAATAAACTAAGACAGGAGTTTGTGATCTCCAAGTCTCAGTAAATTCCCACTTATTCTTATTTCTATAGTAGCCCCAAATTCCCCTATCATTAGATTCATCACATTAATGAGGAGACAACGTAATCCTAATTCTTAGGGGGTTTGGCTTCTTGAAGTGATTTCCAAACGTTACCCCTTGGTGTGATGAAACAATTTTATTCATTCAATTTCAAAAGCCTCTGACTTACTGCTAATTTGTTTTTGAAAAGATTCATGATGCAGTGTATGACAATTAGTGAACTGTTCATTTCTGAGTCAATATGTTGAACCTCTCCTCTGTCAGAAAAGCTAGCAACATAGCACAGAACAAATTAATGGAATAGTACAGTCAATGTAGCTTGCTTGGCACAAGGGAAGTTGAATTTGATATGGGGACTCATAGAAGGGAAACACAAATGATTGTAGTGCATTAAGTTCTTTATTATGCTTAGACACAACTATGGATAATAATAGGAAACCAAAATCTAACATCATTTAGTCTATCATGCTACCGAGTTAAAATATTTTTCTTTTTTTTTTTTTTGGAGTCCTGGGGCTTGAACTCAAGGCCTTCATCTTGACCCTCTCCACCAGCTCTTTCTTGTGAAGGGTTTTTTCGAAATAATGTCTCACAGAGCTATTTGCCTGGGCTGACTTTGAACCACAATCTTACTGATCTCTGCCTCCTGAGTACCTAGGATTACAGGTGTGAGCCACTGGCACCCGGCTTTAAAAATTTTACCATCTGGCCTGCAAAACCCTCAGAAAAGCTTCTGAATGAAAGAAAAAAATCTTAGTAATGTTATAGAAAAAATATCAATGTATCTGTATCCATAGAGGTAATTGGTGGTTATCTGCCATGATACTTCAATTGTACCATGGGATGAATAGTCTCAAAAACAAAAGTTGCACCTTCAAATATTTCTGGGATCTTTCAATAGATAGGTGTCTAGTAAACAACTTGTGTCTATTTCTGGAATTGTATCAAACAGCATTGGCTTGGCATTAAACTGTAATAATAAAGAATAAAAATGAAAATAAAGTAGCCATGGAAGAGCCTGGGCTCATTTTAAATATTGCCTGTTGTACAGTACTGTGTCCTTCCATGCTTTCTTGCTCTCTGAACATTTTGGTTTCTGGTTGAGGCTATAGCGAGGAATGGTTTTCAAGAGATCAATAAATTGTGGTAAATATTTGATGATTTCTCCTACTCTTAACTATCCATCTGTATTATGGTGTGCTGAAGCTGTTTGTTTTTCATGCTTCTGGAGCCAAGCATCATGTCTTTGGTTATGATAAGAACTGCCCCTTGCCACCATTCTGCAGCTTGAGCTACAGTTGATCTCATCCCTTGCAGAACAAAGCCCCACTGTGCCTTATCTCCTGCCACCTCCCTTTGCTTGTCCCTAGCCCTTGCTTTCTCCCAAATGCTACTTAAGGCCAGACCGGCTGAGAGAAGCTGCTGTGCCATTTTTTCTCAGCCAGCCAGACTGCTCATTTAACTTTTGGACATGAAATACCTCTTGTGAGCCTCTTTTGTGTGCGGTGTGTGGTGTTTTCTTAACATTTTGGTACCAAAACCCAGGACCAGGTGAGCTTCCAGCATCGATCTTGCTCTCCCAGTCAGTGACTTCAGGCCTTCCTGATATACGCTGCGCTCCCAAGCCTACTTTGGCCACAGGGCAGACATCCCCTATACAGGGGTGCCTAGCCAGGGGATTATACCAGCCTGCCAAAGCCACGTAGATGGGAGCTGCCTTCCTTAAGCCTGGATAAATTTACTGAGATTTGAACTGCTTTGCCAGGACCCTGACCCCAGATTAGTGCCGCCATCACCACTCTCACTCTCAGGGAACCTCCTCAAGGCCAGTGCACTCCCATTACTTGCCCACCACCGGTTGATTTCCTCAGTCCTCCCTTGGTGAGTTCCCTCATGCTGTTGCACCATGAGTCATGGTTCTCTCTCTCTCTTGGTTGTCAAAATCCTAGTACTAGGTCCCAGCTCACTCCCCCCAGGAACCGGGTTCCTGGAGCATGGACAATCCTCTCGGTGAAGACATTCCCTTGAGGTCCTTCACTCCTCTGTTTCGTCCATGAAAGCAATATCTTGGGGATGCCCACCATATTTTTCCTCGGACCAGGTCTCACCATGGGGACTGGACCTTCCAAAATTCCCTCAGACACTCCTCTGATCTCAAATCCCCAAAACTCATTTTTCTTTCCAATCAGGCTTGGCCACAATGCCAACTGGAAAATGACTCAAAATGGCCACTTAATGGCATGCTCAATCCTAACATTCTCAGGGATTTCTATAATATCTGTGAACGCACTGGAAAGCAGAAGGAAATTCCCTATGTTCAGGCCTTCTCTTACCTCCGCTCTAAACCTTCTCTCTGTACCCTTTGCTCCCCTGCCCAGGTCCTTCTGGCTACAAAGACCCTAACTACCTTCCCTGACTCCAATGCTCTCTCTTCTTTCAATCCTGCTTATGCGCCTCTGCCCTATCAGACATAGGCTGCCATTGTTCAACCATTGGCCCCTGCCCCTCCTTCCTCAGCTCCTTATGCCCCTCCTTCTGCCTCTCCTTCTGCCACTCCTTCTGCTGCTTCCGCCACCCCTCCTCCCACCCCTTCCTCCTCTCCTCCACCCACTTCCCTTTCCCCCACCCTCCTACCAAATCAGAACAACCAGATCCCCTGAGTCTCCCACACGTTCACTCTCACAGACCCCCCAGCCAACCAGTTTCCCTCTACCCCTTCCGAGAGGTGGCTGGCGCTGAACGTATCATGCAAGTTCATGTTCCCTTTTCTCTCACAGACCTGTCTCAAATTGAAAAGTGCCTCAGTTCCTTCACCACTAACCTTGACTCTTATATTAAAGAATTTCAACATTTGGCCCAATCTTATAGCCTCACCTGGCATGACATTTATACCATCCTCTCCTCAACTCTCCTCCTGGAGGAGAGACAAAGGGTCTGGGATGTGGCTAAGACACATGCAGGTGAGATTCACTGCACCACTCCTGCCCACCCCATGGGAACATTGTCAGTTCCAGAGACAGAACCCCATTGGGACTATCAAACTAATGACACAACTTCCAGAGACCAGGTGGTCACCTGCCTAGTGGAAGGGTTAAAGAGGACTGCCCTAAAGTTGTTAATTTTGATAAACTCAGGGAAATTCAACAAGAGGAAAAAGAAAATCCAGCCAGTTTCTTGTCCTGACTCACAGAGGTGTTACGATGCCATATCAAAGTTGACCCTGAAACACAAGATGGGACAATTATTTTTATGACCCATTTTATCTCCCAGTCAGCTCCAGATATAAGAAAAAAGTTAAAATGACTAGAAAATGGTCCTCAGACTCCACAGCTGAAATTCTAAATGTGGCTTTTAAGGTTTATAGTTACTGTGAGGAATAGCAAAGAGTTGATAAGGAGAGGAGAGATAAGACCAAATTCCAGATGTTGGTCCAAGCCCTTCAACAAAACCCTTCAGCTTCCAACTCACAAGGCCAGGGAAAATCCTGAACACCTCCCAGCCCATGTTTTCAGTGTGGCCTTGAGGGACACTGGGCCCATTCTTGTCCTAAGATATGCTACCCATCAGGACAATGTCTTAAGTGCAAACAAGAGAGCAACTGGGCGAGGGACTTCCCCTTCACCTCTCAAGGTGGGGGGTCTAGACCCCCTCAACGTTCCTCCTCCCTAACTGATTTTCTAGGACTAGCAACCATGGCAGAAGACTGACAGAGCCCAGGACTCACAGGCCAGATAACCATAACTTCACAGGAGCCCAGGGTAATGGCCATAAATGATGGTAGGCCTATCTCTCTTCTCATAGATACCGGGACCACTTTTTCTGCTTTCCAGAGTTCTGGGGACCTACCAAGCCTTCTTCAACCTCCATAGTCAGGGTGGAGGGAACTCCTACCCAGCCCTTAATGACCTTTCCCTTAACTTACATACTGGAAGATAACCTTTTTACCCATTCCTCCCTAGTGCTACCTAATTGTCCCACTCCACTCTTAGGTAGAGACATTTTAACAAAATTTCAGGCAACCCTCACCTTACATGCATCCCCACAAAAGCCACGACCTATCAAACCCTCATCTGCATCCTCACGGTCCCTCCTCACCATCATAGGTGCCTTGCTTCCACAAGCTTCTCCCAACTCCTTGCCCTTACCAGAAACATTGGTGGACCCCATTGTATGGGATCTCAAAAACCCCTCTGTTTCCTCACATCATGAGCCAGTTGTCATTACTCTCAAAGATCCTTCTACTTTCCCAAACCAATCTCAATATCACATCTCTCTAACCCACCTACAGGGTCCAAAGCCTATTATTTCGGAGCTTCTGTCTAAGGGCCTGCTTTGCCCAACTCACTCTCCCCACAACACTCCTATTCTACCTGTAAAAAAGCCTAATGGGTCTTACAGTTGGTACAGGATCTCCACTTGATCAATACAGTGGTGACTCCTATACACCCGATGGTGCCCAACCCCTACATTCTCCTGTCTCTCTTCCCCGGTACCAACACCCATTTCACAGTCCTAGACCTAAAGGATGCTTTCTTCAAGATCCTAGTCCACCCACGGTCCCAAAACCTCTTTGCCTTCACCTGGACTGATCCAGATTCTCATACTTTACAACAATTGACCTGGACTGTTCTGCTTCAGGGGTTCCGGGACAGTCCCCAAATCTTTGGCCAAGCTCTGGCTAAGGACCTCCTTACCCTCCATCTGTCCTCGAATCAACTCCTCCAGTATGTAGATGATCTCCTGCTCTGCAGCCCCTCACTCGAGGATAGCCAACAGCACACTGCCTTCCTGCTTAATTTTCTGGGAAAAAAGGGATACCAGGTGTCCCCTAACAAGGGTCAACTGTCTCTCACCCAGGTAACTTACCTGGGCCTATCTATCTCCCCTGATCATAAGGCTATCACCATAGATCATAAGGCCTTGTTAGCCTCTCTTTGCCCCCACCACCAAGTCTAAAATTCTCTCCTTTCTCGGCCTGACAGGCTACCTCAGAACCTGGGTGCCCAACTTCAGTCTAATGGCCAAACCTCTAAATGAGGCATCCATCCAAGAACACCTGGACCCCTCTCAGCCTGTGTCATGTCATTTCAAGTCTCTCTTACAAGTTGCAAGCCCTAGTGCTTCTCCTGCCTGACCTCACTCGTCCTTTTTTCTTTTATGTCTCTGAGAGACAAGGGTTTGCCCTAGGTGTTTTAGGACACAACATAGGGCCCTCCTTTGCTCCAGTAACATAACTCTCTAAACAATTAGAACCCACAACCAGGGGGTGGGCCCCATGCCATAGGGCCCTGGCAGCTGCCTCTCTCCTAATTCAAGAAAGTAAAAAGCTTACCTTTAGGTCCCCATTTACTGTTTGCTCCCCTCATAGCCTCTCAGAACTCTTCACATATAAGTCTTTACTCTATGCCCCCCCTCCCGTATCTTATCCCTCCAGGTGGCCTTGGTAGAGTATCCCATCCTAACTTTCATCTTGTGTCCCCCACTTAATCCAGCCACTGTTGTTCCTCTCTCTTCAATACCCCTAGTTCACTGCTGCTCCTCCCCTGCCCAGACCACATTCAGGAGGGTACCCTTTCTCAGGCTGACTACACTTAGTAGCAAGATTCCCTTCCTGGGTACACATTCAAAATCTAAAGTTGGCAGCCCCACAAAAGATCTACCAATCTCTTCTTACAGGACCAACAAAAGTGAAGATCTCCTGCATCCCAAAGGTCTCAGAAGATGGAGACACATCTACTGAGACTCCTGGAAAATAAAATAAAACCCTATGCACAAGGATCTAACATTCTGCCTATTTACTCTCTATATTTCTCCTCTCCCATTCTTTCCTGCCAGTTCCTGCCCATGCTTTAACTCCTTCCTGTATACCCTCTACTCTGAGACTTTAGATTTCTCACCTCCTAATATGATTAGTCTTCTTCCCTTCTCATACCTTCTCTACCCTTATTTTATAAATTGGATAACTGATCTCCATCTTCAGGGTACACTCTCAGACTTTATTCCTGTAAATCACTCCACCTATGCTTTCACTCCATCCTTTCCTGTAGATAATTCTTGTCATTGTCCTCATTCTCCTGAGTGTTGGCCTGTGGGCAACTTCTCCCCCAGAATGGAAATGGCCCCGTCACACAGCTCTCTGCCTCGGGTACGTTGCCCTATGCACCTTACTCCCTATACTTTCCTCATTCTTATGACCTGGATATTTACTATCCTTCCAGTCAGTTCCCCCTCTCCATTATATCCCTGGAGATTCAAGGTCTGAGAAACCTACACACAGAACCAGGTATTGCAGGAACCACTGTTTGCCCTAAACAGGGATGTTCCTCTACAATCACTATTTCTGTTGACCTGCACTCTATATCCCCCACTTACAACCCCTTTGTCTGCTTTCAATATGACAAAAGTAGAGACTATTGTAAAAATGATGACCCAACCTGAGAACATGTGCCACCCTCCCACCATCTGGAAGCAGCCAGAGGATCAAACTGTGCCCCAATACCTAACCCTTTTTTTTGCCCTCTCTAAGAAACAAAAAATGGGGGCATGATAAGAACTGCCCCTTGACACCATTCTGCAACCTGAGCCACAGCTGGTCTCATCCCTTGCAGAAAAAAGCCCCACTGTCCCTTATCTCCTGCCACCTCCCTTTGCCTCTCCTTAGCCCTTGCTTTCTCCCAAATGCTACTTAAGGCCAGACCTGCTGAGAGAAGCTGCTGTGCCATTTTTTCTTGGCCAGCAGCCTGCTTATTAAACTTTTGGACATGAGATACCTCTTGTGAGCCTCCTTTGTGTGCGGTGTATGGCGTTTTCCTAACAGGTTAACTGTTCACATAATCACTGCTCAAGAATGAAACTCATAAAATCAAAGAAAGTTCTAAACTATGTGATTTTTAAAAGGAGACCTCTAGGACTAACTTATGGGAGAAAATAAATTGTGTAAATTTATAGTCTTGAAAGAAGTTTGCAAGGCAATTTCTCCATGTTATATTTTTTTTAAAAATACATACTTAGGTTTAAATAAAACTCTAAATACACTGCAAACTCCTGTGAATGAAAATTCACATGACAACCTCAACTTATTGATCAAAAACAGTTTTAAAATACAACATATCAATACTTTCTAAATATATAAATTTTAGAATATTGTTGTGGAAGTTATATCTCTGAACTATATGTTCCCAAAGATTAGCTGTTTATGATTAAAGAAGTGAAAAAATATATATATATATACACATATGTACATATATACATATATGTTTGCATATACACGTGTATGCACATACAGATGTGCATGTGTATATGTAAACATAACTGGTAAGTTGCACTAATTGACACAAGAATGTTTAGCTATGAGTTTCAGTTCATTTATTTGGATATGACAGTTATTTGTACTTAAAGATACATTTATATGCATTACTTCTGTATTTTATTGTTGGTAATTATGAGTATTGAGTTTTATAGTTGCTTTGTGTTTTATAAGGGAGAATATTTTAAAGTGGAAATTAAAATTATGATTTCAGCATTTCTCATACAGCACTGCCAAAAGAAACAAAATCTGTGAAACTTTGGGATGTTACTGTCTTCCTATACAGAAGAAAATCATTCTAATGATGAAAGTGGATCCAATAGCATTCAATTTCAGAACAAAAGGCAAGCATACCTGAGCTGCAACAGGACAGGGATAAATACATTGAGCCAATCTAGTCTTGTGAGCCACCACCTACTAATTAATGAATGTACGGCCATGGTCTGTGAACAGATTAATCGTTAAATCTTTTCAAATTATTCATATGTACTTGTAGAATACATATAACTTGCCAGATTTTTCAGTGATGTGCTTGTATATGATATGTCATGAGTGTTTTGCAATATCTTACATGTCTGGTAGGTAAATGTGCCATACTTTCTAAAAGTCAACTGGGTAAGCATGGATATCATAAATTTTCCTGTTATTTCATGGTGTAAAATGCCTGCTTCACTTTATATGTAAAACCTATCCTTTCTCTTCTTATCAAAATAGTATTCTATAATAGGAAAAAAATCACAGGTTTCTGACTAGACAACTTCTAGCTTCAAATCTCAACTCTGGATAGAGGATCAAAGATGGCAACTAAAGGGAGGAAGCAGAAAGTGTAAGACCTGTAAATCAAAAATCTTGCTGAGACACTGGAGCCACACTTGGCAGAAAGAAACCACCAAGAAGAAGCAAAACTCCAAAATCCCCAACCCCCAGCCTGCAAAAAGCTTCTCCATGCCACATTACACTGAGAAACCAGGAGGGCTCCTGCACCACCAGACACTGGATCCAAATCTGCTTGGGAGATACATATCAACAGGTGAGCAAATAAGTGGCACTCGTCACTCCCACAACCATGCCTGAGATAAACAAGCATATCCCCAAGGACAGACTGACCCCTGCCCTGCAAAAAAGAAAAAAAAAACCCTGAATAATAAGGAAGGAACTGAAAAGGACATGCAGCAGAGGGGCAGGGTGCTCTGAGTGCAACAAGAAGAGGAGAGGGGCAAGGGGTTGCTCTCCATGCAAACTTTTAGTAAACAAATCCTGTAATAATAGACTGCTGACAGTAGGCAGCAGATGATCTTCTGCCCAAAATAGGGCAGATAGCAGTTCATAAATCTGTCTCCTGACCCAACCACATGGTGTGACTACAACAGAGCTACTGCTTAAATACCAAAACTAGGACTGGATGCTGAAGGAGTAACTACCAAGAAGAACTACCAAGGTTGCAAATTCACTGTTCCTGAACCTGGGATTTTTTTTTCTTTTTTCTTTTTTTTTCTCTTTTTCTCTAAATGCTTCTTCACTTTTGGTTTTGGTTAATATACCATCTCTCCCTGTTTATTTATTTGGTTCTCTATTTTATTTTCTTTTTACTTTTCTTTCTTTTTCTTCTTACTCATTCTTTCTAGATCTCATTAATTTTACTATTGTAAGCCAGGAAATTCTAAATTACACACAGAACAGGGACAGTAACAGCACCAAGTGGAACAATGGGAAGATAGGAAAGGGACAGAAACCATACTCCCCCCAAAAATAAATTAGAACAAGAGTCAGAGGGAAATGAAGAAAATGGATACCCAGATCCAGACCCAACAAAACAAAGATAAACTATGCCAAGGAACCCAACAGAGCCCACAAGAACACCCTGAAAGAAGAAATCCTACAAGAAATCACTGAGAATTTCAGTGAGATGTTAATAGACAAGGTCTATTTTTTTCCTGTACAAAAAATGTACAGGAGGCAACAAGAAATTCCAAGACAATAAAAACAAAGAATATGAGAAGACACAAAGACAAATAAGTGAACTCATAGGAGAGCTAAATAAATACCAAAGTGAAACAGAACACTATAAATAGAGAGATAAGTGAATTAAGGATGACAATTGACAATATTAAAGAGGAAGTGACCTATGATATGGAAAACCTCAGAAAAAAAATGAAACAGAAATACAAAGCACAATGGAAGGCCACTCCAGCAGACTAGAAGAAGCAGAAGACAGAATCTCGGAAAATGAAGATGAAATGGAAAGTAAAGGAAAAACAGAAGAACT
Organism: Castor canadensis; assembly: GCF_047511655.1. NCBI lineage: Eukaryota > Metazoa > Chordata > Mammalia > Rodentia > Castoridae > Castor > Castor canadensis. The sequence continues at coordinate 11,103,027 of NC_133405.1, forward strand.
ATTGCTCAAAAAACTCAAAACCTATGAAAGGAATATGGAAGAACTCACAAACTCCATTAAAAGACAAAAAAACTGAGAATCATTAGTATTGAAGAAGAAGAGGTGCAAGCAAAAGGAATTCATAATATATTCAACAAAATAATAACAGAAAATTTCCCTAATCTAGAGAAAACTATGCCCATTCAGGTGCAGGAAGCCTCCAGGACACCAAACAGACTTGACCAAAATAGAACTACTCCATGACATATTATTATTAAAGCAACAATCACAGAGAATAGGGAAAGAATATTGAAGGCTGTAAGAGAGAAAAAAATATCATACAAATGTAAACCCATCAAAATCACAGCAGATTTCTAAATGGAAACATTAAAAGCAAGAAGACCATAGAGCTCGGTGTTCCAGGCACTGAATGAAAATAACTTCAACCCTAGGATACTATACCCATCAAAACTATGATTCATAATTGATTGAGCAATGAAAGTCTTCCATAATAAGCAGAAACTAAAAAAATATACTACCACTTAACCACCACTATAAAAGATTCTTCAAAGAATTCTTCCCACAGAAAATGAAAGCATGCAAAACCATGAAAGGACAGGCAGTACCAAACCAAAGGAGAAGAAAAGGCAAGAAAGTAGAGAGTAACATTCATTGAGCTTCACACAATCAAACCCTTAAACAACAAAGACAACTAAATGACAGGGATAACCACATACCTATCAATACTAACACTGAATGTCAACAGATTCAATTCCCCCATTAAAATACACCATTTGACAAACAGGATTAAAAAGAAAGATCCAACAATTTGTTGCCTACAGGAGACCCATCTCATTGACAGAAACAAACACTGGCTGAGGGTGAAAGGCTGGAAGAAGATTTACCAAGCCATTGGCTCCCATTGGCCCCCGAAAACATGCAGGAGTAGCAATACTTATCTTGGACAAAGTAAACTTCAAATTTACAATGATCAAACGAGATAAAGAAGGACATTCCATACTAATAAAAGGGGAAATACACCAAAAAGAAATAACAATTATCAACCTATATGCACCCAATTTCAATGCACTCGATTTCATCAAACATACTCTGCAAGACCAAAAAACATATATAAACTCCAAGACAGTGGTAGTGGGAGACTTTAATACCCCCCCATCACCAATAGATAGGTCAACCAAACAAAAAATCAATAAAGAAATCCTAGATCTAAATCACACCATAGATGAAATGAACCCAGCCAATGTCTACAGAATATTTCATCCAACTTCTGCACAATATACATTCTTCTCAGCAGCTCATGGAACCATCTCCAAAATTGATCATATCTTAGGGCACAAAGCAAACCTCAGCAAATATGAGGAAATATAAATAATCCCATGCATTCTATCTAATCACAATGCATTAAAACTAGAATTCAACAACAAAAACAATAGTAAAAAACATTCAAACACTTGGAAGCTGAACAACACATTGCTCAATGATCAATGGGACAATGATGAAATAAAAGAGCAAATTAAAAGTTTCCTGGAAGTTAATGAAACTGAAAACATGACCTACCTGAACCTATGGGACAGAGCAAAGGCAGTCCTGAGAGGAAAGTTTATAGCCATGAGAGCATATATTAAAAGGTCAGAAAGATCTCAAATCAATGACCTAATGCTACATCTCAAACTCCTAGAAAAACATGAACAAGTAAATCCCAAAACAAACAGAAGGAGAGAAATAATAAAAGTAAGGGCTGAAATCAATAAAATAGAAACAACAAATAAAACATACAAAGAATCAATGAAATAAAAAGTTGGTTCTTTGAGAAAATGATCAAGATTGGCAGACCCCTGGCAAACCTGATTAAATGAGGAGAGAAAAAAACCTAAATCAGTAAAATCAGAAATGCAAAAAGGGAGATAACAATAAACACCATGGAAATCCAGGCAATCCTCAGAGACTACTTTGAGAACCTATACTCTAACAAATTTGAAAATCTTGAGGAAATGAACAGATTTCTAGATACTTACAACTATCCAAAACTGAAACAAGAGGACATTAATCATTTAAATAGATCTATAACACAAAATGAAATTGAAGGATCAATAGTCTCACAAGAAAGAAAAGTCCAAGACTTGATGGTTTCTTTGCTGAATTCTATCAAATGTTTAAAGAAGAATGAATACCAACCCTCCTTAAACAGTTCCAAGAAATAGAAAGTTAAGGAAAACTGCTGAACTGATTTTATGAAGCCAGTATGACGCTCATAACAAAACCAGAAAAAGACACCTCCAAAAATGGGAACTGTAGGCCAGTCTCCTTAATGAACATCGATGCAAAAATCATCAATAAAATAATGGCAAACTGTATCCAACAACACATCAGAAAGATCATCCAACATGACCAATGTGGCTTCATCCTAGGAATGTAGGTGTGGTTCAACATATGCAAATCTGTAAATGTAATACAATACATTAATTAATAGAAGCAAAGACAAAAACCACTTGATCATCTCAATAGATGCAGAAAAAGCCTTCAACAAGATCCAACACCACTTCATAAAAGCTTTAAGAAAACTAGGAATAGAAGGAAAGTACCTCAACATTTTAAAAACTATATATGACAAACCTACAGACAACATCATACTAAATGGTGAAAACCTGAAAGCATTTCCCCTAAAATTAGGAAAGAGACAAGGGTGCCCACTATCCCCACTCCTATTCAACATAGTACTGGAATTCCTAGCCAGAGCAATTAGGCAAGAAGAAGAAATAAAAGGAATACAAATAGGTAAAGAAACTGTCAAAATATCCCTATTTGTAGATGATATGATCCTATACCTTAAAGACCCAAAAAAATTCTACTCAAAAACTCCTAGACACCATTAACAGCTACAGCAAGGTGGAAGGATACAAAAATCAACTTGCAAAAATCAACAGCTTTTCTATACCACAATAATGAACAAACTGAGAAAGAATATATGGAACCAACTCTATTTACAATAGCCTCAAATAGTACCTAGGAGTAAATTTAACAAAGGATGTGAACAACTTCTACAAGGAAAACTACAAACCCCTGAAGACAGAAATCGAGGAAGACTACAGAAGGTAGAGAGATCTCCCATGCTCATGGATTGGTAGAATCAACATACTAAAAATGGCTGTACTGCCAAAAGTAATCTACATGTTTAATGCAATTCCTATCAAAATCACAATGACTTTCATCACAGAGATAGAAAAATCTACCCTAAAGTTCATTTGCAAACACAAGACACCACAAATAGACAAGGCAATACTCAGCAAAAAGAGCAATGCTGGACGTATCACAATACCCGACTTCAAACTATATTACAAAGCAATAGCAACAAAAAACAGCAGAGTACTGGTGCAAAAACAGACATGAAGACCAGTGGAACAGAATAGAAGACCCAGATATGAATCCATACAACTATACCCACCTTATTTTTGACAAAGGCGCTAAAAATATATGATGGAAAAAAGACAGCCTCTTCAATAAATGTTGTTGGGAAAAGTGGTTAACTGTCTGCCAAAAACTGAAACTAGATCCATATTTATCACCCTGTACTAGTATCAAATCAAAATGGATCAAGGACCTTAATATCAGACCAGACACTCTAAAGTTGGTACAGGAAAAAGCAGTAAACACTCTGGAAGCAATAGGTATAAGCAAGGACTTCCTCAATAGAACCCAAGAGGCTCAGCAACTGAGAAAAACTATAGACAAATGGGACTTCATAAAACTAAAAATCTTCTGCACAAGAAAAGAAATTGTCTCTAAACAGAAGAGACCACCTACAGAATGGGAGAAAATATTTGCCAGCTATACATCAGACAAAGGACTGTTAACCAGAATATAAGGGGAACTCAAAAAGCTAAAAACTCCCAAAATTAATGAACCAATACAGAAATGGGCAACTGAACTAATCAGAACTTTCTCAAAAGAAGAAATTCAAATGGCCAAAAAACACAGAAAGAAATACTGACCATCTCTAGCTATAAAGGAAATGCAAATCAAAGCGACACTAAGATTCCACCTCACACCGGATAGAATAGCCATCATTAAAAATACTGCAAACAAAAGATGTTGGTGAAGATGTGGGGAAAAAGGAACCCTAGTACACTGCTGGTGGGAATGCAAACTAGTGCAACCACTCTGGAAAAAAATTTTGATGCTTCTTAAAAATCTAAACATATATGTGCCATATGATCCAGTAATCCCACTCCTGGGGATATACCCAAAGGAATGCAACACAGGTTACTCCAGAGGCACTTGCACACCCATGTTTATTGCAGCGCTATTTACTAGTCAAGTTGTGGAAACAACGAAGATTTCCCACTACTGAGGAATGGATCAAGAAAATGTGGTATTTATACATAATAGAATTTTCCTCAGCTATGAAGAAGCATGCTATCTTATAATTTGCAAGTAAGTGGATGGAACTGGAGAACATCATTCTAAGCGAGGTTAGCCAGGCTCAGAAGACCAAAAATCATATGTTCTCTCTCATATGCAGACTTCATATCTAGGGCAAATACAGCAATGTGGTTGGACTTGGGTCACATGCTAAGGGGAGAGCACATACGGGAAGAATGGGAATAGGCAAGACACCCAAAATATGATAGTATTTGATGTCCTCACTGCAGAGGAACTAATACAGAAACTTAAAGAGAGAGAGGTCAATATGGGCAGGAGATCAGGAATTAGTCAAAAGTTCAGGTAGAGATGAATCAACTTGGGTTGTAACACATTTGTACATGGAAGCAATGCTAGGAATCTGTGCATAGCTGGCCTTAACTGGCAAAAATGCTTTGTCTTTCTTTTTATGCTTATGTCTTCTCTTCAGCAAAATTAGAGATAAGGGCAGAACAGATTCTGCCTTGTAACTAGGCAGGGAGGGAGGAGAGGTGGGAGTGGAGGGCAGTGGGGAGAAATGACCAAAACGATGTATGCACATATGAATAAACGAATAAAAAAATCTCAACTCTGATGGAATAATTTGTGTTCAACTTCACTCATTCTAAAATGGGGATAATATTGACTCTAGAGATCAATTGTATCAGAAAAACCCATTTATTTCATTTTAAATAGCTTTATTGAGATATAATTACTACACAAATTTGCTCATATTAGCTGTATATAATTGCTGAGTTTGAAGAAAACCCTGACTTTTACACTGGCTTAATCATAAGAAATCTTGAGATAGGGCAGTCTCTATGTAAATTATGCCAAAGATTGGCTCAAATTCTTTGCAATTCTCTATCCTCTTTCCTACGTTTCCTTTGCTTCCCTCAAAGCAATGTGTCAGCAGCATATCAAGGCATCATCCAAACGAAAAAGAGACAGAATATCTCACAATATCTCCTTTTAGTGATAGTGGGTCCCAAAAAAGATTCTTAGCCAGAAGTCTCTCTTTGAATGTTATTGACCAGAACTCTTATGGTTCCACCACAATGAGTATTGGACAAGAAAACTTGGATTAATCTGAGAGCCTTACATAATTACTATTTACTCCTAATGTGGTTAGCTACCTTCTTATGTGAGGGAAATTGTTCCTATATGAACAAACAAGATATTTTTGGCAAGAAAAAGAAAATAATGAAGGGTAGATGAATAAAACAGTAAATGGAAAGCATTTCATAGGGTTTTTGGAGGAGTAAACAAAATCATACTATGCAAAGTCCATCTTTACGTATGTCACACAGAGTCCTCAACAAAAGTAGTGATATCACTCTTGTTAATATTATTATTAATCTATAAGGCAAACATGTAATAGCAGTAGTGCTTAGGATGCAAAAGAAATATATCTGTTTTAAAAACTTAATAGTTGTGTAACTTAAGGCTCTATGCCAGGAATTGAAAGTCTTCTCTAAAAGAAGAAATAAATATTTTAGGCTTTGTGAGGCTTATAGCCATTTTTTTGTTACAAACGCTTATAAGATAACATGAAAGATAGGTTGGTGTATAAGAATAGCATCAATCAGGCAGATCTGGGTCCTAGTTCTGAGTTCAGCACTTAGTAGTTGTTACCTCAGGAAAATTAATTCACTTCATTGTGTCTTACTTTTATCCTCTATTGCAATTAGATATTAATAAGACCTTCCTCAAAGGATTGATGGTAGTGCTAAATGATGATGTATATCAGGGGACTGGCACATGATAAGAGCTCAATAAATGGCAGGTTGTTATCATTTCTCATTTCCTTTTCAGTCATTTAAACTGCCTCTGAAGTTGCATCTCCAAAGTAGCCGGTGCATTACTTAGTAGAAAAAACAGAAATTGTTTGATTTTCATTCGACTATTGTTTTGACTGGCATGACCAGTCCAGTGACTCAGAACAACCAATTTGTGTAGAAAAACAAGAATTGACTAGTTAATTAAGCCTAAAATGTTGATCCAATAGCTTTGTGTATATGCACAGCTTGATTATGATTCCTTTCAGTTATGCACTGCCTTTCTTAATATGTCTAACAGGAAAGCGATTGAATTTTAATTATTCAAATTTAAAGTTTATCTCCAGAGGCTGCTGAGCTTTAATTTAGCTCTATTACTGAGGTGAGTGGACATTCTCACCCTGGTCAGTCTTATACTAGATTTCACCATCTCATCCAGTGGCTGATAATACTGATTTGAAGCAAATTTTATGAGTACTAATCAAAGACACTGAAGTCTGGGACAAGAAGCTATATCTTAATGGAGGTATAACATGGGTAACTTGAAGAAAGAGAGAGGTAATGCAATTTTCAAAAAGATGGAAAGAAATTTATAGTAATTTTTCAAGGACAAAATTTGAGTTTTAACAGAATTCATATAAACAAGGCAAGAATGCTTACTATGCACTATACATAGTTAGAGAAAGTGAGGCACAGAAAGACCAAGTAACTTGTCCAAGTTATAAAACCAATAAATATATGAAGAAAAACAAAGTAACTGAGCCTCCCTCCTCATTACTTATTTAGTGTTTGTGACAAGATAAATGCTACTTAAACTATAGCTTCTCAAATCCTCAAATAATTTTAAGGAATGACATTTTCTGCAATTTGTTCTTCTTAGTCTATGAGAGAGAGAGTGAGAGAGAGAGAGAGAGATTTGAGCACCTACAGGAAAAGAGAAGCAGAGAAGGAAAACTTAACTTGCAAGCTCAAAAACAAACAAATATCAACCCCACTGCCTTAATTCTATCCAGCAGCTCATCAGAACAATCAGAATCTGGGCCACCCCAGGGACTGTGGGATCAATTAACCTACAGGATTGAGTTCCCAAGAGAGCTCACATTTGTCAGGATGATCCAGAGCTATGTTTCTGGCTTTAGTAGTGATTAGCTTTTAAGAAAAATAGCTGATATTTGCCATATCGTGGGATTAGTTATTTAAGGAGAAAATTGAGTTCCCTTATGCTATGTAGGTTCCCAGAGGGCAAGATCTATGTACACCTTGCTTAATTCTACATCTCAAGTGCCTAGAGCAATGTTTGGTCATTTTAGATACCCACTACACATTTTTGGATGAATAAGAGTTTGAAATCCTGGAGAATGGCACATGGATTCAAACTCTTTTTCAGTGAGGCAGAGATCTGAGCACTCCAGGAGAAACCAATCTGTATAGAAGGCTCAATTCATTCAATTCTGGGTAATAAATTGATGAAAATTCCATATGCATGATGTGTGTATGTGGGTATACTTATTCTATATTGAATTTTGTGGTGCTTCACACATTGAAGGACTTATTCCTCTAAATGCTGGGATTATGGGTGGCAGAGTATCTCTCAATAGACAGTCTTCAACAGGAATTGCTTCAGCTCAAGAAAGGCACCTGGCTCAAAGTCACAATCCATTCCTGGATAGTCCATATCCAATGAATAGTTATAAAATTCTAAAAAAAAGCATCACAATTTCAAGACTCCTTATGGCATTGGCAAAGGCCTTTCTGGAGAGTATGACAGACTACCTTCTCTCTCTACCTAATCCTGCTTCCTTCCCTTTTGATCTCAAAGAAACTGTTTGTTGTAAACATCCTGCATTTTAAACTCTTTTTATTTTTATCATATTATTGTTTTACTGGGGATACATTGCGACATTTATAAAAGTTCTTGCAATATATCATAGTTTAATTCACTCCCTCCATCATTCTCCTTTATCCCTCCTCTACCCCCAATCCTGGAGTGGTTTGAACATGTCTCATTTTCCATTTGTATACATTTGTACATAATATTTCCACAACATTCACCCTTCTACACCATTTCCTTATATCCTCCCCCCCCCACTGGTACCAAGACCCCAGACAGGACCTGTTTTATCTTCCTGTTCTACATTTTTTATCAAAAAGACATTTCTCAATATCTGCATCCTGGATAACCTAAGACAAATCACCTTATGTTCTCCTCTTTCCAAGCACACTTTCTTCATGCAAGAAATCTCGCAAACCCTTTCCTGCCCAAGACTTAAGTGTCTTAAAGCTTTCTAGTCAGATATGGCACATAGGTAATTATAGAGGTACAAAGCAGAGGAAGGAAGCTTCCACTCCTCCTTCTTAGACCCTAGCACTGTGGATTTCATATGATCCTTCCCTAGACATCTAATAAAATATTTCTTAGACTTGCCCCTTAATTAGGAATAGTGAACACAACCTCCAAAGAGACCAGAGATGCAGTCTACAGTGGTCATGGAAGCACATATACTTTTGAATTCTCAAGTTCAATAATAGAAATAACTATGAATTTGGAATTAAAACTCATAATAAGCCATGTTTCTATAGTTTAAAAATAAATGACCCCACCAATTTTTAAGCAAGTATAATTATCCCTCTTAGAAGGTAAATATTGCTCTTCCTGTGTCATTATGCACAGTAGACATGTATCTGAAGTATAACGATCAAGTCCCTTGCCGGGCTGGTAGAGTCATACTGGGATGGTATACAGTATGCCCATTTTGACAGATATGTTCCTACACCTCACTGCCTCTTGAGTATTTTGCTTGTCACCCTTGTCTAATATATAACTTTCAAGACAACTCTCAAGATAATGTTGCACCACATTTTGTCATATTGATAATTTTTAATTCTTTCCTCTTAGTTTTATCTTTCTCCTTTTGTGCTTCTTTCATCCCTTCTTTTGCCTTATTCTATCCCTCAATTTCCTCACCACTATTATTCCTTTCCATTGCCTCTCCCTATCTTCCTTTCTTTATTCTTTGTCACCTTATTTTTATTACCGTATTACATTAAAATTTGATGCAAACAGGTTAGCTGTGCTAATAGAGGCCTGATAATTTGCATCGGAAAGACATATAGTTATACTAAAGCCTCCAAACAATTGTTTTAGATAATCTTACTTTACTGAACCTAAAAGGTTTGATTAATTGACAAGATTTGTCTGAATTCTGGTATTGTAACAATCTGGTCCGATTCCTGTCCCATCAATTCTATAATAGTTTTCAGGTCCTGGCTGAACTCAGAGTGCATTCTAGATGAAACGTAATTCAGATATTGAACAATGTTCTTTAAAACTCTGTAACAAGATTATCAAGAAAGCATCAACATTAGCAGGTAAAATTTATTGACTACTTATTTGCTCAGCATCATGCTCTAAGAAGTTTTCATACATTAGTCCACTGAACCCTCACAAAAACACAATGAGAAAGATACTGTCCATTTTCTTTTTATCACAGATGTTGAAAATGCAGCTGGGTAAAATTTTGTGTTTTGCTAAAACACCATGCAGCTATAAGTGATGAAACCAAGATTTGAACACTTATAGTCTGTCAATAGAAATACATAAACTGGAATCTTTCAGTTTTGACTCAGCATCATCTTGAGGAAACTAATGTCTAGTATTATGTGCCACTTTCAGTACGATGATGCTAGACCATGGATATTCTGTATCCTTGGGTATGTGCATTATTTTTGTTAATACATGCATATACATACACATACACAATGTACGACACAAAGTATTGCATACATTCATAGAGGCCCTAGTCTCAAAGAAGACTTTACTTGTCTTGGCAGGTTGATTTTGGTGTTTATCATTGATACTCAAATAGTTTCTGCACATTGCTCAAGTGAGGAATTATTCCATTATGTTTAATCATAATTCATACTCTCTAATTTCCCCCATTAGATCATGAAAACTTTTTAGGAAGTATAATTAGTTCATCTTCGGATAACTGGCTCTTAGAATCATGCTTGTCTCATATTAGGCACTATACAAATGAAGAGGTAAAACAGTTCCAAGAGTAGGGGAAGGAGGGATAAAGGCGAATGATGGAGGGGGTGAATTCAACTATGATATATTGTAAGAACTTTGGTAAAGTCAACATGTACCCCCAGTACAACAATAAGGTGGCTCATACCTCTAATCCTAGCTACTCAGGAAGCAGAGATCAGGAGGATTGCAGTTTGAAGCCAGTACAGGTTGTTGGAGTGGTGCAAGGTGTAGGCCCTGAGTTCAAGCCCCAGCACCACAAAAAAAATCATATATTCCCTGGTTTATAAAATTTAAATTTACTCTATAAAAAAGATGTGCAGAATTAAGGAGAAAAAGAAGTGAGCTACTAACTCTTACTAAAGGAATTATGTTCGATTTTTTACAGGTAGTGTACTGACTATCTATGAGCAACAATAACAGTGCAACCTAAAGGTAATAACCTATTACCAGACTCAAAATAAATGAAAAATTCCTGAGGAATGGAGAGGGTGCCAAGTGATATGGAAAGCAGTGGAAAGAAGCGCACAGCAAGGCTAACAGCGTGATTGGGTCCAGGTTGCAAAGAGTATCTATAATAATGTCAAGGAAAATCAGCTTATTTATCATTGTATATGTAATGGGGAGATAAAGAAAGTGTTTTATTTTATGTAGGAACTGACAAAGCTTAGTTTATTTTCTTTAAGATTAACCTGGCCATTGCAAGGAGCAAGGAGGAAATTCAGAAGCAAGAAAGTACAACAGTTAGGAGGCTATTGCAGTTATTCAGGTGAGAGATGTTGGCCTTGAACTGGGTGCTCACCAAGCATATGGAGAGAAATAAAATCACAATTAAAGACAGACAGCTAGAGGTACAAGTGGCAAAATATTACGGAGAATTGATTGGATATGAAGAAAAGTTAGAGGAAAGAGAATAGAATAAGGAATAGAGGAAAATAAAATTTGGGGGCATCAATTGGTATGTCTCATATATAATTTTTATAGATACATCATTTTTAATCACAGTTGACATTCAAAAATGAAATTTTCCAGAAAATAAAGGCAATATTGCCAGGCACAGTGACTCATGCCTTTTATCCAAGCTACTTGGGAGATAACAGATCCAGATCAGTTGGGAGGACTGTGGTTTGAGGCCAGCCAAGGAAAAATGTTAGCAAGATCCCATTCACCAAAAAAGCTGGGTGTAGTGTTGCATGCCTTTCATCTCAGCTACAACAAAGATGTGAGTAAGAGGATCACATTCTTGCCCAGTCCAGGCAAAGAATGTGAGACCCTACCTGAAAAAATAAATAAAACAAAAAGGGCTGATGGTGTTGTTCCTGCCTAACAAGTATGAGGCACTGTGTTCAAATGCCAGTACCTTCCAAAAAACAGTATCTGCATTTTTTTTTGAACCACTCTTTTTGATTTTCAACTGCTATTCATATAAATGAAACTTCTTTGGCTAAATTTAGTATCTGAAATTATAATTCTTGAATGAAATTGTCTACATTGATCACTTAACTTCCTCAAAAAATTTTCCTTATCATTCCTCTTGCACACTATTACAGAGGTTTATTCTCTGTTACAAATTCTCATAATTAAAATGCATGGTTTTTAAAGCAACAGAGGTCAATATGGGAAGGGGATCAGGAACTAGTGAAAAGGTTGGGTAGAGATGAATCAACTTGGGTTATAACACATTTGTACATGGAAACAATGCTAGGAATCTGTCTGTATAGCTATCCTTATCTCAACTAGCAAAAACGTTTTGTCTTTCTTCTTATTGCTTATGTCTTCTCTTCAACAAAATTAGAGATAAGGGCAGAACAGATTCTGCCTGGAAACATGGGGAAGTGAGCGGGAGAGGAAGGGAGTGGGAGGCAAGGGGGGAGGAATGGCTCAAATAATATGTGCACATGTGAATAAATGAATAAATAAATAAAAATAAAAGAATATGATGAAGAATAAAAAGAAAAGAAAATGCATTGTTTGCTAATTCCATATAATGTTGAATATATTATTACAGCATGTTGTATTACATTAAGCCAATTTGCAGTCATAGATGCTGAAAAAATTATAAATAATGAAGCTTGATTCTTTTCATTTGCAATTTACCTTTCTTCAGAGGTTTATTATTTTGTTTGTTTGTTTTACCATTTTCTGTTGCTTAAAATTACTTTAAACTAGGTTCTGTCACAAGTCTAAATGTCTTCAGCATCCAAGCTGGTATGAAACAGGATCAAAAGAGGCCAGTTATAGCATGATACAGAGTGTCCAAGGCTAAAGTGAGAAAGAAGGTAAGTCCTACTTGATGACATTGAAAAGAGAAGTAGAAAACAAGAAACATAGAAACACCATTTAAATAGAATCAAAATATATTTGTTGGTAAACACCTCAATTTTCACAGTGTGATTTAAAGATTATATAGAACAGGGTTTTCCAAGGAATGGATATTTTCTCTACTGTAAGTGGAGGCTACTTATTTTGATGAGGGGAGATTACAAACAAAAAAATCAGAGGTAAGAAAATTGGCAGGCCTGTAGGAAAGGAACAAAGCTGGACTTGAATGGGGCAAGTGAAGCTAAGACCAAAACTGATATGAATTGGGCTCCAAGTCTAGCCACTGACATGGTTGCAGCATCCAAATAATGATATTTGAAAGGTCATGATTTAATCAGGCTAGATCAATCAGTGGTAATAATTAATAGCCCAGATATGATTGTATCAGACATATAAATAAAAACCTTTTGAAATGTAGTGTTGCTGAGAATCAGGCCAATGACCATAGTATATATGGAGGAGGTGGCAGGGCCCATGTGGTTGGGAACCAATCTACATTCAATTCCTCAGGGAAGTTGGGTTGCAAGATATCATGATGTTAGTAAAACATCAGAGTTTGGAGAAAGTATATAAGTATTCTGATGAGGTTTCTAGGGATTCAAAATACAAATTAAGAAAACAGAGAAAGAATAGTGAGAAATGAGCAGGGCACAGGAGGACAGAAAATGGTTGTGAAGTAGTTGATAATGCCCAAGACACACCTCCAGTAGTATGAGGTACCACAATAAGACAATAGTATTAACTGTAGGTCTGGTCCCACCCATTTGTAAAGATGATAATTCTGACATCATGTAATGCTAGCTTACTATACATCCAGATAATTGGTGGATTTGAATCTCCAAGTGGGACGAATAAAGGGAGTAACTAATTGGGGCTAGAGCCAGGGCTGGGAAAAAAAGAGACTGAAATGCTTTAGCCTCTTTAAACTTGGCCATGATTTTCACCTTAGTGGAAGCATTATCTGTGTCTTCTTGGTACAGAGAAAAGAAATTCCTTTCTCTTATTTTTTTCCCTTCAATCATTGGGATTATTTTATGAAATTCTAAACTAACCCCCAGCCCAAGGTCATGTTCCAACTTTATGGTATATTAGCTTGGAAGAAGAAGCTGCTGCTACACATGATCTCAGTGATTTTGGGAGCTTAATCTGACTTTAATGTAGGGCTTTGTGGGATACAATTTTCAGTGAATATGGTAAAGTTATGGGTAGTGTGAGCCAGTGATGACATTGATGATGCTTTTAATACAGTAGATAGGTCATGATGTTAAAATTCTCCTCTAGATGTTCCACATTTAAATAAGAGACAGTGTATTACTTCTGGGTAGTATTACTTCTTTGGCATAGAACCCAAGCCATCACTTCAGAATGGAAGACAAGGTCCAGATACTGGATGGGGATTGTCAAGGACTAGATAGAGAAGTAGACTTCATCCAAATGGAAAAGGGCTTGGAAACACAGAGCAAAGAGGGACTAAACATCTATAAAGGAACTGCAGCATATGCCCAGTGTTTTTAGTAACTGATCTTATTTCTGTGTTAATAAGAAAAAGATCAGTCTCATACTCCACCACTACTGTGAATTGACTTCTTAATATTTGCCAGTTTAGAGACATAATACAATATCATCCTATCAAATGGGTAGCACAAAGCATATAGTTTTTAGTAGTACCTGTGACTGAGTAAAGCTGGAAAAGTCATGACTTCACTCTTGTATTATAGAAGCAGAATATTTAGCATAATTATGAAAATTGATTTGCTATTAAATCTGAGTATACCTAGACCTTACTATCCAGAGAATTAGAGAAAATTGCATAGATCATTGCACTTTACCCTTAACATTCACTCCAAAAAGAAAGTAATTATAAATTGTAGAAGAAACAATAAAGGAACTGTGTATCACACTATAAATTGAATGGACCTTGGCTCACTGTTATTAAGAATGATTTAATGAAAGCTATTCTCCAGAAGTGGAACTTTGTAATCAACAGAAAGCAGGGATGGAAAAGAAATACTTCTAAATCATCAGCTGGACATCAGAGTATAACAGATGCGATCATATAGTGAGACTCAGAGAAAGGAGTAAATGCAGCCAAAGCCACAAATTCACAAGGAAAAAGAAAGCATGGAAAGGATCCCATTGCTCCCACTTCTTCCCAAGCTTAGTTCTCCCATCTGCTTAATGATAATTACAATAACTCAGGTCTGTGTTTCCTGAACACTTTTGAGGATGAAATAAATGAAGTCCAATAGCTTTCTTAATCTCTGTCATCAAAATTTCAAAAGATAAGACATGACAATTGAGCAGAGTTCTATAAGTAAGGATGCATTCTTCCAACATGTTCTTAGTTACCTTTAAATCAAGTATTTCTTTACATCACATGGCTAAAGATAGGTGACATTTATTTGCTTTACATGATTCAAACATGTCCTTTTATAAAAGGCACTTAAAGAAACACCATGGGTGCTTGGATTCTACCTGGGGAATGTCTTGAGAGATATTCCAAATGTAGCAACATCTATACTACTTTTTCATTGCTTCTCTTATACTCCCCTTTGCCTTATTTGGAGTCTAGGCTTCAATTTATTTATGAGGCAGAACCCTCATATTGGAGACAGTTTGAGACTCTTCACGTTGAATTTAAATATAGTGAGTTTTGGTCCAATATCTAGTATGTGTTTGTTGGTTGTACATACCACTACTATTGCTCATCACCACTCTACTACTGTCTTTGCACAAAGGTAGCTACCCTATTCCTAAGGATTCTACAGAAGTTGGCCTTTTTTAGATTTATCTGGAAACAAATATGAGCACCAAGTTGTTTTTTAGTGCTAGTAGGTTATATTCTATCACAGTGGCTTCTATGATTAAGATGAATATTTCCCAAATGAATATATGTAAAGCTTGGTCTCCAGGATGGCAATATTGGGAGGTGTTGTGGTCCTTCAATGGGTGGAGAGAATAGAGGAAATCTGGTCAACTCTCTGTTTCTCCTGACTCAAAATGTGAGTACTCAATAGGCCAACCTTGCTAGAAGCCCAAGCCCATGGAGCCACCTGATTTTCAACTTAAACCCTCCAGAACCATGATCCAACATAAACCTGTCTTAACTTCCTAAGTGTCTCATGTCAGTATTTTGTTATAGTGATATAATGACAACTAATACAATGACCTAACATGTTAAAAGTTTGTGTATCTCCATCTTCAAGTTGAGCTTATGTTCCCCAAAATGAAAACCTTAATTGAAAACAGCACATGAACATCTAACTCTATGCCTTGAATATCTTTCTTGATGTTGCTTTTTGACACATGTATCACCGTGTGGTTACTATTTGCATATTCTGTTTTGTGGAGTGCCTGTTCAAGTATTCTGTGGACTTTTATTGAACTATTGGCTTTCTTGGTTAATTTGTATATATTCTTAATGTAATATATATATATATAATATAGATATATATATTATAGATATCTTCTCCAAGTCTGTAGATTGTCTTCCCACCCTCTTAAAGAGAAACTTTTAATTTTAATGAAGTCACATTTTATAAATCTCATCTTTTATTAGTAGTATATTTACTGCCCTCTATAAAAATTTTGTCCATACTAAATCATGAAATTATTCACCTATGTTTCTGAAAGATAATACATATATTTTTATACCTGGAAATTTCATATACATATATATATATATATATATATATATATATATATATATATATATATATGTAATATATATAGGGTGAGGTATTGATCTGATTTGATTTGTTTCCAAAATGGATATATAGTTGTCCTAGTACAATTGGTAGAAAAGCTCTTAATTCTCCCATAAACTGCAATGCCAACACTTTCTTATATAAAAATCATGCAGGTATTCTTTTTTGTTTTCTCCAAGAAATTTTATTGTTTTTTATTTTATTTTTACATTCTTAGAAATGTTAACAAAGAAACCTCAGTGAATTAGTCCCTAATGTTTAAACTGAATTCTAAAGGATGTAGTATAGTTAACATGCCAAAAAATGAGTACAGAAGGAAGGATAATGCTGTAGAACAATGAAACTGAGGATCAGATGGATGTGATGTATTTGATACACCAAAACCAGGTCATTTTGGCTATGGTGTAAAGTGAGCTACAGTGCTATTATGTGAGACCTAGTAGGTAATGAGGGGTTGAACAATACAGGCTCTTACAAAATATGTTAAAGAACTTGGCCTTTTCCTTAAAAGGAATTATAAGACACTGCCATTTAAAAAATTGTAACATTAACTATAATATGTAAAGAAAGATTTCAGGAGAAAGTAATATGAATAAGGATAGACCAAAATGCTGTTTCAGAAGTCCAGATGAGATATGATGGCAGATGCAAAACATTTCACAACAAGGATGTGAATCTGGGAGGATATGAGCATGTTTGGAGCAGAAGTAATTAAGCATTTGATGGATTTAACTCAATTTGTTTTTTTATGCATCTAAGTATAGATGGTAGCTAGTAATATAGATATATATTTCTGGAACTCAAAGAAAAGAACTCTTCATTACAAATTCTTTTATCATGTCCTCTGTGACTTCTACTACCTTATCAATCAATGTTTTCCACAAACTGCCTTAACTAAAACCAACATGTCCCTTGGATTTGGCAAATCTTTTTTCATGGAAGCTCTTCCACCATCCATTTTCCCTAGTTATAGAACCAGGTATTTCTTCTTCCCATACACTTGCTCCATTGAGACTCATGAAGACAGGTATATACCTCAGTTTTTTCCACCTCTATACTGTCATCTACTGACTGTCTTAATGCTATTTGTCTCTACATTGAAGCTTCCCCTCATTCTGGAAAAGATCTGCTTTCTGTCAAGAATCTACTCACCATCTAGGCTTCTTAGTTCTTTAACTTCCTTGTTTGACAAAAATATTTTTCTTCCTTTGGCCATTTACTCTTAAGAGTATAACTTTAATATTATCATAACTTGAATATGTTCCATTTCTATATCACTGATTCAAATCTCTCCCTCACTAAACACCAGTCTCTGCCTCAACATAAATCCAGTTTTGCAGCAAGCATACCGTTTTTTTCTGTGAAGTGTTAAATCTTCTTGCTTCCACAACTCTACCCTTCAAATTTTAGAACTGAGATTGATGTACTACTAGCTTCACAGTATTGATTTCAAGACACTATTACTTCAGGTTCTATTTGTTTTTTAAGTCCTCCATATTTGAGGTTCAAGTCTGTGGACAGGCCATCTTCTCCCACTTCTTGTTCCTATATCTGCCACATCACAAGTCTTCTCTCTAATTATTCCTTCAAGGCAAAGGCACATGGTCTTCAGGGCTTCTATATATGGCAAAACTTGCTATCATTGTATGTTATTTTTTATGTTCAATTGGCTAAATTGTTCAATATTCTGGTCTTTTACTTTCTTGACAACCAAGTTATTCCTTCTACAGCTTCCCTCAGCCAACTTACACAATCATACATCAAGACTATCACTCAGAAATATTCAACTTCCAAGCTATTCCAGTTGGTGACAATTTCCACTTACTCTTTTATTCATTGTACTGCTAGTTTTTTAATTATTTCAATTCCTTAATTCCTCCCTTAAATTTTTTCCTATTCTAGGCTGTACCCTTATCTTATAAAGGTTATATGTTCTATCACTTCATCTTCTATTTTAATTATCTTGTTCTTTTCATACATCTGGAGATATCCTATTCTTAGATAAGCATAAATTTCACCTCCTGGGCTTTTGTAATCAAACTGGAAAAAGCAACAAAATTGGTTGATGGTAATACTCTAAAATTAGTGATAATCAACTCCAATTTTAGGCCAAAGTAATGATTCTACTAAGTTTTCTCTAATTTTTTTCTCCTTTTCTCCACAATAACTACTTCAGATCTTCTCCACTTTATGTGTACATCACAAACCTTTTCCACATTATTCTGAGCAGATGAGAGTTTGTCTCCTAAAGATCTACTCATGTCCATGTCTATTTTTGCCATTCCCTCCAGGTAAAATTGAAGAGGCATGTTTTGTCCAACCTAAGTAAGATCACTCAAATTATGCTTGGAATTCTACACTCTCTTGCCTTTTCATCATTCATGTATTTCAACCTTTCCGTATCTACTGAATTATTCTCATCAGCAATGTCATATGCTGAATTTTCATCTTTTATTATTTCTCTTGATCTCACTGCCTCAGAAATCCTAATTCTTTCTCCCTATAAGGCACAGACATTTAAAAAATATTTAATGGGTTTCAAAATATTTCCATATGTATATGTAATGTACTTTTCGCCTCTATTTCTCTAGACTCATTGTTTGAACATACCTGCTATTTGTTCCTTAACCAAACTCAGACTGATCATTATGATACTTCTGAAAATATATTTATATGCATTCTATTTCTAATAAATACTTTTGTTCTTCCATTGCTGAGCAACACTAATTAGTTGATCATTCCTGAAAGAATTTTCTTTTGACTTTTCTGCCACCATAATGTCTTGAGATCACTTCATTTTATTTATTTTTTTAAGGGGTGGTAGTGGAACTCAGGGCTGCACACTTGAGCTGCATCTGCAGCTCATTTTACTCTAGTTATTTTAGAGATAAGGTCTCATTTTGTACCCAGATGGACCTGGACCAAAATCCTCCTATTTTACGATTTCCTGCCCCTGCTTGGATAACAAGCATGCACCACCATGCCCAGGTTTTTTACACGGAGAGTGGAGCTTACAAACTCCTTTTCCCCCAGGCTAGCCTGGAACTGCAGTGCCCACCCTCCATCTCAGCCTGTCACATAGCTTGGAATGAGAGCTGTTGGTTGAGATAGAGTCTCAGAACTCCCTGGAACTGCAATCCTTCCATCTCAGCCTCCCAAGTTGCTAGGATTACAGGAATGAGCCACCAGCACCCAGCTCAATCACTTATGAATTGTGTTGGTCCTTAGATATCTGCCAGACACATTTGTTATCACATGTTTCCTGGATGATGTCATGAAACCTATGATTTTAATTATCTTAGATGTTCCTATGATTCTAACATCTTAATCTCCAATTAAAATCCCTTTACTGGGCACTAACAATGCTCATACAAACAACTTACTAGTAATGTTACTATTGAATTTTATAGCTAGGCTTAAGAATCAATATAATGAAACAGAATGTTCTTTCTATTACATAAAATTTGCTCTTTATTTTGTACTCACAAGTCAAAGTAAAAGAGAAGAGTTCTTACAAGGGCTAAAAACAAAGTACATATTCTGATTCTTCTCTCACACTTTATTCTCACCATGTCCCATAGATTTACCATCTATTCTGTCACTCTACACATTTGAATTAATCTCCACTATCACACTCTTATCCAAATGATTGCCATTTTTCTCATGAACTACTAAAATAATATCAACCAGGTTATTGTACAACCATTCTTTCTCCTCCTTCATCCTTTTATGATAGACATGCATAATAACGCTCACTAAATCAATTCTAATTATTTACACATCTCTTTTACTAAATAAATATATCTCACTTAATGCCTATTGTATACAAATGCAGGTCTTTCACCAAGAAAACTGTATCCGAATTATGGATAGACAGCTATATAGTCAACTTCCTTCTTTTTTAACACATTATGTATTTAAAATTAGAAAATACTAACCCACAATTGTAGAGTGTCAGCAGTGGCAGCAATATTTGATGACTCTTTCAGATGAATTGGGATATTAAGATGAAATGAGGACTAGAAATTGATAGAACAATAACACCGCCATTTTATGAATTGGTGGCCATTTTATCCTCAGGCCTCACTTCTTGGAAAATGGAGCCATTCCCAATGATAGCCCCACCCTTTAACAAAAATTCCCATGCTCCAAGACAAGCTCCGCCCCTGTCGGAGACTCCTGTACACGCACCAACTTCTTACTCTCCCTCTTCTATAAAAGGTCACGCCTAGCCCAGAGTCGGCCCTTTCCTTGTGCCATCTAGCTCTGATCAGTCAGGTGGCTCGAGCCTGCCCTTAAACTTTACTCTTGCACATGAAACTTTTCTCGTGACCCTTCTTTGTGCGCGGCATTTTTCCTAACAGAAATAACTGAGAGATGTCTCAATAAAAACTATTATCCGTGTATCATTGGATGTGAAGTTGACATACACATTACAGTCAACAGCTGCACGGTTAAATATTTCAACTTAAAAGATGTCAAAGAACAGATTTAATTTCTAGTCTATGGTTTCCTTTGACTACGAAAAATATTCTAGATGTTCTATTATAGCACTTACATGTGGCTTTTAACTAAGCCTAATGATATGTCATCAATTTCTTTCTCCAACAAATGAAGATCTTTAGATTTTGGAAAAGAGCCAAGTTTATGGCAGTCCTTCTGCAAGCCATTTGCGCTTAAGACATTTTGATAGGTTATCTACAGTATTGTAAATCATCATGTTTTGTCCATGAAATTATAGGTTGAGGCTGTTCAAGATACTGAATATATCACTCTTCTGGTGCCAAGACAAGACTAAAACTCCCATATGCATATTTTTCATATAAGAGCAAACACACTTCACATTGTACAAGATGATTTTTAACCATTTTGGTATAGAGCATGCATAAAATACATTCACAGGCCACTTTTGCTCAGTTTAACAATTTTGCTTCATTAAAGTGAGGATATGTAATTGATCAAATCAGTTTGTGGAATAATAATCATATGCTACATCTTTTCAAGTCATAAACAGCTGTGACTTCCTGTAGACAGAGATGGTGCTCCATCAGGGATACTATAAATGAAGCTTTTGTAATCTTAATATTAGGTTTACAAAATAATAGCTAAATGAGAATTCAAAATTTTCTTCTGCAGCAAAAATGTTCAGTGGTAAACAAAATGTAGTTTAAACTTTCTTCTAGATATATATGCACATATGGAAGAAACTGATTCTTTGCATACCAGTACAGAAAATTTGAAAGAAAAATGTCTTCATATATTCTAGGTATTTACTCTTCCAATTTTGGTGTCTTCGCAGGTTTTTCTTTACCTTGTAGATTCTTCTTTTTAGTCTACTTTTTAAAAAGATTATTTGGTCAATAATTAACTTCCTTGCTATAAGATTTCACATTATGATTTTATTTAATGATAAAATTTCACATATAATGAAGGAGTTTAAATAATTTATTTCTATTTTATCACTCTCATTCTCTGTGATGCTGTTGTTATACCTTTTATTTCTCCATGTTAAAATGCAAAAAAATTAAGCATTAAAATCAGTTTTTAAGCAAAAAATTAAAAATAAATTATTTTAGCTATTTCTTCATTTTTAATGTATGCATTTATCGGTATAAACACTTCCCTTAAAACTGCTTTTGGTGTTCATCATAAATTTTGATATGTTGTCTTTTGCCTGTCACAAGATATTTTTTCTGTTTTTTTTTTCTTTTTTAGTTATATTCATATGTGCATACAATATTTGGGTCATTTCTTCCCCCTTCCCCCTGCTCCCTACCTTACCCTCCCCTGCTCCCTCCCTTACTCCCCCAACCCCTCACTACCAGGCAGAAACTATTTTGCCCTTATCTCTAGTTTTGTTGAAGAGAGAGTATACACAATAATAGGAAGGACCAAGGGGTTTTGCTAGTTGAGATAAGGATAGCTATACAGGGAGTTGACTCACATTGCTTTCCTGTACATATGTGTTACCTTCTAAATTAATTCTTCTCAAACTAACCTTTTCTCTAGTTCCTGGTCCCTTTTCCTATTGGCCTCGGTTGCTTTAAAGTATCTGCTTTAGTTTCTCTGCATTGAGGGCAACAAATGCTATCTAGTTTTTTAGGTGTCTTACCTATCCTCATACCTCCCTTGTGTGTTCTCGCTTTTATCTTGTGACCAAAGTCCAATCCCCTTGTTGTGTTTGCCCTAATCTAATGTCCACATATGAGGGAGAACATACAATTTTTGGTCTTTTGGGCCATGCTAATCTCACTCAGAATGATGTTCTCTAGTTCCATCCATTTCCCTGTGAATGATAGCATTTCATTCTTCTTCATGGCTTCATAAAATTCCATTGTGTATAAATCCACATTTTCTTAATCCATTCATCAGTAGTGGGACATCTTGGCTGTTTCCATAACTTGGCTATTGTGAATAGTGCTGCAATAAACATGGGTGTGCAGGTGCCTCTGGAGTAACCTGTGTCACATTTTTTGGGGTATTGCTGGATCATATGGTAGATCAATGTTTAGCTTTTTAAGTAGCCTCCAAATTTTTTTCCAGAGTGGTTGTACTAGTCTACATTCCCACCAACAGTGTAAGAGGGTTCCTTTTTCCCCAAAAGAAATGGTCTCTAAACTGAAGAGACCACCTACAGAATGGGAGAAAATATTTGCAAGCTACACATCAGACAAAGGACTGATAACCAGAAATATACAGAGAGCTCAAGAAACTAAAGTCTCACAAAATTAATGAACCAATAAAGAAATGGGAAAGTGAATGAAACAGAACTTTCTCAAAAGAAGAAATTCAAATGGCCAAAAAACACATTGAAAAAATGCTCACCATCCCTAGCAATAAAGAAAATGAAAATTAAAACCACACTAAGATTCCACCTCACCCCCATTAGAATAGCCATCATTAGCAACACCACTAACAAAAGATATTTTTTCTTAATTCACTTTTTTTCCGCTTTGATACAATGATTGCTCAAGAGTGTGCTGGTTAGTTTAAATGTATTTAGGAATTTTCCCCTTTATTACTGCTGTTGATTTTAATTGATATGTTTTGTGCCTAATATATCATCTATCCTAGAGAATGTCATTTCTGCACTTGATGAGAATTTGCATTCTTTTGTCCCTGGGTAGAAAGTTCTGTTAGGGATGTTTGCTTTGTAGAATTGTTCACATCCATTATTCCTATGTTGGTTCATTGTCTGGATGCTCCATTTATCATTGAAAGTGAAGTAATGATGTGTCATTTTATTATTGTATTACTATAAATTCCTCCACTCAGATCTATTAATATTTACTTTATACATTTATATACTCTTATGTAAGATATATTTTTTCAATTGTTATAGTTTCTTGCTTAATTAACAGTTTTATCACTATATAATGACCTTCTTTCTCTAAACTTCTGTCTTAGATTATACTTTGTCTAATACAATGATAGATATTTCTGCTGTCTTTTTTTTTCTTTTTTTTTCATTTATTCACATGTGCATACATTGTTTGTGCCATTTCTCCACCCTGTCCCCCTCCCCCTCACTTTCTCTTCCCTCAGTTCCAGGCAGGTCTTGTTTTGTCCCTTTTTTATTATTTTGACATCTTCCTTTGTATTTTCTTTGATATTATCTTTTGCTTTTGTGAGGCTTCTTTTTTTAATTATTATTCATTTATTCACATGTGCATACATTGTTTGTGTCATTTCTCCCCCCTTCCTCCATCCCCACACTCTCCTCTCCCCCTCACTTCCATGCAGAGCCTGTTCTGCCCTTATTTCTAATTTTGTTGAAGAAAAGACATAAGCATAATAAGAAAGACAAAGAGTGTTTGCTAGTTGAGATAAGGATAGCTATACAGAGAGAATCCTAGCATTTCTTTCATGTACAAATGTGTTACAACCCAGGTTGATTCATCTCTAACTGATCATTACACAGGTTCCTGATCCCCTTCTCATGTTGACTTCTGTCACATGAGGAACTTTCTGTATTAGTTCCTCTGGAGTGGGGACATCAAATTATTTCATGTGAGACTTTCAAAGGTATTGTTACCATAGGCCTCACATGTAACATCTTGTAGTTATTGTAGTTCATTTTAAGGTTATAATAACTTTACTTACCAACAAAAACTCTGCATTTTGTTTCCCCTCTCCACAAACCATATGCTATCAATGTTAAACTTCAGATATTTTTATATTGTGCATTCATTGATATAATTATTTTAATAGATTTGTGTCACCACCATACACATAAGACAATATTCTGTTTTTATCTATATATTTACCTTCATCACCAGGTTTCACAGTTTCTTGTCCTCTTCTCCTTCTGTCCACTGTTCTTTTGGTTTATCGTGAAGATACTCTTTTAACATTTTTGTAGGAGTATTCATAGTGTTAAAGATTCTCAGATTTTGTATGAAAAAGTCATCTCCCCATCACTTTGGAGGGCAAGTTTTGCTAAGTGTTGATGGTTGGTATTTTTTTTGTGTGTGGTTTGAACTCAGAGTCTACATCTTGAGCCACTCCACCAGCCTTTTTTTTTTTTAATGAAGGGTATTTTTTCAAGATAGGGTCTTGCGAAATATTTCTCCGGGCTAGCTTCAAACAACAATCCTCCTGATCCCTGCCTCCTAAGTAGCTAAGATTACAGGAGGCCTTTTTTTTTTATTTTGGCACTTTGATATTATCATCACACTCCCTTCTGGTGGGCAAGGTTTCTGCTGAAAAATCTGTTCATAGCCTTATGATTATTTTGTACAAAACATGTTATTTTTCTCTTTCTGTTTACAAAATTCACTTTGTTTTTAACTTTTGACAATTTGATTATAATATTTCCACATGACTCTTTGGATTTATCTTATTTTCTAAATTCAAGAAGTGTTCAACTCATTCAGAAACTCTTTCTTTGAATAAACTCTCTATTTCTCTCTCTCTTCTCTTTCTGTATATTCTATATGGTATATATTGGTACACTGATGGTGTCTAAGTCCCTAACTTAAAGAATCCCCATTCCTGTGCAGCTGATTAGAAATTATCTCCAGATAAAAATCCATGGGAAATGTAGAATTCAACCTGTTTTAATTCTTTCAGGACTTGTTGCCTTTTGCTGCAAATTGTCCCATATCTGAAAACATTTCTTTCATATATTTTACCAGTTGAATAGTCATTTGTGCCAAGTGAGCAATTTCCATAGCAGTATTCTTTAATGACAGATACCCTGTACCTGATTTTAGCAGCTTTTTTATTTTTTACCACAGAGAGTTAATTGTATCTCATTGTGCCTATTTTGTCATGATGATTATTATGCTGAAAGATGTCCATGTATCCTGTCTTATTTAAGCAACACATTTGTTCATTTCCTTTGAAATATGTTTGTGTCAAACTTGATTGACAAATGATTGATTTTTCCATTGAAGACATTGTGTTTTGATTGAAAATAATAATTAAAAAACTTTGACAGCTTTTCACTATTGTGTACCAAAATTTTATAACAGTGACTTTACAGAACTGCAGGACAATGAATCACCACATGAAAAAAAACTAATTTTTCAAATATTCATTTTCTTTCTAAATCCAGTTTTTTTTGAATGTTTGATGAAACCACACATTCATAAATTTACTTTTCTTTCTTGAATTCACAGATATAGACTCTATATTCTAACTGTTTTCTCACTTTCTAGTTATATTTAAATAGTTATTCACAACTGTACTATTTATATTACCATTTTTGTTTCTATTTTACATTTTAGTAGACTATTTTCAGGCATTGATTAATTTTCATTAATTGTGGCTATGTCAATTATTTATAAAGAAAATATAAGAAACACGGAAATAATATTTAGTATTATTCTAGTAGATTAACATAATTAACTTTGCAAGGATAATGAGTTGAAAAGTGTATATTGAAGTTTATGGGGTACAAGTGGTAGTCTATATCTTAATATATGTGCTGGCTCTATGGGTGTGTTCACTTAGTAAAAATTCACTGAACTGTTCAAATACCTACAGCATTTATAATTTTATTATATGCATATTATAAAATGCAAAAATATTTTATTAATGAAATGCAAGTTCATTAAGGTAGATAAACTAAATCTGTTAATTCATGTGTCACTGAGATTAAGTAATCAATTCAATCTTTATTTTTTCCTTCCTTTTTTTTATTCATTTATTCATATGTGCATACATTGTTTGGGTCATTTCTCCACCCTCCCTCCCTCCCCGCCTTTCCCCCCCTCTCCCCCTCAGTTCCAGGCAGGTTCTGTTTTGCCCTTATCACTAATTTTGTTGCAGAAAAGACATAAGCATTATAAGGAAGAAAAAGCTTTTTGGCTAGTTGAGTTAAGGATAGCTATATAGAGAGATTCTTAACATTGCTTTCGTGTACCCATGTGTTATGACCCATGTTGATTCTGTTAGGTCCCTGGCATTCTTGGGGCAGGTGGAAGGACCCGAGACTACACACTAAAACCAGATCCCCTAATTTATGACTGCTTGTTTCTCTCTGCCTGATTGTTTCTTGGCTTGCAAAACAACTCAGGAACTTCCAGTTACTCAACAAGCCAGGCATGTCGACCTGTTCCATCTGGTGATCACAGATAATCAGAGACCAAAGACGATCTCCCTCCTCCATGGCTTGGCCCCTCCTATAAAGCCCACTACTCAATTCACCCAAGTTGCTGCTCCCTGATCTGGGGTGGGGGAAGGGGCAGCCCTGTGGTCTGGACTAATAAATCTTTCCTTTCCACATATGGCGTGGTCTTAATTCGGCAGTACCTTACAGAGTCAACTCTAAGTGATCTTTACACTGGTTTGTGATCCCCTGCTAGTGATAACCTCTGTCAATTTAAGGTTTCTGTATTAGTTCCTCTGGAGTGGGGACATCAAACACTTTCATGTTTTGGGTTTTCTACCTATTCCTATATCTCCCTTATGTGCTCTCCCCTTGTCATGTGATCCAAGTTCAACCACATTGCTTCATTTGCCCTAGATCTGATGTCCGCACATGAGGGACATATAGTACATATGAAAACTTTAAGAATATAACACAATTTTTAAATTTCTGTGAAAAATCATGATAAATCTCATTTTTAAATTTCCACTTCATTTCTTTTTACCTTAAGATTACTAAATGATCTCTGTAGCAGTTAATACATGCAGAGGACAATCAATGTTCTGTGCAGCAAATATTGAACAATCCCGATTTACAAAATGGGATTCATCTACTTAGCATTCTAGAATTTTTGCTTAATGTAGTAACAGAATTTGATGAACCTAATAATGAATGAGTTTAATTGACCAATACCATATATTTCTCTGAAGAATACCCTCAGTGGATATTATATTACAATTATTTAAGAAATTTTCTGACAGATACTCTGGCCTATTACATTTTTGGTTAAATTAACAGCTTAATAATTTGAATTTTCCTGTTTAATCCTTCAAAGTAATACATTAAATAGTCAATTTTAGAAGGGAAATAAGAAAGGGAGCTTATGAAGAAAAATATTCACCTTAAATGAACTTCCATATATCCAGTCCTGGTTTTCTGAGGCAGTCTCAATGAATGGATGAAGAATCATTCATTTTTCAAATGTTTCAACTACCCAATATGTTCTATGTATGGTTTTAGAGGTTAGGAAAATAAAACAAAGATCTCTATTTTGAGTACATTGATATTTACCTCTTTATATCCAAATAATAATAATGCATCATTATGTAATGAGTTATCATTATAATGTTATCTGTTTTTACCCAGAGGTAAAAGATCAAAATATTGTTCACTTACACTATCCTTTATTAGTGAAAATAATATTGGGTGTTTTAGAATTGAAAGATTATGTAGTTTTCAGAGTGTTTGGAAAAACTTCAGTGGAATCACTTCAGAAGAAAGAGGTGAACTTAGTTATATCAGTGGAAACATTTTAAAATTTTAAAAAGAGAAATTAATATTTGGTATGTTTTGGATATTAAATGGCTCCAAAAGGCTCAGATTTGAAGTCTTGATCCCCATCTAGTGTCTCTGTTTTGGGAGGTGCTGGAAAATTTAGGAGGCAAGATCTAGTTAGAGGAAGTAGGTCACTGGGGGACATGTACTTGAAATGTATTTTTTCTTTGGCTTCTTCCATTCTTTTTTTATTTCCTGATCACCAAGGAATGAACAGTCTTCTCCATCACCATGCTTCCACTACCATGATATTTTGCCTTAGCTCAGGCCCAAAGTAATGGAGTCAACTGATTATGCATTAAAACCTAGAAAACTGTGAGCCAAAATAAATCTTTCCTCCCTTACATTGTTATGCCAGACATTTTATCACAGTGATGGAAAATTTTACTAACACAATATTAGTAAAAAAATACCAAACAGAACAACAGTAATATCATAACCTAAAGTAGCCTAACATATGTGAAATTGAACCTCCAGAAAATATGATAGACTATTTGAAAAGCTAATGGTAAAATATTTCCAAATGTTTGATTATAATAAACTTAAACATCCAAAATGTTCAATAAATTCCAAGCAAGAGCTTGAATTAAAAACTGTTTTGACATATCAAAATCCAATTGTTAAATCATTTAGTGATGCACACCTGTTGTTCTAGCTAATACGGAGGTTGAAGTAGGAAGATCACTTGAGCTTAGGAGCTTGAGACCAGCCTGGGTAATATACAAGACCTCACCCTCAAGCCCCACCAAAAAACTGAAAATCAATGATAAAGAGAAAAGTTTAAAAAGCACCAGAAAAATTAGCAATGTGCTATATATAGAAGAAAAAAATGTTATATGATAGCAAACTTCTCAGAAACAATTCATATTAAATACAGTGGGATGACATAGTCAAAGTACCACATATACAAAAACTTCCTAACATAATTATATACCAAGTGAAAATATCTTTCAAAAATGAAAACAAAATAGTATATTTTTCAGAGAAACAAAAGCTGAGACAAGTAGCAGTAAACTAGTACTACAAGATCTGTTGAAGAAATTCTCTGTGCCAATGGAAAATGAATCAGAGAAACTAAGGATCTAGACCAAGGAATAAAAATCATAAAAAATGCTAAATATATGGGTAAAAAAATGTTATTCCTATTTTTACATCTCTTTAAAAGACACTTGACTGAAGTGAAAATAATAACAGTGTGGAAATTTATAATGCATTTATACATAAAATATTTGACAATAGCACAATCACTGGGAGCAGGAAAGCATAGTGTTGTAAGATATCTATAGTATGTTTGAAGTGGTATAGTATCACTTGAAGGCAGGCTGTGATATATTAAAATGCATTTGCTAATCTCAAGGGCAACCACTAAAAATAGTAAAATAAAAAATGAAGCTTAGCTAGTAATCCAATAAAATAAGTAAACTGGAATCATTAAAAGATTTCTTTCAGGGGCTGAGGAAGTATGGTTTGAGTTGTAGAGTGCCTGTCTCATAAGCCTAAGGTCCTGAGTTCAAACCCAAGTACAAAAAAAAAAAGAAAGAAAGAATAAGAAAGAAGTAGAGAAAATACTTGCTAGCTATACATCGGACAAAGGACTTATAACCAGAATATACAGGGAACTCAAAAAACGAAACTCCCCCAAAATCAATGAACCAATAAAGAAATGGGCAAATGAACTAAACAGAACTTTTCAAAGAAAGAAATTCAAATGGCCAAAAAATACATGAAAAAATGCTCACCATCACTTGCCATAAAGGAAATGCAAATCAAAATCACACTAAGATTCCACCACACTCCTGTTAGAATAGCCATCATCAAAAACATCACCAACAAAAAATGTTGGCAAGGATGCAGGGGAAAAGGAACGTTCATACACTGTTGGTGGAAATGTAAGCTAGTACAACCACTTTGGAAAACAATATGGAGGCTTCTTATAAAACTAAATATAGATCTGCCATATGATCCAGCAATCCCATTCCTCGGGATGTACCCGAAAGAATGTGACACA
Organism: Castor canadensis; assembly: GCF_047511655.1. Taxonomy (NCBI): domain Eukaryota; kingdom Metazoa; phylum Chordata; class Mammalia; order Rodentia; family Castoridae; genus Castor; species Castor canadensis. The sequence continues at coordinate 11,133,196 of NC_133405.1, forward strand.
GGTTACTCCAGAGGCACCTGCACACCCATGTTTATTGCAGTGCTATTCACAATAGCCAAGTTATGGAAACAGTCAAGATGCCCCACTACTGACAAATGGATTAAGAAAATGTGGTATTTTTACACAATGGAATTTTATGCAGCCATGAAGAAGAACGAAATGTTATCATTCGCTGGTAAATGGGTGGAATTGAAGAACATCATTCTGAGTGAGGTTAGCCTGGCCCAAAAGACCAAAAATCATATGTTATCCCTCATATGCGGACTTTAGACCTAAAACAAATGCAGTAATATTATTGGACATGGGTCACACGCTAAGGGGAGAACACATACAAGAGGAATAGGGAAAGGTAGGAGACCTAAAGTTTGAAACTGATTGATGTGCCCACTGTAGAGGAGCTAATATCTTAAACTGACAGAGGCCACTAAGTGAAGTTCACCGGGTAGTGAAGATGTCTGGTAGAGATGAATCAATTCAGGTTATTATACACATGTGCATGGAAGCAATGCTAAGAGTCTCTGTGTATAGCTATTCTTATCTCAAACTAGCAAAAGTGCTATGTCTTTCTTATTACTGCTTAGGTCTTCTTTTCAACAAAATTGGAGAAGAGAGCAGAAAAGGTTCTGCCTGGAAGTGAGGAGGATGTGGAGGAGAGGGAGGGGGCAGGGAGCAGGGGAGAGAGATGACCCAAAACAATGTATGCACATATGAATAAATGAATAAATAAACCAAAAAAATTCATACAATTATTTCATAAAAATAAAAATAAATTTTTAAAAAATAGACTTCATTCAAGAGTAGGCAGTAAAAGAGTAAGAGGAAATTACATGGAAAATAGTAAACCAGACAATAGATATTCAGCTAAACACATTGATGATAATCTTAAGTGTAAATGTTTTAAGGACACAATTAAAAGGCAAAGATGGTTAGATTGTTTTAAAAACTAAAGATTGAATATCATATGTTAAAAAGACAAAAAAGAGGAAAAGAATCTCAAACATATGTACCATAGTGGAGTGAGCTTTCTCTTGCTCCTGGTACTACTGATATAACTGGGAGCAAAAGGAGATGCAGAAAGGACAAAGAATAGACAAATGTGCATAAAGCTGTGGCCAGGTGTGCTGGGCGCTCAGATGGAGATGCACAACAGCTTCGTCGCTTCTTTACTTCTCCTCTCTTTACTCTGCTTCTTTTCTCTATCTTTAAAACCTTGCTCCTAAAGTCTTTTTTTCTATTACTTAAAATCTCTTTTCTTAGACTCACACTGTCCCAGTTTTCTTTAGCTTTTCTTTAGCATAATCTCTTTTAAAGTCTTTGCCCTCAGACTTGCACTGGCCCATGCTCCCTTTAAAGTCTTGGTGTTCAGACTTGCAGACAAGCAACAGCAGCCGTGTCTAAAAACTGCATTAGCATAACTCTTAAAGTCTAGGTCCTTATACTTTCACTGTGCCATGTTCTCTTTAGCTTTTATTTAGCTTAGCTTTTCTAAAGCCTATATATAAAGTTCTCAGTGCAGAAACTGCTCTTTTGGAGACACTCAACAGCCAGCGTCAGTGGGAACCAATCAAAATCCCCCATCAAAAAACCTCATGTCCTCCTTCAAGGATTCTTTTATATCTAGTGTAAACAAGGAGGTGAACAACAGCTCTGGGGAAGGGATATGACATTGTAACAAGACAAACATACTCTCTACTTCTCTGAAGGTAAACAACTTAAGAAAAGCACTTGTACTGCATCTTGCCTTTGCACTCTTCTGCAGCTGCGGCCATGCCAAACTCAGCCTGTAGATCATAGGGCACAGCTGTGCTTATGTCAAATTCTCACAGGCTTCTCATAATTCACTCCCCACACTATATAAGCAGAAATGTGAAAAAATAGAAAATATTAATTTCAGGCAGAATGTTTCAGCAAAAGTAGTATTACCAGAGATAAAAGGACCATTTCATAATGATAAAGTGGTTAATTTAACTTCTAGTTTCCACTGCAACAGATGAAGACCTTGTAAGTTATCACTCTTATTTCTTCAACCAGAGAAAAATCTGAATAATATGAAAATGAATTCTGTTCTTAGATCCATCAGGTATGTGACATAAGAAACTAGGAGAGACCAACAAACATAGAAAATTACAGATTGCTAGAAGAAAAAAAACATCAAAGGGTAGGAACAATTACCTCGTCAATAACAAATTTCTGGAGACAGAAAATGAGCTCTCTTCAGGGTTAAAACCTCTTCAGGGATCACACTTAGATGAGGCCCTCAAATTTCCTTTCTGGAAGTCCTACAATCTCAAAAGGGTTGAGAAAAAATATCTCCTCAAATTTTCAACAAAAAGTGGAGAAAAGTAAACATTTTGAAACACATATGGATCCTATCTCAAGGGAAATTACTTAAAGAGTGTCTTATATGAATTAGAAAAGGGTGAAAAAAAACTCAACATTTTAGCCTGCTTATCTCAACAATAGAGAAGAAAATAAAAGACTCTTTTAAAGGTCACATTCCAGGGACTCATTACTTTTAAAATAAATAAGATTCAATCATAAGATTAGAAGACATTTGTACTCAATAATACCTCATCACCAATTCAAGAGAGTTCAAGTATATTAATAGCAGATTATAACTGAGAGAGCTGCAAGACATAAACTCAATTTAAGAAGGAACTTCAAGGGAAACCCAAAAGCAAGAATATTAACAAAAACAAATGCACTGGTGGAAATCAAAGCCTTTGAGTACTAGAGTTACAACAAATCATAAAAATGGAGTAATTCCTAGCTAGTTTAACATTAAACATCATACTAAAGGCACATTTATTCAAGTTATTTATATCTATTTCATGAGGTCTGATTTTCAATAAAAATTACACTGTGTATTAATGGCAAGGAAAAATAGTCTGAAAAGACAAAATATCCAAACAAGGAAAAAAAATTGCACAGATGTTGTAAGTATTTGAGTGAAAATTTAGGATAATTGTGCTTAATAAGTTAAATATCCTAAATGGAAAAGTAGAAAACCTGCAAGAACAGACAAATAATATAAACACACAGATGGAAATTCTTAGGAAAGAATATGGAAAATATTTTAATGACAACAAATGCTCATCAGTAGAGCAGATATGACTGAGGAAAGAATCAACAAACCTGAAAACACAGCAAACTTGAGGACATGTTTATAAAAATGAAAAAGGAATGGGAAAAATAAACCCATATATCTCATCTCTGTATATCTCAACTAACTCTCAACAAAGGCACTAAAGTCATACATTGGAAAAAGGACAGACTCTTTAGTAAATGGTGCTCAGAAAATTGGATATCTATGCATAGAAGATTGAAACATGAGCCCTATTTCTCATTCTCTACAAAAATCAGCTCAAAATGGATCAAAGATTTAACATAAGACCTCAGATTAATTATGAAACTACTAGACAAAAACATAGGGAAAACATTTAAAAAAATTGGTGTAGACAGTGATTTTTTTGGATAAGATTACAAAAGCACAGGAAGCAAAAGTAAAAGTAGATAAATGGCAATGGTCAAACTAATAGTACACAATCTGGGGGTAGAAACAAGAAGGATGGGGGTGGGAAGGAGAGGGTGGAGAAAGGGAGGTGAATATGAGAACCATTCTGTCAGTTTAAAATTTCATTCAAAAACAGAGATTTCCTATGTAAGTCAAATGGAAACTCCTTTTTTAACCTTCAACCCGTTACTCCTGATAGTTTTCTATTTTCATTCACTTTGCATTGGCCTGTGACTTTCTCTTACATGTTTTTGTTTAATTCCCAGGGGTTTTCATTGTCCTTCTTGGAAAAATAACAAATTTCCTTTTTATTCTGTAATTGATTCATTCCATTTTCTCCTCCATACTGCTCATATTGCATACGTTTTTGTTTGTTTGTTCTTTGATTTTTTCCTGACAATATCCCTCTTGGAAATCTCTACAGTTTCTTTTGCATCAAACTAGACAAATACACATTAAGAGTACTATACAAGCACATATTTTTGTTTGTTTTTGATTTCTAATATTACATTACTGTTGTGAAAATAAGACCTATATAATTTAGAATTTTGAGATCAGTTGAACTATTTTCTAAGTTCAAAAATATATTTTTCAAGCCACATAGGTAAATGGGAAAATGTAAATTTTTATGGTAAGTGTTCTATTCCCATTTATTGTAAACCTTCTTTATGCTTATCTAAACCTTTTATAAAATTATTGGTCTTCCCATACATATTCTTCATTAATATTTTCCAATGTGATTATGTTTTTAATAATTCATGGTTTCTAAAGACTTTCCATTATGGATTTTGCTTCAATAGTATTATAAAAATAATACTGCTAACATAATTTCACTGTTCCTGATGTTAATATCACCTGCCCTGCTTTAAATTAGAATTTTCATAGCATATGTTTAAGTATTCTTATATTTTTAACCTTACTGTGGAATTTTCTTAGATGTTTTCCTTATGAACAGTATATTTAACCATAACTAGTTGTGTTTAAGTGGGATATACTGCTCATTCACATTTGTTATAATTACCAATACATCTGGTCTTATTTCTGACATTTTTTTATTTTCTGAAGAATTGAATTTCTGTTTAATTTTTATTTTTATCTTTTTATGAATGCAGTACTTTTCTCTTTTGCTTTCTTTTGTTTTGCTCTGCTAATTTTAGAGACACCACATAATTATTCTCCACCTTAAAATATACAAAGAAAAAAATGAGTGGGTGACTTTGTATTCCCAACAAACTGACTTGAAATCCTTGGCATAGTCTTATATTTTTCCAACTTTGGTCCTTGGTTTCATAAATTTGAATTTTGAATTCTAAGTTATTATTTTATAGGATTAGTTTATTTTTGGTTTCAAGAAACTATCATCACAAGTTACATCTTCTCAATTTCTAAAATTTAATTTATTTTTATTAAAATATATTAATTGTACAAGAATTTCATTGTGATATTTCCATACGTACATATAATATACTTTGATCAATTTCACCCCTTCCGTTATTCCTTCTTATCCTCCTACCCTCTTTATAAAACATTTTTAACAGGTTTTATTATTGTATTTTCATACATGTATATGAAGTACTTCAATCAAATTCACCACCACTTTACCGACTCTTTCAGCCCTACCCACACCTGCTGTTTCTTACCCCAAACATTTCCCTTTTGACACCCTTGTCATTCATTTTGTTGGGGCCTGAATTCCGCATATGAGAGAAAACATGTAATATTTGTCTTTCTCAGTGGAGATTATTTTACTTATCATGATGATCTGTAGTGCTATTCATTTTCCTGCGAATGACATAATTTCATTCTTGTTCATGGCTGAATAATAGTCCACTTTGTGTATATACCACACTTTCTTTATCCACTCTTTGGTTGATGGGCACCTGGGCTGATTTAATGGCTTGGCTATTATGAACAGTGCTACTAGAAACATGAGCATGCTGCTACTAGATTTTGTGCATGTAAGTCAATATAACATAAATCTTTATGAGCAATAATTCTTCAATTTTAACTGTTTTCTAGTTACCATTTATCTTCATATAATTAATTTTCCTCCAACTTGAGACTTTTCTGGTTCATTTTCTTAGTGTGTATTGTTTCTTTAAAGACTACCTTTATGGGCTTGCAGAAGGGCTCAAGTGGTAGCCCACATAGCCCAGAAATTGGAAGAACCTGAGTTCAATTTCCCCCCAAGTACTACCAAAAAAAGAAAAAAGATTACATCTGTGTCTTCTTTCTAAGCCTTGAATACAGAATTGATCTTTCTTCATATATCATGTATGAACAGTATATACAAGGTCAAGGTTGTAAAATCAGATTTCTTTCTTCTAATTTAATATGTAAATCAAATTCTACTCTCATAACTTGCACTGTTGTGCCAGACATTGTTCCATGTACCTGAGATATTGTAGTTTAAAAAGAGGAGAAAAACTGTGCCTATATCTATCTTATTATCTAAAAGCCCCACAAGGTCAAGAGAGTGAATTTAGTGAAGCTTCTGTGTCGGGAACAGAAGGAAGTCTAGAAGCAGTCATGTAGAGTTACAGAGTTTCATGATTAGAAAACAGGAATGCCCTCCTGAAAAATGTAGATGTATTAAGAGGGCCTTACCAATAAGTCCCTGAGAAACAATACAAACAAAACCCTTCACAAGTTATGTGTTGTGGCTCTCACCTATAATTTCAGCTACTTGGGAAGAAGAGATAGGGGAAATGTGGTTCGAGGGAAGCTCTGACAATAAAAAAAAAAAGTTGGTCAGGGCCCAACTTAAAAAAACAAAAAACAAGCTGGGCATGGTGGTCTGTAATCCCTGCTACATGGGGAGGCATAGGTTAGAAGATTTCAACTGACACTGGCCTAGGCAAAAAGCTTAAGAACCTGTCTGAAAAATAACTACAGTAAAAAGAATTGAAGGTGTGGCTCAAGTGGTAGAGCTCTTGCCTAATAGTTACAATTTCCTGAGTTAGAACCCCAATACCACCAAAAAAAAAAAATTCCCAATCACAAAAATAGAGCAAAAAAAAAAAACTATACAAGAAGATCATAGGCCAAATATAAAGCAAACAGAAATGAAAAAAGACTAAAGTGACTGTTTTTATAAAGGTATTATACATTTGCCTTCAATAGGAAAACACTCTCTTTAAATTTCTTTTCCTTATAAAATTTCATACTGATCATGTAACTATGTAGTCAAAATTGTGTTACAGGTAGAATTGCAGCAACTATACTCCTGAAGGAATTACTAAGCAAAAACCACCCCTAACCCTAAACCCTCTGTGTGGTTGGGCAGGAAAGAAAGCAAGTCAGGAACATAGAAAAAATGGTCCAATTATTGAATCCAGAGTATAAAAGAACAGTTTAATTAGCAGGGTGAAGAGGCAGGTCACAGAGATCTACTACTAATAAATAGGAAAGTGCCCTTTCAGGAAAGCAAATGTGCCAAGAATGTCAGCCTCAGAAATAAGGGTAATATGGTGTCATTCCACACTATTGCAGAAGTTTAAATGTAAGCAGTTTTAATTAGAGTTTATTTTGTATTTTTCTCCATAGGTATGTGATTAAAGTTCATGCATATAAAAATTTCCTCCTGTACATTAGCATAAGTCTCCTTATTTATTTAACCATTAATAGCAAAAAAAGAAAATTTCAAACTTTCCCCAGGGGAAATTTATTCTCCACCCTAAGAAAGGAATATAGTGGAGAAAATAGGAGTGGGAAGCCCTGAGACAGTAAAGTCAAAACATAGTGGATTGAAGAAAAGATTTAGAAATGAATGATTTTGAAGTAAATCTGATTTTCATGTTCTCAGATTTGACTGAAGATATCAATACACATAATGACAACAGTTTCCCCCAAGAAAATTTGTAAAAGAGACCATCTCTGACATTGCAGCTGAAGGCCAGAAACTGAACAGGAATGAGTTCATTCAAGTTCTATCACCAAGGCTTCTCCTGGCAACACTGAAATATCCAATTGTGTTTTCCATTGAAATACATGCACACACCCTTATCTGACCCAGGAGCAATATACTTTATCAAAAATAGATCACAAACTTGAGTTTAAAAACTTGCACATTGGACTGTTGTTTGCCAAATCTGACATGTACATCTCTGTTAACTTTAATGTTAGATAATGTGATTAATGGTACTGGAGCTTTAGAAATAAAATGAGTTAAGTGAAGATATAATTAAGCACCCTTTAGAATAATTGTGTGAAGTTTCAGTTCATAGTTTTCCTTTGATTAAACTCTGCTTGCTCTATTCATCTATTTAAATTACACAGAATATGATGTTCTGTCAAATGCTCTTAAGGATAATGTAGACTTTCCCTCACTAATTTCTGTCTTTCATTCAACATTTCTGTTCTACTAACACAATGAGGTGCCACAAAAAGAGATTCTTTTCTTGTTGCTTTCTTAGCAATATGAAGGGTAACGTGAAGGTAAGGCATGAATAGAAAATGCATTATGAAGAAAGTTACTGTGAAGACATCCAGCACTCATTTCTTGTAACATATCATGTTTTGAAAACCTAGTTTGCTTGAATAGATTTGAGTACTTCTTCAAGCCTGAAAGTCCTCATCCAAAGCCAGGTCTCATATCTGAGTAGGAGGGTGCACATAAAACAATCAGAAGAGGGGACTCATTGCTACTGTCATCTGAAAGAGACAATAGGTATTTGGCTTGCTTTCAAGGGTACTTGGTACATACACTTCATGTCCAGGTGATGTATATTTAGCAATTAAGGTAGGAAAAAGGAGATCTTGCACCAACAAGCACTGAAAAAGCTACAGCCTCCTTGCTGAGGTAAGATATTTTGTCTGTGTGCTCAATTTGAGGGCAAAACTAACTAAGCTTGAGGTCAAGGATGGTAAAAAGATTTTGTGAAACCTCTCCCTATTCATAAGCATGACAACTGCTTTATAGTTTTAGCTCTTTTTCCATTTAATTTCTCTTTTGTGTTTCTTACTGTCTTTTCTTATTCTTTAACATTTTTTTTTCTTTCTGTGGCTTTTTAGCTTTCCATCTTCTCTCTGAGTCAGTCTCATCACTGATCTGAAACAACAGACACAATTTAGCCTAGATGGGGGTAACTGAACTAGTTACTGATCCTTCTTTTCAATTCTGAATAATCTTTAACACACCTACTATCGATGAATAAAGACATTATGAAGAAACACCAAAGAAGTGTCCACTGAGGCTTCTAGAAATGTATGAGTTCTCTATACCCTGAACTTTCACCCCTGCTCAACAAAGAGATCCAGTGTCAGAAGGAAACCAAGTGTTCCTGATTTCTGACATGTCTGTGGATGTCCCAGTGTCAGAGCCTGACTTTCCAGTATCAAATTGCTGAATTTTGCTGGTTTCTAATGCTAATTCCTTGAGGATAACCTTGGGCAAGTCTCTTTTCTTTGGGTCTTATTTTTCTTATGTAAATTAACGGAATTGTCAGGGAAAAAAAGTTTCAAATCCCTTTATAATTACTGCTAATTGGAAGTGGTTTTTAGGGTCACTATGTTCAAAAAGATTTCAAGTATCCTGGCTCAATCTGGATCAGTATTGTCACTGGGCTTGGTCATCATTGCATTGCATCATAACGGCTAAGAGAACAGTGGCTAAGAGCACTGTATTTGGAGTCATACATTTCTGGATCCAATTACCAAGTTCATAACCATTTTCTTGTTACTTAGCATCTTTAAGCCTTTTTCACATAGAAAAGAAAAAATATTACCAACCTCAAAGAGTTGCTGTAAAGAATGCATTAATTAATTCATATAAAGTTCATAACATGGTACTTTCATAGTGTAAGCCTATAGTTTATATAGCAAATTAGTTTCATGGTTGTCAGCTCACTTATAAGAACATAGAAATAAATAAAAATCTCTGCCATGGCTAAGAATTGGGAAATGGTGTCTTGCTGGTACTATGCCTAGACTGTATATGTTCAAGCTCTTGGGTTATGTTTTTATAGACACAAAAATAACATAGATTGTATGATATAGCAAGTTTTATAGAAATTATGGCAAAAATCAGTAAAATGTTGACAGCTTTCCTTAGTTGTCTTTCTCAATTCATTTTGTCATCCAGCTTTTTGATTTCTTTTAACTTGTCATCCTACACAAGAAACTATTAGAACCAGGAGAGGAAAAAATGGACAATTATGTTCAATTACTACATTAACTTTATATCAAACTGATTTATATCAGGTTACTTGAAATGAACTGAGTGTAGCTAATGTATCTAATGTGTCTTGTATTTTTGTAGTTTTAGTGAAGTTATCACTTTCATTCAAACAATTCTCTTACTCTGTTGTAGATTCTAGGAAAATCAGTCATTCAATACTTTTTTGAGTGACTATGTGTCAGATATTTTTGTAGCCTCTGGAGATACAAAATCATATAAACATGGCTCTTGGAGCTAAAGAGCACAGTATCTGGAAGAAAAGTTATAGTATTATTCTGGAGTTATTCCTACCTGATTCCATACATTTAACATATTAGTCATATATCTCTATGGTAAACATTCTGGTATTGACCCATAACTAACCCTCCTCTATTTGCAGGGCTCATGGATAATTGTATTCTCAAGCTCCCTTGAACTAAGATGGCACCATGTAATTAGGTTTACCCAGATGAAATTTGAGAGGAAATAATGTATATCACTTCTCCCCTGAGGTAGTTAAGATTTGGTGAAAACTATGCTTTTTCCTTCCCTGACATTGGTATTCTGGAAGCTCTCAATTGAAATGGTGACATCACCTGCTGGTGAATGATCCACAGAGCTGTGAACCTACCATAATTACCCCATGTCACTGCCTATTTGTGTCAGATGTATAGAATAAGCAAAATATAAACTCTGGTTGTATAAAATTACCATGAGATTTGAAAATGTTATTGCAGCATAATGGAGATTGAGTTTAAGATTGTATCTTTTAACCACAGAGAGATCCTCACCTGTAGGTATCTTAATTCCTTCCTCTTCTTTTACCCATATGGAAGATGGGCATAGGCTAAAATACTAGCAAAATTATAGTACTATGGCCAAATTCTCCCTCCATCTTACATATACTTGATGTACAATAATGCTTTTATGTAATTACTCAGCTTTTATATAAGTCAGCTTATCTGTAAATGCTATTTAATTAGGTGAATTATTTTAGTGTATTTAATACTACATTGGACCTTTTTTGTGTAATGATAATTAAAGCCAATTCTTCAAATGCTTTCTAAAGAAAGAACACTTTTTTACTCAGTCAGTTTTGTTGTTGTAGCTGCTGGTTTTTGAGACAGGATTTCTTGCTAGGTAACCCAAGCTGGCCTTGAACTTGTGATCCTTCTAAATCAGAAGCCAAAGTTCTGGGATTACAAGCAAGTGCCACCAAGCTTGGTTTTATCTACTCAGTTTTAAAGTTGAGAAATAACTGCACTGATAATAGAGAGCTTGATTATGAGAGGTTGACTTGATAGTATAACACAACGCTTCAAATCTGTAGATAATAAGTACATCCAACTTCATTTCCTCTATGGCATTGTTATGCAATTTAAGCTACTACAAATCACTTCCCTGTATTTTTTTTATTCATATGTGCATACAATGTTTGGGTCATTACTTTCCCCTCCCCCCACCCCTCCCACTCCCCCCCACCCCCTCAATACCTGGCAGAAACTATTTTGCCCTTATCTCTAATTTTGTTGAAGAGAGTATAAGCAATAATAGGAAGGAACAAGAGTTTTTGCTAGTTGAGATAAGGATAGCTATACAGGGAGTTGACTCACATTGATTTCCTGTGCATGGGTGTTACCTTCTAGGTTAATTCTTCTTGGTCTAACCTTTTCTCTAGTTCCTGGTCCCCTTCTCCTATTGGCCTCAGTTGCTTTTAAGGTATCTGCTTTAGTTTCTCAGTGTTGAGGGCAACAAAAGATATCTAGTTTTTTAGGTGTCTTACTTATCCTCACACCTCCCTTGTGTACTCTCGCTTTTATCATGTGCTCAAAGTCCAATCCTCTTGTGTTTGCCCTTGATCTGATATCTGCATATGAGGGAGAACATATGATTTTTGGTCTTTTGGGCCAGGCTAAACTCACTCAGAATGATATTCTCCCATTCCATCCATTTACCAGTGAATGATAAGATTTCATTCTTCTTCATGGCTGCATAAAATTCCATTGCGTATAGATACCACATTTTCTTAATCCATTCGTCAGTAGTGGGGCATCTTGCCTGTTTCCATAACTTGGCTATTGTGAATAGTGCTGCAATAAACATGGGTGTGCAGGTGCCTCTGGAGTAACCTGTGTCACAGTCTTTTGGGTAGATCCCAAGAGTGGTATTGCTGGATCACATGGTAGATCAATGTTTAGCTTTTTAAGTAGCCTCCAAATTTTTTTCCAGAGTGGTTGTACTAGTTTACATTCCCACCAACAGTGTAAGAGAGTTCCTTTTCCCCCACATCCTCACCAACACCTGTTGTTGTTGGTGTTGTTGCTAATGATGGCTATTCTAACAGGGATGAGGTGGAATCTTAGTGTGGTCTTAATTTGCATTTCCTTTATTGCTAGAGATGGTGAACATTTTTACATGTGTTTTTTGGCCATTTGAATTTCTTCTTTTGAGAAAGTTCTGTTTAGTTCACTTGCCCATTTCTTTATTAGTTCATTAGTTTTAGGAGAATTGTTTTTTAAATTCCCTATATATTCTGGTTACCAGTCCTTTGTCTGATGTGTAGCTGGCAAATATTTTCTCCCACTCTGTGGGTGTTCTCTTCAGTTTAGAGACCTTTTCTTTTGTTGAGCAGAAACTTTTTGGTTTTATGAAGTCCCATTTATCTATGCTATCTAGTTGCTGTGTTGCTGGGGTTCCATTGAGAAACATTTTATCTATACCTACTAATTCCAGAGTTTTTTCCTACTCTTTCCTGTATCAACTTTAGAGTTTCAGGTCTGATATTAAGATCCTTGATCCATTTTCAGTTAATATTGGTATAGGGTGATATACATTGATCTAGTTTCAGTTTTTTGCAGACTGCTAACCAGTTTTCCTGGGAGATTTTGTTGAAGAGGCTGTCTTTCCTCCATCATATATTTTTAGCACCTTTGTCAAAGACAAGTTAGTTATAGTTGTGTGGGTTCATATCTGGGCCCTCTATTCTGATCCACTGGTCTTCATGTCTGTTTTTGTGCCAGTACCATGCTGTTTTTATTGTTATTGCTTTGTAATATATTTTGAAGTTGGGTATCGTCATACCTCCAGCATTTGTTCTTTTAAATGAGTATTGCCTTGGCTATTCGTGGCCTCTTGTATTTCCATAAAAATTTAACAGTAGATTTTTCAATCTCTTTAATGAATGTCATTGGAATTTTGATGGGAATTGCATTAAATATGTAGATTACTTTTGGGAGTATAGACATTTTTACTATGTTGATTCTACCAATCCATGAGCATGGGAAATCTCTGCATTTTCTGTAGTCTTACTCAATCTCTTTCTTCAGAAGTTTATAGTTTTCCTTGTAGAGGTCTTTCACATCCTTTGTTAGGTTTATACCCAGGTATTTGATTTTTTTTGAGGCTATTGTAAATGGAATTGTTTTCATATATTCTTCTTCAGTTTGTTCATTATTAGTGTATAGAAATGCTAATGATTTTTCTATGTTGATTTTATATCCTGCTACCTTGCTACAGCTATTGATGGTGTCTAGGAGCTTTTGAGTAGAGTTTTTTGGGTCTTTAAGGTATAGGATCATATCATCTGCAAATAGGGATATTTTGACAGTTTCTTTACCTATTTGTATTCCTTTTATTCCTTCTTCTTGCCTAATTGCTCTGGCTAGTAATTCTAGTACTATGTTGAATAGGAGTGGAGATAGTGGGCATCCTTGTCTAGTTCCTAATTTTAGAGGGAATGGTTTCAGCTTTTCTCCATTAAGTATAATGCTGCCTGTAGGTTTGTCATATATAGCTTTTATAATGTTGAGGTACTTTCCTTCTATTCCTAGCATTCCTAGAGCTTTTATCATGAAATGGTGTTGGATCTTATCAAAGGCTTTTTCTGCATCTATTGAGATGATCAAGTGGTTTTTGTCTATGCTTCTGTTAATGTGATTTATTATGTTCATTGATTTTTTTTAATTTAATTTTTATTGTTTTATTATTCATATGTGCATACAATGCTTGGATCATTTCTCCCCCCTACCCCCACCCCCACCCTTACCCCCCACTCCGCCCCCTTCCTCTCCCCTCCAACCCCTCAATACCCGGCAGAAACTATTTTACCCTTATCTCTAATTTTGTTGAAGAGAAAGAAGGAACAAGGGTTTTTGCTGGTTGAGATAAGGATAGCTATACAGGGAGTTGATTTGCAATGATTTCCTGTGCATGTGTGTTACCTTCTAGGTTAATTCTTTTTTTTTTTTTTTTCATTTTTCTTTTATTATTCATATGTGCATACAAGGCTTGGTTCATTTCTCCCCCCTGCCCCCACCCCCTCCCTTACCACCCACTCCACTCCCTCCCGCTCCCCCCCTCAATACCCCCCAGAAACTATTTTGCCCTTATCTCTAATTTTGTTGTAGAGAGAGTATAAGCAATAATAGGAAGGAACAAGGGGTTTTGCTGGTTGAGATAAGGATAGCTATACAGGGCATTGACTCACATTGATTTTTGTATGTTGAACCACCCCTGCATTCCTGGGATGAAGCCTTCTTGGTCGTGGTGAATAATCTTTTTGATGTGTTGTTGAATTCAGTTTGCCATTATTTTGTTGAGGATTTTTGCATCAATGTTCATTAAGGAGATTGCCCTATAGTTCTCCTTTTTGGAGGTGTGTTTGCTTGGTTTTAGGATAAGTGTAATAATGACTTCATAAAGTATGTTAGGAAGTTTTCCTTCCCTTTCTATTTTATGGAACAATTTAAGGAGGGTTGGTATCAGTTCTTCTTTAAAGGTCTGATAGAATTCAGCACAGAATCCATTAGGTCTTGGAGGTTTCTTTTGGGGGTGACTCTTGATTGCTGCTTCAATTTCATTTTGTGTTATAGGTCTATTCATGTGATTAATATACTCTTGATTCAGTTTTAGATGACCATATGTATCTAGAAATCTGTCCATTTCACTAAGATTTTCAAATTTATTTGAATATATGTTCTCAAAGTAGTCTCTGATGATTTCCTGTACTTTGATGGTGTTTGTTGTTATCTCCACTTTTGCATTCCTGATTCTACTAATTTGTGTTCTTTCTCCCCTCATTTTAGTCAAGTTTGACAGGGGTATGTTGATCTTGTTTACTTTTTCAAAGTACCAACTTTTTGTTTTTTTAATTCTTTGTATGGTTGTTTTGGTTTCTATTTCATTGATTTCTGCTCTTATTTTTATTATTTCTCTCCTTCTATTTGTTTTGGCATTTGCTTGTTCTGGTTTTTCTAGGAGTTTGAGATGTATCATTAGGTCATATATTTAGGATCTTTCCGTCTTTTTAATATATGAACTCATGGCTATACTTTCCTCTCAGGACTGCCTTTGCTGTGTCACATACGTTCTGGTACATAGTGTTTTCATTTTCATTGACTTCCAGGAACTTTTTAATTTCTTCTTTTATTTCATTGATGACCCATTGTTCATTAGGTAATGAGTTATTCAGTTTCCAGCTGTTTGCAAGTTTTTTGTCTTTACTTTTCTTGTTGAGTTCTAGTTTTATTGCATTGTGATCAGATAGTATGCATGGTACAATTTCTATTTTCTTATATTTGCTGAGGCTTGCTTTGTGCCCTAGGATATGATCTATTTTGGAGAAGGTTCCATGGGCTGCTGAGAAGAATGTATATTGTGCAGTAGTTGGATGAAATATTCTGTAGACATCAAGTAGGTCCATTTGATCTATTGTATATTTTAGATATTGGATTTCTTTATTGATTTTTTCTTTGGATGACCTATCTATTGATGATAATGGGGTGTTAAAGTCTCCCACCACCACTGTGTTGGAGTTAATATATAGTTTTAGGTCTTTCAGGGTATGTTTGATGAAATTGGTTGCATTGACATTGGGTGCATATAGGTTCATAATTGTTATTTATTTTTGTCTATTTCCCTTTTATTAGTATGAAATGTCCTTCTTTATCTCATTTGATCAATGTAAGTTTGAAGTCTACTTCATCAGAGATAAGTATTGCTACTCCTGCCTGTTTTGGGGGGCCATTGGCTTGGTAAATCTTCTTCCAACCTTTCATCCTAAGCCTATGCTTATTTCTGTCAGTGAGATGGGTCTCTTGTAAGCAACATATTGTTGGATCTTCCTTTTTAGTCCATTTCTTCAAATGGTGCCTTTTGATGGGGGAATTAAGTCCATTAACATTAAGAGTTAGTACTGATAGGTATGTGGTGATCCCTGTCATTTAGTTGTCTTAGTTGTTTGAAGGTTTGATTGTGTGTACCTAAGTTGAGGTTACTCTCTACTTTCTTGCTTTTTCTTTTCCTGTGGTTTGGTGCTGCCTGTCCTTTCATGGTTTGTTGGGTTTCACTTTCTGTGTGCAGAATCCCTTGAAGAATCTTTTGTAGTGGTGGCTCTGTGGTCACATATTGTTTCAGTTTCTGCTTATCATGGAAGACGTTTGTTGCTCCATCTATTTTGAATGATAGTTTTGCTGGGTTGAGTATCATGGGGTTGAAGTTATTTTCATTAAGTGCCTGGAAGATCTCTCCCTAAGCTCTTCTTGCTTTTAATGTTTCTGTTGAGAAGTCTGCTGTGATTTTGATGGGTTTACCTTTGTATGTTATTTGTTTTTTCTCTCTTGCAGCCTTCAATATTCTTTCTCTAGTTTCTGAACTTGTTGTTTTAATGATGATATGTTGTGGGGTAGTTCTATTTTGATCTGGTCTGTTTGGTGTTCTGGAGGCTTCTTGTATCTGTATGGCAATAGATTTCTCTAGATTTGGGAAATTTTCTGTTATTATTTTGTTGAATATGTTACGCATTCCCTTTGCTTGCACCTCTTCTCCTTCTTCAATGCTCAAGATTCTCAGGTTTGGTCTTTTGATAGAGTCGGTGAGTTCTTGCATTTTCTTTTCACAGGTCTTGAGTTGTTTAACTAATAGTTCTTTGGTTTTTCCTTTAATTACCATTTCATCTTCAAGTTCTGAGATTCTGTCTTCTGTTTGTTCTATTCTGCTGGATTGGCCTTCCATTTTGTTTTGCAATTCTGTTTCATTTTATTTTTCTGAGGTTTTCCATATCCTTTGTCCTTTCCTCTTTAAAGTTGTCTATTCTTGTGGTGAGTTCATTTATCTCTTTATTAATCATGTTCTTTGTTTCAATTTGGTGTTTATACAGTGCTTCTTTGGTTTCCTTTATTTCTTCTTTTGCTTTTTCAAATTCTCTATTTTTGTTGTCTTGGAATTTCTTGTGTATCTCCTGTACATTTTGGTTGACCATATTCAGTATCATCTCTATAAAATTCTCTTGAGTACCTGTAAAATTTCTTCTTTTAGATTATTATTGTGGGCTGCCGTGGGTTCTTTGGCATAGTTTATTTTCATTTTGTTGGAGTATCTGAGTATCTGTTTTCTTTATTTCCTTCTGATTCCTGTACTAATTTTTTGCTGTGGGGAAACTGGTTTTCCTGTTTTTTCTGTCTTTCCGTAATTGCCCTTTGTGTTGTTATTGTCCCTGTACTGTGTGCAATTAAATATTTTCCAGCTTGTAATAATAGCACTGGTGATATTTAGAATGGAAGAGTGAGAGGAGATGGAAGCAAAGAAGTTAAGGGAAAAGGGAAAACCACATAAACAAGTAGAAAAAACAAACAAAGAAACAAACAAAAAAAGTTTCAAAGATATAAACAGGGAGAGATAGTGTACTAATCAACCGTAAGCTGAACAGACATTAGAGAGACACAGAGAGGATTGAAAATAAAAAATAAAAATAAAAATAAAAAATAAAAATAAATAAATGAAAAAAAAAATCTCCAAGTTCAGATGCAATAAAGTTTCAGTCTTAATAATTTTGGAGTTCATCCCTCATCATCCAATACTGGAGATGGTGCCTCAGAAGTAGTTCTGTGGTTGTCTCATCAAAGGGGAAAAAGACTGGAAAAACCAAAATAAAACAAAACCACACACAAAAAAAAACCCACAAAGTGTCCCAAGTTCAAATGCAATACAGTTTCATTAATTTTTCAGCATGCAGGTGTAGTTCGGTTGTTGTCTCATGAAATATAGGGAGAAAAAAAAAAGTCTGGAGACACTACTGTGAATGGCTATCTGTGGGTGTGGCTTGCCTGCCTGCTGCTGTCAGCCTCCTGTTGCTGGTGGCTTTCTTTATGCAGTTCTTAGGCGTGAGCTTAACACTCACCTAGCCCTGCAGGCTAGCCACTGCTACAAGCTTTCCCCTTTTCAAGCACACTGGGGGAAGTGTCACTTCACCCACTTTCTCAAGCTGGCATGTTTATTTACAGCTCATGTGAGAAGTGGGCCTTCGCCTCTCATGTGGAGTTTTCCTCTCACCACCACTTTTACAAGCTTTCCTGCTCCTGATTGCTGGGCATGTGCTGCTGCTCCTGCCTTCTCCAGCCCAGCTTGTTTGTTTACAGCTTGCATGGGATGTGGGTCTTCCCCCCTATCCTGTGGAGTTTTCCTCCCTCCGCCACTTTTATAAACTTTCCCACTCCTGGCTGCTGGGTGGTTGCCACTGCTCCCCCCTTCTCCAGCCAGGTTGTTTATTTACAGTTCCATGAGGCATTGCTCTCTCCCCATCTTCAATGCTCAGGGTGCCCCACCCTCTTTGCTATGTGTCTTTTTTTTGTTATTGCTTATTATTCAGTTTCTGTTTTTTTCACTGGGTAGGAGTTGGTCTGTCCAGGGGGCTATGCTGATCTGGCCCAGGGTTGTCTGTGGGAGTACCACATACCGCTTAGCTCACCTTGTGGTCCACGTCTTCCCAAGCCGTCTGGGCACTGGCATCTGGTGGCAGCATGGGAGCTCTCCTGGTTTCTCCATTTAACATGAAGTGGGGATGCTCTGCACAGCCTGGAGGTGTGGAGGAGTCATAGTTTTGCCTCTTGTTTGTGGTTTTTCCTGTAAGGTGTCTCTCCAGCATCTCTCCAAGATTTTACTTTAAGAGGCACGCTTTCTGCTTCCTCCCTCTAGCCACCATCTTGTAATTCCTGTTTCTCCTGGCTGGCTTTGCCAAATGGTAACAGCACAGTGCAGTCTGTGATCAGAAGACTTCCAAAGTCCTTGTGTCCCATAGGAAGAATCCATGGCAGGACACGTGAGTATAAAGGGAGTTTATTAAAAGCTAGTGAAGGGAAATGCAAAAGGGAGCATGGTGGGCACAGGTGGAATCTGGAGGCAGAGAGTCCCTGTATTATTAAAACAATGCAACTATACTTTCATAGTAAGCATATCCCTGAGTATTCAAAATCCTAGCATACTCCTGAAAAAAAGGTATAAATCTATGAATAATTTATAAACCTAAGAGAAATGTACAGATATCTAACTTTTCTAAGTGATGTGATAATTTTTTAAACTGGTTTCCAGTTCACCTGATTTCATATATATGCTTAGAATTGAAAAAATATAAACAAAATTAGCTGTTTTCTTTTTGTTATTTTTTGTTTTAAGTATAAGATGAAGATATATCTAAATAAAATCAAACTACAGGTAGAAATGGAAACATTCAGTTAAATAACTTGAGCATTTTGCTTCTCAATACCAGCACAAATTACCCAGAGACAGCTGTGAAATTAGTAACATTCTGTACTTTCATATTCAACTCATGAAGTTGCAACATAGTTTTATATATGCTAGTTTTATATACATGACAAGAAGTTACAAAACAATCCCCAGCCATGCTCATGGCTGAATTAAAGCTGCTGTTGCCTGTATTAAAGTAAACCCTTTGCTTACAAGTTTGTCTTCATGACAAATGTATGAGCACCTTAACATTTTGCCTGGTACCTCTATTTTCAGCCCTGTTGCCACACTATCCAAGGTGTTAAATGCCTTTCATTCAGTAATCTCCATCCTTCCAATGGACCTCCATTAACCACAGGTATACTATACAGGCTCTTAATCACACCATTTAAGTTTGTCAAGGACCTTGTACTTCACTACCTGTCTCATATACTCTCCTGTTCCCAGTCACATGCCGTACATGAAGATCATCAAAATGTGGAGCACAACTTTAGCTTGTGAGACTGAGGTTAATTTTACCTCCTAAGAGATGCCTATTCAACTCCTTTGATCAGGAATTTTGATGGAAATTTAACTCCCTAACACTTTTCAAGTTATATAAATAGTCTCCAAGGAGGATTCAAGTAAAATGTATCATTGCAAACTATCATATACATAAGGCATCTCTTACAGAAATCAACTGCAAACTGTTTACTATGATGTGGTTTATTAATTCCAAGCGCCACTGATTTTGTCCAATCTAGATTTATCAGTCACCTGGGCAGCTGATTACAAATACATGCTTCTACATCTCATAACCAGAGAGTCTATGGCAAGCCCTGGGAATTTATACTTTTAACAACATTTTTAACATTTTCATTATAACAATTGAAAGCAATAATGTAGTTTTTGTCTCTAAATCCTCCCTCACAGATATTTTGTTTACAAATTTGCCTTCTTTTTACTTTAAAATACATTTGAGTAATGACCATGAAGTGAAGGCAGAATTCATAAGTACAACAACAAATAGCAAAAAACAACAACAGAAAAAGATTTTCAATAGAAAATTTCAAAGTACTGTGCTGGCAAATTAAAAATGAGTGAGGAAATGAAAGCACTTATCTTAATAACTTAGCTTCCCTTTCATTTGAAGTATCTTCTATGAGGACCTGTTCATATAATTGAGGTACAGGTGCTCTAATCATTTGGCATTTCCACACAATGTTCCCCAATTTTTTTTTGAACACACATAACTATTCTTCAATTAAGTAAACTCAGGGGCTAACTTTTGGTCATTATTGCTCTATGAAAATCTTTGTTTATTGCCATATGATAAAATTACCCCTTAATGATTTAAAAGCTAGTTGCAAACTACAATTTATTAGCAAAACGGCAACTTACTTTCTCAAAAACATGTGTGTGAGTACTCAAAAATAAAGCTGCTTTGTTAATTGGTATGTTCATTTGCATATGTACCCTTGCCTTTTCTGGACAAGTTTAGCTTATCTTAGCATTTGCATTCATCCTAAGGACTCCATGTCAACTTTAAAGGCAGCAGATTGAATGCATAGTAACTATGAACAAATGCTTTGGTTTTATAAACATTTGTTCTAGAACAAGAGTGTTTTCCCTTAGTGTCTATGAATGTATAGCCATACTCACTTTTCTTTCTTATTACATATTTCCTTTTGAAAGAAAACAGAGGGTTTTTTTGTTCTATAACCTTAGATTTCTTATGCTACTTTTTGTTGAATATCTACAATGTCATTATAATACTAACATTTGAAAATGTAGGAGTACCCAATATCAAAAAATAAAAATATTAATGTTTAAAAATCATCAGTAATAATATTTAAATAAAATGATTACATTGTTTTTGTGTGTTTTCCTTTTGATTTGAGTCATTGACTTGATCACCTTGGTTCTAGTATCTTGTCCAGAGCCAGTTACATAGTTTTTGAAAAAAATTCATAATAAAATATGCCTATAACTTTATAGCTCTTACCCTTTATTTGGAAACTGTAGGAATACCCAATATCAAAAAAAAATATTAATGTTTAAAAATCATCAGTAATAATATTTAAATAAAATGATTACATTGTTTTTGTGTGTTTCCTTTTGATTTGAGTCATTGACTTGATCACCTTGGTTCTAGTATCTTGTCCAGAGCCAGTTACATAGTTTTTGAAAAAAATTCATAATAAAATATGCCTATAACTTTATAGCTCTTACCCTTTATTTGGAATTATTATGAAAATCAGTTACAGCATTCTATCCAGACTTCTTTCTATATGGTGCCATTAATATAAATTAAAATGCTATTTAATGGATTTCTTGTCATGCATGGGAATTAATACATCTTTTATTGACAGTGAAGCTGACTCAGAGTGATAAGTATAGATTGCATTATCTTTATTTTCACAAAACCTCAAACTACAGGTTAAAATAATCAAAATGTTGGAAATACTTGGAACTTAAAATAAAACATGAATTAGACACTAATCTTATAGTAAATATACTATCATAGTTAGAAAGAACCCTATGGTGGAAGCTAAGACCTTTGAGTTCTAATTTAGAATCAGCTTCTATCAAGGCGTGTGACATTGGGTAATCACTTTACCTCTTTGGGTATCAATTTTTTGGTCATGATATAAGGATATTGAGTCACATGATCTCTATATTATTATTGAATTCTAGTTATTTGGATGGGAGAAAGAAAAATCATTTAAATTGAACACACTCATATTTGGAGTCATTTCTGCATGATATTTTGAGATCATTGAAAATAGAAAAAGGAAAGCAAACATTTTCAAAGATTTTATTTGAGAATGAGTTGGAAATAGTTGTTGGTCAAGATACTATGTTAGCTATATTCTAGAATTGCATTTGACAAAGTCTTTAGACTAAGAGCAAATGTATCTCAAAAGAAGATTCAAGCAAAAGTAGTTGAAAAATACTGTTTTAAGTTGATTAGAACCAAAGATAGAACTGTAACCAAATTTGAATTCAGTTTACAATATAATTGTCATGTGATATGATGTAAAGTGATTTTTCCTCCTTGATAAAGACATTTAAAAAAACACAAAACTTAAAATTAGGTTGAGATAAGAAGATAAAATAGGTTCTGTCTAGAGGGTAGGTACCAATGGGAGGAAGAAAGGGCATAAGGAAAGGGTAAAGAAGGGCGAATATGTGGAAGTATTTTGAATTAATGTATGAAAATACAACAATAAAAACTGTTGAAATTGTTCTAAGAAGAGGGTAGGAGGATAAAGGAGAAAGATGGGGAGGGTGGATCTAATTAAGATATATTGTGAGCACACATGTTAGTGTCAAAATGCACTCCCATACAACTATAAAATGCTAATAAGAAAAAGACAAAAATGCATATATAGATTTAACAGAGAAACATGAGGCATAGTTTTATAATCTATCTCACCTTGAGTATTTAAATACTCGTGATAGTTTCCACTAGGTAGAAAGAACCAAATGGAGAAATATTTAATAAGGAGAGTCCTTTCAGAAAAATGAGAATTGTGCAATGCTGAAGAATGTCTTCAGTTTAACACAAGCATGAATAAAATGTTTCCTCAGTTTGCTTCATTTATAGATGGATCATTGTTCTGCTGAGTAGGAGGGTCATGGCAGGAGTAACATAATTCAATCAAAAAGTCATTGGCCAGCTTAGAGAATCCCATAGTCCCTTGATAATAAAATGTTTAATTGGGAATCTCAGTAATAATGCATTGATTGGGCTACTTGTCTTTTCTTATTCCTCAGCTTATTTATTCTATTAAATGATTGTACAGTATCCATTATTTTTAGCAAAATAAGAGGTCACCCTTTAGATGTGGTTAAGCTAAAGCCAATGTTATTTTAAATAATATTTATCACTGAACCAAATCCTTTCACCTTTAGATTATTTTATAGCTCAGTTTGCTATTGTCTTTCATATTGTATAGTGGATTAGAATTGAAACCTAGGCTCTAATGAAAACTAAAATAGGTATAACATCTCCTCAGTAAGAATGCCTACTTGAATAATACTATATGTAATAGCTGCTGGGATCCTTTGTACATTGTTGCTGAGAATTTATAACCATCTGACCTAGCAATCCCACTACTGAATATACAACCAAAGGAAATGAAATCAGTATGTCAAAGAGGTCAAAGAGGCATCTGCATTTCCATGTTTATTTATAATAAGAAAATACCAGTATCCATCAACTGATGAATAAATATAAAAATGTGGTGCTTATACACAATAGAATACAATTTAGTCACAATAGAAAAAGAAATCCTGTAATTTGGGGCAACATGAATGGACCTGGAGATCATTTTCTAAATGAAGTAAGTCAGGCACAGAAAGAAAAGTATGGCATGTTTTCCCCAATACATGAAAGCTAAAAATGTTTATATGAATGTAGAAAAATGATTTTTGAAGATTGGGAAGGAGATTGCATTTGAGCAGTGTACCATGTATATATATGTTGAAATATCACAATGAACCCATTTAATATGTACAATTGGCAAATGATAATAAAAAAATTTTAAAAATAAAGGAACGTTTGATGGAAGAGAGAATAATGGAGGGCGTTTCAAAAATGAGATGTTAATATATACTATAAACATTGTAATACTTATACAGAATGATATAACAGAGTATAAGTTTCAAAGGCAGACACCAATATAGAAACATTTATTATTTGATAAAAGGATTTATTTCAAATCATTGCTAACAGTCTCAGAACACCAGCTAGAGTTTTTTTAAAAAAAACTTGTATTTGTATATCATATCATGTACTAAAATGAAATTTTTTGAATTTTATTTTATCATTTTTACATTTACTTTCATACATGTGTATACATCATTTAAGCCACCTTCCCACCCCCCTCCTTCTGAGCATAATCTGTTCTGCCCTCTTGTTCTCAGATTTTGTAGAAGAAAAAATATAAAAGAGAATAAGAATAAACATGGCATTTTTGCTAGTTTGAGATTCCTTGTGTTGTTTACATGCATATGTATGTTACAACCCAAATAGGTTCATCTCTACCAGACCTCTTCACTACTTCCTAGTCCCCTTCCCATAGTGGCCCCTGCCAGTTTAAGATTAGTATATTCATTTCTATACAATGACCACATTAACCACATTCAAGTTTTTGGTTTTCCTCTTTTTCCCTATCCACCCTGCGTGCAGTCTCCCCTTAGTGTGTGATCCATGTCCAATAATGTTACTGCCTTTGTTTTAAGTCTATAATCTGTATATGAGAACATGAGATTTTTGGTCTTCTGAGCCTGACTAACTTTGCTTAAGATGATGTTCTCCACTCCCATCCATTTACCTGTGAATGACAAAATTTCCTTCTTTGGGGCTGAATAAAATTCCATTGTGAATAAATACCGCATTTTCTTAATACATTTGTCAGTAGTGGGGTATCTTGCCAGTTTCCATAGCTTGACTATTGTGAATAGTGCTGCAATAAACATGTGTGCAGGTGCCCTTGTAGTAAGCTGAGTCACATTTCTTGGCAGTACATCCCTAGGAGTGGTATTGCTGGATCATATGGCTGATCTATGTTCACTTTTTTTCAGAAGCTTCATATTGTTTTCCAAAGTGGTTGTGCTAGGTTACATTCCCACCAGTCATGCTTGAGGGTTCCTTTTTCTGTATCCTTGCCAACATTTGGTGGTGGTGGTGTTCTTGATGGTAGCAATTCTAAAAGGGGTGAGATGAAATGTTAGTATAGTTTTGATTTGCATTTCCTTTATGGTCAAGAACGGTGAGCATTTTTTCATGTTTTTTACTGATTTGCAATTCTTCTTTTGAAAAGGTTCTGTTTAATTCAGTTGCCCATTTCTTTATTGTGTCATTAATTTTTGGGGAGTTTAGTTTTTTGAACTCCCTCCCTGTATATGCCTGTTATCAGAAAAAGTCACAATGTAAAATTATAAAAGATTAAGTCATTAAAGAGATAATTGGTGAAAAGTAGGTAAATTTAAGACAGTTTTTTTTATTTTTAGAAAGTTCTATCACTAGCTTCTATTTTTAAAATCCATAGACAAGATGCTTTATTTTATAAACATTCACACACACACATGCACACACACATGTATTCAGACACGTGCACAAATATACATATGTTAAAGGCTAGTGTGAATATGCAGCAGGAATGCTCTGTTGAATCAATAAACCATGCTTCTTTGAAAGCATCAACCATGAACAATTTCATACCCCAGAATGTATGAACCAGAAGCAATGACAAGAGAAAAGACAGCATGGTGCACTATTGCACCACCACACTGAAAGTACACTTTGAAAGGTTCACTAAGGATGCATTCATTGAAACCACAAAGAGCAGCATACATTATGTTTACTGTATTTGAGTATCATGCCTCACTGTATAATAAATTATATGTCAACTTAAAATCTGAAATTATAAAGGGAATGTGATAGGGTGCCTCTAGAGAAGAAAAATGTGGAAATTCTTGCAGCTCTTCTCTCACTGTCATTTTGAAAACCTAATAAACACATTTCTCTGACATGTTTCTTAGCTAAAGGGAGAAAAGAATGAGAACTAAAGTATTTCAACATCATCTACATAAGTATATTAAAATGGAGAATTAATGTAATAATCTAAGATGATCCAGGAATAGCAAATTCAAGAACAGGAGAAGCAACTTGGGTCTCTGTTACCTGGATGATTCTATAGTGATTATATATCTTGAGCAAAGGTTGAATTCTCTATTTTAATTTCTAGTTGATTCCATAGTAAAAAAAACACAATCACTCTTGGGTACTAATAATGAAAGTCAAGTATAGTTTTAAAACAATTATTAAGATGATTTGAGGCCATAGTAACTCTGGGACAACTACACTGTAACACTACACTTGACTCTCATTCTCCACATTGTATCTTTTCATCCTACATCTGATTTAACCTGCAGCATCAGTGGACAATTTCACCTGTGATCAGACTCAATCTTGTTCTTGTAGAATCTAACCTCAAGAGTGTGATAGATCTTTCTCTTTCCTTCTCAGTCCTTCTCCAATAGCATGGAAATAAATGTTCCATGTACTAAAGATGTGAGATTATTATCCCCAAGAGTAATCCTTAACTAATAAGGAACAAATAACAATGGATTTTGCATCTTCTCATTTAGTGGAAAGCTCTAGCAGGCATTCTGTACACTTTGGAAATTTCAACATAACTGAGACCTGTTGCTCACAGAGGTAGTCTCAGTTACATACCTCATATTGATGTATATATTTTTCCACCTTTCCTGTCTTCCTCTCTCTGTTCCTTTAATCATGTCCATGGAAATAACTTACACATAAACCACATGCATTTTCGTCTTTGTCTGGCTCTACTTTCAGGAAAACCTCAAATAAGACAATGTTAAAGAGAAATTTTTCCTTTTTTTTTTTCATTTTTCTTTTATTATTCATATGTGTATACAAGGATTGGTTCATTTCTCCCCACTGCCCCCACCCCCTCCCTTACCACCCACTCCACCCCCTCCCTCTCCCCCCCTCAATACCCAACAGAAACTATTTTGCCCTTATTTCTAATTTTGTTGTAGAGAGAGTATAAGCAATAATAGGAAGGACCAAGGGTTTTTGCTGGTTGAGATAAGGATAGCTATACAGGGCATTGACTCACATTGATTTCCTGTGCGTGGGTGTTACCTTCTAGGTTAATTCTTTTTGATCTAACCTTTTCTCTAGTACCTGTTCCCCTTTTCCTATTGGCCTCAGTTGCTTTAAGGTGTCTGCTTTAGTTTCTCTGCATTAAGGGCAACAAATGCTAGCTAGTTTTTTAGGTGTCTTACCTATCCTCATCCCTCCCTTGTGTGCTCTCGCTTTTATCATGTGCTCATAGTCCAATCCCCTTGTTGTGTTTGCCCTTGATCTAATGTCCACATATGAGGGAGAACATACGATTTTTGGTTTTTTGAGCCAGGCTAACCTCACTCAGAATGATGTTCTCCAATTCCATCCATTTACCAGCGAATGATAACATTTCATTCTTCTTCATGGCTGCATAAATTCCATTGTGTATAGATACCACATTTTCTTAATCCATTCGTCAGTGGTGGGACATCTTGGCTGTTTCCATAACTTGGCTATTGTGAATAGTGCCGCAATAAACATGGATGTGCAGGTGCCTCTGGAGTAACAGTCTTTTGGGTATATCCCCAAGAGTGGTATTGCTGGATCAAATGGTAGATCGATGTCCAGCTTTTTAAGTAGCCTCCAGATTTTTTTCCAGAGTGGTTGTACTAGTCTACATTCCCACCAACAGTGTAAGAGGGTTCCTTTTTCCCCGCATCCTCGCCAACACCTGTTGTTGGTGGTGTTGCTGATGATGGCTATTCTAACAGGGGTGAGGTGGAATCTTAGCGTGGTTTTAATTTGCATTTCCTTTATTGCTAGAGATGGTGAGCATTTTTTCATGTGTTTTCTGGCCATTCGAATTTCTTCTTTTGAGAAAGTTCTATTTAGTTCACATGCGCATTTATTTATTGGTTCATTAGTTTTGGGAGAATTTAGTTTTTTAAGTTCCCTGTATATTCTGGTTATCAGTCCTTTGTCTGATGTATAGTTGGCAAATATTTTCTCCCACTCTGTGGGTGTTCTCTTCAGTTTAGAGACCATTTCTTTTGATGAACAGAAGCTTTTTAGCTTTATGAGGTCCCATTTATTTATGCTATCTCTTAGTTGCTGTGCTGCTGGGGTTTCATTGAGGAAGTTCTTACCTATACCTACTAACTCCAGAGTATTTCCTACTCTTTCTTGTATCAACTTAAGAGTTTGGGGTCTGATATTAAGATCCTTGATCCATTTTTAGTTAATCTTGGTATAGGGTGATATACATGGATCTAGTTTCAGTTTTTTGCAGACTGCTAACCAGTTTTCCCAGCAGTTTTTGTTGAAGAGGCTGCTATTTCTCCATTGTATATTTTTATCTCCTTTGTCAAAGATAAGTTGCTTATAGTTGTGTGGCTTCATATCTGTATCTTCTATTCTGTTCCACTGGTCTTCATGTCTGTTTTTGTGCCAGTACCATGCTGTTTTTATTGTTATTGCTTTGTAATATAGTTTGAAGTCAGGTATTGTGATACCTCCTGCATTGTACTTTTGACTGAGTATTGCCTTGGGTATTTGTGGCCTCTTGTGTTTCCATATAAATTTAACAGTAGATTTTTCAATTTCTTTAATGAATGTCATTGGAATTTTGATGGGAATTGCATTAAACATGTAGATTGCTTTTGGGAGTATCGACATTTTTACTATGTTGATTCTACCAATCCATGAGCATGGGAGTTCTCTTCACTTTCTATAGTCTTCCTCAATCTCTTTCTTCAGAAGTGTATAGTTTTCCTTGTAGAGGTCTTTCACATCTTTTGTTAGGTTTACACCTAGGTATTTGATTTTTTTTGAGGCTATTGTAAATGGAATTGTTTTCATACATTCTTTTTCAGTTTGTTCATTATTAGTGTATAGAAATGCTAATGATTTTTCTATGTTGATTTTATATCCTGCTACCTTGCTATAGCTATTGATGATGTCTAGAAGCTTCTGAGTAGAGTTTTTTGGGTCTTTAAGGTATAGGATCATGTCATCTGCAAATACGGATATTTTGACAGTTTCTTTACCTATTTGTATTTCTTTTATTCCTTCTTCTTGCCTAATTCCTCTGGCTAAGAATTCTGGTACTATGTTGAATAGGAGTGGAGATAGTGGGCATCCTTGTCTGGTTCCTGATTTTAGAGGGAATGGTTTCAGTTTTTCTCCGTTAAGTATAATGCTGGCTGTAGGTTTGTCATATATAGCTTTTATAATGTTGAGGAACTTTCCTTCTATTCCTAGTTTTCTTAGAGCTTTTATTATGAAATGATGTTGGATCTTATCAAAGGCTTTTTCTGCATCTATTGAGATGATCAAGTGGTTTTTGTCTTTGCTTCTGTTAATGTGGTTTGTTACATTTATTGATTTTCGTATGTTGAACCACCCCTGCATCCCTGGGATGAAGGCTACTTGGTCGTGGTGAATAATCTTTTTGATGTGTTGCTGAACTCGGTTTGCCATTATTTTGTTGAGGATTTTTGCATCAATGTTCATTAAGGAGATTGGCCTATAGTTCTCCTTTTTGGAGGTGTCTTTGCCTGGTTTTGAGATAAGTGTAATACTGGCTTCATAAAATGTGTTTGGCAGTTTTCCTTCCCTTTCTATTTCATGGAACAGTTTAAGGAGGGTTGGTATCAGTTCTTCTTGAAAGGTCTGATAGAATTCAGCAGAGAATCCATCAGGTCCTGGACTTTTCTTTTTGGGGAGACTCTTGATTGCTGCTTCAATTTCATTTTGTGTTATAGGTCTATTCAGGTGATTAATTACCTCTTGGTTCAGTTTTGGATGATCATATGTATCTAGAAATCTGTCCATTTCTTTAAGATTTTCAAATTTATTTGAATATAGGTTCTCAAAGTAGTCTCTGAGGATTTCCTGGACTTCCATGGTGTTTGTTGTTATCTCCCCGTTTGCATTCCTAATTCTACTAATTTGGGTTTTTTCTCCCCTCATTTTAGTCAGTTTTGCCAGGGGTCTATTGATCTTGTTTATTTTTTCAAAGAACCAACTTTTTGTTTCATTAATTCTTTGTATGGTTTTTTTGGTTTCTATTTCGTTGATTTCAGCTCTTATTTTTATTATTTCTACCCTATTTGTTTTGGGATTTGCTTGTTCTTGTTTTTCTAGGAGTTTGAGATGTATCATTAGGTCATTGATTTGGGATCTTTCAATCTTTTTAATATATGCACTCATGGCTATAAACTTTCCTCTCAGGACTGCCTTAGCTGTGTCCCATAGGTTTCGGTAGGTTGTGTTTTCATTTTCATTGACTTCCAGGAACTTTTTAATTTCCTCTTTTATTGCATCGATGATCCACTCTTCATTAAGTAATGAGTTATTTTGTTTCCAGCTGTTTGCATGTTTTTTGTCTTTACTTTTGTTGTTCAGTTCTACTTTTACTGCATTGTGATCAAATAGTATGCACGGTATTATTTCTATTTTCTTATATTTGCTGAGGCTTGCTTTGTGCCCTAGGATATGATCTATTTTGGAGAAGGTTCCATGGGCTGCTGAGAAGAATGTATATTGTGTAGAGGTTGGATGAAATGTTCTGTAGACATCTACTAGGTCAACTTGATTTATTGCATATTTTAGGTCTTGGATTTCTTTATTGAGTTTTTGTTTGGATGACCTATCTATTGATGATAATGGAGTGTTAAAGTCTCCCACAACCACTGTGTTGGCATTTCTATAAGCTTTTAGGTCTTTCTGGGTATGTTTGATGAAATTGGGTGCGTTGACATTGGGTGTATACAGATTGATGATTATTATTTCCTTTTGGTCTATTTCCCCTTTTATTAGTATGGAATGTCCTTCTTTATCTCGTTTGATCAATGTAGGTTTGAAGTCTACTTTGTCAGAGATAAGTATTGCTACTCCTGCTTGTTTTCGGGGGTCATTGGCTTGGTAAATCTTCTTCCAGCCTTTCATCCTAAGCATATGCTTATTTCTGTCGGTGAGATGAGTCTCCTGTAAGCAACAAATTGTTGGATCTTCTTTTTTAATCCATTTTGTCAAACGGTGTCTTTTGAATGGTGAATTAAGTCCATTAACATTAAGTGTTAGTACTGATAGGTATGTGGTGATTCCTGCCATTTAGTTGTCTTAGTTATTTGAAGGTTTGATTGTGTGTACCTCACTTGATGTTACTCTCTACTGTCTTGCTTTTTCTTATCCTGTGGTTTGGGGCTGCCTGCCTTTTCATGGTTAAGTTGGGTGTCACTTTTTTTGTGCAGGATCCCTTGCAGAATCTTTTGTAATGGTGGCTTTGTGGTCACATATTGTTTTAGTTTCTGCTTATCATGGAAGACTTTTATTGCTCCATCTATTTTGAATGATAGTTTTGCTGGGTAGAGTATCCTGGGGTTGAAGTTATTTTCATTCAGTGCCCGGAAGATCTCACCCCACGCTCTTCTTGCTTTTAATGTTTCTGTTGAGAAGTCTGCTGTGATTTTGATGGGTTTACCTTTGTATGTTACTTGTTTTTTCTCTCTTACAGCCTTCAATATTCTTTCCTTAGTTTCTGAACTTGTTGTTTTAATGATGATATGTCGTGGAGTAATTCTATTTTGATCTGGTCTGTTTGGTGTTCTGGAGGCCTCTTGCTTTTGTATGGGAATATCTTTCTCTAGATTTGGGAAATTTTCCGTTATTATTTTGTTGAATATATTACGCATTCCTTTCGCTTGCACCTCTTCTCCTTTTTCGATGCCCATGATTCTCAAGTTTGGTCTTTTGATGGAGTCAGTGAGTTCTTGCATTTTCTTTTCACAGGTCTTGAGTTGTTTAATTAATAGTTCTTCGGTTTTTCCTTTAATTACCATTTCATCTTCAAGTTCTGAGATTCTGTCTTCTGTTTGTTCTATTCTGCTGGATTGGCCTTCCATTTTGTTTTGCAGTTCTGTTTCGTTCTTTTTTCTGAGGTTTTCCATATCCTGGCTGTTTTCTTCTTTATTGTTGTCTATTTTTGTCCTGAGTTCATTTATCCATTTATTCATTGTGTTCTCTCTTTCACTTTGGTGTTTATACAGTGCTTCTATGGTTTCCTTTATTTCTTTTTGCTTTTTCAAATTCTCTATTTTTATTGTCTTGGAATTTCTTGAGTGTCTCCTGTGCATTTTGGTTGACCCTATCCAGTATCATCTCTATAAAATTC
Source organism: Castor canadensis (assembly GCF_047511655.1). NCBI lineage: Eukaryota > Metazoa > Chordata > Mammalia > Rodentia > Castoridae > Castor > Castor canadensis. Next base: position 11,165,150 of record NC_133405.1, read on the forward strand.
TCATTGAGTACTTGTAGTATGTCTTCTTTTAAATTATTCTTGTGGGCTTCATTGGGTCCTTTGGCATAGTTTATCTTCATTTTGTTGGAGTCTGGATCTGAGTTTCTGTTCTCTTCATTCCCCTGTGGTTCTTGTACTAATTTTTTGCTGTGGGGAAACTGGTTTCCCTGTTTTTTCTGTCTTCCCGTCATTGTCCTTGGTGTTGTTACTGTCCCTGTACTGTGCATAATTAAGTATTTTCTAGCTTGTAATAATAACAATGGTAATATTTAGAATGGAAGAGTGAGCTGAGATGGAAAGCAAGAAGTTAAAGAAAAGGGGAAAACAAATATACAGACAAGAGGGAGAAAGCAGAACAAGGTATCAGACAAGAGAGTTTCAAAGGTATAAACAGGGAGTGTTAGTGTACTAATCAGCAGTAAGCTGAACAGACATTAGAGAGACAGAGAGAGGATTGAAAATCAAAGATAAAAAAAATAAAATATAAGTAAATGAAAGTAATATCTATATATAAAAATGAATTAAAATAAAATGGAAAATAGAAAATTAAAAAAAAAAAAACAAAAAACTTCCAAGTTTATATGCAATGCAGTTTCAGTCTTAATAATTGTGTGTCCGTCTCAATCTCCAGTCCTGGAGTTGGTGCCTCAGATGTTGTTCTGTAGTTGTCTCATCAAAGGGTATGCATAAAGTAGAACAAAACTACACACTCACTCACACACACACACACACACACACACAAAGAAAAAAAAGAAAAAAAAAAAGCCCCACCAAGTGTCCCCAGTTCAAATGCAGTACAGTTTCAGTAAGTTTTTCGGCTTGCAGGTGTAATTCGGTTGTTCTCTCATCAAAGGTAGGGAGAAAAAGAAAAAAAAGCGTCTGGAGACAGTTCTGAGAATGGTATCTGCAACTGTGGCTTGCCTGCCTGCTGCTCTCAGCCTGTAGCTGGCGGCGTTATTTATGCAGATCTCTGGGGTGAGCTAGCACTCACCTGGTCCCACAGGCTTTGTTTGCTCAGAGTTCTCCTGTGCAGGAGCCTCTGCTACAGGCTTTCCCCTTTCCAAGCACTGGGAAAGGTGACACTGCCCTGCGTTGTCAGGCCTGCGTGTTTATTTACAGTTCATGTGGGAGGTGGATCTTCCCCTCACTCCTCTGAAGTTTTCCTCCCACTGCCACTTTCAGCAGCTTTCCTGCTCCTGCTTACTGGGCGGTGCTGCTGCTCCTGCCAGCCACCATGTTTGTTTACAGTTCATGTGGGAAGTGGGTCTTTCCTCCTCTCACAAGCTTCCCCGCTCCTGATTACAGATTCCTCTTCCTGAGAGCAAACAAAAATAGTATTCCTAAATCTCTATAAAGTAATGCTAGGGTTCCTGTTACAAAATTCTGACTACTGACATGTCAGCAAAACTAGCATAAGCTTGTAAAAAAATCAAAGTCCAAGAAAAGCAATTTCATAGTTAAAGGCTTCTTCTCATCCTTATAGCATACTGCTGAAACTGATTCTAATGCTCTTAGTATATTCTAAAGTATTGACTACAATTATTGCTTACTTGACTTTCCCCTTACCTGAACCTCATTAGAATGTTAGTTTCTTACACAGAGCCTGTTGCAGAGTAAGGTTTTCAATAATGTTTATGACTAAATAAATATAGCCTAATATTTGCACAAAACATACCCACAAACACAAAAATCTTGACTCAGTAAGAAATTTTTACCCCAATATTACTTGTCTTTAGTATATAATCTTTCTATTTGTCTATGAGGTACTCCTATTTACACATATTTTTGTTAATGTTTTTCTATGAAACAAAACAGAAACTTTCCTACGTTTTCCACTTACTATCCATCTTATTCCATCTCACAGCTGCACTTCTTTAATGTGTTGTCTATGCTCAGTCTATATGTCCAAATATCTTATTCTTTCTTCAACTCACTTCATTCTGGCTTCTGTCTGCATCACAGTATTGACACTCATCAATGTCACTAAAGAATTCTTTGACACTAAAGCCAATGTATATTGCCAAGTCTTAATTAACCTCCCAACATCAATCTTCTCCTCAAAACAACAATATACCTTGATGCCTGTGACATCAGACCCACATGTACTCTTGAATCTCTGCCTGCTTGCCAGTTTTGTAGATTTATGTAAATCTATACATTCCTTGAAATAACTCTTTCATTAGGCCTCACCTGGCACAATTTTTTTCTTTGGCCTAATTTTTTCTTTGGCCTTTTTATACTGATTGTTCTCAAATTAATAACTATATTTCAGATCACTCTTTCCATTCCCTTATCTCTATTATTTTTCTATCTACTGGACCCATAGTTTTGAAAATTTAACAAGAACTTCAAAGTAAACATAGTAAAACCTCAATCTTGTAAGTTCACTTCCACCCTAGTATATTACTTCATCTGTTTCACCTGTCTTACTAAATGGTAGATGGATGCCTAGTAAACAATTGTAGAAAATTGATAGAAACATTTGAGTCCTATCTATTTTACTTCCTAACATAGTGATCACTTCATGCTATCAAGTCTACTCCCAAGGTAGCTCTCAAAATCTCTCCATTCCTTACCATAATTCCAAGAGATAGCCCCTTCCATTTGATCCTTATCATTTCTCACAAAGATGTACAAGTCATTATTAGTGATTTCTGTAACTATATCTTGCTATACTTACATTATTTCTTCATAAGTCTGCATTCCACACTAAATTGAGTGCTCTTAGATGAGGTAGCTTATGATAACCACATCCATACTTTAAAGACTTTTGTCAGAATGGCTACACTGTGGTTTCAAATCTTTGCCATTCACAGGTCCATGTACCCAACCATTCTTCCTATCTGTGACCATACTTTCACACTTTGGAGGATTCTTTCTCTATAGTTAGACTTGCATTTGCCTAAGTTCACTCTTGTTCACATGTGTACAAAAAATCATAAGGAAATCACATGGGACTAATGACAGAATAGTTTTCAACACTGCCTATAAGTCATATCATCAGTCTCTGAATGGTAAATTTTCTACCAATACTTACTACTTAATTTCACCTTCAAAGATTCTGGCATGGCATTTATTAGTGTTAGATTTGCATTATGCTTTTCTGACCTAAAGTTCAAGGAACCAAATCAGAGGCATTATTAGATGATGCACAACTGGTCCAAATACAATCATGATGAATTGTTCCACAAAGTTATCAAATTGACACTCCTGACCTTGTGACTGAAAAGTGTATAAATTTTAAAGAGGTTCAATTCCACAAATTAATCATTAAAATACAGCTTGACAAAACTTAAGCTTTGAAATGCTAGCATTCTGTTATTTTTTTAGTGTTTTGACTAGCCTTCATTGTAGTTGTCCATTTTGTTCAGATAAACATATAAAAGGGGATTGTCTCCAAAGGAAGGCAATCTTTTGTTTATTCAGACAAAAACAGGCCAGAGGTAAAATGAATTTTATGTGAGGCATATAAACTTGTAGTAAGTGAAATAAATTATCATGTGTGTATCTGAGAGGCAAAGAGGAACTTATCATAAGATCTTTATTGGGACAGCAAGATTGTGAAGATTAGGAAGGGGAAGAAATGCACAATAAAATTTCTGATTATCCTTTAATAATCTACCATAAAATTTTAACTATTGTATGTAGCTATGAAGTCATAAGGTATATTGTGTCTTATAAACTGCCATCATTTAAGTACAGAAAGTGCTCTATAGAAGATGCTAAAATTTAGCTATTTTATTATAACTCAAGATGTACTTTTCTGATTGATACTAAACAAATAGACACCAAAATGCATACTGAGTTAGGAATGACAAAAATAGGAGTTAAACAGCAAAATGTTTATGGAAATTTCTCTGATATTCATTAGTTCAGGAATCATACATCCATTAAATCTAAAATTCTTAAAAGTACTAGGAAAAAAATACATGTCACTGGCACCATTTGAAAATGTGGACTTGAAGTCCCTTCCCAAGTGAATGAAGTCAGATTTCCTTACAAAGGAGCCTGATGAAGGGAGATCTTTCTCCCTTGCTTGTTGCCTTCTGCTGTATGAGCAGAAGTAGCTAATAGGAAGGCCCTCAACAAATGCTGGTACCTTGATTGTACCAGAAATGTACTTCCCAGCCTCCAGAAATGTGAGAAATAAATTTGTGTTCTTTATAAATTTCCCAGTTTAAGGTATTCAAAAAAGAGAGACTGCACAAAAAATACAGATTGCAATATATTTATAGTAACCATATTATTATTACTGAACACCTATAAAGTGCAGTGCTATAATAGGGGAATATATGAAGAAGTGAGAATCTAATCAGATGAAGCAATTATAGAATACATTCAACAGTCTTTTTCAGACAGGGTCTCAGTATGTAGCCAAGGCTAACCTCAAACTCGCAATCCTCCTGTCTCTGAGTACTGAGATTACAGATGTGTGCAACCACAGTTGGCCCTCAACAACTTTTTGTTATACATATCTGCACTGGATACTATTCTAGGTATTAGAAATTTGGCAAGGGGCAAAAAATATAAAAGTTCACCTTAAAGAAAATTAGCATTACACATCGAGGGACATTTTCACTGTGGATGCTTCCATGTGGGAGCCCTAAAACATAGACATTAAGTTATACTGTATGGAATGCAGTGATAAACCAGAGCAAGGGTACATGAGAAATAAGAAAAAATTGTACTAAGTTCTTTGCAAATGAGGCATTATTTATTAATACAACTTAATTCATTTAATTCTCCTTTTGAATTACATAAAATAAATCACATATAGGCTAAGATGCTTACTCGAAGTCATTAACTAAGAAAATGGTTCCTCAGTCTATGCTCTTAACTGCAACTCTCTCTGCTGCTTCTCCAGCTCAGTGTTTTCCTATACTATGAGGGGGTGAGGGGAGCACATAGGAATGTGGCACCGGAGGACCAGTGAGTATTCATGGAAGTCTGAGACTTTTCACTTTATTGTAGTAATGGAAAAGAACTGGAAAGAATATCAGGGACTGAAACACAGGGTGATCATAAAGACTCTAGAAAGCCAGGTATGAGATTGTTTCAGGTAACCTGTTCCCCTGTGGTACTCAGCTAGTGTTATGTGACTACATGATTTAAAGCATTATTGTTATAATAGAATTATTTTGATAAGTTCTAATATACTGATTATAGTTCATGATTATGTTTATTAGGGATAGGCATTTGCATGTTTGTTCCTAGAATAGCAAAACTTAGATTCAATCTCTTAGGTCTTATTTTATTTTAATTTATTTTAATCATGGTCTTATTAATTTTAATCATACCTGTCTGTACTTATTATCTCTTTTGTAAGTAAGAATGCATGATATTCTTCCTAGGAATGCCTGCCATCCTAATGTAAAGTGAGATAGTTAAGTGGCTATCTCAGAGCTAGACATCTGGGAAAACATCTAATCTGTGAAATCATTCACATATTAGCTCGATTTGCTCTCAGCATACTGACCATCCTGAGATTAAAGCTTAAGGTCTTCTCAATTTTTTCCATGAGTAGTGTTTCTCCAGTATATTCCAAGTGAAATAATTAAGTTTTCACTAATATGCTTTCAGTAAGTGGAGTTTCTTCTTCATGAAGGTACTAATGAAGTATACTTAAAATCATTGATAATCTCCAGAAATTAGATTTGTGTTTAAAGGATGGTCAATGGATCATTTAAAAAGAGTTACTTCATTATAAAATAAATACATTATCATGAAAAAACTAAAATATTGAATAGGAATGGGGATAGTAGGCACCCTTGTCTCATTCTTGATTTTAGGGGGAATGCTTTCAGTTTTTAGCTGGAACAATTAGGCAAGAAGAAGAAATAAAAGGAATACAAATAGGTAAAGAAACTGTCAAAATATCCTTATTTGCAGATGATATGATCCTATACCTTAAAGACCTAAAAAATTCTACCCAAAAACTCTTAGACACCATAAACAGCTACAGTAAGGTTGCAGGATACAAAATCAACCTCCAAAAATCATTAACTTTTCTATACACCAACAGTGAACAAACTGAGAAGGAATATAAGAAAACAATTCCATTCACAATAGCCTCAAAAAAATCAAATACCTAGGAGTAAATTTAACAAAGGTGTGAATGAACTCTATAAAGAGAACTACAAACTCCTGAAGAAAGAGATCAAGAAAGATTACAGAAGATAGAAAGATCTCCCATGCTCATGGAAGAAATGCAAATCAAAACCACACAATGATTCCACCTCACCCCTGTTAGAATAGCCATCATCAAAGACACCACCAACATGTGTTGGCGAGGATGTAGGGAAAAAGGAACCCTAATCCACTGCTGGTGTAAATGCAAGCTGGTACAACAGCTCTGGAAAAAAATTTGGAGACTCCTTAAAAACCTAAACATAGACCTGCCATATGATCCAGCAATCCCACTCCTGGGGATATACCCAAAGAAATACAACAAAGATTACTTCAGAGGCACCTGCACACCCATGTTTATTCCAGCACTATTCACAATAGCCCCACTACTGATGAATGGGTCATGAAAATGTGATACTTGTACACAATGGAATTTTACTCAGCCATGAAGAAGAATGAAATCTTATCATTTGCAGGTTAATGGATGGAACTAAGGAACATCATTCTGAGTGAGGTCAGCCAAGCTCAGAAGACCAAAAGTCATATGTTCTCCCTTATATGCAGACTTTATAACTAGGGCAAATGCAGCAATGTGGTTGGACTTGGATCACATGATAAGGGGAGAGTACATTTCGGTGACATAGAAATAGGTAGAAAACCCAAAACATGAAAGTGTTTGATGCCCCCGCTCCAGAGGAACTAATACAGAAATCTTAAAGCAACAGAGGTTATCATGAGAAGGGGATCAGTAACCAGGGTAAAGGTCAATTAGAGATGAATCAACATGGGTCATAACACGTGTACATGAAAGCAATTCTAGGAATATTTCTGTATAGCTATCTTCAACTCAACTAGCAAAAACACTTTGTCTTCCTTATTAGGCTTGTCTCTTTTCTTCAACAAAAATAATGATAAAGGCAGAACATGACCTGCCTGGAACTGAAGGGGGAAGGTGGGAGAGGGTGGGGGAGGGGGGCAGGAGGGATAACTGTCCTAAATAATGTATGCACATGTGAATAAAAAAAAATAACAAAAAAAATTAAAAAGAAAATACCATGGAGGTATATATAAAAAAAGTAAGAAGTTCTCTTTCTTTCCATTCAAGTTGCTAGTACTAAAAATACCTGCTAAATTTTTGTATGGATAGGTACAGAAATACTGTATATAAATGGAAGTTTGGGGATTTTCTGGGTTTACTGTGACTTAGTTTTACATAAAGTATGATCATTTTACAATACTGTTCCTCAATTTTTTTCACTTTATAGTATATGTTGGGCAATTTTAACAAAACTTTGCTCATACTTTTAAATACTTGAATAATACTATAGTGCATAAATGCACCATGATATACATAAGCAACAATATACTTACAATTTTTTCATTATTTCCTTTCTAACATTGAGGTTGCAATAGACACACTTTAATATATGTCATTGGCCACCTCTGTAGTTATTAGTATACTAAATGCCTAAAGGACAAATCTCTAACTCAAAAGTTATATGCATTTAAATTCATAATAATATCAATTATTCCTTCACAATATCTTTATCAATTTGCATTTTTATAACTGCTTTTTTCTCTTCACTGTTTCCAACAGTGTTCCCTCAAATTATTTTTATCTTCTCCAATCTGATATCTTAAAAACAGTATATTGTCATTTTATTTTGTGAATTTTAACTTATCTGAAGCACACAAATTTGCAAAATGTTTATTAAATTATTTCTAAATGATCTGTCTCACCCAAGGCTATAATTTTATTAGTTTGATATCCTTTTTCTTATTTATTCATTAATATGAACAATTTGATATTAATAAAATTACTCTAGGCCATGCAACCCCTTTCTGTCCTCACTTTGCCTGAGACCTGACCTGAGAACTGGGCTTGCGATTGCAGACGATGGTGGCTGGGTGCCCCATCTCCAGGACAGAGAAAGGATTGGGGGTGCACTGGGGCTGCTGGGAAAGGAGGGTCACCCAGACCTGACATTTGGGGAGATTGCTTTATCTTTCCATCCCCCCCACTACACTTCCCCCACCTCCCTTCTCTGATTTTTTTTCTTTTCTTTTTTTTAATGATAAAGTCTTAACCCACCCAAAAATAAAATAAATAAAATTACTTTTTATTCTGGCCTTCATGTTGGAAATCTATATTGCCAACTTTTGGACTGTTATATCTTTGTCATGCAGAAATATTTATGACATGTAATTATATAGTTTTCATTCTTTAATTTTTCATTTCTGGACTTTTTTATGTTATAAAGGTCTTTTTAGTACACTCACCAGTTGTCTCAATATCATTAACTATTTTTTCCACTACTGTATATGCTATTTTCCTACACCTTAATTGCCATTTTACTCTTCTGGACCCTATTCTCTCCCTACTATTTGTCAATTCTTGTCCCATAATCAGTTTTTTTTTTAATTCGTGAAATGTTTTATTTTAAAACAACAAGAATGAAAATAAAAAGACACTTCTGTGAATATGAACCAATTGATGTAATACCTTTTCCTAATCTTTTCCATTGATCACAGCCTACATCACCTGCTGTGTCTCTAATACAACTCCATTGAACCAGTTCATTGGCTATTTGTGAAAAAGAGTATCAGTTTAAGAACTTCATCACATACATGCAGCATGGACTTATGTGGCTTATAAAGAATAAGTAAGGAGAGGGAGAGGAGGAATGAAAGAAAAATAACAAGGTCATGAGAGAAGGCAGTGCCCCCAAGCCATGAGGTCACCACACAGCATGATGTGGATGGGGGACAATGAGTGGCTTAAGGATGACCCAGGGTGAGGGGTGGTGGTGTCTCCACTCTTTTTTTTTTTCATTTTTCTTTTATTATTCATATGTGCATACAAGGCTTGGTTCATTTCTCCCCCCTGCCCCCACCCCCTCCCCATAATCAGTTTTAATATTGCTTTCTTATAAGTATCTAGTAATACTGGTTCCTACTCTTCACACTTTTCTCAGAGTGAACTTTAGAAACATTCTACTAAGTTCTATATAAAAACATATTAGGCTTAGTTTTCCTTTGTCTGAGAAATGTCTTCATTTTCTTTCCTTCTTGGGGAATATTTATAAGAATATAAGACAGTCATAAGAATTAGTTGACAGATTTTTTTTTTCTGTCAGTACTTAAAAAGTGTTCTGGCCTTCATAACTTCTACTGAGATTGCTGTAACTCCTGTTCTCTCTTAGTTACAGCAGAATGAAGACAACACTTGCTAGAGTACTGAGCCAGAGGCCTGACCCCAGGAGTCCCAACTTTAAGACTCAGCCACCTCAAGAGCCCAATCAGAGTGCTAAGTAGCAGTGGAATAGATTGCACAGTGTTGAAGACTTTCAGCCAACAGAAGATGAATACAGAAGAGATTTCTGTATTCATCTCTTCCAGACTCCTTATTTCTCAGATAATGAAACTAGATTTTTGAAATGTTTAGTCCTGAGAGATCCAAGATGTCAACTAGAGTGCAGAAGCAGACAGTGTGAGCTCCATGACTCCAAAACCTTGCTGAGACGCTGGAGCCACACTTGGCAGAAATAAAGCACCAATGAGAATCAAAACTTAGACACCCTGAACCCCTAGCCCATGGAAAGCTTCTCCATGCATGTTACACTGAGAAAACAGGTGGGCTGCTACCACCACCACTGCCGCCACTGCCACAGCTGTCACTGCCACCACCTCTGGCTCCAAACCTGCCTGGAAGACATTCGGCAGACCAAACAGGTGAGCACCAACCATCACACGGAATTCCCCCAGCCACCCAGGGATAAACCAGCACAGCCGCCTGGGCAGACTGAACCCCCCCAAAAAACTGAACAATGAACAGTGAAATGTAATCTAACACACAGCAGAAGAGGTGGGATCACTGAAAGTCCACTGGAGAAAGGGGGAGGAGCTAGGAGCTGATCTCAGCAGAACTATCAGTAAACAAAGCCTGGAAAGGCAGGAAGGCTGACAGCAGCAGGTGATAAGCCACTCCCTGAGGCAGGGCAGGTTATGGATCACAAAACTCATCTCCTGAGCCATTAAGAAGCACCCAAAGTCAAACTGCCACAGAAAATTAAACAGTGAACCATCATAACACACTGACAGCAGGGTGAGGCTGACAGAACACTGACCCTGCCCAACAGAAAAAGGGTGGGGCAAAAAACCAAGCCCCCAGTAAATAAGCACATTAAAAAGCCACCTCCAAAGCAGGACAATTAGTGGACTATAGCTCTGATCTCCTGAACCTGATGACAACATGCAAACTTAAATTGCCACACCTTAATGGGGAGAAGCTGACCAGGCAGCTGCAGCTGAAAGACAGAAGAACAAGCCACTATTCACAAGCCAATCACCTGGTGGGACTATGACAGAGTTTGGGATTATATGCCAATACCAGGACTAGATGATGAAGGAGTAACTCCAGAACTTAAACTGAGACTGAAATTCTATTGTTCCTGAATGTGGAGTTTTTTTTTGTTTGGTTGGTTGACTTTTTGGTTTTTGTTTGTTTGTTCCTCTCTCCCCATTGATTTCTTTGTATGTTTTTCTTGTTGCTGTTAGTTTTGTTATTGTGGATTTTCTATTTTTAATATTATTCCTACTATCTTTTTTTTCTTTTTTCTCTCTCTATACTATCAACTTTAACATCATCATCCTCTCATCCCTACTCTCACCCCCTTAACTCTCCCTCCTTCTCCTGTGCTAAAACCCATTGTTCCCTTCTCCAACAACTCATTCTGTCCCTTCTTATCCACTCTCATCCCCCAGACTTCACCCTCCCTTTCCATTCTCCTCCAATCTGTCACCAGACTACCTCTCCTGCCTTCATATTCATCACCCACTGACCAACTTACTATACCAATATTACACAACCCCAAAACCCTGCACTCCTTAACACACACACACCCTCTTCTACAACAGAAATATACCAAACATACACAAGGACCACAAAAACAGCAGCTCCCAAAATACTTTCCCCACTCACCCACCCCTCTTTCCATCTCTCCCTTTAGTGCCAACCATTCCAACTCCCCAAACTTCTATAGCTAGCATTACAAACATAAACCACCCCCAACTCCCACTGCTTATAGATATTACCACCAAGGGATCTTCTATATAACAGATAAACTTACTGGTCAGGTACAAAGCTGTGAATTAGTTAATAGTATATTATACCCAGACTATGGACAGTAATAGCACACCACCTTAGCTAAAAACCCAAGACAGCCACAAAACAAAAATCAAATCAAGGGAAAAAAACCAGGTGACTGAAAATACCAACTAGCCTATCAAGAACATGGTTCAACAGTATCAAGTGGAGCAATGGGAAGAAGAAAAGGGGATGGAAATAATTCTCCCCCCAAAAATAATGTAATACAGAATTAACAGGGAAATGAAGAAAATGGATACCCAATTATGGACTCCAACAAACAAAAATAAATGGCACCAAGGAACCCAAAAACTGTCTGCAAAAACATCCTGAAGGAAGAAAAACTGCAAGCAATTACTAAGAATTGCATGGAGATGATACTATACATGGTTAACCAAAACATAAAAGAGGCACTCAAGAAATTTCAAGGCACCAAAAATAAAGACTATGAGAAATCACAGAATCAAATAAATGAACTTGTAAATAAAAAACAAAGTGAAACAGAGAACACTATAAATAAAGAGATAAATGAATTAAAGATGAAAATATACAATATTAAAGAGGAAGTGACCCAGGATATTGAAATCCTCAGAAAAAAGAATGAAACAGAAACAAAACACAGGGGAAGGCTACTCCATCAGACTAGAACAAGTGGAAGACAGAATCTCAGAACTTGAAGATAAAATGGAAATTAAAGGAAAAACTGAAGAACCGCTAGTAAAACAACTCAAGACCTGCAAAAGGAGTATGCAAGAACTCACCAACTCCATCAAAAGACCAAACCTGAGAATCACAGACATTGAAGTAGAAGTGGTCCAAGCAAAAGGGATTCATAAAATATTCAATAAAATAATAATGGAAAATTTCCCAAATCTAGAGAAAGTTATGCCCATTCGGGTACAGGAAGCCTCAGGACACCAAACAAACATGCCAAAATAGAACTTCCTCATGACATATTATCATTACAAGAACAAGCACAGAGAAGAGAAAGAATATTGAAGGCTGTAAGAGAGAAAAAAAGCAAATAACATTCAAATATAAGCCCATCAAAATCATAGCAGATTTCTCAATGGAAACTTTAAAAACAAGAAGAGTATCTAGTGAGGTATTCTGGGCACTGAATGAAAATAACTTCAAAACTAGGATACTCTACCCAGCAAAACTATCATTCAAAATAGATGGAGGAATAAAAGTCTTCCATGATAAGCAGAAGCTAAAACAATATATGACCACCAAACCACCACTGCAAAAGAATCTCCAAGGAATTCTGCACACAGAAAATAAAAGCAAACAAAACCATGAGAGGACAGGCAGCATCAAATCACAGAAGAAAAGACAAGGAATTGGAGAGTAACATTGATTCAGCTGCACACAATCAAATGCTTAAACAACAAAAACAACTAAATGACAGGAATCACCACATACCTATCAATATTATCACTGAATGTCAGTGGACTCAACTCCCCCATCAAATGACACCATTTGTCAAGCTGGATTAAAACCAAAGATCCAACATTCTGTTGTTTACAGGACACCCATCTCATTGACAGAAACTAACACTGGCTTACAGTGAAAGGCTGGAAGAAGATTTACCAAGCCAATGGCCCCCAAAAGCAGGCAGAGTACCAATACTTACCTCAGACAAACTAGATTTCAAACACACATTGATCAAATCAGATAAAGAAGGCCACTCCATACTAATAAAATGATAAGTACACCAAAAGGAAATAATAATTATCAAACTCTATGCATCCAATTCGGTCAGTGCACCCAATTTCATCAAACATACTCTGAAGGGCTTAAAAGCACATATAGACTCAAAAACAGTGGTAGTGGAAAACTTTAATACACCCCCATCACCAATAGATAGGTCATTCAAACAAACAATCAATAAAGAAATTCTAGAACTAAATCACACCATAGATCAAATGGACCTAGCTGATGTCTACAGAATATTTCATCCAACAACAGCATAATATACATTCTTCTTAGCAACACATGGAACTTTCTCCAAAATTGATCATATCTTAGGGCACAAAGCAAGCCTTAACAAATATACAAAAATAGAAATAATCCCATGCATTCTATCTGATCACAATGCATTAAAACTAGAACTCAACAACAAAAACAACAGCAGAAAATACACAAACAATTGGAAGCTAAACAACACATTGCTCAATGATCAGTGGTTCATTGATGAAATAAAAGAGGAAATTAAAAGGTTCCTGGAAGTTAATGAAAATGAAAATATGACTTACCAGTACTTCTGGTACACAGCAAAAACAACCTAAGAGGAAAGTTTACAGTCATGAGTGCATATGTTAAAAGGGCAGAAAGATCTCAAATCAATGAGTTAATACTTCATCTCAAACTCCCAGAAAAACAAGAACAACCAAAACTGAAAATAAGCAGAAAGAGAAAAATAATAAAAATAAGGGCCAAAATTAATGAAATAGAGATAAAAAACATACAAAAAAAAATCAATGAAACAAAAAGTTGGTTTTTTGAAGAAATAAACAAGATTGATAGACCCCTGGAAAATCTGACTAAAATGAGGAGAGAAAAAACCCAAATTAGTAACATCAGAAATGCAAAAGGGCAAATAACAATAAACACCATGGAAATTCAGGGATTCATCAGAGACTACTTTGAGAACCTATATTCCAATAAATTTGAAAATATTAAAGATGGAAAAATTTCTAGACACTTATGAACATCCAAAATTGAACCAGAGGATATTAACCACATAAATAGATCTATAACACAAAATGAAATTGAAGCAGCAATAAAGAGTTTCCCAAAAATGAAACGTCCAGAACATAATGGATTTTCTGCTGAATTCTATCAGAACTTTAAAGAAGAACTAAAACAACTCTCCTTAAATTTTTCCACGAAATAGAAAGGGAAGGAATACTGCCTAACTTATTCTATGAAGCCAGCATTACATTCATCCCAAAACCAGACAATGATACTTCCAAAAAGTAGAACTATAGGCCAGTCTCCTTAATGAACATTGATGCAAAAATCCTCAATAAAATAATGGCAAACAGAATCCAACAAGATATCAGAAAGATTATTCACCATGAGCAAGTCAGCTTCATCGCAGAGATGCAGGGGTGGTTCAACATATGCAAATCTATAAATATAATACAGCACATTAAAAGAAGCAGGGACAAAAACCACTTGATCTTCTCAATAGATGTACAAAAAGACTTTAATAAAATTCAACACCACTTCATGATAAAAGCTCTAAGAAAACTAGGAATGGAAGTAATGGACTTCAACATTGTAAAGGCTATATATAACAAACATCATACTTAATGGTGAAAGCCCAAAACCACTTCCCCTAAAATCAGGAACGATTTTAGGGTGCCCACTATACCCACTCCTATTCAATATAGTTCTGGAATTCCTAGCCAAAGCAATAAGAAAAGAAGAAGAAGAAAAAGGAATACAAATAGGTAAAGAAACTGTCAAAACATCCCTATTTGCAGGTGATATGATCCTATATCTCAAAGACCCAAAAAACTCTACCCCAAATTTCCTAGACACCATAAACAGCTTCAGCAAGGTGGCAGGATGAAAAATCAACTTAAAAAATCCTTAGATTTTCTATACAACAACAATGAACAAATTAAGAAAGAATATATGGAAACAATTCCCTTTACAATATACTGAAAAGAAATCAAATACCTAGAAGTAAAGTGAACAAAGGATGTGAATGACCTCTACAAGGAGAACTACAAACCTCTGAACAAAAAGATTGAGGAAGACTACAGAAGGTGGAAAGATCGCCTGTGCTTATGGATTTGTAGAATCAGCATAGTAAAAATGGCTATACTAGCAAAAACAATCTCCACGTTCAATGCAGTTCCCATCAAAATCCCAGTGACATTCATCACAGAGATTGAAAAATCTACCCTAAAGTTCATTTGTAAACACAAGAAAAGATGAATAGCCAAGGCAATGCTCAGCAAAAAGATCAAAGCTGCAGGTATCACAATACCCAACTTCAAACTATATTACAAAGCAATAGCAATAAAAACAGCATGGTACTGGCACAAAAACAGGTATGAAGAATAGTGGAACAGAACAGAGAACCCAGATATGAATCCACATAGCTATGCCCACCTTATTTTTGACAAAGATGCCAAAAACATTCGATGGAAAATAGACCTCTTCAACAAATGTTGCTGGGAAAAGTGATTATCTGCCTGCAGAAAACTGAATCTAGATCCATATTTATCACCCTTTACATATATCAACTCAAAATGGATCAAGAACCATAATATCAGACATGAAATTCTGAATCTAGAACAGAAAAGAGCAGGGAATACTCTGAAAGCAATAGTTATAGGCAAGGACTTCCTCAATAGAAACCCAGCAGCTCAGCAACTAAGAGAAAGGATGGACAAATGGGACTACATGAAGTTAAAAAGCTTCTGCACAACAAAAGAAATGAAATGGTTACTAAATTGAAGAGACCCCTCAGAGTGGGAGAAAATATTTCCCAGCTATACATCAGACAAAGGACTGATAATCAGTATACACAGGGACCTCATAAAACTAAACTCCCCCCGAATCAATGAACCAGTAAAGAATTGAGCAACTGAACTGAATAGAACTTTTTCAAAAGAAGAAATCCAAAAGGCCAAAATACACATGAAAAAAATGCTCACCATCTCTGGCCATAAAGGAAATGCAAATCAAAACCACACTAAGATTCTACCTCACCCCTGTTAGAATAGCTATCATCAATAACACCACCAACAACAAATGTTGGCATGGATGCAGGGAAAAAGGAACCCTTGTATACTGCTGGTGGGAATGCAAGGTAGTGCAACCACTCTGGAAAACAATATGGAGGCTTCTTAAAAAAACTAAACATGTATCTGCCATATGATCCAGCAATCCCACTGCTGGAGATACACCAAAAGGAATGTTACTCTGGTTATTCCATAGGCACCTGCACACCCATGTTTATTGCTGTGCTATTCACAATGCCAATTTATGGAAACAGCCAAGATGCCCCACTACTGATGAATGGATTTAGAAAATGTGGTATTTATACACAATGGAATTTTACTCAGCCACGAAGAAGAATGAAATCTTGCCATTTGCAAGTAAATGGACTGAATTGGAGGACATCATCTTAAGCGAGGTTAACCAAGCTCAGAAGGCCAGAAATTGTATGTTCTCCCTCATATGTGGACTTTAGACCTAAAACAAATGCATTGATATTATTGGACATGGGTCACAGGCTAAGGGGAGAATGCATTCAGGAGGAATAAGGAAGGGGGGAGAAATGAACCAAGCCTTGTATGCACATATGAATAATAAAAGAAAAATGAAAAAAAAAATTGGAACAATTTGTACAACAACAACAACAAAAAAAGGAGGAATAAGGAATGGTAGGAAAATCAAAATTTGAAATTGTTTGATGTGCCCACTGCAGAGGAGCTAATACAGTAACCTTAAAGTGAAGAGATCAATATGGGAAGGTGACCGAGAAGTAGTGAAGAGGTCAGGTAGAGATGAACCAATTCAGGTTGTAATACACTTGTGCATGGAAGCAATGCTATGAATCTCTCTGTATAGCTATCTTTATCTCAACTAACAAATACTGTTTTTCTTATTATTGCTTATGTCTTCTCTTCAACAAAATTGGAGAAGAGGGCAGAACATGTTTTGCCTGGAAGTGAGGGGGGTGGAGGAGAAGAGGGAAGGGATGGGGGGAGGGGGAAGAGATGGTCCAAACAATGTATGCACATGTGAATATATGAATAAAAATTAAAATAAAATAATAAAAACATATTAGTATTATGATTAGGATAGTTTGTCATATATTGAGTAATGAAGCAGAGCCAATATGTTTTGAAAGTTGAATCACACTGTTCATCAAACTTGCTCTACATTTCCACTTGTTTAAATCTATTTTAAGTACCTCAATAAATTTTAATTTCTAGTTTTTATAAATGATATAAATGCCACACAGTTCTTATGATATTAATGGCTAGATGTTTTCAATTTTATGACTATTAATGTGCAAGGTTTTTCATTCATTAGTTTTTTTTCTGGTTAGTTTTCCTACCCAGAAAAGCTATGGATTTATTTTATTGACTTTGCAATTAGATACCATGGCGAATTCTCACATTGTTTCCAATGGGGTTCATAGTTTTGGGTTTTTCAGAGAAAGAATCACATTCTTGCAAGTGTGACTAATTTTGTTACTTCTCATTTTTCTCTGATTTATCTAATTGCATCAGCTAGTACATCTAGAAATGTAAGTACAGGAGAGTCCAATGTGCAGCTTTGACTTGTGAATCATCAGCTGGCTGACTTGTTTTCATTTTACTTATTTTGTTATTGTTTTGCTGGTTTGGAGAGTCTGTTTACAGGCTGATTTTGCAAGTTTAATGCAATCTAGGTATGTTTTGTTTTGTCTTTTCTTGGTAATATTATATTCTATTGTTATATGCCTACTGGTCAACTTTGGAAGTTTAAATGTGTATTTAAACAATATACTTACTGATTTGTCATCTCTTGGTTCCCCTTCATAGGTAAGAAAGATATTCATGTAGTTAAACTTCCTCCCAACTCACTCTCTCCCACCTCACTCCTTCAGATTTTTAATTTTATTGCAATTTTACATTGTCAGTGTTTATAATATTTCTGTTCTGCTCCATAATTGTTGTTCTTACAGCATTTCATATTAAAATAATAATAAAAAAATACCCTGGCTCTAGTGGCTCATGCCTGTAATCCTAGCTCTTCAGAAAGCAGCGATCGGGTTGATGGTGGTTTGAGGACAACTGAGTACATAGCTCAATAGACCTTATCTCAAAAATATCCAAAACAAAAATGGGATAATGGAGTATCTCCAGTAGTAGAGTTCCTGCCTACTAAGTATGAGGCCCTGAGTTCAAACACTGGTACCACCAATAAATACAGAGATAGATAGATAGATAGATAAAGATATATATGTATATGAAGGACTGGGGAGGTAACTCAGTAGTAGAGCACTTGCCTAGCATGACAAGGCCCTGGTTACAATCCCCAGCACCATAAAAATATGTTAATGGAATCAGTACTGGCTCTCTGTCCTTCTATACTATTGCAGATTTTTACAAAAAGGCTCCTAAATACTATTGCATGGCAGAAATTTTACATTTTTGTGGTTTAGATCTGTGACCATTTCTTAGTTTAATTAAAGATGGAGTTTTATTCACTGCCTCTTACTCACTTCACCCTTTTGTGGAGGATTTTACTGAAGGAAGCATTGTGGAAATGTTATTAATCTGCAATCTTCCATCAGATACCTTCTAAATTGCTGCATCTTAATGAACTGCTTACTCCTCAAAATGGTAGATTCAAGAATTTTAGAGTCCTTAATCTGTCATATACTAGCAGTGGAGCATGGGAATATTTTTTAAGCTTTCCAAATCTTTCTGTCCTTGTTTGTAATAGGGGACTATCATAGGTAACTATATTTCTATTTTTTACTAGGAAGTTCCACGTTACTGTCTGAACTTAATTAATAATAAAAAACATTTTAGTCTCACAAGAGTTCTGGTATGGAAAATAAATGATTTAGTTAATTCAATTATCATGGTGCCTACCTCAAAACTGTTGTTTAAACCATTAAATGAGACTTTAAGTGATTAGCATGAAGCCTGACATATAATTTATTCAATAAATACTTAAATCTTTGCCTTATCTAAATTCCTCCCCACTCAGATTCTCTATTGAAAATAAAATACAAAATGTTTCCCTGAAATGAATACTTTCCAGTCTGGCTGCCAAGTAATAGAAATGCCATAACTCTTGAGAGCTTGGAGTTTCACCAGCCTTGTGTTCTCTGAGACCTGATTCTGCTACTTCAAATTCTTAGGACCACATCACCTGCAGTACTCAGGCAGAAAGAATCCATAGAAATTCTCTCTAATAATCATCACAGACTCTTTATATACCTTTCCATTGAGTAAGCAAATCTGATTATGCAAAATCTGCTTTTGTACAGAAGTAAAAATTGTATTTTACATTCAAAATACGATTACATGAGAAGTTTGGAAAATTTTTTGAGCGTAACAAGTTGAGGTGCATAGATATTTATTTATCTGTAGCTAAATAAATAAGGAAATGTAAGCCAATCAAATAATAAAAACCTATTTAAAATTATTTACCACTCTAATTTGTGACTATACAACTGATAAAAGATTGAGGTGCAGGAGCTGGTCAATAATCAAGGGCTGAATGTCTATTTTTTATGTTCATTCATCTATATGAACTTCCTGGTAGATATGTAAATTACTTTCTGTGATGACTATACAATTATTAAACACTTCACATTATTTTGACTATTTTAGCATAAAATAAAGATTGGGTTAAATGCTGCATTTGTCTTTGAGCCAAAGATTTCTCTTTAGCTAAAAGGTACAAATAAAATTCAATGGACGAATCTAAACATAAACTACTCTTCTCTGCTTTCCCTGTTTCTGGATTTGCATATGTAATAAAAGTGAACATAAATAATATCCATATTACTGCTTATTACATAACTGTCTTCTGGCTTGCTCAAAGTTACTATTTCTGCATAAGTTTATCTCTGTTTCATTTATCTCATGAATATCCATATCAAACCAACATGCCCACAAATGAACAAAATATTAAAAGAATCTTTGCTCTTACATATCTTTTCTTCAAATTTTATTTATAAAAAGCTCATATGTAGCTCCATCAAACAACATTTAATTATTTTTCATAATTTTTTCAAAACACATTTTAGGATGATAATTCCATTTTATAAAAAATTAACAGTGAATAATTTTAGTGAGCTGTCTTCAGTTATTTCAGGTATAACTCTGCATTAAGATCAGTGTAACGTGCTCTTTCCATGGATATATCAGCTGCAGAAAGTAAAATATATAGCTATTTTTCCCATTTTGTAAGTTAGAAGCTATTTTTAAAGCATGTGTTTGAACATTAACAGCCTTTAAAACTAACAGTGGACTAATAAAATAATCAATCTTGAAATAAGCCACAGTTTATATAAGAACATAGTATTTACTGCAAGAAACCTTAGAAACCAATTTTAGTGGATCATTTATTAAATCATGATGGAGCTATTGCCTATGTATAGGGAGGGGATAAAGTTAAAACGTCAGCCAGATATGGTAGTGTACATCTATAATCCCAGTTACTTGGGAGGTGAAAGCAGGAGGATCATAAGTTTGAAGCCAGCCTGGGCAAAGTTAGTGCTTCCACATATCAAAGACAAAATGCAAAACGTAAGGGCTAGGGGCATGGTTCAATTCATAGAGTACTTGCCTAGCCCTGGCAAGTACTGCCAAGACTTGAAAAAAAGACTATAAACCTCATAGCAATATTTATCAGTCTCAAAATTATAATTATAGTGTAGCATATGCAAAAATAAATTTTAGTAAGTTGAAGTAAAGAACGTGAAAAAGACCTCCATAACAATAAGAGAAAATGTAAATTAAAAAGGCAATAATCTCAGGAGAAGAAAGGAATTTTTAATTACAGAAATTAAGTAAAAAAGGAAAGTTTCATAGATCTTATTATGTAGAATTTTAACCTCCCTGTTTAAAACAAGTCATTGCTAAAACTGAAAATGAGTGTTCAAGATCCAAGTATAAGAGAAGTTGATATTTCTAATACATCAGGAGCACTTGAAAATCAACCAAAAATATACTAACATATGAACATAAAATATGAAAAAGAAGCCAGACATGGTGGTGCCTGACTGCAATTCCAGCATTGTGAAAGAAAGCTAAGAAGAAGGATTGGGTTACATGATGAATTCTAGGCTAGCCTGTCCTACATAGTGAGACCCTATCAGAAAAAAAAATTGAACGAAATGGAGAAAGTGAGAAAAAGGAAAGAATGAAGGAAGGAAGGAGGGCAGACATAAGCAGTTAGTAGAGGAATAGAAATATAGTCATTAGCCCCATAAAAAGAGTTCAACATTACTAATAACTAAGTTCATCTTTATTTTACCTAACTAATAAGTTCATCTTTAACTATTTTATATATATATATATACACATATGCATATGTGTATATCTATATCTATATATACATATAGTCAAAGCATACATATATGTGCTGGGGGATGGTGAGAAAATGGATTTCTGATGAGACAATGTATTTTTGATAGGGATATAAAATGTAAGTTGTTACACATCATCTTCAAATAATACTAACAATATTTAGCAAGGACATTAACCATAGTAATATCCTTTAATTCAGTGACTGGTCATCTAAAAAATATGACTAGCCATAAAAAATAAATAAACATGTAGACAAAAATTTATGTGCAATATGTTTCAATTACTGAACAATATAATGATTAACTTCCACTTCAGTCATATGAGGTATGTACAAATATTTAAAAGTATGTATTTTTGAATCTTGTAATACATTTGTTGTATTTCTTCATATCACAGAAAAAAGAAAAATGAATGGGCTTCTTACTATGCATAATACATTCCTTTTGAAGAATGTTTAGCAATATGGGAAAGTCTGTCTGTGGTAGACAAACCTCTAAAGTGACACTTCATGCTCCTTTCCTCCTAATTGCACAAGACTCTGCTCTTTATTATGGGCAGAATTTATACCTTTTGTGTAACCAGCAAAATACAGCACAAGTGAAGGAATATCACTTCTGTGATAAGGTTTCAAAGTTTGTAGCACTAGTCTTGGTAGGAAACATAGTCTCCCTTTCTGGATTTGATGAAGCAAACTGGAATGTTGTGAGATTTCCCTATGGAAAAGGCTACATGGTAAGTAAGTAAAGGGGTTCTCCAGCAGATGCCCACTTTGAAAATCTGTCCCTCAGTGTGACAGCTTGGAAGGAACTGAATGCTGCCAATAACCACTGGAGCTTGAAAGTAAATTCCTCCCTGGTTGAGCCTCAGATTATAACATATCAGTGGCAAACATCTTGACTGCAACTTTGTGAGACACTTAAACAGTATCCAGTTAAGCTGTGATCAAACTTCTGATCCACAGAAAGTATGAGATAATGAATGTCTGTTGTCTTAGGCCACTAAATTTGTGGTGATATAATTATCTAATGATAGCTAACACTCTCAGAATGATAAATGAAAAGGTGGGATAAAAAACATATATATTGTGCTTCTCATTCATCTATTGTGAATAATAGCTCCTAAATCTTAATGGCTTATAAAAATACTGATTTTTAAGTAGCATTATTTGTTGTCATTGGCAGGGCAGCTGTGGATACTGTGACTTTGCTTAGTTTTTCTTTTTTTCTAACAAAAGAAACACATTTAATTTTGCTCACATCTAAATTTTTCTATAAGTTTACTGTGAATTTTGTTCTTAAATGATCTTACATCAATTATATCCCAGAAAACAGCAACACACTTCTAGGAATAAAAAATTGTAAAATTTTTTTTCCTTTCTTTATAGAAATGTTACCATAATAAAATGTCAAAACTTACTAAATTCCAAGTATTCATGTTCAACAAGAAAATGTCTTTAATTGTATTAATCCAGAAATGTGTCACCATTAATACATTAACATTTTTCATGATTAAATACTAAAGATACTTTTGAGATTATTTCTGTAGAATAACCATCCTGGCAATATTAACTTCACAACAGGCTGCCACTACTTGGCTCACTTTTCAAATATAACAGAAAGCAGATCCATTCTGTTGCTCATGTACAATCTTGTACTAGTACTACTCAAGAGTCACGGCTCATCTTGGATTACATCTAATAAAAAAGAAAAGTGTACACAGATTTTTACAACAATGTTAAAAACAAGATGTTGGTCCTGTTATGTGAGCCCAAAAATGAACTCAAGTCTATGACAAATAAGGACTCTCATGAGCGGTTTATAAGTACTTTAGATTTGATACAATTACACTGAAAGTCAAGTTTGTTTGAAATCTTCAGGAAATGTCCCTGTTAATCCTCAAGTAGTGTTTGTTGTAATTTAGCATTTCTGTTAAATTCATGTAATAAATTACTTGTTATTCAAGTGTTGCAGCTGCTCCTCAGCATTTATCATTAAGGAATTTAACTGGCTGTCTTCTTCAACTTCTTTTCTTAACTGTTCTTACCAATTTTCTTTTAAGTTATTTTTCTGCCATTACCTTCTTTTTAGTAGAACTTGATATAGATTTCAAGTTGCTTATCCCACTATTGCCAAATAATGGGGAAGAAAATGAAGAGAAGTCCCTGTGATCTAGTGACTTGAAGTAAAACCTCTATCAAGAGAAGAAAATCCACCTCTATATGATAGAAATCCACTCGATGCATACAAAAAAAATTTTTTTAAGGTTTATTTATTTATTTATTTTTATTTTATTATTCATATGTGCATACAAGGCTTGGGTCATTTCTCTCCCTTGCCCCCACCCCCTCCCTTACCACCCACTCCGCCCCCTCCCTCTCCCCCCTACCCCCTCAATACCCAACAGAAACTATTTTGCCCTTATTTGTAATTTTGTTGTAGAGAAAGTATAAGCAATAATAGGAAGGAACAAGGGTTTTTGCTGGTTGAGATAAGGATAGCTATACAGGGAGTTGACTCACATTAACTTCCTGTACGTGTGTGTTACCTTCTAGGTTAATTCTTTTTGATCTAACCTTTTCTCTAGTTCCTGGTCCCCTCTTCCTATTGGCCTCAGTTGCTTTTAAGCTATCTGCTTTAGTTTCTCTGCGTTAAGGGCAACAAATGCTAGCTAATTTTTTAGGTGTCTTACCTATCCTCACCCCTCCCTTGTATGCTCTCGCTTTTATCATGTGCTCAAAGTCCAATCCCATTGTTGTGTTTGCCCTTGATCTAATATCCACATATGAGGGAGAACATACGATTTTTGGTCTTTTGGGCCAGGCTAACCTCACTCAGAATGATGTTCTCCAATTCCATCCATTTACCAGCGCATGATAACATTTCGTTCTTCTTCATGGCTGCATAAAATTCCATTGTGTATAGATGCCACATTTTCTTAATCCATTCGTCAGTGGTGGGGCATCTTGGCTGTTTCCATAACTTGGCTATTGTGAATAGTGCCGCAATAAACATGGGTGTGCAGGTGCCTCTGGAGTAACCTGTGTCACAGTCTTTTGGCTATATCCCCAAGAGTGATATTGCTGGATCAAATGGAAGATCAACGTCTAGCTTTTTAAGTAGCCTCCAAATTTTTTTCCAGAGTGGTTGTGCTAGTCTATATTCCTACCTCGCCAACACCTGTTGTTCATGGTGTTGCTAACGATGGCTATTCTAACAGGGGTGAGGTAAAATCTTTGTGTGGTTTTAATTTGCATTTCCTTTATTGATTGAGATGGTGAGCATTTTTTCATGTGTTTTTTGGCCATTCGAATTTCTTCTTTTGAGAAAGTTCTGTTTAGTTCACTTGCCCATTTCTTTATTGGTTCATTAATTTTGGGAGAATTTAGTTTTTTAAGTTCCCTATATATTCTGGTTATCAGTCCTTTGTCTGATGTATAGTTGACAAATATTTTCTCCCACTATGTGGGAGTTCTCTTCAGTTTAGAGACCATTTCTTTTGATGAACAGAAGCTTTTTAGTTTTATGAGGTCCCATTTATCTATGCTATCTCTTAGTTGCTGTGCTGCTGTGGATTCGTTGAGAAAGTTCTTACCTATACCTACTAACTCCAGAGTATTTCCTACTCTTTCCTGTAGCAACTTTAGAGTTTCTGGTCTGATATTAAGATCCTTCATCCATTTTGAGTTAATATTGGTATAGGGTGATATACATGGATCTAGTTTCAGTTTTTTGCAGACTGCTAACCAGTTTTCCCAGCAGTTTTTGTTGAAGAGGCTGCTATATCTCCATCGTATATTTTTAGCTCCTTTGTCAAAGACAAGTTGGTTATAGTTGTGTGGCTTCATATCTGGGTCCTCTATTCTGTTCCACTGGTCTTCATGTCTGTTTTTGTGCCAGTACCATGCTGTTTTTATTGTTATTGCTTTGTAATATAGTTTGAAGTCAGGTATTGTGATACCTACTGCATTGTTCTTTTGACTGAGTATTGCCTTGGCTATTTGTGGCCTCTTGTGTTTCCATATAAATTTAACAGTAGATTTTTCAATCTCTTTAATGAATGTTATTGGAATTTTGATGGAAATTGCATTAAACATGTAGATTACTTTTGGGAGTATCGACATTTTTACTATGATGATTCTACCAATCCATGAGCATGGGAGATGGCTCCACTTTCTATAGTCTTCCTCAATCTCTTTCTTCAGAAGTGTATAGTTTTCCTTGTAGAGGTCTTTCACATCTTTTGTTAGGTTTACACCTAGGTATTTGATTTTTTTTGAGGCTATTGTAAATGGAATTGTTTTCATACATTCTCTTTCAGTTTGCTCATTGTTAGTGTATAGAAATGCTAATGATTTTTCTATGTTGATTTTATATCCTGCTACCTTGCTATAGCTATTGATGATGTCTAGAAGCTTCTGAGTAGAGTTTTTTGGGTCTTTAAGGTATAGGATCATGTCGTCTGCAAATAGGGATATTTTGACAGTTTCTTTACCTATTTGTATTCCTTTTATTCCTTCTTCTTGCCTAATTGCTCTGGCTAAGAATTCCAGTACTATGTTGAATAGGAGTGGAGATAGTGGGCATCCTTGTCTGGTTCCTGATTTTAGAGGGAATGGTTTCAGTTTTTCTCCATTAAGTATAATGCTGGCTGTATGTTTGTCATATATAGCTTTTATAATGTTGAGGTACTTTCCTTCTATTCCTAGTTTTCTTAGATCTTTTATCATGAAATGATGTTGGATGTTATGCAAAGCTTTTTCTGCATCTATTGAGATGATCGAGTGGTTTTTGTCTTTGCTTCTGTTAATGTGATTTATTACATTTATTGATTTTCGTATGTTGAACCACCCCTGCATCCCTGGGATGAAGCCTACTTGGTCGTGGTGAATAATCTTTTTGATGTGTTGCTGAATTTGGTTTGCCATTATTTTTTTGAGCATTTTTGTGTCAATGTTCATTAAGGAGATTGGCCTATAGTTCTCCTTTTTGGAGGTGTCTTTGCCTGGTTTTGGGATAAGTGTAATACTGGCTTCATAAAATGTGTTTAGCAGTTTTCCTTCCCTTTGTATTTTGTGGAACAGTTTAAGGAGGGTTGGTATCAGTTCTTCTTTACAGGTCTGATAGAATTCAGCAGAGAATCCATCAGGTCCTGGACTTTTCTTTTTGGGGAGACTCTTGATTGCTGCTTCAATTTCATTTTGTGTTATAGGTCTATTCAGGTGATTAATTTCCTGTTGGTTCAGTTTTGGATGATAATATGTATCTAGAAATCTGTCCATTTCTTTAAGATTTTCAAATTTACTTGAATATAGGTTCTCAAAGTAGTCTCTGATGATTTCCTGGACTTCCACGGTGTTTGTTGTTATCTCCCCTGTTGCATTCCTGATTCTACTAATTTGGGTTTTTTCTCTCCTCATTTTAGCCAGGTTTGCCAGGGGTCTATCGATCTTGTTTTTTTTTTCAAAGAACCAACTTTTTGTTTCATTAATTCTTTGTATGGTTTTTTTGGTTTCTATTTCATTGATTTCAGCTCTTATTTTTATTATTTGTCTCTTTCTATTTGTTTTGGGATTTGCTTGTTCTTGTTTTTCTAGGAGTTTGAGATGTATGATGAGGTCATTGATTTGGGATCTCTCAGTCTTTTTAATATATGCACTCATGGCTATCAACTTTCCTCTCAGGACTGCCTTAGCTGTGTCCCATAGGTTCTGGAAGTTGTGTTTTCATTTTCATTGACTTCCAGGAACTTTTTAATTTCCTCTTTTATTTCATCGATGATCCATTGTTCATTAAGTAATGAGTTATTTATTTTCCAGCTGTTTGCATGTTTTTTGTCTTTACTTTTGTTGTTGAGTTCTACTTTTACTGCATTGTGATCAGATAGTATGTATGGTATAATTTCTATCTTCTTATATTTGCTGAGACTTGCTTTGTGCCCTAGGATATGATCTATTTTGGAGAAGGTTCCATGGGCTGCTGAGAAGAATGAATATTGTGTAGAGATTGGATGAAATGTTCTGTAGACATCAACTAAGTCCATTTGATCTATTGCATATTTTAGATCTTGGATTTCTTTATTGATTTTTTGTTTGGATGACCTATGTATTGATGATAATGGGGTGTTAAAGTCTCCCACAACCATTGTGTTGGCGTTTGTATATGCTTTTAGGTCTTTCAGGGTATGTTTGATGAAATTGGGTGCATTGACGTTGGGTGCGTACAGATTGATGATTATTACTTCCTTTTGGTCTATTTCCCCTTTTATAGTATGGAATGTCCTTCTTTATCTCATTTGATCAATGTAGGTTTGAAGTCTACTTTGTCAGAAATAAGTATGCTACTCCTACCTGTTTTGGGGGGCCATTGGCTTTGTAAATCTTCTTCCAG
This sequence comes from Castor canadensis, assembly GCF_047511655.1. Lineage (NCBI taxonomy): Eukaryota > Metazoa > Chordata > Mammalia > Rodentia > Castoridae > Castor > Castor canadensis. The sequence goes on from NC_133405.1 coordinate 11,192,878, forward strand.
TCTTTCATCCTAAGCCTATGCTTATTTCTGTTGGTGAGATGGGTCTCCTGTATGCAGCAAATTTTTGGATCTTCCTTTTTAATCCATTTCATCAAGAGGTGCCTTTTGATGGGTGAATTAAGTCCTTTAACATTAAGTGTTAGTACTGACAGGTATGTGGTGATTCCTGTCATTTAGCTGTCTTAGTTGTTTGAAGGTTTGATTGTGTGTACCTGTGTTGAGGTTACTCTCTACTGTCTTGCTTTTTCTTTTCCTGTGGTTTGGTGCTGCCTGTCTTTTCATGATTAAGTTGGGTTTCACTTTCTGTGTGCAGAATCCCACGTAGAATCTTTTGTAGTGGTAGCTTTGTGGTCACATATTGTTTTAGTTTCTGCTTATCATGGAAGACTTTTATTGCTCCATCTATTTTGAATGATAGTTTTGCTGGGTAGAGTATCCTGGGGTTGAAGTTATTTTCATTCAGTGCCCAGAAGATCTCACCCCACACTCTTCTTGCTTTTAATGTTTCTGTTGGGAAGTCTGCTGTGATTTTGATGGGTTTACCATTGTATTTTACTTGTTTTTTCTCTCTTACAGCCTTCAATATTCTTTCCTTAGTTTCTGAACTTGTTTCAGTGATGATATGTCATGGGGTAGTTCTATTTTGTTCTGGTCTGTTTGGTTTCCTGGAGGCCTCTTGCATCTGTATGGGAATAGATTTCTGTAGATTTGGGAAATTTTCCGTTATTATTTTGTTGAATAGATTACGCATTCCCTTCACTTGCACCTCTTCTCCTTCTTTGGTGCCCATGATTCTCAAGCTTGGTCTTTTGATGGAGTCGGTGAGTTCTTGCATTTTCTTTTCACAGGTCTTGAGTTGTTTAACTAATATTTCTTCAGTTTTTCTTTTCATTACCATTTCATCTTCAAGTTCTGAGATTCTGTCTTCTGTTTGTTCTATTCTGCTGACTGGCCTTCCGTTTTGTTTTGCAGTTCTGTTTTGTTCTTTTTTCTGAGGTTTTCCATATCCTGGGTGGTTTCCTCTTTAATGTTGTCTATTTTTGTCCTGAGTTCATTTACCCATTTATTCATTGTGTTCTCTCTTTCACTTTGGTGTTTATACAGTTCTTCTATGGTTTCCTTTATTTCTTCTTTTCTTTTTCAAATTCTCTATTTTTGTTGTCTTGGAATTTCCTGAGTGTCTCCTGTACATTTTGGTTGACCCTATCCAGTATCATCTCTATAAAATTCTCATTGAGTACCTGTACTATGTCTTCTTTTAAATTATTCTTGTGGGCTTCATTGGGTCCTTTGGCATAGTTTATCTTCATTTTGTTGGAGTCTGGATCTGAGTTCCTGTTTTCTTCATTCCCCTCTGGTTCTTTTACTAATTTTTTGCTGTGGGAAACTGGTTTCCCTGTTTTTTCTGTCTTCCCATCATTGTCTTTGGTGTTGTTACTGTCCCTGTACTGTGTGCAATTAAGTATTTTCTAGCTTGTAATAATAACAATGGTAATATTTAGAATGGAAGGGTAAGCTGAGATGGAAAGCAAGAAGTTAAAGAAAAGGGGAAAACAAATACACAGAGAAGAGGAAGAAAGCTGAACAAGGTTCCAGACAAGAAAGTTTCAAAGGTATAAACAGGGAGCGTTAGTGTACTAATTGACAGTAAGCTGAACAGACATTAGAGAGAAAGAGAGAGGATTGAAAATCAAAAATAAAAAAAGGAATAAAAATAAAAAATAAGTAAATGAAAGAAATATCTATATATAAAAATGAATTAAAGTAAAATGGAAAGTAGAAAATTAAAAAAAAAACACCAAAAAACCAAAAAACCTCCAAGTTCAAATGCAATGAAGTTTGAATCTTAATAATTTGGGTGTCTGTCTCAGTCTCCAGTCCTGGAGATGGTGCCTCAGATGTTGTTCTGTAGTTGTCTCATCAAAGGGGGTGCATAAAGTAGAACAAAACTACACACACACACACAAAACTCACCAAGTGTCCCAGGTTCAAATGCAATACAGTATGTTTTTCTGCTTGCAGGTGTAATTCGGTTGTTCTCTCATCAAAGGTAGGGAGAAAAAGAAAACTAAAGAGTCTGGAGACAGTTCTGAGAATGGTATCTGCAGCTGTGGCTTGCCTGCCCGCTGCTGCTGTCAGCCTGCTGTTGCTGGAGGTGTTATTTATGCAGATCTCTGGGGTGAGCTTAGCACTCACCTGGCCCCACAGGCTTTGTTTGTTCAGAGTTCTCCTGTGTGGTAGCCTCTGCTACAAGCTTTCCCCTTTCCAAGCCCTGGGAAAGGTGACACTGCACCCGCATTGTCAGGCCTGTGTGTTTATTTACAGTTCATGTGGGAGGTGGGTCTTCCCCCCTCTCCTGTGGAGTTTTCCTCCCACCGCCACTTTCACAAGCTTTCCTGTTCCTGATTACTGGGTGGTGCTGCTGCTCCTGCCAGCCGCCATGTTTGTTTACAGTTCACGTGGGAAGTGAGTCTTCCCTCCTCTCCTGTGGAGTTTTCCTCCCTCTGCCACTCTCACCAGCTTTCCCACTCCTGGTTGCTGGGTGCGCGCCCTGCCCCTGCTCCCGCCAGAGCCTCCGGCCCGTCCAGCTTGTTTATTTACAGTCCCGGGAAGGATTCCCTTATCCCAATCTTCGGCACTCAGTGCGCCCCACCCTCCTTCCCACGTGTCTTATTTGTTCTTATTGCTTATTATTCAGTTTCTCTTTTTTCCCCGGGTGGAGGTTGGTCTGTCCAGAGGACTATGATGCTCTGGCCCAGGCTTGTCTATGGGAGTACCACGGTACCATGAAGCTCACCTGGTCTGTGTCTTCCCAAGCCGTCTGGGCGCGGGCGACTGGTGGCCCAGGAGCCCTCCTGGTTTCTCCATTTAAAGTGAAGTGGAGATTCTCTGCGCTGGCTGGAGGTGTGGAGAGGTCAAAGTTATGCCTTTTCTCAGTGATTATGCCTGCAAAGTGTGTCTCCAGCATCTCTCCAAGATTTCACTATAGGAGGCTAGCTTTCTGCTTCCTCCCTCTAGCCACCATCTTGGAATCCCTGATGCATACAAAAATTAGCCTTCAAAATGGTTTCTGTTTCATTGGGGACCCCTTTAGTTGACAAAATATCCTCAAATGGATGTTAAATGAAGTCAAATGAAAGTGGGTCCCTTCCACCAAAAAACTCCATGAACACATCATTTGGGTTCCAGAATATGAAGTCAAATTTAAACAGACTGTCAAAATGACTTCCACCTCCTTCTCAACTATTTAATCCTTCTTTGCAATATTTTTCATAGATGTCCTGTTTTTTAGCATAATACCTCATATGCCTAAGTATTTATTTGAATTTACTCTGTATTTCTTGTTATTCTCAGGATTTTTGCATATCAGTGCCTTACTCGCTTGGGTAAGCCACATACCTGCATGCCTAGAACTTCTTGGTAATCCACGATGTTTTAACAGCTTGTTGTAACAGTCTGACAACACTGTTGGTGGCTCCTTGTGCTTTCCTTTATCCAAAAACAAACGCCACCCACCCCACTTTTGGCAGTCTTAAGATTTGAACTCAGGGCCTCCTACTTGCTAGGGTAACATTCTACCACTTAAGCAACACAGCTAGCCCTTTTTGCTCTGGTTATTTTTGAGATAAAGTCTCACTTTTCCCAAAGGCTGGCCTGGACAATGATCATCTTATTTATGCCTCCTGCTATAGCTGGGAGAACAGGCCTGACTTTTACCAAAGGCTGGCCTGGACAATGATCATCTTATTTATGCCTCCTGCTATAGCTGGGAGAACAGGCCTGCACCACCATGCTAACCTTTTTCTGTTGAGATGGTGTCTCACGAACTTTCCCAGGGTGGCCTTGAATCATGATCCTCCATATCTCCACCTCCTAAGTATCTAGTATCACAGGCATGAGCCAGCTCAAAACTCTTACTTATTGATTGACTTTGTTCCATGCATTTTTGACTCTGGGACACTTGCTGAAGGAGCGGTACCTCTGTTAGACATTCTCCATTCTTGTACCAAAGGAAAAGAGCATGAACCATGTGCTAAATCTGAATCATTCAATTGCATTTAAAGTTTCAGCTCAGACATGAATTACTATTTACATCTGTTTGTTGTGGTTGTAAGATTGAAGGCCCCATTTCCTGGCTGGAAAATTACCCTCATGTTCTAGAAGCTTCTCATAGTTCCTTGCTATGTACGGGTGCCTTCTCATGGTCTTTTGCACAGGCCCTCTATCAACATCACAGTGAATAGCTTGATCTTTCACATTAAATTTCCATTATTCTTCTAATTTATCTGTCTTCCACTTCTGCCCAGAGCTAAGGAAATTCATTCCTTTTAATAGTCTTCTGCGATTGCATCTGGCCAACCCTAATCTCCATACAATAAGGTCCATTGGGACTTCAATTACATATGCAAAATACTATCAGAGTGTACCTTGATTAATGCTTGATTGAATAAGAAAATTGAAGGAATCTTGGGGAGAGGAGGCACCCTCCCCAGTGGTGGAATTCTGTCCAACATTCTTATCTATTATACTTTTACAATCAGATAAAAATATATTTTAAAAGATCCAAAAATGCACTGCCATTTGAAACTGAAAGGGAAAAGAGAACAAATAATCACCTTGGAATGAGACAAAGTTATTTTCAAATCATGCTTCAGCCACTTACCTATGTGTGCTTTTGAAAGCTTATTTTATATATAGAAGCTAATTCATCTGATTATTTTGAGGACTAATGTGATAACATTTGTAACTTCCTTAGGAAAACATCTAACACATTGCTGCAAAATTGAAAACTTAATTGATTTTATTGTAAACTTTTCATCAAATAAATCCCCAGTATTGATCATGCAAGTAAAGATAGTCAACAAGAGATACAGATAGATTGATTACAAGTAGATGATAAATAGATAGATAGACAGATAGGTAGGTAGATAGAGTAAATACATACTTAACACATTTTGATAACTTGATATTCACCAATATATCAAAATATCATCATCAAAAATATAAAATTGAGGGATTCCATCTGTACAGCATCAAGTGTTGTTCTTACTCTTGGCAAGGACATTGGTTGCAAAAAGGGTATGAGATGTTTCTTTACCCAGGCTAGGAGTTTTTCTTCATAGAGCCTTGCAACATGTGCCAAAACAGGCAATGAGACACCAAGTCTGAAATCAAGCCCATCTTTTTTCATAAAGGATTACAAATAGCTGTCATTTCATTTGCAAGACCATTGCTTCAGTTTTTTAATGAATTTTTCTTGGAATATGATCAACAGTCAATGAAGGAAAGGCACTGAAATGCCAAATCAATGTCTCTGATACATGGCTTTTTAACTGGCAAACACAAAGCTAGGAAAACAGTCTAAAATGTCTGCTCCATCTTATATATCTAATGAAACGATTTTCCATTTTCAAATTTGAAATATTATCACTACAATTAGAAACATGGAAGATTGCTTAGAAAAACTCAAATTCAATGTCATTATTTTACAAGCAGGAAAATTGAGGCATGGAATGCTGAAAGGAGCTGCACAACATCTCGCATTAAATTCTTCTCTTTTTTTTTTTACAGGAATGAGGTAAGTCTACTTTCTCTGACCCTCAGTAAGGTAGTTAACAGATCATTATTTATCTGGTATACAAGACAGTTTCTCTACTTAGGCCATGTCTACCTTTAAGTAATTCACTTCCAAATAAGTCGGGTATATGGCCAAACTCATGAATTAGAATGACAGTAAGCATATATCTCTTCTTCTGTGCTCCTTATGTTTCAAATAAATCTCAGAAAGGATCAGGATATACTCATTCATGCCAAAATATTATCATTTGATAAAGACTGAAAAATTTAATTTTCTTGGTATATCTATTTGTAATAAAAACCAAAGGAATGGACTTAACTATAGTCTCATCAGGTATCATTTAGCTCAATTGGGAGGTGAGAATGATTTATTCAAAGTGGAGTAGGTATTTTTACTGGTAGAAATAATGGAATTATAAGGAATCATGGAATTATAAGGAATCATCCTCTTTTCAAGTTCACTGTTAAAATATGCTAACATTTGGAATGTTGTAAGTCCATGATTTGTATCAGCCAAAGCTTTCCCATGTGGTGATTCTCTGGCAAGGGTCCTTCAGGATGCTTGCAAGTTGGTTCATGGGACTTACTACACAGCTAGTTATTTTGCATGAAGATCTGGTGATGAAATGGTTAAGAGTCTGGTAGAGAGAAAAGTCCCTACATCAACACTCTAAAAAGCCAGTACTGATTTTCCTGAGTTATAAGGAAATATGAAAGTAGGAAAGAAAGAATGTCATTATTTCCTTATGTAGTACTCTTAAGACTTTATCTCCCTTTGGTGACCCTCTTGTTCTTTCAAGGTCCAAATTCTTTCTCCTCCAGAGATTGCATCACCTTTACAGGGAAGACATGACAGCTGAGGGAAACAAACTAATAGTGTTTTATTTTTGAGGGCTTGATATTGGTACAGAATGCATTTTGCCCAGCAGCACAGTACCTATTGCACTAACCTACAAGATGGCATATTCTTTCTCAAGGTACATGGTGTGGGCTGAGTGAACAAATGACAAAACATGAACTGAAAGTAGTTAGGCTTCTACTCGGTATATAGAAAGGTGCAAGAGAACATTGTTATCTTCCTAAAATAAGAAAAAAGAAAATAATTTACAAAGCAACCATGTCAAACAAATCTCTCCAAATGAAAACCCTTTGAAAAAAGTCAAAACATTTAAACTTTTTTAATCTTCGGGAGAATCACAACAGGAAAAGTTGGCCAACAAAAATCAGGTAAAAAGGCAATGGCTGAAAGTATAATGATTTTTTTAATTTATTGTTTCAGTTGTACAATGAGATTTGATGTTTCCATACATGCATATAATGTACTTAAATCATACTCACTTCCTTTATTATTCTTTCTTACCCCCTTCACCTTTTTTTATTTTTAATATTTTATTATTCTATCTTCTTATATTCATATAATGTACTTCAATCATATTCACCTTGATCCTATCATCCTCTCCTTTCACCCTTCAGTGCTATGGATTCTTAAAGATCTATTGTGGGCCACTGATTAATTTTAAATAATTGAAAAACCCAGACAAAAGGGATCTCTGTACACACTAACAAGCTCTTTTCTTGGCCTCCATCAGCTATCCACAAGAGACATTGGAAGCTCAAAGACCAAAGAGAGTGTCCTTTGTTGGTGCTACATGCATGTAAATGGTGATCTGTTGTCTGGGAGACAGGCAAGAAAAGTGTTCCTAGACATTTTTCCTCATCATAAACACAAGCCATTTGCTGCTGAAGGAAGGGAAGAAATTCCTATACTCCCAGAACCCAATCAAAGACCCACTGCTTCTGATTGACTGCTAATAGGTGGGGGGGGCAGAGACACCCAAAAATCCCACCTGACACTCTTGTTCCCACTGTCTAAGACCTTAGGGTTAGAAAACTGAGGACCCCCCTGCCAACAGGCAAGACTCTCACTGAGTAGCAAGAAAAAAAGGAATGCAAGAGGGGGGAAAGAGACCATTCTGTTGCTCAGGTGTACAAGGCCTGCTGAAAGCTAAGTGTAGAATGGGAACACACACACACACACACACACACACACACATACAAAAGACTTCCAGCACCCCCTGAAAGCTAAGTGTGGAAAGGGAACACACACACACACACACACACACAAACACACACACACACACACACATACAAAAGACTTCCATCACCCTAAGCCTCAAGGCAGTGACTAATCACTGAAGAAATGTGTTAGTTCTGTTAGGTGTGTGTGTCCATTAAGGTAATTTAGCAACAACAAAATCCTTTTAAGCTACTGATTAGTTTGATTCTGTACCACAAACTAGCAGACTGACAAAAGAAGTGGCCTGCACGTATCTGGGCATAAATATTATTATTTCACTAAGGAAATAAAAATTGAAACCATAATTATGTATCACTATGTACCTACTAGGATGGCAACAAATAAAAGTCATGGAGATACCAAATTCTGGTAAGCAAGCAAAAAGGAATCGCATAGATTCCTGTTTGGAATGTAGAATGGCACAACTAAATTGGAACACAGTCTGGAACTTTGTTATAAAGTTAGATATAGCTTTATCATATGACCTAGCAGCTATTCCATATCCCAGGTAAGGAAAATGGAAACTCAGTTCACATGAAAACCTCTGAAGATGGTCTCTAACTTACAATATATAACTTATGGGAGAGAAAAATCAACTTTAGACACATAAAGTAATTTGAGAAAGTAATGGAAATATTCTCTACCATGAATGTGATCATTTTATGGCATTTGTGAAAACTTGTCAAACTAAACAGGGGTGAATTTTACTGTTGGTAAATTTTGCCTAATAAAATTGTCTTCGAAGAAGAAGAAATAAGAATGAGAATGGAGAGTCAGGATGGGAAAATGAAATAGTTGAACTTTCATGAGATGAAATTTTATGGAGCTAGTCAGCCAGATGATTACCCTGGACTGTGGTTCAGAGATTCACAGCAGCATTTTATATGGTACCATTGACTTCTGGTAGAACTACTTTAGGAGCACTTAATGAAGGTGAACATAATGGTCAGAGAGGACTGTGCTATCAGTGAAGTATGGGGCAAATGTTTACTATCTCATTTATTCCTGAATCCCTGTCATGCTAACCTTTAGTTTACATGTATGGCCACCACACACTTCTCACTATTCTTTCAGTATCATATGCTTTTAATTTACCTACAAGGATTCCCAAACTTCATAATGGAGTGTAATGCTTGTGTGTTCATGTGAATTTTCCTTTAAGCAAATGAATAAATATGAAAAATATCCTATTATGAGTTCTGATTTGTAGTTTGAAGAAGATAGTCACAACTTCCTATGCTTTAATAATTCTATTACATGTTTTTTTCAATCTCTTTGATGAAATAGTAAACTTCTTAAAAATATTTAACTGGGCTACCATGTAGTATACTAGGAAATTGACATAAATCATCTTCAACACTGCTTTGAAGTATAGCTTACCTTAATAGATGAGAAAATTGAGACTATAAAATATTAAATTACATGTCTATTCATTATAAACCCACAAGTATTTGATGCCTCAGCCTGTGTTCTTTTTACCTTGTGATACAGCCTTCATGTGAGGTAAGTGGTAATTCTCTTCAGTCATAGCATAAAATTTCTGTAAAGAAAATTTACAATTATCAGTCACCCAATCTGACTTCTTTTGAAAGATGATGTGTTTAATTATGAGAATGGTTGGAACTAGGGATATAGTGTAGCAAATTGAAACAACTAAATTTGAACACAGATTTCATAACTCCCAATCTACTACCCTTCCCAACTTCTATGATTGGGAATCACTCAGCAAGATTCTAACCATACCAAGGCAACAAGTTTGGTTTCCACATAGCCATAGAGCTATACTCTTGCAAAAAAATTGTCTCTGCTCACCAGAGAAAGCAAATAATAAAGAGAAACCAGATAAATAGTGTAAAAAGAAGCTCTGCATTCATACCCTGCTAAGCATAGATCAGAAAAGCTCTCTTTATCATAACCTTATCTCTACCTACCTTACAATGAAAAGGAAAATTTTAACCAGAAGAGCTCAAGATGTCCAATGGTAGACTGGGACTACATGCTCAAAATTGTAGCTTTTGTTCTCTTAGGTTAAATAAAGAATCCTCCAGAAAAACTACTTATCACAAGTCAGATTTCTAGAAAGTAGGAGGATTCTTTCTGGGAGAATCAGTGCCATAGGTTTCAAAGCAAGAGCAGTGGTTCCACCGAAATTAGCAATAATGCCTAGCATTTAGTGACCTCCTATAATGAGCCACATACTGTTGGAAGGTCTCTGTGTGTATTAGTTCATGCCATCCTCCTCATGATTCTGTGAAGTTGACTTGATTATTATGCTAACATTATAATTGAAGAAACTGAAGCAAAATGAATGCTAAATGATTTACACAAAGCCCCACAATGATAAGAGATAGAGAATCAGGTAGGGGCTTGAAATCTTCAGATTTCACATTCCTCATCACCACACCTCATCAGAAGTGTTTAGCTACAGTTACAGAACGTTTGAAGGAATATTTGATTGAATTTCAGAATGAGTAATGATCACTTAAATCTATTTGAAATATCTTCTCTCCTTAGTTAGACTTCCAAGTCTCTTGTGAATAGTTACAGGCTGTTACTTATGGAATCAACTTTCAGTAGAAGAAAGAGCCAAGATGAGGAAATTTTGAAAAAATTTCGGTTTGAGTTCTGTCTGTCACTTGCTCATTGGATTCATGGAGATGTTACTTAATTAGTCCAGGCTTGGTTCTTCAGGAACAAAGCCAAGATAATTTTATTAATCTTGTAGGGTTGGTATGTATATCATTCAGAGTCCCAGTTTGACTAACCCTCAAAAGAAATGATAGGAGAAGTTTGAAGAAGAGACCATTTACAAAGTGTGAACACAGTTCAGTGAAACCAGCAAGATTTCCTAGCAATAACAAGGGGCCTGAAATATTAAAGAGAAAGAGTTACTAGAACCCAATAAGATATCTGTCACTGTGAGTAGGACAATACTGACTAAGAGGAGCTGGAAGTCTTTGTTGGTGGATATCACCAGATTTTGATAACCATATGGGAGAAATTCAGGAGAATATATTGTCCTTTCCTTCCCTCCATTGCTTCAATCACCTGCCTCTTAATCAGTGAACTCCTCATAAGCCAGAGTGCAAGTGCACAAAGTTGTTGCAGCTTGTACAGATTAGCATCCTTTGGTACCAGGTAAAGAAAGATGAAGAGTAGATCCATAAGGCATACTGGTAATAAAAGAAGATGGATGATACTGTGAAAATGTCTGACATGTACCACAGGCTTAATTCCTCATTTACTTTTTTTTTAATGTTCATCTTTTGTTTCTACCAGCTTAGCATTGGTTCTTCAGTAACATTATTTTTCCTTTGGTAAATATACTAAACCTAGAATGGTAGGGGGAGAGATTGTGAATATCCATCAATGTTTCAAAACATCACTTTTGGGGAGAGATTGTGTAGCAGTAGCATAGTGGTTAAAAGTATGACCTCTAGCATGGGACTGCCAGGGTTCTGAATAACAGTTACTGCACTCACTTGCTGTGACCTCAGGCAATTTTCAGCACCTTTCTGAAAATTTCTATATAAAGGAAGACAGCTGAATGCTAATAGTGACTTAATAGGGTGATTTTTAAGATTAATTCGATATAAATAAGTACTTAACATTGTGACTGGAAGAAAATAAATGGACCTATGTGCTAGGCTTGCCTATTATTATTCAATGTGGTTTTGTTAACATTGACAATCAGGGCATCCACCCACTCCCTCCCCTCCATTGGGTAAGCAAGTGGCTGAGACTTAAAAAATCTGACTTTTTTACCTAAGAAAGTAAGTTGTGCACTAATGATTCAAGGATAAAATAAATTTTACTTTCCAAAATCACTCTGACGTCAAAGCTCAGAAAAAACAGCTGATTATTTTTGTTACCTAATCCTTGTAACTGCCCTGTTCTATCTTTCTAGTCAGGCTATATCTTCCTGTGAATTTTTTCCATAAATTATGTTTTTAAATTTTTACCAGCTTTATTGAGATATAGTTCTTATATGTTACAATTCACCCATTAAAGAGATATCATTAAATTGTTTTAGTATATTCATAGAATTGTGCAACTATTACTGCAGTCTAATTTTAGAACACTTTCACCTCTCTTAAAAAAAAAAAAACTCTACCACTTCCCTAACTATTACTTTTTATCCCAAACCCCTTTTCTATAGCACTTGACAGCCACTAATATATATTATTTACTAAAGATTCTCAACAACGATGGCAAAAGAACTCAATAGTAAAAAAATAATATTTTCCACATATGATCCTGAGACAAATGAATGTCTAATACCAAATAATGATTAAGTTGGACCCCTACCCCATAACCTATGCAAAAATTAACTCCAGATGTATCAAAGCCCTAAATAAAATTCTACAATCCTTAGAAGAAACTTAGCCACAAATTTCATGTAGTCACCCACTGTCTTTTCAATGATTTGCTTTGAGAATTTAGGTTACTCTGAATTTTGACTTGTTTTCTCAGTATTATTTGCTTCCTTGCAGGCATATAACTGACAGTCTTCCACCTTGACCTTCTTGCAGTTAAGATATAATATTGGCAATAAAAGAAATCCATTGGATTCTTTCTCAAAACCACTCCCATTCCCATACCTCCACAACAACTACACAAAAATGAATGTATGGCAGGAGTAAATGAACATGTTCTCTCAGTTTGTAAGTAATTGTTTCTGAGAACACTATTATTGGTATCTTCATCTGCTGAGGGTAAACAGAATAGGTTCAAGGGTTAAAGATTGCATTCTCCAAAATATTCATCAAAGATCTAACTTCACAATTTGACTGCCAGGTTCTTTCCTAAAATGTTGAACAGAAATATTTTTCTACCACATTAGGAGCAGACAAGGCTTCTCTAGGTTATCGCCTTTATTGACAGACTGCACAGAGGCTTAAAAACAAGGACAGTTTTGCTCAGGGTTTGATTGAGTTTGCAATGTTTAACTAGTCGATATCTGGCAGTGATTCAGCATATGCTTTTGCAGGGCTAAACAAAGTTGCAGTGAAGTAAAAATAAAAAGTTAATGAGTTGTTCTGTTTAGCACTCTGGCCATCAGACTCAGTATAAGGAAACAGACAAGATTACTGTGAATTATAAAATGGAATGACAAATAGAATTAAACACAATCATCACAAACAATGCTAGTGACTTACCATTTATTAATAGTCTATTAGGCACTTCAGTTTTACTTTGTGTAGAAAATTTGAACTTTTGAACAAATCAAGAATATCACCATCTTTAAAAAAAAAAGGAGAAAACCATATAAATATGCCAGAGTGTCTGTGTGGTAGAAGGAAGAGGAGATGTTGGAGGACAAAAAACAACCTGTTACTCTCATCATTAATATAATATTCTTACTTGTGGAGGGTCAAGGATGAATACATGTACTCCTAGATCTAAAATAAGGTGGTCAAATGATGATACCGCTCACTGCTTTCTTACTTTAATCACAAATGTTAAAGTTCTTCAGCATTAATGGCACATTGCCAGAGTTGTTCATTAAGTTGAATAAAACAAAATGCACACATTGTGAATGCTAGAGCATGCTCAAGGTTGTTGATAAAGTGTACATCTGAAAAGCTCAGTAATATTAATTACAAAGCAATAACAATGTCTTCTGTTGTATTGGATGGAACACGGGGTTTCAAACTTTTTTTTCTCTGAGAAAGTCATTTGAACCTCATGCTTCAGGAAACATCTATTTGACATTTCAGATGAATGAATACAGGTTTTTCAAGAAAGAAAAATGCAGATGAAAAGACAGCAATGAGTGCATCAATATCCATCTGAAGCCGAGAATAAGGTTGCTGTCATTAAATCTAAACAATAAGATAGATAAGGATGTCAGGTAATGCGTCAACACATGTGAGAAAAAGAAGACTGTGTAAAACTAAGAAATAAAGTAACCTTCCCCTTTCCTGATTTTTTTCGTCTCATAAATCTTGCTGCTCTTTCACTGAATCATTTTCTTCCACTTAAGCATGAAATGTTATAATTTCTTATTACCCATTCCAAGATCTTTCTATCTTTAACTTTATATTCATCTTAGAATCTTCTATCCAATCCCATGATTTCTATAATAATCCATACACAGTTAATTCCAAAAGTATAATTGTAACTCGGGCATTTTTATAATCATCAGAGAAAGTTTTCTTCTGGAGCCTGAACATCTCTGTGTGGGTACCTCACAGGCATAATAAATTCAGCATGTCCAAAGTTAAACACAGGTTCTTCTTCCCCTACACTGTTCCACTAGCAATTCCTTAGCAGTAAACTGTACCACTATTCATTCAGTTGTGAAAGTCACAAGCCTGAGGCTCATCCTTGATACTTTCAACTCATTCATATACCACAGTATATTCTTTATTGACAGAAGCACAATTTGCACCAATAGATTTAATTCTAGGCCACTACTATTTCATGATTCCATAGAGTGATAGGGACCCTAGATTCTAATAGGCAAAATGCTAATAATTGTGAACTATCTAGACCTATGTTCTATAAATATAGTCACCAATATTTGCTTATTTTGCATTCCCAGGTGGAAGGGAAAGGGAACATGTACTAAAGTACAATTTACATAAAAACCAATCACCATTCTCAAATAACTTTAAAACGTTAAACCTTCTTAATTACTTCTCACATACAAATTTGATTGTTTATTATGATGTGATGGGATGGTGAATGAGACTTCTATTTTCCCAGAAGGACAGCCTGGAATCTAGAGCAGAAGAGAAAGAGATACTAAGAACTCTATATTCTGCAGATATTTGCCAATGTTTGAGGCTAGACACCTCTAAAAGGGCTTAGTAGAATTACTAAATGGTAGCATTCTTCTTGTTTCTTTATCCATCATCCCCAAATCTTCCCTGTCCTTAGCTTCCCAGTGTTTAAGAGGACTGGAGAAGGGAGAGCAAAAGATTGAGAATCAAGATAATTCCTACAGGTGAGATTTGCATGTGTGCAGCATGCAGCATCCAACCACAATCTACTCTATCCTTCATACTTAATCAGGGTACTGGGAATCTCTTCCTTTGCCAGCCATGACCTCTATATTTGTAGGATCACAGAAAACATGAGAATAAATGACTAAATTTGATGCTACCAGTGCTATTTGAGGAGCACTGGTGAAGAACTGGGTGGACTAGGGAGATATTAGTGGTTATTTGCCAACAAATAAAGAAGTATTTCATTGTTACAACAGTGTTTCTCATTGGAGTGAGGACATTGGTCTTGAGATATCACTATTCTTCAGAAATTATCCACACATTGCAGAAATTTTAATGTGTCTGATCTTTGGACAATAAATATTGCTTTATTCACCTTGCCAGTCATTAATACTTTCATATTTTGAAAGACTCCCTGCATGGTAGGGAAGAACCATACAGCATGAGAATCCCTCCCTTATCCCAAACACTAGGAAACTAATAGAAAAAACAAATCCATGGAGACCATCAAAACTAAAACATGGGTCCACAAGAGAGCCAAAATTTGATGACTTCCTTACAGAGAATCTTGATGGCAAGGAAGAGTTAACAGAGAAGAAGCAATACTGCAATATCATCAACAACTGTAGGACTACAGTATCCACCATGAGTAAGGATTTTTTTTCTTGTGTAATGTTCTCAACACACTGTAAAAATTAGCCCTTGAGCAAGGAGGACAGAAGGCATAGTTCTGTATAACACAGCCCTGATACACCTAAATAATCAAAATCTCAGTATCAGTGCTACAGGGAAGGGAAATGTGAGTTAAATAGAGATTATGGTTGATACTATAAACTGGACTGAGTTTAAATAACAAAAAGTGACCAGAAAATTTGAAATCTGTCCAGACTTTATAGAAGGACAAGAAGGAAAGATTCAGGAAATGTGGCTAAAGACAGTCAGTTACTAGAGAAAAAATTTTTAAAAAGTATTTCAGCTTTGTATCCCACTGAGTTCAGAATGCACAATAAACTTACTGTGATGCACTTTTATCGCTTCATGTATTTCCTTAATTTGTTTTTTTTACTTCAGATCTGAATATGCAGTTAACAGGCTGAAGTCTGATTAAAGTAAAAATTTATGGCTTTTGAGAGGGTACCATTTTTGTTTTATTTTGATTATATTAATTTTATGAGACCCATGCATCAGCATGTTTGATTTTCCATTTTCCTCTCACTTTATTAGCTAATGAATATAAAATAAAATATAAAACATTCACATAACTATAAAAGAAACCCATATTTTTGTTAAGAATTACAACATTGTTCAAATTAAATTGTGGCCTAACTCCAAACATCACTACACAATAGCTCAAAATACATACTATAATATTCATTATTAGCTATTTTTCATCAGCTCAAAATTTGATGTTTGATAGACAGTTTACAGATTTAAGAATAGAATGTGTGAATTAGAGAGTTTTGAGCTATGAAATGTGAATATCATATAATGTTATTAATAACTTGTCTGGTGTGATATGAATGGAGAGCCAAAAAACTCCACTGACTCTGTTCTTTACTAGCAATATTCATCTAATTGGTTGAGGCCTAAAAACCCACTTGAAGGCCTTTAATCTTATAATCTAATATTTGAATCTCATTATACAGCACTCATCCATCAAAGAAGTAACATTTAAAACTTTAAACTTTATGATTAAGTTTTTCAAAATTTTGGCTAATGGACTCATTTTGAATATAATTACAATTATAGATCTTCAAAAGAATTAACATATATACAATTTTGATTATAGTGAAAATTCATGAACCAATGCTAAAACTTCAATGACTACAGGAAGAACTGGTGATATCTTAGGTGTCACTGATTTTTGGCCTGTTTTGCATCCTGATCTTACATTATGAAGTTGACACTTTGCAACTGAGAGGTGAATGTTAAGTTCTGGCTCTTTAAATCTTTGTAATGGCTTTAATGAAGCAAAAGAATGAATTTGGACCCCCTATTCTACACATTCCAAAGTTAACTTAAATAGATTACACATCTAAATACAACAGTCAACATGATTACACTTTTAGCAGAAAACATAGGTGTAAATATCTGTGACCTTGAATTAGACAATAGTTTCATAGACATGATAACTAAAGCATAAGAATATAACAAAGATCGATTAAAAATGGAACATAAAAATTGAAAGATTTTTCTGCTCTAAAAGGCAGCATAAAAAAAGTAAAAACGTTATCTCACAGAACAGGAAAAATTTCTAATCATATATCTTATAAGAGACTAGCATTTACAATATATCAATCAAAACTTGTAGCTCAATAATAAAAAGGAAAAGATCAAAGAATTTGAATAAACTTGTCCAGAAAGAAGATATACAAAAAAGCACATGAAAAGATGCTCTCAATATCATTTGCCATCAGGAACACACATACAAAATCATGGCACATTATATCCAAAGGTTGCCCATAATAAAAAAGACAGGTATTATTTAAGTGTTGATGAGGTTATAAAGAAATGGAACTTTTGTGTGCCATTAGTAGAAATGTAAAATTCTGCAATTACTTTTGAAAGCAGTCTATGTAAAAGAATAGCAAAATAAACTCAAAGAAAGTAGATATAAAATATAATAATAATAGTAAAAGAAAAACAAATAAATTCAAAAAGTAATTATACAAAGGAACAATGCAGCTAAGCAGGTTTTATTGAAAAGGAATGATACAGCTGAAAATTCTCTTGTGAGTTTGATTAAAAGAAATCATTGATAACAATTATTAATAATGAGAATGGCACACATTCTATAATACTGTAGAAATTTTCTGACTTAATTTTATGCCAATATGTTTCTGAAAAGTTTACAAAATAAACTATTGCAGAAAAACTCAAGAATAAGATGACTCAGAAAAACAGAAAGCTGAATATTTCTTAAGTATTTGAAGATATTGAATCAACATTGTGAAAAAATAATTTTAGTTATCCAAAAACCCATCAACATTTTTATACATGAAAATAACAAATCCTATTAAGAAAAGAAGGGAAAATTTTTAAAAAACCTATCTCAGTTTCACTCAGATAATATAAAAATCACTATATTTCCTAATAATATGACTATTACATGTGAATAAATAAACATAAAAAAGACTATACATGACAACTAAGTTGCATTTACCATGGAAATACAAGGTTGTTCACTCATTAGAAAATTAAATCATGTGAATCTATATATTAACAGATCAACAGATACACTAATTTCATGCATTTCAATAGATGAAGAAAAAGTACTGGATAAAGTTCAGCCTCTATTCATATTTTGTAAAACTGTAAGTCCCTCATCAAATTAGGAGGATAAGAAAAATCCCCTTAGCTTGACAAAGGTATGTGCAAACAACCAATATGCACATATACTTATTGGTGAAAAGCTGACTGCTTTGCCTTTGAGAACAGAATTAAGACAATGACTGGTATTACGACCTATACTTAACATTTTGTTAGATCTTCTATCTAGCCAGCACAGAAAACAATTATAAGGAAGTACGGATTGAGGAATGTAGAAAAAGTAAATTTCTTACACTTTTATGTTCAGGGAATCTTAACTAATTTATAGGTAAATTATGTCAATGCAATGTTGGAGTTAAATCAATACTCAAAAATGACCTTTTTCCTTCCTTTTCTTTCCTTTCCCATATGCACACAGGGGAATATTGCATAAACTAAAGCCAGACATCAAACTTAATGAATCATTGCACAAACCAAATGAAGGGTGAAAAAAGTCAGTCAAAGTATATCTATTCTGATTAAATAAAGTGTATAAACTGTCAAAACTATGCTATATATAATAATGCAAACATAGACATGCTATAAAGAGGAAAACACAAATATATTTTAATATTTAAGCATTTTTCTAAAAGCGCTCTATATTAAAATAAGAGAACAAAAGTTCTCAAGACAACATATGTATGAGACACAGTAGTAGTGATAAAGATGTCTTTTTACATTTGATTGTGTGCCCATTTGTGTTGTTTGAATGTATTACTGAGTCATCCATCATATGTGAATTTATTTTTAATTATCAATGAGGATTTTAAAAAGCCTAAAAAAAATCCCCAAATTTTATGTAAACGTTTTAAAGAGTTTTAAAGGTGCCTCGGAAGGAAAAAAGAATATCCAATGAATAGAAGCAAAAAGACAAGTAAAAAGCTGACATTTGAAAACCTTTGGGTAGTTGGATATAGCTGGAGCAAAGGGTACATGAGTGGGAACCAATCTGAGTTCTGTGGAATCTGATCTCTGAAGGGCTAGGAAGGTATCACTTAAATGCAATTTGAGATCACATGGAATCACATGACTGTATGAATTTTACTTTGACCCTGGTGTACAGATTGTGACCTAAACTCCATCAGAACTGGTAATAAATTCCACAACTATTACCTATAGTAACTACAGAGAGCCAAAGAATTGATGAGGCCAAGAGAAAAGGTCTGCCCTTAAACCAAAAGCTATACATTCAAGTCACCTTCAAAGTAATTTTCTAGGGCAAACCACAGCCCGTGCATTTGTGTGTGGTTAATGAGTACTGAATGAGACCCTTTTCATTTGCACACAATTGGGGTAAAAATGAAATGTGCAGATTAACATTGAATGACATTCTTCTCTTATCTTTTTTTGTATCACATCATGCATGAAAACCAAAGGTCTCCTTGTCATAATAGAGTCTAAATTGCTTAATCAATGAATTTATAAATTTGCAAACCCCTCAGAGAATTTGCCATGGCTTCTGAGCTCTTGAAAGTTCCAGCGATTACGTAGTAGACTTTTATGTATAACTTCAGAATGCATAGCAGAAGAGTAGTAGGAGAATTTATTCAAAGGAGAAAACAGGAAAGGCAAATAGTAAATGTTTAATTTGGCACTGAACTTTCAAAAATATACAGTTCCCAGTGTTTAAACAAGTCAGTGGACACTTTCTAAATGTGTTTTGAATTTAAGTGAGGTTGAAAATTAGTGTGGATACAAATAATATGCCTAAAAGCATCTTCCCAAGGAAATATATGGAAACAAAGAGTTGCTTGTTTGTAGAAGGTGAATTAGAGGAACTGTGATACAGAATCTTGATTACTTTCTGTCTTGTAGGAATTAATGATGCTCCAGTGCCAAAAACAGACACATGAGAGACAGAGAAAATCTTGACAAGGCAATTTCTTTTGATTAAAAGGGTTCAAGCAGACATATGAGCACAAAATGGCCAACAGTGGCTCCTCCTTATATCCCTGACAAGGTTGTACCTACCCCTTACTTGGAATTTGTCCAGGTTAAAGGTTCACAATCTCCCTCAATTGGCTAAAAGGCTTGGCGTATGGGTTAGGAAATACAGTTTGGTGGGCAATTTTCACAGACAATGGAGTCATACAAGAATCTGGAAGAAGAAACAAAGACCCTTTAAACAATGATAGTCACCTAAGATGGCAACCTGAGGAATTTTCAAGTAATCCAACACGGTGACATATACTTTGATAGAAAATATCATTTTTCTTACAATTTCCCCTGTCTTTTAATTTAAATTCTTGTCTTCAAACACATTTAGGAGCTGTTGGCTCTCATGTTCCTGTGTTTCTAATAGAAACAAATTATTTGGGTAGGGTGAGGGTGATTATTTGATGAGGTCTATTTCAATTAACCACTGTATTAGTCCTTGGATACAAGGAATTATGCAATGTCTTACAAAATTAAAACTCCGTCCATTGCTACCAAGGAGGTTAAGATTGACGTCATCCAGTCCTTCTCTTTTCCAAATAATTTTTCCATTAAGTCAGTGAAGGGATCATTTATACCTGAATTTTAAGCTAGCAAGCTGGATAGGGTAGTTAATCCCTGTAAGGCCTTGGCAATAGTTCCACCAGGGGCTGTGTTATTTCATATAAACATGCAACAAGAAACTCCAATCATTATGCAAATTTCTCCCTTTTCAGCCAACATCATGTCTAATGCTAGCCTGTTCTCCCAGGCCACCTAACTAGTTGATCCCAATTGTTCTGCTATTCCTTTAATAGTGTCCCTGGTATAGTAAACAAATCTTTGTTGGTTATAATAAATATAATTAATCCAATTGACATTTTTATTTATAGTGGACCACCAAAAAAGTACTGATTCAAATCCTGCTGCAATTTGATTCCTGGCTTTAAATTCTTTTGACACTCCCCTAGGAACCCCAATGGCATCAATGTAAACATGGGGATGAAAAAAGCCTCTGTGGCTTGATAAGCACATGATCGCCAGGCTGGTATGGGTGAACAGGAAAATCAAGTGGAGGAGCCTGTGCTATTGATACTTTTTTTCCTAAGAGAAAGTAAGGTAGAGGACAATCCAAGTATATAATTTTTGAGGAAATAATCTTTGGTTTCAAAGGAAGCTACATCAGTAACAGAGCTAAGGTAAGGAAGCCCATAGTATTTCACAGGGGGAGAGGCCAATGTCCTTCTGAGGGGCCATCCTAATCCTGAGTAATACTATGGAAAGGCATTTAATCCAAGGCAATGTAGTCTCTAAAATTAATTTAGTGAGCTGATTTTTAAGAGTCTGGTTCATTCTTTCAACCCTCCCTGAGGAAGGTAGATGCCAGGAAGCATGATATTCCCATTTGATCTCTAGAGTCTTCATAAGTTCCTTAAGGACAATGGCAGTGAAATGATTCTCATTGTTTGAGTCTATATTTTCTACAACTCCAAAGCTTGGGATTATGTGTCCTAGTAATACCCTAATTACATTCCTAGCAGTGACCCCTGGGAGAAGAATGGCCTAGACCCAGTGACTGAAATGGTCTAAAATAAGCAGGAGGTATTTAAGACAACCTATTTTGGGCATCTCAATACAATCTACCTGAATGCTTTGGAAGGTCACAACCTGGGGTTTCTGAGCTGGTCTCTGTCTCAGGGCTTCCTTGTTAGTTTTTCTATGAGTAAGACATCCTTCTGATACTTGTTTGGCTAGTGTATAGGTTCTTATAGACCCATAGGCTTGCAAAATTTTGTCACATATGGCTTGGGGACCCCAATGGCTCCCTGATGGAGTTCACACAAAAAGGGCTTTGAGAACATTTCCCTCTCATTGGTGAGAACGCATTTTCCCTGTTCAGTCCTGACTGCCCCAAGTTTTTTAGTTGTTTTTCCTCAGAGTGGTAAAGATAAGGGTAACACGAGGAGCAGGGAGGCACAGGATGAGACAGAAGTCTGGGATCTTGGGGGTAAGGGCAGCCTGTTTTGCTGTCTCATCTGTGAAAGAATTTACCCAAGCCACAAAGCTTACCCTCTTTTGGTGTCCTGGCACATGGACTATGGCTATTTCTTTGGGTACTTTTAGGTTCTCTAGTATTTGTTGAATTAATTCCCCATGCACCAAGTCTTGGCCCTTGCTATTGAGTAAACCCTGTTCGATCCAGATTTTTCCAAAGGTGTTGGCCACACCAAATGAATATTTTGAATCAATGTATATGGTCTCTTCTTTGTCCTTTAGGTGTTTTAAGGCCTGATTTAGAGCAAACAATTCACAAGTTTGTGCTGACCAATTCTTAGGGTGTTGGCCTAATTCTATTATAGTCATGGCTTCCCCGTCTACAATAGAATATCCATTATGCCTTTTTCCCTTGATTGCTGGAGAGGATCCATCCACAAAGAAATGGAGCCCAGTCTGGAAAGGAGTTTCCTCAAGATCTATCCTCAGTTTCATTTGGTATTCAAAAATATCTAAACATTTATGTTTGAGGGCTCCTCCCTCCTGCTTTCCTGCCAAGAAAGTGTGTTGATTTAGGGCCTTACAAGTAAAGTTAGGTCATCCTATTCTATCAAGATAGCCTCATACTTTAGGATCCCAGAATCTGTCAGCCATCTACCCACCTTCTGGTTCAAGATCATTCTAACTTGGTGGGAAGTGCTAATAACTAGACTACCCCCAAAGGTGATTTTCCTACTTTCTTCAGTTAGAAGAGCTGTAGCTGCTACTGCCTGAATGCACTCAGGCCAACCTCAGGTGATAGGATCCAGGACTTAGATAAGAAGGCCACAGGTTGACATTACAAAGAGGTGAAAAGGCTGCTAAAGAGATGGCAAGGCTAGCACTAGAGCTGTGATAAGGACTTGTATTAGATCATCTACTTGTTCTATTTCCTCAGGGGTCCAAAGAAGGAGATCTGGTCCCTTTTGGGTCAATTTGAGACACAAAGATTTAGTTTTAAAGACATATGTGTCTATCCATAACCAGCAGTATCCTACTAAGCCAAGGAACTTTCTTAATTCTTATTTTGTTCCTGGGAGAGGGAGACCAATAATTCCTTCCCTTCTTTCTAGATTAATCCATCCTTGGCCCTTACTGATTAAATGTCCCAGATATTTTGCTATAGTCTCAGCAAACTGTAACTTACTCTTTGAAATACAAAGTCCTCAACTTCTCGGGAAACTTATAAAGCTAATGGCTGTGTTGATCACCTCTTCCTGATTATCCCCTGACAAAAGTAAATCATCCACATATTGGAGGAGGCACATGTGGGAGTCTAACCTGAACTTTTTAAAGACTTTTTCTAAAATTTGTCCAAAAAGGTGAGGGGAGTCAGTAAATCACTGGGGAAAGACAGCCTATCTGTACTGTTGCTAGCATCCTGACTGGGGGAGGGTCTTCCCATTCAAAAGCATATATGTCCCAACTGTTCATATCTAATGGGCAAACCCAAAATACATCCTTTAAGTCTATCACCCTAAACCACTTGTGGTCATATGGAATTTTGCTGAGGGGAGCATAGGATTTCAGGACTACTGGGTGTAGTCCATCTCCTCTTGAGTGAGTGGGCTTTTGTCATTTACATGTTCAATTAGTAGTCAGCAGACCCAGTCCTTGTCAGACTCAAATTTTGGCCAAAAACCAAAGGCTTTAAGATCGGTTATTGGGTCCAGATAAAATCACAGTATTTGACCATTCTTTGTTTCTTTTTCCCTTTAGTATGGGGGCTATTATCTCAATAGTTTAACATCTTTCCTAAGGGGCTCTCAGAGGATATTTTATCCTGGACCTTTGTTTGCTGACCTCCCTCTTTGCTGCATTTATTTCCCATTTCTCCTTTCTGGTCAACCATACTTTGTCTATCAGGAGCTCAACCCCCCTTTTTGCCTTGGAAGTTTCTTGCACTCTGATTCTCTTTCACTTTGTCACTGCCCATGTCCTTTGTGGGAGCTTGAGGCACCTCTTGATCTGGATTAGATTCAATAATTTAACTCCTCTTTAAATATTATGAGGTTGCCTTGGAACTACAGATCAGGACTTCACTTTTGCTATGTGTCATCTAATAGGTTTCATTGACATATCACACAGCTGCCAATAGCCCAACAACCAAGATATTACTTGGTCACCCCATGACGTTTCTTGTCTTGGTTTATGCATTAAACTTACATGGTCACCATGGTCTCTGTCTTCAGAGTTCTTTTACCATGTTGTCATGAAATTCTGTAGTCTCAGTTCATTTGCAGGTCTGGAAAGTTGGAGCTGTCCCATTGGCTGAACCTCGCATTGCTGCAACCAGGCAGCAGGATGCACCTCCCCAGGGAAGGTTCAGGGCCCCTTTTCCTGGATGGAATGTAAAATCTAAGACAAGCCCCAAAATTGTTGAAATCAATAAACCTCCAGTGCCAAAAACAGAAACACAAGAGACAGAGAAAATCTTGACAAGGCAATTTCTTTTGATCAAAAGGGTGCAAGCATGTACTCACTGCAGCTGAGCAGACACATGAGCACAAAATGGCCAACAGCAGCTCCTCCTTATATCCATAAAACAGTTGTACCTACCCCTTACCTGGGATTTGTCTAGGTTAAAGGTCCACAATCTCCCTCAATTGGCTAAAAGTCTTGGGGGATGGTTTAGTGCATTTCACAGGCAATGGAGCTGTACAAGAATCCAGAAGAACAAATAAGGACCTTTAAAAAAATGTAAGTCACCTAAAATGGCGACCTGAGGAATTTTTAAGTAATCTAAGAGGGTGACATATACATTGACAGAAAAGATTGTTTTTCTGACTGTTTGAATACTGTTAAGAGGATATCTACTGCAAATGGAGTGTCTCCTTTCAAGTCTGTACTTCTTTGGGGCCTTCATTTAAAAAGTGGAGAAAATAATAATAAGATCTACTTGACAGGGTTATTATGAAGTCATGCTTTGGGTAGTCACTCAATGTAAGTTAGTACATTAGTGTTTCAACAAATGTTGTGATATTTAAATGAAGCACTATGTTAAGATACAGGATGACAGAAGTTTTTAAATATCTATAGGCATGGTTTTAAATGTGGTGCTAACTAATTATTTAATAATTTGTCATAACTGTGAGAATAACTATGACAGACTTTTATCATATCTATTACAAATTTGGAAACTCAGTTAAATTGTCACCTTCACTATGAAGCCTTCCCTTACTTACCCAATCAGGATTAAGAGCTCCTCCTCTGTACTCACATAGAACTGTTTTATGTCCTCTAGAATTGCATTTAATATATTCCTATCTGTGCCACTACTCTCATTTGGGGACAGAAAAGTTTTTCATTTCCATCTCATTGTTGACAGCATGAGGACTGCATAAAAGCAGTTCCACATTTGAGTTTACTTCTGCTTTTATTTATTGTTTACTTAATTCATAAACACAAAAAAGACCAACAGTCTCAAATTAAAAGTGTTATTGAACAGTTGGCAAGAATATAATTCAGACCCACAGAATGCTTTGAGAAATAATCAAAATATTATCTGCAATGTCAAGACATCTTAAAGGTATTCTTAGAAGACAACAAGTCTTAACAGATATATGAGGCACTCTTTACTCAGTTTATTCAAAATAAGAGACAATAAAAATCAAAACACACTTTGCAAATGCATCCAAGAAGTGCAAGTTATACCTGGTCAGCCAAAGCCTTTCCTCTGTGAGTAAGAGAAGTGAAAGTGAATGATAAAGCAGAGTTAGGGGTTAGCAATCCAGGAGAGTTGAAGAGAACTTTGTTGTTTTTGCTGGTAAATTGTTTCACATAAAAATAATGAACACATTTTTATTTTGTCAATTTAAATGAAAACTAATAATCACATCCAGATCCTATAATTCATAATATCGCCATAAGACTTATATTCATTGAATTTAATAATTATCTTTCTTGGATGAAGAAATAGATATTCTAGACTGCAAAGAAAGTTTGAGAAAAACAGAATCAAAGTCACTCAGATGAAAGCAATTTGTGTTAAAGTTGCCTGAAATAGACAGAAGACAAGTTAGAAGACCATGGTGAAAATATGGTTACAAAAATAGAGGAAGTATGATTTGCTACAACTAGTGATGTCAGGTTAGAATTAATCTGCAGAACTAATATAATTTTGTCTCCAAATATTAGCAAAACTGGATGGTTAAATTTAGTCCATGAATTTAAATTGTAAGGTCATTTGCCCCATTTCAACTCATTAATCCATTTGTTCATTCATCCATTAAAGACTTACTGAGTGACTACATTTGCTATTCCCTTATGTGGGTGGGGTGTGGAAGATGCTGGGAAGTAGCCTCTCATGTACTTTCTTACATTTACAAAGCTCAGAATTTAGTCTAGTCACAATATTTACACTGAACCAAGGACTTCTACTGTACTCACTGTCTGTCAGAAACAGTTTTGGCCTTTTTCATTTCTCTTATGGTTGTTAGACTACTCTAAATGTAGCACAAATTCAAGTTATTATGTGTAACAAGAATTGTACTGTGAAAAAGAGCTGCCCAAATCTGGTAGATCATCTCTATTTTCAGAGCTCCAGCATAGGAGTTGGCAAACCTTTCCAGGAATGGTCAACAGAGTAAATAATTTAGGAACTATTAGCTAAAAGTGTAAGGCATAATATACATACCGCTATAAGCATCTATAATGTAAAAATATTCTCAGCTTGTGAGGCATATGAAAACAATGGTATTTGAAAGCATTATGAGGCATTTGAAACTCAATTTGCCAACTCTGCTTCTAGTTGAAATATCTCAGAGAAGGATCTGGGAGGGGCTAGAAAAATTGTTCTTCCTATCTTTTAAGGCCTGGCAGATTATTAATCTCTGATTATACACTGAAGATTGTTAGGTCCCTGGCATATTTGGGTCAGGTGGAAGGTCCTGAGGCTAGCACCAAAACCAGACACCCTGATTTATGACTGCTTGCCAACACCCCCCCTCACTTGTTTCTCTGATTGTTTCTTGGCTTGCAAAACAACTCAGGAACTTCCAGTTACTCAACTAGCCAGCCAGGCATGTCGACCTGTTCCATCTGGTGATCACAGATAATCAGAGACCAGAGACTCTCTCCCTTCCCCATGGCTTGGCTCCTCCTATAAAGCCCACTACCCATTTCAGCCAAGCCGCTGCTCCCTGATCTCTGGGGGGCAGCCCTGCAGTCTGGTTCCAATAAATCTTTCTTTTCCACATGTGGCATGGTCTTTATTTGGCATTTCCTTACATCTGGTGCTGAAACCAGGAAGAGGTAAACAGGACACTCTGTCCCGGGACTGGTCCCTTGGCCTTCGTGTCCTGCCCTCTCCAGAACCCAGACTGCTGAATTAACCCCACGTGCCTCCAGAGTGTGGATTTTGTACCTTACTGCCTTGCCGGCTTTCCCATCCATCATTAGCCTCTTTCTTCCACTGCTCTCCACCTGACCCACTACTCAGACTTGGTAAGTGTCACCCTCCTCAGGGCTGCCTGCTCTGTCTGGTCTGGTTGTCATAGCACTGTACCAGGTACAACTCCTACACCTGCTGGGGAGCCCCTCTGCTTAGTATGGGGATGCCTGGCTAACTGGTTGGGCATTCTCTATGAACCACAACCCAGGCCGGGGATGCCCACCCTTGGGAACACATTTGGGTGACACTTCACCCTCTATCTCACTCCCTCACTCTCTCTCTCTTTTGCTCTTCCTCTCTGTTTTCTCTTCCTCTGCCTAGGGTGAGAGCTCAGCAGCCTCTCCAGCTTACTTTGACTAAACGGCAACCAGATGATTCTGCACTCTGTGTCTGAGTCAAGTAAAGGAGGCTAGATCTTGACATAGATCTCTATTGGCCTGAAGAGTAAACTCACCAAGGCACCTGCCGCTCTCTCTCTCTCTTTCCTTTTTTCCTTCTACATTATGGAGACCTCCCACTCTACATTAGATACATCCACTGGGATGCCTTCTCCACAACCTCCCACTTGGTCTCCAAGATGATTTATTACTGTAACACTGTTTGGCCTCAGTACAAGCTAGACAATCATTCACAATGGTTTGAAAGTGGTACTTTTGATCTTCACACACTTCTAGATCTTGACAATTTCTACCATTGCAATGGCAAGTGATCTGAAATTCCATTCGTCCAAGCTTTCCTTTCTCTCTGCTCTCGACACTCCCTGCTCCAATCCTGTAATGTCATTCAAATCCTCCTTGCCAGTGACAAAACCCCCTCAAAGTCTGTGTCTTTCCCTCCCACTGAACCCCCTTCAGAAGACTCTTCTCTTACTTGTGACCTCATGGGCTCTGTCTGCCTGCCTCCCAACTCCCCCTGCCAGTCCTCTACATCAATGTCTTCTCTTATCCTCCTGTGACTCAGATCCCCTTTCTTCCACCCCTTCTGTCTCTCCCAAACATCCTCCACCCTATTCCCCTTCTAAAGTGGTCACAATTGACCCTGAACCATTGACTCGCCAGGAACCAACACTGCCAGCATTGCCCTGGACCCAGCTACAACCTCATCCTTCTCCTCCCCACCTGCATCCCGTACCCACTCCCATACCTCTCCCCAAGAATGCCCAGTCCATCTATACCCACTCCAGGAGGTGGCAGGAACTGATGGCATTATCAGAGTTCAAAGCCATTTTCCATGACTGATCTCTCTCAAATTGAAAAGAGACTTGGCTCCTTCTCTAATGACTCAGCCTCCTATAGTAAAGAATTTAAATACCTAACCCAAGCATATGATATGACTTGACATGCAATCCATTTTTCAAAGATGGAATAATTATTCTCAACTCTTATTTTATTTCCCAGTCCTTCCCTGATATTTGAAGAAAACTTAAACAGGCAGAGGATGGCCCTCAACCCCCCCCCCAGGGAGGTCTTGTGGAAATGGCATTTAAGGTATTTATAACTGAGATGAGGCTTGAGATCAGTGAAAGGCCCAGCTCTTGAGAGTTGCCGTAAGGCCACCTCCTCCAACTTCAAGACGGGCTGGACAACAAGGGGCCTGCTTCAAGTACAACTAAACAAGACATTGGGCAAAAACTGCCTTTCACCTCACCCGCCACCAGAACCCTGTCTACAATGTGGCCAGAATGGACACTGGAGGACAACTGCCCCTCTTTGTCTCTGCAATGTAGGTCAGTCTCCCACTCCCACTCTCAGCAGAGTGAGGGCCTCATGGACCTCTCAGGCCTGGCAGCAGAAGACTGATGTGGCCTTGGGACCTTGGCCCTCTTCAAGATCACCTCAGAGGAGCCCAGGGTAACCATCCAAGTAGCAAGTAGGCCTCAATCACCTACTTGGTGCTACCTGACTTCTCAGGTAAGCTTTATCCTTCACAGATCTCCGTGGTGGGGGTGGACGGTCTCATCCACCAGCCAAAAAGGAAAGACAGTTTTATTTAAAATAAAAATTCTCATGGAGTAAACTTCAATGTGTGATAAAGTTAAAGTTGACTATAATCTAAGAGTTGCCTAAAAGATTTTTAAGGTCATGTCAAACTAAAATCTAATTCTCTATGTCCATAAAATAGCAAAGCTATCTTAATATTGTTCTGCTCTAAGTAACATCTACAAAAAAGTATTATAGGGAAGCATTTTATCAAGGAAATTATTAGTGTTTTCTGCTGATCTTGTCAAGCTTTAAATACTACTAAATCAGGGTTCATTTACATATTTGTTCATGTGTCTTAAATGACCATTTTGTAACAGTGTTGTGTCTATACTTTACCTAAATATGGTACAAACATTTACAAAGTTAAAATGTAAATTTATATAAAATAATGAGCTAAAACTCTCTTTTATCCAAAAGTATTACATCTAACCTGCATCCTGACAGTCACCCCTGTTTGCCTTTAAAGATTCCACAAACCCTTCACAGTAACTAACCTGGATAGTTTTGCCACAAGAGTTTAAAGACAGCCTTCATCTTTTTGAACAGAACCTAACCAGAGACTTATTAGATTGGCACTACCCAGAGGCCACCCTTCTTCAATATGTTGATAACTTACTTCTGTGCAGAGCCACAGAGCCCCTCATCTGCAGGGCAATTGAGTCCTTTTTAAAAATTTCTGTCCTCCAGGGATACAAAGTCTCTAAGGAGAAGACTCAATTATGTCTCCCACAGGTCACCTAAGTGTGTTCTTAAAGGGACAGACTCACTCCCTGAGTCATGAGTGAATCAATCCAATCCTCTGTTTCCCACTCCCCCATAACACAAAGCAGCTTAGAGCTTTCTTGGGTGTTACAGGGTTTTTGCAGAATCTGGATCCCTAGATATGCAGCGTTTAGCAGACACCTTTTTATGCTCCTTCTAATATTCCTATTTGGGTCTTACATAATAAATGCTCTCAAGATTGTTTCCCCTTCCCAATAAAGGTGCAAATCAATCCAGTTCACCTGAGGAAGCCCGTGAATTCATGGCCAATGAGAAAAACCCACCACTCCAGACCACCCCTCAAACCCTTCCTTCTTGAGCCCCTTTGAAATAATGTATGGCCACCCATTTCTCTAAGGAATCTTGCCTTCAACAAATCCTGCTCCTCTGGCTGACCATCTACCTTATCTTAACCTCCTCAAGGAACTTCTCAGAGAGTATGCAGAACAGATCCTGACCACCCTATAACTATTTCTGTTAAATCCAGTGATCTTGTTCTCCTAAAGGATATTTGACCCTCTTCATTGGGTCCTTGGTGGACCAGACCTCATCTGTTCATCCTCACAACGCCCACTGCTGTCAAGCTTAATGGGATTACCCCATTGGCAACACCTTTCAAGGATAAAATATTTCCCACCAACTTCAGACTCTTCTACTACAAGAAAGGATGAGTACTCTTGTGTACCACTGGGCCCCACATGACTACGCCTTTCCTGCAAACTCTCTCCCTCTTCCACTCCTACATAATCTCTTAGTCCTCATTTGGCTCTTGATCTGCTTTCCCTTTGCAGCCCAGAAACTCTCCTCCTGTTACCCATGCAGGCACATTGCATGAGCAGGACGTATTGTTACTAAGACTTTTCTGTTCCACACTTACTATTCCTGTGCAGGCTCTGTTATTGGGTCATGCACTCACAATCACACTATCTATCAAGTGTGTTCCCATGATAATCAATTTACCTGTTTCAACCCCACTTATCTCCCTGTGGAGCAATGGTTAGAACTCAGGAGTGGCCACCTCACTGGGAACATTGTTACTCGCACTCAGGTGTTCAATCCTGAAAAACCAGTGTCATTATTGTTTAATGCATGTGTGGCCATAGACAAGCTATGTGGAGGTACATGCTGTGGCTGTGGATTGGGAAAGTACTTATACATCAAATGAAAAATATGTGTGCTGGGAGACAACTCTTGGCCATGTAATAATGAGTATTATCATTTTTGCCCTTATTGGAGCTGTGTTTCATGGGCCACATGGCACGGGGCTACACACTGAACCCTCTTTCAAAAGGGCACTACTTCCCCTAACTGCAGTCAAGGCACCTGTAACCCTGTAAATTTCATAGTACTTAAGCCATCTGATTGGACACAGGGACAGGTAATTAGCATAAGGATAGATGGCCAAGGCTTTGACCCTGGGACTATTACACCTTAAGTTAACAACTGTTACCCATGAGAGTTCCTCATACCAGGTCTTCCACTCCTTTTATGAGGAAATGCCAGATAAATTCCCCATTTCTGCTACAACTAAAAACTTGTTCCTCACACTGGCCAAATCTATAGCCCAGACACTAAATGTCTCTTCATGCTATGTGCATGGGGGAGCCAGCATGGGAGGCCACTGGCCCTGGGAGGCAAGGTAGTTAGACTTAAAGTGCCTTTCAAAGAAAATGCCTTCCCATGACACAGGACAGGTGTTTGGCTCCTTAAAACCTCCATTATTGGAAATTACTGTATATCCCACCATGGAAAACAATTCTCCACCCTACTGGGGGACATAACTTGTCTAGGAAAAATGTTTTACAATGAAACAGTCCAAGAGACTCAGTGGTGGTGTACTTCAAATCATATGGAAATCCAGCCTCACCCACTGGCCAATTTTTCTAATCTCAAGACAACATGGGACAATCTTATTGCAGATATAAACTGGCAGGCTTCCAAGGAGCTATATTGGGTCTGTGGAAGGCAAGCCTATACAGTGTTGCCTAGAAACTGGTTTGGGTCTTGTGTGCTGGGCTCCATCAGACCATTCTTATTCCTCCCCCTTGAACAAGGTGAAAATCTGGGAGTCCCCATATATGAACAAAGACTAAATAGAAAAAAATGGGGAACCTTACAAATAGGCACTTGGAAGGATGACGAATGGCCCCCTGAGCCCTCAATTTGCTGGCAAAACAAGGCACTAAGATATGCAATGTTATCTATCAAAACTACTTGGCTTTGGACTATTTGCTAGCCTCTGAGGGAGGAGTTTGTGGAAAATTTTACCTGAGCAACTGCTGCCTGCAGATTGATGATGAAGGAAAAGCCGTAGAGGAGATCACTGAGGGAATGACAAAGTTTGCCTATGTCCCCTTCCAGACTTGGAAAGGATGGGATCCTATTTCCTTTTGCTAGATTTAAGTATGTTGTACTCTTCATTTCTGAGAGTAGAAAGGGGTGTATTTTCACTGTAGTGGACATCATAATGAGATCTAAAATGATCTTTGTGACATCCTATATTTTCAGCTGGGATCTGCAGCAAGGTATTGTTTTCCTTTTCTCTAAGAAAAAGTCTACCTAACCACAATTTTCTTATTGATTTCACCAGGAAACTGTTTGATTGCACATCCTGCTTGTGAGATCAATCATGTCTTACATCTCTTTTCCTTTATTATTTCATAAAGAAAGGGACAGTTTTTTCTCATGTTGGCTAAACTTCTGTCTTTGTGTCCTGTGGGCAAAACTGAATACATAGATAGTAACTACCCAAAAGCCCATCTGGATGACTGAAATTGACACTTGTCTTCCATTAGCACATGTGCAAAGCTAAACATGTGTCCCTGTCTGTGCAAAATATTCAAACAATTTTTAAAACATACTATCAAATTATGTTATTTATATATGGTTGATAGTAGCACAAAGAAACCTACAAAATATTGTTTTTTAAAGGGAAGGAGAGAAAGG
Organism: Castor canadensis; assembly: GCF_047511655.1. NCBI lineage: Eukaryota > Metazoa > Chordata > Mammalia > Rodentia > Castoridae > Castor > Castor canadensis. Next base: position 11,225,824 of record NC_133405.1, read on the forward strand.
GATTTAAGAGAATATAATAGAAGGGTGAACTTGCACAGAATGCACTTAATGTATGTATGGAATTTCTATATGAAATGTGCTCATACTATTAATGAATCCTAAAAGAAACATAAACTCCTTTTACTGGTATAAAAAGAATCATGTTCATTGTAGAAAATTGTGAAATAATGGAAAAATAAGAATAGGAGGTAATAAATTATGTACATCCTCATTATCTAAATATTATATCCCTGTTGCTCAGGTTTAAATTTTTTGCAGCACCCTCAGTTTCTTCATGTATGAAATGAAGTTAATAACAGTATGTACTATGCAGTTTTATGAAGAGTATCAAAAGAATTAACACTTGTATAATGTCTAAAAGAAATTTTCATATAGTACATATTCAACAAATGTTTAACAAATTGTATTCATCATGCTGAATATTATTTTACTTGCCTTCATAAATCACTGAAAGCTAGAGGTTATTGTTCAACACTCATTAACTTCTCTAGTGGAGCATTTTTCAAGTTTAGGTAGTGTTTGCCCCTGTTCTTGTAGTTATTTTACTATTTCAGTAATGGTTTACTTAATGGATAAAATAGCCAGTGGAGAAGAGTTACTGACAAAAACTGTATCTGTGAATGCAGTGTTGGCAATAATGGCGCCAATGGGTTTTTGTTCTTACTGCACCCTTAAGCTTCTGTTTTCCAGGGTCACTGTCCTGCCTCAAGTCTAGCTTGAATTCTCCTTCTGCCCCAACCTCCAATCAGCATGAACCATAAGATCTTAACCAATCAGATCATGCTGAGTCTCACTGAGGGTATTTAAGCCTCTGCCTCTCTCTCTCTCTCTCTCTCTCTCTCTCTCTCTCTCTCTCGGCTCTCTCCCTCTCCCACCCAGCAATAAAGAATCTCTTGGCCAGATCACTCCTCTCCATGTGGTCACTTTGGTGCCTACATTTGCCTACATTTTGGTATCGTGACTCAGCTCAGGGCACCCCACTAATCCTGGTGGGACCCCGATTCTGACTCACCCCATGACCACTCTGAGGATGTGATTGGCCGGGACTCATCCTCCTGATTGCCCTCACTTGCATCCAACACTAGACATTCTTTGGTGAGTCCACATACCCTTCTAGGCTCCCTTTGCGGTCTCTCCCTTTGATGTCTCTGGGTTTTGAGCATTTCCCCTATTTGGCTTTCTGTGGGCAGCTCAGATAGTAGAGGGATCCCCTTCTCCACAGGGCTTGGATTTTACAGGGTCCAGGAACCTACAAAAACAAGGCCTAGGTAATCCAAGCCGCCGGCCTCTGGCCTGCAAACCACCTGAACTCAGTGATGACTGATTCTCACGTGTCTTGTGTTCTCTCGGATATTTGTGCTGCGTGGGGACACTCCACAGTACATAATATCCTCCTCTCCCATTTGGGGAGTGGGTCCCTCATAATGGGTGCCTCTACATCTTCTCTGCCATCTGACTCCCCATTGAGATGCCTCCTCAATAATTTGGACACCTTGGGTTTGACCCCGGACATAAAACCAAAAAACTTGATCAGCTTTTGCACCCAAATCTGGCCCACTTATCCCTTAGATAACCAAAATCACTGGCCCTTCTTTGGGTCTTTAGATCCCAACCTTTTACAGGACATATAACTAGTATGAGTGATTGGGATGATGGGGAGAGACTCCATTATGTCTAAGCCTTTTCATACCTCCACCTAAATCTGGCTCTCTGCACCACTTGTAAGCCAAAACATGTGCTTTTTGCCCTAGAACCCTCTCTTTGTACTTTCTGTTCCCCTGTGCAGATTCTACCAGCCTGTAAACGGTTTCTAAATCAGCCAATTTCTCTCCAAACCTCCTCCTTCCCCATGTAAACAGAATTCTTGCACTGCTTACCATACCTATCGCCTCCTATCTTCCTGAAAAACTTTACCCATCATGGAGTTAAGCAAGCCACTCTTTGCCAATTCTGGCCTCAAGGTGATTCCAGCTCTGGGAGTGCTCATGCTCCCTTCCTGTGGGCTAAGACCAAGCCCCAGATTTATTTGGTGACCGGAGAGTAGAGGTTTCATTTCCTGAAAGCCTGCCAGTACCAATCAATGGGAGCAAGCTAGACACACAGGTAATGGCTAATCCCTTAAGCATGTGTCATACCTCCAGGCTCTGCCGTCCCCTCCCTTACCTAAGATGTCAGCACACCTTTTCTGCTTCCTCCATGGTCTCACCACATGTCCTTTGTCTCTGTCTGTCTTCCCCTCCCTGGGCTTACTGGGACCCTGCCTCCCATGAAAAACTCGTAGCATGGTACCTTATGACTTAAGTTATTCCAACTAGTTTGCCAGGCCACTCACTCTAAACTAACGTTAAGTCAGCTGCTTTACAAAAGCACTTACAAAAAACTGCAGCTGCCATGCTCATGCTGTAACTCCGCCCCCACAAGGGGTGGAAGGAAAGCAAACAAGTGCACCTGTGCACAGGATGCTGGCTTGTGGACACAGCAAAAATGATTGCCATAGCTAAGAAAATCCATAGAGAAGACCCAGTACATCCTGAGTCGCCAGCCACACGTGGTGATGGCTGCAGCCTGCTGCCACTTCCCCTGGAATAAATGCATGAAGAGTACACAGGGAGGGGAGAAGGGTGACAGGATGCAGGATCAGGCCTAGACAGTCAGGGTCATTTGTCCCAGGTGTGTGTGGAGGGAGTGATGCCTTGCACAAGTCCTGCTCCTAGCCCCACCTCACACCTCAGGGCATCAGACCCAGCCCTGTACACCAATTGTTAGCTCAAGGTTATAGTTCCAGAAATAACAAAATAGACATTACTGTGGTCTCTAAACTTCTCATTTTGAATTTTCTGTACCTTTGGCCTCAACATAAATTTTTCCCTCCAAATATTAACACTAGTTGTCCCATATGGTACTGTTATTGGCCTGAAATGCCCTCTGAATGCCCTTCTCTAACTTTACAAGTGATTTATTTCTTTGTTGAAGAGGTAGCCTTTATTAAAGAGGCTGCCTACTGTTAGCTAAAAGACAGGATCCTAACATTTTGTTCTTTCTAGATGGGACCTGCATCTTCCAGTCTTCTGGCTGGTAGATGTTGGAAGCTTTGTACTGAGGCTTGGCCTCAGTATGCCTTGGATGGCCAAGAGAAGTGGCCTTCACAGGGCTCCTTAAATTACAATACCATACATAAATTAGACCTTTTCCATAAAAGAAAAAAAGTAAACTGAGGTCCCCTATAAAAATTTCTACCTTCTAAGCCACTCCAATACTCAGAACCTCTTAACGAGGGCTTCCCTCTTCAACAGGCAATGGTAGGAAAAGGGCAAGTCATATGTCCCCTTCCAGTTATCAGATCTAAGGGAAATTTAAAAACATCTAAACAGCTGTACTGATGCCCAAATACATCCAAGCCTTTATCTCTGTGATCCAAATCTTTCAACTGACATGAAAGGATATTATGCTTCTACTAGACCAAACTCTTATCTCATTAGGAAAGCAATGGGTTCTGGCCCAGTCCACTCAGGTTGGAAATGATTATAGGGCTCAAGCAGTAGAGTGCTACTTTACAAGCATATAGTCCTGAGTTCAAGCCCAGTACAGCCAAAGTAAAAAAAAAAATAATAGTAATAATAATATTTGGGGCTGAGGAAGTAGCTCAATGGGAGAATGTCTGCCCAGCATGTGAAGAGCCCTGGGTTCAATTCCCCAGTATTACTAAAAAAAATTTTTTTTAATGGTAAAGAAGATAAGTGGTATTAATGTCACTTCAGCCATCTCATAGTAGAAAAAGGTATTTTAACTTAGACCAGATCCCTCATTCTTCAAGCAATGAAACTGAGGCCCAGAACAGTTCAGAGACTTGCTCTCCAGAGTGTCAGTGTCAATGTAAAATAACAACTTTACTTTACAGCAACAACTTAAAAAAAAATCCTCTTACCTTTCTACAGCATCTTAAGGATGTTATTAGAAAGCATACCACAGTGGACTCAGAGTCACAGGTGAGAGAGGTGCTCCTCAAAGATAAATTTCTAACAGTCAGCCCCAGATATTCTTAAAAAACTCAGACTGTGGCTAAAGGGAAAAGTCATTGAACCAAGTAATACATCTAGCCATGTCTGTATTTATGGCTATGTCTGTATGTCTGGGACCTTACTAACAGGAGAGAAAAAGATAAGAGACACCATGGCCTCATTGCTGCTCTCAGACAGGGCCCCACCCAACTGGGACCTGTATCCTGAACTTGCTACCATGGTGGACAGGAGGGGCACTTCTGCAGAGAATGCTTAAGGGGGGACAGCCTGGGAGACAGCCCTGCCCCCAACTGGGACTCTGCCCTCTCTGCAAGGGTAACCACTGGAGATCTAAGTGCCCCCGCCTCCAGATGGAAGGTGAGGTGCCTCCTCCTATAGATTGATGGGTCTCAGCCTCCTGTCCACAATCCACTTCTTGGCATCAATGTTGAGGAGCCATAACGGCAGAAAAACAAAAGGTCATTTTCCTTCTAGACAGTGGTGCCCATTTCTCTGTTTTACCTTTTTCTCCTGGTCCCCTGTCCAATGACAAATGTTATCATTCGGGGCAAATCTGGCCAGCCCCTAAAGCGCTAGTTTACCTGGCCTCTGGCCTGCTCTTGGGGAGACCTCCTCTTCTGTCACTCTTTCCTTATAGTACCTAAAACTCCAGTGTCCCTGCTGGGATGGGATTTAGTATCTCAATTAAAGCTCAAATTCTCCTCCCTCCAGGCAGGTATCTCGGCTGCCCCCTCCTTCAGGAACAAAGAGATTCCACAGTGCGGACTGATGAGATGAGTGTAGGGTGAACCAGGACGGCCCTCCCTATTCAAATAAAACTCAAAAATCCCTCACAGTTTCCACACTTAGAACAATATCCCCTCAAGCCTGAGGGAGGATGAGGCTTTATGCCTATTCCTAAAAACAATAAGGGCTACTAATTAGTTGCTTCAGCCTCTATAATAAATTTAAAATTCTTATAAAAGTTAATTTTAAATACAAGTTACAAAGTAAACAACTGGAAAGGATATAGATAGGTAATAAATGTATTTTTTTTGAAAAATTAAAGGAAAACTAAATGTTTTTGGATAAGAAAGGATTTTGTAAAAAAGGGTTTATCCTACAGATTGTTTCAAATAGGAGGGATAAAAACAAGCCATCAAAGGGTTTAGTATGTTATATTAAGGTCTAAGTAAATTTTAAAAGTGTATAATAAAAAACTTTGGTGTGTGATAAAGTTAAAGTTGAATATAATCTAGGAGTTGCCTAAAAGATTTTTAGGGTCATGTCAAACTAAAATCAAATCCTCTGTCTATGAAATAACAAGGTTATCTTAATATTCTGCTCTGAGTAACATCTACAAAAAACCATTACAGAGAAAGATTTTATCAAAGAAATTATTTGTGTTTTCTGCTGATCTTGTCAAGCTTTAAGTACTACTAAATCAGAGTTCATTTACATATTTGCTTATGTGTCTTAAATGACCACCTTGTAACAGTGTTATGTTATACTTTATCTAAATATGGTACAAACATTTCAAAGGTTAAAAGTGTCAATTTATATAAAATAATGAGCTAAAGCCCTCTTTTATCCAAGAGTGTTACATTTAAATCCTGATAGCCCCTGCCTCCCACAGGTCACCTACCTAGGTGTGGCATTAAAGGGACAGACTCATTCCCTGAGTCATAAATGCGTCAACCCAATCTTCTGTTTCCCAACACCCATACCATAAGACAGCTTACAGATTTCCTGGAAGTTATAGGATTTTGCAGAATTTAGATCCCTAGTGATGTAGTCCCTGAACAGACACCTTTTTATGCTCCTCCTAATATTCCTATTTGATTCTTAGATAATGTATGGCCACCCATTTCTCTCTCTGTAGTTGGAGGACTCTTGAAATTGTCTAGGGAACAATTGGTTTTCCTGGCCAATGCCCATCCTAATGCTTATGTTCTTGCTCTCCTATTCTTAAACTTTCTCCCTTGTATCATAATACATGTCTGCTATTGCTAATCAAAAATTTAACCAGTTGTACCTCCAGGGATACCAACCTCTCCAAAACACAAGGATAGTTGGCTGATACCCATCATGCGGAGGTCGGAGGATTGGCTCGAGACTCTTTATGACCTATGGTTACAAGGGACCTTCATCAACTTCAGGGAAGAGGAAATCTTCATTTTTGGAGCCTGCGTGTATGCCATCATGAGGCTCACCACCCCAACATTGTTTGCCAACTGACCCTCCCTTCCCCTTCGCTGCCCCTTGCCAGCTCAAAGAAGCCAGAACAAACACAACGCCCCCCTTCCTTAACAAACAAAAAAGGGAGGAATGTTGGCAATAATGGCACGGATAGATTTCAGTTCTTACTGCACTCTTAAACTTCTGTTTTCCATGGTCACAGTCCTCAAGTCTAGCTTGAATCCTCCTTCTGCCCCAACCTCCAATCGGCATGAACCATAAGATCCTAACCAATCAGATCATGCTGAGTCTCACTGAGGGGTATTTAAGCCCCTGCCTCTCTCTCTCTCTCTCTCGGCTCTCTCCCTCTCCAACCTGGCAATAAAGACTCTCTTGACCAGATCACTCATCTCCACGTGGTCACTTTGGGGCCTACATTTGCCTACACAAAGCATTATGGATAACTGTGGCAATGACCTTCATGAAAACCATATGGATGAAGAAATGTAAGAAATGACACCAAAATCCCAGGACATAAATTATCAATTGATCTAAAGTGGCAGTTCTTGCAAGAAATGCAATGATAAGTATACATGAAAAATAAGTTCAGATTAGTTAAGGAGTTAACATTGAATTTTAACAAAAATGAGCTACAAATTTTTGTGTAGCAAAGACGAATAAATAAAATAATAAATCTCAATGCTGGAGAAACTATGAGAAGAAATGTTTATTTATGACCATCACAACATTTTTAGTGGATAATCTTGGGACATGTATCAAAATAAATATAATAATTACACACTTTGACCTAACAATTACACACATGGGAGTTTACACTAAACAAATATTCAAAACAATAAAGTATCTATATTTATTAAATTATCTATGCTCACTTTATTTATATGACCAAAAGAAACCATAAAAGATATAAATAGTCAGTCAATTGTTATATTTCAAGAATTATATTGATACAACATAGTGCTAAGCAGTTATCATAAGTAATATATATAAGGGTGATAGAAAATAACCTCACAGGCTGGGATGTAGCTCAGTGGTAGAGTGCTTGCCTAGTGTGTGTGAGTCCCTGGGTTTGATCACAGCACCAGAAAGGAAAAGAAAAAAAAGAAAAGAATTTTACAATAATATATTGGAAGACATACTAGGATAAAAATTTGGATTAAAGGAAGCCTTTAATTTGCATTTCCATTATGGCTAGAGATGGTGAGCATTTTTTTCATGTGTTTTTTGGCCATTTGAATTTCTTTTTTTGAGAAAGTTCTGTTTAGTTCAGTTGCCCATTTCTTAATTGGTTCATCGCTTTGGGGAAAGTTTAGTTTCTTAAGTTCCCTATACATTCTGGTTATCAGTCCTTTGTCTGATGTATAACTGGCAAATATTTTCTCCCACTCTGTGGGTGGTCTTTTCTGTCTAGAGACCATTTCTTTTGTTGTGCAGAAGCTTTTTAATTTTATGAAGTCCCATTTGTTCATCCTTTCTCTTAGTTGCTGAGCTGCTAGGGTTCTATTGAGGAAGTCCTTGCCTATACCTATTAATTCCACAGTGTTTCCTACTCCTTACTGTACTAACGTCACAATTTCAGGTCTGATATTAAGGTCCTTGATCCATTTTGAATTGATACTAGTACAGGGTGCTCAACCCTGTTAGAATAGCCATCATCAAAGACACTACCAACAATATGTGTTGGTGAGAATGTGGGGAAAAAGGAACCCTCATACACTGCTGGTAGAAATCCAAGTTGGTGTAACCACTCTGGAAAAAAATTTGGAGGCTTCTTAAAAATCTAAACATAGACCTTCCATATGATCCAGCAATCCCAGTCCTGGGGATATATCCAAAGGAATGCAACACAGGTTACTCCAGAGGCACCTGCACACCCATGTTTATTGCAGCACTATTCACAATAGCCAAGTTATGGAAACAACCAAGATGCCCCACTACTGATGAATGGATCAAGAAAATGTGGTATTTATACTCAGTGGAATTTTATTCAGCCATGAAGAAGAATGAAATCTTATCATCTGCAAGTAAATGGATGGAACTAGAGAACATAATTCTGAGCGAGGTTAGCCAGGTTTAGAAGACCAAAAATCATATAATCTCCCTCATATGTGGACTTTATATCTAGGGCAAATACAGCAATGTGGTTGGACTTGGGTCACGTGACAAGGGGAGAGCACACACATACGGGAGATAGGAGAATAGGTAGAAAACACAAAATGTGAAAGCAGTTGATGTCCCAGCTCCAGAGGAACTAATACAGTAACCTTAAAGTGACAGGTTAACATGAGAAGGGGATCAGGAACCAGTGTAAAGATCAGTTAGAGATGAATCAACCTGTTTTGTAACACATTTGCACATGAAAACAATGCTAGAAATTTCTCTGTATAGCTATCCTTAACTCAACTAGCAAAAAATCTTTGTCTTCCTTATTATGCTTATGTCTTCTGTCTTCATCAAAATTAGAGATAAGGGCAGAACAGGTTCTGCCTGGAAGCCAGGGGCAGAGAGGGGGAGAGGTTGGGGGAGGGAGGCAGGGGAGAGAAATGACCCAAACAATGTACACACAAGTAAATCAATGAATAACACAAAAGAAATAAATAAAAATTTATATTTCAAAGAAAAAAAAGAAAAAAAGTAAGCCTTTTACATTTCTGAGAACTAAGGTCAAAGATTTAAAATGTTCCAACTTAAAAGCCACTTTAGCAAATAATTTCCCTCTTAAAATAAAATAAATATATCAAATGTTTATGTAGAAATTAAATAACATTTTTCAAATTTTTCTTAATTTTATTGGTGTTTGACAAATAGTTTCATGAATTGCTTTTTTTGTCCCATACTGAGCACTTAGTGGAACTGACCATTCAGCGAATTCAAATTTCCACTTAAATTCCATATATCATTCATGTATTTTGCTCAATATTTCTATTTTTGGAATGCATTAAACTTTTCATTTCCATTCCCAATTCTGTCATCTTCCTTTATTTTAGAGCCTTATATTTTACAGAGAAAACTTTTTTTTATTGTAGTGCTGGGTGGGGGTGTATTGTAGCACTTACAAAAGTTCTTACAATATATCGAATATTTTCAACAGTTTTTGAGAATGACTGTATAAGTAATAAAGAGTAGGAACCCACAAGTCTTAAGAGAGAGGCTGGGCAGTCACCTAGGCTCACTTACCAGCTAAACAGCTTGCTTTGGTTCATCATCCTCTAAGTGTACTTGCTTCAAATGCATGCCTCTGCAATGAAATCCCCTTTGCTATACTATATGTGGTAGACCAAAGTTTTGTCATTCCTAAAATATGTCAAGCACTCTTGCTCCAGGAACCTTTCTTTAAACATACTGCTCCCTCTGCTGGGCTATTTTCATCCCCACCACTCACATGAAATTGCTATTCACCTTTTAAGTCAAAGTTCAAGTATGACTTTCTTTATGAAACATTTTCTGACACGTCGAGGACTAGCTAAACCTGGAATCATTCCCACGATTTAATGCATGAAATTAATACACAGCTAAATTCTGAACTATGCTTGCTGCAGGAGTGTATGATGCTGTTAACTGAGAAATATCATGACAGAAAAAAACCAGGATCTACTTTCAATTTCAGTTGAAGACAAAAGACCCTTTAAGAGCACCACATGTAATGTGTGATGAATATTAAAGGAACGAATACATGATATTCCTAAAAGAGATTTTGAAACAAAATACATGCACAAAAAATTTCGACAATATTTTCAAACAATATTTTCTATTCCACCTTTCGCAGAAAATGGACAACAACCTCACAGTGCTCAGGTTAGAGACATAGAGAACTGTGACATTATATAGTAATTCATGTGGTTGGTAAGCATTTGTTAAGAACTCTCAAATATCAATAATTAAGAGAGCTAAAATAAAATGAGGTTATTCCAATGCAAATCAGGCCTTTGGGGACAGAAGTATCAATTCAGAAAGGATGAAAACTATTCTTTTTACCATGCTGAAGACTGATATCAGAGACTTCAGCAACCCCTACAGAGTTGATTACAGATAATATAGATCGATGCATATGAAATTTTCCTTGGTCCTTTACGTGCCTCAGTAAAATTTTGTGTGATTTTCTATAAAACATTTCCCATATACTATTGAAATAAGTTCTATACATGTTGATTGATGTGTCTGCTTTTTCCTTTAGAATGTATTTTGTCAGAGAAAAGTATAGTTTATTTTATATGACTCTCAAATACAGCACTGAGTGATGTATTTATTAAATCAGGTGAAATGGAAGTAAGATGTCACAAGATGGAAGACATCTATACAGGTATTTATTTTCCCTTAGAGATCTCTTATGAATGCCATCAATGACAAAGCTGGCCTAAAAAGTACTTCCCTTATAAAACCTTTTTCTTTGGTACTTCATTGAAGAGTTAACACAAGTCAATATTTCACCAAGTCACCAAGGACTTTATCAAATACTACAGAGGAGCAAAAAGAAAATTAGCATAGGACAATAAATTCAGAAAATACTAACAATATCAGACTTCAAAAGTAATACAAACTCTTTCCACATAATCTATCATGCAAAAAAAATACAATCTTATGTTTTCTTTGACTCAACACAATGTCAGTTTTGAGGCTCTTCCCCTACTGTAAGATATCATTTAAGTTCTGATGCAGTACCTGCATCTAGTGGAGGCATTGTTGAGTAGAGGCATCCTCAATGGCATTTATCCATGTTTAAACCACTTCTGATTTTAGGTGCCAATTTTACTGGATTAAGGCATGCTTAGAGAATTGGTAAGACATTATTTCTAAGTGTGTCTGAGGGCTAGAGGACTGCCTCAAGTGGTAGAGCACCTGCCCAGCATGCACAAGGCCCTGAGTTCAAGCCCCAGTACCTCAAAACAAAAGAAGAAGGAAAAAAAAGAACATCAACCTAAGTGTGTCTGAAAGGGCGTTTTCATGAGACTTGTATGTGAATCAGTAGACTAAATGGGGTGAATTTGTCCTCAGTATGGAAGATTGTCATCCAATCACCTGAAGACCTGAATAAAATAAAACTTATGGGAAAAAATTTTTGCTCTCATTCTCCTAGAGCTAGAAAATTCTTTTCTTTCTCTTGCATACTAGAGCCCAGCATTCTCCAATCTTACATCAAAATTTCCTACAGTGACCACCCCTTTCTCCCTGATTCTCAGTTCATTGTCCTTGAGCTGAGAATTTGACCATTAGATTCCCTGTTTCTTAGGCTTTTGAAATTGTACTGAGTCACAATACCAGTAATCCAAGGTCTGTAGCTTGCAGACAGACCATCTTCTGATTTCTCACCCTCTATAATAATGTAAGCCAACTCCTCTAATAAATCTTTTTATCTATCTATCTATCTCTAGCTAGCTAGCTATTTTTCTATCTATTTTGAATATATTGTAGTACTACTCAGCCTTAAAAATGGAAGTAAATCCTGTCACTTGTGACAACATGTAATACATTACGCTAAGTGAAATAAACCAAGCACAAAAAGATAAATACCACATAATCTTCCTTATGTGTGGAATATAAAAAGTCAAATTCATAGAAACAAAGAGCAGAATGGTGGTTATCAAGGGATGGGGTGGTAGGGGAGGGTGGTCAAAGATACAAATTTAATTAAGTTAGACAGGAGGAATCAGTTCAAGAGATGAGTTCTATAACATGGGGAAAATAGATGAGAAAGTATGCTTAAGTGTTCTCACTACATACACAAAAGGCAACATGTATGTGAAATAATTAACATGTCGATTAGCTGAATTGAGCCATTACACACTGTACATACATTTCAAAACATGTTCTCTGCCATATATATATATATATATATATATATGTATATATGATTTGACAAGTAAAACTTATATAAAAATGTGGGCATGTGGTGTGGTTTCGGGTTTAACAGAATACATATTTAAAAAATAATCATAGTCACTCTCTAAAACACACTCAAGTGAGAAAACTTTTTTCTACATTTTTCATTATCATATGATTTTTCTTAACTACTTTAACCTGAGGTTGGAAGTGGAAAGAAAAGTAAACTACCAAGAGGGGAGGAAATGGTTAATATAATGTTGACACTTTCCAAATATGTCTCCACACCCCAGAGGGTACCTGGTTGGACTTTCTTTCCCTTTGTGATTGTTACGTTACACAAAAAGTTAAACAGACTAAGCAAATAAACTCTTTTAAATTAACACTGCTGTGAACCTTTCTATAGAATACTTTTAAAGTCAAATTAGTAAATGCCTTCTAATTTTTGTTAATATTTTAGTGTTTTCAATGAAGCCTACCTTTAACTTTATTGGTCTGATATATGTGTAATGATATGTGAATTTATCACTGATAATCAGAGTTTCAAATTAAAATGGAATTGAGAAAATAGGTTTTTGCTTCCATTTTATAAGACTAGCTCATTAATGAAATTAATGTCAAAAATTAAGTATAAATTTAAATAATTATGCTTAGCTATTTTAAATCAATTATAAATTTTATCATGAGCTTTTTGCTAGGATAAATGTCTACCCTAGAGCTTCTATATTTTAGTGGCATATTCACAACTATTAAATCTAATAGCATGTATTATTTCATTGATTGAATTAGTGGTAAAATCCACTATCCCCTACCATTATCTTTCTGTTAAATATGCAAGAGTAGACATGATTTATCTCTTTAGGATACATAAAAAACTCTACATCTCATTGTATATTTTACCAGTATAGCACATGCCACCTCGTGGCAGAAAAAAAAATATAACTTAAAAGATTTTGAAAATTTTTATGGAAACCAAATATTCCACATATTTCTTTATATCTATTTCTAAATCAGAAGCAAATGTTTATTTTGAGGCAAAGCACACCACAGTGGGAAATCTTACATGCTCAAAACTTAATAGTTAATGAGGGCAGAATCAAATGGAGACACTTAATGACAATATTCTATTTTAATTATTTTTTATCTCTTTCCAGAACTGTTTAATATTTTTATATATTTATTTTACATTTTGAAGTATTTGTGTAATATAATGTAATATATTTTTATTAAGCAGGAGTCAAACAATTTACATGAACAGTTGCTTCTTCTTGTGCACACCTATAAAAATGAGGACAATACTTTCTATTTGTTCAACTAACAAAGGAAGGAAGCGATTAGGCGATGTGGGAGGGATTTCTTTTTGCCCCTGCTGTTTTACAGACCTTAGGTGTCAGAAGCCAAATCAGGACAGGGTACAGAGATATAGAGAAAAGTCTCCCAGAAATACTTTTGTACTGAAAGAAAACCTGGCTTCCTGCTAACTGTCAATGGTTTGTGTGACCTTTGGCAGGTGTTAAGTCACCTGATGTTCAAATATGTCACAGTTTAAGGTTTTTAGCAGATTAGCTTGTTTTTTGTGTCCATCAGTTCATACCAAAATCATATAATATGAAATTTATTCTCTTAATCATTTTAAGAAAACCATTGAGCACTAATAACTGTATTCATATTGTTGTATAAAAGTTCTCTAGAACTTCTTCATCTTGCTATACTGAAACTATATACCCACTAAGCAACAATGCCTCATTTCTGCTCAAATCCCTAGTAACCTCTATTCTACTGTCTTTTCCCAAAACTTTGACTATTTTTGGTATCTCATATAAGTGAAATCACAGTTTTTGTCCTTCTTTGAATGGTTTATTTCACTTAATCTAACATCATTATCATTTATCCATATTTTAGCATCTACATGATTTCTTTCTTTTTGAAGATGGAATAATATTCCATTATGTGTACATACCACCTTGTGTTTATCCATTCATCCTTCAATGGACATCTAGATTGCTTTTATCTCTTGACTCTTGTGAATAATGCAGCAAGGAAAATGGGTGTACAAATATATCTTTAGGTTCTGCCTGGAAACCAGAGAGGTGAGGGAGAGAGGGAGGGGGTGGGAGCAAAGGGGAAAATGGCCTAAACAATGTATGCGCATATGAATAAATGAGTAAAGAAAAAATGTAAAAAACTCACTTTTTAAATTATTTTAAATATATACCCAGACATGAAGTTGCTTGATAATATAGTAATTCTATACTTAGTTTTGTAGGAACCTTCACACCGCCTTCCACTGTGACTAAACCATTTTGCATTCCTACCAGCTATTCACCAGGGTTCTAATTTATCTACATCCAAGCTAACACTACATGTTTTCCGTGCTTCTGTTTGCTTGTTTTATACTGGCCACCCTAATGGGTGTGAGGTGATGTCCCATAATCATTTTGGTTTATATTTCACTAATGATTAATGATGTTCAGCATCACTTAATGTGCTTGATGAATATATCTATATCTTTTGGGAAGTGTCTACCACAGTTCTTTGCTTATTTTTTAATTGTGCTACTGTTTTTTTTTCTTTTTTTTGGTTTGGGTTATAGGAGGATTTATTTTTTACATTCTGCAAATATATATATATATATATATTAATTTTTTTTGGTGGGATTAGGATTTGAATTCATGGCTTCAGGATTATAAAACAAGCACTCTACTGCTTCATCCACAAGTCCATTTTGCTCTGGTTATTTTGGAGATGGGGTCTCATTAGCTTTTTGCCCAGGCTGGCTTTGAACTTCTATCTTCCAGATCTCAACCTTCAAAATAGCTAGGATTACAAGTGTGAGTCACCATTGCTCAGCTATATGTTCTGCATATTAACTCCTTGTAACATGCATGCCAATTGTTTTTCCCATTCAGCGGGTTGACTTTTTATTCTGTTTCCTTTAATGTGCAGTTGATATTAAGTGTGATGCAGTCTGTTAGTATATTTTTACTTTTGATGCTTATATTTTGGTGTCATAAATGAGAAATTATTGTCAAATCCAATGTCATGAAGATTTTCCTCTATGTTTTCCCCTTTGTACATTTAGGTCTCACATTTAGCTGTTTCAGACACTTTGAGATAAATTTGTATGTGGTATAAAGTATGAGTCTAACTTTCTTCTTTTTCATGTGTACATTCATACTTACTAGCACCACTTTTTTTCAGATGACTATCATATCCTTATTGTGTGGTCTTGGCACTGTGGTGGAAGATCATTTGAATATACACGAAGTTTTATTTCTGCAATCTCTTTTCTGTTTCATTGGGTTGAATTTCTGCCTTTATGCCAGTAAGACACACTGTTTTGATTATTATAAATATGTATATGTTTTAAAATCAGGAAATGTGACATTTCCAATTTCATACCTCTTTCTCAAGACATTTTTAGCAATGCATGATCCCTTGAAATTTCATATGAATTTTACTATTTTTATCTTTTTTTCTTCAAGGTGCTCAAAACAATTTCACAGAAATATCTAGGCTTTGATGTTTAATACTAATTATTTTCTTAATATCCTTGTTCATCCTAGCAAAGGAAAATGGTTACTTTCTGTATTGCTAGAACTTCTCTTACATAACAACATTTATTCTACACCTCTCATTTGAAAATTATCTCTACCACTCATCATTCACCCCATCTTGGGCCTATTGAAGCAGTTTACCAAATTGTCTACTTTCAGTCACAGAATTCCCCTGAATAACTTACACTTTCAAATCACTGACCCATTTTACTTTCTCTTTTTGCCTTTTTTTCTGGTTAGCCAGCTCTTTCTTCCTCCTTGGGCTGGCTTTGTGCATTATCTTCTATGTCCCTAGTCAATAACTAACCTTTTGCTTACTAATTAACCATTAATTGGTCAAAGCTTCCTTCATGGGTTTATGCTATATCCTGCTGGCCCTGACCCCAGGAAATCAATACACTCCCTTACTGAAAGCATCATAAAGTGGGAACCACCAAGTATAGTGACTTAGAGTGTCACTCTAATGATCTGTACCCCCAGTACCACCAAAAAAGATATTTATAAAGTTCTAATTTGTGAGGCTTATGAGAACAGCCCATGAGTAGTAGAAATGGCATTTAATTTATATTGTCTACAAACTTACCTAATTGATAGTTCCTTGGTTGTTCTGTTATGTTCAAATAGGTTAATAAAATAGATCCACAATTTCAATGTGATAAAATATTTTCAAATGTAAATATATTATGGCAATTCCTGCTGCTGGATGAGAATATCAATGTCTAGCAGATAGTGTACAGATTAACAATATATATTGAGCTGAAAAACTTCATCAGGTTTTAAGAATGTAAATGTATGTTAAAGTGATTTAGGAAAGTAAATCAAAATGCTACTAAGATAAAGACTCTTGGGCTTGGCTATGAAACTCTCCTGCCACAGGTATAGAAATGTTGTGGTGAGCAGGTTCATTGAAAAATACAAAGAGATATGTGCTTCATAATTATGATTTCATTCAATTATTACAATAAGCTTATATTAAACATGGTATTATTATCTCATTTCATATTAAAGCTATTAAACTCCCAAAGAGATTAAGTTATGTTTCTAAGGCCACAGCTAGTAAAAGGGAAAGGTAAAGTTAATATTTGAGTCTGTTTAACCAGAAAAGTAGCCTCTTTTCTACTATATCAAGATTTGCATGATAACTTTGAAAGAAAACAACACAATATCCATGTGGATGAAACATGTCAGAAGAATGTAATATGTGGAGGTAAAAAGTGAAGCTGATGTTGAATGTTTTGAAAACTTGTGTGAAGCTACATGCTAAAGATTTCCAATGCATCATATTCTAAATATATTCATATATACAAGTTAATGGCAGCATGAATATATATGTATGGATCTGTTATATAAGAGACCCTACAGTTTTAAACATTACACACACACACAAACACACACATATATATGTGTGTATATATATATATATATATATATATATAGTCATAATAGTGTAATATATCTTTCTAAGGACAAGATCATGCTTGATACACAATGGCTTGTTTAGAAATGTATACAAGCCACTCAAAAACTCATTTTTTTCCCCAGAGGCTAGAGAAAAAAAGAAGTACTTATGATTACTTATGATGTATGTGTTCCACCCCAGTTCTGAACAGATCATGGACTCTGTACATTCATTCATTCATTCTAGCTCACCTTGGTTGACTACCTGTTATGTGCAGTGAATTATGCTGAGTGCAACAGGAATCATATAAAGATTAAAAAAAAAGAAAAGAAAACTGAAACAATGGCATCTTATTTCTAGTTGTCATAGGCTCATCAGCTTTATCACAGGTAACTTGTCAAGGAGGTTATAGTCATTGATTCTCATAAAGCATGGGTCCTTATACCACCATTATGTTATAGGAGTATAGTAATCTAGCTTCAACTCATTTATAATTATTATTGCTATTACAAGAACATTTTAAAATCTCTCAGCACATTACCAGTGGTAGCAGTTTTACTCTTTAACACTAAGCAGCAGTTAAGAAATCATATTAGGTACTGTGGCAAACTGTTTTAATACTAATTAGATAATAAAGTAATTAGCAAAGTAAGAAATATATTATTATTATGCTGTATTATGATTTAGCTGAAACTGCATATGCAGATGCATAAAGTGGAATTTCTAATTTAGAAAATTTAGCAGTGTATTTACATATTTCTCATTCACAGGCAACCAGCTGTGGTGAAGGAAGCAGTATTTAAATAGTCAAAATTGAAGGTGCTAGCAAATTTCAAACAGAACACGTGAAAGAGAACTTTTTATAAACTTTATATTCCTTCTTGGCATGGATTATCACAACACACCTAAATTGAAGTGTTAGGACTATTTTAACCATCTATGTATATTTAAAAGCTAGGTAGCACAATCTTTTCTAAGTGCAAAATTGTCTGATAATATTCAATGAGCATACCTGTGGATCTGTGCCAGACACCATTACCATGAGTAGTGACAACGTTGACATACATATTGACATTTACCTTGAATATAGCTTCAAGGTGAAACTATATGGGCATAGTTATGGAACGTTATCATTATGCTTTTGTATCTGATTACATGTATATATGCACTAATTGTATAGCAGATTTATATGTACAGAATATGTATATTATGTATATATGTTTGTATCTGTCTCTATATGTGAATTTTTTAGCCAGAATTTAGTTTGTACTACATAAAACTATAAGTAGGTTTTAATGAATTATATCATTACTAATATATCTATACCACTAAAAGTGCAAGCTTCCAAATGTTCAGACAGCTGTAGAATAAACAATGCAAGAAATCTATGAAAATTCTTCATTTCTTTTTCACTTATCCATTCTTTTCTTCTAGCACTTCTTTCTTTCTTTCCAACACATGTCAACACAAGGTATTTTTCTTGCAGTGGGACTATGCTGTAATGGTGGATACATGTCATTATGTATTAAATGTATAACATTAAATATGAACTCTAATGTGTAAACTACAGATTTTAGATGATAATGATGTGTCAATATTCGTTCATAAAGTATAACAAATATACTACTGTGTTGGTGGATATTGATAAAGGCAAAGGCTATATATGAGTGGAGGAAGATTATACAGTTTTTGGTGAAGCCAAAACTGTTCTCAAAATAATCCATGAAAAAGACAACTTAGTAACAAGCCATAACCCTGGGACAAATACAAACTCAGTCAAATACATTGTACCATGTTGAAGCAACCTCTTTTATCCAGCAATAGATGTTACACTGAAAGAAGCATAGTTACTGTTTTCCTTTGTTTTTTTTTTCATTTTTCTTTTATTATTCATATGTGCATACAAGGCTTGGTTCATTTCTCCCCCCTGCCCCCACCCTCTCCCTTACCACCCACTCCACCCCCTCCTTCTCCCCCCACAATACCCAGCAGAAACTATTTTGCCCTTATTTCTAATTTTGTTGTAGAGAGAGTATAAGCAATAATAGGAAGGAACAAGGGTTTTTGCTGGTTGAGATAAGGATAGCTATACAGGGCATTGAATCACATTGATTTCCTGGTCGTGGGTGTTACCTTCTAGGTTAATTCTTTTTGATCTAACCTTTTCTCTAGTACCTGTTCCCCTTTTCCTATTGGCCTCAGTTGCTTTTAAGGTATCTGCTTTAGTTTCTCTGCGTTAAGGGCAACAAATGCTAGCTAGTTTTTTAGGTGTCTTACCTATCCTCACCCCTTCCTTGTGTGCTCTCGCTTTTATCATGTGCTCATAGTCCAATCCCCTTGTTGTGTTTGCCCTTGATCTAATGTCCACATATGAGGGAGAACATACGATTTTTGGTCTTTTGGGCCACAGTTGCAGATACCACTGTTTTCCTTTGTAAAGGTTGTATTCATCATTTAAAATTATTGACAGCCCAATTTTGTGTGACCTTATACAAAATGAATCACATAGATAGCTTCTTGAAACTTATCAACCTATATCAGACAATAAAAAATTAAAACATAAAAGGGGAAACAAAGCATAACATGAAGACATGTACAAAGTAAAAGGATCACAAAGAAAGCTATACAACAGTCTTTAGCAAAGCACATGATTAGGTAAATCACAAAACACGGGAGGAAATTCTATAAACAAATTAGAATGGAAAAAGGTAAAAGGTTGGCTCTTCTCTGTGAAAACTACAGAAATTTTAGGACTTCAGAGGGTATGCAGGTATAGCCCAATACATTTAACATATAAGAACTCAGGTCATGGAAAATAAAAATGGAGAGTAGAGTGAAATGAATTCTGTTGAAAAATACAAAGATGAATATGTTGTGTTTCCTGATAGAACTTAATACTGCAGTAAGTCCTTGCTGAGTTGTTATAACTTTGAAATGCCTTTTAAAAACAGATAAATGCAAATGAATATATAACACTAAGTCATGGCCTTGGCTTTATTATCCTACCTAAAACATTTAGTAATCTTCCCAACTGGTCTCACTTAAATGACTATTATAAGTTTGAAATAGATGATACAACAAAAGGACTGAAATGAAACAAAAAACTGTAAGCCAAAAATATATTAACAGAAATGCTTAAATGTAAAGATTCCCTCAGACCACTATCTCTGACATATAAATTACTTAGGAGACTGTATAATGTTGGCTGATTAAAAATTATTTAAAGAAAAGATGATTAAAGTACATTGAATTTATCATCAGAAACATACAGAAATTTGTATGGGACTACAATGGGACTTACTTGAGGGGCAACATAAACCATTTAAAATTGGGATGCAGTTACTGTTGCTACACTGACAAACTATCAGAAGTTATCCTGGAAACAGTGCTGTAACCTGCTTTGTGAGGTACCTTCATTGAGTGTGGTGCATGGGAAACTGTAATTATTCCCTGATTGGCAAGAGGAACTGCCTGAAGGTCACCAGCCATTGACAAATTCAAGTACAGAGAAATAAGCCATTGATTATAGGTATGAGCAGTTTAGGAAGTAAAGCCTAAACCAATTCCAACTTGTTTGTGTTTATTTCCAGTTCTTTTACTGGCTTTGTGATAGGTTTTCTAAATAAAAGTTCCCAAATATCTATCAGGCTCTTGCCAAAAATAAGGCTCAGACATTAACACTTTCCAATTAGTTAAACTAAGTTATAACAAATAAGAATATTTCTTATTTTTAACAACTTAATCCAATTCTGTAAAGTAAATAGACAATAGTCCTATTCGAAGTCTGTGATTTGATGAGGAAGGAGAGTAAATATGATTGACTTTAAAAGACGGTTACATTTTTACAATGTTTATAGGAAGCAAAATTGATTGAAAAACATAACTAAAGGCTTTCTCAAGGCATTTGGTCTCCAGCTTTAAGTATTAAGCCAAGTACTAATAGGTGAAATGAGATCAGGTAATGCTTCTACGTACAGGGAGTCATATAAATATATGTAGTTAGAGGAGCAGCAAAAGAGGTGTAAGTAATAGCTATTTTTTCATATATTGATGCATTTCATGGGAGGTGTTTAAATATCATATCTCCTCTTCAACATTGTCCCAAAGTGATTTCTCAACCAATTAGATTCTTCAAGAAATAGACAATGGCTACTCTACTGCAGTAGCCCATTCCACTGTTGGACAATTCTAATCATACTTTTGCTGTAGTGTAAGTTTAAATATCCTTCCCTCACTCATGCATTTATCGTGACCCTCTGTGAATGTATGGAAAGTTGATCTCTATTCTATAAAATATCCTTTTAAATCACTGAGAACTGTCCATACAGTACTTTCCCATCTGGAATGATTTCCAGAACCCAAAAGTTTCATCCTGGATACTTTCTACTGAAATATATCACCTGAAACTGAACACATTAATTTAGTTATATGGTGAACAACAGAAAAAGAACAAAATGATAATTTCATTACAAAAATTGAATTGTTAATAATGACTCTTGCTTGCATTTGTGGCAACCATATACATTACTGACTCTTACAAAACATCTAATATAGTATTTAACACAAGAGGAAGTTCAAGGATTACTTGAAAATGAGAGACAAAGAGAGATCAAGTCCATGGATAAAAGTTCTTTAACCTAAAATGATTAGAAAAAGAGTCACTATTTATCTGATTCCTTAGGTATGGCCAGTGAGTTTTCTTTTTTAGAAAAAACATTCAAGTCAGAAACCATAAATAGGAAGAGTAAGACTTACTGGATCTAGAGAATTTCTAGAACTGTAAAAGAAATGAAGGTAGATAGGAAGTCACAGCCTCAAGCAAGAAAATCACAAAAGTACACTATAGGTGAGAAAGAGATATACTTAGATTAAAATAGTGATCCTGGAAGAGAATGAAATTTCTACAAACTCATAACTGAATTTCCTAAATATAATAATGATATAAGCCTGTATATACTTTGGAATGGAGTCTAAACAGTTAAGCCTAGCATCCAAAATCATAAGATCATTGATTGCAGTCTTTTGGGAATAGTTTTGAAGTTGAATTTTCCCTCTTAATATCAGATGTTTGTTTAGTAAACAAAGTAATCCTACCTTGTAAGCAACAGAGTAGGGAATTCTAGAAACAGAACAGTGACTATAGTAACTTTGAATATTAGTTGAGCTGGATATAACTAACATAATATGATTTTCTAGTATACACTCCATGAGGATTGTTTAGTTCCACCACTAAAATCCTAGTGCTTCACATAGTTCCTTGAGTAAAGTAAGTGCTCAAAATGGATTTGTTGCACTAATAAGGCAAAAGCATTACTATTCACCACAGTATTTCTACTCATGATGATCATTTTAATTACGAAAGATATTTGTGAGGACAACAAAAGGAGAAACTGTCAATTCTTGTTTACAACCATTCTTACAGTAAAGAGAATACCCAGGGGCTGCAATGCAATGATAAAGATGAGAGAAATATGGGGTAATGTGTGAAGCATGTGTAAAGAACAAATAAGAATGGGACAGGGGAATTAAACTTGTAGAATAGCAGTGTGGTTCCCTTGAATATATTCATTGTTGAATTTTAAAATCTATACTCTATACAATAATAAAGTAGACATAGCCTTGATTTCTTACCATTGCAAATGAAATATGAATGCAATCATGTAAATCACTGTAATTATTTTAAATTGTAATTTAAAAAAATCTAACCAAAATTAATCCATTGGGTTCTCTACATTTCCTACCAGTTTTACAGAACTTGTGCTACTGTTTACAGTACTTCCCATGATACATCCCACAATACATCCCACAGCAGGATAAGCAAAGAGCTCTGCAGTCTGGCATCAATAATAGTTGTAATTTAATAAACTAATATTATGAATCAATAGGCTTACAAAAGTAACCTGCCACTTACAGATTTTGTCTTCTCAGAAGATTAATTCTGGTTACAGATGATCATTTTTGTTGCTGCTACACAACATAAGTAGAAAGGATTAAGTTTGGAATTGCCTTCTTAGTACTCTCAGTACTTTCATGATCTTGTGAAAACCTGAATAGAAAGGGTTTGGAATGTAGCTCAGTGGTGCAGTGCTTGTCAAACATGTGAAAGGTCCTGGGTTCAAACACCAACACCACAGGAAAAAAGAGGGAAGCAGGACTTGAGGATTCAGAACTTTTGAGAATGTTACTATAACAGGGAAATGAAACATACAGGCTTAGGGCAAAGGAAACATGGAAGGGGTGGGGAAAGAAGGTAATAATTAGTACTATTTATAGCTTCATGAAAACAAAAGGATTATAGCATCTATTCCCACTTCATCCTTGATTGTTGTGTGTGTTTGTGTGTGTGTGTGTGTGTGTGTGTGTGTGTGTGTGTGTTTTAGTACCTATTGAATATATGTGTATGAGAGTATATGGGTGGGTGTGGGTATGTGAGTGTACATATTCAATCATATGCTCAACATTTTTTCTTCTCTCCTCTTCCTCTTGTTCTTTATATATAATGGCTTTTATGGTCAGTTACCTTTAGGTCATAAAATACTTAGGTAGAATGAAAAAAGTATTTAATATCAGCTACAGATGGACACCAAGATTGTTAAGACTTTGTGTTGGGCAAAAGGAAAATATCTTTATTTTGAGAAAGGAGGAAAAGTATATTGTGTTGTTGTATATAAATGAAACATGTAGAAGGACGGACATATACTAGTAGCCAAAGTGAATGCCATTATGATTACTAACTTGTGGTCTCTCAAGTCCCAAGAAATATTTCTATGTACTGCTTTGTGATGGTGGCCTTGAGACTGTGTACAACACACCTTTCTAGCTGGATCTTAGACAGTTTTTGCCAGTGCAGATCCTAGAGGAGGCTTCAAGGCTAGAAGGGAAAAAGACATTTGATCCTTCCTGATGAGTTGCAGATTTTGTAAACAGTGACCTAACCATTGCTCTTTAACTTGAGAGCAGCACTTGGTTCTGGTTTCAAGTTTCTTTCCCCAAACCATTTTCTGTTAATCTGTGTCAACTGTGTTTCAAGTACCTGCCTTATAGAGTCACAGTCTACTGAGAACCAGATGATCTAGAAGTTTTGTTCAGATTATTTTGTTTTTCCTAATTCTTATTTTATTGAATAATATAATCTTAGTTAATTTTAGCATATTTCTTATAAAGAGTGCTGTTATGATATCTTTTTATAATCTAAAAGAATGTGAGCATTAATAAGAATATACATGAAGTCTTTTAAATGCAGAAAATAAATTATAATTCTGAGCTAAGATTCATTATGACCAAAGAAATAATTGTCCATATTAAGCCTTTTGGAATATATACAGGCACCAATCCAGATGAATGACTAATGAAATGAAAATCAGTCAAGTAATAATACAGCAGCAATAGCAGAGAAATATGTTTTTTCTTCCCAAATAATTAATTTGAAAAAAATTAGGCTTCAAGGACATTTAATAGAAACAGGATTTCAGTGTAAAATACCAAATACCAAATGTTTTGGAGTGGCTATTCTTTGGTTTTCCTTCTATATTTTCTTCCTTTTTGAAAGGGGATGCAACAAGGGATGGGATGGAGGTTTGTGATACAATAAAGCATGAAACTGACAAGAGTAATAGCAAATCCTCACTACCAAATTTTGAATGGAATCTTGCTCAAACTCAAGTGCATCATTCACAGAAGAAATATTTATTGGTGGTGGGCTGAGGAAATGCACAGGTTAGAAAAAGAATCAGAGCAAGCTAAAAGAAAAAAATGTGTGAAGTATCTTGACATCCATAAACAACAATTAGAAGGAATCACTGTCAGGCTGAGGTAGGAATCCTAAAGCTAAATGGCTGTGCGAAATAAATCTACAGTCTGTGTTAATCTACTAAAACATATGAAGTACAAAGGAATTCACCTTTCCATCTTGATAAAATAATTTCAGTAAAAGTCCCCCTCTTTGCATTTTCAAATGACCCATTTAAATACTGTGGCACATTTGTATAGATCACTCAAAAATGTCAATGTAAAACCAGATTGTTGCTTTATACTTAGGCTACTATTGCCAGGTGCTCTTACTCCCTGAGACTAAGTTGAGGTTTTCTTGTATTATTATTTTTGATAATAAGAGTATATATACAGTTGAAGTTTGTTCTCAGTTCCACTTGAAAAGCCAATTCCATAAGACCTATATAGTATTCATAATCTTGAAAACTGAAAGTTTCTCTTCCTTCTTATGTCACCCTTTTTGCAGTTTTCATAATTTAGACATCAAATTCGAGAAGATATATTTTGTTTTGGTGACTTTTTTCATTTAGTTTCTTTTCCTTATATGAATTATTTCAATTTTTGGCCTTTCTAAATGATTTAATTTCTTATTTTATATAATATTTCCTGTTAATGTCCTTTCCAAATATGCCTGGCACATGATAAATTTTGACTCTGTATTCTGGATGAATATCAAATTTTTAGACTTTGTCATCTCCAGAAGGACATACAAGTTGGTGACCTTACCATTTGATGGAAGGCAATGTTCTGATTTTCTTAATTTCCTTGAATATGTGCCATGGAAGTCTACCATTATTGCCTCCAAGTATGGTATTTCACAACATTTAATAAAATTGAGGAATTTGATAGAGTTTAAAGACAAGCATTCAGTAGTTCAAGGGCATTTTCTTCTAATGGATTATATAATGTATCATTTATTATTACAGAGGACCATCTGTTACCAATAAAATAAGAGATCTTAGAGGACAGAAGTGTTTTCTTTCACCTTGCTATCTAAAGCCTAATGTGTAACAGGTATTTGAGAAAGATTTGATGAACTGAACTTTATGGTTGAGTAAATTATTTGCAGCCAGGCTACCTTAATTTAACATGTAGGTAAACTTAACATGTAAGTAAACTTCATAGGTTTTTGAAATTCTTTAAGTTCTTGGAATCCAAAAGGTAATGTAATTTTTCTATTCCTAGGACAAACAAGGTGAAAAATTCTAAGTTGTTTTCAATGTATATTTATAGTCTATGAGCAGCTAACCATTGGGATGACGATGGGAAGGAAAAAGGGTAAGGGTTTGGTTCAGTACTGGGGAGTTTATGTGTATGTGGTATACGATGTGATGTGTCTCCCCAGAAATTCTGAAGTATTGCTTTCTTTGTAGAAAATCTCTGAATGAAAATGTGTTCAGTATAAAGGTTTCAGTGAGTGGTAAATGGGGGAAATGCTGTTTTAACAAAAGGTAAATTACTTGAAGTAGGTAATAATTTGAACAAGGCCAGAAATCCATTTGAGAGTTATGTGTAATTTATAAATTGTATACCTGAGTGCTAAATTGTCATCTGTTTTTCCTTCATTCATTCTTCTCCTCTAGGCTAATCTGTTCTTGCCACTAGTGTTAACAAATGATAAAAGTAGATTATTTAATGAATTGATTATATCAATCATCTTTTGAGCAACAAAACTACTTAAACCACCAGGTCTTCTTCTCAATTCTCAGTTTTTGGCTAATATGTAAATAACATATAAAATTACATCCTTATAGAGTTTCTATTATGCTTTCCAATTTCAAATTATTTTATAAGATACCACTGTCTTTAGAAATTTATTTTTTATGAAATCTGCCAAACTTTTACAAACACTTTCAACTAATAATAAACTTATCAACATATTTAATATCAAATTTAAATGTTAGTGATAACTTAGCAATATTCAATCTATCATGTAGGTATTCCAGTTTGCAAGGCAGAACAAAACAATTGGCAAGAACAAAAATGGCCATTCTCCAAATTTTAGACTAGAGAATGGCATTTCCTACATTTACACCAACAATCTTTCTTTAAGTCTTCAAAGAAAAGTATGAATGGAACGTAAGACACACACAACCTTGACCCCCACACAGAGATGCCCAACCACAAGTCAAATAGGATAGATTCTAAGGAGAAAATCAGAATGACTATCAAGATTCTTCTCCCTTCAAAACTCAGGAAACTCACATCTCTCGAAATATAGGCAGAGAAATGAAAGGAGTCTTCATTATTAGGTCTATTTGTAACTTTTTCTCATTGTCCTGCATATTTATATCTTATCGTTATGGTATTGTGAATATTCTTTCATCCATAAAGATAATAAAAATGAGATTTTATAAAATAGCTTCGGCTATAAATGGAAGTAAAATGCTCAACAACTTTAACACTGTGGGGTTAAAAAGCTGGCTAGAGGTCATCCCCTGAATATATTTTTACCTTAGAATAGTTTTACTACAGGGAAGCACAAATACTATCCAGATAATATAAGTTAGAGCTCAATACTCACAACAATGAACATTCTAAGAAAAGTCAAGTATCAGTAGCTATAGTAGACACTGTATTTGTCTGAATACTTACTGAATGACTGAGATTGAATTAATTTACATATAATTTATCACACTAATGTGATCTTAGGTATAATTTCATTGTAACTTGTCAAGTCTGACTTTCTTTTTTCTAAAAACTGCATTCTTGCCATTCTTGTAACACAACAATCTGGTATAGAAGAATACTAGTTACGTCACTAAATTGCTAAAAATACACATTTTCTACAGATAAAATAGTAAAAAGTAGTGGCTCAAAATCACTTGATTATTTTGCATGTTACAAACAATAAAATTATATGTACTTTGTTTCTTTTTCCTCCTTTTGTCTCCATATTTCTGAAAAAAGATATTCAGTGATAAGATTATGCAAAAATCATTTATAATATTCTCTCCAGAGCCTTTCTGAACAACTTTGTTGAAATAATATTAATACCCACTTCTTTTGGGATCCAAAATTCAGATTTTAGACTATGATCTGGCAAGAAAGACTCCTTTAAAAGAAATGTTTATGGAGTTTATAATGCTCAGCTCTTCAGTAGAATTGTTGAAATTAATTCTTAAGAAGCTTATGATAGATTAAATGGCAATAGAAAAGTAAGTAAAGGATACCAGAAGGAGTAGGAAGTCACAGGTTTATCTTTAAATAATGGTTCTAGCTTTTGAAATAACTTTTCAAATGCAAAAATAAACCCTACTTAATCCTATCATCATTTTGTAATCATCATCCTTAGATACTTCAGGTAGAAAATGAATATATGGTTTTCATGTTTCACTTTTTATATTTGTGAAAGTTCATTCCTCTTTTGAACAGAAGATAATAATACTTTGCCAGAAAGGCATAGCACATGGTATTTGCAAACACTCTGTTAGTTAATCCTCATAAAATTGAGGATGAATGAGTTGTCATTCCCATTTTACAGATGAGGCAATAAAGCCCACAGAAGTTAAGTACACTAAATCATAGAGCTAATGAACAGTGAAGCAAGAATTTCATTCCAAGGCCATTTGTGGTAAAATTTTACACTCCTTATGTACCAATAGATCTAAATTTACGTTTCTTTCATGTTTACAAAACAGCAAAGATTTCACAAACTCTATAATTAGTTTTCTGGGAGGTTCCACTCTGGGTGAACCCTTCATCACTGAATTTATTCAAATACTGAGTATTTATCTGATGAAGATTTCAGAGTTGATTGTGGTAGTTAAAGTAGAACTTTCAAGTTCTTTTAAACCTTAAAATTCTGATTAGCAAGAATGCTTCACACATGGAAGGTAGCAGAAATTCTCTGAGGTGACAAGTATTCCTATACCACGATCTCTTGGTATGGGAGCAAAGGACGATTTTCTCATGATGATCTTATGTGGGCAGCTATTACTCAATTTGAGTCAGAGCAGGGAATTAGAAGCTCCAATTTTGAACAGAAAAAGAAGGTAGTCAATCACAGATACATGACACTAGCTTACGCAGATGTTCTGCTTTCCTCTGACTCACTATTTGAAGCTTGGAAAGAGATAAATTTTATTTTTGATATAGTAATTGGAATACAGTCACACCATAGCTCATGCCTTCATATTATGCCTTTTCTGCTTTGTTTTATGCCCCTGATTTTGATTTGAGTTTTGAATTGTCCAAATGAGTCTCTAAAATAAAAGAGGAAGGGCTGGTAATAAGATCAATTTTGAAAGAAAGGCTTAAGTTTATATTTCTTAGGAAAAATAATACTCCCATAGAAGAACTGGGGAAAACAGACCTTTAATATTTTTGCAAAAAATAGTTATTTGCTGTCTGGAGATAGCACTCTAGTTCCCCAGATAGAGTTGAGCATGGTGGTGAAAACAAAAGGATTCTCATCAACTTTCCGTCTCTCTGACAAAGCTTTGATTAGTGTTATGGAACTTGTATAGCCCATGGGAGTAATTCTCACACTAGATTGTTTAGCTATTAACTTCCTACGTTTTATTTCATGATCTTTATTATCTTAGAGTTGTCTTAGGGCAATTGAACTCGTTTCTGGGCCCTGATCTTTGGCAGTAAGTGAAAAAGATGAGATTTTTCCAAGGTAGAGAATATACAGAAAGAAAATGGCTAAATGAAACAAAGATGTGTGGCTTTTTCAAGTAATGTTATAAACATATAGGTGGTACTAGTGAGCCACATGATCATACGATCATTATGAGCCCAAACTATAAAGATCCTTCAACATAACGTACACTAATTTACCATTTTCCTAGAAGTAATAATTTGTGAATGAAATAGCATGCAAAAAAGCAGTCAATAACTAAAGTGAACAGAGTTTAACATATTAGTAACTGCTTAGTTTCTGAAAAAAAAAGGCAGCAGATTGCTAGGTGTACTTACTATAAGGAATCTGGGGAAAATAAAAGGTCAAGTTAGTTGATATAATCTAATCAAATGAGAAACTTATTTCATATTTCCAACTCATCTGGTGTTCCATTGGATAACACTTCTTTTGTCTTAACTCTGGAGTAAGTGGAAACGAACACTACATGGATCCATTTCCCAAGAGAAAGAGCAATTGTTCCTAATTAGGGACAACTGGGATATTGTCCCTAATAAAGACAATTGAGATATCATGATAGATTCAAAATCAACTCAGGTGTGAGAGTCAGAAGAGCAGACTAGATGAAACAAGTCCATTACAGACAAAGGATAAAATCAGTTCATTTAAGACATTCTGTCATGCATAACCTGTATGAAATGTTTTTTTTCCACAATCTTTATTGATTTATTAAGTATCGATACTTAAATTCTTGCAAACACTAATGTTCTGAGTATCTAACTTTGAAAAATCTATTATGCTTTCAAATCTATTTTCAAAGTTAAAAATTCTTTGATTCCTTTATGGAAGAGGAGTTGTCGAGTAGCAGAAAACCTCAAAGACCTGGGTGAAATCTTGACTCTCATTTGTTCACTGTGTGACCCAGGCAAATTATTTAGCCTTCCTGAACATATATTTAAAAGAAGTATAGTAATGCCTCCTTTGTGCATTTAACTAAAATAACCTAATGTTTTGAGGCAATGTAGTAAGAAAAGGTACTCACTAAGTAGTAGCTACTATTGTATGGGCTAAATTATGACCTGAAACTCTCATTTAGTTCCAAAATTTCATAAAATTTGTAGTTAGTACAAGTTTCTCCCAGCTTAATGATACAAAGCATAAGTTCCACTGTCTAATAAGTTTTTTGTATCCCTTTTCCCTTAGTAAGTGAAATTCATTTTAACATAATTGTTCTGATAAATTCAAGTTTAAAAAAAACTAGTTAGCTGCTTGGAACCAAGGATCTTTTACACTTATTTGGTCACAGAAATGTCTCTTCCAAGATGCATTAGTTACCTAAGAACCTTTTTGTATTCCAGTTAGATAAATGCCAATTTCATAATCATTAAAATGCTGGGGGAAAAATTAATCTTAAATGTTAATCTGAGTAGTCTGTGATACCTGGATACCAAAATTAAGGCTAAAGAGTAGCAAGATAAAATAAATAAGAAATATTATGAAAATGAAATACCACTGAATAGGGCCTTGACTTGTTGGCATTAGAATCATTTGGGGTTGGTAATATCAAATGACTAAAACTGTCTTTGGAATCAAGGATATTCAGGATCTTATTGAAATTCCTGGTGTAATTGTCTATTTTTCTGAAGGAGGGAGACCCAGGAATCCTGAGTCCTATGGTTTTAGGATTACTCTTGCAAAGTCAAAATTAAGTTCAGTAAAACATTTGGAGAAACACCATAAGGTTATAACAAAACAGTGCATTTCCACATTCATGCATTTTAGAAAGAATACCAATTTTGTTTTTCTTTCACTTATCAAAAATAGTGCTTGAGTTTTTATGATACTTTTATTTATACATTTACTTCTTTTTTTAAGCTAGTAATTTCCCTGAGTTTACTATTGCTCTGTATGGATGACACACATAGATCTAGGAGTTGAAAAAGAGATGTGGTACTCCAGGACTGGGTTTTTTAATTACTTTGCAAGCAAAAATGCATTAAGCATAAAGTTGTTGCTTCTATTATACTTTATTTGTCTAGTCAATCTTTTTTAAGCATTGAAGTATTTTAAGTCATTCATTTTAATGAATGTATTAGTCACTAAAACAGTTTCTTTTGAGACAGAGTCTCCCTGGGTAGCACAGATTAGTCTCAAACTTGGTATCTTCCTGCCTCAGTCTCCTGAATGTTGAGATTATAGACAGGTGCCACCACATCTGACGTGAGCACTGATATATTTTTAGCAATGTTATTAATTTTAATTCATCAGTGCTCTAGCTTAACTTGCTTAAAGACTTCTCTTTCCATATCCATACAAAAAAATTCCACAGCTACTGCTGTTAAATATAGACAAGTCTCAGAACTATTTCTAAAGTTGAATAAAGATGGGCATTTAAATCATCTGATATTTACTGTCCAAATCTGGCATTTTCAGCTGTCATACTACTTGGAATATGCATTATATTTTCAGGTAATTTTTTGCTCATTCTGTTGAATCTTGTTAACATTTATAGTAAAGGACAAACAATTTCACCTATCCTGATAAAATATATTGTAGCTTCCTGAATCCTTTGCATTTAGAATAAATGCCAACTTGTTTTGGTATCCATTATCACTTCCAAATTGCATTATGCAATATAATGCAAATGTGAATTCTTAATTAATAGAATCTCAGTTTTCTTGGAATGTACAACAGTGGAGAGATTTTTCAACACACTGCAGCTGTTATCTATAGAGGAAACACATTTCACCTTACTAAGAGGAGCTGCACAAGTACATATATTGTTATGGACATATCCTTTAGTGTTTCCTTAAGCAGTGCACTTCATAATGGATTTCACATTGAATCTAGCAAATTTTACCATTGCTGCCCACTCAGTTTCTGCCTCTAGCTTGTTATTAAAAGAAAAGAAGATGAAATATTTCAAAGCAATGGGGAGCAGAGCAGGGATGGAGGAAATATTCCTTATGAAGGATGCACTATTTACCAAGGTCATAAAGAAATATGCCTATATATACATATCCATTTAAACATTCATTTAAATATTGTGTGTGCATCTCTGTATGCATGCTATGCTTAACCAACATTTAAATGAGTATATCCTGAAGGCAGCCTAATCAAATGACAAAAATGAAAACAGTGAAACATATATATGAATAGATGGATACTACAGACAATATAAAAGGTACGACATTATTGACAAATATTGTAATACATCATTTTGCATTGGATTTTCTGCCTAGATTTGGGACCTTTAAACACCAACCAATTATGGTAAATGTTTAACTGTAGGAGTTTGGGCATGCAGCCAAATTCTGGTTTCAAAGCTCTTGCTAGTTTTAGCCTAAAGACTCAGATTTCATTTTTAAGCAAAAGCAAAAAAGGGTACTGGTTATACACTCATGTGTCTAGAGTCACCACAATTTGAGTAAGTGAATTGGGCAGAAGTACAGGTCTTGAAGAAACAGGCCTGGCAATTTTACTTGAAATGTGGCAAAAATGGGGTATCAGAAATCCTATTTACTTAAAGCCATTTTCCCCCACAGACACAAAGCAAAGAGAGTTAGTTGGGTTTTTTTTTTTTTTTTAAACCAGGGACCCACAAAAGCAGCAAGGTTGAAGGAAAGCAGTAAAATGAACATTTAGGTTTTTTTCTTGTTTAGAAAGTCAGGTATTTGAAAAGTGTGCATGACAGCAAAACGCCTCTGCCTCCCACCTCCAGGTTCATTTGCTTTCTTAGTCTTATTAACTCAAATACCAATCTGCACGGAACTGGTTTGAACATTAGCTCTTCTTCAGGACATTGCTACCCTCTTGTAGAAGCTCCAACAAATGGGTTCAAGCGGCTTAGACAATCCATGGGTTGTATGGGCAGCCTCTGGATATTTGAGACTTTGAGGCCTCTTTGGCTCCGACTATGTTGTGCTGGTGAAGTGACTTTTCTTAGTCCATTACCTCTCCACAGCCTCCCCAAGGTACCCAGTGAGTCCTTCCCCCCTTTCTTCTTCACAGTCCCTCTAGCACAGCCCCAATGCTTCAACCCTTATCTCTTCATCCCTACCCTAGAATTCCTACCCCTACCCCCAACCAAAGTCTCCTCCCGGTCACCACCAAAGCCTGGAGAAGTGGAATGCACACAAAGCCTGCCTTATAGAGCTTGAGTTGGGAACTGGGCATGCTCAGTAACCAAAGCAGATTTTTTTTTTTCCTTTTGGTCGCAAGTGCGGCATCTCTCCCAGTC
Source organism: Castor canadensis (assembly GCF_047511655.1). Classification (NCBI taxonomy): domain Eukaryota; kingdom Metazoa; phylum Chordata; class Mammalia; order Rodentia; family Castoridae; genus Castor; species Castor canadensis. Next base: position 11,259,389 of record NC_133405.1, read on the forward strand.
CCACACCTTTCTTTCCTCTACTCCTAATCTCTCTCCCCACACGCTCAGCTCCGTAATCACCCTGCATAACCCATTTTGTCCAAAGGCCGGCGGAGTTCTAAGATGCAGAGAATTAACCCATCTCTTCCTAACCCTGTTAAATAATTTCACTTTGGGCTAAACCCTCACACTTTTGCCTTAAAGCCCCAGGCCCCTTCCGCGCAGACAGGTAGGGGGAGTGCGAATACAACTGGATCCTAGGAAACTGGTCCCAAGAAGACTCCATCCAGGATCGCCCGCTAAGGAGTATTCCAAGAGCCCTCTGTTTGGCCCGGTAACAATTAGCCAAAGGTACAGTACCAGCGAAAGAAAAGCCAAGTGCGATTGTTGCATTTGAATGTCATTGTTGTTGACTCACCCCCCTCCATCCTGGAATTATTCAATTCCGCGTGGACTCCAAGACCCTATCTCCCTTGACTCCCCTTTCCCCCGGTTCTGCAAGGTTTCTTTGGCTTTTCCTGGGTTCTTGGTTGCTGTCTCAAAGGAACGCCCGGATTTTGTCAGTGTGAGAGAGTGTGTGTGTGTGTGTGTGTGTGTCCCTTCGTTCCTGGGGAATGGGGGAGGTGAAAGGACTTGAGTATGCGTACGTGGTGAGAGGATGGAGGCTAGTGAACCCGCGTTAGGGAACTGGGGTCTTTATGGCTGAAGACAGGGGTCGCTCCTCCCTAGGGGGTGTTTTAGGCAAAAGAGGGGGCGGATGCCAGAAGGAAAGCACGCTTTCTCAGTGTGTGGGAAGAAAAGGAATTAAGTGGAGGGAAGGTGCCCGGGTGGGAGACAAGAGGTTCAGGAATGTGTGGGGGTCGAAGTGGTTGGTTGTCCGGAGGGAAGGGTGCGTGTGTGCCAGGGGGAGGGGGCGGGGGCAGAGGCGGGGATTTAGCGCGTGTATGTAAAGGTGCAGCCCTTGTGCGAGGCTCTGGGCGCGCGCGCGGTGTCTGGCAGGGTGCGCGCACGCGCCGCTGCCGCCTGCTAGCCTGCTAGCCTGCTAGGACTGCTCGGAGGTTTTGACCCGCGAGTGGGCGCAGAAAGCTCGATCCCACATCACGTAGAGACCATCGCGGAAACTGCAGCGCGAGTCGCGGTGTGGCTAGCCCTGTACAAGACGCCGGGCTCCAGAGGTGGGTGAATTTTCAGTGGGGGCTGCAGGAGCTGCACTGACTAGTGCACTGCCTCATCCCGGCTCTGCTCAGCACAGTGTATGTGTGCGCGCGAGCGCGCGCGAAAGGAGGCAGGTAGCTTATTATTTTTAGTTTGAGTCGTATTGGTTGGACCAGTTAAGTGGCCGAAGTAGACGTGTTGGCTAACCCCCCCCCACACACACACACACGCACGCCTGCCCATGGTCAGGTAGCATGTCCCTGAGGATCAGAAGAATCCTAGTGTCCTTAGCATCTCTGTTCCCTAGGCTGCCAGGGCGGCAGAGAAAGTATTCTGGTATCTGGTAGCATGGTCTGATGGGGCTGCTGAGCTGGGCTTTGTTTTCTGAGCCCTACTCACAGCTACTCTGCGTGGATTCGATGTGGGGCTCCAGGCGGTGGCCCGCGGGTTGTTCAGAGATTGCTGGCAGTCGGAGAGACAAAGAATAGGAGTGGAAGAACCGGTGGTTAACTCTGACCCTGCAAAGCCTGGAGAACGCAGGCAGTGCGACTTTGCAAGGTGCCTAATTTTTGAGCTGATTTCTGGCTTGGTGAGCAGGATTATCAAGCTGCGGGGTAGGCCGGGGTGGGGAGGAGGAGACCTGGGCCGCTGCTTGAGGTCATGGAGCTACGAAGTCATTCATGTGGCACACGGGTCATGGACACCCCAGTGCCATCGCTCTGATAGCTAGCTCATCGGTCTGAGCTAGCTGTTTCTTCCTCTTGTTCACCCACCGCAAGCCCCGGTCTAGAGAGGCCGACAGAAACTCTTAGCAGCTACCCCTTTGGGGACGGGAGCGCGCAGAGAAATGTGTGCGCAGAGGGGCTGAAGGTCCCTATGACATAGCGCACAGTTCCCCGCCTCTGCCAGTGTCTGCCCAGGAGGCTGCTGCTTGGACTGGGGACCCGGGAAGGGGCTGCGCGAGGGCTCTGGGCAAAAGGATGCGGCAAAACATTGCGGTACTTGCCAGCGCCAGCTTCCCCTCTGACCGCGTTGTTGCTGGTCCGAGGTAGCGCAAAGGGGGCTGCAGCCTCTAGGTCAGTCCTGACCCCTTTCAGCCCCCATCGCCGCCTTTGCAGGGGCAGCAAAAGATATCCACTTCAGTTTCGGGGGAGCCACCTCGACCTACCGACCCTCCCGCCAATGGCTTGCTTCCTGCTGTTTGCCTTCCTTTTCCTGGGCACAGAGCGCCTGAAGAGACTTTCTAGTGGTTGCTGGATTTATGGTAGGGCTAAGGTTGTGCAGTGCTGGCTGCCCGTGGGAGCTGAGTGTCTTGCTGGGCACAGAGAGACGGAAAGACAGATAGGGATACTGAGAGATGACAGCCTGAGAGATGGCTGTTGGTACTGGACTTTTACTTCGTGTGTATTTTTTTTTGCTCTTTTTTCATGATTTTTAGTGCATATTGTAGTGATACCACGTGAATATGGGGTTTCTAGTTCCCTTTTCTGAAGTCTTTTTTGTCCATTCTCCACCTCTCCCTGTCTTTTGCCCTTTCAGTGTCTCTTTCCCTCTCTCCTAGTCAGACAGACTTTCTCCTCCTTGCTTCCTCCTCCAGTTTATTTTGGCTTCCTCTGTTTCACAAGAGCTGCCTTTGGGAACTTCCTAGCTTGCCCTTGTGCCTGTTTACCCCATCGCTACCTAAAGTAGAAATTCCTAGGAGGAAGGCAGCTTCTTATGCATTTTCTGATCTGTTGATGCTTCTGGTTCTTGTTGTGCTGAATTCTGGTTATTTGAATTTTTTGTTTTGTTTTTGGCTTTTTGATTGTTTGTTTTTAGTTTGGTTGCTTTTTGGTTTCTTTGTTTTTGGGTGGGGGATGAAGGTGGTTAGAAATGAGAAATGACTCAACTGAACCAAAATAGCTGTTGAAAATCACAACGACACAAGGCAAAAAAGACCTAGCGAAATTTTGAGTTTACAATTAAAGTTGGCTTGGGTGATGTCATACTTAAGAATTATGACTTCTTTTTTGCAATGCCAATCATACTATCATAGTGAATAGGGGAAATACACTTCTATGTGGCAGCCAAATATCATGCTAGCAGTGCTGGCTGTATTCTAAACCAAACTATTTAAAATGCTAATCTTCCTGGGTCTTGTTAATGGATCGTCTACCTTGAGAAACTGTTGGGTTTTACCACTAGCTGATTCCTTGTGAGCAAAATAAACAAAGGCGTTTCAGTGTGACACTTTCTTTTTCATCATTCCCTCATTGTGTATTACTGAGTATTTTATTTATTTAATTAATATTTGGTGGTAACCATGCAGCCAACTTCCCTCCTATTCAAGATGGAAAAGATTCACATGCCTAAAATTGCATCATTACAATGCATTCTGTTTGTGTTCCTTTTTATCTTTTTCTGTGAAGCAGAATCATCAAACACAGAATCAGTGTGTTGAAGGTGTGTGTGTGTGTGCATTATTAAAGGAGTGGACTATGAGTGGTTAATTTGCTAAGCAATGAACTCTTTCAAGAAGTCATTTTTTTATTTGTTTACAGACAGGGACATGGGGTGGTAATTTTGGAAGGGTGTTTGAGAACTGAGGATTTTAGAATGAAAATGTCTTGTGCAGAATATGTCTGCTTCTGCAGATAAAACTAGTCAGACTGTAGTGTGTAAACTCCTCTTCCTCAGCAGTGGTAGTCTGTGGTTAAAGTGAAGGAGCCAAGCATTAGTGACCTGGGTTCAAAGTGGCAAGTAAAGGAACAGGAGAGAGCCAGACAGCCAGGAGAGCCAGTTGTGGTGCGTGGAAATGCTGCCTGGAAGTCAGCTAAGCAAGAGCAAACAAGTCATTCTCCAGCCTTCAGGGACCCACAGAGAAAAGGATTTTCTTTGCCCTGTTTAGGAGCTGACTGACAGGAATCTAGATGTTGTTTATTAACTTGAAAATGGAATGTGACCATTCTCTACTCACTTATTATTCTAGTACCGCATCAGGTCATCTGTGATTTTTAAAGGCAGAAATGTGCAGGAGTGAACTGATTCATGGCAGTGTGTTTACCTATGGGCCAAAAGTCAGGCAAATATCTCCCTGGCACCTTCCACTTAGGTCTTTCAACTGTCCCCATCTAAGGTAACCCAGTCCACCCACTGCCATACTTCACTGTAACCAGAAGTCTAATATGGTTTCTACCTGGTTTCTTTATCTAGCTGAAGCTTAGGGAATAGATATTCACTAATTGCAATGCCTTTGTGGTGCAAAGGACATATACTTGCTACTCTGGGGACCCTCATTTCAGTTGTAAATATAAAGGCTTGTGTTCAAGGTCAGAGATTAGTGGTTCAACTTAAAAACAAATCAGATTGTTAATTGTATGACTAACAATCTCTTTTCCTGTTGTTGGCAGTACATTCTGCACATGCAAATTTTGTATAAACCATACAGATATGGGAATAAAATGTCATTTTGGTGGTTGTTATTGCTCAATTGAGGTGCAAATATTCAGAATTTTGGGTGCATTAAAAATACAGCACTACTACAGCCATGTGTTCACTATGATGTGTTTTAAACACAAATAAACTTTTAAGTAATGATTATTGAAAAAATGTTTTCTTTTTATTTTTTAGATTATTTCTGTTTATTCAGAAGCATAAAGTTGTTTGCTGATTGCAAGAAGATGTTTCTTTGGCTCTTTCTGATTTTGTCAGCCCTGGTTTCTTCGACAAATGCAGATTCTGATATATCAGTGGGAATTTGCAATGTGTGCTCCTGCGTGTCAGTTGAGAACGTGCTTTATGTCAACTGTGAGAAGGTTTCAGTCTACAGACCAAACCAACTGAAACCACCTTGGTCTAATTTTTATCACCTAAATTTTCAAAACAATTTTTTAAATATCCTTTATCCAAATACGTTCTTGAATTTTTCACATGCAGTATCCCTGCATCTGGGAAATAATAAACTGCAGAACATTGAAGGAGGAGCCTTTCTCGGGCTCAGTGCGTTAAAGCAGTTGCACTTGAACAACAATGAATTAAAAATTCTCCGAGCTGACACTTTCCTTGGCATAGAGAACTTGGAGTATCTCCAGGCTGACTACAATTTAATCAAGTATATTGAACGAGGAGCCTTCAATAAGCTCCACAAACTGAAAGTTCTCATTCTTAATGACAATCTGATTTCATTCCTTCCTGATAATATTTTCCGATTTGCATCTTTGACCCATCTGGATATACGAGGGAACAGAATCCAGAGGCTCCCCTACATTGGAGTTCTGGAACACATTGGCCGGGTCGTAGAGTTGCAACTGGAAGATAACCCTTGGAACTGCAGCTGTGATTTGTTGCCTCTAAAGGCTTGGCTGGAGAATATGCCATATAACATTTACATAGGAGAAGCTATCTGTGAGACTCCCAGTGATTTATATGGAAGACTTTTAAAAGAAACCAACAAACAAGAATTATGTCCCATGGGCACAGGCAGTGATTTTGATGTACGCATCCTGCCTCCATCTCAGCTGGAAAATGGCTACACCACTCCCAATGGCCACACTACTCAAACATCCTTGCACAGGCTAGTGACCAAACCACCGAAAACTACCAATCCTTCCAAAATCTCTGGAATTGTGGCAGGCAAAGCCCTTTCCAACCGTAATCTCAGTCAGATTGTGTCTTACCAAACAAGAGTGCCTCCTGTTACACCTTGCCCGGCACCTTGCTTTTGCAAAACACATCCTTCTGATTTGGGACTGAGTGTGAACTGCCAGGAGAAAAATATACAGTCCATGTCTGAACTGATACCAAAACCTTTAAATGCCAAGAAGTTGCATGTCAATGGCAATAGCATCAAAGATGTGGACATCTCAGACTTCGCTGAGTTCGAAGGACTGGATCTGCTCCATTTAGGCAGCAATCAGATTACAGTGATCAAGAGCAATGTATTCCACAATCTTACTAATTTACGCAGGCTGTATCTCAATGGCAATCAGATTGAAAGACTATATCCTGAAATATTTTCAGGACTTCATAACCTGCAGTATCTGTATTTGGAATACAATTTGATTAAGGAAATCTTAGCAAGCACCTTTGACTCCATGCCCAATTTGCAGTTACTGTACTTAAACAATAATCTCTTGAAAAGCCTGCCCGTTTACATTTTTTCTGGAGCACCTCTAGCTAGACTAAACCTTAGGAACAACAAATTTATGTACCTACCTGTCAGTGGGGTCTTAGATCAGCTGCAGTCTCTTACACAGATTGACTTGGAGGGCAATCCATGGGACTGCACTTGTGACTTAGTAGCATTAAAACTGTGGCTGGAGAAGTTAAATGATGGGATTGTTATGAAAGAACTGAAATGTGAGACACCTGTTCAGTTTGCCAACATTGAACTGAAGTCCCTCAAAAATGAAATCTTATGTCCCAAACTTTTAAACAAGCCATCTGCACCATTCACAAGCCCTGCACCTGCCATTAGTTTCACCACCCCTTTGGGACCCATTCGAAGCCCACCTGGGGGCCCAGTGCCTCTGTCTATTTTAATCTTAAGTATATTAGTGGTTCTCATTTTAACTGTGTTTGTTGCTTTTTGCCTTCTTGTTTTTGTGCTCCGACGCAACAAGAAACCCACAGTGAAGCACGAAGGCCTGGGGAATCCTGAGTGTGGCTCCATGCAGTTGCAGCTAAGGAAGCATGATCACAAATCCAATAAAAAAGATGGACTAAGCGCAGAAGCTTTCATTCCACAAACCATAGAACAGATGAGCAAGAACCACACCTGTGGCTTGAAAGAGTCAGAAACTGGGTTCATGTTTTCAGATCCTCCAGGACAGAAAGTCATTATGAGAAATGTTGCTGACAAGGAGAAAGATTTATTACATGTGGATACCAGGAAGAGACTGAGCACAATTGATGAGCTGGATGAATTATTCCCTAGCAGGGATTCCAATGTGTTTATTCAGAATTTTCTTGAAAGCAAAAAGGAGTATAATAGCATAGGTGTCAGCGGCTTTGAGATCCGCTATCCAGAAAAACAATTAGATAAAAAAAATAAGAAGTCACTGATAGGTGGCAACCACAGTAAAATTGTTGTGGAACAAAGGAAGAGCGAGTATTTCGAACTGAAGGCAAAACTTCAGAGTTCTCCCGACTACCTACAGGTCCTTGAGGAGCAAACAGCTTTGAACAAGATATAGATCATGCAATCTAACTTCATATAGAGGACATTTATTTAATGATGAAAGTGCCTTTTGTTGACTTCTAATTTCCAAATACTATATTATCAATAGGCATAGAGGCAGGTGTTTCCAAGGGTGTTTCATTAACTGTACCTACAAAGATGTGTCAAGTAGAAGAGAATTTCCTTAACAGATTTTACTACATAAAACCTATACTGTGGAGTCCTGTGGGGATACTGCAAACTCTATTGCCAAAGGGATGCTTTATATACATAGTACACTGAATTTAACTTCAAGAGGCAAATCCATTTTGTACCCCAATGCAAAACCTTTGTCTCTTTGTGCTTTGTACAGCAAACTTCAAGAAAACTGGTACCAGTGGTTGTACCTCAGCTGGGTCCTTCATCTTGCACGTAGATTAAGTTGGTGGAACTGGAATAATCCTTTTGATTTGTGGCATTGTAACAACTCTATGTAAAGATTATTTGAAAAGTGTAAAAAAAAAAGCATGCAAAGAGAGAACATTCGATAGTATTTGTAAATTGGTAACCTTTATGGCTTGCATCTTGAAACTGCTGGATTTATAATGTTAAATTGTGCAAATACTTGTTTAAAATATACCATGCATTACATAATTATAAAATAAATTTGAATACTTTAAGCATTACCTGTCTATACATACAAACCTAAAAGAGAAAAAAACTCAATGTGAGTTATGTAATGTTTGTGGTGATCTGAAGAAATGTGTGATGTTTATCAGAATTAAATATGGCTCAAATTAAACTAACATTAGACTTTGCTCTCAGTTATGTGAAATTCCCACAATCCTTAAAGGTTGTCCAAAATTAGCAAAGTGCTTACCGTGTGAGCGCACCCAAAGCTATTTTTGTAACATAATTCATATTTATGAAGTACTTTGTCTACTAAATAGAAAAATATGTACTCCTTAATATGTACTTAATATGCTTGACTTTTTTTATCCTGATCACAGCAAATTTATCAGTAAGTATTCATTTAAATAGAAAAAGTACTAAACTGAAACTGAAGCTAATGTGTACAGAAGTATCTTGGAGTTTGTGATCAGTTATAATTTAAAAACAAGAAAAATAAAAAAACAGAAAAGAAAAAAAACAGCTCTGTGCTACTCTTGTGAATTTAGCATATTATCTTTAGATTTGTTACCAAGTGTGCATTTTAAAATAGGTTCTTTAGTTTTATAGTATTGTGTCTGGGGCAGCTGTTATTTGCCATCAGTTGTGTTTCTTTTCAGGATTCTATGAGCTTAATTCAAATAGTTTTCACTAAAAATATTTTAAAAAATAATAACTAAGATTAATAGTATTGTGTATGCATCAATATCCTGTTCTTTATCATTCTGACTACTATCAGATAATCTAGTAGAACTGTAAACATCATGGCAATCTCGGCTATCAAAACCACACTGTAAAATGCTTGCATTGGTGTCAGATGAGTTCACAGTCTGCAACTACAAATGATATGCCCCTGTATTTGCTTGTGCTGTTAAGTTCTCAGTCAAAATTGATTAGGTAGATATCTGAAGATTTTTAGGGGCTCCCAATTGCAAAGTGATATCTAAAAAGACATTGCCTTCTTGGGCAACTTGTGTGTGCATTTGTATGTATGTCTATGTGTTTTCATGTACATATATGTATCTGTACATATATGATAATGTATAATGTATATATGTATTTATGAATTACTGTTTTAATCAGTAAGTTAACCAAGAAGGTAAACCTAGATATTCTTCATGAATTTCAAATGGCAAATATTTTGGTTTAGTTACCAAAATGGTATTGTGGTTAAAGTTGTAATAGCAATCCCTTTATTCTGTACTAATTTCAGGGCTTTATATGTTTTTTCCAAGATTAAAAGTAAAACTTGGCATTCTTGAAGGGGTGTGTGTGTATGTGTGTGTGTGTGTGTGTGTGTGTGTGTGTGTGTGTGTGTGTATTTGGTTATATATTCATATATAGAGATAATTTGGAGATTTTTTTAAATAGCTAAAGAACTCTCCATATGTATGTGCTGGTGCTCTTAAAACTTTAATGTCTGATTTTAATTTTCATGACAATGTCTGTGAAAACTTTATATGAATATAAAAATTTCCGAACAAATAGTTGCTTTCTGATATTGAGCAGAAAGACAAGATGTGTGCTGAGCAGCTTATTTTCATCTACAATTTCATAAGGACTTTTAATATGCCATTACCATGCATGCATCCATAGAATAAAGGGCTCCTAAGGCATACTGGCAGGATAAAAATTCAAAGGCTTCAAAGAAAGTGTTTTAGTTTATCCTGTCAATAATGTATGGATTGAGGAATCTTAAATAGACACTTATGGAGGAATCAGAAAGTGTCATCCATGATCTGGGGATAGTGGATCATTGGAATGATGCTTTTTTATTCATTGTGGTGATGGTTTGAAGATGTTTCAAGGTTTCTGCAGAATTTTCCTTGCCACCATCTCAAAGCTTGCTGTAGTATATTGGCTATCTTATACTCTTCTGCTGAAAGGTACAAATGTTCAAAAATTTTAAGAAAAAAAGTACTTTAATTGTATGTGGTTATTTGGAGGTTCTAATTATAAATGAAAGTAACAAATCCTCGGTTAAGGGTAATATAATTTCCTTAACTAAAGTCATTGTGCCTACATTATGCAGTGTATACTATTTTGCACCTGTCTCTCATTAGTTCTACTTGTATATTTTATGACAATGTAGTTACGCATAAGTTCTAAGTTGAGTACAAGAGCAGTTAAAGTACTGTATCTACATTTTTTTTGGCTTCAACTATAACCTTGATGTTAGTTTAACCCCTTAAGGTATGATATATACAATGGTACAGCATCTTTAGTAGAACTTTGATTCAAATCTTAAAAATCCAAGAAGTGATAGCTTCTAATGTGATGAAACACATTGTGGGCTTCTTGGCATTATAGTCATGTGTAGAGACTGTGTTAGAACAGTTGCAAGGAAAACTAGATCTTATAAAATCAGTGAAGGGGTTGAGATAATATATTGTGTCTGTGTAATATAAATCAAGTTTTAAATTATTTTTTTATGAAATCAATAAAGATGAGTCAATTCTTTAAAAGTAAATATTTGTGTAATTTTATGAGAAAGCAGCTATTAAAGTACAGTGATTCAAGTCTATAAGGCAATTTATATTCTCTATTCAGTTTTCCATTTTAAAAATAAAATAAGTAAATATATTAATTAGAAAGTCATTTAAGACCATTTTCCTTCTGTTGATTTTATTAAATATTTAACTTTTAAGCCATAAGGATGCATAAATTATACAGGGCATGGCCTCATGAGGAAGGTCAACAGGTATTTCAGAAATAACAGAATATGTGTAGAAATGTATGGCGATAATATTAATCTATAATATCTTTTGCATGACTTTTACCTTGACATTTTATGAAATGAGCACAGTGAGTTTTTGTTGTTGTCATTGTCACATCCAAAGAATTGGGAGAAAATATATTAAAAATGTATTTATAATCACTATTTTGAAATAAAGTAAACTTATTGTATTGTTTTTACCCTGCTTTGATTATAAGCATTTTAGATTAGTTTGTAAAACAAAAGTCAGGTAGTTTTATAAAATCTAATGTAAATCACAGAAAGAAACTGTTTTAATGAATTTTGTTTCCTTTTAGTTGCATCAAGATAATGGAGGGAATTTATTAAATGCCATTTTATGGAAGTATTAATAAAATTATCTGCTACAATGGTAGTTCTGAAGCCACAGTTTGTTAAACATATTTATCTTTCCATTATTTTTCAGAACAGAAGTAGTAATCAAACTAATCATATGACTCAGATTGGAGGGTAAGACATATAGTTTAGAATAATGCTTATATCCAACTTAATTGCTAAATTTCTGTTAAAAGATGCTTTCTTTAAAAACATATGTGCAATCTGTGTTCCTTCTAACTCCTAGCCCCTTTGGGGAAGAGTCAGACAGTAACAAGATAAACATGCTTTGATTCTTGCCTATTCTCATTAATCTGTTGGAATCTGACATAACTTCAGATAAGCAAATGTTAGTATTTGATCTTAAATATAAACTTAAATACTTTTAGAAAAACTTTTGTATCACCTGTTCATGGGTGAATTGTTATTTTTAATTTGTTTTTCTAAATGTGACCAAAATTATCAATCCATCACTTTATGTAATTATTGGGATTGAAGGAAATTAACCAATTACATTATGATTAACGTGAGAATAGAGAAGAATACAAACAAACTGCATTAATCTTAAATTAAGGTGAGTTTAAGGCATGAAAACTTGAGGAAAGAGAAGTAAAATAGACAGGAACACAGTGAGAAATCATAAATTGAGTTTGCTGTGGCCTTATATCTATACATAGATATGCTGAAACAATAAGTAATATAGATAGAATACATGAAGACTTTTGGACTAAATGTTTAATATGTTACAAGTGTTGCATCGTGGAATTGTGCTATTGTATTTCTTTGTGAGTGCTGAACACAGAGCTTTGGGTCTCAGTCATTCTATTATGTAGACAAGTGGCATCCAATCAAAGGCTGGCCTCTTCCATTGCTCATTTAGTTAGTCATGATCGTCAGATGGGTTGAACTAAAATATTCTGTTTCTGGTGTCACTTACTGGGAATAAGAGGGGGTATATATCATGTTCACCTGATAATTGTTAGCCCTCAATTTCAGATTTACTAAGGGATATGTGTTCTTTAAATTAAAGGTAAATGGGAAGTTAAATGAATTTTAATAACTTACTTGACATAAGACTGATTTAAATTAACTTTGATTTTTATTTTATTTATTTATTTTTCATTTCAATTTAGTTTCCACTAGTTGATAAGATAGCATTTTAGAATGGAAAATTATGGAAGGGAAACTGTTTTCTATCTTATGTGAGATAATATGATTTTTTAAGTTGTAAAAATTATATTTGTTTTTCCTATGTCTTTGAAGTGGAAATAAAGTGAGGCTCTGAAATACTTGAAGGCTTTGGGCCGAAAAGTTGCTACTGAGAATAAAAAGTTTCAAATTCCTTATTGTTTGATAATTGCAAGATCCACCAGCTGTAGAACCCAGAACCAACAGAGAATTACTCAGTCCTCCAATTTAGCTTACTTTTGTAGACACTGTCTAAATAGAAATTCTGGTGAGTAAAATAATACAATAAAAATTAGAAATTACTTGTTTAATTTTAAAAGGTCATGAATAAGGCCTTTAAAAAGATAGTGTGAATATATAATGAATAAGCAATAGGGAGGAGATAATTTTTTATATTTCTGTACAATATATTTCCCTTAGTTGCCAAATCACAAATACTAGATCATGTTAGATGCTGCTGATAAACAGCCTAATTAACCCATGTTGTATGGTGGATATTGCTCATAAAAATATTTGAAAATCACAGTAAGCTGTGTTCTCCCTACTAAGATTTGCAATGTATATTTCCATTATTGTTTCATGTAAACTTAATCATTGTGCTAAAATTTTGGAGTTGGTATGTGGTGACTTTAATGCTGTTTTCTTAAATAAAAGTCTTTTCTTATAGGTCGCCTTTGTAGCCATTTGGTGTGTTTATTAGTGTGATATCAGTGAAGCTCAAGTTCAAAAAGAAATGCAAATAATCTAATATTTAGCATATTATTTATTAATTGTTTAGATTATATGGACAGTCAAAGTCTGCTTTCACATATATACATACACACATACACACACACACAAAAGATTGATATATGCTAACAGTGAATTGTGCACATTGCGAATATCTTCAGGTAACAACTAAAATGTTTCTACCTTTTTCAAATCAAAATAGCTCTTTGGGCCTAAATGATAGCTGTCCTGCTTTTTGCTTTCATTTTAAATTGAAACCTGACCACTGTGTCATATATAGTAGAAATTAGGCCCAGCTTATCTCGTATGATTTCCTTATTCTTCAGTAATACGTGCTGTCATGAGATTTTATTTTGCTTTTCCTCTGATGTTAATTCAGAGAACTATATAAGGATACTTGACCCAAAGTAAGGAACCTGAGAGTGAGGAATATGTTTAGAAATTACTAGATTATGCAAATTTTTTAACAGAAGGAATAGTTGGTTGGAAATTATGACTAGAGAGCTTGTACCTATGTTAAGATCAGGGAGTATAAAGGGAAAAGAATTTATAGATAAAAAAAGTTCATTTATCACATAGAACTCAAGCCAATTGCTGAATAGTCATCATGCCAAATCTTAGACTTCTTTCTCCTTATTCTTAACCTTACTTTATTTCTTTATTTTATTTTCTTTTATTATTCATATGTGCATACAAGGCTTGGTTCATTTCTCCCCCCTGCCCCCACCCCCTCCCTTACTACCCACTCCGTCCCCTCCCTCTCCCCCCCCTCAATACCCAGCAGAAACTATTTTGCCCTTATTTCTAATTTTGTTGTAGAGAGAGTATAAGCAATAATAGGAAGGAACAAGGGTTTTTGCTGGTTGAGATAAGGATAGCTATACAGGGCATTGACTCACATTGATTTCCTGTGCGTGTGTGTTACCTTCTAGGTTAATTCTTTTTGATCTAACCTTTTCTCTAGTACCTGTTCCCCTTTTCCTATTGGCCTCAGTTGCTTTAAGGTATCTGCTTTAGTTTCTCTGCGTTAAGGGCAACAAATGCTAGCTAGTTTTTTAGGTGTCTTACCTATCCTCACCCCTTCCTTCTGTGCTCTCGCTTTTATCATGTGCTCATAGTCCAATCCCCTTGTTGTGTTTGCCCTTGATCTAATGTCCACACGTGAGGGAGAACATACGATTTTTGGTCTTTTGGGCCAGGCTAACCTCACTCAGAATGATGTTCTCCAATTCCATCCATTTACCAGTGAATGATAACATTTCGTTCTTCTTCATGTAATAGGTAAGAACTTTCTCAATGAAACCCCAGCAGCACAGCAACTAAGAGATAGCATAGATAAATGGGACCTCATAAAACTAAAAAGCTTCTGTTCATCAAAAGAAATGGTCTCTAAACTGAAGAGAACACCCACAGAGTGGGAGAAAATATTTGCCAACTACACATCAGACAAAGGACTGATAACCAGAATATACAGGGAACTTAAAAAACTAAATTCTCCCAAAACTTTATTTCTTTAAAAATGAATGTGAATTTTAGGCTGTGTCAAAGTAACACTAGTAATTCAATTTTTATAGAATTCACTGCTTAAATAAAACATCTACTTACCCTTTCAGCCCCTGAGGAATTTTTTACTTGATGACTGACATTGTGGATTGACTGACTGTCAGAATCTTCTTATTTTGCTTTATCTGTTGAAATAATGTTAAGTAGATAAGTAGTATGGTTGTTTAATGAAAATAGATGGTGAAATATGCATATTACATACAAAGCATGTTGGTAGAGAGCAAAATAGATCTTTATAAGAATTTTGGTTCCCAATCTTGTAATAAAATGTTAGTAGGCCTTCTGGTTTATTTTAAGAAATTTTAGTTCAATAAAAATTATCAAGTGCATATTTCACAAACCATTTCCTGCAGAAACCCCCAGGAAACCATGTATCTGCCATGGATCCCCTTGTTTCATAACAGGATATAGCATATTTGCCAAGTCCACCCTGCTGGAAATTATTCCCTTCTGCTGTTACAAACAGCAAGCACCATCTTTGCAGGGACTTGCTTAGAGAGATTTTTGATATGGCTATTGCTGTGTGGTAGTGGCAATACACACAACATCTAGGAGTCTAAGCCCAAGCATGTATTCGCCATCGCAATATTACCAAGAGAATTTTGGTTGTATGCTTTCCACATTTCATCTTTGCTTTTATTCATTGGCTATCCTCCAGCCCACAGAAGCTGCTAGTTGTTTTATTCATCACTGTCCTTCAAAGTGGAAACTACACTCCATTCTGGAAACTCACAGTTATTTATAGAAAGAATCATCACACTTTTCTCCATTTCCTTCTGTAAGTTCTAGAAATATAGAAAATTTATTGCAGCAGTGATGGATTTAAAAAGAAGCCCTGCTAACATAAAACTAAGATATGAAAAAAGTAAAATTTTTGAAGATGGCTTTTGTGTTTCAGATTCCCTTGCACTGTAATTAGAGTTCAGTGTGTTATCCTATGAACCAAATCCCAAGAATGAGTTTTCACTGGAGTTCTGGCAATAACTACAAAAGTGTGTTATTGCTGACATGTTGGCCAGGTTTGCCATGTGTTGCCATAAGCATAGCTGTTATTTTCTCCTTGCATTCTCTACTTCAGAAAATATTCAGATTTGGCACAGCTGATGAAATGTTACTATATCAATTCTTACCATGAAAATTCAAAGCATATTTTATATGTAACTAAGTAAGCAGTTACACAGGAATATGTATAGAAAACTGGGTGAAACCATCAGAATTAAGAAGAGAACTAGTGTGTCCTTAAGAAAAGAGGGCTGTAAGAGAACAAAAATGTAAGCATTTAATTAAAATTGCATCATGGTCAACCCCCTCCCTTTGAACTTGTATAATTTTTATAGGCTTCAGTGTGCGTATTATAAGGAAAATAGGGCTAAGCTCATAGGCACCATTTCCACTCTCTGTTCAGTTTTGGTTGCCTAGTCTGTATTGCATTGTACACTGTGTGTCACTAACTTGGTTATTTAATTCCAAATGCATGTATGATTTCAGATGGTCATCGGAGTATGAATACACCAGAAAAGGCCAGTCTCTAACATGATGTTCATGCTATAGCTAAGAGAAACTATACTCCTTACATCATCTTAATCATTCATTATCAGGATAGGAACAAATCAAGTGCCTGTTGGTGAATTGTAATCTTCAATATTTAAGGACCATCAAAGGAAGATAGAGCACATGTGCTCATTGAATTTCCAATTCTGATCATTTGGTCCTCATCTCTTTTCAAAGATCAACTAGGCCTTGAGGGGGAAAATGACTTACCCAAGGTCACATACAATTACTCTTAACTAGGATCTAATTCTCTTGACTCACGGGATAATGTTATTTCCACTATACTGCTGTATTTGGAAGCTCAAGTAAGAAGAATGAGGATCTTTCAGTGAGGCTACAGGGGGACATTCCATTGCAGCATAAGAAAAACCATACGGTTTTAGGGTCATTCCAGCCTGTGACTAAAATACAGGCTTCTTTATCCATAGAAGTGTCCAAAGTAAAAATGGTCCTGACAAAGAAGATGAATGTTATTCAAGAAAATGCATTTAAATGCAGACTTGAACTAGATGATCTGGGAGGAGATTTTAATTCTAAGATCCTAAGGATTCTCTGCTGTATGTACTAAAATCATTCATGTCAAAACTTGAATGTCCTGAATTGTCAAAAACTAGATCCATTGTACTATAATTATTAATAGATGATATCAAAAAGATACTACTAATAAAATCAAGAACCTAAAATACCAGTTAGATATAAGGCTTTACATTTAATGCAAAATACAATTTAAAAATCCCCATTAATTTTTAGTGCTTTAGTATCAACTTTCTAAAAAGAAGAGTTGCTCGTGTTTAATTTTTTACAGAAGAAAAAATAACTTTCTTTGTACTTTGCACTGAAGATGGCACTCTAGTAACAACCTCACAGTAGAAAGGATTGAAATAATAAATCCTAAATTTCAATTTTGAAGTGATTTATTGCACCTGGCAAATGGAACACAAAGGTTAGTAGTATTGCAGTATACTTTTCACTAATTGAATTTGGATTTATTTTAATTATCTACCCTCAATTAGAAAGATTGGAAATTTAGTCCAATGAATTTGTGGTTATTGTAGCTCAGGTTGCAGTTCCACAGAATATATTAAGAATAGCAAGTAAAAGTTATTTGAACTGTAGAAGAGATAACTCTCAGAAATACTTATTTGAATTTCATTCCACTGAGTGTTTCTTCCTTAAAAGAACACCCCTTCAGATATCAAGGAGTTTTGTTTGCTGTTTATTTTTGCCCTTGTAAATTTTTTTAGAAGATTTTGGTTGTGTTCCACAATGAGTCTAAATGCAATTCTGAGGAATTTTTGTTTTTTAGTTCAATACCATTAAAAAGAACCCAATCAAATATGACTACTATGTACTTTCAGGGCCCTTTAATTACAAAGAGTATTCCTTCAGGTACTATTAACTCATTCAAAATTAGCCAGCTTTATTGTTTGAAATCATACTTCACTTCTAAATAGTCACAGTGTTAAATGCATAAATAACCCCGGACTAATAAATTTTATGTTTAAAAGGAAAAGAAATGAATAAAAATATTTAGTTTGACTCACCACTGACATGTTAAGATTTCTTTCAGAGTAGGACATATCAACCCTATGCCTTCCCTCTCTCTTCATGCCCTCTGATGTTACCACTTCACCCTGTCTGATGCCTGTGGAACCCTATAGCTCCTCTCTCAAACATCGTCTAGTGACAGTGACCCTAACCCATTAAAACTCTGATTCTGTTTAAAGCTTTATTCTTTCTCATTCACATTGAAATACAAGATTCACCTGCAGCTGATTCACATGCACACTAAATTTATCAGTTTCCTTGGAAGTATTTGCATGTTTAAGAGAGGATGTCATAGAGTAGAGGAGAAGACCTTATTAGTAGAACAAATGATGTCATTTCAAATCTGTGACAGACAATGGACTAGGATTCCTCCCGTGATATCTTTTATTCTTACCATGTGTAGAGCTGGCACAGCTCAGATCAGTGGGGAGTAAAACTGACTTAAACGTATCTCAAGTTGTTCCATGCTAGGTTTACATAGTGACTTTCATAAATCCAACCTTGTTTATTTTGGGGAAAGGAGGTTGTCAGTCATGTAAAGCTGTCCTGCAAAAATGACATTTAAATTCAAGTCTTGAAGTAGGAGTTGAAAGTGATTTTTGAATTGCAGGGTTAGGAAAGGCATATGAGTCTGAGGGCACAGAAGGAACATAAGTTAAAACACCAGTGTGGGAATTATCTCATTATGTGATGCTGCTGAGGTAAGCAGGAGCTAGATCTGCATTTGGCTTACTTTTTTCTGCAAAGGGACAGATAAATATTGGAGGTTTTGCAGTCTTATATGGTCTTTGCTACAACTAGCCAACTCTGCCTTTGTAGCATAAAAAGAGCCATAGAAAATATGTAAACTGATTCATGTGGCTGTGTTTCTAATATAAAATTATTGACAAGAGAGTGATGAGGAACATAATTTAGACCATAAACCATGGGTTCTGACCCTAAGGCTCAATCATGAAGGGTCTGGTACAAATCTGACTTTCAAGTACTTTGAGAAATCAATGAAGATTTTCAAAAGCACTGATGTTATATCATCAGATTTGTTTATGACTGACTATTTATGGTACTGGAATTTGAACTCAGGGCCTTGTGCTTACAAGGTAAGCACTCTACCATTTGAGCCACACCTCCTACACATTTAGTTTTATTTATTTTCAGACATGGTCTCATGTTTTTGCCTGGGGCTGGCCTTGGACTGTGATCCTCCTACCTATGACTCACTATGACTAATGTGTTTATTGAGATGATGCCTCACTAATGTTTTGCCCTGTCTGGCCTTGAATGTAATTCTTCTCCATCTCTTCCTCCCAAGTCATACCAGAACCTTCATGACATAGCTGGGAATACAATAGTGTGCCACTGTGCCCAATCTTAGAACAGACTTGTGCCTGCTATATGGAGGCTAGCTTTGAGGGAGTAAGGACCAGAGTTTAAGTGGGGAAACCAGTAAGGAAGCTCTTAGAGTAATACTGAAAAAAGAAGAAAGATATTTCTTAAGGTGAAGGAAGTTTATGGTTGTGAGCCATATTGTGAATGTAGAGTCTGCAGGAATTGTCAATAACCTACATAAAAGTGTCAAGGGTGACAGTGGAGTATCTGGGTTAGCTGGGTTGATGGAAATGCCATCCATTGTGAGGTGGCTCACACCAGAATCCCTGCTGCTTGGGAGGTGGAGATAGGCAGATTATGGACTATGGCTCGCCTTGGGCAAGAGAACAAGACACCTTATTTGAAAAATAACTAAAGTACAGAAAGAGCTAGAGACATGGATCAAATGGTAGAGCACTTGCTGAGGAAACATAAGGCCCAGGGTTCAAACCCCAGTACTACCAAGAAAAAGAAGTAAAAGTTCCATTTTGACATGGCTAAGCTTCTTTAAGTTGTCATGTAGGTGACTGACATTTTCCTCTGGAACTCCTCCGAGCAGTTAGTCTAGAGACAAAATTGAGAATCATTATCTTTGATAGGTAGGTCACAGAAGATCATGGAATGAAAAACACATGCTCACTAACAAATACATGTGCCTTACAGATTTTTTCTCAGTGTCATCTCTGCTGTCCACCTTCTGTACCAGAACCTCTGTGAGCAGGTCCAAGATGAACATTTTGAAGCTTCTCAGGTTATTATTTGCATTGAATTGTGAGAATTCCTGTTGTTGAGATTACTAAAAAGAGTAAGCTACTTAAAAAAGGGAGAAACAATAACCAGAGAGCTAAAAGGAAAACCAAGAGGCCATAGGGTATTGGGAACAAAGAGGGAAAAAAAAAACATTGCTAAAAGGATTCAGTGACTGATTGTATCCAGTGTTGCTGAGAGACAGAAGTGTTATCTACCCAGGCCTTTCTGGTGTCAGTCCTGCTTGAATTGCATACAAGACAGATGTGAGAACAGCTGTGAGACTCCGTGCCCTATAAGAAGACAGAATTTCAAGAAGAAACTCCACAGAGAGAAGGCATGGTTTGAGAAATGACTAACAAAAATCAGACCAAAATACCAGGCAAAGTGAAAGCAAAATAGTGCAAGGAAGACTGCAATGGTCCACAGGGAGTCGTGGAAATAGCAGGGCCCACAGCAGAGTAAAAGCCTGAGCGGGATGTCAAAGTGAGCATCCAGAGTCTACGCCAAAGAGCAATAGATGTAGCTGGAGGGAAAGCTCACCAAACTATGGCACTTTTAGAGAGGCTTTATGTCTGGCATTCCTGTTCCACCAGGGATGAGGAACAAAGGAATCATAGAGTTTTGGCTATTTGCTATGAACTTTGAATTGGAGTCAATTCTTCCAAGAAAACTCTACTCCCACCATTCCCTGCCATGCCAATGTCTTAATAGATCGTGTTCTTTAAATTCAAGTTAATGCACATTCTGAATGCCTACTGTGTGTTCTCTCTGGGCTGTGTTCTGAAAGACGCAGAAATTTGCCAAGGCCCCAGTTCCCATGGAGGTCACAACATAGTGGAGGAGGCAGGTGTGAAAAGGATTGAATAACTAGAACATCACATTCTCAATGATGTACTACAAAGACAGTATGGTACATAAACAGGCTCAGCTGTGAGAATATTCTATATATTTCAATCTTAAGTATATTAGTGCTTTCTTATTTTAACTGCATTTGTTGCTTTTTGCCTTCTTGGATTTGTGTTGGAATGAACTTAACATTTGAATGTTTTGTTGGATTTTGATAGGAGGAAAGAGAAGTTCCCACTGATAGAACAGTTAGTATGAAAGTAGAGAGGAATGGGTAGGTGACAGCACAGTGTTCTCAGAAGACTGGAGAGCTCCGTGTGGCTGGAGCAGGTGGTTCCACACTAGTGACCTGCCAAGTCCACCTGGATAACTCATAGGGACCTCAAGCTCAGTAACGCCAGACTGATATAACCATTCTCCCTGCACAGAATATTCTTTGTCTTTGCAGGACTTGTGGCCAGTCCTGCAGCTGTCTAGATATTCCAGCTAGAGTCCTGGTCATCATTGTGAATGCCTCCCTGTCTTTCACCCTGTACCCCACATCAGAAAGGTCTGAGGTTCTTCCCAAGTTCTTTGCTTTTCACCCCATTGCCAGCATGTTTGGCTTACTCAGACCTCTGTGAAGCATTCTGATGTTCTCTCTGCCGTGCTGTCATACTTTCCCATTAATTTTCTCCACAAGATCAGCCACTGTCATCTTAAACTTCAAGTCACACTCAAGTCCCTCCAATGACTTCCCAATGCCTTCAGGATAAGATAAAATTAGTCCACAGTCATTTTCATTTGTCAAGTGCTTATTACCTGCCAATCACTGTTCTAAGCATTTAATGTGTTCTTTTTTTGGTCATTTTTCACTGTTTATTGAACTTCAAGTTTTGTTCTTTTAATTTTTTTTATTGAAGGTGAATAACAAGAAGTCTTGGTATACATAGTGAAATGATTCCTAACCATAAACCTATTTAATCTAAACTTACTTTTTATTTCTTTGTGGTAATAGCACACAATAACTACTCTCTTCGCAAATATTCAGTAGATGATATTGTTAAACATAGTCCTCAACCTGTACATTAGATCTCTAGAATTATTCATCTTGTATAACTATTTTTTATACTCTTTGACTTACTTCTCCCTATTTCACCTCCCTCCCTACATCTGTTAACCAGGGTTCTTTCTGTGAATTCAACTTTTCCAAGATTCCAAATATAACTGAAATTATATGGCATTTAGCTTTCTGTGCCTTGCATATGTTACTTAGTGTAAGGTCATTCAGAGTCATTCATGTTGCAATTCCAATTGATAATATCTCCCTTTTAAAGCTTGAATAATATTTCATTGTGTGTCTACTCTACAATTTATTTTCAATTGACATATAATAACTACACATACTTATGGGTTACAGCAAAATAATTCAACACATTTACACAATGTGTAATGATCAAATCAGAGTAACTAGCACCTACCTCTCCCTGATCACTCATCATCTCTCTGTTTAGGACAGCTCAGAACAACCACCCTGTATTCATTTATAAAATATACAATGTGGGAGTGGTCATCTATACCTGTAATCTGAACTACTAGGGAGGAAGAGGCAGGCAGATCATGAATTCAGGGTTATCACACACAAAGCCATTGATACCCTATCTCAAAAACAAAAACCTAACAAGCTAACAAACAAAACACAAGAGGGCTGAAGGCATTACTCAAATGATAGACCACTTGCAAGCATGAGGCCCTGGATTCAAATCCTAGTACTGAAAAAAAATACAGTAAATTGTTGTGAATCCCAATCACCCAAGCACTTCAAAATGTCTGAACTTACTCCCTGTGTAACTGCATTCAATTTCCCACTCATCAAAATCTTTCTATCTCCACCTCTCTACTTTTCCTAATCTCTAGTGACCACTATTGTACTCTTTGCTTCTATGAGATCACTTCTTTTAGCTTTCATATGAGTGACAATATACAGTTTTATCTTTCTGTGCCTGCCTTATTTCACTCAACATAACACCACCACAATTTCTTTATCCTTTGTTCTACCCAATAAAAAATTAGGGATGTCCAGATCTTTACTATTTTAAATAAGGCTGCAATGACCATAAGAACACAGATATCTCATAGGTACTGATTTTATTTTCCTTGGGTATACATCCAGTAGCAAGATTGATGATTCATACGTCAGATCTATTTTTTAACTTTTTGAGAATCCTCCATACTGCTTTTCATAATGGTGTTACTAATTTTCATACGTATCGAGTGTATATAATGGTTCATTTTACTCCACATCCTTGACACACTTTGTTATTTCTTCTCTTGATAAGAACCTAGTAAGTCTGAGGTGCTACCTCATTGTGGCTTTGATTTGTATTTTCAAGATAATTAGAGATGTTGAGTACTTTTTCATATTCTTGTTGGCTATTTTTATGATTTCTTTAGAAAATGTCTTTTTGTGTCCTTTGTCAATTTTTAATCAGGTTATTATAATTTTCTATTGTTTGTGTGAGTTTTTTGTATTCTTGAATATTATCCCTTTATCATACAAAAGGCTTGCAAATATTTTCTGCTAATTCACAAGATACCTTTTCATTTTTTGATAATTCCTTTGCTGTGAAGAAAATGTTTAGTTTCACTTAGTCATTCATATTTTTTGTTTGTTTGTGGTTTTTTTTTTTTTGCCTGGACTTTTGGTGTCATGTCTAAAAATCATGACCAAAGTCAATTATCAAAGAGCTTTCCTCTGAGTTTTCTTCTAGTACATTTATATTATAGGCACTACAATGTGACAAATTTATAGATCAAGAAATGGGGACAACAGACATTTTTAAAAGTATCCCAAGGCTACATACTAATAACTGACAGAGCTAAAAACAAAACTGAGCAAGCCAAGAAAAACAGTCATTCTGACTATAAATGCCAGACTTTTCTATGCTTTGCTATATAGGGATGCTATAAGATGTAAACTCTTTATCATGGTCTACATAAATGGACATAACAGAGGAATTTCTGGGCCTCTGCTAGCCTCTCCAGCATTATCCCATGCAATTTTTACCTTAATATTCTATGTGTTCTACTGAACTAAATGGTTGTAATTATGAGAATGTGGTATGTTCTCCTATCTTCAGGCTTTTGGACAGGGCAGCCTCATTCCATTGCCCCAAATATCTTTTGTTCCTCATTTCTATTATTATACTAGATCTCAGCTTAGACACAACCTCTCCCAGAAAACCTTTCTTATACATCCCTATGGTATCATGTGTCAATCCCTCTTTCAGGTCTTTGCAACTTGTATCAAATTACATGTTTCCTTACCTGTCTCCCCACCTAAAAAAGACCTGGAGCACAGGATCTGTATTCTACTTATGTTATGTCCCTACTACCTAGTGTAGGAGCTGGCACTTAGTATGTGGTGACTACATATTTACTGAAACAATAAATGTATTAGTGGTTCTGACAGTACATGAGGCCTGAGCACATGAAGTATGGAAAGAGGTTATTAAAGACTTTGGATGCCATGCTAAGATGTTTAAAGTTTTTCTGTAGATAATGAAAAAACATTAAAGATTATTGAGAAGAGCTAGATATAATATAAATAAACATTTATTTTAGAAATATGAGTCCTGTACTCTGTGGAGATTGGAGAGAAAATTTTGAAGACAAGAACATAATTAGAATGTTATTAATTTAATTAGAGAGTTAGAGTATCAGTCAACTTTTACAGCATTAAAAACTGCCTCTAAACTCAGTAGCATATATTAGAAGTCATATGCTTCAGCCTATAGGTCTATAAAGTTAATTGCAGAGGCTCTGTTTCAAACTACAAGTATAAGATTGACCTAGGCTGATTTAGTTTGGCTTGTTTCAAACTGCAGGTTCAGTTCTGTCTGTCTTATGTGTCTCTCATTCTTCTGGGACAAGCTGACATACTGAGGGAAACTGTATTCCAGGCAATGTCAGAAGCACAAGAAGGTAATTTCTGCCACAACAGTGCATACCAAGGCTTTGTATGCATCACGCTACTGACCAAAACAGGTAGAGACTCAAGCTCCACATTAGTAAGTCAGAAAAATACTCCTGCCATGGAAGATAAAGGGGAGGGAGTGACTAATGCTTAATAATAATCTAATCTGCAACAGCTATTGTTACTAATAGAAATATCATATCTTTGACATCTGTTGAGGTAGAATAAAAGCTTAAGAAACACTGCTATGGATGATAGATGATATGTGCTTAGAAGATGAGAGGAGTAACACATAGAAAGACAAATGATTTCATGCAGAGAAAAAAGTCAGTGGTGACCGGAAGTATTAGAGACAAGGTGATCAATAAAACAGAGTTGGCCTGAATGAAGATAAAGTGTGGGATGAAAGAATTCACTTGTTCAAGAAAAACTCAACTTTATGTACACATGCCTTATTTACAGGTATGGATATGATGTGGTTCTTATTCACGCAAATCTTGCAGTCCAGTGAAAACAAGACTTGTGTACATAAGGCATAAATACAGAAAATGCATATATGCATTTAGAAAGTGGAAAATGCTGGAGAGAAGAATAAATGGTTAGAGCTTAAGTCCATCTGTAGAAATCAGTAGTGGAGGCTTGGTTATAGATCTAGGTCCTAAAAAATAGGTGGATTTTGGATAGGTGGCAGAGAAGGTGGATTTTGGATAGGTGGAAGATGCAACTTAGGTGAATACACAGAACTAGAAGAATCTGGAATTTAGGTGAAGCAGAATATATTAAGTGTTAGTGAGAAATGGTGCTGAATGGATACTCTTTAGGACTGTTTTGATGGCAAGAGACATAAGTGGAACCTGAATTAGCTTAGGCAAAAAAGGAAATTTTTAGAAAACTTTTAAAGGTATCTTAAAAAACATGAGAAAGACAGAGTACAGTCAGTTGGCCATGATGTAACAGTAATCACAGGATGTTACCAAGCATCTTTCTCTAACTTAATATCTCTAGTTGTCACTAATTTGTCTCAAACCAATTTATTCACAAATTCTGCTAATTCTGTCTTCAATATATGCCAAGAATCTTTCTACTTTCTAGCAGTGTACAACTCTCACCTTGCTCTAAGGTATCATTACTTGTCTCCTAGATGATGCAGTGCCTTCAAACTGTTCTCCCTGAGTCTACCCTTTGTACCTGTCCATTCAGTTCTCTATGTGGTAGACACAGGAGTTCTTTAGAATAATGTATTTGTGGTCATGTCACTTCTCTTTTCAAAATGCTCTACTGGTTCCACATTCCTTTCAGAATAAAAAGCTAAACTGTTTGTAAGGGTCAACACAATCTAACCTCCTTTGCTGTTCTAACCCTATACCTTATCATTTACTCCCTCATTCACTTTTTTCCAGGTATGCTGGACTTCTTGTTCTTCAAACATCTCAGATATATTCCAGTTCTTTGGTATTTTCAGTTTCTTATTTCTGGAGGAAAGTACTCTTCCTCCAGAGAGTGTCATAATTCACTGCTTTACTTCCTTAAGTTTTATCTCAAAATTTACCTTCTGAATGATACCTACCATGACTGACTGTTTGGAAATTGTGTGCTGACCCCTGCACGCCCAATCCCCTCCTTAGCCTGTTCTGCATCCTCCCTTATAGCATGCTATATAATTTACTTTCTATGTTTATTATTGCCTGTCTTCCTCCTCTAAATTATAAAGTTCATAAATATTAACATGATTTCTTCACTCTATATTCCTAGTAACTAGATCAACTCTTGGCAAGAAGTTGGGGGCTTAATAATTTTGTCTGATGAGTGAATAAGTCTAAGAAGATGACAGTTCTCATTTGAATGCTGCAGCAAAAAGGTATGTGGGTAAGAGATTTGGGGTGGGAGTGTAGGAATAGTTACAAGAAAGGTGGTACTGTTCTGGCAAGCAAAACAATCATTCCAAAAGATGCTACTGTAATGTGACTTTCTTGTGACACTGGACCTGACCTCCAAGTATGGGACTTTCCTCCCTTTTCTCAAAGATCTTTAAATAATCCTCCATAAAACATGAATTCAGCCCCATTAGTAATTGGTTATGTACAGGTATCTTCCCTTTTCAATGTTGAACTTTACCTGAAAACCCTGCTTCTGACAGTTATCTGGTGCTGACAGTTAACTCCTAACAGTTAAAAAAAACTCCCTCACCCTTTCTTGTCCCTTGGAATGGTTTACTAAAAGAACCACTCTTCCCTGCATGACATAGCTAAGACTCTTGTGAATGTATCCCTGAATACCTATGAGAAGTTCAGTACAGACCTTACAAATTGTCATATTTTATCCCATTAGTGATTAACTGACACATTTGTTCCCACTAACAAGTCAGAACAAAATGTCCACTGGTGTGACCAAATATTGTCAGGTTTCTCTTCTTTTCACAGGTCCCTGAATTTTGACCCAACTTCAACCTGAGCCATCCCTCCTTAAAGTGTGATCCTCAAAACAGACTTATGTCCAATTGTCCACACTTATTTATCCCACTTTCTTACACCCAATTCTTTCTACCACTATTTATTCCATCCTGTAAAAGAAAAGCCCTTCCCTGCCTCACTGACATACTTGGCAGATCTCCAGGCCAGGGCTTTCTCCATATTGCAGTATGCTGCTTCCTGAATGCAATAGTCTCTGTCCCCTTTTCTCTAAAATTTTTTTCAATAAATTTTCTCCTTATATAAGCCAAAATTTGAAATGCTTACCTTGGTTATTTTTGCTATTCTTAAAGACATTAGCCATGTGTGATTTGCTTCTGGGTAGCCAACGTAGACATTGCTGTGTATTAGCTGAATGAACACACCTGAGTGAATAAATGCTACATGTTAATTCCTGTAGTATTTGCTAAGAAAGACAAAGAAAAAGTAGGCTTATTCCCTTCTTTCAAAGGTCCTGCACCTCAGACAACATATTCCAGTGGTTTCTCTTAACATGGAATTTGGTACCATTTAGTCAAAGATCTCACTTTGTTCCTGTACCATAGAATTAGCCCAAATCATACCTTGATCTGTATTTCTGGCTATTTGCTCCCCATCTCAATAGAAGGTTGATACAACCATTTAAGTCAAGGTGACTCTTAATCAAGTACAAGGGTTTGTATTTCCTGCTAGCTCAGCAATGCCCTTGAGGGAGGTGGGAGTTATTACTTTTAAAACCTTGAAAGACTAGTTGGCAGTGCATTCCTCCTACTTCTATTGGTGAGTGTGCTCTGCTAAGCTCAAATGAAGGTTTTGTTGCAGGTATTTGTGTCCTTATAATTATTTTTAGGCAGATCAGGGTTGAAACAATTGAGTATTGCAGAATTTTGTTTGTTTGTTTTAATCAGGTCTCAACAATTCCATTCAAAGCAAAGCTCCTGCCCCTATTTAGCAATTTTTTTTTCTTTTATTATTCATATGTGCATACAAGGCTTCGGTCATTTCACCCTCCTGCCCCCACCCCCTCCCTTACCACCCACTCTGCCCCCTCCCTCTCTCTCCCACACCCTCAATACCCAGCAGAAACTATTTTGCTCTTATTTCTAATTTTGTTGTAGAGAGAGTATAAGCAATAATAGGAAGGAACAATGGTTTTTGCTGGTTGAGATAAGGATAGCTATACAGGGCATTGAATCACATTGATTTCCTGGTCGTGGGTGTTACCTTCTAGGTTAATTCTTTTTGATCTAACCTTTTCTCTAGTTCCTGTTCCCCTTTTCCTATTGGCCTCAGTTGCTTTTAAGGTATCTGCTTTAGTTTCTCTGCGTTAAGGGCAACAAATGCTAGCTAATTTTTTAGGTGTCTTACCTATCCTCACCCCTTCCTTGTGTGCTCTCGCTTTTATCTTGTGCTCATAGTCCAATCCCATTGTTGTGTTTGCCCTTGATATAACGTCCACATATGAGGGAGAACATACGAGTTTTGGTCTTTTGGGCCAGGCTAACCTCACTCAGAATGATGTTCTCCAATTCCATCCATTTACCAGCGAGTGATAACATTTTGTTCTTCTTCATGGCTGCATAAAATTCCATTGTGTATAGATACCACATTTTCTTAATCCATTCGTCAGTGGTGGGGCATCTTGGCTGTTTCCATAACTTGGCTATTGTGAATAGGACTGCAATAAACATGGGTGTGCAGGTGCCTCTGGAGTAACCAATGACATTCATTAAAGAGATTGAAAAATCTACTGTGAAATTTATATGGAAACACAAGAGGCCATAAATAGCCAAGGCAATACTCAGTCAAAAGAACAATGCAGTAGGTATCACAATACCTGACTTCAAACTATATTACAAAGCAATAACAATAAAAACAGCATGGTACTGGCACAAAAACAGACATGAAGACCAGTGGAACAGAATAGAGGACCCAGATATGAAGCCACACAACTATAACCAACTTGTCTTTGACAAAAGAGCTAAAAATATATGATGGAGAAATAGCAGCCTCTTCAACAAAAACTGCTGGGAAAACTGGTTAGCAGTCTGCAAAAAACTGAAACTAGATCCATGTATATCACCCTATACCAAGATTAACTCAAAATGGATCAAGGATCTTAATATCAGACCAGAAACTCTAAAGTTGCTACAGGAAAGAGTAGGAAATACTCTGGAGTTAGTAGGTATAGGTAAGAACTTCCTCAATGAAACCCCAGCAGCACAGCAACTAAGAGATAGCATAGATAAATGGGACCTCATAAAGCTAAAAAGCTTCTGTTCATCAAAAGAAATGGACTCTAAACTGAAGAGAACACCCACAGAGTGGGAGAAAATATTTGCCAACTATACATCAGACAAAGGACTGATAACCAGAATATATAGGGAACTTAAAAAACTAAATTCTCCCAAAACTAATGAACCAATAAAGAAGTGGGCAAGTGAACTAAACAGAACTTTTTCAAAAGAAGAAATTCAAATGGCCAAAAAACACATGAAAAAATGCTCACTATCTCTAGCAATAAAGGAAATGCAAATTAAAACCACGCTAAGATTCCACCTCACCCCTGTTAGAATAGCCATCATCAGCAACACCACCACCAACAGGTGTTGGCGAGGATGCGGGGAAAAAGGAACCTTCTTACTCTGTTGGTGGGAATGTAAACTAGTACAACCACTATGGAAAAAAATTTGGAGGCTACTTAAAAAGCTAGACATCGATCTACCATTTGATCCAGCAATACCACTCTTGGGGATATACCCAAAAGACTGTGACACAGGTTATTTAGCAATTTCTATATTGGGTCTTTATGTCTTCTGGTTTGCCTTGCCCTCTGGTTTCAGGTGGTATGGAGAGTGTCCTTTCACTCTTTTCTTTCCCATTTCTCCTTTTCCTATTTTCTCTCTTTCTCTATAAGGATCAGGGTTTTTTTTTTTTCTTTTCATGTATATCTGCTATGTTGATTGAGGAAGGAGGGTCCTGGTGAGCACTCACATTTTTGTGAACAGAGCTAATATTTGGAGAATTTCCATTGTTCCTCTTAGAAATAAAGCAGCAAGCTGGGTGGTCTGCTCAGTTGCATGTGGTTCCCAAAAGGTACACTCCATGGGTCAATTATCAATAGGGTAGAAAGAATGAGCCCACTCTCTAACTTGAGGGTATGTTTCCAACTCCACTGGGTCTGTAAATACAAGTAATAAAAATCCATCCTCAGAGGGAAGACTTACTATTTGTCCCTTTCTGCATCCTATGGAGCTTTTGTTGACAGAAATGAAGCTAACCAAGTCCCATAAGAAGGAGATTTGGGGAGAAGGGCCCACAAAAACAATGTTGTACCTTACAAAGATGCAGAAGAGAAAGGCAAAAATGTCAAACTCTAAAACAAAAGTATTGACTAAGCAGCCTGGCTTCAGATTTCAGCCTGAAATGACAAATGCAAGGAAGGCTCTGAAACATTTGTTGAAGCTAAAGCCACCATTACTGGGTTCACCCCTCTTAAGCTCTGTATATAATTTCTTTTCTACTTTAGAAGGGAAGAGTCAGAAATAGTTGGTATACTCTTGTTTATGTGAATTTAAAAAGAGTAAATTTTTAATGCAAGAAAAGTTTAAGAAAGTACCCAATCACTTGCCATCCTATTGTCAATAATGATTGTCTTTTCTTCTTACTTTGTATATAAGCAGATTTGTCTGTCACTAATGTAAGACTCAAAATTATTTTAGAATCATGATATCTTTTCTAATAGTTCAGGAAAAGGCAGCCAAATTTTAAAGCATCAAGAAAGATAAATCTTATGAGCATTTTTCAGCGTTAAACATCATTAGCTATTCTTCACAGCAAAAAAAGTGAGAAATTCAAGGAGGCACTCAATTGAGTTTTTCCTGACAAGTGAAGTTCAGGAAAAAGAAGTAAACTTTGGAAACAAATTGACTATCAATGTTATGAATTAAGCAAAGTCAAGTACTTAACATTATCAAAGAATCAAAGATTAGCAAAAAGAAAAAAGACATTTTTGTGCTTTTTTTAAAGACATAAGTTGATTTTTCTC
This sequence comes from Castor canadensis, assembly GCF_047511655.1. NCBI lineage: Eukaryota > Metazoa > Chordata > Mammalia > Rodentia > Castoridae > Castor > Castor canadensis. The sequence continues at coordinate 11,290,388 of NC_133405.1, forward strand.
CTATCTCCAACTTTCACCTTCAATATATACTCTCTAAAAGTCACTTCAGACTCTTCTTTTTGTGACATAATATGTTCAGAAACTGTTACTTGTTTGTTTGGGTTTTCTTTCAGCATTCACTATTGGGCACATTGTATGCAGTCTGGCAGCACCCTGAGCTGCTGTCATCTACCCAACAAGCATTCCCTATGTTGGTCTAGAAAATAGTAATATAACACTTGAAGGTCAAGTGTAGCTAATGCCTTTCTCCATCTCATGATGGATCTTTTTCTTTTTTCTTGCTGGCTCTCCATAGGAGTGCTGCTAAAAAACAAGAATGATTAAATACCCTGAACTGTCCAACTCAAAGAAATTCCAGCATATCAAAGAGGCTAATCACTTCCAGGCAAATTCCCATGCCTGAGTAAAATGAACGATTTTATTTCGTAGTTCTGGTGTTCAAGTTGGAAAAAATTCAGCAATTTTAGAGAAGTCTAGCCTCCAGTGATCCTTTGTGGAACCCATGTAGTTCTGGCACCAAGAATTCTATATATTTAGTGGCACTAAAATAACCAAGTTAATTCTTTGTTTTCTGTGGACAAAACAATTAACTGATTGAGCAAGAATTCTTCCTGGCTTACAATGCAACTGCTATCTAATCAATGATACAAGCTTGCATTTCCTGAGTCCTACTATGGATTAGTTCTAGATGAATAAATTTATTATTGTGACCTCATACTTTATTCTTAACAATCTTTTCAGATGTCACACCTACAACTTTCAGAATCTGACTTATACTCTGGAGTTTGTTTCATCATGTTATGCGTGTAATGAAACCCAAATTTTCAGTTTCCTGTTTTACATAACTGGAAATGTAAATAAATGATTAAACACTGTCAAAGCTTGTGTGTTGCCACTGAAAGCCTAATGATTGTCCTTAGGACTCCTTGTTACAATATCCCATCCGGTCTCAATTGTACACCTGGGCTCCTGTGATGTATGCATCCTAACAGATTAGAAGATTCTCCTTGCACACAGAGCAAACTATTTTTCAATTATTATGATGGATTTTAAAATTTTACTGTGGTAAGAACGTTTAGAATTGAATCTTTCCTCTAACAGAGCTTTGAGTGTATGATACAGTATTGTTAGCTACATTATATATCAGATCTATGAAACTTATTCATGGGACCAAATTTAGATTTAACTATAAACTCCCTTTGAATAGCCAATCTACATTTCCCTTGTCCCAGGCCCCTTGTAACCATCATACTACTTTCTCCTTCTATAAATTTTTATTTTGAGATTCCTCATATAAGTGACCTCTTGCTGAATTGTCTATGATTTACTCATTTCACTTAGCATAGTATCACTTAACATATATGCTATCACATATAGCAAGATTTCCTTCTTTAAAAAATTGAATAATGTTCTATTGTGTGTACATACCACAATTACTTTAACCTTTCACCTGTCCATTGAAATTTAGATTATTTTCATATTCTCACTTGATCTTAGCCAAAAGGCCAAGTGGGTTTCTACCTCCTCACTACTATTAATAATAGTACAACAAACATGACTGTGCAAAAAACTCTCTATGGTACTGTCTTCATTTTTTGATAAATAACAGAATTGCAGGATTTAAGAGTCATATAATACTCTTATAACAGTTTATTATTTCAATTTTAATTAAAATTTTTTCTTGTGGAACTGGAGTTTGAATTCAGGGCTTCTGAACAGTAAGAGGGTGCCCAACCACTTGAACCATACTTCCAGGAACTTTTTGCTTTAGTTATTTTTCAAATAGGGTTTTGAGTTTTTGCTTGGGTGGACACGGACAACGATTCTCCTATTTATGCATCCCATTTATAGCTGGGATCACAGGGGCACATCACCACACCTAACTTTATTGGCTGAGATGAGATCTGATTAACTTTTTGCCTGGGTTGACCTCAAACCATGATCCTATTGAATTACTGTGATTACAGAGATGAGCCATGGAGCCCAACCTTACTTCAGCTGTTTTTCAGATAAAATTTTGTATTTGAGCCATGGCCTTGGGCCATGATTTTACTACATCTTCCTTCCAGGTAGCTGAGACTGTAGGCATGTAAGCCCATCCAGCTACTTTTAATTGTTTTGAATACTTAGAAAAGCAGCTATACCATTTTGTATTCCCACCAATGGTGTATAAGCATTCCAATTTTTCCTAATCCTCACCAACACTTGTCTTTATTTGTATTTTTGCAAATAATACCCATCTTAATAGGCGTGAAGATAATCTCATTTTGGATTCCTGATTTTTGACACTGTGCATCTTTTCATATGTCCATTGGTCTTTTGTATGTCCAATTTGGAGCTCTATTCCAACCTCTGGAAACATTTTAAATCTAATTACTAGAATTTGGTTTTGGGTTCTTCTGTGTGGATTGCTATTCAGTTGTAGGAATTCCTCTTATAGCTTGAAAATTAACATCAAGCATATGGTTTGCAAATATATTCTCCCATTTTGTAGTCCTTTTCAACTATGTTTATTATTTTCTTTCTTGTGCAGAAGATTTGAAACTAATGTATCCCACTTGCCAAATTTTGCTTTTCCCCTACATCTTCTTCTAGTAGTTTAAGAGTTTGTTACTCAATTTACACTTTAATTCATTTTACAAAGTATGGTATAAAATAAAGGTCTTATTTATTGTTGTGCATGTGGACATCCAGTAGTCCAAACATCATTTGTTGAAGAGACAATATTTTCCCTATCATTTATTCTTTACACCTTTGTAAAAGGTCATTGTAAAAGATCATACATATATATATATATATTCTCATATATATATATATATATTTTCATATATATATATATATTCTCATATATATATATATATGAGAATTTATTATGGGGATACTATTGTGCTCCTTTGGTCTTGTATGTTTACTTTTGGGCCAGTAATATGCTTTTCTGATTACTGCAGGTTTGTAATATATTTTGAAATCAGTTAGTGTGAGGGCTCTAATATTCATCTCCTTAAAGATTATTTTGGCTATTCATGCTCTTTTGTGGTCCACATGAATTTTAGAATTGTTTCCTATTTCCGTAAAAAATAGCATCTGGGTTTAAGGATTATATTGAATCTATAGATTACTTTGAATAGTATGGATCTTTTAAAATGTTAAGCTTGCCAATCCATGCACACAGAATGTCTTTTCATTTCTTTCTGCATTCTTTAGTTTCATTCATTTTTGCTTTTATTTTAAAAGGCTTTCACCTTCTCAGTTAAGTTTATTGCTAATTATCTTACTCTTTCACATGGTATGGTTACTGGGACTGCATTTCTATTTTTAATTGATTTATTCACATGTGCATACAATGTTTGTGCCAATTCTCCACCCTACCCACCTCCCCCTCCCTCTTCTCCCCACAACACCTGGCTTCCAGGCAGAACCTGTTCTGCCCGTATCTCTAATTTTGTTGAAGAGAAGACATAAGCAATAATAAGAAAAACAAAGTGTTTTTGCTAGTTGAGTTAAGGATAGCTATACAGAGAGAATTCTAGCATTGCTTCCATATACAAATGTCTTACATCCCAACTTGATTCATCTCTACCTGTCCTTTTCTCTAGTTCCTAATCCCCTTCCCATATTGACCTCTGTTACTTTAAGGTTTCTGTATTAGTTCCTCTGCAGTGGGGACATCAAACACTTTCATGTTTTGGGTTTCTTACCTATCCCCATACCTCCTGTGTGTGCTCTCCCCTTATCATGTGATCCAAATCCAAGCACATTGCTGTATTTGCCCTAGATCTAAAGTCCACATATGAGGGAAAACTTATGATTTTTGGTCTTCTGAGTCTGGCTAACTTCGCTCAGGATGATGTTCTCCAGTTCCATCCATTTATTTGCAAATGATGAGATTTCATTCTTCTTCATGGCTGAATAAAACTCCATTGTGTATAAACGCCACATTTTCTTAATCCATTTGTCAGTAGTGGGGCATCGTGGCTGTTTCCATAACTTGGCTATTGTGAATAGCACTGCAATAAACATGGGTGTGCAGGTGCCTCTGGAGTAACCTGTGTCACATTCTTTTAGGTATATCCCCAGAAGTGGGATTGCTGGATCATATGGCAGATCTAGGTTTAGATTTTTAAGAAGCCTACAATTTTTTTCCAGAGTGGTTGCACTAGCTTGCATTCCCACCAGCAGTGCACAATGGTTCCTTTTTCTCCACATCCTCTCCAATACCTGTTGTTAGTGCTTTTTTTGATGAAGGCTATTCTAACAGGGGTGAGGTGGAATCATAATGTGGTTTTGATTTACATTTCCTTTATGGCTAGAGATGGTGAGCGTTTTTTCATGTTTTTTTGGCCATTTGAATTTCTTCTTTTGAGAAAGTTCTGTTTAGTTCACTTGCCCAATTCTTTATTGGTTCACTAATTTTAGGAGAGTTTAGTTTTTTAAGTTCTGTATGCATTTGGGTTATCAGACCTTTGTCTGATGTATAGCTAGCAAATATTTTCTCCCACTCTGTAGGTAGTCTTTTTGGTTTAGAGACCATTTATTTTGTTGTGCAGAAGCTTTTTAGTTTTATGAAGTCCCATTTGTGCATCGTTTCTCTTAGTTGTTGAGCTGCTGGGGTTCTATTGAGGAAGTTCTTGCTTATACTTATTACTTCCAGAGTGTTTGCTGTTCTTTCCTGTACTAACTTAAGAGTTTTTGGTCTGAAAATAACGTCCTTGATCCAGTTTGATTTGATACTAGTAGAGGGTGATAAACAAAGATCTAAGTTCAGTTTTTTGCAGAGGGATAACCACTTTTTCCAACAACGTTTTTTGAAAAGGCTGTCTTTTCTCCATTGCATATTTTTGGCAGCTTTGTCAAAAATAAGTTGGGCATAGCTGTGTGGATTCATATCCTGGTCCTCTATTCTGTTCATCTGGTCTTCATGTCTGTTTTTGTGCCAGTACCATGCTGCTTTTATTGCTATTGCTTTGTAATATAGTTTGAAGTTGGGTATTAAGATACCTCGAGCATTGATCTTTTTGCTGAGTATTACCTTGGCTATTTGCAGTCTCTTGTGTTTCCAAATAAACATTAGGGAAGATTTTTCAATCTCTGTGATGAAAGTCATTGGGATTTTGATGGGAATTGCATTAAACATGTAGATTGCTTTTGGTAGTATAGCCATTTTTACTATGTTGATTCTACCAATCCATGAGCACGAGAAATCTCTCCACCTTCTGTAGTCTTCCTCAATCTCTTTCTTCAGGGATTTGTAGTTCTCCTTATAGAGGCCATTCACATCCTTTGTTAAGTTTACTCCAAGGTATTTGATTTTCTTTGAGGCTATTGTAAATGGAATTGTTTCCATATATTCTTTCTCAGTTTGTCCGTTATTGGTGTATAGAAAAGCTAATGATTTTTTTAAGTTGATTTTGTATCCTGCTACCTTTCTATAACTTTTTATGGTGTTTAGGAGTTTTGGGGTAGAGTTTTTTTTGCTCTTTAAAGTATAGAATCATATTGTCTGCAAATAGGGATTTTTTTTTTTTACAATTTCTTTACCTATTTTTATTCCTTTTATTTCTTCTTGCTTAATTGCTCTGGCTAGGAATTCCAGTACTATGTTGAAAAGGAGTGTGAATACTAGGTACCCTTGTCTCTTTCTTGATTTTAGGGGAAATGGTTTCAGTTTTTCACCATTAAGTATGACATTGGCTGTAGGTTTGTCATATATAGCACTTACAATGTTGAGGTACTTTCCTTCTATTTCTTGCTTTCTTACAGCTTTTATCATGAAGTGATGCTGGATCTTGTCGAAGGTTTTTTGTGCATCTATTGAGATGACCAAGTGGTTTTTGTCTTTGCTTCAATTAATGTGTTGTATTACATTTATGGATTTTCGTATGTTGAATCACCCCTGCATCCCTGAGGTGAAGCCGACTTGGTCATGGTGGACGATCTTTCTGATGTGTTGTTGGATTCAGTTTGCCATTACTTTATTGAATATTTTTGCATTGATGTTCATAAAGGAGATTGGCCTACAGTTCTTGTTTTTGGAGGTTTCTTTGATTTTGGAATGAGTGTAATACTGGCTTCCTAAAATGAGTCAGGCAGTTTTCCTTCCATTTCCATTTCATGAAACAGTTTAAGGAGGGTTGGTATTAGCTCTTCTTTAAATGTTTGATAGAATTCAGCAGTGAATCCATCAGGTCCTGGACTTTTCTTTTTTGGGAGACTCTATTGATGCTTCAATTTCATTTTGTGTTATAAATCCATTCAGGTGATTAATGTACTCTTGGTACAATTTTGGATGTTCATAAGTATCTCGAAATCTGTCCATTTCTCAAGATTGTCAAAGTTATTAGAATATGGGTTTTCAAAGTAGTCTCTGATAATTTCCAGGATTTCCATGGTGTTTGATGTTATTTCCCCTTTTGTTTTCCTGATTTTACTGATTTGGATTTTTTCTCTCTTCATTTTAGTCAGGTTTGCCAGGGGTCTGTCAATCTTATTAATTTTTTCAAACAACCAATTTTTTGTTTCATTGATTCTTTGTATGGTTTTTTTTTGTTTCAATTTCATTGCTTTTGGCCCTTATTTTTATTATTTCTCTTCTGCTTATTCTGGGATTTGCTTGTTCTAGTTTTTATAAGAGTTTGAGATGAAGCATTAAGTCATTGATTTGAGATCTTTCTGTCCTTTTAATATATACACTCATGGCTATAAACTTCCCTCTTAGGACTACCTTTGCTGTATCCCGTAGGTTCAGGTAGGTCATGTTTTCATTTTCATTAACTTCCAGGAATATTTTAGTTTCCTCTTTTATTTCATTAATGACCCATTGTCATTGAGCAATGTTTTAATGCATTGCGATAAGATAGAATGCATGGGATTATTTCTATTTTTGTATATTTGCTGAGGTTTGCTTTGTGCCCTAAGATATGATCAATTTTGGAGAAGGTTCCATGAGCTGCTGAGAAGAAATTATATTGTGTAGAACTTGGATGAAATATTCTGTAGATATCAGCTAGGTCCATTTGATAAATGCTGTCATTTAGATCTAGGATTTCTTTATTGATTTTTTGTCTGGATGACCTATCTACTGGTGATAGAGGGGTATTAATGTCTCACACTACCACTGTGTTGGAGTTTATATATGCTTTTAGTTCCTTCACAGTATGTTTGCTGAAGTTAGGTGCATTGACGTTGGGTGCATATAGTTTGATAATTGTTATTTCCTTTTGGTGTATTTCCCTTTTTATTACTATGGAATGTCCTTCTTTATCTACTTTGTCCGAGATAAGTATCGCTACTCCTGCCTGTTTTGGGGAGCCAGTGGCTTGGTAAATCTTCTTCCATCCTTTCACCCTAAGCCAATGCTTGTTTTTGTTGATGAGATGGGTTTCTTGTAAGCAACAGATTGTTGGCTCTTCCTTTTTAATCAGTTTGCCAAATGGTGTCTTTTAATGTGGGAATTAAGTCTGTTAACGTTCAGTGTTAGTATTGATAGGTATGTGGTGATTCCTGTCATTTAATTGTTTTTGTTGTTTAAGGGTTTAATTGTGTGCAGCTGAATCATTGTTACTGTCTACTTGCTTGCCTTTTCTTCTCCTGTGGTTTGGTTTCTGCCTATCCTTTCATGGTTTTGTTTGCTTTAATTTTCTGTGTGCAGAATTCCTGAAGAATCTTTTGTAGTAGTATCTTGGTGGTCATTTATTGTTTTAGATTCTGCTTATCTTGGAAGACTTGTATTGCTCCATCTATTTTGAATGACAGTTTTGCTGGGTAGAGTATCCTAGGGTAGAAGTTATTTGCATTAGTGCCTGGAAGATCTCACTCCATGTCTTCTTGGTTTTAAGGTTTCCGTTGAGAAACGTGCTGTGATTTTGATGGGTTTGCCTTTGTATGTTATTTTTTTTCTCTCTTACACCCTTCAATATTCTTTCTCTATCCTCTGTGCTTGTTGTTTTAATAATATGTCATGGAGTAGTTCTATTTTGTTCAAGTCTGTTTGGTGTCCTGGAGACTTCCTCTCCCTGAATGGGCATAGTTTTCTCTAGATTTTGGAAATGTTATGTTATTATTTTGTTGACTATATTACAAATTCCTTTTGCTTGCACCTCTTCTCCTTCTTCAATGCCCATGATTCTCAGGTTTGGTCTTTTGATGGAGTCCATGATTTTTTGCATATTCCTTCCTTTCACTGGTCTTGAGATTTTTGACTAATAGCTCTTCATTTTTCCTTTAATTTCCATTTCATCTTCAAGTTCTGAGATTCTATCTTCTGCTTTTTCTAGTATGTTGGAGTGGCCTTCCATTGTGTTTTGTATTTCTGTTTCATTCCTTTTTCTGAGGTTTTTCATATCATGGGTCCCTTCCTCTTTAAGATTGTCAATTGTCATCCTTAATTCATTCATCTATCTATTTATGGTGTTCTCTGTTTCATTTTGGTATTTATTTAGGGCTCATATGAGTTCATTTATTGGTTTTTGAGTCTTTCACTATTCTTTTTTTTTGTCTTGGAATTTCTTGAGTGCCTCTGCACGTTTTGGTTGGCCTTGTCTAGTAACATCTCCATGAAATTCTCAGTGATTTCTTGTAGGATTTCTTCTTTCAGAGTGTTCTTGTGGGCTTCACTGGATTCCTTGGGATAGTTTATCTTTGTTTTGTTGGAGTCTGGAACTGAGCATTCTTTTTCTTCATTTCCCTCTGAACCTTGTACTAATTTATTTTTGGTGGGAGAATGGTTTCTGTCCCTTTTTCATCTTTTCATCATTCCACTTGGTGCTATTTCTGTCCCTGGTCTGTGTGTAATTTAGTGTTAGTAACTTACAATAGTAAAACTAATGAAACCAAGAAAGAAAGAGAAAAAAGAAAAAGAAAGAAAAAAATAGAGAACCAAAGAAATCAACAGGGAGAGATGGTGAACAAACAAAGAGTGAACTAGACAAATATATAGATAGAAAGAAAAAAAATTTCAGGTTCAGTAGCAATAGAATTTCAGTCTTAGTAATTCTGGTGTTAAGTCCTTCAGCATCCAGTCCTGGTGTTGGTATTTAAGCAGTAGATCAGTCGTGGTTTCACCAGGTAGTTGGGTCAAGAAATGAGCTTTGTGAATGGCTATGTGCCCTATTTCTGCCAGTGGCTCATCACCCGCCTACTGTTAGCCTGTCTGCCTTTCCAGGCTTTGTTTATGGAAAGTTAGCATGGAAATCAGTTCCTTGCTACCCCCTTTTTCTCTGGAGTAGTGGCTTGTTGGCCATCTGTCTTTCTGGGCTTTGTTTACAGAAAGTTTGCATGGAGTTCAGCTCCTTGGCCCTCCCCCCTTCTCCAGTGTGCTCAGTGCACCTTGCCCCCTCTGTTGCATGTCCTTCTCAGTTCCTTGTTTGTTATCCAGTTTTTTTTTTTTTTTTTTTTTTTTTTTTTGCGGGGCAGAGGTAAGTCTGTCCATGGGGCTATACTGGTTTATCCTAGGGGTAGCTGTGGAAATACCGTGTGCCACTTGTTTGCTTACCTGTTTGCATCTCCCAAGCTGGTTTGGAGCTGGCATCTGGAGGCATGGGATCCCTCCTGTTTTCTCAGTGTAACGTGGCTTAGAGAATCTTTGTATGGGCTGGTGGTTCAGGGTGTTGGAGTTTTGCTTCTTCTTGGTGTTTTTGTTCTGCCAAGTGCGGCTCCAGTGTCTCAGCAAAATTTTTGATTTATGGAGCTCACACTGTCTGCTTCATCCCTCTAGTCGTCATCTTGGATCCAATCAGGACTGTATTTATGATTTCCTTTACAAATAGTTCATTGTTAGTACATGGAAAAAATTGAGTTTTTTTATGTTGATTTTTGTATTGCATGATTTTACTGATTTCAAAATGATTCCTAACAGTGAGTGCATTTTGCATTAAATCTTTAGAGTTTTATATACATTAAATTATGTTGTCTGCAATTGCATAATTAACATTTCCTTTCTGATTTAGTACTCTTTTTTTCTACTTGTTGCCTAATTTTTCTTGATAGAATTCCTAGTAATATGATGAATAAAAGTGGAGAGGATAAGTATTCTTGTCCTATTTTTTTAAATATAGAGGAAAACTTTTCAGCTCTTCACTATTGAGTATGGTGGTAGTTTTTCTTGAGTGGTATTTATTATGCTCAGATAATTTTCTTTTTTGGTGGGAATGGGGTTTGAACTGAGGGCTTTGTGCTTGCAAAGCAGGCACTCTATCACTTGAGCCATGTTTAGTTCATTTTCCCCTGGTTATTTTGGATATGTAGTCTTGCAAACTATTTGCCTAGGCTGATATCAAACACTGATCCCCATTCTCAGCCTCCAAGACAGCTAGGATAATAATAAGCTCAAGCCACTGGCACCCACTTATACTGAAATAATTTTTTAAATTTCTAGTTTATTGAATATTTTAACATGAAAATGACTTTAATTTATCTAACACTTCTCCTGCATGCATTGAAATTATCATATGGTTTTTATCTTCATTCTTTTACATTATCTTATTTATATATGCTGATTCATACTTGCAACTAAGGGATAAATCTCACTTGGTTATGGTGTATGATCCTTTCAATGTGTGTGGAATTTTACTTGCTAATGTTATGATGGAATTTTAAACAACATATTTATTTAGTAGAAATACAAAGTTTTACAAAAATACTATTTATGAACTTGGTCTCCCTCTCATCCCTGACATGTAGATTCTCTGAAACAAAAGTCACAGTGGCTAAGAAAGATGAAAGATAATTCAAACTGAAGAGGCCTATAGTTCTTACCAATTAGTTAGATCCTTGAACTTAGTGGGTCCCTTTCTTACTTACTGTTGGTCTCCAGATTTGTTGAATGTAGCTATTATTTAAAGTTGCCCTTCAGTATTCATGTGTAATTGGTTTCAAGGCCCCCTGTAGGTGCAGAAACTAAAATTTAAGGTTGCTTATACATCTTATATAAAATGGTGTAGTATTTGCATTGACTATAACTGATCCTCTCACGTAATTTACATCATTAATTTTTTTTAATATTGCATAATATAATGTTAATGCAATGTAAATATCCTTATACCATACTTTTTAGGGAATAATGGCAAGAAAATATTCTTTACATGTTCAGTACAGATCAAATTATTTTTTCAAACAATTTTGATCTACCTTTGGTTAAATCTATGGATATAGAGCCCATGGATGTTAGGAGATGACTGTATTTTATTTTTCCTTAAAAAGCTTTCTGATTTTTTAGTTTTTACTCAGTGAAACTTAATACATGCAAAAGATATAGACAAAATAAAATGACAAAACAAACAAAACAAGTAGATGTATATGACCCAGAGCAAATCTTGCCTCATCACCAGCCTTGTTGACTCTCCCTACTATCTCAGGTTTGGATGCTTTTCCAGAACTGTTGCACTCATATTCAAGCATATGTACATGTTCTATTTTGTGTTTTCCTCAAATGGAAAAATACAGACTACTCTATTTAGTAAGATGCAGTAAGCATAGTAGTTAATTTATTGAAGTTCCAGAAGTGAAAACTTTTGTGTTATGGGCTTATAATGCCACTTTTGAACTTGGTGTTTTCAATTGACCTGTTCCTCTCCAGTTCCTCATCTGTAGTATGGGGATGTTACTAGGGCCTACTTATAGGGCTTGATGTAGAGTAGGTGAATTAATAAATAACATGTAATAAAAGTATTTAAGTAATAAATCACTTTCTCAGTGATCATCAGTTTACACCTTCATCTCTATTCAAGAAAAGTATATAGACAATCTTTCCACATAAGCAGTTTATCTATTGTCATTCTATTTAATGACTTTATATTATTAAATTGGCTAAATTCATATAGCCAATTTTCTCTTGAAGAGCATTGAACTGTTTCCAGGCTTTTACTATTAAAAAGCAATGTTGCTGAGAAAATCCTTGCTCATATCACATTTCCAGACAGTATTGAATATATTGGTAGTATAGTTTTTGAGAAACAAAATCTGTGTATTAAAAACTATGCACTGCCAGGTCCTGTGACTCATATCTGTAATCTTAACTATTCAGGAGGCAGAGATCAGGAGGATCTTGTTTTGAAGCCGACCCAGACAAATGGTTCCTGAGACTCTATCTTGAAAACACCCAACAGAAAACAAAGCTGACGAAATGGCTTAAGTAGTAGAGTGCCTGCCTAGCAAGACTTCAAACCCCAGTACAAACAAACAAACAAGCAAAAAATTATGTATGGAAAATTTTGACCTGTATTGCCAAATTTACCTCCAGCAAATTATAGTGTTTTATTTCTCCTCAGCAATATATGGAAGCAAAAGTTTCCCCACCTATACCAACTATCTGTACTATTGATATTGTTTTGCATATTTATCATTCCAATATGTGAAAATAGTATCTAATTTTTGTTTTAATTTGCATATCTTTAATCCTGATTGAAGCTAAGGTAGCTTTACTCTGTGTATAAGTTATTTATACTTCTTTTTCTGTTAATGTCTTGTTCGTCTTCTTTGACAATTGTGTGATTTTAAAAATTGTTGGTATCTAAAATAGTTATCTTAAATTAACCCCACCATTTGGAAGGCTCTAGAATGTTAACTCTAAGATGACGATAATGATAACAGTAATAAAAATAATAAAAAACTTCCTTACATTACCTGCTTTATAGAGAAGGAAACCAAATTTCAAATAATGTAAAAAACTCACTTCATTTCATACCTAGATGAGGACAAAGTTGACCTTTTAGCACCACCATGGTTTTTTGTTTATTTGGCTTAAATTCAGTTTAATGCAATTTACTTTTAGACAACACTACTTTTATCTTTGCTTTATTAATGTATGGATGTAGCCATGATCAACTTCCTGCCATACTTTTTGTTTCACTGTCTAGCAGCCATGTGCTTTAGTATGTGCAATGTCTTCTTAACATGAGTCTGGTAAATATGTAGATTGCTAATGAGTAGGTAATCCCACCAGCAGCAGTTTCTACTCACTAGAGGCATCAGTAAATATTTCTCTTGAGAAATATTTATCATTTCCCAAGGAATGTCTTTACACGACACACTTGTTCTTTCAATAGCATCTTCAAAACCTTCCCACTAATCCCACAGAGTTATTTTGTTTCAGTGTTTCTCTATCCTGTTTTCTTGGGAGATTAATATGTTCACATTGTATTCTATTAGTGAACGCTCTGAAAATAATATAGAATAATGGTCAATAGATAGGTTTACATTAAAATGGAAATTATCAAGATGTTAATTTCAGATTGATATGAATTGGTACAAATAAAGTATGAATCTGGAGGACTAGCACTGTGGGAAAGAGATTATAAATGGAGGTAGAGAACATGCAATGAAGAATAAAGCAGGATTTCCTTTATGCTGTATTGAAACTACTCACTGCATTTTCATCTGGAAGGAAGCAAATAGTGAATACTATTATTATGTTAGTGCTAATTCTGTTCTGTACTGTGCTAAGCTTTTTACATGCATTATCTAATTTAATTTACACCAAACATTTTGAAATAGGTATGGTTATTCTTATTTTGTATATGAGAAATAAAACAAAGTTCAGGAAGCCTGAGCAATTCCAAAAATTAAATAATTAATAGTTGGTGGGGTCAGCATTCAAACACAGGATGTATAATAGTAAATTTTACATTTCACTATGCTATGTTACCTCTTAAGTAAAGCAAATTCCTGCTAGAACATTGGATAAGATATTCATGCATCTGATTAACAATGCCTTAGATCATTGTTTCCTAACATTATTCCATAGAATGCAAATTCTTTAGGCTAATGAATGACATATTTTTAAAGGCTTTATTCTAAAATACTTTTGAAAATGTTGGTTTTAATAAAATTATACAAGTTCAGTTATTGCAAAAGTTCTGTGAATTTTATTGTGTTAATGTGCATGTCAATAACAAGATACAGCATTCAGTGTTTCACAAACTATTTTAACTTTAAGGGTCTTATGTGCCATGGAATGTATTTTAGGAAAGGCAACCTAATTAGAATCTCAAGTTCCTTCTAATTCTAAGCTAGTGTGATTCTATGATTGGCTATGAAGACATAAGAGAAATCTTATGTGAAGAGACACCTTTGTCCTAAATTTTTGCCCTAACTTGTAAGAGTTTCTACTCTCTATATTCCTAATTAAGCTAACTTGTTGGTAGGATTATTGATAGTTCTATGCATTAGATGGAAGGTTAAAGAGGACCAGAGGTTCCCATATTTAGTTGCATTATCAGACTTAACTGGGGTAGCTGTTAACTGCAGATTTCTGAGACCAAATCCCCAAAATTTTGTTTCTACTTTTGGCAAAAAAGTGCTAAAAAACCCCAATTTTTAACAAGCACTCCAGATACTCTGAAGCATATGTTTGGTCCATATGCGAACCATTAGAAAGAGTCTAACGTAATCCTGTGTATAGGGGTGGAGGTGTACCACAGTGGTAGAACACTTACCTAGTCTTATGTGAGTGCCTGGGTTTTATCCCCAGCATCACAAAAAATACCATGTATGGATGTCTTCGATGAGTTCTTCTCAATCCTTTCTGAACTTCAGTTTCTAGAGCTCTACTTATGACCTTTGAATATCAGGAGTGGGGCCTATGGATGTCTTCATACAAAAAGCTCTACAAGTTAATATTAATTTGCTGAATCATGGATTTATATTAGAAACCACTGGCTTAAGTAAGTAGTAATCCCTTCAAATCATGATATTCTTTGATCTTATGACTATGGCATAACTTCTCAAAATGAACTTATTACATGCAAAGAACCATGGTGTCTAGGATGAGGTTTGTTGTACTCTCAGCTATAACCTATGCTGATGAGATAAGAGTAGGGATGCTGCATGCAGGTACAGTCATTGATTTCAGAAGTAGAGGCAAACTGGAGCAAGATTAGAAGGAAGGAAGCTGCTGAATGCTGGTGGCTCACACCTGTGATCCTAACTACTTGGGAAGTTGAGATAGGAAGAATAGCAGTTTGAGGTTAGCTCAGGCAAAATGTTCTTGATACCACATCTCAATGAACAAAACCTGGGCATGGTGGCACGTCTGTCATCCCAGCAGCAGTAGGAAGTATAAAATAGGAGGATCAATATCCTATCTCCAAAATATCCAGAGCAAATGGCTGGAGGCATGGCTCAAGTCGTAGTACACCTGCCTCGCAAGTGTGAAGTCCTGAGTTCAACCCCCTGTAATATCAAGAAAAATAAGGAAGGTACCTAGGTGATAATGGTATTAAAATACATGGCATATGAGGAGGAATGTGGAATGGTTAAAGGAACTAGGAGAGGTTAACTTGGGTAGTAGAGTAATTGCACACAGACAGAAACACTGTCTTTAAATGGCTGACCATGGAGGACATACTAGGTTTGCAGTACACTATGCTAGAACAAAAGAAGAAGCATCTCACACCTAAATATGAAAGTACTGTGCTCAGGCACCTATTAGACTGGGGACAATTCCAGGCATTTTATACGTCATTATATTATTTAATACTCATTAACACAGCTGCTCAGTAGGTATTACTGAACCATTTTGAAGATAGAAAATAGGCCACAAAAGGGTAAATTTGCCCATGATCACATGGGTATATTAACAGTGTGGTAGTGATTAAGGTTACTCACAATTCTTCCCTTTCTCCTCCTCTCAAGAACATGATATAGATATACTTTCTGAATTTCTTGGAAACAGGTTGAGCATGTGGCCTCTGGGTCTAACTTTTAAAAACCATTAAATTATTATGTTATGGTGATATTCCTTTCCCCCTACAGTAGTGATGATAAAAATTTTCCAAAAGGAAGCAGAGATCCCTTACAATATAGATTGGATATATAATATAAATAAGAAATAAATCCTTGTAATTGGCTGTGAAGAACCAAGCAAAGGCTGCTACATATATACATGCTTATTTTCTGTTCTTGGTCTTAGTTACATATTATGTTGTATAAATTCCTGCTTGTCATTGGGATTTTGGAGTTATTTTTTACTATAGGATAACTCAATCTATTTTAACTCATACAGCTATATGTCCGAGCTGGCCTAACTTATTCTGCTTCCCAAATCTATATTCTTTCTGTCATAATATATGACTTCCATGATGACCAGTACAAGCTCTATAATAATGAAAGTGAGCATCTCATTAGTACATTCATCCAAATATTTGATAACACGTTGGGGCAACTTACTGTACATGGGATTGACAAATAAGATACCTGAATGGTCTATTCCAATTCTATTATCCTATGATTTCCTAGTTCTGGGACAGGTTGTAAAAGAAATTGCAAAATTGGTGTGTGTGTGTGTGTGTGTGTGTGTGTGTGTGTGTGTGTTCTTCCTTTTAATATTTACTCTGCCTCAGACATATCCACTTATGTGAAACTTTCCTGGTCACATTTCAATTGGTCTTTTTAGGAAAAATAGAGGTTCTGACTTTTCCTTAAGAACAATGAAATTTGGCACCAACTCACAGTGATCTATTATTCCTAATGACATCCCTGAGGAAAACCTATTTGCATTTTAGCCCATTATTTTTAGATCTTAATGCACTCATACATTTATTTATAATTTGGGGTTTGGACCTTCATGTACTTTCTCAATTTTTAGGGTTATTCCAAAATATAATTTCTCCATTTTATTACATAATTGAGATATGGAATAATTTCTGACTTGAGACTTTGTCATCACTAGATCACCTCCCATATCATTATTGAAGCAAATATGATGTTAGGAGTGGCCTCATTAAAGCCAAGTTATGATAACAGTCAAGAAACATTTATCACCTTCTTATCTCCCATTCTTTAGATACCATTTCTTCTTATGTTGGCTATACTCTTGTAAATTCATCCAACTGCAGAAACTCTTTGAAGGACATAAAAAGATTGTATTCAAATGAGCTTTAGGAAGAGCAACCACAAAATTATATCCCACATCACTGACAACACACTTTAAGATGGTTGCCAGTGCACCGGACCTGGAATACCTACAGAGACTTCTAATATTTTGGGATCAAATCTGAAAACATTACACTCTGAAACTGAATATGTATTTGTTGGACAACATCAAATATCTTCACAATAACCTATCATGATGAATGGTGCCTACAGCTGGTATTGAGGAAATGTTCCATCCTCACCTCTACCAAGATCAGAGTATTTCTTAATTGCATAGAAATCAGAAAGCCTTTCAATCTTATTAAGGTCACCAGAGAGTATGTGTGTTATTCAGTTAACAAACATATGTAGATTGTACTTCTTGGTAAAATGCTCTGAGAAAAGCAAAGTCCATGGTCAACTTGCTAATCTGCCCACCCCTCAAAGCTTCAGAAATCATATTAGCATATAAAAGGCATTGGAAAGGCATGAAGAAAAGACATCTCTTTAGCTTTGCTTAACCTTGAGTTCCCGAATGACTTGCTAATGGACACATTCTTTTAAATAATGCTTCTTGAAACCTATCAAGGAAGACATTTTGATAAATAGCAAATTAAGCAAAAAGCAAGGTCTAAATAAATCAAGTGTATTGTAAATGTGAAAAGAATGGTAGGCTTAGCATGGAAATTTCATTTTTTACTTTTGTTACTTTTGAACAACTTCCTGACCATTTTCTGTGAAACTCAATTTATTTTCTATAAAATGGGAATGAAGATGTTGAGTGCCATGAGGTATTCTAGTCATAGGAAGGAAGTAGAGAACAATAGTTAAGAACATAGATTCCAGAGCCACACTCCCTGGTTTTGAATTTCTATGTACTTATGGGATGCTAAGAAAATGCTTTCACCATCGTTTCCTTCTATTTTCTTATTTGATGAATGGGATATTAATAGTATGTTTCAAAGAAGATTTCTCTGAATATAAAATGGCATTAAAATATTCCATTAGGCATCTCACCAAATTTAGTATACAGATTAATCAAATATGTGCATTGATGTATTTGCCCAATAAATGATAGTTAAACCTCAATCAGAGGTGAACATGTTAACAGAAGAGCTGAAGTCTATATGAAATTTAGAGAGGGGAGAAAAACTAAGAAAGGAACAGTCCATATCCATTTAGCAGTCTGGTAGATGGCTGCTTTGATTAATACCCAATGATATTTTCTTCCCTTTGGCTGGTTAGCCCTAGTACATCAGTTGTCTCAGTTGAAGGGATATTGTTAAAATTCTGGCCAGCTCCACTCAACACACAGTTCTATACAAGAATTTCTAAGAAACATTGTTAGACTTGGAAGTATGGCGCAGATTGTAGAGTGCCTGCTTTGACAGTGTGAAGTCCTGAGTTTAAATCCTAATATTGCCAAAAAGAAAAAAAGAAAGAAAGAAAGAAATATTCTTGTAGGAAGAGACAAAAATTAGAAATATAACTTTTTCAACATTTCTGTCTCATACTCATCCCTAAGGGACATTTAAATATTTATAATTACCTATTGCAAAAGAGATTGACTATATGGAAGCTCACATCAAAGTAGATTGTCACAGAAGTGCCTCATAAAAATCGGGAAGTGCTCACAAAATCAAAGAGAGATGGGAAGATAATTGTACCAGAAATAGGGGAGGAGATAAAATTATTAGAATTAAGCAAAAATTTCAGCTCTGAAATCATTAAGATCTGAATTCCACTTATTTTTGAAACTGAGTCACTGTGTTCTATGTCTTAATCACCAATCTTACACCTGTATAAAAATTGGAATTTTATTAGCCATTCACTAAAATCTTCATTATTTGTTAGAAGACTCAATTTGCTAATGACCGGCATTACAATAGTTGAATCCTCAATCCATGCTGATTATTCAATAACAGAACTATTATGTCTTTTATGATACACACACACACACACACACACACACACACTTTCTT
This sequence comes from Castor canadensis, assembly GCF_047511655.1. Lineage (NCBI taxonomy): Eukaryota > Metazoa > Chordata > Mammalia > Rodentia > Castoridae > Castor > Castor canadensis. The sequence continues at coordinate 11,309,215 of NC_133405.1, forward strand.
CTTTTGTATATCTCTTTGGAGCTGATACCCTCCATCCTAAATCAACGGACTTGGTTACTTTTACTCTTGTATAATCTCATCTCTCCTCAATCCACTCTAATTTTAAGGGTACAGCTCATGTGCTCTACTTTCCCTGAATTCTGAGGCCAGTATGCTGTATGGAGTTTCCATTTTATTTTTAAAATTTTGGCCAGGCCCTGGACTATTTCTGCCATGAAGGCTGGCCCATTATCTGATCTGATAGAAAGGGGAAGCCCAAATCTGGGGATAATTTCTCTTAAGAGGGTCTTTGTTACTTCTCTTGCTTTCTCTCTGTGTGTGAGGTAAGCTTCAACCCACCTTGAGTAAGTACAGACAAGAACCAAGAGGTACCTGTATACACAACAGGTGTTTGACCTCTGTGAAGTCCACTTCCAGGTCTTCAAAAGGCATGGTGCCTGTTATTTGTATCCGAGGGCTTGGCTTAGGCCCTTGACTTACATTGTTTCATGCACATGTGATGTATCTAGCTCTCACTTGGGTTCACAGGGTGGGGAGCTTGAGAATTAAATAGTATCTGTTTAGTACTTTTTCAAGGGCTGTTTTCCCCAAGTGTGTTAGCTCGTGTTGTAGTTTTACCAGAAGGGCTGCTATAAAACTGGGGACAAAGAGTCTCTGGTCAGGCAACTTCCACCAGCCTCCCTTTTCCTTTATTGCTTTTTCATCTTTTGCCCATTCTTCTTCCTCCTTGGTGTAATTCGGGGTGGGAAGCAGCTCCAGAGCTAATAGAAATTTTGTGGTTTGCTTCAGAATTTCAGGGGAGCTTAGCTCTTCTGCTGCCTTTCTTGCCAGCCGGTCAGCCAGGCGGTTTCCTCTACTGGCATTGTCTGTGCCCCTTTGGTGGCCTCTGCAGTGCACGACAGCCACTTGACACGGTTCCCAGACTGCTTCCAGCAATTTGGAGGATTTCTTCTTTGTTTTTAATCTCTTTTCCCCCTGTTGTCAACAGTCCTCTTTCCTTGTAGATTGCTCCATGCATGTGCAATGTGAAAAAGACATACTTAGAATCTGTGTAGAAATTCACCCATTTCCCTTTTGCATATCATAATGCCTGGACCAATGCCCAACGTTCAGCTCGTTGTGCAGACCATCCTTGTGGTAGGACTTCAGCTTTTATGATGTTGCTGGCAGTGGTGACTGTCAACCCAGCCTTTTGCTGTCTGCCTTGGACAAAACTGCTTCTATCCATGAAGAGTTTGGGCTCTGGATCTGAGGGCCCATCCACCCACTTCATCCATCACCTCTTTGCAATCATGATCTAGGGGGCCTTTCTTCTGTTGGCAGGAAGGTGGAAGGATTTAAAGTTTGTACAGTTTCAAGCCTGACTTGAGGATTTCACACAGTAGTCCTTGGTAATGGGCCATTCTGGAATTGGTCAGCCACTTATGGCCCTCTCCATTCATTAGAGACATGACTACATAAGGGACCTCAACATTAATGTCCTGTCCCAGGATGAGCTTGTCAGCATCCCTGATTAGGGTTACCATAGCAACCAGGGCCTGGAGACATGGGAGCCACCCTGAGGCCACTGGGTCCAAGTGCTTTGATAGATAGACCTCTGGCCACTGCCATGGATGTACCATTTGGGTGAGGACCCCCAGACATGCGTGATTTTTCTCCCAAATGAAGAGATTGAATAGTCGTGTTACATCTGGCAACCCTAGTGCAGGGGCACTGGTTAACAGTCTCTTTATTTCCTAGAAAACCTATCCTTGGTCAGGTCCCCAGTTTAGGGGGTTCTTTTCAGAGCTTACAGTAGCCTCATGAAGTGGTTTGGCCAGGCTTGAATATCCAGGTATCCAGATGTGACAGAATCCTGCTGTGCCTAGGAATTCTCACACCTCCTTTTTGGTCTTCAGCTGAGGGATGGAACAGACAACCTGCTTCCTCTCTGGTCCCAGGGCACGTTGTCCCTCTGAGATGACAAATCTGAGGTATCAGACCTCTTGCTGGCAAACTTGGGCCTTTATACAGGAGACTTTGTAGCCTGCCTCAGAGAGTTGGGTTAACAATGCCTTTGTCCCCTCCCAGCATTTCTGCTGGTCACGGCTTGCCAGGAGCAGATCATTCATGTATTGAAGCAAAGCGCAGCTTGGATTTTGTTCTGGGAAAGTTAACAAATCTGCGGCTAGGGCTTCTCCGAACAAAGTGGGTGAGTTTTTGAATTCCTAAAGAAGTCTTGGTTATTTGTGTTTTTCTTCTAGTATGGGGGTCTTCCCATTCAAAGGCAAACAGAGGCTGGCTAACTGGGGCCACACTAAGGCAGAAAAAAGTGTCCTTTAGGTCCAGGCAAGTGAACCAGCTTGGTTGTGGTGGTAGAAGTCTCAGGAGAGTGTAGGGATTAGGGACTACTGGGTGCAGTGTGATAACAGCATTGTTGACTGCTCACAGGTCCTGGACAGGCTGGTAATCATCGCCTCTTGCTTTCTTGACAGTAAATAGTGGGGTGTTCCATGGCAATTGGCAGTGGATTAATATCCCTGCATCTTTCAGCCATTGTAGGTGGGTCTGAATTCCTAGTCGTGCTTCCCATGGTACTGGATATTGCCTCTGTCTCACAGGGAGAGACCCAGGTTTGAGATCTACCATTATGGGCGCATGGTTGCGAGCCAGCCCGGGAGGCCCATTCTCAGTGCAGACATCAGGAAACTCCTCCAGCAGGCAGATGGGCTTTTCCAGGTCCCACTTTTCCTGGTGATAAAATTGCCATTCATCTTCTGAAGGCATGGTCACTGCCATGATGAGGGCATTTGGTCCTCTCATGGTAAGGCTCGTAGGCCCTCTCTGGTTGAAGGTGATTTGGGCTCTGAGCTTTATTAGTAAGTCCCTTCCCAGCAGAGGAATTGGGCATTCTGGTAAATATAGGAAATCATAAGTCACTTTGTGTCCTCCTAGTTGGCATGTTCGGGATCAGCAGAACTGATGGGCGGTTTGGGTGCCAGTGGCTCTGACTATTGTGGCCTTGCACTGAGTGAGTGGGGCCACAGGCATAGTGACCATGGAATGCTCAGCGTCTGAGTCCACCATGAAAATCATTGGTTGGTCCCCAACTTTCATGTCTACTGTGGACTCTCAGGCGCATAGTAGTAAGGAGCCTGGTCTTCCCTACTCTGACTCAATTCCTGCTAAGCCAATGAGCTCTTGGGCCTCTGGTTCAGGCTGCTATCCTGTCTTCTTCCCTTCATTTTTCCAGTTGCCAATCTCCTTGCGGTAGGCACATTGGTCTTGCCAAAGTGGGGTCCTCCCATTGGGCTTCCCCTTCCATTATGGAGCTGATGGCTGGGTTGGGTCTGACTTGCCCAGTGCTGCAGCCAATAAGGACACATTGGCTTTCATTCTTTTATTGGCTTCCCATTTTTCTTCATGCTCCCAGTTTACAAAATCTTTATTTGTCACTTTTAACAGCTGCATGGCATTCATCCCAGCAAAACCTTCAAGTTTCTGAAGTCTCCTGAGAATCTTGGCATATGACTGTGTCACAAACACCATATTGACCATTTTCTGCTTTTCTGGTACTTCCGGGTCAAAGGGAGCGCATATTCAGAAGGCCTCACAGAGTCTCTCATAAAAATCTTTCAAAGTTTCCTCTGTCTTGTGGATAACTGCCACAATTTTGTATATGTTGGTAGGTCTCTTAGCTCCAACCCTGAGCCGGTGTATGAGGGCAGAGCAATATTGAGTGAGGTCTCCTCATCCTCCTGCTGTATTGAAGTCCCAAGTAGGTCACACACCAGGGACTACCTTTCTTGCCCATGCTTCTGCATCTAGGGTCCCTGATGTGGCTTGTCTTGGAGCCAACAGCAAGCCTCTGTTAGAATTTGCTGCTGCACTTCTGTGTTGAAAGAAGAATCTGTCAGCAGTCATCCCAAGTGTGTTGATGGGTCTGGAATGTGGATTCTAGGAGGTCAATCATGGCCTGGGGTTTTTCTGAATATGATGGTGTATGATTCTTCCAGTTTAAGAGGTCAGTTGTACTGAAAGGCTGGAAATAGAGGATAGAGTGTCCAGGCTGGACTGTGCCATCAACAACAATCTTCTGGGGCCCTTGTGTATCATGGAGAGTAATTTGCAGGGCTCTTGCCTGAGGGGCCAGTGCCTGGGATGACCAAAGGTGGTAGTTCAGGGGCTATGGACACAGACTCCAAGACAAAGATGGATGTAGGACTTTGGTGGGACTGAGAGGCTGCTGATGGAACTGAAAAGGACTCACTGGATGTGGCAGGTTATCTGGGAAAGGTGGCACTGGCTGCTCTGATGGTGGGGACACACTGGGAATGTACAACAGGGGCACCAGTGGTTTTTCTTCTGGATCCCCCTGAAGAACAGGCTGAGTTGGATTTTAATCTTTAGGCTTCATTTCCTGGGCCACAAAAACTCTGTTCTGTCCCTTTTTATTAGTGCAGAATTGGACCCAAGAGGGCATGGTCCAAGCCACCTGAAGCCAGGAGTCAATATATGGGAACTACTTGGGGTACCCAAGGCTTCTTATTATGATCTGATAGATGGCCCTGACAGTGGGCAAATCTAGGATGCCTTCAGAGGGCCAGTTGACTCCCAAAGTGGGCCATTATAAATCACATAGTGTTCGCAGCCTTCTGGGAGACATTTTGATCCCATAATCTCCTGAGAATCCCTTCTTAAAATGTTTAAGCATACACTCTTGGACTGTGGGTTTTGAGGAACTTCTACCAATGGCAATTAGAAGTATCCACTATTTCCACCCTATGTATTCCTTCCTTGTGTTGGTGGTGCAAAGACAAACAATGTTGTGAGCCCCTTCAAGAGAAGAGACCAATCAGATATCTGCCTGAAGAACTTCGGTGCCTCTTAGCATTGATGGCAGGGTCAACCTTGTGACTCTGGATTGGGTTTCCCAGACACTGCCTTAAGCCATTTGAAGATCATCATGGAGCCACAGGACAGACCCACTCAGACTCCATAACCTTTCAACCATGGAACCACAAACTTGAACCTGAAGTGAGGACAAATCAGACCACTGACTGACAGACACACTCACAGTGAAGTTATTACAGTTATACTTTCCCACTCTTGGAGAAGTCCCTGAGTTGTGGAACTCCTCTTGGAGGTTCCTGGGAGTGGATCAAACTCCCTTTCCACTCAGTGGGATGGTACCTGACTCAGAAATGATTTTTCCTGGGGGTGGCACTTACTGAGTCCAGACGAGACTGCCAGGTGAGTTGGTCCACTTCTCCTTGGAGTCTGAGTTGGGTCAAGACTACTCAAAGGGTTGGAACTCTGGGGCAAAGGAGGACCCAGAATACCATCAGGTGGCATGCCACATCATTTGGTCCCATATCCCTCCCTACTCCAGTGCAGTCCAGCCGCTGGCCAATGGCTCAATGGGCCAGAACAGTTGGAATCTCTCTGGGGCCTCCAGAAATGTTGTGGAAATATTGTCAGATGAGAAACCAAGCCACACTCAGAGAAGTGGAGAACACAGATTTTATTTTACTCCAGCAGTCCCAGATGGGTTCACACACCCCTATCTGGGCACTGAACAAAGGATTCACAGGATATTGAAAAGGCAGTGCAGGTCATCAAGTTACAACGAAGGTGCTGGGATTAATTGGGTAGCTAGTGGTGAGTTAAAGACCTGAGGTTGTTTAGATAAGAACAGCAGGGGAGGTCTCCTTTGGAAAGTTTATTTACAAGAGGAGACAAAGGAAGGCAGGAATGGGCGATTATCTCTGCATGGTGCCCTGTGTCTCGACCCTAAACTTTCTTTTATAGCTTTAATTGCCAATTTCTCATGTTTTATGGCCTTGTTTAAGGTAATCTTCTTCTTCAATATTAGTCTTGATTCTATTTTCTCCCCCATCTATACTCATTTCATGGGTGATCTTATTTAGTCACATGACTATAAATATCATCTATCTATGTGCTGATAATTTCCAGATTTGTTTCTTCCACTTAAATGTCTTATCAAAATTCCAGATTCATGTATCTGCCAAATTAAAACTTAAATATCCAATATCAAACTACTAATAAAGCTTCCTGAAACTTGCCCCCTACAACTTATCCATTTCATTTAATGACAGTTTTGTAGTTGTTATTCATGTGATTAAGCAAATGCCTCGGAATAGCTCTAGTTCCTTTTTTATTCTACAACGCATATCAATACTTCAGTAAATTCTGCCAGTTTTACCTTTAAAAAGAGAAAAAAATTAAATAAAAGCAAAATAAAGTAAATACAAAATCTGGACACTTCTGACTATCCCATTTTTCATTGCTTCCATTTTGATGCAAGCTTGCAAAAACTCCTGTTTAAGATAAATTCAGGTTACAAAAAGTCTAGTAGTTTCTACATTTGGCTCTTTACATAATTTCCACTACTGTAAAAATATTGAGATAGGCCGTGTCACCCCTCAATTTATAACCATCCAGTGGAAGCCATTTCATTCAAAGAAAAAGGCAAAGTCTTTACATTACCTTTTAAAGATTTCCACAGTCTAGTCCTTTGTTTCTCTTACCTGATCTTCTACTTCTCTTATTGTGCATGTTTGCAATCACACCACTTTTATTTTTTAAGCATCAAAATGTTAGACACATTCTTGCCTTAGGACATTTTCTCTTACTAATTTCTGTCCCTGGAATGTTCTTCCCACAGATAGACTAATGTCATAGTGCACTTCATTCAGGTCTCCATTCAAATAGTAGAGAAATGCTCCCTGATCACTTCATTTAAAAAACTGAGTCACTCTCCAACCCCTTTTAAACTGCTTTAAGTTTCTTCAAATTATTTATTAGCAACTGAAATACTATATGTTTATTTGTTCATTGACTTTCTCATTGACTAGAATATAAGGTCAAGAAGACAGTTCTGCCATTGTATTTCTTATTAATATATCTCCAGTACAAGGAATTCTTTTCCCTAGTACATAATGGTATTCAATAGTTACTAGGTCAATGCATAGAATAGACTTTATTTTCACCCTATAGTAGAATTCACAGATTCGAATCTCTTTGGTGATATTTCAAAAAAAAGAATTCACTTCACTTATTAAATCATTATAGTATTTGGTGAGCAAGGCACTGGGGTTACAGTGTTGAAAAATATGATGTGTATTGCTCTCATGGAATTTTATCAGTTTCTCACTTTCTTCTTTCCAGTTTCCTGCCTCCTGCTGCTATTCTCATTGAAATATGGTTCATCTGTTTTACATACCTCAATACAATGATATTACTCATCATATAGTCAACCAGACTAAAATCTGAGGTGTAATTCTGATTCTCTTTTCCTTACACCCTTAAACCTAATAATTCAGCATGTCCAGTTAATTTTATTTAGTAGTATTTATAAGATTTATCTTTTCCATTTTACTTCTATTGTCACATCAATTCTAATTTCTTTAGCATCACCACTACTACCTTCTTAGGACCTCATCATTTTTCATTTAAAAACTAAATCAGTGAATTATCCTTCCCTTCTACTCTATTATCAAATCTGAAGCCAGAATTATTCTTCTCAAATACAAATATGACCACATATCTTGTCTACTAAAAACCCTTTGATGCCTTTCCATTGCCTAGAGGTCAAGATGTATGTTAATATGGTATTTAAAATCATAAATGATCAGGCTCCTACTTGCATCTCAAGCATTATGTCCTATTATTGTTTAAGTTTTGCTTTCATGTGTCCTTTTTCAAGAGCCTTTTCAGATTTCTTGTGTTTCCTCAAATATTCCATTTAGACCACTGGCATCACCTGATCACACTGCATTATAGTGAATAATGTGTCCAGAGACCGGGTGTATTTTCTACTGGAGTGTTAGCTCTACATTTTATGTGATATCAAATATCTACTATTCTGGAATTGCTCTCTTCTTTCTCTTAACTCACACTGTGTTTGATCTGTCCATTGTCCCACACTCCATTCATTACAGTTAGTTATGTACTTTTTTCTCATTACAGGTTTAGGAACTCCTCGAGAGCCAGTCATTTTACCTCCTGGTGTAGCCAGCTCTTCAGCATGTAGTCAGGTCCACTGAGCCCATTGGTTTCTCCAAAGTAGACACTCAACTAATACTTGTGAATTTTATTTGTACATATATTACATTGGTACTATACCATTTCTTTTTTATGATACAGTTTCATCACTTACAAGATGTGATAATATGTATGTCTATTTGTCAGCTAAATAATTACTTGCTACCTGCAGCTTGTGTAAATTTTGTAACAAAACTGTGAGAAAAAACTTATCAAGTTTCTCACAGAAATACAAACTCTTTCACTATGTGAGTGATTTGATTTATTGTGCCTAGATCAAGTCAATACATGTTTGATCCTCAATTCAAAATTTTATCTCTTTTGACTTATCAAAATTCATTTTTATGACTGATTTTACTACCAGTTGATCTTATCCAGAAGTTGACCTTCAAGTAAAAGAAATAAAGTGATACTGTTTTGAGCATTTGGTAAAACTAATCAAAGGAAAATGAACTAGACCCATACTCTGAATAGATATTTTGAGGTTTGGGAATATTTATTTTATTTTCATTGGAATTGCTTTTTAACATTAGTTAAAAAAACTGATAGTTAAAGTAGTCTATTTGAAGAAATGTGTCAGAATACCATGGAAACAAACAAATGCATCTGCTTCTAGTAGTACTCCTAGTTCCAAAATGTACATCACTTCTGAATATCACACCAACAATTCATTTTTAAATGGATTTTTACTCGCAGAAGTTGTATATGCTTCTTAGTTTTTCCTTTTTTTTTAAATTTTATTTCATCATTTTTACAATTGCTTACATATGTATACAATATTTGGGCCACCTCTTCCCCCTGCCATGTTGTTTCCTGGCAGAACCTGTTCCACTTTTGTTCTCCAGTTTTGTGATGAGAAAACATAAAAGACAAACATGATGTTTTTGATACTTTGAGATAAAGGTAGCTATACAGAGAGAGATTTCTTATGTTGTTTCCATGCACTTGTGAATTTCAACCCTTACTGGTGCATCTCTACCAGACTTCTTCACTACTTCCTAGTCCCCTTCCCATAGTGGCCTCTGCCAGTTTAAGATTACTATATTCCCTCCTCTACAGTGAGCATATCAACCACATTCAATTTTTTGGTTTCCTTCCTTTTCCCTATCCCTCATGTACACAGTTTCCCTTTAATATGTGATCCATGTCCAATAATATTACCGCATTTGTTTTGGATTTATAATCTGCATATGAGGGGCAACATGTGATTTTTGGCCTTCTCAGCATGACTAACTTTCCTTAAGATGATGTTCTCCAGTTACATCCATTTACTTGAGAATGACAAAATTTCATTCTTTGTGGCTGAATAAAATTCCATTGTGTTTAAATACCACATTTTGTTAATCAATTCATTGGTAGTGGGACACCCTGTCTGTTTCCATTGCTTAGCTATTGTGAATAGTGCTGCAATAAACATGGGTGCGCAGGTGCCTTTGTTGTAACCTGACTCACATTCCTTCAGGTGTATCCCTAGGAGTACTATTGCTGGATTATATGGAAGATCTATGCTTAGTTTTTTTTTTCTTAAGAAGCCTCCATATTGTTTTCCAAAGTGGTTGTACTATCTTACATTCTCACAGCAAAGTTTGAGGGTTCCTTTTTCCCCACATCCTTGCCAGCATTTGTTCTTGGTGGTGTTCTTGATGGCAGCAATTCTAACAGGAATGAGATGAAATCTTAGTGTGGTTTTGATGAGGGCAGGGATGGTGGGCATTTTTTCATGCGTTTTTTGGTCATTTGGACTTCTTTCTTTACAAAAGATCTGTTTAATTCAGTTGCCCACTTCTTTATTCGTTCATTAACTTAGGAGGCATTTCATTTTTTGAGCTCCCTGTATGTTCTGGATATCAGTCCCTTGTCTGATGTGCAGATAACAAAGATTTTTCTCCCATTCTGTGGGTAGTCTCTTCTATTTAGAGATCATTTCTTTTGTTGTACAGAGGATTTTTAATTTCAAAGAAAACTTCAACAAATATGAGAAAATTGAAATAGCCCCTTGTATTCTACTTGATCACAATGCAATAAAAATAAAAAACAATAACAAAAGTAACAGCAGAAAATACACAAACAATTGGAGGGTGAATAACAAATTGCTCAATGACCTGTGGGTCACAGAAGAAATAAATGAAAAAATCAAAAGGTTCCTGGAATTTAATGAAAATTAAAACACAGCCTACCAGAATTTATGACACAGCAAAGGCAGTTCTAAGAGGGAAGTTTATAGCTATGAGTGCTAATAATTAAAAGGACAGAAAGATCTCAAATAAAACAAGCATTAGGTTGTTTTATTTCCTCAAATTCCTAGGAAAACAAGAACAAGAATAACCCAAAACAACTAGATGGAGAGAAAAAATAAAATTAAAGGCCAAAATTAATGAAAAAGAGAAAAAAATACAATGAATCAACAAAACAAAAATCTGATCATTTGAAAAAATAAACAATATCAACAAACCCCTGGTAATCTGACTAAAATGAGAAGGGAAAAGACTCAAATCAGTACAATCAGCAACACAAAAGGGGAGATAACTACAAATACCAAGGGAATCATCAGAGACTACTTTGAGAACCTATATTTCAATAAAATGGAAAATTTTGAAGAAATGGATAAGTTTCTAGATAATTATGACCATCCAACATTGAACCAGAGGATATTAACAACCTAAACAAATCTATAACACACAATGAAATTGAAGCAACAACAAAGAGTCTCCCAAAAAAGAAAAGACCAGGACCTGATGGATTTTATACTGAATTCTACCAGACCTTTAAAGAAGAAATAATACCAACACTCTTTAAACTTTGCCACAAAATAAAATGGAAAGAACACTGTCCAACTCATTCTATGAAGCCAGTATTACACTCCTAAGAAAACAGGACAAGGACACATCCAAAAAGACAACAACAAGCCAATCCTCTTGATGAACATTGATTCAAAAATCCTCAATAAAATAATGGGAATCTTAATCCAACAAAATATCAGAAAGATCACTCACCATGACCAAGTCAGCTTCATCTCTGGGATGTAAGTTAAATTCAACATACACAGATCAATGAATGTAATACAGCACTTTAATAGAAGCAAAGACAAACACCACTTGACCATCACAATAGACACAGAAAAAGCCTTATTAAGATTTAACACTTTCATGCTAAAAGCTCTAAGGAACTAGGAATAGAAGGAATGTACCTCAACACAAAAAAGGCTATATATGACAAATCTATACCCAACATCATACTTAATGGGGAAAAATTGAAATCATTTCCCCTAAAGTCAGGAGCAAGACAAGTGAGCCCACTCTCCCCACTCCTATTCAACATAATCCTGGCATTCCTAGCCAGAGCAATAAGGCAAGAAGAAGAAATAAATGTACAAATAGGCAAAGAAATAGTTAAACTAATATCCCTTTTCACAGATGACATGATTTTTATACCTTAAAGACTCCAACAATTCTTAGATTCAAGGTATGATTCTGTTTTATTCCTTCTATTTGGCTCAGTTTGTAACTCAGCATGTGCCTAGCATTAGTTTTGTGAGATATAGAATCTTGAAGTGAGCTGGATCAAAGATCCTGGATATAGATGATCATCATAAAATGCACACATTGACCTCTTAAACTAAGCCAAATGAGAGGGATATTTTTGACACATTTAAATGAACTGCTCTCTCTTCAATATTTAATATTTTACTAATGAAAAACTGCAATTTCTTTCCATTAAATAGACTACATTTATCACAAGATCTAGTACATGTCTAGTTCTATTTGAAAAAGAACATATGAAAGAAAAAAAGTAGAAAATTTGATGAGTGAAAATGCATTGTCTCATCAAGAACTATGATCATTACCAGCTGTCAAAGGATATTTTAAAATATTTAAAAAGCTAAATTAACCTGTAAAGGCAGGTCACACTTTTTAACAGAGATTTACCTATTACTTAGTCCAGTGCATCATGAATCAACAAAATAATGGTGGGAAGAGCATAATAAAAGGAAAATCACTGTACTCGGAAACATTAACACCCAGTTTTATCCAACTTCAAAAACACTACTCCTTCACTGCAAGTTTCCATCTTCCCATATGTGAAATGAGATGGTTGGACTAAATCAGAGGTTTCTGACTATTTGGAATCCCAGGCTTAGTCAATCTCCATAAAATTCAGTTCAACACAACAATCTTGAGGATCAGCTACATCAACATACTACAATACTGTCAGAAGAAATATGGTATGATATAATATAATATGATGTAGTACAAGGCTTTAGAATTAGAAGACTAGAATTTGACTTTGGGTTCTCAACTCTGAATGACCTATGGAAGCCAATTTGCCTTGCTCAGCTTTACTTTTATGTCTGCAAAATGGGGATGATGATACCATATATCTTTCATAATTTTTATAAAAATTGCATGAGATAGAGGATCATGAATCATGCCACTTCCTGTGTTATGTAAACATTGATTGACAATAAAAATATGAACCTAACACAATGCCTGCTTAGTTTTTGGGTTACTCTAGGCTGGGGAGAAAGTAAGTAAATAATGAATTTTGATGGAATTCCTTCTGTCAGCAAATCTACAAGGAATTACAAACTAAATAATTTGTGAATCACAAAGACAGAGTGAGAAATTTCATATTGGAAAATAACATAAAACATCATTTTTGATGATCACTTACCAAGGACCTATTTTATACAGAACATGGGAGTAAGGAGATGAGAAATAAGAAACACTAGCTTTCCACGTATTCACAAAACAAGCAAAGAGATTCTTAAAGTTCTTTTGTTCAAAACTCCTAGTATTGTTGGAGACTTTTACAAAAGAGTTCATATCCAAACATTGTAGAAAAACTGTTTTCTTAAATTTGAATCTACCCTTTTCAATGTTATAGTTCATCCTGACCACTTACTTCTACACATGTACCCATTTGCTAACTCAAGATGGGTACTTCGTTTCTTTCATTTTCTTTCTTTCTCTCTTTTTTTATTGTTTTTGGATACTTGTTACCTGAGTGCTCCTTCACTACTGCCTTTATGTCTCGCTTTTGAATGTAGCTCCAAAATGACCCTAGCTTCTGTGCTACCCTAGCCTGTCAACTCTCCTTCAAAGTATTCATGCCTTCATATTTGGTTTTTACTTTTCATTGCTGCTAATGTTTTTGTTCTCCACTCTTAATTCCTTTGTTTTCTTTGATTTATTGCCAGAAACATGGTCAGTGGTACAGCTGATGATATAGTGAAGAGGTATTTTGGAGCTAAAGGCTCCTTTCAGATCCAATGACTATTCTGAAAAGGCCAGCCTCACCTATCATTTCTGTTTTTACCATGTCCCAGGTGTTATCCTTTGATTTCATTTCTTACTTTTTTATGAGTTTATGTTTCATAGAATGATTTTCAAATTGCATTATTAATTAAATAAACATTTCTTTCATTGTCATGTTTCAATCTAAGTGAAGCAGGCTGAGAACAGGCTTAGCTCTAAGGAGTCATTTGGTTCTGAGGCTGTCCATGTTCTACATAAGGCTTCCATGGTCACTCTGGAAATTGATGTCCAGATGTTGAACAGAGATAACCAGTGGTGGGGCAAGTGTGTGATGTAATACACATCACATTCTATAGGACAGAATTCAGCTATACCACTTCATTAACTAAAATAGGAAGACTAGGAAAACCAGCCTGTGTACTCAGAGTAGAAGTGAAAAAAGTTTAATGAACACATAATATCATCTCTGCCACAAATGGACATTATGTTCTTTGATCTTCCTAAAAACTTTAGGATTTGGGGAGATCCAAGATGGCAACTAGGGTATGGAAGCAGAAAGCCTAAGCTCCATTACTCCAAAAAGTTCCCTGAGACATTGGAACCACACTTGAGTAATTCTGACTGCTTCTAGCCAAAATAATAACTGCCATCACAGTAGGTGCAGGAAAATATTCAAAGAGTAACCCTCAAATCAGTCTTTAATTGCACCTAAAAGCTTTGACCTACTGCACAGCCAGCAAGGTGGGTATAGCCTTAGGGAAACCCTCCTCCCCTGCAGTGATTTTTTTCTCTTCTTTTTTTCTTTCCTTCTCTTCACCTTCCTCCATCAAGTAGAAATAAAGCATCAACCAGAATCAAACTTTGCACGTCATGAACTCCTAGCCTGTGGAAAGCCTCCCCATGCCACATTACACTGAGAAAATTTAGTGCCATATCTTCCTGCCACTGCCACAGCTGCCATTGGCTCCAAACCTGGTTGCACATTAATTGACAGAACAAAGAGAAGAGCACAAAGAACCACACGGGAATCCACTATCCATCCCTGGGAACATAAACCATCACAGCCCCTGGGCAGACTAATCCTACCCCAACAAAACTGAATAACAAACAGCAAAATATATTCAAACACAGACAGTGGAGGGGGCATGTGGAATGCTGAAACTGCACCAGAGAAAAGGGGAAGGGCAAGGAGATAAACTCAGTGCTGAACTATCAGTAAATGAACACAGGAAAAGCAGTGAAGACTGAGAGCAGGCAGGTGATAGGTTACTCCCTGAAGCAGGGCAGGTAGTGGATCACAGAGCTGATCTCCTGAGCCAGAGAGAAGCATCCAAAACTGAACTGTGCAGCAAAACTGAAAAACAAATAGGAAACTGTAATAATACAAGGAAAATAGAGGGGACTGGTAGAACACTAAACCTGCTCCAGAGAAAGGTGGTGAGGTAAAGAAATAAACTCCTAGCACTGAACTCTCAGTGCTGTAAATGAACAAAGAGATAAGTCACCTCCAAAGCAGGGCAGGTAGTGGATCACAGAGCTGATCTCCTGAACCTGAGGGCAGCACTCAAAATTGAACTGCCACAACCTATCACATCTTATAATTTCAATTAAACTGGTAGACAGAAGGACAAAACACAACTTACAAGCCAATCACCTGGTGAGACCACATCATAGCTTCTGCTTATATGCCAATACCAAGATGGGATGCTGGAGGAGTAACTCCAGAACTTAAACTAAGACTGAAATTCTATTGTTCCTGAACCTGATGGTTTTGTTTTTTTACTGTTTTGTTTGCTTATTTTATTATTGTGGGTTTTCATTTTTATTTTTTTTCCTATTTTCTTTTTTACTTTCTACACTATTAACTTTACAATCACCATCTTCTCATCCCTACTCTCCCCCTTCACTCTCCTTCCTTCTCTCATGATAAAATCCATTGCTCTCCTTCTCAACTACTCTTTCTGCCCCTTCTCATCCACTCTCTCACCCTGCCTTCACCTTCCCCTCCCATTCTCTCCCAACCTGTCACCAGAATACCCCTCCCTCCTGCACACTCACCACCAGCTGACCAACCTACTATAACAACTTTACACAACCTAAACACCCTGTAATCCCTGTCACAAGCACCCTACACTACAACAACAGAAATATACCCCAAAACATAAACAGCCAACATAACCCAATTTCCCTCACTCACCACACCACTTCCCACCTCCTCTTTTAGTGCCACCCTAATGAACTCCCCAAATATCTATAGCTAGCCTAACAAGAATTAACCCCACAATTCCCCCTGCTTGTGGATATTACCACTGAGGGGTCTTCTATGTACTATAGAAACAATTGGTTGGTTATTAAGCCTATGACATAGTTATTGCTAAATTACAACTCCAGACCAGGGACAGAAATAGCACACCAACTTAGCTAACAACCAAGACTGCCACAAAACAAAAATTAAATCAAGGGACAGAAAACAGGTGACTAAAACCACCAACTAGCCTATCAAGAACACAGTTGCACAGTACCAAGTGGAGCAATGGGAAGAAGAAGAAGGGATGGAAACAACTCTCCTCAAAAAAATAATTTAATACAGAATTCAGAGGGAAATGAAGAAAATGTTACTGACTCCTGACCCCAAATAAACAAGGATGAATGACACTAAAGAACACAGAAATGCCCAAAAACACCCTCAAAGAAGATATCTTGTAAGAAATCACTGAGACTTTCATGGAGAAGATACTAGATGTGGTTGACCAAAATAGACAAGATTCACTCAAGACATTTCAAGATACCAAAAATAAAGAATATGAGAAGACACAAAAACATATAAATGAACTCAGAAGAGCCCTAAATAAACATCAAAGTGAAACAGAGAACACTAAAATAGAGAGATAAATGAATTAAAGATGAAAATAAAAAAAATATTAAAGAGGAAGTGACCCATGATATAGAAAACCTCAGAAAAAAGAATCAGCAGAAATACAAAACACACTGCAAGGCCACTCCAGAACATTAGAACAAGTAGAAGACAGAATCTCAGAACTCAAAGATAAAATAGAAATTAAAGAAAAAAACTAAAGAATTGTTAGTCAAGCAACTCAATAGCTCTGAAACTCACCGACTACATCAAAAAACAAACATGAGAATCATGGACATTGAAGAAGGAGATGAAGTCAAGCAAAAGGGATTTGTAATATATTCAAAAAAATAATAACAGAAAATTTACCAAATCTCCAGAATGTTTTGCTCATTTAGGTTCAGGTAGCAGCCAGGACACCAAGCAGACTTGATCAAAGTAGAACCTCCCCACAGCATATTATCATTAAAACAACAAGTACAGAGAATAGAGGAAGAATATTGAAGGCTGTAAGAGAGAAAACACATAATACATATAAAGGTAAACCCATCAAAATCACAGCAGATTTTTTACAGAAACCTTCAAAGGAAGAAGGGCATGGAGTGAGGTATTTTGGGCACTGAATGAATATAATGTCAACCCTAGGATACTCTACCCAGCAAAACTACCATTTAAAATAGATGGAGCAATAAAATTCTTCAACAATAAGCAGAAACTAAAACAATATATGACCACAATGCCACCACTACAAAAGATTCTCCAAGGAATTGTGCACACAGAAAATGAAAGCAAACAAAACCACAGGAAGATGGGTAGTATCAAATCACAGGAGAAGAAAAGACAAGGAACAAGAGAGTAGTATTGGTTCAGCTTCACACAGTCAAATCCTTAAAAAACAAAAATAGCTAAATGGCAGGAATCACCACATACTTATTAATATTAACACTGAATGTTAAGGGATTGAACTTCCTCATCAAAAGACACTGTTTGGCAAACTGTATTGAAAAGGAAGATCCAACAATCTGTTGTTTACAGTATACTCACCTTATTGACAGAAACAAACACTGGCTTAGAGTGAAAGGCTGGAAGAAGATTTACCAAGCCAATGATCCCCTAAAATAGGCAGTAATTGTATTAGAAAAGTAGATTTCAAACTTACATCAATCAAGCAAGTTAAAGAAGGACACTTTATATTAATAAAAGGGGAAATACACCAAAAGGCAATAACAGTTATCAACATATATGCACTCAATATCAGTGCACCAAATTTCATCAAACATACTCTAAAGGATGCAAAAGCACATATAGACTACAACACACTGCTAGTGGGAGACTTTAATACCCCTCTATTGCCAATAGATAGGTCATCCAAACAAAAAAATCACTAAAGAAATTCTAAGAACTAAATCACCCCATAGATCAAATGTACCTAGCTGATGTCTACAGAATATTTCATCTAACATCTGCACAATGTACATCCTTCTCAGAAGCCAATGGAACTTTCTACAAAATTTATCGTATCTTAGGGCACAAAGCATGCCTCAGCAAATATAAGAAATTAGAAACAATCCCCTGCATTCTTTCTGATCACAAGACATTAAAACAAGAACTCAACAATGAAAACAATAGCAGAAAATACACAAACAATTAGAAGCTGAACAACACATTGCTCAATGATCAATGGGTCATTGATAAAACAAAAGGGGAACTTAAAATTTTCCTGGAAGTTGATGACAATGAAAACATGACCTACCAGAACCTATGGGACACAGCAAAGGCAGTTCTAAGAGGAAAGTTTATAGCCATTAGTGCATATATTAAAAGGACAGGAAGATCTCAAATCAATGACCTAATGCTACATCTCAAACTCCCAGAAAAACAAGAACAAGCAAATCCCAAAACAAGCAGAAGGAGAGAAATAATGAAAATAAGAGTCAAAATTAATGAAATAGAAAAAAATTACAAAGACTCAATAAACAAAAAGTTGATTATTTAAAAAAAAATAAACAAGATTGACAAACCCCTGGCAAATGTGACTAAAATGAGGAGGGAAAAGATCCAAATCAGTACAAACAGAAATGCAAAAAGGGCAATAATAACAAACACCAAGGAAATCCAGGGAATCATTAGAGATTACTTTGAGAAACTATATTCCAATAAATTTGAAAATCTTGAAGAAATGGACAGATTTCTAGATACATATGATCATCCAAAACTGAACTAAGAGGATATTAACCACAAATCTATAACACAAAATGAAATTGAAGCAGCAATAAAGAGTCTTCCAAAAAAGAAAAGTCCTGGACCTGAAGGATTCTTTGTTGAGTTCCATCAGACCTTTAAAGAAAGAATACCAACTCTCCTTAAACATTTCCATGAAATTCAAAGTGAAGGAACACTGCTTAACTCATTCTATGAAGCCAGTATTATACTCATCACAAAACCAGACACAAAGACACACCCAAAAAGGAGAGCTATAGGCCAGTCTCCTTAATGAACATCAATGCAAAAATCCTCAATAAAATAATGGCAAACGGAAAACAATATTATAATAGAAAGATCATTCACCATGACCAATTCAGCTTCATCCCAGGGATGCAGGGGTGGTTGAACATATACAAATCATTAAATGTAATACAGCACATAAATAGAAGCAAAGACAAAAACCACTTGATCATCTGAATAGGTGCAGAAAAATCCTTTGAAAAAATGCAACACCACTTCATGATAAAAGCTCTAAGAAAACTAGGAATAGGAGGAATGTACCTCAACATAAAAAAGGCTATATATGATGCACCAATAGCCAACACCATACTTAGTGGAGAAAAACTGAAACCATTTCTCCTAAAATCAGAAATGAGACAAGGGTGCCCATTCTCCCCACTCCTATTTATCATAGTCCTGGAATTCCTAAGCAGAGCAATAAGACAAGACAAAGTAATAAAAGGAATTCAAATAGGTAAAGACAGTGTCAAATTATCTCTGTTTGCAGATGACATGATCCTAAACCTCAAAGACCCAAAAAACTCTACCCAAAAACTCCCAGACACCATAAACAGCTTCAGCAATGGCTCAGGATACAAAATTAATTTACATAACCAGTAGCTTTTCTACATACCAACAATGAACAAATTGAGAAAGAATATATGAAAACAATTCCATTCACAATTGCCTCAAAAAAGTCAAATACTTAGGAGTAAACTTAACAAAGGATGTGAATGACCTCTACAAGGAGAACTACAAACCTCTGAAGAAAGAGATCGAGGAAGACTAAAGAAGATGGAAAGATCCCCCGTGCTCGTGGATTCATAGAATCAACATAGTAAAAATGGCTATACTACCAAAAACAATCTACATGTTTAATGCAATTCCCATCAAAATCCCAATGACTTTCATCACAGACATTGAAAAATGAGCAATGCTGGAGGTATCACAATACCTGACTTCAAACTATGTTACAGCGCCATAGCAATAAAAACAGTATGGTACTGCCATGAAAACAGACATGAAGACCAATGAAAGAGAATAGAGGACCTAGATATGAATCCTCACAGCTATGCCTACCTTATTTTTGACAAAGGTGCCCAAAAATATATGATGGAGAAAAGACAGCCTCTTCAACAAATTTTGCTGGGAAAAGTGGTTATCTGCCTACAGAAAAGTGAAACTAGATCCATGCCTATCACCCTGCACTAGTATCAACTCAAAATGAGTTAAGGACCTAATATCAGACCTAAACTCTGAAGTTAGTACAAGAAAGAGCAGGGAATACTCTGAAAGTAATAAGTATAAGCAAGGACTTCCTCAGTAGAACTCCAGTAGCTCAGCAACTAAGACAAAGGATGGACAAATTGGACTACATGAAATTAAAATCTTTGGCACAACAAAAGAAATGGTCTCTAAACTGAGGTGACCACCAGCAGAGTGGGAGAAAATGTTCACTGGCTATACATCAAACAAAGGATTGATAACCAGATTATATATATATAAGGAGCTCAAAAAACTAAACTCCCCCAAAATCAATGAACCAATAAAGAAGTGTGCAACTGATATAAACAGACGTTTTTCAATGGAAGAAATCCAAATGGCCAAAAAACACAAAAAAATCCTCACCATCCTTGGCCATAAAGGAAATGCAAATCAAAACCACACTAAGATTCCACCTCACTCCTGTTAGAATAGCTACTATCAAATACACCACCAACAACAAATGTTGGTGAGGCTGTGGGGAAAAAGGAACACTCATACACTTCTGGTGGGAATGTAAGATAGTACAACTACTTTGGAAAACAATTTGGAGGTTTCTTAAAAAAACTAAACATTGATCTGCCATATGATCCAGCAATACCACTCCTAGTAATATATCCAAAAATGTGATTCAGGTTATTACAAAGGCACTTGCACACCCATATTTTTTGCAGCACTATTCACAATAGCAAGTTACGAAAACAGCCAAGATGTCCCACTACTGATGAATGGATAAAGAAGATGTGGTATTTATACACAATGGAATTTTACTCAGCCATGAAGAAGAATGAAATTTTGTTATTCTCAAGTAAATGGATGGAACTGGAGAATGTTATCTAAGTGAAGTTAGCCAGTTTCAGAAGCCCAAAAAGCTCTCTCATATGAGGACTTTAGACCTAAAACAAATGCAGTAATATTATTGGACATGGGTCACATGCTAAGGGGAGAACGTGTACAGGAGTAATAGGGAAAGGGAAGGAATCCTGAAACTTGAAAGTGTTTGGTGTGCCCACAGTAGAGGATCTAATAAATTGATAGAGGCCACTATGGGAAGGTGACCGGGAAGTAGTGAAGAGGTCTGGTAGAGATGAACCAATTTGGGTTGTAATACACATGTGCATGGAAGCAAGTCTATAATCTCACTGTATAGCTATCTTTATGTCAAGCTAGCAAAAATGCTATGTCTTTCTTATTGTCTCTTATGTTTTCTCTTCAACAAAATTGTAGAAGAGGGCAGAACAGGTTCTGCCTGGAAGCGAGGGGGTTGGGGGGTAGAGGAGGTGGGCAGAGGTGGGGAGAGATGGCCCAAACAATGTATATACATATGAATAAATGAATAAATGAATAAGCGATAAAAAAGAACTTCAGGAGGTACACGAAGAAGGTCGATATCTTCTTTTTGTAAATGAAAGAAGAAGGTCTGAGATGTGAAGTGATTTGCCTAAAGCCATATTTTCCTCAAACTGCTAAATGGTGAACTCTACAGTCAAACACAGACTGTCTGCTCTAGTACTTGAGCTTCTTTTATACAATGTGATCTACAGGTTACACTAAAATATAATGTCCAAATCTTGGGGCAGTTATATCAAAGTAAAACTCCGAGACCACCAAAAACAGTTGAAGGAGCTATTAAAAGTCAGATTTTCTGGCCTCATCCTCTGTCACTGACTCAGCATCTAGAGGATGAGTAATACAAAATATAATGTGAGAGCTCTCTACCTTAAGGCTTGATTTATTTTTTCACCTGCATGTTGAATGAGAAAAAAATTATAGACACTTATAGAAAGATATTTTTTCACTCATTTTTAATCTGATCTTTGCTGGAAGACTTCCCAGTCTGGAATTGATGACAAAAGATTCAGTTGTATTTTAGTGCTTGAAGATAAATGGATTTCTTTCTAAAAATGGCAAGTGGAAATAGGGGAAAGCAAGGGCCCATTGCAAAATTATCATGCAGGTGAAGAGGTGCTTAATAAAACTGGCTATCTCTAGTAGCAAAGTGACTAGAGACCTGAGGCAAATTCTTTGTCAATTTTTGTTTAAAAAAAAAATCTTTCTCCTGAATTAGAGCTTTATGTGCAATTCTGAAAGGTTTTAAGTTGAAGATAATTTATAATCAATTTAGGGGATAGGTTCTTTCCCCTGTCTTATTGAATCAAAAATTGAATATAGATTTCATTTCACATGTAACATTAAATAAACACTGTATGTTTGGCAATATCAGTATAAGTAGTTTGTAATTAAGGAAAAGATATAACAATCATTAATCCAATTTAATAAGTTTCTGAATTTATACCTTTACATTTCACCCCCCAAAATGTGGGAATGCTGATAAGCTTCTTAATTGTATGCTGTAATATTTCATTTTAATGTAACTATTACACATGATATTTCACTTTCATGTAGAAACCACTAATAGTTTGAAAAATGTTCAGTATGGTACCTAAACTACTTAGAAAGTGTTATTTGAGTAGTCAAAATGTTTGCCTCTCCCCTCTCAAAGTAGTTTTAGAGATTAATTATATTAATTTCAACTTTCAGCTTAAAATATCCTCCCAGTAACTATAACTTACTATGAATTATTTATAATCGTCAGAAGAATCCTGCACAGAAAAATGCTGAATCATGAAATGATACTTATTATCTATGGCAGCAAAAATCATTTTCAAGTTTTTTGAGTGGACTTATTTTGTGCCTTATTACATATGCATGGGTTGTTGGTACAATTGTGGTCACTTCAGGGTGAGAAGGATCTATTCTTCACATTTCTAAGCAGTGAATTATTGGGTATCGTGATTTTCAGAGGACTGAGGTCAAAGTTTATTTTATTTGCAGCACAAAAGCTAAACCCTACTTTCTGCCTTATTCTATTTCTTATAAATGAGGTGCCACTGTTTCCATCAGGGTTCTAACTGGATGATGGTTCTGAAGGGTTAGATTAGGTCCGGCCTTTACTATTACAGAGCCAGTGTTTGAGACTAGTATGACTATAATCCAGCTGCACTCTTGCTAAATTATATCTGAAGATGCATATGTATATTTCAGTCAACTTTATAGCAGAGTCCCATTTAGTTATAGTAATTTTAATTTTACATGAAGTTGAAGAGGGTAGGCTATGTAGAAAGTGTGCTGCTGTAAATATAATGCAAGGATCCATAGCAGAGGTTTTAAAATTAGATAGACTTGGGTTCAAATGGTGATTCTATTATCTACTAGAAAGATAACTTTAAGACGTTTAATCTCTCTGAACTTCATTTTCTCCATGTAAATGTAGGTAATGACAGAATTATATCTATCTTGTATGGCTTTTGTTAGGCTTAAAAGATCTATCTATGTTACTAATTAACAGATCTTTCTGTTCATATATATAATACAAACAGTAATTAATATGGCAATCTGCATGCCGTAAGTACTCAGAAATGATGTAAGATAGACAGACCAAGTGTGTAGATTGAGAGAAGAACCAAGTGTTGATAGTCATCTAAGGGACACTAAGCTTGACGCTGAATCTCAGCTCTACCATTAATGAGCTGTGTGACCTAACATGTAAAATTCTCTGAGCATCTGTAAAATGGAGCTGAGGACATGATCAATAGTATAGGTGCATGAGATGGTTATAAAACACATTTAAATTTTGTCTGACCAATAATTAGGACTTAACTAAGTGTTAGGGCAGAGTCAAAGGAAATGTGTTCTAGAAGGAAGAAATGATCAAAGATGTCACATGCTGCCAAGATACACAAATAGATATGGACTACAATGTCTGCATTACCATTAGCATCACGATTATGTTGATTACTTTACAAGGGAAAGTTTTCACTGAAGGGACAGGAACAGGAGGACAAAACATGAGTTGACCATGAGGAAGTAGAAACAGTAAGTATGGCAACAACAATCATCCTTTGAGCCAGCTTCCCTTATACATTCCTCAGGAATGATCTCATTCATACTACAGTCTCTATCTTACAGATGAGAAAACAGGCACAGGAGGCTTAAATAATGTGGTTAAAATGCAGTTAGCAAGTGGTATAGCTGGATTACAAATAATATTTTTTTTCATACCTCCATGCTAAGACAGTGAAGTGCTAGAAAGCTTTAAGGTATTTATTAAACTGCTTCCTCAGATTAGAAGATACTATCTACTTTAGATTTCTTAGCAGCAGGGCTCTGAAGAGAAAACACATAATAAAAGCAACCTTCAAACCTAAATAGCTGTATTTCCAGGCTGGTGCTTTGAACTTGGGCCTCTGTACATTTGCTGTGGTGATGAAAGCTTTTCAGATTCTTATTAATGATGTAACCTTAGGCAATTCTGCTCCAGCTGTGGTGCCCCAAACTGACAGTCTCAGAACAGTATGAAACAATTATCTGGAATCACAGAGAACACCCAGCCAAGAAAAATTCATAGGGCAGTTTTTGCAAAAATGAGGCATGGGATCAGGAATCACCTGTGCTTTCCTGTTATATGTTTGGATGTGTCCTAAATGTGGATGGATCTTTCTTTTTGATTTTCCTTAAGCATCTCCTCTCTCTTTGGCTTCATGAGTGGTAATCCAATAATAGTCCAGGTGGTCAAAAAGATCAGCTAGGCAGAAGTTATGACCAGCAGAATGTCCTTGGAATGCTTCAGTGCTATTTCCACCCAAGAGCAGAAGACCTGCTATGGACTAGGTATGGCCTTCATCCCACTGCAACCACCCACCCACTGGTGTGTCAGGCCCTAGACCTTATCATCACATACAACTGCCAATGTGAGATAACAAATTCTAATTCTCTCTTCTTCTTACCCCCACTTTCAACCAGTGTTTGGCAGGTTTTATTTTACTATCTTCATATGTATATATGTAGCATAATTTTATATTCTTCTCTCTTTAGTACCCTATCAATCTGGATAGTTGATATCTCCCAATTTTAAACTTCTATCTTCTTTCAAACCATCAACATGCTTCAGTTTTCATCACCTCATCTATTTTCATCTAGATACTAGATCTAGCCTCTCATTTAGTCACTGACTAAACCTTTCACCAAGTTGATCCTTTATTGCCCTGTATATCATCTGGCAAACCCATAAGTCTTCATCAGTCAAGTTGTTTCTTACTTTCTGGCCTCCTTCTATAACCCCTCCTTCCCTCAAATCACAACTGAAAAAGTGAAACAGTCTCAAGTAAATCCCATTTCCTTGCCTTCTTTAGGGAATGGAATCATAAATGATCCTATCTCCTATAACTTCCTTCTTGTCTACCAACTTCCTATTCCTCCTCATCAGTATTTACACATGCTTAGTCTCCCCTGCTATAGAACAAAATTCAAACAGCAACCTACACCACCATGTGTCTCCTTTTCGCTATGAAGCAAAGATAGTAGTGCTCTTCATGCCAGGTTTCCAGATCTCAAGGAGGTAGAAAAGCACTTTACACAATGTTATCCTCACATGCTTATGTGCATTATTTATTGGGTTAATAGTAGTCTGCATTTTGCATCTCCTTTTCCACTGACATTGTCCTAGCAAAATCATGTGTGCTTTGTGGCAGCAATTGAGGCAAGAAGGGAATTTGGGAAATTGCTTTATCTCACCCACAGGGTGGAGCTTAATACTTGTCAGTTAATAGGAACTCAGGAAATGCTTCTCAGAACAGGAAGAATGCTTCCAAGAACATGGAAAGAAGAGGCACAAAGAATCAAGCTCACTTTAACAAAAGAGTTGACTTGTACCATTTGTGCCTTGAGCCCAAGTTGGTACAAATTCATATGAAATCTAGTAAGAAAAACTATTCTTCATGAATAATGGGGAGACTGAGATGACCTTCATTAGATAAAGAGAAATGTTGTCAGTTGTTTTATAATTTTATTTTCATCATATATCCATAAGCAGATTGCAAATTCATTTAGAAAAAAAGATAACATATAGAGTGGCTCATTATCAAGCTAAATGCATCACATAATTGGCCCAGGAAAGTTGTGACCTACAGTTTAAAAACTCCTTGAGAGATTTAAATGTTCATCTAGACAACACTCCATCCCCTTTCCCCAGTTTCTCTTCACTATTTTCTGTATTTGCCAGCATCCCAGATTTGTTTACATTCTTTTCATTCACTGATATTCACAGATATTTATTTATTAATTGTGTAGATCCCTGGGCGCAGATATTCTGTGCAGGCATGATACTCAGATCCAGGGAATATAAAATTGCCTTAGGCTTCAGAGAAGAGTTTTGCTTTGAATCATTCCTCCTCCTGGTAACTGGATAACTGGCTAATTCTGGAATATGAAGGCCAGGCAGTCTTATTTTAATAGGGGAAAACTGTGAAAGGCCATTCCAGCTCCAGAGTCCCCATAGAATAATCTGAGGCCTCCTTTATATCCTCCTTTGTAGTTAGCCATTTCCCAAATTAAAAAAAAATGGTGGTCATAGTAGAGGCCCTGATTGTCACTCCTCTTTTGTAACCAGGGCTCAGGTAAAGCTTAATACTCTCACTCTCAGAAACTTTTCTCACTAAACCTCCTGTAAATGACTGACCATCCCAGAGTCTGATTCCAGTGATCCTGTTCTAAGATAATCTGTCATCTAACCTAATTAACTGGATTTGAGCTACTTTGGCTAAAATCTGGGCAAAAGAATAGAACTTTATTTTTATGAGATAATTATTTTTTGAAGACAATCTCCAAGATTCTGGGCAGGGATTTTGGGCAGTTTCCAGTACAAGAAATTCAAAGCTATTCAGGTAGTATGAGCTTCTAAGCAAGAGCTGCTTTAGGACTAAGTTAAGACCATGAATTATAGTTCTTTCTCCCAAAAATTTCTTGACAACCTGAAGAGGAGAACATTGCAAATCATCTCAATATAGCACCCTGGCCCTGGGCCTTCTAAAATGGGCAATGGTAAAGAGGAAGCCCTTTCCTACTGGCTTGGAGGGCAGTAAGTTAGGGAGTTGAAACAAAGAAGAATATAGTGGACTCCTGGTGATATTTGCAACTGAATGCCTCATGAGGAGCATGTGAATAGCACCTTAAGACATTTGAAGGGGACATTTTGAAAATTGAGGCCTAACTTCCTATGATTAGGCCTGTGGAGACTTAAGAGTCCATGCTTTGGTCATGAAAAGGAAATGTGATATTTCTGGCTAGTAAGGTCTGGTATATCTGAGTTCCATTAAGTCATCTTGAGATCAGACTAATTAAAATAAGAATTTTTTTGGCAATTGTGGCAATACCTAAATAAGATCAAAGGCAAGAAAGCTCTTATAAACTATATAGCACATTATTACAGTAAGATTTTAAAACAGGCATTGTTCTTCCTACAAAGGCTGACTTGTGGACAGGCGTTTTGACTTTGGAATCTGGAAGATCTATGTGTCTGTAGACTAGATTTTAACCACTGGGGGAACCATAGAGAAGAGACCAACTAGTGGAAACTTTGGCCCAAACACATGATGTCTCAACAAGCTTATGCTGCATAATCCACCACAAACGAACACATGCCTTAGCTTGCTATACAAATGAAGCTGAAGGACAGACTGCAGGAAGTCCACGTGATCCCCAAAGATGGCAATTAGGTAGGGGGAGAAATGCTCCTTCTTTTTCCCAAGAAACACCTGTTGGCACCAGAGGGACACCTCTCCTTCCTAAGAGACACCCTTTCATATCAAAATCTCCTCTATCTGGCAATAAAAATACTATAAAACACGACATCTAACCTGACTCAGTGGACTACCAATTTCCTGGTCCTTCTGCATGTCCCCCCATGTGGCCTTTCCTTTCTCTTCTCTACAAATAAAACTTCTCTGACCTTTGCTACTCAAGTCCACCTTTGATTTCCATCTAAGCACAGAATAAGGACCCTCACCACCTGAAAATCACAGTGTATCATATGACAACCACACAATGGGACACTTTTTTTTCATCTGAGGTTGGTACAGGTTGTGTCAAACTAGAGGGGACTGCCTAGGAAGTGGCTATGATTGTCCATCACTCCGATGGAATCTGCCCTCCAGGAGAGCCTTTCCACCACAGCTTAGCTATGGTGGAACTCTCAGGCCAAATTTTCTCTCTGTCTTGTTTAAGCTCTGAGCCCACTACAGCTGTTAAGGCAGGCAACCCAAGAGATCAGGGCCAGCCCGGGCTTATACCAGGTTGCCAATGCTACATAGGTGGGGCTAAAACCTCAGTGCACTGAGGTTCTTCTCTCAACTTTTGGTTTCCTTCTACCAAACTACCCTGAGGGAAGAGTTTATCAGCAATATTTCCTAAGCAAACAGTATTTGCCCTGACCACATTCTCCCTCTCTCATGCAAGCCTTCCTGGGGCTTAGATAAAGATACCATATCTCAGGAAACAAAAGTACTTTTGCCTGACCAGCAGCTTGACTTTTCAGACAGGCATAGCTGTTTTAGGACCCTTAGGTGCATAACTAATTACCACCCACCAGAAACAAATGGGAGCAAGTTTTCTTTCCCTTAGAGTTAAAATTCCAGCCTTCTGGTTAAGAGAAAAAAAATCTTCAATTGGAAAAAAAAAAGGACGTAGAAACCTAGTGGATACTATATATAGCACTTGGTAGAAGATGTTCCTGTGTTCTCTTCCTTAGGGAAGGAATTATTCCTCTATCTGTGCTAGCCCTCCCAGCCATCCTGTGATCCTTTTAAATAAAATCTTGTTGAACTAGAGGGTCTTAATAATTTGAAAAAAAGGCTGGATATACAAGGTTACACAATAAATAAAGACTTGGTCAAAGGCCATGCTGGTAGGGTGGTCACAATCCAAGCTGACTCAAGTATCTTCTCTATGACCCTGGCCATGGGTGGTGGTGGCGGAAGGAGATGGGAGGAAGGGATGCCTTTTCCCCAAAGGAGTATGGTTCCTGTTTGGGAACCAGGTCCCTGGCCCTGATGATGCCTAGGCACATGAGACCCTCCTTAATGTGACCAGTATCCCTTTTCCCTCATTTAGATTGGAGCTCAAATTTCCTAAATTATTGAGGGATCTCACCCTTACTTGCTTATTAAGATATTGAAAAAGTCTTAACCCTGAGAGCCTAAGAAAAAAAGAGACTCATTTTCTACTGCACCCAGGCTTGGCCTAAATATCCTTTGGGAAACAGAGAGTGCTTGCCAGAAGGAAAAAACATTGGCTATAATACCATCCCATGACTAAACTTATTCTTCAGAAAGGAGAAAAAAGACTGAATTTTGTTTAAAAAATTGTTATATAGATGTGGTGCTTTCAGCTACCTTACAAGCTTTAGTCCTTAACAAAAAACTAAAAATACATTAATTAATTAATTAAAAAAGACAATTATAAGGATAACAATGATTTTTAACTCTTGCCAGTTTCTTCTTCCTGTCTGCGGTTTTTTTCTGTTTCTTGCTTGTGTTGGAAGTTTTGCTGTTCAACGTCATTTTAAAGTCATGCTATTTTACCCAACCCTAGTTGGAATATAGCATTCTGTAAGTCTTAATAAAATATCCAAGCAACATTTCACCAAAAGCAGAAGATCTCATTATCTTCTTCTCTCTCCTTTCCAGGAAAAATTATACCTAATATATGGCTAAATTGTTTAAAATTTTTCTAAGTTACTATAACTATATAAATATATGTATTGGTCTATCAAGCATTGGCAAAACTTCTTTTACCCCAGAATTCCAAAAAAAAAAAAAAACAGTGATTAATTACTAAGGCCAATTTTCAGGTTTTTTTCATTTTTATCCATGCTTCAGTTTAGGCATACCTAAAACTTTGTGTGTGTGTGTGTGTGTGTGTGTGTGTTTGTGTGTGTGTGTATGTGTGTGTGTGTATAAAATAGATAGGTTAAAAAAAAACCTGCTGTTGCTTTAAAAACTGGGATCTAAAACTGATGTGTAAAATCTTAGGAGTTAGGACCTTGGTCCCAAAATTCCAGTTTTAGCTTTGGAGAAAATGTTCCCTTTAGTCGCTGGTTACTCACAGCTGTGGTTGATCCTGGATTGATAGAAAAGATAAAATTGGCTCCCCACAGCTGCTGGAATTGCTTTTATTCCAGGGACCTCCTTTTTGTCTTTTCACTGTGGCCAGCATTAGATGTTATTTTCGCCATCATCTGGTAAAATAGAGTAATAAGCATCTAAACTTTTAGTTTAAGTTCTTTGTTTAAAGACTTCTCTGAGTATGTGAGGATCATTTAAAATTTTTTATACTAACGATTGACAATAAAAATGTAAGGTAACAAAAAACCCAGGGTGTTTACATTAGAGATCTTTATGGTAAACTGTTAAAGGTTTTTTTTTAACATATAAATATATAAACAACTTGACATGGTTCTTATTGTAGAATTAAAATTGTTACTTCTACTTTGTTCTACTACTACTTTTAAGAAAACTAGTTTTCAAACTCATTTCAATCAGGTCCCACTAAGATATAGGCATTCAGGGGTTAACACTCCAACTCACAGCAGAAAAAAAGTGCCATTTTAAACCCTGACCACAAACCTACAACAAAAATCTTAAAATTTAGATAGTTAAAAAAATGAGCTTCTATTATAAATAAAATCTGGATTTAAATCTCTCTTAAAATACATGGATCTATCTACAACTGGGCTTTCTATAAATTGTTTTTGTATACAAAAATATAATTTTAAGGTTGCTTTCTTTCTGTTTTTTTTCAGGCACACATAAGTCTTTAAGCTAAAAGGTCTTATGAGTTATTTTCAACAAAATATAAACAAAAATATAAAAAGTTATAAGAAGGTATCAAAAAACCTTAAGGCCTAAAGGTACAGAGTAAGTTGTCATAAAAGGAGGGAGCTTAAAAATGCTTATATAAGTAACTAAGTGGACTAAAATCTAAGAGTTACATTAAAGGTTTTATAAGGTCAAAATTCAATGTATTCATGTTAGACTAAAACTTATTTCTGTAAGCTCATAACAACAAGGCTGTCTTAAAAATATTGCTCTGTTTTTGATAACATTTACAAAAAAACTGTCTTAAAATGTTTTTGTTCTATCAAGATAACTGTCAGGAATCTTTGGTCCTCCAAAAATTTACCAAGACAATCAAGCAAAAAAACCAAAAGTTTATTAGGACACAGAGAGGCGACAGGTAGCTAAACACAGGGAGTACTGTTACACTAATATGTAGATCAAAGTAAGATTTAAAAAAAAAAGACTTAAAAAAACACTATAGTAAAAGTGTTGAGATCTCAAGTCTTTATTAGAGTCAACAAAATAGAAGTAGTTAGTTAAAAAAACAATAAAAACTGGGTGTGTGTCATTAACTCTCAAAGACTAGGCTATATATTATCAACTCCTTCCACATTTCAGGAGAAAAAAATTCTTGGTCTGGGATGTTCAGATTGAGCTTGTTAATATTGGGGGGGCTCCATTGGCTACAGTTCAGCAGAACCCTGCTGTATGTCATAAGCCATCCATTAGTATCAGCCATCAGGGTTCCTAACTCTATACTTAGTACTCATAAATATTTATTTACTTGTGTCCTCTGCTGATTTTTGTCAGGGTTTTGACTACTGAGATAACTGAGTCATCAGTAAATAAAAATTCATTTAAAAGTCAGTTTATGCAAAATCTTCTAGATGACTTCATGATTGTGGTTAAACAACTATTGTCTTAGGTGGTTCTAATGCAGTTAGTACCCTATATGTGCCTGTGATTAGGCTATTTGGGGTCACTGACACTGCCCCCTCAACTAATGGGGAATTTAAGGTTTTACCTACAAGGTAACAGCTAATATGTATGTATTACCTCTAGAGAGCTGTAATGCTGTTACTGGTGCCTATATATTAAATATATATACATTTTGAAGTGTATCAGGCCTTCTAAAATACAAAATTTAAATAAACACTGTAACAAAATGTTAATGGTACTGACATACTGTTTTGTTAGTTGTTAAATTGTCCATCAAAATTTTAACCATGGCTCTTTTAAGTTTTTGTCATTACAGTTCTGATCCTTTAGTGACATTTACAATTGAGTCCATAAAAGATGACTCTAACAAGTACTGTCTGTCAACCAAGTTAGCTTTAGATTTTGTCTTGTATTGTCATTTTCTAGAAGCCCACTGCTTAAGAGCAACTCCTTCTAAGCTTCTTTGCTGCTTAAATTTGGTCACAAGGGTCTAGTTGGCACTGACTCCCACCTGACCTGTTTGTTGCTTCTCCCCTACACAATTTTTTTAAGGAAAAAGCTAATCCTCAGGAGGAAGGATCAAAATGATCTATCGGAAATATCTATGGAAAGACTGCTCAGAGACAAGCAGTTTTGAGATAAGGGGGGAATGCAATCAAAGTTCAAATAAAGTCACTCTTGCCAGAACTCTCAAAAATTAATCAAAGCCGAGAGGGTTAAAGACGTGGTTCTTATGCATGTGTGGCTATTTGGCATTAAAACCCTCTAGGCACAAACTCATATTTTTGGCCAGGGCCTTCTACTTTAATAGGGACAAAGTGACTGTTTCTACTTGCTCCAGACATGTCCTATGGTACTTAAAGGTGCTGTTTTTAGTTTGAGACTTAAACAATGGGGTTTTCTTGGACTCCTGGACAACAACCTTGAATTTTCTTTTGACTAAACAGAAAAAGATATGTACAATTGCCAATACTTTCTGTTACACATATAAGTACTTCAGGCATTGTAGAAAAACGTACAAATTACATTCTCCAACAGGCTAAGTGGCTCTGAAAATAGTCCCTTAAAATTCAAGTATCGACACAGATGTGGGATCAAATAAAATCCTGGCTCCACTCTACAACATGGTTCCTACCCTTTCTGGGTCCTATAGTTGCCATTATTCTCTGATTTGAAACATTGCATTCTAAACTTACTTGTCAAGTTTGTTTCTTCTTACCTAGAATCCATCAAACTACACATACTGATAAAAATAAAAATGACTTATTATCATGGTCCCTTTGATAGGACTTCTTGTTGTCAGCCTTGATGCCTCAGGCCCCTTGGTTACCGTCTTTCAGCAGGAAGTACTCATTAAATAGACTGCATCATCCCTGTTCTTAACAGCAGTTAGGGTGATCATTGACAAGGGGTACTTAAAGGACAGACTGCATGAAGTACATGTGTTCCCAAAAGATGGCCAGGGAGAGAAACACCCCTTATCCTTTCCAAGAAACATTTGTTCACACCAGAGAGATACCTCTCCTTCCCTGGAGACACCCTTTCATGCCAAAATCTCTGTCCTCTGGCAATAAAAATGCTATAAAACCCAACATCCAATTTGACTCAGCAGACTACCAGTTTCCAGGTCCAACTGCATGTCCCCCCATGTGGCTTTTTCTTTCTTTTCCCTACAAATAAAACTTCTCTGACCTTTGCTGCTAGAGTCCCCCTTTGATTTCAATCTAAGGACCCTCATCACCATCAACAAGAGAGCTTCCCTAATCATAAGTAATTTTCACAAACTATATTAAGGTACACACACAAAACACAAATACACACTAAAACTCAAACCATAAATAAAAACCAATATACCCATTGTTCCAGGCAAATTTAATATCAAAATAGGTAGTCTTGTAGCCAAATTCCTTTCCCCCCAACACACATATTTCACAGGTGATTGGTAGCCTAAAGTAACCTAAACCCTTTTCTAAACCAGTAAGGTGGAGGAAATAATAAATATCCAATGAGATTTTGTACATATTTTGCTTAGCAGTGACTGGTTCTTTGCTTGCGTACATTTCTATGGGGAAAATAATATTGGGCTGAGATGTTTTTAGTTTTTTAAAACAGTTTTATTATCTGTAATTACAGACTTATTACATAACACTTAAGGATAGAGTCAAGGAGAGTGAAATGTTTTTTGATGTTTCTACCCTCCACTACTTCTCTTTCCATTAATGTACACATTTACCTGGATTAATTTATTCCATTAAACATTTGATAATATTACTTCCATTCTATAAATAAGTAAACAAAAACTCAGAGCAGTAACATAAGTTATCCTTTAAAAATAACCATTGTGAGACTAGCATCAGTTGCTCATGCCTGTAATCCTGGGTATGGTGAGGATCATACAGGGAGTATCATGGTTCTAGACCAACCAAAGCAACTATTTCACAAGACTCCATGTCCATCTCCAAAATAAACAGAATAAGATGGACTGTAGGTGTGGCTCAAGCAGTAGAGTGCTTGCTTTACAAGCACAAAGCTCTAAGTTTAACCCAAAGTCCCACCAAAAAAAGGAAATAATGAAATTAATAAATAATCATTGTTGGACATTTGAGTTTTTTCCATATTTTTGTTTTATTATTATTATTATTATTATTATTACTTGCAGTACTAGGGCTTGAACACAGGCCTTCATCTTAAGCTACTCCATCAGCCTAATTTTTTATATTATAATGTAATTTATTAAATAAAAAATAGACACAAAGCATGAGAAAAATATTTGTAAAATGCATGTCACACACATAGTTTTACACTTGTCAATTTTCTTTTTTTATTCATTTATTCACATGTGCATACATTGCTTGAGACATACCCCAAGTCAGACTTCTTAAAAGTATAAAGAAAAAACTAGAATTTGAAACTCTACTTTTCTTGGTGTCATAAGACAAAATATAACTAAAAGGCTGTGGGAGGAACTGGCTAATTTTTTCCTAGGGGTCAGAGAAGGTTGCTGATGGTTGAGTAGGCTTTGATTGGCAAGCGGTGACATGCAGTCAAGGAGGTAAAAAGCTGTAAAAGGTTGGAAAAACAGTGTGAGGAAAAGCAAAGAGGAATTAATGTGCCTGAAGTTTTCAAAGTGAGGGGAGAGGATAGCCCTGATAACAGAGTGGTGCACAGGTTGACTGGGGCACAAGGGAATTGGTGATAAACAGCCCTGGAAACAGAGCTTAGTGCTCCACTGTAGAGAGACATGGAATGCCATGACAATGATTTCAAGTTTCCATTTACCTATAGGACTGAATGACTAACCACTAAGACAAATGTGACTGAAGGAGCCTGAAACCAGGCAGTGGCAATAAGTATGAAGGTGGCTGACAAGATTCCAAAGACAGCTACATGGCAAAATTGGCTGACTTTATTACTAATGCCAAGGAAGAGGAAAGATTCAGTGATGCTGAAGTTCTAGTTTTGATGAAGAGATGTTGATTTCAGCTTTGTTCAGTCTGTTCACCATTTATTGGGTAACTGATTTGACACCAAGAAACAGGAAGGTTGATTTGTTTTTGCGAAGACATTTTTGAAGCTGGAGGAATAGTGGGAAATGTTTTCATGATGCACTTCCTCTGATAGTCTGAAGCTATTAGTGTTGAAGTGTGTCACAGTTTACATTACCAGAACTTTTTACCTAAAAATGGTTCTCTTGTTTTTTATCTTCCATGATTCTTTGAGCAGATATTTAAAAGGGCAAACTATTAATGACCCACAGACAATCTTTCCCACATTGTCTGTCATTTACATTATTGTGTGGGAATAATTAATACCAATTCACAACCTGGGACTGACTCTAACTGCTTTTTAAATATCTTTTCTGTGGTACATTTTCTAAGAATGATTGTTGTATTATTCAGTCTCTCAAAACCATGAAGCAAAATAGGGGGCTAAGGGAAGAGTGGGAGGAGAGGAGGATGTGGTGATAAAGTAGAAGTTTGCAGAGTACTTTCTCATGGCTTTTGTTGCTATGAAAACAGTTGTCTTTTTACCACCTGTATATGTTTAGAGTAACCACTTTTTGTATTACTGATCTCATACTAAGCCTCCTATGAGAATAGTAATCGTCAGAGGGAAACTGTCTTAACACATTAGAAATCTAGCAATTTGGCTTTTGGTGGATGCTAAATGAAGTAAGTAACAAACATCTGATAATCATTTTTAAGGAGGGAAGCCAGCACATCCTTTCAGCCAATTCTCAATGTTGTGTGCACCTGTAAAACCATGTTTTCTTTGAGGAAGTGGTAGGAAAGAGGCTCAGTCAGGGTTGCCTGAGATGGTGACAAGTCAGATGCAGTTTTAAGGAAATTAAGCTGGTGTCTGGAGACAGAGTGTGGGAAAAGGATATTTCAGGTAGAAAAGACAGCTGTGTAATGTCACTGGTGGGTGCATGAGAGAATGGCATGCTCACAGGACTCCTTAATATCCTACCATTGGCCTGACTCTGCATTCTTTCATGCAGCATATCACTGCAATTTTTTTTGTAATGTTTTTAGCCAGTAATGATAGTCTTAGACAGTATTGCAGGCTGAATTGTGTCTCAAAAATATATATGTTGAAACATTAACTAGCAGTGCTTCAGATTATGTCTTTGTTTGGAAATAGTGTCTTTGCAGATGTAGAGATTGATTACAAAATTGTGAGTATCACTTCACTCTCCTCCTCATACTATGCATCCTTCAAGTTTCAGTGGCTTCCCAGTCATATTCTTTCATCACCACTTCCTGAGAACTTGTTAAAAATATCATAGCATGCAAGGTCATTTCTTCATGGACTTCCGTGATAAATCTATAGCTGTGTCTTGTCCTCCTCTTAAATGAGAATTCTTGCCTCCAGCATTTGCCTTTGCATAGTTCAGCATCAGCTTAGGCCTGAAATCTCAAAATGGCACGCACAGCTTTCCTGAAAAACCCATGCCCAGGTTGCTGTGGGTTTTGATGTTGCCTCCATTAATGACCTCTTCCAATACCTGGAGTCATCTCTGACTCCTCTTCACACCTTGTGAGGATTCAAAGCCAGATTGTGTTATTCTCAAAATCCCATTTGTTGCCATTTCTTGAACTTTAAACTGCCCTTGCCTCTCTCCATTCTGCTGGCACTTCTCTCCTGCTTCACAAGCCATCAGAAATTCCTCACAGTGACTGAAATTATACCTGCAATTTCTTTCAATGCTAGGAATGCCATAATGCTGACCTGAGGGTATATATTTGTAGTAAATAGATTTTGTTGTTACTTCTTGATTTATCTGTGGCTGCAATTCCTCCTTACCTGTCTGCTCTTTCCTTTCTCATTAGAAGAACATAGTTTTGTGTGGATGAAACAGACACAGAATAGAAAATTAGTAGTCAGGATGAGTACTCAATCCATGAACAAGGCACCTGTGCATATGAGAACATTTTCCCCTGATTTTGCTTTTCTCTTAGATATTAATTCTATTTCAGACTCTGCTGGAGAATCTTCTCCCTGCTAGCACTTTAGAAGTTTTCCAACACCTGTGTTTGTCAATTTTACTCTTCAGACCTTACCATTCACACAAAAACACACATCTGAATCTATAATTCAGCCCTTTCTTCCAAAAAGTGAACTTTCTCTGACACCCCAGCCAGATTATCTGGTAGACACCTTATCCTCATCTTGCTGAACACATAGCTGTTCCTCTACTCCTTCTGGGAAGGCCTTATGTTTTGGCTGAGGTGGTAAAAATGGTTGGAATATTTTACTACCTGATATTGCTAAACTGATTTGAATTTGTTCAATTATAGTTTTGCCCATATTTTATGTGGAATAAATAGTAGGTCCTGAATAGTCTCCAAGTAGGTATAGAGGCAATATATTCATCTACAGTAGACTCCAATATTTATTCACTTAATCAATAACCACATACCAAGCTCTAATCTTGTGCTAGTGATGGCAGCTATCACTAGGAGCATGTGGGCCTTAGAGTATGGCATATTGTGCATATGTTACTGAAGGTAGTGTGATCATTCATTTTGTGTCAGCATGACAAGGCCACAGTCATATGTCAAACACCATTGTATGTGTGTCTATGAGGGTGTTTCTGGAAGAGATAGCATTTAATCACTTGACTGAATAAAACAGACTACCCTCCAAGATATGGGTGGGCCTCATCCAGTCTATTGAAGGACTGAAGAGAGCAAAAAGGCTGAGTAGGAGGGAGCTCAGATGGTCTGAATCCATAGAT
Organism: Castor canadensis; assembly: GCF_047511655.1. NCBI lineage: Eukaryota > Metazoa > Chordata > Mammalia > Rodentia > Castoridae > Castor > Castor canadensis. The sequence continues at coordinate 11,346,970 of NC_133405.1, forward strand.
GGGGGTCTTCAGCCTTTCTGGCCTTTGGAGTTTAATTCTTGGTTTTGAACCGCCAACTTTGGGATTAGAATCCTCATCATTAGCTCTCCTGATTTGCAGCATTCAGATTTAGACTGGAGTAACACATCAACTTTCCTGGATCTCCAGTTTGCTAACTGAGACCATGGGAATGCTCAGGCTCTAGAAGCATATAGCCAATTATTTAAATCAATCTTTACCACTTCTTCTTTCACATAATAAACTATCCTCAGTTGAATCTTTTCTGTGTGATTGATTTTAGTCAACATACTCTAAAATTAACATTTTTATGTGTACAATTTTATAAATTTTAACACATGTATAGATTCCTGTAAGTACAAACACAATCAGGATACAAATATTACCATCACTCCTTTAGGATTTTCCTGTTTTCCCTTTATAGCGTACTCTTCCTCTAGCTGCAAATCCTGAAAAACTAATGATCGGTTCTTCTTCTTGTTCGAGTTTTGCCTTTTCTAGAACTCTATGTAAATATAACCCTGGAGTATTTAAACTTTGAGTTTCTCTTATTTTCTTTTCAGTATAAGTCTCCAGACAGTCATCCAAGTTACTTGTGTCAGTAGTATTTTTTTTCCTTTTTAACCCCTATGTATTATTCAACTATATAGATTTACCACATCCTAGTGGTCCACTCTCCCATTAAAAGCCCTTATGTTGTTTAAAGTTCATAGTAATTCTGAACAAAGCTCTTACTGAATATTCACATAGAAATTTTTCAATGACATAGTTATCTTAGGTAAATGCCTAGGATAAATACATTAGAAGTAGATTGTTCATTCAGGTTGTGAATATGTTATTTTTTAACATTTTTATTTTATTCATATGTGTATATAATGTTTGGGTCATTTCTCCCCTCTTCCCCCAAGCCCTCTCCCTTAAACTCCCCTCCCCCACTTCATCCCTTACTCCCCCTTACCCTTCGCTACCCAGCAGAAACTATTCTGCCCTTATCTCTAATTTTGTTGAAGAGAGAGTATAAGCAATAATAGGAAGGACCAAGGGTTTTTGCTAGTTGAGATAAGGATAGCTATACAGGGAGTTGACATGCATTGATTTCCTGTGCATGTGTGTTACCTTCTCAGTTAATTCTTTTCAAACTAACCTTTCCTCTAGTTAATGGTCCCCTTCTCCTATTGCCTCAGTTGCTTTAAGGTATCTCCTTTAGTTTCTCTGTGTTGAGGGCAACAAATGCTATCTAGTTTTTTGGGTGTCTTACCTATCCTCATACCTTCCTTGTGTGCTCTTGTTTTATCGTGTGATCAAAGTCCAATCCCCTTGTTGTGTTTGCCCTTGATCTAATGTCCGCACATGAGGAAAAACATACGATTTTTGGTCTTTTGGGCCAGGCTAACTTCACTCAGAATGATGTTCTCCAATTCCATCCATTTACCTGCAAATGATAACATTTCATTCTTCATGGCTGCATAAAATTCCATTTTGTATAAATACCACATTTTCTTAATCCATTCGTCAGTGGTGGGGCATCTTGGCTGTTTCCATAACTTGGCTATTGTGAATAGTGCCGCAATAAACATGGGTGTGCAGGTGCCTCTGGAGTAACCTGTGTCACAGTCTTTTGGGTATATCCCTAAGAGTGGTATTGCTGGATCATATGGTAGATCAATGTTTAGCTTTTTGAGTAGCCTCCAAATGTTTTTCCAGAGTGGTTGTACTAGTTTACATTCCCACCAACAGTGTAAGAGGGTTCCTTTTTCCCCGCATCCTCGCCAACACCTGTTGCTAGTGGTGTTGCTAATGATGGCTATTCTAACAGGGGTGAGGTGGAAACTTAGTGTGGTTTTAATTTACATTTCCTTTATTGCTAGAGATGGTGAGCATATTTTCAAGTGTTTTTTGGCCATTTGAATTTCTTCTTTTGAGAAAGTTCTGTTTAGTTTACTTGCCCATTTCTATATTGGTTCATTAATTTTGGGCAAATTTAGTTTTTAAAGTTCCCTATATATTCTGGTTATCAGTTCTTTGTCTGATGTGCAGCTGGCAAATATTTTCTCCCACTCTGTGGGTGTTCTCTTCAGTTTAGAGACCATTTCTTTTGTTGAGTAGAAGCTTTTTAGTTTTATGAAGTCCCATTTATCTATGCTATCTGTTAGTTGCTGTGCTGCTGGGGTTCCATCGAGAAAGTCCTTGCCTATACCTATTAGTTGCAGAGTATTACCTACTCTTTCCTGTACCAACTTTAGAGTTTGGGGTCTGATATTAAGATCCTTGATCCATTCTGAGTTAATATTGGTATAGGGTGATATACATGGATCTAGTTTCAGTTTTTTGCAGACTGCTAGCCAGTTTTCCCAGCAGTTTTTCTTGAAGAGGCTGTCGTTTCTCCATCGTATATTTTTAGTGCCTTTGTCAAAGACAAGTTGGTTATAGTTGTGTGGCTTCATATCTGGATCCTCTATTCAGTTCTACTTGTCTTCATGTCTGTTTTTGTGCCAGTACCATGCTGTTTTTATTGTTATTGCTTTATAATATAGTTTGAAGTCAGGTATCGTGATACCTTCAGCGTTGTTCTTATGACTGAGTATTGCCTTGGCTATTCGTGGCCTCTTGTGCTTCCATATAAATTTAACAGTAGATTTTTCAATGTCTTTAATGAATGTCATTGGGATTTTGATGGGAATTGTATTAAACATGTAGATTAGTGTTGGGAGTATAGACATTTTTACTGTGTTGATTCCACCAATCCATGAGCATGGGAGATCTCTCTTCTTTCTATAGTCGTCCTTAATCGCTTTCTTCAGAAGTTTATAGTTTTCCTTGTAGAGGTCGTTCACATCCTTTGTAAGTTTACATCTAGGTATTTGATTTTTTTGAGACTATTATAAATGGAATTGTTTTTATATATTCTTTCTCAGTTTGTTCATTATTAGTGCATAGAAATGCTAATGATTTTTCTATGTTGATTTTATATTCTGCTACCTTGCTATAGCTATTGATGGTGTCTAGGAGATTTTGAGTAGAATTTTTTGGGTCTTTGAGGTATAGGATCATATTGTCTGCAAATAGGGATATTTTGACAGTTTTTTTTTACTTATTTGTATTCCTTTTATTCGTTCTTCTTGCCTAATTGCTCTGGCTAGGAATTCCAGCACTATGTTGAATAGGAGTGGAGATAGTGGGCATCCTTGTCTAGTTCCTGATTTTAGAGGGAATGGTTTCAGTTTTTCTCCATTAAGTATAATGCTGGCTGTAGGTTTGTCATATATAGCTTTTATGATGTTGAGGTACTTTCCTTCTATTCCTGGTTTTCTTACAGCTTTTATCATGAAATGGTGTTGGATGTTATCAGAGGCTTTTTCTGCATCTATTGAAATGATCAAGTGGTTTTTTTCTTTGCTTCTGTTAATGTGGTTTATTATGTTTATTGATTTTCGTATGCTGAACCACCCCTGCATCCCTGAGATAAAGCCTACTTGGTCGTGGTGAATAATCTTTTTGACGTGTTGTTGAATTCAGTTTACTATTATTTTATTGAGGATTTTTGCATCAATGTTCATTAAGGAGATTGGCCTGCAGTTCTCCTTTTTGGAGGTGACTGCCTGGGTTTGTGATAAGTGTAATACTGGCTTCATAAAATGTGTTAGGCAGTTTTCCTTCCCTTTCTCTTGCATGGAACAGTTTAAAGAAGGTTGGTATCAGTTCTTCTTTAAAGGTCTGATAAAATTCAGCAGAGAATCCATCAAGTCCCAGACTTTTCTTTTTAGGGAGACTCTTGATTGCTGCTTCAATTTCATTTTGTGTTATAGATAAATTCAGGTGATTAATATCCTCTTTGGTCAGTTTTGGATGATCATATGTATCTAGAAATCTGTCCATTTCTTTAAGATTTTCAAATTTATTTGAATATAGGTTTTTGAAGTAGTCTCTGATGACTTCCTGGACTTCCATGGTGTTTGTTGTTATCTCCCCTTTTGCATTCCTGATTCTACTAATTTGGCTTTTTTCTCTCCTCATTTTAGTCAGGTTTGCCAGGGTTCTGTCGATCCTGTTTACTTTTTCAAAAAACTAACTTTTTGTTTCATTAATTCTTTGTATACTGTTTTGGTTTCTATTTCATTGATTTCAGCTTTTATTTTTATTATTTCTTTCCTTCTATTTGTTTTGGGATTTGCTTGTTCTTGTGTTTCTAGGAGTTTGAGATGTATCATTAGGTCATTGATTTTGGATCTTTCAGTCTTTTTAATATATGCACTCATGGCTATAAACTTTCCTCTCAGGACTGCCTGTGCTGTGACCCATAGGTTCTGGTAGGTTGTGTTTTCATTTTCGTTGACTTCCAGGAACTTTTCATTTCCTCTTTTATTTCATCAATGACCCATTGTTCATTATGTAATGAGTTATTCAGTTTCCAGATGCTTGCATGGTTTTTGTCTTTACTTTTGTTGTTGAGTTCTAGTTTTATTGCATTGTGATCAGATAGAATGCATAGTATGATTTCTATTTTCTTATATTTGCTGAAGCTTGCTTTATGCCCTAGGATATGGTCTATTTTGGAGAAGGTTCCATGGGCTGCTGAGAAGAATGTATATTGTGTAGAGGTTGGATGAAATGTTCTGTAGACATCAAGTAGGTCCATTTGAACTATAGTATATTTTAGATCTAGGATTTCTTTGTTGATTTTTTGTTTGGATGACCTATCAGTTGATGATAATGGGGTGTTAAAGTCTCCCACAACAACTGTGTTGGAGTTAATATATGCTTTTAGGTCTTTCAGGTTATGTTTGATGAAATTGGGTGTATTGACATTGGGTGCATATAGGTTGATAATTGTTATTTCCTTTTGGTCTATTTCCCCTTTTATTAGTATGGAATGTCCTCTTTATCTCTTTTGATTAGTGTAGGTTTGAAGTCTATTTTGTCATAGATAAGTATTGCTACTCCTGCCTGTTTTCAGGGGCCATTTTCTTGGTAAATCTTCTTCCAGCCTTTCATCATAAGCCTATGCTTATTTCTGTTGGTGTGATGGGTCTCCTGTAAGCAACAAATTGTTGGTTCTTCCTTTTTAATCCATTTCATCAAGTGGTGTCTTTTGATGGGGGAATTAAGTCCATTAACATTAAGTGTTAGTACTGATAGGTATGTGGTGATTCCTGTCATTTAGTTGTCTTAGTTGTTTGAAGGATTGATTGTGTGTACCTAAACCGATGTTACTCTCTACTTTCTTAATTTTTCTTTTCCTGTAGTTTGGTGCTGCCTGACCTTTCATGGTTATGTTGGGTTTCACTTTCTGTGTGCAGAGTCCCTTGAATAGTCTTTTGTAGTGATGGCTTTGTGGTCATATATTGTTTTAGTGTCTGCTTATCATGGGAGACTTTTATTGCTCCATCTATTTTGAATGATAGTTTTGCTGGGTAGAGTATCTTAGGGTTGAAGTTATTTTCATTCAGTGCCCTGAAGATCTCACCTTAAGTGTGAATATGTTTAACTTTAAGAAACTGCTAAACCATTTTCCAAAGAATTTTTTTCCATTTTTCATGCCCATCAAAAATGGAAGAGTGATGTAGTTGTTCTCAGTCCTTGCCAACACCTTGTATTCAGTGGTAATTGATGTTTTTCATTCTAACAATTGTGAAATGGTGTTTCACTGTGTACTTAATTTGCATTTCATAAATTGCATCTTCTCATGTCTTTATGATATATATATAAGTGTATATATACCTATACCATCTTTAGAGAAGTTTCTGTTTATATTGTTGCTTTTTTCAATTGATTTGTAAGAATACTTTATGTATTTTGGTTCAAAGTCTTTAGTCAGACATATGTTTGGCATATACTTTCTTCCAGTGTGTAGTTTGTTTTCTAATTTTTTAATGGTGGATTTTTAAAAGCAAAGACCTTAATATTTTAATTTTCATTAAATTTTGCTCATCCATTCTTTATTGACCACACTTTTGGTGTTATGTTTAATTCTTCATCAAACTCTATGTCTCAAGTGATTACTCTTATGCTTTCTTATAAAGTATTTATAGCTTTATGTTTTCCTATAACTCTATGTATAAATTTTTAATAAATTTTTGTATAAGAAATGAAATCTAGGCTTTGCTTTCTTTTCTCTTCTTAACTCTCCTTCTTCTTTTTCTTCTTTGTCTTCTTGTTTGCATATGGAAATCCAAATGTTCTAACATTTGTTGAAAAGATTATCCTTTCTTCATTGTTTTGCCTTTTTACCTTTCTACAACTCCATTTTCCATATGTTTGTGTGTCCATTTCTGGATTCTCTGTTCTTTTTGTGATTTTTAACTTGGACAGTAACACCGGGAATGACAGTGTGGGTCCTCCTGCTTGGTGGAAATAGCTATCCCCAGTCCATCAGAAGGCAGTGTAATTGATAGAATGGAACTGGTTTTCATTGGATGGAGTAACTAACCTGATGGAAGGTTAAGGATCTGATGTAAAGGGGGATTTATGAGGAATGTTCTCTTGACGTGGCCAATAGGGAGCCACGACGGATGAAATTTTTCACTACAACCTCTACTTCCAGGTATTCCACTTGCTTTAAACTTTTGTGGTAGGAATACAGATTTGGTGGGGAATTTGACATCCTAATTGGTACATGATAAAATCAACTTAAAAAAAGGATGGTTGACTCCTTTTGTCTGGAGTAACTTATCCTTCCCCCACACATTATCTTCTCCCACTAACTTTGCACTAATCAAATACCTCCTTCCCTCCACCTAAGAAGCCTCCCCTTATCCCTCTCCTCTTAGAGGAGGATGTGGTGTTCCTTCCCCCTCATAGCATAGCCCCTTGTTTTAGGGAACAGTTCTACTGTACCTCTGTCCCAACAACACCTTATGCAGTGCCTGGCACTTTGCACATTTGGTACTTTCTCTCCTTGAACTTGTTCCTGGTTATTTTGGTAGAAGATAAAGAGCATAAAACATCTGTAAAACATTCTCTAGGAGGAATGGAAGAGAATGATGCTGCATAGTAGCAAAACTGAGAGTCCAGATATCTGTGTTCCAATCCCAATCCCACCTACCAGAAGGTGTGACTGTGAGTTCTTAAGTCTTTATCCTGGTCTCTATGTTTTTATCTAGAAGGGAAAATATTAGATGAGAATAGGATTTTCAAAAGGAAGACCTAGAGAGGTTAGAGAGGCAGCACAAATGAATGATGCATTGGGAGGAGAGAAAGTGGCTACAGAACACACTGACTAAGTAAGGTCAGCTGTCTTTCTGCAGCATGTGGGTAAGTGATGGTGTCATGATAAGCAGAAGTTGAGACAAACCTAGGGTGGCCACTATCACTCAGCAACAGCAAAAATTTTATTTTTATGATGCTGACAGTCCAAGTCCTTGTGGATACAAGACATGAGCTCTACAACTAAGCTAAATGCCAATTTCCCAGATGAGATTTGATCTGCAAGCTCAGTGGGGTTACATCATTTGATTTTTTGGAAGAAGGCAGAAATCCAGATTTCCATGTGAAATCCTGTATTTTAAAATGTTTTTCTCCAGTTTACAAAAATATCTAGAAAGAATCCTAAGAAAACCCATCTGCGGGCCAGACCTTAAGTGTGGGACCTCTGGAATAGTCAGAATTGATGGCCCCTCTGCTGGACGATTCTGGAGCTCTTGTGTTCTGCTCAGGAAGCAGGAAGTTGGAAATGATATTTACCCTCTTAGATGAGGGTGCAGTTAACTATATACAAATATTTTTTAGGTCAGCCTCTTTAAAAATTAAAACCTTTATTACAATAATAGTTGCAGCTTTGGGTGCTATTAAGACAGCACACAGCATTTACCTTCAGAATTTTGTATGAAAGGCACTTATTTGGCCACTTGTAGCAATGATAAAATCATAAAAGTATTTGTTCCCAGAAATTTTTCATTCATTCTTTTAGTTATTTGTTTCAGTACAGAACCAATTTATAGTCCTGATTGCTCATAGCCAAATATAAGAGCAATTAGCATTTGATAGTGTTTCTACTTGGACACTGGTAGAGTGGATTGGGTATGCCTCTACATTCCTATATTCCTGGATTCCTGGATAGGAAGAGAGATGGCCTTGTTACCCATGGGATGCTTCAATTAATATTTACGTGGAACTTCACTTGGGCCCCATAATAAACTGGGCTCCAGAATAGACTGACCTCATGTGCCTTCCTCCTTTCTTACTCCAGGCTGTAGGGACTTTCCTCATCTGCTGAGCTTCCCACACACAGTGCCTCCATCCAGGTATCTCTTCCTACCAAGGCTGACCTCTGAGTTGGATATAGCCTGTCCCTCCCCTTTCTTGGGAGCCCTCAATGGACCCTGTTTATGTGAATGTCTAATTCATCTCTGTGCCCATCTCTGTTCAGTGAGAGTACAAGGAGGGAGCTCAGTAAATGTTTGCAGATTTCCAACAGGAAAGTATTCTGAAATGATCTCTGCTGTTTTCATAAGCTTCCTCATGTACAAAAACAATTAAATAGCTATAAGGGATTGAGGTATCTATGTGATCTAAACACGTTTCTCCTGGTGACCATATGGAAACCTATTGCCATTTGTAATCCTAGCTATTGCTTACAATGCACCCACAATTTTTCTAACTGATCAGATTGATCTGGGCAAAATATAAGCCTCTTCTTATTTAAGGGAAAAATAAATGCACCTGCAAAAATCTCTTGAAACAAAATATTATTAGCGAAACTCATATTTCATTCTGTTGTTGCCCATACATGTCTTTCCTCTCATTGCTAAACTTGACCATGGGAAATGTTCCCAACTGTAGGCCTAGTGTTTGGGAATCTGGAGATCTCTACCAAGACTTTGCTTCTTCCCCTGGAATCTCCCATGCAGACAATGTGGTATCCACATTCTGCTATGTGATATCCAGGCAGCTTTTGCAAATGGTAGCTCTGGATTTTCATTTAATTAAAAGAGCATTGAAGGAGTGTGATGAGTCACACACAAAATGTGGATTATCTTCTTGTGGAATGAGCAGAAAATCTGTGTTAGAAATGGAGCTCTCTATGTATCAATTCACCTGCAGAAGGCACTACATTGCTCCCATGAATGCAAATATTAAAGAATCACCCCTGTTCACCTGATACTTACATATTCCCAGGTTAGACATACAGGTTTTATAAAGAAATGCTCTGCAAATATAATGCAATGCACAAAAGAAAACATTATGTTTATGTAAGTGAACAAAAGAAACAAGTCACTTATAATGAAATCATTGGAAAGGCAATTCACTTTTACCATTTTTATTAGCAAACATTCATTGTACAGGGGGAATTCATTGTGACAATTCCAGATAGCCTTACATGGGTTAGATCACCCCCACCATCTTCTCCCCCATTCAACCCCTTCCTTCTCTGCCCAACATCTTCTCCCCCATTCAACCCCTTCCTTCCCTGCCAACATAAAGCAATTGTAAAAGGTTTCATTGTTTAGCTGAATATATATATATTATATATATGTAATATATATATATATATATATATATATAATCATGTATATGGTTGGTGAAGCTCATCAACCATATTGCCATACCTTCATCTCCTCTTCATCTCCTCCATTCACCCTTCTCCTCCCACAAGGACCTCCTCTGGTACCTTCATTTTTTAATTCTACAGTCAGTGTTCAAAGGGTTTTTTTAATGTATCTGAGCTACAAATATAATGAAGTTTGCTTGGTTCAACCACCTGTGCAAATCTCCTTTATTTCCTCCCTGGTACCCCCTATTATTCAACAATTTTCAGTACATATCATTATGTCCTCTACCTGCACAGATGTAATATATTTTGATGTTGTTGACCTATAATTCTCTTTTCCTTTTCTGCCTTCCCTGAGTTCCATAGAGTAGCTCCACTATTACAAATGTGTTCCATGTATAAATGTGCAATATGATCATATTTGTTTTTGTGTATGCCTTTATCTTTTGGATCTATCTTCTACATATGAGTGAAAATATGCAACTTTTGTCTTTTTGAACCTGGCTTACTTCACTTAACATGATGTCCTCCAGTTGCATCTATTTACCTACAAACAACATAATTTCATTCTTCCTTATGGCTGAATAAAACTCCATTGTGTATATACACCACATGGAAAAGCAATCCTAAAACAAAATTTTCATTGCATCACAACTCTGCATGTTACTGGAGTAAGACCTCAGCAGTCTTAAACCAAGGTGAGTGTGCCCTATGACTTTGTTGATACTTGCAAAGTACACACATTGAAAATACCATTAGTTGGGAAAAGGAAGAAAGTAATAAGTGTGAGGAACTTTTCTGACTGGAAGCTGAAGTGCACAATGGTGGTGTGAGTTTTGTGTAATGTGTTTGATGAACATTTCTGTGTGAGCATATTTACTTTTGGCTTTATAGAATTGTTTCTGTTTGGTATTATAATTTCCTAAAACTTATAATATAATTAAGACTATAGTTACAGATAAAATGATGTTTTAAATGTCCAACTATGTAATACTTATAGTAAAAGGAAGGCTTCTTGGTGGACACATATAAATTAGAGAGATAGGATGTATTTGGGAGTCACCATGAAGATCCCTGTGGAAATAAACTCAGTTTCTGTTATTTAATTGGCTTTAATAAGGAGCCTTTCCATTTAGAGTTCACTGAACATTGGAAGCATAGTTGACTGTAAAACATGAGTAATATAAGAAGCTCTTCTCAGGATAGTTGTGCCAGTAAAGGAAATGTTAGGAAAATTATAATTCTAACTCTACCTTGTTCCGCTATTGTCAGTGATAGCATGAACCAATTAATGCAGAAGAAGTAAAATGTACTAAATATCAATAGGAAAAAAGCTTTCAGTAGCTTAATTGTACAATTTTTCCTTTTCTCTCAAAATACCTACATACCTAGTATTCATTTCCACCACATTCCCAAAAGAGCCCGTCTTGAATAAAAGAATATTATTTTAAGTTGTCTTCTATTGGGTAAGAAAAAAGAAAAAAAACACAGTGCTTTTTTCTTCTCCCTTTGATTGATGTGTACAGTTGAGGGTATTTCTCATTGCAAACTATTTCCATCTATCACATGGCATTAAAGCATTCTTCCTATTAAGCATTAAATAAGGGATCACACTCCTTATCCATGGGCATCTCAGAGGGAAAAGAGTTGAAATATTGGGCATTGTACAAACTGACTACTCAGACTACTTGATTCTTAGGGTCTTGTTCATATTGCGGGAGACTAGAAATTAATTTAGGGCATTTTTTTCAGTATGCCAGATATACAATATGCATTTGTGAAGGCATAGAGGAGAAAAATTTCTTCAAAAATTGTAGGACTAAGTCTTAGGAGTCTTCAGGGTCTTAATATTCTTGTGGCCTAGCACAGTCCTTGATGCAGACTATGTGCCATTCAAGGGTTGCTGAGTGACTGAATGGTCTTCACTCTGTAGATTTCACCCATCTAAAGCACCTTATTTCTGGACTAATTCTCAAGATGAAGTGTTCTTAGGGGCTCAATGGCCAGTATTCCTCCCAGTGATGAGTAAATGAGGGAATATCAAGGCCAGAGAGCTGCACTTCACACTGTTGTACACTGTGGGTTGAAGGAATGCTTGGCTAAAATCTAAGTATCACTAAAAGCATAAAGGAATCCCAGTATCATTGAAAGCAGCAAAAACAGAATCAGAACATGTTTTCAAAGATGGTACTGGTTTTCCAGTTAACTCCTTCCACAGAGACAGGGAAAAGCATGCATTCACCCCAGGTACTAGAATGGATATGTAATTTAGAGCCTAAGAGCCTGAGCTTGAACCTTGTTTCCCATTTATGTACAAGTTATTTCACTTGCCTGGGCTGTGATTTCCTCTACTGGGAACTGGATCAGTAATCAATAATGGTCTCCACTTCCCAATATGGCTGTGACTGTTGCATATCTACTGCCCATCTTCTCTCTGCCCTTCCAGATCTCCTTTCTAGCCCTGTGGATCCTGATCTGCCTAGCCAGGCTATCTAAGGAAACTCTTATACATGGACCCTGGCACCCTCTAGCTGGACTGGGCTTCAGAGTGTATAAGATGAAATTGTAGATGATTCACATCTGCACTTAGATCTAAATATGACTACATTATCTTGGGAGATTTTAAAGAAATTCCCAAAAGACTAAATAATGATGGGGACTGGAAGAAAACAGAATGAACCACATAACAGTAGTGGCCATGGGGAAGGGTATAAAAGAATCACCTACTCTCTGTCATTTATGTCATGAGAATTGAATATAGGAAGATGAGAATGTCAGTTTGGGTTAAATATTTAGGAGATGAAAAACCACAGCATCTTGGCCTCTTTAGTACCCTCCCCCACACATGGAGGTGTCAAGACTATAACTTTGTGAGGTCTAAGCTACCTGAGGGCTCCCATTGGCTGGAGCAGTAGCTGGATGACCAAACAAAGCTTAGGGGTGTGGCTCCTCATTGCTCTGTGGAGGATATATAAAGAATGAGCAGGAGCTTTAGTGTTGAATACCAGAAGGTTTAGCAGTGACTAAAAAATTCTGCATACCAGACAAAATTAATATAGCAGTACAACAAAAACCAGGATGGAAGAACCAGCAGAAAGCACCAATGAGAAGGAGGAGACCGAGAACTTTTTCCCACCTGACAACTCAATACCTGATAGGGTGAGATTACTTACGGTGTTCTCTTTCTCTTTTTTCCTATGGAGCCCCATCCCATGACTTCTACCCTGCCTTTCTTTGGCACGAATTTCTTCCTCAAACTGCACTCTTTATCATAAAGGTACCCTTAGTCAAGTGCTGGTAGCTCACTCCTGTAATCTTAGCTACTTGGAAGGTAGTGATAGAGAGGATAATGGTTTGAGGCAAGCTGAGGCAAATATTTCATGAGACGCCCATCTCCAAAACAACCAGAGAAAAATGGACTGGAGGTGTGGCTCAAGTGAGAGAATATTTGCTTTGTAAGCTTGAAACTGAGTTCAAACCCGAATCTTACCAATAAATAAATAAATAGATAAATAAATAAATAAAATAAACTTATCCTTGTCATCCTATCTTCATCTTCTTGCAAACTAATGCCCTCCCACTTCTCCTTTCATTGCCAGATGCACAAGGTACTTCAAAGGGTACAATCTGTGCTTGACCAAAGCTTGAACAAATAAAAAAATCCCAAAGTAATAGTGATTTACTACAGGAACAAGAAGAAAAATCCAAATCAGGAGAAAAATCAAGAGACTTCAGAGAACTTGGATGATGCAACAACTACCCCGTGAATGGTAGCACTGACAGACATACATCTGCAGGACCTCAGGGAGACTGTGAAGTCAAACTCAGCTGTACATAAAATGAATCTGACAAATAAAGTAAGATCAAGCTTTAAAAGAGATATTTATGTGTATTTCTGTTATCTTATAGTGGGGAGGGAAGGAAGAGAAGGAGCAGGCATTTGAGAAGGGAGGGACATGGGGACCCACGGGGTTGGGGAATGACCCCATACATTGGCAGTCAGATATTGTAAAAAGCAGAAGGAAGTGTGAACACTGAAAACACATTTCCTTCTTAAAATTTTACTTCACAGGTGAGGAGAAAAAGGACATGGTGTTTCTTGGTATGTGCATGTGCACAAGCCTATGTGTGCACTCACACATGGAGGGGGAAATATTGGGAGATCTGTAATGCATATGAGATACCAGAGATATAATTCCCAAAGTCAGACAACAAAATCATCTCCAGATCATCTATATCATAAGTGCTGTATGTTGTAACAAAGACAATGAGGTAAGCAACTAAAGGTCCTCAGGAAGACCAAACAGCTGAGCCTACAGAAAGTCACTAATAGGATAATTCCCCACTCTACTATGATAATGGTATTTTGTGGTCATAGTCCCAACACAAATCAGGATACATTATTGTTAAAAAGCTTATGATGGAGCAGTGGCCTAACAGGGATAGGGCAGTGGGACTGAAGTATTTTCAGAGCAGGCAATAAACAGGAATATTGTCTATGAAGAACTTTAGTACAAGAACAGATCAGTAAAAACTGTTCTTTTAATTAGCACCTCCATACTCCAGCATTTTAGCTAATGTGAAATATTAAGTATTCTTTCCATGAAAGAAATATTGTTTTTTGTTGGGGTGTAGTGTGAAGGAGTGGTTTAGATATCAAGTGTAGAGGACAAAGCTAATTGTATGCTTTGGTTAATTGTTCAGGTCCCTCTCTTGTTTCCCTATTCTTTTCCATTTATTTCCACTCCTCAGTTTCATTCCCGTTTTCTTCATAGGAAATGATTTTCATACATCTCTATTACTCTTCTATTTCTCCCCTACCTTCCTATTACTCAACAGCTTTCAGTGCATTTTCTTGTCCATCTGAATACACTGATGCAATGTATTTCAATATTATTCATTCTCTATCTTCCCTTTTTCTCTCCCACCTTCCCCTAGTCTACTCAAACAGTGCCACTATTACAAACATATTAAATACATATTACATGCACACACACACACACACACACACACACACACACATATATATATAGAGAGAGAGAGAGAGAGGGAGAACCTGACTTTCTTCACCTAACATAATAATCTTCAGTTCCATCCATTCACCTACAAATGACATCATTTAATTCTTCTTCTTCTTTATGGCTAAATAATACCAATTTGTGAATATATACCACATTTTCTTAATCCATTCATCAGTAGTGGGGCATCAGGGGTATTTCCATAGCTTGGTTATTATTAATAGTGCACCAATAATCATGGTTGTACAAGGAGCTCTATTACAATCTGACTTACTTTCCTTTGAATATGTGTAAATTAGTGGAACTATTATGAAAAGCCATATGGAACAATCATATGGCTGTTCTATTTTTAGTATTTTGAGGAACCTCAGAAAGTATTTTGCAGGCTGCTTTGTCAAAAATCAAATGGCTGTTGCTGTGTGGATTTAGATTTATCTGTTTCATTGGTATTCATGCCTTTTTTTTTTGCCAGTAACATCCTGTTTTTGTTACTATGGCTCTGCAATGTATTTTGAAGGCAGGTATTGTGATACCTCCAGTGTTGCTCCTTTTGGTCAGGACTGCTTTGGCTACTTAAGACCTTTTGTTTTTCCATACAAATTTTAAGGTTGATTTTTTTTGTCTCTGAAGAATGTCATTGGAATTTTAACGGAGATTGCATTGAACATAAAAATTGTTTTTCGTAGTGTAGTAATTTCCACAATATTGACTCTGCTATTCATGAGCATGGGAGGTCTTTCCATCTTCTAATGTTCTTCAATTTCTTTCCTCAGTGATTTACAGTTTGCATTGTAGAGTATTTCACTTCCTTTGTTAAATTTACTCCTAGATAATAAATTTAATATGTAATAAATAAAATAAGTCTATCACAAATGGGATTGTTTCCCTGATTTCTTTCTCAGTCTGCTTACTGTTGGTGTATACAAAAGCTACAGATTATTGTGTATTGATCTTATATCCTGATATTTTACTAGTTTTTGTAGAGCTTTTAGGGTCTTTTAGGTGTAAGACAATATCAAATCAAATAAGGATGATTTGACTTTTTCCTTCCCTATTTGAATGCTTTTTATTTCTTTTCCTATCTTATTGTTCTGGCTAAGAACTCTGGTACCATACTGAATAAGAATGGGAAGAGTAAGCACCTTTGTTTCATACCTGACTTTAGAGCTAATTAGATTTAAGTTTTTCCACATTTAATATGATGCTGGTTATATCTTTGACATATATAGACTTTATTATAATGAGGCATATTCTTCTTATTCTTAGTTTCTTCAGAGCATTTTCATGAACAAGTGTTGAATTTTGCAAAGATTTTTCTATATCAATTGAGATAATCTTGTGATTTTTGTCCTTAATTCTGTTCATATGCTATATTACATCTATTGATTTATTCATGTTGAAACATCCTTGCATCACTGGGATGAAACCGAATTGATCATGGTGTATGATATTTTTGATGCGTTGTTGGGTTTGGTTTGCAAGTATTTCATTGAGAATTTTTGTGTCTATGCTCATTAAAAGGACTGGTCTGTATTTCTCTTTTTTGGTTGCTTTGGAATGCTTGAAAAACTGGTAACATTCCTTCCTTTTCTATTTCATGGAAAAGTTCAAGGAATACTGCTGGTAGTCCTTTTTAAAGGCATAGTAGAATTGTGCTGTTGGGATAGTATTACTGCTTCAATCTCATTGCTTGTTATAGATCTATTTAGAGATGGTTTTTATTCTCTTGGTTCAATTATCATAGGGCAAATGGATATAGGAAATTTTCCATTTCTTCTAAATTTTCCAGGTTCTCTGAATACAGGTTTTCAAAGTGTTCTCCCATAATCCTCTGGATGTCATTGGTGATTATTGTGACATTCACTTTTACATCTCTAATTTTATTAATTTGTTTCTTTTCCCTCTTTCTTGTCAAATAAAGCTTTATCAATTTTATTTATCTTTGCAAAGAAGCAATCTTTTATTTCATCAATTCTTTCCATAGTTGTTTTGTCTCCATTTCTTTAATTTCTTTCCTAATTTTTATTAGTTTTTTTCCCATCTGTTAGTTTAGTTTAGTTCTGGGTTTGACTTGTTCTTGTTCTTCTAATTATTAAGTTATTTATTTGTGATTTCTCTATTTTTTTGATATGGGCACTCAGTGATATAAACTTTCCTCTAAGCACTGCTTTTCCTGTATCCCAAAGGTTCTAATACACTTTGTTTACACTTTTACACGATTTTAAGAATTTTCTCCCCATTTCTTCAATGACCCACTTATCATTCAATAATGCGATACTCTGTTCCCATGTATTTGAATATTTTCTGTACTTTCTTTTGCTGTTGAGTTCTAACTTTATTCCATTATGGTCTCTTAAAATAGAGAGGGTTATTTCAACTTTCTTTATTTGCTAAGATGTGCTTTGTGCCTTAACATGTGATGAATTTTGGAGAAAGTTTCATTGCCTGCTGAGTACAAAGTGTATTGTGCAGTACCTAGATAAAATATTCTGTGGATGCCTGCTAAGTCCTTTTGGCCTAGTGGGCTAATTTGTTCTGAGGTTTCTTTGTTTATATTTTTGTCTGAAAGATCTATCTAATTGTGAGAGTAGAGTATTAAAGTCTCCCACTATTATCATCTTGTACTCTATCTGTGCTTTTGAAACATTACTCTATCCATTAGTGTTTTGGGTGTGTTCATGTTCAGTTCATAAATGTTTACAATTATTATGCCCTCTTGATGGACTGTTCCTTTTATTAATATGAAGTGACCTTCATTGTGTCTTCTGACTAATTTTTGTCTGATGTCTGTTTTATGACATATGACTATAGCTACTCCTGCCTGCTTCATGCTCTGTTTCTTTGGAATAACTTTTTCCACTTTTTCACTTTAACCCACGATTATCTTTGTTAGTGAAATGTGTCTCATGTAAGCAATAAGTGGTTGGTTGTTGCTTTCAAATCTATCTCGCCATTCTTTGAATTTTGATTGGGGAATTGAGGACATTACAATTCAGTGTTAATACTGAAAGGTATGTAGAATTTCCTGTCATTTTTGTTTCTTATGCTTACTTTTCCCTATTTCTTATTTGCTAATGCTTATTCTATTTTGTATTTTCCTGGATATGTCTATTTTCCTCATCTTTCTGTAAGATTTCTTTAAATTTTTTCTGCAGTGCTAGTTTGGTGGTCATGAATTCCTTTAGTTTTTGTTTATTATGAAATATTTTTATTTCTTCTTTAATTATGAAGGAAAATTTTGTTGATTAGACTAGTAGAGGTTAATAGTTATTTTCTTTCAGAATTTGAAATATATCATTCCATGCCTTCCTTGCATTTAGAGTTTGTGTTCAGAAATCTGATGTTATTCTGATAAGTTTGCCTTATATATGACTTATCACTTCTCTTTTGTAAGTTTCATTTTTTTTCTTTGTTCTGTATATATTGTGTTTTAAACATAATATGCCTGGGGTGTGTTTTTTTTTCTGACACTGATGGTTTGGTATTCTGAAAGCTTTCTGTATCTGATTGTCCCTCCCTTTCTCAAGATTGGTGAATTTTCTTTAGCAGTTATGTTATTGAATAAGTTATCTATACATTTGGTTTATATCTCTTCTCCTTCTTCTATACCCATGATTCCTAGATTTGGTCTGTTGATAGTGTCCAGAGGTCTTGCATGTTTCTTTCATACTTTTATAACATTTATTCATTGTCTTTAACTGATTGATCTAATTTATCTACGTTAGTTTCTATTCCATTTTCAACTTGCTTCATGTTATTAAGACTTTTATTGAAGCTTCCCTCCCCACACAGCACAGAGGCCCAGCACTCCCCACCATCCCTGATAGCAAAAGAGACCTCACTCCCTCATCAAAGAGCAAGAATGCCAAATTCCCCACTGAGGGGAGGAAAGTTATAACCTGCTACTCTGGAGGTTGAGCCAGAAGCCTTGTTCCCCAAGGTACACAGAATGCTAGTGCTTCACAGTACATCTTTCTACAGAAGAGTCACTCCTCTCCTATCCAAAACAGGAATTCCAGATCCTCCCCTGAGTGGCAATCTGCTACACTTCTGGTGTTAGGAGGTCTGCCCCCACACACCTCACAGAGACAGAATGCTCCCCACTATGACTGCAGAAGAGCCCTTGTACCCTGAATTAAAGAGCAGAACTCAAGCCCCCTTGCCAAGGAGAGAAAAGAAGTAATTGGCACTACAATAAGAACCCTTCAAGGGGTAAAATATCTAGGATACCCCTCTCTTAGGGACACTGCTGGAACTCCAGGAGAAAAAAACTTAAAACCCTAACTACAGAGACACAAGGGAATAAAACCCTTACCAAAAACAGTACTAGATGTGTAAATCTCAATGCAGAATGAAACAGCAAGACAACCACTCTCCATCCAAAGCAAATTCTACAATTCTATAACTAAAGATCTAAACACTTGCATAGAGGAAGAGCTATCAAATAATGAATTCCAAAAAACAACAGTAAAAATGATTAATTACCTCAAAGAAGAAACACAAAAGTTAGTTTTTGACCTCAAAGAGAATGTGAATAAACAATTAAATGAGCTCAAAGAGAACACAAACAAACAGATGAATGAAATTAAGAAGACTATCCAGGATATGAAAGAGGAAATCAATAAAGATATGGAAACCCTGAAAAATAATCCAAAATAAACAAGTCAATATCCCAAATAGACATCACAATCAAAAGCTTGGTGAACAGAGTGGAGCAAGTTGAAAACAGAGTATCAGGGACAGATGACAAAGTAGAGGATTAAGACCAAGCAGTAAAAGATAATGAACAAATGCTAAGAAAACATGAATGGAACATGCAAGATATCTGGGACACCGTGAAAAGACCAAACCTATGAAACACGGGTGTAGAAGAAGGAAAGGAGATACAAAGTAGAAGCACTGACAACCTATTCAATAGAATAATAGCAGACAATTTCCTAGCCTTGAGAAAGAGAGAGGCACCCAGGTGCAGGGAGGTTACAGAATTCCAAACTATCAGAACCAAAAAAGAAACATCCCCAGCCACATCATAATCAAAACACTCAGCACACAGAACAAAGAAAGAATTCTGAAAGCTGTAAAAGAGAAAAGACAAGTCATAAGTAAAGGCAAACCCATTAGAATAATAGCAGATTTCTCAACTCAAACTCTAAACACAGGAAGGTCATGGAAAGACATAATTCAGGCCCTGAAAGAAAGCAACTGTCAACCTAGACTAGTCTACCCAGCAAAACTATCTTTCCCAATTGAATGAGACATTGAAACTTTCCACAATAAAGAAAAATAAAGGAATTTGTGACCACCCAGCTAGCACTACAAAGGAAACATAAATGACTTTTACATATAGAAGAAGAAACTAGAGTGAGACAGGAAGACCCAGGAAAAATATACCCTTTTGAAAGCTGATGGAGTAGTTCAAGTAGTATAGCATCTGCTTTGCAAGTGTGAAGGCTTGAGTTCAAATCCAGGTCCCACAAAAAATAAAAAGAAGGAAATAAACCCTTTTGAGAAAGCAGACCAGTAAGCATGGAAGAGGTAAAACTAAACAACAGGGGAACAAGAATAACTAGAAACAACAGGCACCTCTCAATATTAACAATGAATGTAAATGGCCTCAAAAAATATCAAAAGACATAGAATTACAAAGTGGGTTAAAAAACAAGACCCAAACATACACTGCTTACCAGAGACTCATCTCACTGAAAAAATAAACTCTTGCTTAGAGTCAAAAGGTATAAAAATGTTTTCCATGCAAATGGACCCAATAAACAGATAGGAGTAGCTATATGCATATCTGACAAAACAAATTTCAGACTAAAATCAAGCAGAAGAGAAATGAAGGTCATTTTATATTAATGAAAGGAACAGTTCATCAAGAGGAAATATCAATCCTTAACATATATGCACCAAACACAGGGACATCCATTTACATTAAAGAAACAGTAATGGCTTTAAGAACACTGTTAGATACTAAAACAGTCATAGTGGGATACTGGAATACCCCACCATCACCAATAGATAGGTCATCCAGACAAAAGATCAACAAAGAAACTCCAGAGCTACTCCACACATTAGACCAAATAGACATGGTTGATATCTACAGAGTGTTTTACCCACCAACTAGACAATACATATTCTTTTCTGCAGCTCCTGGAACTTTCTCCAAAATAAATGGTATTTTAGGACACAAAGCAAGTCTCAACAAATTCAAGAAAATAAAGAACCCTCTGCATCATATCAGAGCACAACAAAATACAACTAGACCTCAACAATAAAAGAAACCCCCCCAAAATATTCAAACATGTGGAAACTAAACAACACATGGCTGAAAAGCCAATGGGTGACCTAAATAATAAGGGAAGAAATCAAAAAGTTCCCAGAATGCAATGAAAATGAATAGAACTTACCAGAATCTGTGGGACACAGCAAAGGCTGTGCTAAGGGGAATGTTTATAGCTATAACTGCATACATTAAAAAACAGAGACCTCTCAGATAAACAATATAATGATGCACCTTAATATCCTAGAAAAACAAGAACAAACTAAACCAAAATCCACCAGAGAGAAATAACAAAGATCAGGGCTGAGATAAATGAGATCAAAACCAAACAAACTGTTCAAAGAATCAATGAAACAAAAAGTTGGTTCTTTGAAAAAATTAACAAGATCGACAAACCCTTAGCCAGCATCACAAAATGGATGAGGTAAGAAGACAAGACCCAAATTAATAAAATCAGATTTGAAAAAGGGGACATAACCACAAATACTAACAAAATCCAGATAATCATTAGAGGGTACTCTAAACACTTATATTCAAGTAAAAATGTATAAATTCCTAGATGCATATAACCCACCAAAATTGAACCAAGAAGATATTAGCCACTTAATTAGTTCTGTTACCTACAAGGAAATTGAAGCAGCAATAAAAAGTTTCCCAATAAAGAAGAAACCCGGACCTGATGGATTCATGGCTGAATTTTACCAAACCTTTAAAAAATAACTAATACCAATACTCCTCAAACTTTTCCAAGAAATAGAAAGGGAAGGAACACTACCGAACTCATTCTATGAAGCAAGCATTACATTAGTTCCAAAACCAAACAAAGATGTAACCAGAAAAGAGAACTAGATACCAATAACTTTAATGAATATATATGCAAAGATTCTCAACAAAATATTGACAAACAGAATTCGACAATATGTCAAAAAGATCATATACCATGACCAAATCAGTTTCATCCCAGGGATGCAAGGATGTTTCAGCATACGTAAATTCATAAACTTAATATAGCACATAAACAGAAGCAAGGGCAAAAACCACAGATCCTCTCAATAGATGCAGAAAAAGTCTCTGATAATATCCAACACCTTTTCATGACAAAAACATGGAGGAAACTAGGAATAGAAGGAATGTTCCCCAATTCAATAAACACTATATATGAGAAATCTAGAGGCAGCATCATACCAAATGGAGAATAACTGAAACTGTTCCCCTTAACGGGGACAAGGCTTTCAGCTTTCCCCACTTCTATTCAATATAGTTTTGGAATTCCTATCCAGAGCAATAAGACAATAGCAAGAAATAAAAGGGATTCGAATAGGGAAGGAAGAAGTCAAGCTATCCCTATTTGCAGATGACATAATACTATACCTTAAGGACCCCAAAAACTCTACCAAAAAACCCTTAAAAATCATAAGCTCATTCTGCCAAGTAGCAAAATACAAAATTAACATATAGAAATCAGTAGCTTTTCTGTATATCAACAACACACAGATTGAGAAAGAAATCAGGGAAACAATCCCATTTACAACACCCTTGCAAACAATAAATACCTTGGAATAAATTTTTTGAAAGAAACCAGACCTTTTTAATGAAAACTATAAACCACTGAAGAGACAAATCGAAGATGTTAGAAGATGGAAAGACCTTCCATGCTTTTGTATTAGTACAATCAGCATTGTGAAAATGGCCATACTACCAAAAGCAATCTACATGTTCAATGCAATCCCTTTCAAAATTCCAATGACGTTCTGCACAAAAATAGAAAAAAAAAATCAAGAAATACATATGGAAACACGAAAGACCTTGAATAGCCAAAGCAATTCTGAGTAAAAAGTCCAATGCTGAAGGCATCACAATACCCAACTTTAAACCATACTACATAACAACAAAAACAGCATGGCATTGGCACAAAAACAGCAAGACAATGAATCAGAATAGAAGTTCCCAACTTAAACCCATGCATCAATCACCAATTGATCTCCGACAAAGGAGCCCAAAACACATGATGGATAAAAGCCTCTTCTGCAAATGCATGTGGATATCCACATGTAGAAGACTGAAGCAAGATCCCTGTCTTTCACACTGTACCAAAATCACTCATAGTGAATCAAAGACCTTAATATAAGTCCTGAAACTCTGAAACAACTCCAAGAAGCAGTAGAAAATACACTGGAACAGATAGGTATAGGGAATGACTTTCTAAACAGACCTCAAAAGGCTCAACATCAAAGGAAAACAGTGAACAAATGGGTCTGCATCAAACTAAAGAGCTTCTGTACAGCAAAAGAAATAGTCACCAGACTCAATAGATGGCCCATGCAATGGGAGAAAATATTTGCCAGCTACTCATCTGATAAGGGACTTATATCCAGAATCTACAGGGAACTAGAAAATTTAGCCCCCAAAAGAATCAACACCCCAATAAAGAAATGGACACATGAATTAAAAAAGGAATTCTCAAAGGAAGACATACAAATGGCCAGTAAATACATGAAGTGTTCAACTTTCCTGGCAATAAAAGAGATGCATATCAAAACAACACTTAGATTTCATCTCACCCCAGTTAGAATAGCCTTAATCAAGGATAATAACTACAACAAATGCCAGCACAACAGGAACACTTATACACTGCTGGTGAAAATGCAAATTAGTACAACCACTATGGAGATTTCTCAAAAAGCTAGAGATAGAACTGCCTTATGATCCAGTGATACCACTCCTGGGCATCTGCCCAAAAGAACGTAAGACAGGATACAGTAGAGACACCTGTACACCAATGTTCATCACAGCACTATTCACAATAGCCAAGCTCTGAAAACAACTCAGATGCCCTACAACTGACAAATGGATCATGAAATTGTGGTACATATACAAAATGGAGTATTACTCAGCCACAAGGAATAATGACATGGAGTTTGAAGGTCAATGAATACAATTGGAGGACATCATGCTAAGTGAAGTTAGCCAGGATCAGAAGCACAAATGATGCATGTTTTCACTCATATGGGGGAGATGGATCCAAAGATAAACATACATACAAAAACAAGCATGATCATATATAAACTCAAATGTAGAACATGTTTGTAACAGTGTAACTGCCCTATGGAACTCAGGGAAAGAGGGAAAGGGAAAGGGAATCATAGAGCATCAGTAATATTGCATACATAAGATGTAAAGGTAGAGGATAAAAGGATGTGTATTGAAAACTGTTGAAAAATGGGGGAGGGAGGTAAAGGGGTAAGGGAGAGTATTCAAAGGGTTTGAACAGACCAAAGTAAAGCCCACCTGTGGAGGGCATACACTGAGAGACCCTTTTGAACGTCAACTTAAATATTAAAAACGAAAATCAGGACTGAAAAATAAGCACAGTGTGTGTGTTTGGGGAAGATACTGGGGTGGGGGAGGGTGAATGATTAACGTGATGGTATGTAGTAGATGGACTTCATATATTATCTATATGAAATAGAACTAAGAAACCTCTTGCAATTGTTTTAAGTGGGGTGGGAAGGCGGTTGAGGGGAAGAGACTATGGGGGCAATGTAAATAATGTACAATATATGTCTAATAGGATTGTCGCTATGACACTCCCTCCTGTATAATGAATATATCCTTATAAGAATTTATAATAAAAACAATCAGAAGTTTTCAATTCTCTCCTAGGCAGGTATTTTCCTCCCTCAGTGTCTGAGTCTTTCAGTCCACTAGATGGCAGTGTATGCAGAAACTTGACTGAAATGGTGTCCACAGTTTTGTGCTACTTTTCCAGTGCAAGCAGGTAGAACTTGGAGATCTGAATACAATGTCCATTGAAGGCTTACTTAATATGAGCCCTCAACTTGACAGTCTCATACTGTTCCACCTAAATTTGTGTCTTCTGCCTTTTCCAAGCCGCTGAATATTCACAATCTGTTGTAATCTAGGCACAATCCTTTGCCAGATGTCTGCTGTAGTAGTATGCTTCCGTAGTTGGATAGGAAGTGCAGTATAGTAGCACCTGATGAACATGTATGCTGCAATTTCTTAGATGGAGCTGGGTCTGGTAGCAGTGCCCCACTAGTCCTAAAGGCTCAATCCTTTATCTGGGCAGGTTTGTCTATTCAAATGGATCTGTTGCCTACATTCCATTGGTTTCTTTGCTGCGTTAGAGACCATATACTGAACCCACTGAAGGTTCTGTGCTCTGAGCCACACCAGCTTTTCTGGTCAGAGTGGCCCAGTGTGGCTTCTTTGCCCTGGGCCTCTCATGATGAATTATCTGTTCTGGCCACTTGCCAGTGCTTTTCAGCCCAGGCCACATGGCTTCTTGGTCTCTGACTATGGATCTTCATTTTTGACATTTATTGACAAGCTGTGAAATGTTGATAGAATCAAAACTGTTTGCCACTAACACAAACCTTCTCAGTTCATGCACTTCAGGGAGAATCCTAATCCATATCTTTTTTTTGAGTGTTTGTGGGGATTTTTTTATTTTTGTTTTGCTATTAGCAATTCATGTTTCACTCACTAGTGTTTTTTTTGGGGGGGAGGGGGAGATATGGGGGTTTTTTGGTGGTACCAGGGCTTGCTCTTGTTATTTTTGAGATAAGTACTCTGTTTTTGCCTGTGTTGGCCTGGACCATCATCCTCATATTTAGGCTTTTCCACAGTAGCTGGGATGACAGGCACATACACCCATGCCCAGTTATTTCTGTTGAAATTGGTGTCATGAACTTTTTGCCATGATATTTTCATGTACTTATTTGTCATGTGTACATTATTTGCCCTTCATTTTGAAAAGTTCATGATAGATGCTTAGAACAGTTATATTGACAGCTGTATCAAGTTTGAAAATGACATCAGGATTAGAAGATATTTCTGAAAACAGAATCTACATGCCCTAATTTAACAGGATAGACTATTGACCAATAGAGCTATGAATTTAATCTATTCAGGAAAGGTTTGCTAGGGAAAACTGGCATGCTCTGGTTTTAGAGTACCTATTTTGTGACTAAGATGGGATATATTTGGCTTTACAATAGTAGAAAAAAATGAACTCAAAAATTTTCAGTTAATAATATAGTGTGAGCCAAAGGTATGAAAAGACAGTCCCAAAACTAAAAGTGTCTTTGATTAAGTTAGATTAAAATATCTCTAAAACAAGACATGACATTTTCCTTTTGTCCTGTGCTGATCAGAGTACACAGAGAACTCTTCCCGTATGATTCAAGAGAAATGGAAACAAATTAAATAGTAAGTAGAGGACATGATGGGACTTGAAATAGTGTCTTGGAAAAAATGATGAAAAAAATTATATCAGAAAAGATCTTGATAGGAAACAGATTATATGTATACTTAAATAAGATTGTTTGAGGAGATTAATTACAAAGGGATGAGAGATTGTAGGGCAACCACAAAAATTGTCACAAAAATTGTCATATAGTACGGTTGGAAACATGATAGTAACAAGTACTGACCCAAGGTTGGTTAGGGAACAGGAGAAGATAGTTATTAGAATCTGGAAATCTAGAGAAATGTATGGAGAAAAGCATTGGAAAAAGATTATGATCTAGGTAAAGGGATAAAACAAGACCACAAAAATCCTGCAAAGACAGAGCCAGAGAAATAAGTACTCTAACTTTTTATTCTTTCCTTCGAATCATCTGCTGGGGTTTTACCTTGACTAATCCAGATCAACTGCCTAATTTAAGGATGCTTTGCTCTTTCTTGTGGACAAGAATGTCTTACCATGACCGTTATTCTCTGCAAAAAATGTCCAATGATTATAGGTAAATTTCCTCTGGCAGAAAGTAGAATGTTGAATTTTAAAACTTGCTTTCACTTAAAAAAGTTTTATAATACAAAAACCTGAACAATGACAAGAATATGTGATAGATTGACTGTGAGTTACATAGATTCATACTTGAAATTATTTCTTGTGATATCATCAGGACATAGCATGGAGATTGATACATAATATGCAGTCAGTAAATATTTACTGTATGATGGCAAAAACATGAAAAGTGAACGGTAACATGGAGTTGGAGAAAAGAAAGTGAGTCATGTTTTATGTAGTTCTGGTCCCAGCCCTTTCTGACTTGAGATAATTAAGTTACCTTGAAGTTTTTATCTAATTTTGTGTGTCTATATTTGGTCATTAATAATGTGGGTATTCAACTCCTACTACTTAGCACATTCAAGTGCAGAAACATCCAAGACGTTCAAAACGATGGGATGAGTCTCTCCAACTGAAGTTTCAGGAGAATAAAAAGGTGACTCTAAGGCTCTAAATATACAGCATATGTACTTATCTTAATTATATTGTTATTTTCATCTTAACCATGGGTAATTCTTTTGGTGGTACTGTGTATTGAACTCAGTGTCCCATGCTTGCAAGGCAAGCACTCTACAACTTGAGCCATACTGTGGAGAGCAGATTGTGAGAAGCCTATGAGAACTATACATAAGCAAAGCAAGATGCAACTTAACTGCTTTTCCTATGATGTTTATCTATAGGTCGAGTTTGGCACAACCCTGGCCACGAAAGAGGAAAATGCAGAACAGCTACTTCTCCTAAATTGTTTACATTCAGAGAAGCAGGAATGCAGGTTTCTTCTGTTACAATGTCACAGCCCTCCCTGAGAACTGCTGCTGCACTCTGTTTACCACTGGGTATAAAACCCTCACTGAAGGAGGACATGGGGATTTTTCTTTTTGGCTTTTTGATGGTGAAGGCTTTTGGCCTTAGGTTTTCTGCATTTTGGGCTTTTGGCTTTTTGGTGTCAGAGGCTTTTGGAAAGGAAAAGGATTGCCGAAGGGAAAAGAATTGCTGAAAGAGAATTGCTAAAAGAGAATTGCTAAAGGGGAATTGATAGAAAGTCTTTGATAGAAAGACTTTAGATGCAAGGTTTTAAAGAATTGTAAAGGAGTAAGGTCTTAAAAAATAAAGATAGAGATAAGTGGCAGAGTAAATGAACAGAATAATCAATGAGGCAATTGTGCATCTCCACCCGAGCACCCAATATACCTGATTCCACTTTCTGTCTGTCTATTCTGTGTCCTTTCTGAATCTCCAGTCACCCCCAGTTAGCCCCAGTTAGCCCCAGTTAGGGTTGGTAATGACCAGGAGCAAGAGAAAGCTTGCTCCAATGAAGGAGGAAGAGTAAAAGCTCACTCCAGCCATTTTTGCTTTAGTTATTTTTCAGATAAGATCTTACCCGTTTGCATGGGCCAGTCTTGGGCCATAATACACTTATCTATACCCACATGGCTAGAATTACAGATGTGGATTGCCATGCCTTGCTTGTTGTTTAAGATAGGCTCTCACTAACTTTTTTGCCCATAGCCTCAAAATGCAGTCCTCCTGTCTCTGTCACCAATGTAGTTGGGATTATATGTATAAGCCATCACACCCAGCCATGGGAAATTTTAAAAGACCACAAATTGATAATTTTACTTTGGTAAACATCAAACTGATACACATTAAACTAAGAATATTTCCATTGGATAAAAATGCTTTTCAAAGAGTGAATAGCACTAATACTAATAACATCTATTAATCTGAAAATCTAACATTTTCAAATAATTATGTTTAACATTTGTTTAGCATTTGTTGAATATGAAACACTTCACATGTATAATGTAATATAACCCACACAACCAACTTTATTATGGTGATAGTTTTATTATCACCATCCTAAGGGAATGAAATATGTAGATCATGAAGTCAGTATTGACTAGAGTATAAACTCTCATCTACTCACTATAAATGTTATTATCACTTGACTTTTCATCAGAGAGCTAAGGGAAAATATACACACATTTGTCATCTTAAAAGTTCAAAGATATGATTGTTACACACAATAATTTTAGAGTATGAGTTGTCTTTTTTATTATACTGACACCTAAATATATTTGATTTCATGCATTTAGGTTAATGTCTGGAAATATACACGGATTTGAAAAAAATTTGAACAGAAAGCAGCAGCTTGGTTAATTGAGAAATTGTACCATGAACCAATACACAGAGCCATAAACTAATATAATACCAGTTATGTCAATTAACATATGCACCTCAGTAAATGCTGGAATGCATTCTGATTTATGGCTTCATATACAGAGCAAGACTCATTTATATCATGGGATGTCTGCCTTTCAGTCTGGGTGCTTTCAAACATGGAACTTATCTGCTCAAGATTGTCACTCCAAAAAAAAGTACTTTTTTTTTTACAAAAAGAATAGCGTATATTTCACATATACTTTGAAAGGTTAGTGTTTCGTTGGTCCCTCTTTTTTAAAAAAAATTTTATTCATTTATTCACATCTGCATACATTGCTGGGGCCATTTCTTCCCCCATCTCCCACATCCTCCCTCTCTCCCCTACCCTCCTCACTTCCAGGCATAACCTGTTCTGTCCTTATCTCTAATTTTGTTGAAGAGAAGACATAAGCAAAAATAAGAAAGACAGTATTTGTTAGTTGAGATAAAGATAGCTATACAGAGAAATTCCTTGCATTGCTTCCATGTACAAATGTGTTACAACAGAAGCTGATTTATCTCTCCCTGACCTTTTCACTAGTTCCTGATCCCCTTCCCCTACTGACCTCTGTCGCTTTAAGGTTACTATATTAGCTCGTCTGCAGTGGGGACATTAAACACGTTCATGTTTTGGGTTTCCTACCTATCACCATACCTCCTGTATGTGCTCTCCTCTTAGCATGTGACCCTCTTTTAGATAACTTTTTACATTATTTTTTATTTACTTCTTTTACTACCACTGAGCAGCTAGCACAGAGAAAACTAAATGGTTAATTCAGTCAGCACATTTAGCTTTAGAAGGACTAGCATTAAATCAAATATTTCTTAATTTATATCAATAATAATGGCTGCAAAATTTTATTGTCTATTTCTAATTACCTGTAATATCATTTTAGGGAGCAAATGTATTAATGCTATATAAACTTAATGGAAAACACAATGAAGTCTAAATTAGACACAGCCTCTGAATTTCAGACACATACAGGAAAAGATGCTGAAAAAATTCATACAAAACTTCTTTATTTCATTTTTAGGCATTTATTTTATCATTTTTAGGCATTTATTTTATCATTTTTACATTTACTCACATTTATACATTGTTTGGGGCAATCACCTCTCCCCTGCGTCTGGGCAGAACCTGTTCTGCCCTTTTGTTCTCTGATTTTGTTGAAAAGACGTACTGTTTTTATTAGCTTGAGATAAAAATAGCTATACAGAGAGATTCCTAGTGCTGCTGCCATGCACATGTGTATTGCAAACCACATTGGTTCATCTCTATCAGATCTCTTCACTACTTCCTAGTCCCTTTCCCATAGTGGTCTCTGACAGTTTAAGATTACTTTATTTGCTTCTCTACAGTGAGCCCTTCAACCACATTCAAATTTTAAGTTTCCTTTCCTTTCCCTACTCCTCCTGTGCACATTCTCCTCTTTGTGTGTGACCCATGTCCAATAATATTACTGCATTTGTTTTAGGTCTAAAGTCCACATATGAAGGAGAACATGCGATTTTTGGCCTTCTGAGCCTGGCTAACTTCACTTAAAATGCTGTTCTCCAGTTCCATCCATTTACTTGTGAATGACAAAATTTCATTCTTCGTTTCTGGATAAAATTCCATTCTTCGTTTCTGGATAAAATTCCATTGTGTATAAATATCACATTTTCTTAATCCATTCGTCTGTTGGCTGTTTCTATAACTTGGCTATTGTGAACAGTGCTAAAATAAACATGGGTGTGCAAGTGCTTTTGGAATAACCTGAGTTGCATTCCTTCAGGCATATCTTAGGAGTGAAATTGCTGGAACATATGGCAGATCTATGTTTACAGAATCTACTTCTTTATGGCTTTTTAAATCTAGCAATGTAGTCTATTATTTAAGAATATATTGACATACTATAGTATAGCACTGTTTTCGCCACCTAAAACTTTGGAGAGTAGTATTCCATGGTTCATGACTTTTATGAAAATTTTTAAAATAATTTTATGATTTTAACAGTTATTTTATATGTCAAATAGGACTCCTGACTCTTGTCGTTTTTTCCCCTGAGGATTAAATGAGAAAATGTTTCTTTAACTCTTAGATTAATGACTGATACCTTGTTTGCTAAGGATAGCTAGAGAGTTCTTCCTTTTACATCAGTTTTTTTTTTTTAGTGGGACTGGGGTTTGAACTCAGGGCTTCACAAATGTAAAGCAGGTGCTTTACCACTTGAAACACACCCCAGTACATTTCAGTCTGGATATTTTGACAGTAGGGTCTTGCCAATTATTCACCAGGGCTAGCTATGAATCATGATATTCCTGATTTCAGCCCCTGAAGTAGCTGGGATCACAAATATGAACTATCATTACCTAATGCATCTCATTTTTTCAAAGAAGAATGAAAGTTGTTCAGTGTCCTACTAATATTACCATAGACCATAAACAAAGGACACCTTAGAGAGATATAAAGTGAAGGAATCAGGTAATCAGTAGAATGGCTGTTTGGGTGCTATAGATGTAAAAACCCTCAAATAAATTCATGGATACAGAATGGACGCTGCCTCTCTGTAGTAAAATTTCCTCAGAGCATAGTTTCATACGACTTAGAGTTACTTATTCATAAAACCAAACGAAAAGTGAAAAATCATCATAAAATATTTGTCTTCAGATAAAGATAGAGACATCAGCAAAGATAAGTGAGTAAGGAGTTCTATTCCCCATGCCCTGATCCCAAAATGCAACTAATGAGCTGGCAAAAATGAACTGTCAGAATCAATCTTTTTTGAATTCTGGAATACTGCTAAAATTACAACAAGCAGGATAACATACTTGGTGATTGAAAAAAGGTGCTACTTCTTACTGCAAGAGGTCTGGAGTATATTAAGTTGCTCATTTCCAGTCAGTCACACCTCAGATCTGTAGAGTAGTGAGGACCACAACCTGCTCTTCACTTCTTGTACATATTGCTTTTGCCCCAAATAGCAATAAAAACTTTATTCTCAAAAAATTAGTTGTGGGGTACAATCTGTCTGGCAGCCTCTGTAAAGACTGGCATAAAGGCTTCCTTTTGGTTTGCCAAAGTTGGACATGTCCAGTGATAAAATGTCTTCCTAGGTGGCTTTTCTTGAAAACATTTAAAGGAAAAATATTGATAGATGAAAGCCCAAGAGACAATAAGTGGGATAAACCCAGACAGACCAAAACCCTGAGCAGGAACACATTGGGAAAGGTAATACATGTAAGAATAAAGGTCTTTTAAAGACAAGTATGTCCATACCCAGGGTTACACATATGCTCAGAAAAATGTTTGAGGAGACTCCAATATTTGGCTTCCAACTCTGCACTAGTAGTAGCGAAAGCCAAAGTAGAGTTGTACACATCTTGGCTAAGTGGAGGAGTGCTACATCACAAAGCTAATCTGCTGATACTACACTTTTAAATCTTATTGTCTCCAGGCACTTATGGTCACTCTGTCAAAAGAACAGCTGACCACTAAGAAAAGGGAAAATAAGTTTCAGTGGCCACACATAAAAAATACATACTTTACAAAAAAATTTCAAAAGCCACTGAATGAGCAAACAATAATAATCTATTACAGCAAACACAACAAACCCAATGGAGACAGGAGAATTTGATTTCTATAGCTACCCTGTTATAATATAAAAAATACAGTTTTCAATAAAAATGTAACAGAGAAAAGTATGGCTCATTCACAGGTAAAAGCAGATGAATAGAAACTGACTTTAAGGAAGTCAAGGCAATATATTTTCTGATAAATATTATAAATCAACTGTCTTAAATATGCTCAAATTATATTAAATAAAATGAAATTTAGGTAAGGAAGTAAAAGAAGCTGGGTGAATGATGTGTCAAAAACATACAATATTAATAGTGAGACATAAAATGTAAAAAATTAAATTGAAATTCTAATGTTAAAAAATGCAAACACAGAAATGAAAAACAATTCACTATATCCATGTGTATTGGAGCACCAGTCACAAAATCCAAACTGTGAAATCAGCTGAGGTGCCCATCAACAGATGAATGGATAAAAGAAATATGGTTTATATGCCCAATGGAGTACTATTCAACCATAAAGAAGAATGAAATTATGTTGTTTACTGAAAATGGATGAAACTGGACATTATCATGTTAAATGAAATATGCCAGTTCTATAAAGACAGGCATCACATGTTTTCTCTCTCATTCTTTGGAGCTGGGTTGAAACACAAGGTCATGAAAGAAAAAGGGGGAATACTAAGGAGATGGAAGGGGAAGGAGAAAGAGTAAGAGAGAAGGTGGAATAGAGTTATAGAGGTGGTGACTATGATCAGAGTACATTATATGCATATATGGAAGTATCATAATGAAACCCTTTACTTTGTACAGTTTGATATATTCTAATGCAATATTCAGTAGATAGGATCAACAGAAGATATGAGCAGATAGGAGTAAATATCAGTGAACTTGAAGACATGTCAATTGAGATTATAATGTCTAAGGACTGGGAGGAGCAAGAGTGAAAAAATAGTCTGAAAGATTTGCAGGACTCAAAACACATTGCTTAACAAAAATCCCAAGACAGGAACAATTTCAGGAAGAATATATGAAGAAATAATGATTGATAATTCTCCAAATTTGATTAAATGTACAGAAATCAAAGCTCAAGAAGGTCAATAAATGCTAAAGGATTAGCAAGATCAATTCCAAGAGAACGAAACTAAGACACATTGTAGTCAAATTGTTCAAAGCCAATGACAAAGAATGGTTCTTGGAAACAGTACATGAGAAGCAAATTTTCGTAGACAAAGGATGATCAATAATATTGCTATCTGACTACACATTGCAGTTCATAAGATAGTGAGGTGATATATTTAAATTCCTAAGGCAAGTATACATTAATTAAATATCTTATAGTTATCTAACCTATCTTTCAAAACAGAAGGAGAAATAAAGGTGTGTCCAGATAAATAAATAAACTAAAGTAGTTCATAGTAGTCTTGTTCTATAAGAAATGCCAAAAAGAGTCCTCAAGACTGAAATATAAAGTCACTAGGCCAAAACTTAAAACAATATGAAAGAATAAAAACACTGGTAAAGATGGCTACATAAGTAAATATGAGAGTCAGTAATACTGCATAGTAGATTTGCAACTCCGCTCACTTTCCTATAGTATAGTTAGAACTATACATAAAACTGTACTAATGAACCCAAAGTATACAAAGATATAAAGTGAAACCATAACAAAATACGGGGAATGTAGCTATACAGGAGCTGAGTTTTGTATATAATAACACTAAATTCTTGAAGTTCAAGTTACATTGTTTATATTGTTCTAAACATAAAATGTTAATTATAATCTATGATAAGCACTAAAGAGAAAGCCTACAATATTATACAGAAAAATCAAAAATAAATGAGAAGATAATAAGAATGCCACAGTGGAATAAAAATGAAATCAATTAATCACAAAAGAAGACAGTAATGGAGGAATTAGTGCCTGGACTGTTCCTGCCACTTTATATTGAGTACTAAGTTAGATAATCATTTCTTAAAAGCACTTGATGCTTGTTGGCATGTAATGTCAACTGGATATTGGCAGAATATGCCAGTCTTCCTAAACTGGTTTTGTTTTGTTGCCTTTTCAGAAGTTCAAAGTAGGTCAGTTATTTTCACTAAGTCTACATTTGCACCTACTATTTCGGCATTAGATGATATTCAGGTTTAGATTTGCCAGGAGTATGCTGTTGGTATGCTGTCGGTCACTCTTTCAGTGGTAGAGAGTAATCCAAGCTTATGTTTGCCCTAAATAAACTGTTATTATATTTTTCAGAAAGAAATAGTAGAGTACCTAGAGCAAGTATTCTATCCCCACATACTACTCTGTAGAACCAGTGTTGGCCTGGCTACCTCATCCCAAGTTACCAGCCTTGGGTCAGACACTGTAGAATTCTGCAAGGCTCATGGATAGACCAGTCCCAGACTCCTATGTCACAGTTGTGGCAACAAATGCTGCAAATCTGTGTTATTCCCTGAGCCCAAATCCCATCAAATCCAGCATAACACTGGGTTGGGATTAAGGCCGATGCTGCTATGGGCTGCCTATTGCTGAGGTGAACTTATGGCCCAAGACTATTGCAACCAGCCACACATGGGTGATGCTATTTGCAATAGAACTCAAAAGACTGGACCATATGTTTTTCCCTGGCAGTATTTCTGTTCCAGAGGCTCAGTCATCAGACAGATCTGGTGATGGGAGCTGTTATGATTGCAGTTTTAAGGATTATCATTCTATTACTAAGTTATAGGGCAAAGTTTTGTGTTTACTACCCTGTCCTAACTTAAGTGAGTGGAGTGTTGCAGGACACTATGCTGCCTGAGGTTGAAATAATGTTGGTGAATTCTGACCTTTGGGCTTTTGAACTGATACTAAGCTCAGTCAAGCCTGAATCTTAAAGCTGCAAGAAACTGCACATTCTCAAGGGTACACCATGTCTCATGCCAATGAGTGTTGCAGATGGAAACACAAATTTGTCTCACTACATCTCATGCCTCTACCTGGTGTTGGGGCAATTGTAGTGTCCTATCTATGAACATTATAATTCCAATAGCTGTGCTGGCTTAGGCTGGGGAACGGCTTGTAGAGATGGTCCCATGACCATAAAGGCTGGTGCTAAGATGGGTTACAACTTAGTCTGAAAGTCTCATGGGCCTGTAAAGCCTCAAGTGGGTGGGAGTATAACCCAAGCCCAATCCAATACTAGAACTAATTCATTCCTAAACATAGGTCCTTCCCGAAAAGTGCACAGGGCTTTGCATGATGCCTGAACTCATTTAGAGGCTCCATGCATGAGTTCTGACCTGTACGTTAGGCTTTCAGTTCCAACTTGTTGCTTGGCTTATTAACTGTGGAGGTTCTATCATGGGGCTGTGAGACCTCTGCCCTCCACATGGAGTTCTGATCCCTGCTTTGCTGCCTGATATTGGGGGAGGAGTGGTGGAGGCAGTTAGTCACCTAGTGCAAAGTAAGTTCCAGTGACTCAATTGTGGGGGTTGGCCTGGTTGGAAGGGTTGTAGGGTTTTGTCCAATACTGGGTTTCACCACAGAAGAGCAGGTACTGGGCTTCAACCCAAGAAGGAGGGATGTCTTTCTGGACAGGTCTC
The DNA here is from genome assembly GCF_047511655.1 of Castor canadensis. Lineage (NCBI taxonomy): Eukaryota > Metazoa > Chordata > Mammalia > Rodentia > Castoridae > Castor > Castor canadensis. The sequence goes on from NC_133405.1 coordinate 11,382,915, forward strand.
ATTCAAGTTGGGAGAAGCGTGGCACAGCAAGTCTTTTTAATTCTGCCCTTTCCAGTGTGTCTTGTCAGTTAGTTACATTAAAAGGATGTACTGTTGTCTCTTAGCTCTTGTGAACTCTGTTTGGTACCTGAATAGCTATTCATCATGGTATGTCTGCTAGAGGATTTTACTCAGCTGTGCTCTTACACTGTTTCCATGGAGGAACTGAGGAAAAATCATAAGATATATAGAAAATAAGCTGCAAAATAGAAGAAGAAAGACTTTCCTTATAAGTAATTGCCTTAAATGTGAATAGATTGATCTCTCCATTTGAAAAGCAGAGATTTGACAGGAAGGGTTTCAAAAACTGATTGAATTCATTTTCCCCCATATGTGGAAGGTAGGCCTATAAGATAAATGTACACATAAATACGTATATGATCTTATACACACACACACATATATGTGTATATATATATATATATATATATATAGAGAGAGAGAGAGAGAGAGAGAGAGAGAGAGAGAACATGATTCTAATGCTTGTAATGATTGTATTTTAAGCCTGTCTGAGGGGCTATGAGAAAGCAGGAGAGGGAAAGAGAATATTAGAGATTGAAAAATACTGAAACATTGCCTCTGCACATGAAGATAATATAAAGTACTATGCTGGAAATTGTTGAATAATAGAGAAGAAGGTCAATAGAGAAAGAGTAGGTAATAGATGGCATTAATGTGATTAGAGCATGATATATACCAGTCTGAAATACCGCACCAAAACTTCTCAAGCAATCAATATACACTTAAAAATAAAGGACAAGAAGGTAAAATAGATCCTGTCCTGGGATGGATACCAATGGGAGGATGGGGCAAAAGGAGAAATTGAAGGAGGGCAAATATGGTGGATATATTTTGTATTCATGTACAAAAATAGGACAATGAAATCTATTGAAATTGTTTTAAGAAGAGGGTATAGGAGGGGAGACACAATGATGGAGGGGTGTATCTATTTGAGGTATATTTTAAGCACATACGTACGTGTCACATGTATCTCTCCTGTGCAGGTATTATGTTCCAATAAAATAACTGACTGAACTACCTACTCCTTAGACCTGATTCACTTTAGATTAAATGAAACAAATAGACTGAAATAAAAAGGATAGAAAAAGATAACCCATGCAAATAGTAACCAAATAAGAGATGAAGATAGACATACTAATAATACATAAAATAGACCTTAAGTTAAAAATATTATGGAGTCAAAAGGGCATTTTATTTTAATAAAACCATCAATCCACCAAGAAGATGCACACACACACACACACACACACACACACACAGATATATATATATAAATATCTAACACCAGCGTGTCCCGAAGTATGAAGCAAACGTTGGCAGAATTGAAGGAAAAATAATTGTTGAACAGTTCATTACTCAAATCTTAATAATGGATACAAACAGAAGAGCAAAAAAGGAAATAAAGGATTTGAAGAACACTGCAAAACAAATGGACTGAATCAGCTTATGCAGAACACTCCATCCAAGAGATGCAGAATATACATATTTCTCTTATAAATAAGGAAAATAATCAAGGACAAATCATATTTAGGCTACAAAACAAGTTTCAATGCATTGTATACAATCAAAATCATACAAAATTATTCTCTAAGTAGAATAGAATGAAACTAGAAATAAATAAAAATAAAATTGAAAATTCAAAGATGTCAACATTAGTTAATGTTGACTAAAATAATCCATGGGTAAAAATAAATTACAAATTAAATCAGACAAGATTTTGAGACATGTAAACAGGAAAACACATTATAGCAAACTATAAGGCATTCAGTGTAGCATTCACAGTAGTAAAAACTTAAATTTTTTTAAAATGGAGAAGGATCCTGGATAATAGCCTGCCTACATTTGCACATTGGAAAACTAGAAAAAGAAGAAAAAGATAAACTTAAAATCAGAGAAATGAAGAACAATAAAGTTTAAATTTGAAATGAAAAAAAATGTAGAGAATAAAAAAAATCAGAGAAAATTTGTAAAAACAAATGCTGATTCCTAGCACTTGTTGATCTAAGGAAGGAGGATCATGAGTTTCAGACCAGCCTATGCTACATATTGAGTTAAAGCCAACCTGGGCTCCATAGCAAGATTCTATTTCAAAAGATAAAAAATTTCAAAGAGAAAATAAATGTTGATTCTTTGAAACAAGTAATTTATATATTTTTTCTTGATTGACAAAGAAAAACAGACGACTGAAATAATTAGAATGATAAAAAATGGGGAGAATACTAAAGGTCTTATAGTAGGATGGATTATAAGAAAGTACTATGTGCAATTGTGCACCAACAAATTAGATAAGCTACATAAAATAAATAAATCTCTAGAAATTAACAATCTAGCACAAATGAATTAGGAAAGAACGGGAAGAGATTGAATCTATAACTCAAAATCACTCAACAAAGAAATTTAAGAACCTAATGTATTCACTAGTAAATTTTATTACACTTTAAAGAAATTGCTAACAATTGTTTTCAAACTTTTCTAAAATATGTGAAAGGAGAAAAGCCTTCCCAACTGCTTTTTTGTGACCAATATGACTGATACTGAAATTAAACACTGAATTACAAGAAAAAAAACTGAAAGACACTATTCTTTATGATTTTAAGTGCAATTGTCTTCAAGAAAATACTACCAGTTAGAGTCAATAGCATATTTTAAGGATTTTACAACTGAACTTATTATGACTTATTATAGGAAAGCAAGAGAGATTCACTATATGAAAATTAATTAAGGCAATATACCACATTCATAGAAAGAAGGGGAAAATGTAGTGATTAAAATATGTAGGAAAAACATTTGACAAAATAAATCACTTTGTCTTGGAAAAATGCTCAATGTACTAGGAAATGATAAATTTCTCCTCAGGATACATAAACTTGATGAAAAATCCAGAGCTGACAATGGTGAAACTACTTCTGTACTGTCTGATAGCTATGATTCTAGTAAACATTGTACTGGATATACTATCCAAACAATTAGGCAATAAAAATAAAAGGCATTAAAATTGGAAAGAAAAAATTATCATTTCAGATTTTACACATAGAAGACCAACTGCCATACATAGAAAATGTTAAAAAATTGTAAAAATCTATTATAGCTTACCAAGTGATTCAGAAAAGTTTCAGAATACAATATATACACACAGGCACATACACATCAGTTGGACTTATGTACACTAGCAATGCATGACCTGAAAGGTAAATTAAGAAAATGATTTTAATTACAATAGTATCTAAATGAATGAAATACTTGGGAAAAAATTGAGCAAGTTGGTTTGAGATTTGTAGACTGAAAACTTGATGAAATATAACTTAAATAAAGGGAGAGCTATTAGGTATTCATTGAATAGATTAAGTAACAATTAAATTTTTTATCATTGAAATATTGTGCAAAACAACTTACATATTCAATGTAATCCTTATCAAAATTCTAATAATTTTTTTCTACATAAATGGAAGAGTTCATCCTAATGTTAACCTAGCATGGAGGAAACTTTGCCTCATTGGTAGTTAAACAGAAAAATAAAGTTGAGAGGTTAAAACATTAATTTCAAACTTATTGCTGAAGTTTACTGTTCCAGGTAGTGTGGTTCTTTCATAGATAAGCAAAATCAGAACTTAGAGTCCAAAAGTAAACTTGTACACTTTTTTGCAATGAACAATGCAGTGTCAAATAGATACATACCTGCAAAGGAGTGAAGCTGGACCATTTCCTCATACCATGTGTGAAAAAAATCTCAAAATGGATCAATGACCTAAATATTAGACCAAGAAGAAATCTTAGAGGTAATTATATATGCTGTTGTATTTAAAAATTAAATGTTAGAAATGGCGCCAAAAGCAAAATCAACACAAAAACAAGTAAAATATAATATACTTCATTGAAAATTGTACATCAAAAGATACTAACAAGGAAGTGAAAAGACAACACACAGAATGAGAGAAAATATTTATCCTATATATCATAAGGTTCTAGTATCCAGAATATATAATGAGAATTTACAATCTAATATCTAAAAGATACAATCCAAGTTTGCAAAATGAAGATGTGTCATCTTCATTGGCATGTAAACTGGTATGTAACCTGATTGGAAGCTACTACTTCATTCTAATGAGGAAAGACTCAACATACTGAAGAACATTAAAAGTCCTTCTATTTGTCAGAGAATTAAGGTCATAGGAAAAACTGCTTCTTCCAAATTTGGAGGCACAGAAAGGTAGATACAGAAAATCACAATTACTAGCACATAAAAACATGAACAGAAAATGCTATGATAACAATTACCAGGATAAGAAACTTGAAGTATTATTGGAAAATTCCTGCATGGCCAGTATGGATAAGTTTGAGATTAAAAATCTTCCAAGGACAGCAAGCCCTGAACTTCTGTGAGTTTTGCTTCTAGGAGTCCTATGACCGTCAAAGTAATAATCAGAGAAAAATTCCTTTCTCTGTCAGAGAGAGGGAAAACAGTCATTTTCAAATATGTCCAGAGCACTCTGTTCTTAACAAGGCTGTACTTGAGAGAAATTCTTTTACCTGTGTCTAATGTAATGAAATGTTATCAGAGTCTACCTATCCTAGGGGAAATTAAATATCTATCCCTTGTCCATTCCAGACTTCCTGTGTCATGTAAGGTAGGTGTGATTGAGAAAGTCTAAGTGTATAGGCTAACTAAAAGATTGAGACCTAGTCATAGGACTATATAGTATGCTTACTCCCTATACTTTACCACTGCAACTTTCTAATGGTCTAATTATCACAATTATTTTACCCTATACATAGTACCCAACTTTCAACACAAAAATTACAATGCATACTGAAAAGCAAAAAAAAAAAAAGTTAGAAAAGACATGGCATACACAAAAGCCAGATTAAAATTTGGAAGGAATTCTAGAATTATCATGCTAATTAGTTGAAATAACTATGATTAGTACGCTAGAAGCTCTACTGAAAAATAGACAATGTGCAAGATCCTCAGGGCAATATAAAGGAGAAAGGTCAAAATTATAAGAAAAAATAAAAAAGAAATGTGAGAGATCAAAGACACTGCAACAGAAATCAATAATGAATTTAATGGTCTCATTAGTTTTTGCATACAACTGAGGAGTACTCAATAAATGTGTCTATAAAAATTTTCTAAAATGAAAACAAGATATAAAATTGCAAAAATCAGAGCAGATTATGTAATAACTGTGGAACACCTACAAAAAGTATACCATGCAGGTAAATGGAAATTCCAGAAGGAACAGAAAGATAGAAAGAAAGAAAATAAATATTTGAAACAATAATGACAAATTAGCATCACCCAAAAAATCATAGATCTAGTAAATTTTAAAAATACAGCAGGAAATATAAATACTAAAAACCAAAATCCTCTACATCCAGGCATATCATATTCCAAAAACAAAATTACTAAGAAAAAGAAATAAAAGTTCAGAAAAGTCCAAAAGGGAAAGGATACAGCCTACTTAAAAGGGGAACAAGTTAATAACACACGTGGCTTCTCAGAAACTATGAAAGCAAGAAAATCATGAAATGGAATATTTAGCATTGGCAGAAAATAACCATCAACCTAAAATTGCTTATCTGGTGAAATTAACCTTAAAATGTGAAGAAGAAATAAAAACTTTCTCAAATAAAAACTGAGGAATTTTTTGTTAATAGCTTTGCCTTAAAAGAATTGTTAAAAGATGTTCTTTAGCTGTAAAAGAAAAAGTATATAAAGGTAAACCCATCAAAACAACAGCAGATTTCTCAATAGAAACCTTAACATTGAGAAGGGCATGAAGTGAGGTCTTTCAAGCACTGAAAGAAAACAATTTTAGTCCTGGGGTACTCTATCCAACAAGTCTATCATTCAAAATTGATGGAGGATTAAAAGTCTTCCATGATAAACATAAACAAAAACAATTCTGCAAGGAATCCTACACAGAGAAGATGAAAACAAACAAAACCACGAAGGGCAGGAAGTATTAAACCACAGGAGAAGAAAAGACAAGTATTCAGAGAGTAGCATTGAATCAGCTGCACACACTCAAACCCTTAAACAACAAAAACAACTAAATGGTGGGAATCACCACATGCTTATAATATTAACACAGAATATTAATCTATTCAACTTCCCTATCAAAAGACACCATTTGGCAAACTGGATTTAAAAAGAAGATCCAACAATCTGTTCTTTACAAGACACCTACCATATTTTGATGAAAAATAAGTGTCTTAGGGTGAAAGGCTGGAGGGTTTACCAAGCTAATGGCCCCTGAAAATGGTCAAGAGTACAGTATTTATATCAGACAAAGTGCACTTCAAACTTACATTAGTCAAAAGAGACAAAGAAAGTCACTTCATACTAATAAAAGGAGTAAAACATCAAGAGGAAATAACAATTATCAACATATATGTACCCAATGTCAGGGTACCCAATGTTATTAAACATACACTAAAGGATTTAAAATCACATATAGACTCCAACACAGTGGTAGTGGGAGACTTTAATATCCCTCTATCACCAATAGACAGGTCATCTAGACAAAAAATAAACAAATAAATTCTAGACCTAAATGACACAATAGGTCAAATGGACTTGACAGATGTCTACAGAATATTCCATCATGCAGCAACACAGTATACATTCTTCTCAGCAGCCCATGGATCTTTATCCAAAATAAACTATATCTTAGGGCACAAAGCTAGTCTCTTACTTTGTAAGAATCTTTGTAAATACTACAATGCACCCTAACCCCGCATACTATTACTACTAGTACTACTAATATATATAAAAAAGATGTTCTTTATAAAGAAGTGAAATGATACAGGTCAGAAACTCAGATCTACATAAAGAAAGAAAAAAGTAAAGCTATTTTTCTTCTTAATTGATATAACAGGTAATACCTTGTTCAAAATAAGTGTAGCAGCATTTAATATTATGGTTTAAGGGTAATGGCAGCAATGTTACAATGGATGAGATGGATGACTTGGAATATTTTCATTAATATGTTGAACAATGTATGAAGTAGTATTGGGTTACAGTTATTTGAAAATGGACTTGGATTAATTGTAAATGTATATTGCAAACTTCAGGACAACCATTTAAAAAGTACAAACAAATAAGAAAAATAGAAAGTATTTTTGACAGGTTAAGAGTAAGTAAAAATAGAATCATATAAAATATTCAATTAAAACCAGAGAAAGCAGAAAAGTAGTAGAAGATAAAAATAGAAGAAAAATGATTGAGATTAGATGACCCTGCTTCTTAAATTTATAAAAATAAAATCAAGTGGTATAAATACTTATATTGAAGAGTACAAACTATGAGGTTACAAAAAAAACTGGGGAAATGTATTGGGACATTTGTCTGGGCAAATGATTTTTGAATACGAGCTCAAAACATAGATAACAAAAGCAAAACTCAACAAATGTAATCACATCAAACTAAGAAACTTGTCCATAACTATGGAAGCAATCAAGAGGGTGAAGGGAATACTTACAGAATGGGAGAAAATGTGTACAAACTATTCATCCGACAATAAATTAATACCCTAAATTATAAGGTACTAAAAACACTTAACAGCAATAAAGCAAATATTCTCATTAAAAATGGGTAAATGATCCAAATAGATATGTCTCAAAAAAATAGACGTAGCCAACAGGTATATGAAAAAATTCTCAATATCACTAATTATCACAGAATTGCAAATCAAAACCATAGTATGTTGTCATTTCACTTGAGTTGCAATGGTTATTACCCAAAACACTAAGGATAATTAGAGCTGGCAAGGGTATGGAGAAAATGTACTCTTGCACACTGTTGGTGGGATTGAAAACTAGTACAACCCATATAGGTTTCCTATAGGAAACAGTTTGGACGTTCCTCAAAGATTAAAAATCGAACTACTGTATTATCCAGCAACTCCCCATTGGGTACTTATCCAAATAAATGAAAGCAGTATGCTAAAGAGACATCTATACTCCCATGTTCATTGCAGAACTATTCACAATAGCCAAGAAATAGAAACAATCCACATGTCAATCAATTAGTGAATGGATAAAGAAAATGTGGTACATAAATACAGTGAAATACTATTTAACCACAAAAGAAGGAAGTCCTATCATTTGTTCCAACATGAATTGATCAAGAGATCATGTTATGCAAAATAAGGCCTCCAGAGAAAGAAAAATGCCAAGTGATTTCACTCGCATGTACAATCAAAAAAGTTGAGATCATATCAATAGCATGTAGAACAGTGGTAAACCAGAGCCCAGAAAGTATATGAGCAGATACTGTATGGGGATAGATTAATTAATGTGGAAAAAAATCACAACCAGATAAGAGGAATAAATTCCAGTGTTCTTGTACACAAAAGGGTGATTATAGTTAATAATATTTTACTGAATAATTTGGAATAGCTCAAAGAGAAAAACTTGCATATCTCATCATAAAGAAATGATAAATGACTGAAATGATGGATAACCTAAGTATTCTGAGTTGAACAATGTACTATGTACTAGTGTCCTAAAACATCACAGTGTACCACAAAGATGTGCAATTACTAGCTATAAATAAGAAAATAAATGAAGAGTAAGAGCAATGAAGAGAAAATGTAACTAATATGGTAGAGGCTACTTCAGTGATTGTTTCAAAGTTCAATTGTCTAAACACACCTATAGGAAAACAGTTGAAGATATAGGCACAAACAGTAGCTTCCTATAAGGACTTCATTAGCTCAGGAAATAAGAGTAAGAATTGACAATAGGGATTGCATCAAATAAAAGTGCTTCTACATAACAACCAAAACAATTACCAGAAGAAATGGACAACCTACACAATGAGAGAAAATCTTTGCTATTTATTCATTAGACAAAGAATTAATATCCAGAATATATTAAGAACTCAAAAAATTAAACACTAAAAGAGAAAATAATCCAATTAACAAATGGGGAGATGAATTGTGAAGACAGTTGTTAAAAAGAAATAATACAAATGGCCAATAAAATCACGAAAAATATTCATCCTTAGGAAAATTCAAATTAAAATATCACTGAGATTCCACCTCACCCCAGTCAAAATGGCTATTATCAAAAAAATAAAGAACAAAGGCAAGGATGTAGGGGAAAAGGAGTCCTTATACGTTGTTAATGGGAATGTAATTAGTGCAGCCATGATGGAAATCAGTATGGAAGAGTGCTATAGCACTCTTGGGCATATACCCAAAGGAATGTAAGTCAGCACACACCTTCACATCCATGGTTATTATAGCACTAGGTAGCCATCAACAGATGAATGAATTAAAATTATACTATGCAGTATTATTCAGTCATAAAGAAGAAGAAAATTATGGTTTTTGCATAAAAATGGATGAAAGTATAGTTTATAATGTTAAGGAAAAAAGCCAGATTTAGAAGGACAAATGTCTCATGATTTCTTTCATATGATGATGCTAGAGGTAAAGAAAAATAATGGACATGAACACAAATGGGGGACTGTAAGGGGTATCAGCAGGAGCTGAGAGGGGGAAAGGAGGGAGAATATGATCAAAATACATTGCATGCATATGTGAAAAGGTCATAACAAAACCTATTTAAAATTGTAACAATGATAAAATAGAGGGGTAGAGGTGAGGGATACAAAAGATTAATAGAGGGAGTGAGCATGACCAAATTACCTTATATGCGTGTATTTAAATATCATGATGAATCTCCCTGTTGTACAACTAATATGTGATGATAAAAATGTAGAGAAAAAAAAAGACCAAGGAAGACTGAAGTAAAAGTCAAGATCAAATTATCTGTTGTCTACCAGGAAAGCACTTTTATTATAAACACATGTATATATTAAAAGTGTGAAAAGCTGGAGAAAGATATGCCATGGTAACATTAATAGAAAGACAAGCAGAAGAGCTACATTAACTCCAGATATAGTAGACTTTAGAGGAAGAAATTCTCATGGATACAAAGGGACATTACATAATGATAATGGGGTTACCGATCCAAGAAGACATAAAAATCTAGGATATGAAAACCCATAAAGACTAATTGCAGATCAAGGGTTGCCAGGAATTGGTGAAAAGGGGAATGGATAGTGACTGCTTAATGGCTCCAAGTACTCCTAAGTTGTGGTGAAATGTCTTGGAGCTAAGTAGAAATAAGGGCAGAAAATTGAGCATGTTCCTAATTCTACTGAATATTTGCTTTCTAAAGATTACTAGTTCATTTTGTGTCATGTGAATTTTTCCTCAATTAAAAATATACATAAAGAGAGAACAAAATTATGCATCTTCAAAAATGTCATTTAATGAATAATTGCTGCTAAACCAGTAAATGTCTGATGTTTGCTGTATAACTTTATCACTGTCCAAGGCAGACACTAATTGGTTGTTTGTAGAGCGTTTCCACTTCCAAGCATTTGTCCTTACAGTTCTTCAAAGTACAAGGCACCAAGCATTCTGACCCTGCATTGGCATGACCTTTCCCGATAATCACCTTCAATTCTCCTTCACCTCCTGGCTGATACATGATACTTCACTACCAAGGTTTTGATCTTTTTGCTCTGCCTTTGTCCTTTGATAAATATTCAACTATAAATGTGTTGGAGGTTTAGTCCCCAGAAAAGAGATCCTAAGGAAAAATTTGTGTGCTGGAGGTCTATTGGAGATAATGCTTATAAAGGAGGTAGAGAAGCCAGATTGAGCAGAGGATGAAATTGAAATGTGGTGCTGTAGCAATGGAGAGAGAGAGAGAGAGAGAGAGAGAGAGAGAGAGAGAGAGAGAGAGACTCAAATGTGGCACTCACACTGAATTCCTACATGAATCAGTCATTATATTTGGGATTCTGCCTGGGAAGAGGTGTGGTCATGGACATAGAAGGGTCATTCATATGGACATACTCACCTCTGAGTTGTCAGCAGCCACCACACCAACACTGGAGGAAATAAGGATATTTGTTCGAAAAGGGAATCTGTGGGGCATGTCACAGTGGATGTGCACACAAATTATAGTTATCAGCTCAATGTATACATCATTATAAATGAATTTAACCTAATTATGGATGCTGGAAATATAAGCAGAAGCTGAGCATGCTGGTGCATGTCAGTAATCCTAGGACCAAGGGAGTAGGGGCAAGATCAAAAGTTCAAGGCCATCTTTGTCTACATAGTGAGATTGGGGCTGTTTGAGCTACATAAAGAGACTCTGTCTCTAAAGAAAGGAAGGAAGGAAGGAAGGAAGAGAAAGAAAGAAAAGAAAAAAGAAAAGAGAGAGACAAAGGAAGGAAGGAAGCAAGGAAGGAAGGAAGGGAGAGAGGAAGGAAGGAAGAGAGGGAGGAAGGAAGGGAGGAAGGGCAATTAAGCATATAAGATGCTCAGGAGACTAAGTACATTGAAAAGACAAACATTACTTATTATGAGGTAGCAATGCTCCCCAAATCTGTTTTTAACTATTTTCTACTTAATATTAATTTCAAAATCAGAATAGTACTGCTTTGGGAATGATTGTGGTAGTAGATCTTGAGATTTGTAGTAGAAGCTGAAAATTTTACATTTATGGGGCTTCTTTTGCCTGCTAATTTCAAAAATTTGACCTAAGGAAAAGCTGTTTTCCCAAGAGCTAAGGCCAATTGTCAGTTTTCTCCATCAAATTACTGACAATTTGTGTTATGTTTGTTAAAGCTAGCACCTCCCAAAAACACCTAAAAGAGGGTAGTTGAGAATTTGAAGATGTTTTGGTGAAACATACTTTAAATTTCTCTTTCAGTTACTGTAGCCTTATAACAAATCGAATCAACACTAGGTATTGAAAAGCAATCATTTATTAATATGTTTCAAATATCTGTGACTCAGGATTTGGACAGGGCACAGTGAGTATAGCCTATTTCTGCTATATGCTACCTGGAGCCTTAGCTGGAAGGCTCAAACAGATCAAAACTGTAATCATCTCAAAACTTGCTCACTCACAGCAATTTATGTTGCATGCAAGCTTCCATCTTAGCAGAGGTTGTTTCCACATCACCTACATGTGGTTTCTTCATGTATCCTAGCATTCCTCATAAAACTGTGATTATGTTCCTAGGACATGTGCCCTTAAGGGGAGATCCAGATAGGTACATACTGCATCCAGCACCACAAGCAACATCATCAATTATCTGGTAGTTCATTGGTTAGGGCAGTCACAAATAGCAACTTAGATATAAGAGGAGGGAGTCTCATTCACATTGAAAGAAAAGCTTAGGAGAGAAAAAAATTAATTGGTGTGACAATCTTTGGAAAACTCTATCTGCCATTCTCATTTTCCCTATAAATTTATTTTTTCAATTTGTGAGGTATACATAAAAAAGAGAAAGCTATTTGATCAAATATTTACTCCAAGATAAGTGTAACTTGAATTTGGAGCTCCTGGGATGATAGGGACAGAGGAAACTTGTACATCTTCTGGTAACTACTTAATCTTATATTCTTCATTTTTAGGTGAATATCTTATAGTATTCTAAGAAAAATTATTTCCCATCTATATTTATTAGCACTTTCCAAATCAGTGACCATAAATGTGACCACTACAAAGTTAGAAAATTCATCTTAACCCTTTCTCAGCAGTGAGATTTACCATGAGGAACAAGATTGCCCAACTTGTCTTTCTGTACCATAAGTTTATTTTTGTTGTTTTGGTTGGAATTGGGATTTGAACTCAGGGCTTCATGCTTGCAAAACAGGCACTGTGCTGCTTGAACCACACCTTCAGTCTATTTTGCTCTGGTTATTTTGGAGATTGGCTCTTGGGAACTAATGCCCAGGCTGAGCTTGAGCCATAATCCTCCCAAGTAGCTAGGATTATAGGCAAGAACCATGAGTGTTTGGCTTCTGCATTATAAATTATTAACTTCAGATAGCCTAGATATAATATTTGCCTGATATTGATAACAAGTATTACTTGTTATCATACATTCATTGGGGTTAATTATGTAATATGTAGCTTCTGAAGAAAAGAGGGCTTTGTAGACAATGAAAACTAAATCGGTGATATTTATACTTTATTTCCTTGTAAAATTAGCACTGACAACAATATTTATTTGCTGTAACTATCTTATTCCAGGCACCTCATTTCATCAATTCCTTCTTCTCTGATAGGATTGCATTCTTTTCTCTCTTTTCTACATTAATTTTTTTTCTTGACAGTACTGGGGTTTGAACTTGTCTTATGCTTGCTAGGCAAGTACTCTACCACTTGAGCCATACCTCCTTCCCTTCTTTGATTTTTATTTATTTCTTGGATAGAGTCTTGCATTATTGTGAGACCAGACTTGGACCATGATCATGCTACCTATGTCTTTTGTGTAGCTGGGATTACAGAATGCACCACCAAACCTAGTTTATTTGTTGACATATGGTCTTGCTAACTTTTTGCTTGAGGTGGTCTCCAACCACAATCCTGTCCATCTCTACCTCTGGAGTAGATGAGATTGCAGGCATGAGCCACTGCACCCATTTTACAATATTTAATTGTTCTATTTTCAGTATGTTGAATCTTGAGTGGTACATTTAGAATTATATGATGATATTACTCCTGATGACTGCATACTTCGATGCATTTCATAACAAATATGGAATAATGTTAATGCACCATCATTTTTTGGACATCTGCTGTAGTATAGGCACTATGATGAATACTCAATCTTCACGGCAATCACATGAGTTTTGCACTGTGAGTTTTCCATTCTATAGATAGGAAATGTGAGGTTGAGAAAAGGATATTAACTTCCTTGAATTTGTTTCCCCCCAGGTTGAATTCAGTTTGAATAAGGAACATAATTTTGTTTTTAATGTGTATAATGAGGAAAGAGTTTCTGTTTATTATGTGAGGAGCTTTTGTGGGGTTACAATGCAGTACCATGTCATATGGGTACATATCTTAATTACATGAGTCATGACCCTAATAACATTCCTCTTCTGTGAGCACTTTTGTTAGTTGACTGAGTGGTTTCAAGGAATTTGAATTTTTTGCAAAATATCTGATTTTATTTTTTTTGCAGTACTGGGGTTTGAACTCAGGACCTACACCTTGAGCCACTCCACCAGCTCTTTTTAGTGATTTTATTTTTTTGGATACACCGTCTCGAGAACTGTTTGCCTGTGCTGACTTTGAACTGCAATCCTCTCTGAATAGTTAGTATTACAGGCATGAGCCACTGGCAGCCAGCCAGATAGTTTCACGTAAAGTATATGCTTTGTTTCACTAGTAAGGTAAATAATAGTATTACTGTCTCAAAATAATAATTATATGTATAATGATGATTGTATATTTATCAATCCTCAAGGGCAGCTGACATGCATGCTGATAATATGTCAAACTAGTTTGTATAACCAAAGTACATGACCTTGTCACTGCTAAAGTGACAAGGTAACTGTGAAAGTTGTGTGACATTATTGAGAAACACTTTTCTAAGAATTTAATATAGAGGTAGGGAAGCTTACAAGAATGTGTGGAGGGAACCTTAGCAAATAGTGATCCATGAATTTTGAAAAATAAGTGGAATCTGAATAGATGGTAGAGTAGGGGTTGGAGACTTTAAAGCAGTCATGGAAGAGATAAAAAGAATTTGAGGGAATCTGTTACTGAATGTGATCTTACTTTCTTGTGTTGGTACTGTTAATGAGAATTAATGGAAATACATATATGGCCTGGTCATTCCTGTCAACAATGTCAGTTGTTTCCATACTTTTGTGTCCCTCACCAGTTGTAGACAATATTTGTACCTATTTTACATAGTTAAAGTATTGCCTAGGTTCACCTTTGCATAGTATTATGCCACCCAACATTGTATCACACTTTTCCATGATGCTAAAGCCTTTTCTCTAGAGATTACATTTTCATTGTTTTAGAATAGTCCCTGGGTAGGTTAATTGTCTATTTTTCTGGTGTTAAACCAAAATGATCATTTCTCATTTTAAGTAAGCCCATTGTTTGTTCTGGTTTCCAGCAGTGTATTTATGTCCAGTATGGGATAGGAGAAAAGGGAAGAGGTAAGTAAAACTTACCACCTTTGAAAATAATTTAATAAAGCCTTTCATGGTGCTTGCAAAATGTGCAAATTATTTTCTTAAAGAGTGTACCATAACTCTATATTTGCATCATTAGGGCTTGCTTATACCTTGGTTGCCAATTTTGAACATGATTATTATGTTTTAAATATGGTTAGTTGTGTTTGATTTCTTAATAAGACACTGCCAGGAGCAATTTGAATTTTATTTTGAATATTTGTAGAAAAGTTTCAGGCTTTATCATTCTTTTGTGGAACTAGAATCTTCCTCAAGACTTTAAATTTGAAGCTGATGGGAAAGGCTATGGTTGAGGCTCTGTACTTTGTTAAGTTTGCAAAAAATTGTAAATTTATATCAGAGCATCCAGAATTTAGGCACTTAAAAATACATGGGGTTCTAGTAAAAGCAGGCCTAATGACTACCTGAAATGCTTTCCATTTTGAAACAGATGTCTTATATTCATTAGAGAAATTTAGACCACTTAAAGTATTTACATAGGTGACAAAGAAAGGGCATGGCTGAGCGATGTGAGAACATCCAGCCACTACAGTAAGAAAACATGTTCCTTTCAATGTTGACTGAACTGACTTGATATTCCAGTATCAGGTGACCAGAAAAAATATACCACAACATATTTATAGATGGAAATAATAATTTTGACTATTTACTCAGTATTTCATATAAGCCATGCATTAATGTAAGTATTTTGTATCCTTTTCCATTTCACAATAGCTCTGTGAAGTAACTGTGATTGTCATTTCTGTTTTAAAGAAGATAAAGAAGCAGAGGCACAGAGGGATTAAGTAATCTGTTTAGGGTCACATAGATAGCAAAGGACAAGCACTTGAATTCAGAAAGCATAAATCAGGAACCTTATTGCTCCTACCACTCTTCATTGCATACATTAACAAAGGAGGTTATGATGATGATGCTGAAATTACATGCATTTTTAGAATGAAAAGGTTATTGTTAGCTTTTATTATTGAATTCTCATCTTTTCCAGACCCTTTACTTGGAACTTAGCTTATATTTGCTTGTGTGATACTTATGTCAATTCCATGAGATGATGAGTACTCCCATTTTACAGATGAGACATCTAAGGTTGCTAGTGCTCCAGTTCACACATGTAAGAACTGCACAAGTTGGGATTTTTTTCAATGAGTAATGCAGATTTATGTACTCCAGAATTCATAAATGGTTTAAGAAGACACATTCTCTCTGAAATGCCACAAAAGCTGAAGATTTCACCTGAATATATGTGCATCACTTATAATAAATTATTCTAAAAATTATGACAGTTTTATTGCTATTCCTATTATCAGCAACAAAATTCTACCTACAATATGTCTAGAAATTTGTGTGTAGAAGCTAAGCTTGCCATTGTGTATACTAAAAAAGATCATCAAATAGAAAATCACATCCTAAAGCTAAAAGGCCAAGTCCTATCTCTGGAGATTTAATGTAATGATGGATATTGAAAGTGTATACTAAATGGCTTGGAACCATCCTTTATTTTATTTCTAAAATGTGCTTAAAATCCTAGATTGCCTAAGCTGGAAAGATATTAAATGTCATCCAGTTCAGCCACCTCCCTTCACAAACTAAAAATCAAACAAGTACATCAATCATGACTTTAGATTTTAACCATTTCTTTTAATTTTCTAAATTTTTTCTAAACTATTTTCAAATTCTTTCTTAGATAAATCAGTTTACTTTAGATTGGTCTCATTTATGCACAATATATGCATAAAATTAGAGTTTGTGTGACTACTTCTAGTTACACTAGTCTTATTATTTTCAGTCTTCTATCTTATAACACAAGGAAAAATCACAGACAGATTCTGAAAGGTGAATACAAGGTGGCAGACTGCATAGGGAGCTTGGTGCTTGAGAAACAACATTGAAGAGTTTCCAGGTTTTGCTTTTCATCTCCCCCATGTCCTGAGCAGGGTACTGCAGAGAAGTCCCATCCTGAACTGACAATAAGCATGGTCCCAAAAAAATCCTATAAAATCATTTTTTCCATAGCCAAAGGACTTGACAAAGAGTTGCCAAACATGACAGAAAACTTGTTTTAATAAAAATCTTTTAAAAGAAATTTGAATACAAGTACTGCTAGAGTTCAAAATATGAAATGCATGCTTTTAACTTTTGAATTAGCTGTTTTTAAACCAGAGAGTTTTTTTAATTTTCATGATTACTTAAGGATTGTTTTGCTCTTAACTTGTAGGGTGAAGGTAGAGAGACATTACATATTAATTCTTGAAAGAGAAATAAATGACATAAATATTGGAGTTATTTTTGTTTGTGTGTACTGGGTATTAAGTGCAGCCCCTCATGTTTGGAAGCTTTCTACCACTGAGATATTCTCTCTGCCCTAGGTATTAGATTTTAGCAAGTAGTTATTACAGAAAACTTTTTTTAAAAAAAATATCCACTCAAATCCAGGCAAACGCCAGTGGGAAAACTGCACCAACCCTATGGTCTCCATGGGGCTGAATGTAGAGTTCATATTCTACTCTACAGCACTGAAACAGTTGTTGCACTTCCATTCAGTGCTGTGTGTTTTTTTGTGGGAACAGGCATGGTATTGATCTTTTGTCTCTCACTCACCAAATATATATGATGTTGCTCTGATTCCTCTATAGAACAGTGTTGATAGTACCTAGAAAAGTGTTGATAGTACCTAGAAAAGTGTTAATCATCCATCCCTTATCCAGTGGATGGACTTGGGACTCTGCAACTACTACTAGGGTAAGGCTTAGCAAAGAGGAAAGCATCTGGTGCTACCCAGCAGCAACAAAATTTAATGAGGCAGTTTGAGGTGCAACAGCTCACAACTAGAATTTGTATCCATCGGTAACAGTGGGATCCAGTGGAAAGCAAACTGGTATCAAGATAGTAAAAGCAATCAGACAAGACAGTAAAAACTGGGGCTAGCCAACATGCCTCCTTTGATATCAGTTGGGCCTAATAGGATGCTGAATCCCTTATACCCAGCATGAGGCTGAATGATGTGTTAAGAAGTAAGACTAATTGGCATTCTACTCCTCCTTTTAACCTCTCCTGGTGTCAGCATGGTTCAGCAGTAAGCTGAATTTTAATTCCCACCCACCACTACATGAGTCATCCTTTGTCTAGGAACTAAACATACACACCCACTAAAAAATGAGGTACAAATTTTTGTCTAACTTTT
Source organism: Castor canadensis (assembly GCF_047511655.1). Classification (NCBI taxonomy): domain Eukaryota; kingdom Metazoa; phylum Chordata; class Mammalia; order Rodentia; family Castoridae; genus Castor; species Castor canadensis. Next base: position 11,401,191 of record NC_133405.1, read on the forward strand.
CTTGAGAAAGTATCAGAGTGAGTGAAAGAGAATCTGAATGCTTATCCAAAAAACAGGCACAAGAATTAAGAAAATAATAAAGATAAGGAAAAGTTAAATTGAAGATCTGAAACAATACAGGAAATCAACAGATCAAATATGATTCTTTCAAAAATCACAAAAATGATAAATCCATAACAAAGAGCTAACAAACCTTAAAGATAAAATACAACATCCCCACAACTTCAGAAATAGAATAGGATAAGTCAGTACAGATCTTATGTTCATTAAAAATATCAAAAGAATAAAAGCAACTGTAAATATAAAAATGTAGTGTCAAATGTTTATCAAATATACATCAAATCTTTGAAAACCAGAAATTATTTTTTAAAAAGTCAACCAAGATGAAATAGTACTCTGGAGTAATCCTTTCACTATTAAAGAAATGGATTTCATGACTACTCCCTTCCCCTCAGAAAAGAAAGAAAAATAAATTTCTAGACCCGGAAGGTTTCTCTGGAGAAATGTACCATCATAGAGTGGGAAATTCTAGTCAGTGCAATAAGACAGAAAATAAAAGTTAAAATGATGAAAGGAAGGAATTAAGAAAGAAAAGCATGAGTAAAGGAAAAAATGTAGGAAGGAAGTAACGGAAGGATGGGGAGAGAGGAAAAATAAAGGAAATATATGTGCAAAGATCAGAATGCGAGATTAAAGTCCTTAATTTCACATACTGTGATTTACATAAAAAAATCCGAAGAACCAAGAACCCTATATAAAAATTCCTAAAACTAATAAATGAGCCCATCAGTATCATAAAATAAAAGATCAACATACAAAAATCAAATACATTTCTTTATCCCAATAATAAACATGTAGAAACAGAATTAAACACACAACACCATTTGCCTTAAATCTTAATAAAAAAGACGAAACACTATTAAAAGAAATGAATAACTTAAGTAATTGGAGAGACATACCATTTGAGAAATTTGTAAGGCAAAACAACCTAAATCTCCTGCCTCATTTGAAAATTCACTCAAATAGTGGAATTAAATGATAATTATAAGATGCAAAAATATAAATACATAAACAAAAGAAAATATGAGAACCTTGGACTAGGCAAATGTTTGTCAGACTTGATAACAAAAAATGGTCCATAAGTATAAAAGTTAATATCCTGGGCATCATCAATATCAGAAAGTTGTACTCTGCAAAAAGACGCTTTGAAATATCATGAAATGACAAGTTAGCAAATGGGAGATAATATTTGCAAACAATATATAGAAAGGACTGTTGTCTATAATATATAGTGCACTTTAAAAACTCAACACTGAAAAGCAAATAATGTGCTTTCTGATTACCAGTCCAGCACATAAATAAGCTAGAATTCTTCTCTCTGTTGTAACAAGTGTAAAGCAGAACAAACTGAAAAATCATCAGTTCTTCCTATACTCATGAGGTAAGTAAGGTAACAGTGCAACCACAGCTCACAAAATTGGAAAGACAGGCAGGCAGATGTAGAGAATCACAATTTTTGGAACAGGAAGCCCATGAGCAGAAACTTCAATGAGAACCAGCATGAAGTTAGGAAAATCTAAATTATATCCAACAAACTGTTAGAATTTCCATGTGAATTAGTGTGGAGGATGAAAAAAACAAAACATATGCTGTTGTGAACTTTAGCTCCTAGTGTTCAACAAGATCATCACAGTGAATGTTAGAGAAAAATCCCTTCTGGCTTCCAGAAAATGAGGCATTTTGAAATATACTTGGCATTCTATTCTTAACAAGACCTGCATTCAGGAGAAACCAGAGTATAATCTAAAGAGAGTTTATTAGAGAAAACCATACTTAGGGGTAGGGGAACCTCAACTTCACTCCCCTCTAGCCATTCTGCCCCACATAAGCATGAGAAAAATTGAGAGGCACTTATGAAGTTCACAGATCAGAGGCACATGCTCAGAAAAAGACAAAGACCTAATCAGAGGAATACAGTGTGCTTCCTTTCTGCTCCAAGTCTTACCACTACATTAATAAAAGCCTATTTGTTACAGTTTCTTTTCCCCATTACATCACACATACATTCAACAAAAAGTATGAAACAAACTAAAAGGCAAATACACAGTTGGAAAAGACTGAATAAAGCACCAGAACTACAATCAAATGTGGCAGGAATGTTGGAATTATTTAAATAAGTTTAGCTAATGTGATAAAAGCTCTAGTGAAAATATATACAACCTTTAACAGCAGATGGATAATCTAAGTTGAGAGATGGAAATTCATATAAGAAATTTTAAAATGCCAAAGATCAAAAATACTATAAGAGAAATAATGAGTGTCATTGATGGATGCATTAGTAGACACCACTATGGAATGGAAAGAATCTCTGAGCTTGAGGTTAAGAAAATAAAAACTTCCTAAAATGAAAAGCAAAAAGAAAACATTTTGAAAACAAAAACAATAGTATATCTAAGCATAACTACAAAAGTTGTACTATATGGACAATGAAACCATCAAAAAGAAAGGTACAGGGTAAATATCTTAAGGAATAATGATTGAAAAATTCTCCCAATTAAAAAAAAGATATAGATTCAAAACTCAAAAAAAGTATTAAAGAAAAATACCCTAAAAATTAAAACTTGTTATGTCATAACTGAACTTCAAACAATCAAAGATAAAAACATCTTCAATGAAGCCAATGATAGGAAAAACTACTCATTTGGAGAGGAGCAAAGGTATGAATTGCACCCAAAAGCTACTCAGAAATCATGATTGCAAGAAAAGAGTAGAGTAAAATGTTAAATGTTGAAAGAACATAACCACCGACCTAGAAGTCTGCATCCCCTTAAATTATCTTTCAAATTTAAGAAAAAATAGACTTTCTCAGACATTTGTTGCTGTTAGTAGAGTTGCTTTGAAAGCTTTTTATAAGGTTCCTCAGAGAAAAAGAATAGAGGTCAGAAATTCAGATCTATGTATGTGAGAAGATTCTTAGAAAACACATAAGTGAAGGTAAAAGAAATTTTTAAAATTTTTGACTGATTTAATAAATAAGTTTCTTCAAAATCTAATACCAGTCATCTATAAGCAAAATGGATGGCAGCAATGAGTAGAGGCTGACAAGGAGGAAGTACGAATACTTTAAAACAAATACTTACTAATCAAGAAGCAGTGTAGTGTTCTTTGAAAATACACTTGGATCAATTGTAAATGTGTATCACAAACATTACGGTAATCTCTAATAAAGGTTTTAAAAAGTATACCAATGTGCTAGGAAATGAGGTAAAATTTAATCAAATACAATGCTCAATGAAAATAAGAAAAAAAGGCAGAGTAAATATGGAAGACAAAAATAGGAACAATGAACAAGAGCAACAAATATAGAACAGTAACAAGTATGCAAGGCATTAATCTGACACACCAATAATCCCACTTTGCTCTATATGATCTAAAATGCTAATTATGAAAAATAATTGTCAGAATTGATCAAAAATAAGACACAGATAGATATTACCTCCAAGGAATGCACTTCATTTTTAAAAAAATTTATTGAGATAAGAACATTTAACATGAGATTATCTTCTTAATGTAGTTTATATTACTTATAATACTATAACAAACTTCCATTTACCCATTACAAAGCTTCAAAATTTATCAACTGACAGACAATATTATTTTAGTTAATTCTAATTAAATAGATTACTAATCCACTTAGAAAAGACTAATAAAATTGTGGAATGAATGAAAAGAACATAGACTTTGAAGTGAGTCATATCTTTATTTCTTCACTTATTTATTTTCATTGATTTTTCTATTATATTAGCATATATTAATTGCACAAAATAATGGGTTTCATTATGACATTTTCAGGGAAGTGTATAATGTGTTTTGATCATATCCACCCACATTTTTCTTGTCTCTCCTCCAACTGGTATCTTTCCATTTCCCAAATTGCCTTGCTGTACTTTCATGTCTTTTTGTTTCTTATATAGATTCTTCATATTGTTCTTTATCTCATGCAATTGAGGTTTTTTAAGGACATGTCCCTGAGGATGTGGGAATGGATCAATTATTGTATACATAATTTCAAAGGTAAACTACATGTTCACTTAACCAGCTTGACTAATTTGATTCTATTCACTCAAATGATCAATGTACTTACAAAATAGTCATTTGTTTGGATTTGCTTTTTGTCTAAAGTCAAATGGACCACATGATTCACTTAGTAATTTGTTCATCTTTAAGCTTCTTTGCCTGACATTCAGATCATAACACGTACCCCTTAATGACATACAGTCATTTCATAAGAGGATATGTTGTAGAGGATATTTGTAGGAGCTCAAATCACATACTCCTGAATCAGATTGGTTAGGTTTGAATTCTGGTTCCAACATTGACTATTTGGATGAATTTGGGCAAGTTACAAGATCTCTCTAACCCATTAGTTTTCTCATCTGTAAAATGAAGACAATAACAGAACATAACTCAGATGGTTACTGTGTTTTACATATTTTACTTATGTGCAATATTCTTAGTAAATTGTCTGGAGCATGGTAGTACAATCTAAGTGTTTGCTATTATTATCCAGCTCTGATCTTGTCTCATTAGCTGCCACTAGCAAACATGTAGCCTCCCTCCAGCCATCCATAGCTGTTCAAAGAGAAGAGCAGAGACAGAACAGACAGAAAGTTGTTCCACTGATCTGAACAAGGGTGATGGTGCCAGAGGAAGTGGAGAGAAGCAGACTGACTCAGATTATAATTTGAAACTTGAGCTGACAGTACTTCCTAATGGATTGCTCATGCAGCATGAATAGGATTAAAAAAGACTACTAGTTTTCTGACTGGAGTATTTAGATTGAAGAATCTTGGGAGAGGAGTGGATATTCTGCTTAGGTCACATTATAGATTTGACCAACTCCAAGTGGAGATGTCAAATAGGCAATTGGATAATGTGTCTAGAGTTCAGTAGAGAAGTCAAAGCTGCAGATATGTTTGTGAGTCAATAGTCTATGAACACTATTTAAACTGTGAAGCATGGAAATAGTGCAAGTCACCTGAGGCTAATAAAAGCATGCATTTTTGGAAATTGTTACAAGGATTATATGCATATACCCATACTATATACATTCCACAATTCCTGTCATTGCTATTGTTATGATTATTATTATGAATAATTATTATTGAAATTATGGGAATTATGGAAGAGTTTCATTATTATTTGGAGAAGAGCCTCAAACACCTTTCCTCTACCCTGGCTCAAACAGAAAATGATAGCATTTGCACAACCACTGTGATTGACTTCACTGCCTGAGGCTTGTACCTCAGGTCCCAAGGGATATTGACATAAAAATCTGCAATCATAGAGTTCCATTTTCAGCACTTTACAGCATCAACGTGATTGGGAGGTTCTATTCTAAAGCCTTGATACTTAAAGTATGGTGCATGGAAACTTATAACAGTTTTGTTTTTGCAGTGATGGATGGATGTCTCTGTATTGTTTAAAAACTCTAAGGTTTGGTGTTTGTTTAAATAATTATTTTCCATTTTATATGGGCAGTTTGTACCGGCATTGTGACCATGAATGTGAATAATGACTAGTCTGTGACCATACCTTAAACTTGATCTTTTGACAATTGATTTTAGGAATAGTGTTTATGGTGGGAAACTTGACAGCTCACTGGGGACCATCTTTAAGGTTGCTATTGAACTAAGAAAATTCCTTTCCTCCTGGGGTAATGACTGGAGCACAGTAAGAAATAAGGTACTGTATGCTAAATTTGCTTTACCTAGAAGGGGAATGTGGCCAGTTTGGTCCTCCATGAATACTAATTACTTAAATAAGTATTATTTCCTGAATTGTTCAGTTTGTTTTACTACTCAAAATTTTGTTTCATACACATGTCAAAGGCTATGTTAACTTCTGTGAGAATGAACCACTTATATTTTTAAATTAAAACAGTTGAAAACAAATCTAATAGATTTAATTAGATTTATTTTTTTCCAGTTTTGAAACATCCAAAATTCCTTCCATAGTAAGGGACTTTCACTCCTGAGTGGATCTAAACTTATGACAATATGCATTGAGACCAGGAAATCCTCCCATTAGTCACTCCAGAAGCAAAAAAACAGTGTTCAAATGAAACATGAGTACCAGAAAGAGAGGCAGAAGCTGAATTGAATGTTCCTGATCTGCAAATGAATATAGCCTAGGGGTAAGTAAGAAAGGAGTCTATTTGGGTGTGTGACTACTTAGGGAGTGGAAGAACTTGGAGACATTTCTTATGTCTTCAATCTTAGAAGAAAACATTTCTTTATAGTACCCATATATGGTCAAAGGTGTTTCAGAGGGCATAGAAGACATTATAGAAGGTAGGAATCATTTAGTTTGACCATTCTGAGATTCAATCTTTAAGTACAATGAAGTCTTATACCTTTCTTGTCTACAATGTCTATTGGTAGGCATTGCCTATATGGAAAAATTGGTGGGTTTGAAAAATTGTGAACTACATGAGAAAGAAAAAGAGAATAATATATTTGGTAATTGTCAGGATGGTATATGATATATTCAGTGGAACCTGTGATGATAGTTGATGAAGAAATCTCACTCAGCAAAGGAGAGCCAGAAAAGCAGGGCCTTAGGTACAGGAAAATTCCATCACCAACTCACTCTGTGACAGTAGACAAGATCTTTCTTCTTGTGCAGCCTTGTTTGTTCTTTTTTTTTTTCAAGGAAATTTTCTTTATTATTAACAACCTTCTCACAAAGAAATTATGGGGTATGTATGGTATCATTAGTAAATTCTAGCAAATATTTAAAAGAGAAACAATACTAAATTTACATACTTCCTCAGAAAACAGAAACAATAAGTGTTGCATATTCATTATGATGCCAGCAAAATTGTGACACCAACCACTGGTGACATTACATGAAATGAAAAGTATAGACCAAAACTCTTGGTAAATATCAATAATGAATAAAACAGAAATTATAGAAGACATAGGACACAAATCTCAAAGGAGGAGAATTTTTGCATAAATTTCAATGAATATTCATTTGTGGTAATTAGAAGGTAATTAGAAATTAGAATGACTTATTTCTCAAAGATGAAGTGGACTGACTGGGTGCAGTATCTCACACCTATAATCCTAGTTGCTCAGGAAATGGAGATACAGAGGGAGGATCATGGTTGAGGCCGACTTGGATAAAACATTCATGAGACCCTCCCCCATATCCCAACCTATAAAATGCTGGGTGTGGTGGTGCATTCCTATCATCCCAGCTACATGGGAACCATAAATAGGAGAATGACAATCCAGGCCAGCCTGGGCATAAACACGAGACCCTATTCAAAAAATAAATTAACCAAAAAGGGATGGGGGCATAGCTCAAGTAGTAGAGCACTTGCCTAACAAGCATGAGGCCCTGACATCAAACTCCAGTACCAAAAAAAAATGATTGTATGTTCTGGATGAACATACAATGCTCTAGATGAATTCAAAGGTCCCTACTGGCTCTGACTTTCTGTAATGCTAGGCAAGTTGGACATGTCAATCTGAACTTTTGGAAGTGTCATATCAAAGATTAAAAAAAATTACAACAAAATTCTCAACAAATATTATCCTCAAGGTGATTTTTTACTTTGAATCATTCACCTTCTGAAGGGAAAGAGATCCAAGGTAGCAGAGTAATAAAGTTCTGAATAAGGAGGTTTTGAGGAGATAAATCAAATAAAGTCTTTGATTATATTCTCCTTCTCCTGAAGCACTCTAGGAAGAAATTTAGAAAATGCATGGGGCAATATGTGGAAAAGAAGTTATAATTTATTCTCTTTTGCAGTGCTCTATAGACAACTTTCAATCACCTTGCTAAATCAAAATCATTTGGATAAGAAAAAACATTTTGGATATTAAAAATATATACAATGAAATTAAAGCATGACATTTTTAATTACCTGTATGAATTTCAAGAGAGTGGTTATCATGCTCTTTAATTGGCTATCTTTGTTCACAGTGCAGTTTCAGAGAACACAACAACCACAGAAATAATTTCTACCTCTGTTAGAGAGACTGTTTTTCTTCCAGGGCGCATCACCCTAATTATATTTTTACCCAAATACATAAAAAGCCAAATGCATTTAAATCACTGAGTACATTTCCCATTCCAATTAATATTCATGCAAGTAAGAAATAATAAAACTGCAAAATGGAATTGAATGACAATAAAATGACTAAGGTCTACTAAAATAAAATGTAAATATTGAACATGCTTCACTTTTTCATTCCAAGTCGTGAAAATAGCAGAAACTCATAATTATAGTACAAACTTTGGTAATCCATAAGTCAAACACTAGACAAAGCTTGAAATATGTCACATCTGCTTCCATAATCTTAATTTCAAGAGGATATTTGGTACTCAAATTGTATCATCAGCAATTTTTATATTGGTTTTCTAAAGCATGCTTTACTCTTAGGTGGAAAACACAGATAGAGCAACTTGTAGCTTGAAATTGGAAACTATAAGAGCAACTTGTAGTTTGAGTTGCTATTGGGCCACTGTTTCTGACTTTCAAACTGACCTCTGAAAGAGTACTTAACTTCTCAGAACTTTCATTTCCTCAGGTATGAAAGAAATGATAATATTTGTTTCATAGGGGCAATTGTGTTAAATACATTATAATAGAAGATCTTTCCACTGAGTAAATCACAAGAAAAAATTTCATAGTGAATCTTTTAACTGAACTTGCATAATGAACAACTCCAAGGCTTAAAACAATGACTTTATTGTCTTTCACTGCTTATGAGTTTTAAGAATTTAAGAAGGGTTTATCTAAGTGGTTCTGGCTTCAGGTTTATCACGTAGTCATTTTTTAAAAAAAATTTTTATTATTTATTTTTTCATATGTGCGTACATTATTTGAGTCATTTCTCCCCCCTGACCCCCTCCTTCAAACTCTCCCCTTCTTCCCCCTCACTTCCAGGCAGAACCTGTTCTACCCTTATCTCTAATTTTGTTGAAGAGAAGATACAAGCATAATAAGGAAGACAAAGTGTTTTTGCTAGATCACATGACAAAGAGAGAGCACATATGGGAGATATGGGAAAAGGCAGAAAACCCAAAACATGAAAGTGTTTGATGTCCCCACTCCAGAGGAACTAATACAGAAACCTTAAAGTGACAGAGGTCAACACGAGAAGGGGATCAGAAACCAGTGTAAAGATCAGTTAGAGATGAATCAACTTGGGTTGTAACACATTTGTACATGAAAGCAATGCTATCATGTAGTCTTAGAACTTCTCTATGTGTCCTATAGATGAATTTGGGCTTCCTTACAGCTTGGCAACCTCAAGGTAATTACATTGTTTGCATGATTACTGGCATTCTCCAAATTAGGCAGTTTAAGCAGTTTTATAACCTAGTTCTGGAAATCACACAGCATCTCCAATTTATGAAGACTCAAGTTGAAGAGGAGGGGCCATATACTCCATATCTATAATCAAGGCATATCAAAGTCATATACTGAGAAAAACAAGTGAAATAGGAGATATTGCTGTAATCATCCCTAGGAAATACAACTTGTCACACAAAGTACTGAAAGCAGAATTTTCTGTCATTCACACTCATCTAATTTAAAAGATACTTTGAAGGCCTCATTCTCCAATGAAACCAGTCCCTCAAGTCTACTATCTAATGCTTAGTTTAGAATAACATTAATGTATGACACAACTTCCATTTAAGTTGCAAATAATTAATATTTACTAACAAATGTGGCATTTGCTATGCAACAGACAATAGTGTCTATGCTTTGTATGTGTTATGAATTTTTTAAATCTGATTTTGTAACAAAAGGAATTTTACCATTTAAGTCAATACAGTAGACTTAGATTCAAAGAAGTTTACTAACTTGCCTAGGTCACAGAAGTGAAATTCAGATCTGTGGCTTCTTGTACTACATTGTAGAGCCTTTCTGTTTATCAGCAAATACTGTAAAAAAATTTGTAAAATTCTAGTCTTTCTCTCTCTTTTTTACTCTTTCTATCTCTCTCTCACACACACACACATACAACACACACATTCCAACCTTCACTCAACCTTATGATTTGTCTCTGATTCTACAGATGAAAAAAATGAAGCCCAAAAAGATTACCTAATTAATCCAATGCCAGATAGCTAGTAAATGATGAAGCTTGATTTCACTAAGATATAGCCAATTAGAAATCATTCTGGCATCTTTAAGATAGTAACAATTTAGTATAAATTGACTTCTCAACGTCTTTTTTTTCCTTTTTAGAGTGGATGAGTGGATTCTTATTGAGTATTTGTCAGGAGTGCAGGTCATGAGGACAAACAAGGGACTCCATTACATGTCCTAATTTTGCCCAGGAGTAGTCACAGTGGTGGTGCATAGGCAAAGCACAAAAGCGAAGGTCTTCGTAGTCTTCAACTTTGTCAGGGAGGTGGGCATTAATAAGATGTTAATGACCTAAGTTTGCTAGAAATCATTGTATTAGCAAGTCATATTTTCTGTGAGGAAGGGGAAAATATAATTGTCAGCTTAGCTTAGTATGGTAATGTTAATTTCTGTCAGACGGAAGCCAGGCATTTATGATTATCACACACTGTCATTATGCAGGTATTTATGCACAATTTTTTGCTTAATCTGTATCTTAGAATTATCACATAGTTTGTGTTCATTCTTTGCCCTTAACCTTTGTCATGCAGTGTGAAGAAAAACTCACAATTTACATACTTTCATTAACACAGGCAACTTGAAATTGAAGTAGAAAGTAAGCAATTCATGTAATGATGGATACAAACTGAATGCTGTGTTATTTTGCATCTTCAAACTGACTTTTACAGTGTTTCTGACACTGCAACTATACTGGCATCTTCTAGAGTCATGTTTCAGTTAGGGAATCAAACTGATTTTTTGTGTGATTCCAGGAAAAGTATATAACTTATTTGAATTTCAACTGTAATCAACTGTAAAGTAAGGTTAATAAAATCTTCATTACCCTAATCACAGGAAGTTTAATTTATGAAAAAGCAACCTGTAGGGGATTCCAAGATGGTGGCTAGAGGGAGGAAGCAGAAAGTGAGCCTCATATAGTGAAATCTTGGAGAGACGCTGGAGACAAACTTTGCAGGCAAAACTACTGAGAAGGGGCAAAACCTTGACCCCTCCACACCTCCAGCCAGCGCAGAGAATCTCCACTTCAAATTAAACTGAGAAAGAAGGAGGGCCCCTGGGCCACCAGTCTCCCATGCTCAGACGGCTTAGGAAGATGGGGACAAGGTGAGCTTCTCAGTACTGTGGTACTCCCACAGACAACCCTGGGCCAGAGCAGCCTAGCCCCCTGGACAGACTGACCTCCACCCAGGGAAAAAAGAGAAACTGACTAATAAGCAATAAGAACAATAAAGACACACAGGAAAGAGGGTGGGGTGCACTGAGCGCCGAAGATTGGGGGAAGGGAATCCTTCTCAGAACTGTAAATAAACAAGCCAGGCAGGCAGGAGAGGCTGTGGTGGGACCGGGAGGTGCGCGCCCAGCAACCAGGAGCTTGTGAGAGTGGCAGAGGGAGGAAAACTCCACAGGAGAGGAGGGAAGACCTACGTTCCACATGAACTGTAAACAAACATGGCAGCTGGCATGAGAAAGTGGGTGCAGTGTCACCTTCCCCAGTGTGCTTGGAAAGGGGAAAGCTTGTAGCAGAAGCACACAGGAAAACTCTGAGTAAACAAAGCCTGCAGGGCCAGGTGAGCACTAAGCTCACCCAAGAAATCTGCAACAGCAGGCTGACAGCAGCGGGCAGGCAAGCAACAGCTGCAGATAACATTCACAGAACTGTCTCCAGACTCTTTTTTTTTTCTTTTTCTCCCTACCTCTGATGAGAAAACAACCGAACTACACCTGCATGCTGAAAAACTTACTGAAACTGTATTGCATTTGAACTTGGGACACTTGGTGGAGTTTTCTTGTGTGTGTGTGTGTGTGTGTGTGTGTAGTTTTGTTCTACTTTATGCGTCCCCTTTGATGAGACAACTACAGAACAACATCTGAGTCACCATCTCCAGGATTGGAGACTGAGAAGGACACCCAAATTATTAAGACTGAACTTCATTGCATTTGAACTTGGAAGTTTTTTTTTTTTTAATTTTCTATTTATCAATTTATTTTATTTTATTTATATATATATTTCTTTCATTTACTTATTTTTTATTTTTATTCTTATTTTTTTTTTACTTTTTATTTTCAAACCTTTCTCTATCCCTCTAAGGCCTGTTCAGCTTAATGTCGATTAGTACACTAATGCTCCCTGTTTATACCTTTGAAACTTTCTTCTCTGATTCCTTCTTCTGTTTCCTCCTTCTTGTCTGTTTTTGTTTTTCCCTTTTCTTTAACTTCTTGCTTTCCATCTCCTCTCACCCTTCCATTCTAAATATTACCATTGTTATTATAACAAACTAGAAAATACTTAATTGCACACAGTACAGGGACAGTAACAACACCAAAGACAATGACGGGAAGACAGAAAAAACAGGGAAACCAGTTTCTCCACAGCAAAAAATTAGTACAGGAACCAGAGGGGAATGAAGAAAACAGATACTCAGATCCAGACTCCAACAAAATGAAGGTAAACTATGCCAAAGGTCCCAATGAAGCCCACAAGAATAATTTAAAAGAAGACATAGTACAGGTACTCAATGAGAATTTTATAGAGATGATACTGGATAGAGTCAACCAAAATATACAGGAGACACTCAGGAAATTCCAAGACAACAAAAATAGAGAATTTGAAAAAGCAAAAGAAGAAATAAAGGAAACCATAGAAGCACTGTATAAACACCAAAGTGAAACAGAGAACACAATAAGTAAACAGATAAATGAACTCAGGACAAAAATAGACAACATTAAAGAGGAAACCACCCAGGATGTGGAAAACCTCAGAAAAAAGAACGAAACAGAACTGCAAAACAAAATGGAAGGCCAATCAAGCAGAATAGAACAAACAGAAGACAGAATCTGAGAACATGAAGATGAAATGGTAATTAAAGGAACAACCAAAGAACTATTAATTAAACAACTCAATACCTGTGAAAAGAAAATGCAAGAACTCACTGACTCCATCAAAACACCAAACTTGAGAATCATGGGCATCGAAGAAGGAGAAGAGGTGCAAGTGAAGGGAATGCGTAATATATTCAACAAAAAAATAACAGAAAATTTCTCTAATCTAGGGAACGATATTCCCATACAGATACAAGAGGCCTCCAGGACACCAAACAGACCAAAATAGAACTACCCCATGACATATCATCATTAAAACAACAAGTTCAGAAATAGGGAAAGAATATTGAAGGCTGTAAGAGAGAAAAAAACAAGTAACATACAAAAGTGAACGCATCAAAATCACAGCAGACTTCTCAACAGAAACATTAAAAGCAAGAAGAGCATGTGGTGAGATCTTCCAGGCACTGAATGAAAATAACTTCAACTCCAGGATACTCTACCCAACAAAACTATCATTCAAAATAGATGGAGCAATAAAAGTCTGCCATGATAAGCAGAAACTAAAACAATATGTGACCACAAAGCCACCACTACAAAAGATTCTTCAAGGGATTCTGCACACAGAAAGTGAAACCCAACTTAACCATGAAAAGGCAGGCAGCACCAAACCACAGGAAAAGAAAAAGCAAGAAAGTAGAGAGTAACCTCAACTTAGGTACACACAATCAAACCTTCAAACAACTAAGAAAACTAAATGACAGGAATCACCACATACCTGTCAGTACTAACACTTAATGTTAACAGACTTAATTCACCCATCAAAAGGCACCGCTTGACAAAATGGATTAAAAAGGAAGATCCAATAATTTGTTGCTTACAGGAGACCCATCTCACCGAAAGAAATAAGCATAGGCTTAGGATGAAAGGCTGGAAGAAGATTTACCAAGCCAATGGCCATTGAAAACAGGCAGGAGTAGCAATACTTATCTCTGACAAAGTAGACTTCAAACCTACATTGATCAAATGAGATAAAGAAGGACATTCCATACTAATAAAAGGGGAAATAGACCAAAAGGAAATTATAATCGACAACCAGTATGCACCCAATGTCAATGCACACAATTTCATCAAACATACCCTGAAAGACCTAACAGCATATATTAATTCCAACACAGTGGTTGTGGGAGACTTTAACACCCCATTATCATCAATAGATAGGTCATCCAAGCAAAAAATCAATAAAGAAATCCATGATCTAAAATATACAATAGATCAAATACCTAGTTGATGTCTACAGAACATTTCATCCAACTTCTACACAATATACATTCTTCTCAGCAGCCCATGGAACCTTCTCCAAAATAGATCATATCCTAGGGCACAAAGCAAGTCTCAGCAAATATAAGAAAATAGAAAATATACAATGCATACTATCTGATCACAATGCAGTAAAAGTAGAACTCAACAACAAAAGTAAAGCAAAAAACATGTGAACAGCTGGAAACTAAATAACTCATTACTTAATGAACAATGGATCATCAATGAAATAAAAGAGGAAATTAAAAAATTCCTGGAAGTCAATGAAAATGAAAACACAACCTACTGGAACCTATGGGACACAGCAACGGCAGTCCTGAGAGGAAAGTTTATAGCCATGAGTGCATATATTAAAAAGACTGAAAGATCCCAATCAATGACCTAATGATACATCTCAAACTCCTAGAAAAACAAGAACAAGGAAATCCCAAAACAAATAGAAGGAGAGAAATAATAAAAATAAGAGGTGAGTTCAATGAAATAAACCATACAAAGAAATAATGAAACAAAAAGTTGATTCTTTGAAAAAATAAACAAGATTGATAGACCCCTGGCAAACCTGACTAAAATGAGTAGAGAAAAAACCCAAATTAGTAGAATCAGGAATGCAAAAGGGAAGATAACAAAAAACACCATGGAAGTCCAGGAAATCATCAGAGACTACTTCGAGAACCTATATTCAAATACATTTGAAAATCTTAAAGAAATGGACAGATTTCTAGACACATATGATCATCCAACACTGAACCAAGAGGAAATTAATCACCTGAATAGATCTGTAACACAAAATGAAATTGAGGCATCAATCAAGAGTCTCCCCAAAAAGAAATGTCCAGGACCTGATGGATTCTCTGCTGAATTCTATCAGACCTTTAAAGAAGAACTGATAACAACCCTCCTTAAACTGTTCCACAAAATAGAAAGGGAAGGAAAACTGCCAAACACATTTTATGAAGCCAGTATTACACTTATCCCAAAACCAGGCAAAGACACCTCCAAAAAGGAGAACTATGGGCCAATCTCCTTAAGGAAATTTGATGCAAAAATCCTCAACAAAACAATGATAAACCGAATTCAACAACACATCAAAAAGATTATTCACCACGACCAAGTAAGCTTCATCCCAGGAATGCAGGGGTGGTTCAACATACGAAAATCAATAAACGTAATAAACCACATTAACAGAAGCAAAGACAAAAACCACTTGATCATCTCAATAGATGCAGAAAAAGCCTTTGATAAAATCCAACACCATTTCATGATAAAAGCTCTAAGAAAACTAGGAATAGAAGGAAAGTACCTCAACATTATAAAAGCTATATATGACAAACCTACAGCCAGCATTATACTTAACGGAGAAAAACTGAAACCATTCCCCTTAAAATCAGGAACCAGACAAGGATGCCTACTATCTCCACTCCTATTCAACATAGTACTGGAATTCCTAGCCAGAGCAATTAGGCAAGAAGAAGGAATAAAAGGAATACAAATAGGTAAAGAAACGGTCAAAATATCCCTATTTGCATACGACATGATCCTATACCTTAAAGACCCAAAAAACTCTACTCAGAAGCTTCTAGACATCATCAATAGCTACAGCAAGGTAGCAGGATGTAAAATCAACATAGAAAAATCATTAGCATTTCTATACACCAATAATGAGCAAACTGAAAAAGTATGTATGAAAACAATTCCATTTACAATAGCTTCAAAAAAAATGAAATATCTAGGTGTAAACCTAACAAAAGATGTGAATGACCTCTACAAGGAAAACTATAAACTTCTGAATAAAGAGATTGAGGATGATTATAGAAAATGGTGAGATCTCCCATGCTCATGGATTGGTAGAATCAACATAGTAAAAATGTCTATACTCCCAAAAGCAATCTACAAGTTTAATGCAATTCCCATGAAAATTCCAATTACATTCATTAAAGAGATTGAAAAATCTACCATTAAATTTATATGGAAACACAAGAGGCCACGAATAGCCAAGGCAATACTCAGTCAAAAGAACAATGCTGGAGGTATCTCGATACCTGACTTCAAAGTATATCACAAAGCAATAACAATAAAAACAGTGTGGTACTGGCACAAAAACAGACATGAAGACCAGTGGAACAGAATAGAGGACCCAGATATGAAGCCACACCACTATATCCAACTTGTCTTTGAAAAAGGTGCTAAAAATATATGATGGGGAAAAAACAGCCTCTTCAACAAAAACTGCTGGGAAAACTGGTTTGCAGTCTGCAAAAAAATGAAACTAGATCCATGTATATCACCCTATACCAAGATTAACTCAAAATGGATCAAGGATCTTAACATCAGACCCCAAACTCTAAAGTTGGTACAAGAAAGAGTAGGAAATACTCTGGAATTAATAGGCATAGGTAAGAACTTTCTCAATGGAACCCTAGCAGCACAGCAACTAAGAGATAGAATAGATAAATGGGATTTCATAAAACTAAAAAGCTTCTGCTCAACAAAAGAAATGGTTTCTAAAATGAAGAGAACACCCACAGAGTGGGAGAAAATATATGCCAGCTACACATCAGACAAAGAACTGATAACCAGAATATATAGGGAACTTAAAAAACTAAATTCTCCCAAAATTAATGAACCAATAAAGAAATGGGCAAGTGAACTAAACAGAACTTTCTCAAAAGAAGAATTTCAAGTGGCCAAAAAACACATGAAAAAATGCTCACCATCTCTAGCAATAAAGGAAATGCAAATTAAAACCACGCTAAGATTCCACCTCACCCCTGTTAGAATAGCCATCATTAGCAACACCACCAACAACAGGTGTTGGCGAGGATGTGGGAAAAAGGAACCCTCTTACACTGTTGGTGGGAATGTAGACTAGTACAACCACTCCGGAAAAAAATTTGGACGTTACATAAAAAGCTAAACATTGATCTACCATTTGATCCAGCAATACCACTCTTGGGGATATACCCAAAAGACTGTGACATAGGTTACTCCAGAGGCACCTGTACACCCATGTTTATTGCGGCACTATTCACAATAGCCAAGTTATGGAAACAGCCAAGATGCCCCACCACTGACGAATGGATTAAGAAAATGTGGTACCTATACACAATGGAATTTTATGCAGCCATGAAGACGAACGAAATGTTATTGTTTGCTGATAAATGGATGGAATTGGAGAACATCATTCTAAGTGAGGTTAGCCTGGCCCAAAAGACCCAAAATCGTATGTTCTCCCTCATATGTGGACATTAGATCAAAGGCAAACACAATAAGGGGATTGGACTTTGAGCACATGATAAAAGCGAGAGCACACAAGGGAGGGGTGAGGATAGGTAAGACACATAAAAAATTAGCTAGCATTTGTTGCTCTTAATGCAGAGAAACTAAAGCAGATACCTTAAAAGCAACTGAGGCCAATAGGAAAAGGGGAACAGGAACTAGAGAAAAGGTTAGATCAAAGAGAAATAACCTAGAATGTAACACACACGCACAGGAAATTAATGTGAGTTAACTCCCTGTATTGCTATCCTTATCGCAACCAACAAAAACCCTTGTTCCTTCCTATTATTGCTTATACTCTCTGTACAACAAAATTAGAAATAAGGACAAAATAGTTTCTGCTGGGTATTGAGGGGGTGGAGGGGAGAGGGAGGGGGCAAAGTGGGTGGTAAGGGAGGGTGTGGGGGCAGGGGGGAGAAATGACCCAAGCCTTGTATGCACATATGAATAATAAAATAATAATAATAAAAAGAGAAAAAGCAACCTGTAAACTGTAAGATAAATGTTGAAGATAAAGCTTTATTATTTTATCTCACATTAGTAATCTTAATTTGGTAAATATATACAAATATTGCTATTCATTCAAATTATATATTTATTGGTATCTGCTCTGTTCCTGGCATAGTTTTAGATGTCCAGCTCAGTTTAGCAATGAAATAAAGTGGTGTATTCCCATTGAGTTTTTATTCTAGTAGGAGAAGATATAACATTAAAAGTCAACAGGTAATTGCAGAGCATATCACATGTTTGTGATGGCTGTTACAGAGGATAGTAAAATATAAGGAGAAAGTGAGGAGTCCCATGGTGGTGGAATTATGTCTGAGGACTGGATGGATAAAGAAGTAATTATATAGAATAATTAGATAAGACCTCTATGAATAGGTACGATTTTCAGTAATGTACATTTGAAAATTTAATGTTTTCTCAGTAAAATGATTTCAAGTAATTAAAACAATTTTGTTACCAGTAGTAAAACTTCCTGAAGTATTGATTTTAAATAAAGTGGAATTTCAGTAATGGACTAGTAGTTTCATATGAGCTTTATTTACATAATGAAACTTTTCTCAATCAATTATTTCTTCCTGTTTTGCTTGTTCAGAATGGGAATGGCATTAATATTTATGTACTATCTTATATGTCTCATGTATATTGCACTATCTTTTTGGTCTAACATTGATCCTGAAAGATAGGCATAACTTTACTCATTACAGGAGTTCAAGGAAACTATTTTTACTCATGTGGTTTCATCATTATAACAACATGTGACTGAAATACTTGTAAATTATTTTTTATTTATTTCTTTTTGGTTGATACCTATTTATGCATATTTATAAGTCACAATGTGCTAAAAAGTAATGTGCTCCAAAGCTAAATGGCAGAACTAAGATGTGAACTTAGTGTTGTTGACTGCAATGTCACTGATCTTTTCCTGTAGCCTCTTTCATCCCTAGATAACTAAAATGAAATATTTCTCTGTTGGAATATGCTATATCAGTTCAATATCCTGCTGGTTTCTCACTCCTGTCTTGTAGCATCTGAAATAGGTTTAACAATAATTAATACCTAGGCATGGGTAATTAATCCATAATGGTTAATGAAGAAGATTTTAGGACGATGCATTTCAACCAGAGGTTTTAAACTTGACACTAATTGAAGAAACTCCTACTTCAGTATCATATTCCTCATTTCTCTTTAGTCAGCACAGACTGTCCTTTCTGATCTTTGCAAAATGAAAGAGGTATTCTCTTAAAGATGATGAGCCTATAAAGTGATATGAACACAAATATATGAGTAGTCCACATGGTGTAGGGGAACATATTATTGGGTTGTTCTGCCTTTATGATATGGGAGCATTTACAAAGAGAATTAATTCACTGTTATGTCAAGATCTTAATCATTCCATGGATGCTATGCTTAGCACATCATTCTTCCTCCTATTAAAGACAAATGTATTCAAGATGGTAGGACAGACTTTATTCAAGGGTGAGAGGCAAGTCAGTAAACATAGGGACCACAGTGATAGGGTCTTGCAGTGGTCAAGAGAGATTAGACTCAACTCCAAGAGCAAATAGAAGTTTATGACCTTAAGAGGGTGTTAATGTGTGGAAATTTATGAAGATAAGGAAAATTCTTCCTGGACCAACTCAACAGAATTTTTTCTGAAACAGTCCATAGTGATAAGATATCAAGGATGGTCATATACAAAGGATGGGGAATTTGGCTAACCTGACTTATCAGAACTATTGCTCTAATTTGATTTCACAAGGACACTTCAAGAAGCCCAAGTGTAGCCCTAGTCACACCTAGAACTTAGAGCATCTGACTAAAATTTCTGTCAAGGATAGGGGTCTTTGTCATGTGCAAGCATCTTCTATGTATCATTAATGAACAACTGCTGCCAATTCAGCATCTTAAATCTCCTCTTATTTTCCATAATTGCTACCTCACTTGAAACCATCATATATCTTCTCTGGACTATTGCGTGTCACCTCTTACCCAGCTAATTTTCAAGATTCCCTGCTTATCCCCTCCAATCCACCATCTATGAGAGCAAATAGGGTCATCTTTTGAAAGTAAAGATCTGATAGTGTCATCACAACCAATTTTCAAATTTCTGATCTTAAAAAGATTTTTGGTTGCTCTTTCTCTCCCCCTAAAAAACAAAGCCCTTTAATGTTACCTGTGAAGTTCTGGGTCATCTGACACCTGCTACCTTGTGAACATTGCCTTCAGTTGTTCAAGTGTGGTGGCACGTAACTATAATCCCAGATATTCAGGATGTAAAGATTGGGAAGATTGTGGTTTGCAGTAATCCTGGACAAAAATTTGGTGAGACCAACTTTTTGTGGTCACAGTATGTGATTGCAGCTATGTGAGAGGCGTAGGCAGTAGGACAGCAGGATTTTTGGTACAGGCCACCTGAACAAAACGAAACAAAACTGTAAGAGCTGACATGAAAATAACAGAAACAAAAAGGGTTGGAAGCAAGGCTTAAGAGGTAGAGTGTCTGCCTAGCAAGTAAAAAACCATGAGTTTACACCCCAGTATTGCTAAAAAACATCACCTCCACATACTTCCCATTATTGTATCTTTTTTTTACTCACCATTACATTCCCATTGATGAGCATAGGGTTATACATATAGTACATGCTCTGGAAATAGTTCTAAAATGAATGAAAAATACTGATATTTGTAATTTATACATTTGTCATGCCTATCAATCTGGTGGTCACGGTGAAATGAAAATTGGGCCATGTCTCCCTAATAGCTAAAAGAAGTGAGGGAAGAAGCAACTTTGTCAATTCACACAAAGGTACCAGATAGGGGAAAATATTGAATCAAGCTACTTTTAAAATCTCAATTTTTCACATCACTTTCTTCAAGACATTTTCTAGGTGACATTCTAATGACTAATTAGAACTGCTTAAGTCAGATTTGGTCTGGAGGGGTATTTTTATGTGGATCAAATTAGATTGTGAGCAGGCTGCCAGACATTACTGGAAACTAGTCAGTATTTTTTCTCTAGCCTGGACACTTTCAACCAGTCCACCTAATCTATTGCTAGAGGCATGATCTCTAGGATCTGGCCAGGGTATCTTCCTCTGCTAGTCATGACTTGCTATCTCTTTCTTTATCTTAGGAAATCTGAAACCTTTGGCTTCGTGCTGTAGTTCTGACTTTGGCTTCTGACCTTGCATATTCTCATAACTCATTTAAAACATATTCCACTGGTGGTGACCTTGGAAGCTCTCCTGGAGACTGCACCACAGCCCTCTGGCTCTACAAATAACAACTGTGGATAAGACCTTGTCCTGTTTGTGACAGCTTGTCCCTGTTGACTAGTAGTACTGGATCCAGCAATTCTACCTTGGGAAGGCAAATGCATCTTTATAGCATTCATAGTTCTGCCTAATTTAATTTATGATTATGAAGCACAAAAAGGCCTAGATAGAACAGTGTATCTGAAGATATAATCACCAAATCAGAAAGAGTAGCCCAAGAGTCAATATAAAGTTATTTGATAAAATATTTCATACTACCCTTATATTTATTTGGAAATTGATTTATATTAGCCAGAGATAACAGCTGTCACTAGGTTGCCTTCAAATTTGACTTGTAAAAACAGCTAAGGATTCTTAGAAAGTGATTCCAAGTATGAAGCCGTGTTACTTAAAGATCCTATTTAATATCTGAAACACATTACTTATCTGATCTGCCTGGAATCCAAGTATGCCAAGACCTCAAGCTGCTGGATGATCCTAAAATTGCACCAAGTCCTGGATTACTCTCCAAAGAGCTTTTCGTGATCACAAATTCAGCTATGTGCACTTAATCTTGAAACAGACTACCTTAAGCCTTTACAATTGTGATCCTTTTTCCAAAAGGGGTTCCTCAGACAAAAAACACACTAGGGAATCTATTAAAAAATGGGTCACGTTTAGGGTCTTTAGTTCTTATTGCCATTTTGGAACTTAAGATAATTTCCTCAGTAGTAGAATAGGTAGTTTCATAACAAACCTGTGGTACAACATTTCATCTTAACATTTTGCAATCATCCCTAGCATTTTTGGAAAACAAACTAGAAGTTCTCTTAAGACATCACCCTCCTCTCTACAGAGTTCATGTGAATACAATAACTTGAATATGTTCAAAGATGGTAGTCCATAGCCATAGTGTTTGGTTCAGTGTTGGGCACACAGGTCAGACCCACTCCTTGACTTTCGGTTCTACTGTTAAAACAAGCATGCTCACATTTCTTTTGGATTTGAATCTGTGGGTGTATAACAATATGTAGAGAGACTTGTGATCAGCAAGACAGAGGACAGAGCTGATGCAAAAGTAAGGCAAAACAAGGAAACAGACTGGATCTGGGTACAGGTAAACTTAATTGAGCTAAGTCTCAAACTAGGTTTGTTATAGACATTTCAGGTATGGAAAACAAAGCAATACTTTATTTGATTAAGCCATTCTGTGGTGAATTTCTTTTACCTGGAAATAGAAAACCCTAACTAAATTAAAATTATTTTACCTCTTTGAATTCTTCCAATGTATATTAAAAAAGTAGTTTCTTTGTGTAAAAGCCCACATCAGACTATCTACTTTGATTGTGGATGTGGACATCAGCATTCACTCATGCGTACAAAAGACTTATTATGAGGCCTATATTCCAAATTTTGTTGACTTACTACATTCATAGGAGTGATGTATTGTTCAAATGTTTAACATTTTATTATTAAAATTTTCAAACATATACAGAGTGGAAAGTTCTTTACATTGAGTGGCCATCAACTCACCACCTAGATCTTATGATCAATATTTTACTGGACTGGATCTACCCCATATCCATCCCTCAACCCATACCTCTACCCATTTTATTTTTAGATTTGTTTCAAACTAAATTATAGGCTTCATTGCACTTCTCACTAGTTTACATTCTGTTTGTAAGGCAATAAAACCCTTAGCAACTCACCCTCACTAGGCCTTTGTCTCCTAATATGAAAATATGAGGGAGTTGTATTAGATCACCTCCTTTGGCCTCCATTCCAGCTCCTTGTCTGATATTTGCCTTTGTAACTGATAGACATGCTTGTGCAAAATATACTCTTGTTGTATTCAAAAAGGATTAACATGGAAAATACATTTTGTTTACTTAAGAGATGTTTACCTAACAACATCCTGTTTGTCTTATAATCACTGAGGGAACCATTATGCTGTGATTTTGAGCCAAAGCAGATGTTTAAAGGAGTCTAGGGAAAAAAAAACAAAGTATCAGATAGATATTTGCAAAGTTATTATCCAGAAAAAAAGGAAAGGGAAGGAACATGCAATTGAAAATGAATTATAATGAAAGTTCCATTGGGCCAGTACTGGAGTGTCAGAGATCAAAAGTTTAATGAACAGATAGCTAAACAGTAGAACTCAGAGGTCTGAGGTCACTGAAGCTGAGAGCATTATTTCTTGTTTTGTTACTGTTAGGGTACTTCTGCCAGATAGAATTTTAGACTGATTGTCTTCAGAGACTAAGAAAATGACTTTAAAACAACAAAAAAAAGCCTAAGCAACAATCTTCATAACAAATAAACAACAGCTGGCACCAGTGGCTCACCCTTGTAATCTAGCCACTCAAGAGGCAGAAATCAGAAGGACATGGATTGAGGCCAGATTGGGTAAATAGTTCTTGAGACCTTAGCTTGAAAATACCCACCACAAAAAAAGGGCTGGTGGAGTGGCTCAAGTGGTAGAGTGCTTGCCTTTTAAGTACGAGGCCATAAATTCAAAATCTAGTACCTGCAAAAAACAAATAACAGAAATATATGCATGAAAAGCAGCCTTATAGAGAAGTGGCTACTTGTAGGAACCAAGATTAAAAAAAGACACCCAAATATAGCTTATTGTTGGAACCAATCAAAACACATGGAGACTGCCACAGTAAGTCATTGTACACAACCTGTTCTCCTAGTCCAGGCTGTGTGAATCAGTCTCAACTTTTCATTTCCATTGGGACACCTGAAATGGCCCTTTCAGCAATGCAGCAATTTACTCATTGCTGCTTTGGGGGACAGAGGTTCTTGCTATCAGTTGCAAGTATTAATTCCAGCTGAAGCAATGTTGTGCAGACTAAGCCTCTTTCCAGAGCCCACTCTTTTAATTACAGAGGCTGTTAAGCATTATTTTGAATAATTTGAGTCGCATTGCAAGTATTAATGAAATTCATTCTGTCATTGGCTCCCATATAAAGGGTTTTTTTAGACAGCTACCAAAATTTACCTTCATGTGTCAAACAGGAAAATCACAGGGCTTTCTTGGGATGGCCTTTATGGATGCCAGGGGATCAGTTTTATCAGATGTAGAAGAATATGAAAGGTCTTAAGAGTGCTTATAATCAAAGAATGTGGATAAAAATGTGATATCTGGTTATTTGGTCACAGTTCATTAATTTCATATCTAATCTAGGAAGAAGTAGACATTCATATGCCATTTACATTAGACAAATAATACAGTGGAAACCTAAAAAAATCAGGAAAACAGAAACTCAAATAGCATTTTCCTTTTTCCATTTTTAACACTCTATTGCTTAAGATGATGGCTCATTAGACACTGTGAAATATTTCAGAACCTAATTTTCAAACTTATTTGAAAATGGCTACACTAATTTGGCATTCAAGTATCCAGTTACTGTAGACATGTCTGAATTTGTTAACCTTGTGTGGGTTTGGATTAGGCAATCATCCTTTTTAATATAACCCATATTGGTTCAAGGCTATGTCTGGGTGTATATTCCATGTTTGCCTTAATTGTATCTTTAAAAAAAAGTGGAGACAGAAATGGAAGATTGTATGAAGGCACCATGATGTAAGACTTCAGATTAGAGTTATGCTCTAGAAATCCAGCCAAAATATGCAATATAGATTATGGAAATTAGCAGCTGTGTGGTTTCTACATTGATTGTTTCTTTTTAGCAACATGCTTGATTGTCTCTCTACCTTTTTAAATGGAATCACAAAATAATTGTGTTCTGCCTGTAAAAATCCTTTATTGAGAATGGTAATAAACTGCCAATACTCAAGTCAGTGTTTCATACATTTATGTGATTATTAAATGCTTTTAAATTGTCAGTTAAAATTGCTTGTGTTTACTACCTAGTAAAACAAGTGTTGACCCAGCTATTTTAACGACTTGGAGCATTCATCTTTACTGATGTCATTTTTTTATCTTGGGAAAATCTGCTAATATTCCAGCCAGCCAGCCAGCATATCATCTTTCGTCTGCATTTATTAATGGCTTAGAATGTCCACCTGTTGTTCTTAGTAAATGGAACACTATGAAAAAAAGCATTTATTGAGTATATCTATATATAACTGCTCTCT
The DNA here is from genome assembly GCF_047511655.1 of Castor canadensis. NCBI lineage: Eukaryota > Metazoa > Chordata > Mammalia > Rodentia > Castoridae > Castor > Castor canadensis. The sequence continues at coordinate 11,426,649 of NC_133405.1, forward strand.
TTATGAAGAAAAGATCCGTGGAACGTTCTTCATAAACTAAAAACAAGGAACAAGTGTTGGTCAGAGAGAAATCATAATATTCACAAGCTTTTAAATAATATGCAGCAGTCTCCTTCTGTTCTAGAAGACGCTAAATACATTTGTTTCAGATCAAGACAACATTTTCCCAAAATGTCTCAAATCACATTTATTTAGATTTTATTGATGATTTAATGGGTGGTACAGAATATAACAAAGAAAGTTAACAAGTCTTTCATATGTATTTGTGTTCAAATAGCCTTAATGTACTGAATTAATTTTGTTTGAGGTTGGGGTTATAATTGAAATTGAAAAACAGTGTAAGGATATCAATGCAGTACAGTAGTTTTTCCAAGAATTTTAGCAGAAGTGTTTGTGGCCCTGCCAATGTAAAACTACAGTTAAAGTTGCAACCTCTGATGGCATTCCAGTGAAGAGAACAAAGAACAAGTATGTGAGCCCCAAACACATAAAAGTGGATCAGATGGAAGGGCTGATAGTTTAACTTTGGGTGACAATAATATAATAATCTACATTCAGAGAGAAATGTAACTTTAATTGTAGCTAAAACAACCTTATCTTCCATTATGGATAGGTATGAAGGTTAGTAGATAGTTATAATTTTACTATCTCAACTTGAACATAATACATGTATATGTATGTATATATATATATATATACATACATATACATATATATACATACAATCTAGGAAAAAAAGTAGCTAAAAGTCATTGCTTGGAATTTACAATTACATCACCTCAGTCTGATGCCATGGAGTCTAACAGTAATATAATTAGTATAATCATGCTGATCTTGGTGGAGATAATAAGGGATAGATTTCCTGGAATGTAAACTGTTGACATGAAACAAAACATACAAGTGGAATAATAACACCTCTATATAGATAATATGGAAAAGAGCTATTAGACAAAAATACATCATTTCTTACAGAAAAGAGGTAAATTTGATTGACATACATCAGTTGCAAATTCAGAATAAGATTCTCAGGTCATGCTACATACAGTAATTCAGTCTGAAATACTCTTAACAAATTAGCAGTACATCTTTCTGTTTATGTATATGACTTGGAAAAAGAATGTGTTATGTGTTACTTTTTAATACAAATGATCAAGCATTGATGTCTTCAACTGCCTACAAGTTGCCTTCATTTGTTTAATTTCCTTCAATTCTACCTCTATTTATCTCTTCCTCTGAGAGGAGAAACAAAGAGAAAACTAGGTAATGATAAAGAGGGTATTTTATTTTACTTTAAGCAAGCTTTAAAATCTTCCAATTTTAGATAGGCTTTTTCCTCTTGAAGTAGCTTTTACAAATGATAGCAAATAATGATGAAAATGAAAATCAGGATTCATTTTCTGTGGTAGAGAATTGAAAGCTGCCTATTTCCATAGAAGGAAGATATTTAAACTCAATATTGTTAAACATTTACAATTCTGAAATCAATAAGAACCTTCATATTCATTGCACTTCATATTATTTTGTGTGCAGAAAGAAGAGATGACCTAATGGCAATTTTATATGACTTAATGTCTCATCATTCCCCACAGTAGCATTCATTAGTACAAGAAGACTTAATATCATAGAAGAGAATGTAATGATGTTTATGTTTATGTGACTGCTTATAGTAGGAGTCTACAAACATCTTATAGATGGTATGGAGCTGCTTCTTAAGTGATAGAGAAATAATGAGAATAACAGAATGGGTTTGTGTTCTCATTTTATCCCCATTCCATTCCCATTTGTATTATTCATTTTGTTTTTGTAGTGGTCACATGGCAAGGGAGACTGATTCCTGATTTTTGTCTTCTGAAATTGATATTCTGAGGTAACGAGTAGGATCTCAGTTCAGTTTTCCATATACTTCATTTCATGACTTACTGAGAATTTCTAATTTTCCCACAGAAAATACCTTATAAATTGAATAAGACAAAAATTCATATGTTCAAAATACCTTCTGTATTTTTACACTAAACTCAGGTACTAACAACTAGAAATCTGAGTCAGTCACGCTTGACTGCTTTATACTACTTTTCAGCTTAAAGCAATCATTAATCCATTTGGGTTCAACTACTTAAATGCTCTCTCCATGCTTTCCATCCAGACTATTCAATGCCTATTATGGGCTTCCTATTCTCTCAGAACTAACTCTACTACAGTCTCCTAAGTGATCGTCCTGTTTCTGATCTCGTTTCTCTCCAATTTATACTCACTATACCAATGTGATATCTTTTAAAATGCTCTGACCACTGCCTCCTGCTGTACATTGCCCACAATAATAAGAATGATATTAACTGTCTACAAGAGCTAGGCAGGCAATAGAGATTACTTGGAGCTGACTTCAGGTAGAGACTGTGGCAAACTTGAGAGCCAACAGAATGCTAAAAGGATGTAACTTCTACTCAGCTATGGCTAAATTCTGGCAAGTATTTAATTTTATTAACCCTGGGAAGAAAGAGAAACAAAATATATCTACTTTTTCCCAGGATGTTAGACTATCAGTTTGTAAATTCTATTCTCTAGGATAAAACCTGTGTTGCTGAATGTGTTCTGTAAAATCCTTCATGAACACCTTTAGGCCTGCATCCTGAGTTCATTTCTTCTAGTTCCTGTCAGTTCTTCCTACAAAAGTAGTTCACAAAATCTATTTCTTTCTGACCACAGTGTGACTCCCTTATTTCAGGCCTTCATAATCTCTCCACTGGATTACTACAATAACCCTTTAACTTGTTTCTCTGTTTCAAATACCTTCTCATTCCAAATCATTTTAAACTGTGATCTTCATAACTGTAGCAGTGGGATTTATTGAGAATTTCATTTGGCAAGGTGATCTATTGAGAAATTACTTAATGCCTTTTTTTCTTTTTTTGCAATTCATTTGGAAGGGTAAAAGGCATTTTTCTATCTCTCAGAAGCAGTAGCTAGGGCACTGTGTTCTAAGACAGATGTCATGGAGCCACTTTCAGCAGACTTTCTCTCCAGACCTGACTAGGGCACTGAGTCAGAGACTCTACTGGACTCCAGAAGACTCTAACCTCATGGAGCACAACAATGGATGGTTAATGGGGAACCAGTAGCTATAGAGAAGAATTATGATCATCTGTGAACTTAGTAGACCAGTGATTGTTTTGCAATCATCTCTGTATCTGAATTTCAATATAATGCTTAGAATTCAGTATCTACTCAATAAGTACTTTGGAGGTTTATGAAGTATTGAGTCAAAAACCTGTCTACTGGAGAAAAGACCACCTCTTTAAGAAATGGTGCTGGGAAAACTGAATACTCACAAATAGAAGACAGAAGCTAGGTCCCTGCCTCTCACCTTATACAAAAATCACATCAAAATGGATCAAAGACCTTAATGTAAAACCTGAAACTTTGAAACTACTAGAGGAAAACATAATGGAAACACTTCAAGTTACAGGCATAGATAGCAACTTTCAGAATAGGATTCCAATAGCTCAGGAAAGAAGAAGAACTGAAAAATGAGATTGCATATAATTAAAATGTTTCTGCACCACAAACAAAAGAATCACTATAGTGAAGATACAGCCTATGGAATGGAAAAAAACTGTCAGATGTTAATCTGCTAGGAGATTAATATCTAGAATGTAAAGAATTAAAAAAATTTTAAATCCCAGAGAGCAGTTAATCTAACCCATAAGTGGGCAATGGAACTAAACAGATACTTTTCAAATGAATAAGTAGACATGGTCAATAAGTACATGAAAAATGTTCAACATTCTTAGCCATCAAAATTAAATTGAGGTCTTACTTCACCCCAGTCAGGATGTCTATCATCAAGAAAACAAATAATAATAAATATTGGTGAGAATGTTGGGGAAAGGTATTCTTATTTGCTGCTGATGGGAATGAAAATTAGTCCAGACATTAAGGAAATCAACAAAGAGGTTTCTCAAAAAAATTAAAATAGAACTCCCATACTATCCAAGAAAAATCAAGGTCAGCTTGCTAGAGAAGTACCTATATACCTGTATTTACTGTATTACTATTCACAAAATCCAAATTGTGAGATTAGCTTAAGTGTTCGTGAATGGGTGAGTGAATAAAAGAAATTTGTATATGTATATATACAATGACATTTTATTCAGCCATAAAGAAGAATAAAATTATTTTGTTTTGGAAAATAAATAGAACTGGAGGTCATTATATTAAATGAATTAAGTCAGTCCCACAAAGCATAGTATAATGTCTTCTTACATGTGTGGAATCTAGGGGGAAATAAAAGAAGGACATGAAAGTAAAAGTACTGGGGATGCAGAAGGTCTGAGACAGGGGAAAAGCTATAAGAAGGAGTAATGGAGGGGGTAAATATCAAATTATATTATATGCATTTATGGAAATATCATAACAAAACCCCTTACTTTGTACAATTAATATATACCAATAAAAATAAGTAAAATAACATAAGAAAGTTCTTTATTCACCAGCAATAAATTTAAAGAATAACACTAATTGATTTTATAACCATTTAAGACAGAAGGAGAGAGGGAGATGGGGAGAGAGGGTAAAGATAGAGAAAGAGAGAGAGAGAGAGAAGAAAAAGCAGAAAGAGAGAAATAAATAAAGATTCTTCTAGGAGGGATCTTTGATGTAACCTAGACTTCCTTTTAAAAGATATGCTTTCTATAGCTTTCTCTTCTTTTGAAAACAATAAAGTGATATGTTGGCAATGTTGATTCCAAAATTAATATTTAAAAATTCTGTACAGTTACTTCAAAAATTTACAGGCTCTTTGAGAAGCTATGGATCCGACCTATAAACATTTTAACACAGATTCAAGAACTTCATGGACAATACCTCTAATACCATCTATAGATCCGTTTTAGACTTAGTGTTCATCAAGAAACACAGCTCTTACACCATATAAATCCTTGTACTTAGTGGTTACATGTAGTTTTTCAATGTCTAAAAGGGAAAAACTAGAGAACCAGCAACCAGACAAATGTATTCATATGCTTTGTGAAAGATAAGGACCTAAAACAAGTGCTGTTTCAAAAAAAGAATGAAATTTCATTTCTCCTTCAGAAAAGTCTGTTTCAGTTCTATATCCATAACTTAAGCAAAGGTTTCCTTAGCACTTTGTAGCTTAGATCACTTTAGTGTAGAAAAGTGTACCTTGCTTAACTCAACTTTTGCTTTTTTGATCAGTATGAGTAAATAGTTTCATCTTCCTTGCTAACTCTAAAAGGAGAGCCCTGTATTTGGTAGGCCTATATGTAAGTAAACTAACAGTAACTCCTACTTGGGCACCATGTTTATAAGGATTTCCAAAGACAAGAATCAGTAGGGGAATTCCATTATCACAGTAGAATATTGGTCAAATATAAGGGAATGGAGTTTGGCTGATGAAAGGTCATCCAGACAGCTCCTCTGGGCCATGTACCCCCATGGACCACACACAGTTTCCCTCTTGGCTATATATAGGCTACAGGTATTTCTTCATGCTACCTTGATTAAGAATTTTTTTATCCTATTTGGTTTCTTTCCTCCACAGTTATGTGAGATGTTATCATTTTGTTTGATCTTTAGCAAACCTCTTTAATTTGTAGATTAAAAACAAAAAACTGCTTAACAGGTAAATAACTTATGACACATCCAAGGGCTATAAATTATGATATCTGCAGGGTGACCTTACTTATTAGTTCTAAATGAATGAAGATACTATAAAATAATCAATTCAAGGGTTCTGGAATCTAATTGAATATACTTTTGAATTTATTTGCCATTTATTGGTATAGTGACTTTTGACTAAATTACCTTGCTATTAAACCTCCTTATTCTCATCTGTACAGTGTGGATAATAAGATAAGCCTTAAGAAGTTGTTTTGAGGATTTGATTAAAATAAGCAGTTCTTAGAACAATATCTGGTATGTAGTATATATTGATAAAAGTAATGATGCTAATGTAAAATGAGCTTTTTGCAAGATATAGGGGCAATAGAGAATAATTTGGACAGTGTGTTTGCTGTAACAAGATTATCAGACTTATCAAACACATTGGAGATCATTAAACTTCATAGACTCATACTGTATCACTTTCCAAAGCAAATATATTAATTTTTATCATACCAAAACATATTGTATGATCTCTTAATTTTTCATGTAACTGCCTGCCTAACTGGATAAAATCTGTTTTTACTTTATTATGAAGTTTTTATTGTCAGCATTTACTTTAAGAAGTCAGCCAAATCATGGATTTGTTTTAAAAAAAAAACAGGGAAACATTTTGAAAATTTTTAAAAATTTGTGTCAAGATGAGGCTTTTAGATTAGTCACTTTGGATGAATTCACTTATGCCTTACTAAATAAGTTGTTTTCCTTTCTTATAATTCTTTCAAGACTGATTTCCTTGAGATGTTTTCTAATTTAGACCTATGACCATGCTGCTAGTGGGCATCAGTAGCCTTCTTTACAGATGAGGAAAGCAGGTCTGTCCCTGATGTTTACATTCTCTCCTTTGCATTCTCTGTAGTAATTCTGGGGACAAGAAGCTCAGCAAATAGTGCTGAGTAAAGCAGTAAGCAAGACAGAGCTCTGAGAATGCAGGAGGCCTCAGTGTTCTGGAGATGGGAACACTAAGTCTGCCAAAGAGGACATTTCATCCACTCCTTAGTCTTTGGTCAGGGCCATACTTAAATCTGTGCCTAATGAGGATGTTCTTATTTGGGAGACTGGAAGAGAGGATGCTTTTTCCAATTTCCTTTATTTATGCCTCTAGGAATATAATGGCTTTTAAGAATAAGAGCAACAGCTGGCATAAGGAGAGAGGAAAACAACAGGTTTTCTACATGAAATAAGAATAAAAACAAATTTACTGTGTTACTCATGAAGAATGCTCAACTATCTGTTTTGAAGCTTGAGCTTCAGTTCCTCATCTATAAATTGAAAGTAATGATCATTCTGGCCTCACTGGGTCTTGACTGGAATTAAATGAGGTACATAAAAATCATCTAATGTACAGTTGTTTATAACATGGTAAATGTTAGTATTCCTTCCTTTACATTTAATTTTGTAAAATCGAGATGGCAAGTAGATCTTTAGGGATGAAAAATCAAAGAAACTCAACATTCAGTGGTGGGGAAATTTTAAAGCTGTGAACATCCTTTTGAGAAGTTTAACCTGAAAACCTGTAGAGACAATGTAGCAAAAAATGAAGATGGAACCAGTAACTGATATGAATTTGGAGTGAAATAATAGCCTTAGGAAGCAGTATCCATTGTTGGCAGTCAACAGAGCCTTCAACAGTTTCACTAATTCCAATTCTTGGATGGAATTGATCAGTATAAATTATGCAACCACTACATTTCAGTTACATTGGTATAGGCATAGTAAAAAAATGAGCACACCTATGCATGCTCAAACACACACACAAACAGCTGCTCGGACCTATTCACTTAATTAAAATAGACTGTAAATACTTAATTTTCAAATTCAGATCTTTCCCATTGATGCTGTGCATGAGCATACTGTATGTTGCAGGGCTTTCATGATACTCATTTTTGGCAGCAGCTACTCCCGGTCTTTAGAGACTGCAGGATTCCTGGCAGTATAAGGAGAGTTCTGGCCTCATATACAAGAAATACAAGGTCTTCATTATACCAGAGTTTAATACTCACAGCCAGAAGGCTTTATATACAATTTACACACAGAATCTCTGTCTTGCCTTCAGACTGAACAACTGTTTTTTTCTGTGGTGTGTTGAAAAACTGCCATAATTACATGGACAGCTACAGAGACTCAAACTCAAAATCAAAACAGACAAACCAATTAAATGCATTTCATAACCAACTTTCAAAATGAGCCTAATATAACCAAAGTGACCAACTAATTGACTTGTATATCTACATGGAGATATTCGTATTTCTATTGATTTAAGAGAAACCGCCTCTCTGCTCATTTAGTTGAAACAGCAATGCCTTGCTTTAAGAAAACCTGTTACAAAATTCAGATTTATACCTTATAAATGGATGTCTCTGTTTTGAATATTTTTAATACCCTAGAAGTCTGTAGACATAGCCACATAAAGTAATTATGATTACCTCTAAGTATTTTAGACACTCCAAAGCACTTTTTTTTGTACTTGATATTATTTGTTCTTTAAAAGAATCATGTGAAAAATTAATGTGAAATTTATTATCTCATTTCTTCAAAGAAGGCTTAGGGAAGCCTCTGAGGCACTAGTTTTGCAAATAGTTAAGTCTGAACAAGGGGTATCATATGATTTAGCTGCTAGTCAACAATCATGACTCCTTAGCTAGTGCATTAGGAAAAGATTCAGTTGAATAAACATAAAGTTTATTGCTTTTTTCATGAACACATATACGATTTAATCAAATGTACCTGATTTTTGATGTGTTTAATGAATGCAGTCTATATGAATAGAAATATCACACTGAAAACCCATTAAGATATACTATGATATATGTTAATAAAATATTTACAAATAGATGCTTGAAGATTGTTCATTTTATGCTAATTTGCTGTCTTAAATACCTTTCTCTTGTCTTCATACACTGCTTTCCCTGAGTCTAAGGGAGAAAAAGAATTGAGATTCAGTAAGTTCAATAGCCTACCAGGGGCAGTGTTGTCTATAAAACATTACTTCAGGTTTCTATCCCTTTCAGACCCTACCTATTTATCCACCTAACTATTGCTTAACCATATCATCAAAACACAATTTACATGCCTACTCCGAAGAAACTTCTCTGATTTTTCTACCTACTGTTACCATTAAGTTAAATGCATCTGTCTTGGACAATCTCATAGTACCTATTATACACCACTGGAGGTGTTCCTGTAGTGTCCATTCTTTCCACTGGTATGTAAGTTTCTTGGTATCAATCTCTTCCAGCATAATGCTTAGCATATAGTAGACATTTAACAAATCTTTGTTGAATGCATGAATAATGAGGGAAAAATCTCCAAACTAGTCAATCAGACCTACTAGCCCAGAAATCCAAAATTCTTTCCTCTGCATAACTTCTTAAGTACAAGACTAGTTCTCACTTGTCGTTTTAACCCAAATGCTGGCATTGTGTCCAGAATTTTGGCAGCATTGACTTTTGATGTCAAACAGATGTGAATTTGAATACAATTTAATTTCTATTTCCTACTGTCATGATTTTCATGAGTAATTTGTTTTCCTGTGCCTCAACTTCCTTATGTGAAAAATGGGGATATGAATACCCATGAAGCAGACAGAATCTTGTCAGTATTAAATGAAATTAATATTTGTGTATCTCCTGATAAGTTGTAGTTAGTAAATATATGTCTGTGGCCAACTGATAGCATTCATTAAGTCCACAATCAATCGTTTCTTTCCTTTAGGTGTTTATTGGCAAAAGCCAACATGACCATAAATGTAACAGAGAAATAGTCATGAAATTAATTCCTTACCAATAATGCTTTAATACTTGTTCAATTGCATTGTTAAAAGTTTTGATTTAGGTTATCTAAATCAAAAGTTTTTGACTTATGTATCTCCAGGTGGTAACATTAGAAATACCAACTATAATGCCTTGCTGGGGAAAATGCAATCAAATCCTCCAGATATTAAGTACAATGTCCATCCAGTCTTGAGTTTCCTTTTGTAATGGAGATATTCTGGTAATGTGGAAGACAGCATGTTGACACCAATATTCTTTTCTTACTGATGGTGGGGTATCAATAATGTAGGCCATTTTTACAAATAAGCTTGATACAGAGGAGGTAGACACAATAGCAAGCCAAGAGTTCAAGACCAGCCATTTAAAATACAATCCACTGAGATCAGGAATAGTAAAGTGGTTACCAGAAGTTGAGGTGGGGGGGATGAGAAGAGGGGAACTGTTGATCAAAGCTTAGAAAGTTTCAGTTTCACAAGAGGAATAAGTTTCAGAGATGCATTTCATTGTATGTATCGCATGTTATAAAGTTGCTTTAAGAATAGATTTTTAATGTTTTTACCACACAAAAATGGTAATATGATGAATATGTTAATTAGCTTGTCTTATTTACCATATATTCATAAATCAAACTATCACATTTTAACCCATAAATAAACATAATTATTATTTATCAATTAAAAGTAGGTAAATAACTTAACAAAAAAGAAAAAAATACAAAGGACAAAAGACAACATCGGAAAGTCCTATAGGGAAGTTTCAGATTCTTCACTTGTAAATTCAAAACAAGTTTGAAAATTTCTCTGATGTATTTCTTTTTGCTTTTATTTTATTTTGTAATTAATGTATTAAGGGTATATAATGATGGGTTCAATGTGGTATTTCAACATATGTATTAAGCCTGAACTTATCAAATCAGTGCAATTAGCCTTTCCCTCTCCAGATCACGTTTTGTTCTTGGTGGTGGTACTGGTGTTTGAACTCAGGGCTTCACATTTGCTAGGCAGGTGCTCTATAGCTTGAGCCATGCCTCCAGACCTTTTTACTCTGGTGATTTGGGACATAGGGTTTTGCATTTTGCCAATGTGGGCCTGATTGGGATCCTCCTATTTTACATTTCCCATCTTCACTGAAATGACAAAAGTGCATCACAACATGCAGCTTTCTTCCATTGAGATGGGTTCTTTGGAAAGTTTTGTCTGGACAGGTCTGAAAGTACAATTCTCCCAATCTCAGCCTCCCGCATAACTTGAGATGACTGGCACATGCCACCATGCCCAGATGTTGGCTGAGATGGAGTCTCATGATATTTTGCCTAGGCTGGCCTCAAACTGTGATCCTAGATATCTCATTCTCCCAAGTAACTAAGACTATAAGCATGAGCCACTGTCACTTGGCTTCTTAACAGTTTTTCATGTTTGTAGTTTTCAAGCTCTCTCTTCTAGATCTCTATAAAATATATAATGAACTATTGTTAACTGTATGTGTCCCACTGCCCTGCAAAGCACTAGAACTTATTCTTTCTGTGCGTTGGTGCTACTATTTAAATCTCCCTTTATCCACCCTTCTCCCTTACATTTCTTAAAAAGTTCTAGGTACCTTAAACAAGGCTACTTGTCTTCCATAGGCTTTCTGTGTGTGGTGTGCTAGCATATGCCCAAACTGGCCCAAGATATATTATTCTTAAATGTTTAGCAAATTATGCAAATTGATTGTTAAACTTTTGGTAACCAGAAATCTGCTATGGTGGTAGTATTTATACCTATCAAAGAAATTCTCAAGCATTACAGCCTTAATTTATTTTACACTGCTTCTCACATACCCCATTCAAATGAAAATTCTCATGGGATTCTCCCTCACTATAGGATCGTCTAGAAGTCAATCAGAAAAAAAATCTCATTTCATTCTTCCAATGGACAAAAAAAATCAGATAAAATAGAGATAATTATCTGTTTTCTTCTGTTTATGAACAAATGACATTCAGAAGAGCTGATGACTTCCAAATGGTCACAGAGTCAGGAAGAAACAGAGTTCAGATTGGAATGCTGTTCTCTGCCAAGTTTGTCTTTTTCTGGCTGTTTTAGGCATTGGCATGCCTGTCATGCCTGGTGTAGTGATGTGCATATAGTAAAATCTTAATAAATATTTGTAGAATAGAATCATAAGTTTCAATACCTACATTGTTTAACTTCACACCTAATGAAGAAGCCATAAGCTCCCAGTAACAGTATTTTATCTTATTTCTATATTTCACCTCAAACAAAATCCTGGGCATTACATCCTACTGTTCAGTAAGCATTGTTGAATTGAAATGGATTCGTCAATTTCCATATCAAGAAGGCTAACTTAGGAGAAAATCAGTCTCTGGCCTGAGCTTAGCCAGTGAGGATGAGTCTACGGGATTTCTAAAGTTTGTTATTGTAAACCTAGTTAAAATTGTGATAATTAAGAAGAGGCATAATTTTAAATGCAGCTCTTTTCTTGCTACTAGACTATTCTTTCTATGTTACATCTTCTGTAAGGGAAGGAAAAGAGGAAAGGAAACTAATATTTATTGGGGAACCATACATTTTTTAAGATATTTTCATATATATATTTATGAATGCAAAGCAATCCTAAAAGTTTGTTCATCTGATTATTTGCATTTACCATATGAGGAAACTGAAGTTTAGTTAGATAAACACAATGAGTTTAAAGAATAGAGACTGGCAACCAAACCTAAACTCTTCAACTCGGTTTCTGTCAATAACTACAACAAAACACTTTATTGTTTATCACATTTTTTGTCCTAACTCATGTTTTGCATTAAACAATACTCTGTAGTTTCTTTAGTCTGAATATTTTATCTCTAACTGCCATTCCCTTTAATTCAAAATATTAAGAGCCAGTGGTCCATGCTACTTAATGAAAAGGCCTCCATCTAGTGGTTGCAAAGAAAACTCCTGAGAAATGCCCCAAAGGTTCTTGATGCAATACCAAAAAGGTGGCAAATGCCTGTGATGCAAAATTTAAGGAAATCCAAAAAAAAAAAAAAAAAAAAAAACTTCTGGAATAAAGATAAATAATAGTTTGATCCAATTTTCAAAAACACAATTAATATCAAAATTCCCAATTAAAAAAATTAAAATATAAGTAAGGACAGAATCCATATTACTGATTTTCTTTTTGCCTCAGGCTTCATTATGGCTCTGCACTGCAGTGCACTGTTGTGAGCATGTGAAACGTACATGAAACTTTCTTGGAATGTAAACATGCAGAGATCAAACTCTATTGCCCTGGCTTCAACATCTAGGTCATAATATCAGACATCAACAGTCACATGTCTTGGGAAAAACACCCTTTTCAAAAGACTTCAGACATTTTTGAAAATCAAGAAGAATGGTGACTGAGGGAAGCTGCACTCAATTATGTTACTTACATAATCAAACTGATGTGCTTGTGTGTGAAAACATACCATTAAGATGACCCTTTGATCTGAATGTTCTGCTGCCATGTAAACATAAACATTAAGTTCAATTCAACCAACAATTGTGGTTTACCAATTGTTACAAATTTGAAACTGGGAGTGTTTTTGTACAAATATGTCAACAGTAAACAACAAAATAAAGGATACTCAATTAGAATTTTAATTAAATTTGAACCAACAGTGTTTAAATTGGTTCAAGTTAATTGGTTATTACCATAGCATAATCAGTATTTTTAAAATGAGAAGTAAAAGTACTTTTCTGGAATTTGATTACCCCTGAGTTCTGTAATTGGTGGGCGTCTATTAAGCCCACCAGGAAGAAAAGCAGGGAAACTTACTCAGTTATCTAGGTGTTTGTTTTTCTTAGCTATCATGCATCCTATACTTAGAAAGAGCCAGTATATAAAAGTTCTAAATATTTTCTGATAGTCTCAGACTACTACTAAATGCTACTGTGTATATACCAAGCATGGTTTTAAGCAATTTTATAAATAATACAAGCTCACAACTTTCTGCTCTGCAATTTCAAAAAGTCAAATGAACTTTGTCAACATTGGCATCTATTTCCTTCATCTGAACAATGAATAATGCAATTTATTTGAGGGATACAATTAAGCAGCTATGTTTAAAACTAATGTTTTACTATTAATGAGCTTGTCTAATTGTGGATTCCACAGAGTTAAATGACCCAGGTAACACCATTGTAGACTTAACTGAAACCTGGAGACAGTCTCACAGATGAACTGCAGGGGAGAGTTGCCATGGTAACATCAACAGGCAGGGCCAGTCATTTTTATGTAGAAGAGATGGAGTAAGGAAAAGTGCAGCATCTTGGTAAAGGTTAAGATTCCATTTAGATTGAGTTATGAGGGAAAAAAAATAAAGGAGAGTTTGAGCTGTTGCTTGATACTGGGTGGATGGTCTTTATACAGAGCATCTTTGAAAGCCAAGTGAAGGAGTGGTTTTCCTAGCAGACCAATGACAAGGAAATTATATGGGATGAATAGTATACCTGATGCCATTGAATTCTTGCAAAATTAAAGAAACCAGAGAATATTCTTCTGACCCATGACTAATTTGCGAAGAGATATGTTAGTGTTTAGGGATAAAACTGAATTTCCATAGACAGTTACTGCAAGTATACACATATTTGCTACGAATTGCTACAAATATTTGCACATAAACAGGCCATATACACAAGAGATGGTTCCATCTTCTCTGGTTGTGAAGGAACCAAGGACAAGAATCACATCTTCTTTGACCTTCTTTGCCAGACAACACAGTGAATGCTCAATACTTTTTATTGAAAGACTCAGTCCTGTTAATACTGTGTCCATATACTCTGCATCACTTAGATTACTTTAATAGTTTCCCTTTGAATAATCTCAGAGGAAAATAAAACCACTGCCTTATTGAAGTTGGATAGTCCTGTTCAGAATATATACACTTATTGTTTATTACTATTGTTATGTTTATTTGTTATTGTTATTGTTATTCTGTTAGTTTAAACTGAATTTGGTGCCAGAATTTAACTACTCTACAGCCCTTAGACTAGTAGGGGAACTTCCCTTTGAGAGTTTTGTGAATGGAGAAGCAATGTACACACATATATAAATGCAAAAATGATACCTGCTGAAACTATTCCAGGAATTAGGGGCAGAGGGAAATAAGGGAGAGCAAGGAAGGGGTTAATCCAAGTATGATATATTTGATATATTGTAAGAACTTTTGAAAATGTCACAATGTACTCCTACCCAGCAAAACACTATAAAAAATGAAAAAAAAAGAAGCTTCTCATGTAGACATACAGGATCTAAAATTCTAGTGCAATAAGAAAGCTTAAATCCTGATTTCTACATTGCACACATATGTACGATGGTGCTCAGAATTGTTTTCAAGATACACACATCATCTTATGTTTGACTTTGACCTCATGGTAGTTTGTCCAGACTACTTGGAGGACATAATTCAGTTCAATAACACAAAAATCTAGCTGATTTTAATATCAAATACTGCCGTCCTTTTGTGTTTGTTAATGTAATCTGTGAAGCATGAAGGTTAAGAGAATGGAATATACTGAAAGACACATTTGGGTTTTAATTTTAGCTCCATCCTTTACAAGTTGCCAAATTTTGACTCAATTAGTCAACTCTCCAGACTTACTATTCTCATGTGTGGTTTACGAATAATAATACTATCTGCCTCATAGTGGCACTGGGAGATTTAAATGGAATTGCCCATGTAAAGTTTACCTTCTTTCCATCTGTGCTTTCTTTTCCTTATCTTCGGTAAAATTGTTTTTGAGACAGGATCTTTCTTTATAGACCATAATGGCTTTGAACTCACAATCTCTGCTTCCCAAATTCTGGGATTACAGGTGTGTACCACCATACTCAACTCTCTTTATTAAGAATTTACCAAGTATCTATTGTATGTCCTGTACTGTTTGGAATGCTGAAGATGAAAACATTGGGTAAAGCAGTCAGTCTGTAATTTCATGGAGCTTACATTCCAGTGGTGGAGACAACACAAAACAAATGGGTAAAAGGTGGAGTGTGTCATAAGGTGATGTTTGGTATATAAACCCACAAACCAGGGAAGAGGAATGGATCAAAAGTGCTGCACAAAAGAGTGTATGCTACTTCTCTGGGTGGTTAGGGGAGGTTGCTTTGATCATGTGATAACTGGTTAAAGGAATGAAGACACAGCCCATGTGAACTGGGAGAGGAAACCAGGCAGGGAAAACAACAAGCATAAATACTCTAAGGCAAGGGCGTGGTTAAGGTTTTCAGAATGTTCAAGGAGGCTACCCTGGCTGGTTCCAACTAAAGAAGAAAAGTAGATGAGGCCAAAATGGATAATGGAGTTTGGCCATAAAAGGATTTGTGGTATTCTCTAAAAAATAGCTTTTACCCTGCGTGGCATACAACATCACTGAGAAGTTTTCAAGAAGAGGAATGACCTGACCTGAGACTAATTAAAATACGTTACAGGATCACAACTTGAATACTTAGTGATAATAGATTGTTATGTGGCAAGGGTGGAAACTGGAGACCACCCTGAAGAACTTTAGTAGTATAGTTGAGAAGCTACTCAAGAAATTATAGGTGATGATTATGATGGCTCTCACTAAATGCCTGTAATATAGATAGTTATAATACCCTGGTTCAAGTTACTTATTTTGTATAAAAGAAAAACGACTATATTTAAAATGGCATACAAATTATTAAGGGTTTAATTTTGTTGGAATGAAAAATTTATGATAGTTCAGAGCAGCTCCCTCATCTTGGGCACATAATAGCTATGTCTGTGAGGTACCAAAATAGCTGGTGGAAAAGTTTAAGTTTTAGTCATCAGATAAAAAAAATCACAAAATGAAATACATTTGTTCAAACATTTGTAACTTTTAATTAAAATCAAAATTAATTTAATGTCAACTAGAATGAAAGAAAGAGGAGGAGTATAAGGAGGAGAAGTTGCTGTACTTATTTGATTAACTGAAGGAAAGGAAGCAGTCTTCCAATTGAAAAATTTTTAAATAATTTTGTGAGATATTCTTCTTACAGAATAAATGGAAAGGGGAGAACATTAGAAAGTTGAGAAGAAAAAATATTATAGTAAAGTGCAAACTTGGCCTACATTGTGTATTTCTTACTGATTTATTATTGTTACTGCTATTCTACGTATACTTATGCCCATATGGTATAGATGTGTATATTTCATATTTCACCAAATTTGATATATTTCCTTATATGCTTAAATATATTTAATAATATAATTCAAATAGACACAATATTTTAAGTATGTGGGTCATGATTTACTTTATTAATTCTCTATTCTAGAAGAGTTTTGATTATTTTTGTATTTTAAATAATGTCACAGTGCTATCATTGTGTATAAAACTTTTATTCAACATTTAACACATTGTTTTCTGTTAGGATAGGTACTCAAGATTGGGGTATAAGAATAAAATGGTAATTCTCAATCACAAGAACAGACATATGCATCAGATGAGGTTGTTTATGCCTGCAATCCTAGATACTAGGGAAGTAGAGATCAGGAGAATTGCAGCTTGAAGACAGTGCAGTCTGAAAGTTAGCAAGACCCTATCTCAATTAGTAAGCTATACATGGTGGTACACATCTATACCAGCTATGTGGGAGGGATAGGTTGGAGGATCTCTGTCTTGGACCGGCTGTTACACAAGGAGTGACCCTATGTAAACATAACTTAAAAGGCAAAGAAAAAAAGAGGGCTAGGGATGGTAGCTCAAGTGGAAGAGTGCTTATTTAGCAAGCACAAGGCCCTGAGCTCAATCTTCCGCGCTGCCAAAAAATTAGACCTATGAATGAATAAATGAATGAAAATGACAGGAATACTAAACAATACGATAAGAAGAAAGAAACAATTTAAGATAGGTCTACGTTAATTCTTAATTAAGGACTTCCCAGATAATGAATGTAGAGATTAATTAATCTAAACATCAAGAAAAAAAGTAATATATAAATCCCAAGACAAATAGAAGCTATCCTTCAGAGCTCTTCACCTGAAGGTCATAGATCATATAATATTAAAGAAAAGTTGATAATTTTTAAATGTTGGTTTCAATGGAATCAAATGATTACCAGCTCTATATTTATTTTGAAATGCTATTGTAATTAATTTAGTTCTAATAGGCAATGCGAATTAAATAAAGTAGAGCAGGTTGTTAAATTAGATTTTCTATATTATCTCAAAAATTTGACTGAAGTTAAAAGCTCAGACAATGTATGGTAGCAGCTATGCATTATAAGGAAAGGTGCTAGACACATTCACATAAGATGTGCTAAAAGAAACATTAAGTCCAATCATTAATATGCACCTCTGGTTTACTTCAGAAGATTGAAGAAATTCAAAAGAAGTTGTTTGAAGAGAAATCATAGAAACTAACTAGGTCTTGACCTTTGTCTTCCTTCTCAAAGTCAAGTGACATAGCTCCTGATTTTGGTGTGGGTGTAAAAAAGACAGCTCATTCCTTCCCTCTGTGAGGGCTGGCTGACCGACACAATCTCTGTAGGCCTCTTGCACTACCAAGATGACAAATGGGGAAAAGCTTATTGAGAGAGCACTGCCAAAGTTCAATTATTGAAAGGTTTGTGCATTAATAGAGACAGGTGCCAATTTTTGACATGGAAGAACCCATAATGGTAGTGGGAGCAGTTTATTTGTCAACTATCTTGTGATGATATTCATGGGTGGGTTTTGCTTTGGTCAAGTGAATATTTTGGTGGTAGATATGAGCCATTTTAAAGAAATTCCAATATCTGAACATTTCTCAATTCTCATAAGTGATAACCAGAGTGAGCTATAGTGTTTGAAAGAGATGTCAACAAGAGGTTGGGAAACAGATGGTTCAGAGTTAGAATGGGAGGATACCAGGCAATTTCAATAAACTATTATGCTGGTTTAACTTATAAACTAAAAAAAGACCTATTGATATCTAAGTATTGCCTGTGGGGACATACAAATGTCCTCCAAAAATAAAATATACAACTTACAGTTGCCAAATTAAAAAGAAAATTCACAACAATTTGTGGTTTACCTAAATTTCAAATTTATCTGGGTATTCTGTAATTTTATTTATTAAAGCTATGGGTAGCTAGAACCCTGTCAGAAATCATGTTGTGCACTTGTAAGTACACACATGCATATGTCTCCTTGTAGCTATATTATACTTTTGGTTTTTGGATATAAATAGAAATTATTGGTTGATTTTACATATAGTTTAGGTAAAGAACACTTTATACCACAATAATATACTATTTACAAACATTCATTTACAAATGTATTTACATGCATGTATTGTTGCTGTTTTACATGTGCAACTTCCTTTTACTTCACAGTCACCTATATCATATTCCAATTTGATAGAGGGAGAAATTACGGTTTAGTGATATAAAGGTACTTGGCCAGAGTCACACAAGAAAGAAGGGACAAAAGGACATTCAAGCCCAAGCCCATTGCACTTTTCTTTTAACCACTGGTGCTCTAACTCTTCTTCATGAAATGTGGGATAGAAGGATAAATAAATTGGTTCATTAAAATGTCCCCAGAAAAGGGAAGGATACTGAGAGGTAAAGAGAATGGAAGTATGTTATACACTCATACACATGAAGACAAGATAATGAAATTCACCAAACACTGTTTGAAAAGGGGGGAAATATAAAAAAGGAAGGATAGTGAATATAATGGATAGAGGGGTGGACTTGTTCAATACACATATGGCATTATCGTGATAAATCCTCCTTATACTATCAATATATGTGAATTAAAAAGTAAAATTAAAAACTAAAAAATGTCCTCAATGGTTGTTTTAAACAAGAAACAAATGAAAAGAAAGTACTTTTCAAAAATAGAATCTCAGGTTTGATTTCAATTTGTGTCAGACAACTTATCTTTCTCATATGGATATAAAAATAGAATTATGGCCACAAGTATCTAATTTGTAAAAATGTCATTTGTATAGAGACAATTAAACTTTTATAAACAGAATTTCAAAACTAATGCCCCAGGTGAAAGCATTCTTTGAAAATAGAGTGTCAGATACATAAGAGCTGCTATTTTTCTGAAAGCCTCTGCATTCTTTATTTTTCTGATAAATCAGATAGTATAATTTATCCTTAATGGATATGAAATGAATATGGATTGTGAATTGAAATTCCCTTTATATTCATCAAAGTATTCAGTCTCCAAAGATATTGTTTTTGTTACCCTCAAATAATTGAATGAAATGAATGAAAACACCCCTTCTCTTGCATCTCTAATTCACCAATCCAAAAAATACATTAATCTCTATTTTCTAGTGGAAATGGAAATAATTTTCTCAAGAGATGTTGCTGTAAGTATATATCTTTGAAGATTCTTTTCTCATCATTTTGACATTTCTATTCAAGATAATTTTTGTCCTAGATTTGCATTTTTAAAGTTTCAAAATAATGACATGAGTGCTATTGTGTTCTTTCTGACTCCATGCAGTATTTTTCAAAATTTGCAGTTCTGCTATTGGCATTATTAAAGTACATGTCAAATTTTTAAAAGCCTACTATTAGCTAAATTATTCCTGGAATTATCTCCATTATTCAGGATAGCTGGTCTTGCTGTTTAAACCAGAATCCATTTTAAACAGTGGTTTCAAATGGGTTTCTGGAACTCACAAGAGACGATGGTGTCAGTGACATACATGGACATGTACCTCAGTGACATCGCATGCACATGTATCTCTCTCAAGCAAAAACAAAGTCAGAAAACTCTTTATCATGTATCATTAATGAGAAAAATAATTATTACATTCATTCATTGGTATCTGAGTGATAGTGGTCCCACAACTCTCTTCCAATTCCAAAATCTGCAGATCTTTGAGTCTCTTATATAAAATGATGTGTTATTTACTTATAAATCTATGCACATCCTCCTGTATACATTAAATCATCTTTAGATTAATTATAATTCCAGTTACAAAGATAAATATAATATATTATTTAGGGAACGATGGTAAGAGAAAACAATTTTCCCAAAATATATTTTGATCATCAATGATTGAACTTCAAATGTGGAATTCTCATGTTGGGGACAATTGTAATATGAAAGTTTCTTCAGGTGACATGAAAAATCCTTCCAGCAGTCTTTGTTGTTACATTTTGTCCTTCCCCTAGAGTTACCATTTATTTCAGTTTGACCTTGCCAATCAAATCTGTATTTTTAAGTTGTCATAATTGTTAAAATACACTTATGTTGGTATTAATATTTCATTATGTATGTGAATAACTGGTTTAGAAATAAAGTTTAATTGTAAAAAGAAGGATGCAACATTTTAAGGAATGTTGTCTATGTGTCAGATACTAATGAGTGTTATATTTAAAGTATCTCATATAATCTTTACATCAGAATTGTGAATTGAGTAATATTATCAGCAGGTTAAGATACATGTTCAGCGAGGTCAACTATTTACTTCAAATTACAGAGCTGGAATGACACATATTAAGGAATCAAGGTTTTTACATCATTGGTTTGCATTTATTAAAAAAAGATTGAATCAAAGTCACTAAGGTGTCTGTAAAACATCAATGGAGTGACTATATACTTTTTGTTTAAAGATACACTGTAGTATGTCAATCCATGAAAACTACTGTATAAATGCAATACAAATTAGGGGCTAGATGTGTGGCTCAAATGGTAGAGCACTTGTCTAGTAAGCACAAGACCCTGAGTTCACACCCTAGTACAACAACAAAAAAAAATAATAAAGAAAAAGGAAAAGAAATTAGTCTTTCTTAGCTCATAAGTAGAATAATCTGTTGCATGATTTTTCTTTTAAAATATTTGTAGATTGTATGGATGCAGCCCATGAGTGAGTGCAAAGATCCAGAGAAGTCTATGAAAAATCAGGCAGGTCATTGACAAAATCTCCTAGTTTATCTAAGCAAAGGAGACACTAAATATGCAACTCTAAGACTATGAGTAGTATCTATCATCCATGTACCTGTATATCACTAGTAAGGTAAGGTCTAGTGGTTGGATTATGGTAATTGTAATCACTTATTAGAGATTACATATATTATATATTTATATTTTATATCAGGTAGACTTTTAAACAAGTAGTATCTAATTCTGATCCTTTAAACCAGAAGTCTGCTGATTTCTCTTTCAATGTGCTGTAGTGTAAGTAATTCAGGGTTTGTGGGCCACACAGTCTCCGCACAAAGTACTCAACTTTGTAATTATATTTTAAAACAGTCAGAGACAATACATTAATGAATAGGCATAAGTTGTATCCAAAAAAATTATTTATAAGAACAAGTGAAAATTTGAATTTGACCTTAGGATAATAATTTACTATATTTCACAGTATCCTAACATGCCCTTGCAGATTATTTAATTCTTCCCTAATGTTTGCACTATTCTTCTGTATAAACTTCCAGAGAATTAAAATGAAAGCTGTTTGTACTATATTTGAGAAAGCGATTACAATTTTTCTCAGTTTTAATTGAAAACCAAGTCAAATTAGCTGTACAATGTCTTGATTTTATAAAGGAGTTCACTATAAGCATGTGTAAAAGTAATGCATAGTCTAATGGCATGTTTCTACTTACGGTATTGCCTTAATTAAGACTCTGGCCACATTTTGCAGGCTATTTTAACCTTTTTCAACTTAACTTCATATATTCTCTTTTGATTTAAACTGATAAACAAAAATGATCCTAGATTCAGCTGGGGATGAGGAAAGGGACTTTACAATATTTATGAAAAATTAATTAATTCCCTGGGCTATTAGGAATGGGGACTTATTTTGTTTCATGGCTCTACTAATAAGCATTAAAACATATTTTGTAAGTTTACCAAAATTCTGTATTTTTAAAGATTGACATAAACTTGAGTATTTTTATTTTCATACTCTTACTTATAACCCAGGCTGCCCTCAAATTAAAGATCCTTTTGTCTTACCCTTGCAAGTGCTGGGACTGCAGGTGTGAACTACCACATCTGACATAAAATGTTTTTTAAAAGGATTTTATAAGGGATATCTGACAGTATGATGGAATTTGAATAATAGAATGAAAACAATGCACAGAATTTTCTAGGATATAGAATTGGAAGAAGCAGAGTGTGCAAAAGATATTGATACTTCTTTTGCTGAAAAGCTCTGTTTAGTTAGTTTCACTAAATTAACAAAAAGCAGAAGAAAAGCTTGCCATTTCTGTCTCCATGTTTTTTATCTGCATTCATTGCTCTGAGCTATTCTATCTGCAGTCGCATTGGAATCATCTTCGATCCAAGAATGACAGGATAGATAAGTAGCATCTTTACAACAAGGAACACAAAGAACAGAGGAAACTGCTCCCTGAAAAGGAACAACAAAAACCTCCTCAAGACCGGCCATTTGTCAGGCACCAGTGACATCTTTATCCTGACCAAATTGCTATAAAAGTAACAACATCTCTGGATCGTCACAAAACAAGGAGTGAAATAATGATCAATTAGGTCATTCTTTGACCAGGATGCTTTAATCATTATGCATTCATTTTGTCCCCTGCATTAATTCTTTGTGTATGTGAACATAAAGCTCAGGTCTGTACCCTGGAAGATAGTTAAGTGCTTAATTTGCTTCTTTCCATGATGGGTACAAACTGAGTAATGAATTTACTTTCTCTGCCTTTCACTATTATTGTCTTAGTATATATCTCTTAGTTTATATGGCCAGTAGTGACATATAAAACCCTTGGAGTTTAAATCAGAAAACAAAACTCCAGTTTCAAATACAAATGGCTCCTATGGGAAAATGGAGAAAGTTTTGGATAAAATGGGTACTGAGTCACTCAGGAATGTAGATACAAAACACTTTTCCCAGACCCAATGGTTGCCCATTAAAAAACGTAAAGCATGACCACCAAGGACTGATTTTCTAATTGAGTATAATGAAATGTTTGCATTGTTTGAAAAGTTAGGTCTTTATATGACTTACTAATATTCATCAACATCCAAAGGAAATAGAACAATGGTCTTCATCTCCTTTAGTTTTTCTTCTGACATGTTTACAAAGTTATACAACTCAAAACAAATTTAACATAAACTTTGCTTAACATGCTAGACCCAAATACTTAATATGAATACAAGGAATATTATGAAAAGCAGGTCACACCAAGGGAAAGTCACAAACAAGAGAGGGAGGGTAAAAGAAGGAAGTTAAGAAGGTGAATATGGTTGATGTATTCTCTATACAAGAATGAATATAGAGAGGATTCCAAGATGGTGGCTAGAGGAAGGAAGCAGAAAGAGTGCTTCCTAAAGTAGAATCTTGGAGAAATGCTGGAGATACACCTTACAGGAAAAACCACCAAGAAGAGGCAAAACTTTGGCTCCTCCATACCTCCAGCCTGAGCACAGCATCTCCACTTCATGTTAAACAGAGAAACCAGGAGGGCTCCCATGCCACCACCAGATGGCAGCACCAAGACTGCTTGGGAAGATGCAGACCACAAGGTGAGCTAAGTGGCACTCAGTAATCCCACAGACAATCCTGGGCCAGATCAGCATAGCTCCCTGGACAGAACAACTCCAACCCAGGGAAAAAAGAGAAAATGAATAATAAGCAATAACAACCAAAAAGAAAGGTGGTAATGATGGTGGCATGCCCTGAGCACCAAAGAGAGGGTAGGGGAAATCCCTCATGGAACTGTAAATAAACAAGCCAGCTGGAGAAGGCAGGAGCAGCGGCGGCACCCACCAAGCAACCAGGAGTGGGAAAGCTGGTAAAAGTGGCAGTGGGCGGAAAACTCCACAGGAGAAGGGGGAAGACCCACTTCCCAAGTGAGGTATAAATAAACACACAAGCTTGAGAAAGCTTGTGCAGTGTCACCTCTCCCAGTGTGCTTGGAAAGGGGAAAGCTTCTAACAGTGGAGGTAGCACCCAGGAGAACTCTAAGTAAACAAAGCCCAAGGGGCTAGGTGAGTGTTAAGCTCAGTCCTGAGATCTGCATAAATAAAGCCACCAGCAACAGCACACTGACAGCAGTGGGCAGGTGAGCCACAGCCTCATATACACATTCACAGAACTGTCTCCAGACTCTCTTGTTTTTCTCTCTTCCTTTTATGAGACAACAACCGAACTACACATGCATGTTGAAAAACCTACTGAAAATATATTGCATTTGAACTTGGGACACTTTGTGATTTTTTTTTTGTTTTGTGTTGTTTGTTTTGTTTTCTTTTGTTTTGTTATTTTCCCCTTTGATGAGACAATGACAGAACTACTTCTGAGACACCATCTCCAGGATTGGAGGCTGTGGGATTAACACCAAAATTATTAACACTGAAAATTTATTGCATTTGAACCTGGAGATTCTTTTTCATTTATTTATTATTTATTATTTATTTATTTATTTATTTATTTATTTATTTATTTATTTCAATCCTCTCTCTCACTCTCGAATGCCTGTTCAGCTTACTCTTGATTAGTACACTATCTTGCCCTGTTTATATCTTTGAAACTTTTGTTTGTTTGCTTTGTTTTTTCTACTTGTTTGTTTATTTGTTTTTCACTTTTTCTTTAACTTCTTTGCTTTCCATCTCCGCTCACCCTTCCATTCTAAATATCACCATTGTTATTATTACAAGGTAGAAAATACTTAATTGAACACAGTACAGGGACAATAACAAAACCAAGGGCAATGATGGGAAGACAGAAAAAACAGGGAAACCAGTTTCCCCACAGCAAAAAATTAGTACAGGAACCAGAGGGAAATGAAGAGAACAGATACTCAAATCCAGACTCCAACAAAATGAAGATAAACTATGCCAAAGAACCCAATGAAGCCCACAAGAATAATCTAAAAGAAGAAACCCTATAGGTAATCAACGATATTTTCATAGAGATGATACAGGATATGGTCAACCAAAATGTACAGGATATATTCAAGAAATTCCAAGACAACAAAAATAGAGAATTTGAAAAAGCACAAGAAGAAATAAAAGAAACCATAGAAGACTGTATAAACACCAAAGTGAAACAAAGAACATGATTAATAAAGAGATAAATGAAGTCAGGGTGAAAACATCAAAGAGGAAAGGACTCAGGATATGGAAAGCCTCAGAAAAAAGGATGAAACAGAATTGCAAAACAAAATGAAAGGCAAATCCAGCAGAATAGAACAAACAGAGGACAGAATCTCAGAACTCGAAGATGAAATTGTAATTAAAGGAAAAACCGAAGAACTATTAGTTAAACAAATCAAGACCTGCGAAAAGAAAATAAAAGAACTCACTAACTCCATCAAAAGACCAAACCTGAGAATCATGGGCATTGAAGAAGGAGAAGACGTGCAAGCAAAGGGAATGAATAATATATTCAAAAAAATAATAACAAAAAAATTTCCAAATCTAGAGAAATCTATTCCTATACAGATGCAAGAAGCCTCCAGAGCACCAAACAGACCAGATCAAAATAGAACTGCCTCACAGCATATTATCATTAAAATAACAAGTACAGATACTAGAGAAAGAATATTGAAGGCTGTAAGAAAAAAAAAACAAACAACATAGAAAGGAAAACCCATCAAAATCAGAGCAGACTTCTCAGCAGAAACATTAAAATCAAACAGAGCTTGGGGTGAGATCTTCTGGGCACTGAATGAAAATAACTTCAACCCCAGGAAATCAGAGCAGACTTCTCAGCAGAAACATTAAAATCAAACAGAGCTTGGGGTGAGATCTTCCGGGCACTGAATGAAAATAACTTCAACCCCAGGATACTCTACCCAGCAAAACTATCATTCAAAATAGATGGAGCAGTAAAAGTCTTCCATGATAAGCAGAAACTAAAACAATATGTGAAAACAAAGCCACCACTACACAAGATTCTTCAAGGGATTCTGCACACAGAAAGTGAAACCCAACCATGAAAGGGCAGGCAGCACCAAACTACAGGAAAAGAAAAAGCAAGAAAGTAGAGAGTAACTTCAACTTAGGTACACACAATCAAACCTTCAAACAGCTAAGACAACTAAATGACAGGAATCACCACATACCTATCAATACAAACACTTAATCTTCATGGACTGAATTCCCCATCAAAAGGCACTGTTTGACAAACTGGATTAAAAAGGAAGATCCAACAATTTGTTGCTTGAAAGAGACCCATCTCACTGACAGAAACAAGCATAGGCTTAGGATGAAAGGTTGGAAGAAGATTTACCAAGACAGTGGCCCCCGAAAATAGGCAGGAGTAGCAATACTAATCTCTGACAAAGTAGACTTCAAACCTACATTGATCAAATGAGATGAAGATGGACATAACATACTAATAAAAGGGGAAATAGACCAAAAGGAAAAAACAATTATAAACCCATATGCACCCAATGTCAACACACCCAATTTCATCAAACATACCCTGAAGGACCTAAAAGCATATATTAACTCCAACACAGTGGCCGTGGGAGATTTTAAAACACAATTATCATCAATAGATAGGTCATCCAAATAAAAAATCAACAAAGAAATCCTAGATCTAAAATATACAATAGATCAAATGGACCTACTTGATGTCTACAGAACTTTTCATCCAACTTCTACACAATATACATTCTTCTCAGCAGCCCATGGAACTTTCTCCAAAATAGATCATATCCTAGGGCACAAAGAAAGCCTCAGCAAATATAAGAAAATAGAAATTATACCATGCATTCTATCTGATCACAATGCAATAAAACTAGAACTCAACAACAAAAGTAAAGACAAAAAATATGCAAGCAGCTGGAAACTGAATAACTCATTGCCTAATGAACAATGGGTCATTGATGAGATAAAAGTGGAAATTAAAAAGTTCCTGCAAGTCAATGAAAATGAAAACACAACCTATTGGAACCTATGGGACACAGCAAAGGTAGTCCCGAGAGGAAAGTTTATAGCCATGAACGAATATATTAAAAAGAATGAAAGATCCCAAATCAATGACCTAATGATAGAACTCAAACTCCTAGAAAAACAAGAACAAGCAAATCCCAAAACAAATAGGAGAGAAATAATAAAAATACAAGCTGAAATCGATGAAATAGAAACAAAAAAAACCATACAAAGAATTAATGAAACAAAAAGTTGGTTCTTTGAAAAAATAAACAAGATCAATAGAGGCCTGGCAAACGTGACTAAAATGAGGAGAGAAAAAAACCAAATTGGTAGAATCAGGAATGCAAAGAGGGAGATAACAATAAACACCATAGAAGTCCAGGAAATCATCAGAGACTACTTTGAGAAGCTATATTCAAATAAATTAGAAAATCTTAAAGAAATGAACAGATTTCTAGATACATGTGATCATTCAAAACAAAACCAAGAGGATATTTATCACCTAAATAGATCTATAACACAAAATGAAATTGAAGCAGGAATCAAGAGTCTCCCCAAAAATGAAAGTCCAGGACTTGAAGGATTCTCTACTGAATTGTACCAGACCTTTAAAGAAGAACTGATACCAACCCTCCTTAAACTGTCCCACAAAACAGAAAGCAAAGGAAAACTACCTAACACACATTTTGTGAAGCCAGTATTACATTTATCCCAAAACTAGGCAAAGACACCTCCAAAAAGGAGAACTATAGGCCAATCTCCTTAATGAACATTGATGCAAAAATCTTCAATAAAAGAACGGAAAACCAAATTCAGCAACAAATAAAAAAGATCATTCACCACGACCAAGTAGGCTTCATCCCAGGAATGCAAAGGTGGTTCAACATATGAAAATCAATAAACGTAATAAACCACATTAACAGAAGCAAAGACAAAAACCACTTGATCATCTCAATAGATGAAGAAAAAGCCTTTGATAAGATCCAACACCATTTCATGATAAAAGCTGTAAGAAAACTAGGAATAGACAGAAAGTACCTTAACATCATAAAAGCTGTATATGACAAACCTACAGCCAGCATTATACTTAATGGAGAAAAACTGAAATCATTCCCTCTAGAATCAGGAACTAGACAAGGATGCCCACTATCTCCACTCCTATTCAACATAGTACTGGAATTCCTAGCCAGAGCAATTAGGCAAGAAGGAGGAATAAAAGGAATACAAGTAGGTAAAGAAACTGTCAAAATATCCCTATTTGAAGATGACATGATCGTATACCTTAAAGACAAAAAAAACTCTACTCAAAAGCTCCTAGACACCATCAATAGCTATAGCAAGGTAGCAGGATATAAAATCAACATGGAAAAATCATTAGCCTTTGTATACACTAATAATGAACAAACTGAGAAAGAATATATGAAAACAAGTCCATTTACAATACACTCAAAAAAAATACCTAGGTATAAACCTAACAAAAGATGTGAATGACCTCTACAAGGAAAACTATAAACTTCTGAAGAAAGAGGTTGAGGAAGACTATAGAAACTGGAGAGATCTCCCATGCTCATGGATTGGTAGAATCAACATAGTAAAAATGGCTATACTCCCAAAAGTAATCCACTAGTTTAATGCAATTCCCATAAAAATTCCAATGACATTCATCAAAGAGATTGAAAAATCTACTGTTAAATTTATATGGAAACACAAGAGACCATGAATAGCCATGGCAATACTCAGTCAAAAGAACAATGCTGGAGGTATCACGAAACCCAAATTCAAATTATATTACAAAGCAATAACAATAAAAATACCATGGTACTGGCACAAAAACAGACATGAAGACCAGTGGAACAGAATAGAGGACCCAGATATGAAGCCACACAACTATAACCAACTTGCCTTTGACAAAGACACTACAAATATATGATGGTGAAAAGACAGCCTCTTCAACAAAAACTGCTGGGAAAACTGGTTAGCAGTCTGCAAAATACTGAAACTAGATCCATGTATATCACTCTATACCAATATTAACTCAAAATGGATCAAGGATCTTAATATCAGACCTCAAACTCTAAAGTTGATACAAGAAAGAGTAGGAAATACTCTGGAGTTAGTAGGTATAGGTAAGAACTTTCTCAATGAAACCCCAGCAGCACAGCAACTAACAGATAACATAGATAAATGGGACTTCATAAAACTAAAAAGCTTCTGCTCAACAAAAGAAATGGTCTCTAAACTGAAGAGAACACCCACAGAGTGGGAGAAAATATTTGCCAGCTACACATCAGACAAAGGACTGATAACCAGAATATAGGGAACTTAAAAAACTAAATTCTCCCAAAATTAAAGAACCAATAAAAAAATGGGCAAGTGAACTAAACAGGAGTTTCTCAAAAGAAGAAATTCAAATGGCCAGAAAACACATGAATAGCCATCATTAGCAACATCACTAACAACAGGTGTTGGTGAGGATGTGGGGAAAAAGGAACCCTCTTACACTGCTGCTGGTGCGAATGTAAACTAGTACAACCACTCTGGAAAAAAATTTGGAGGCTACTTAAAAAGCTAAACATTGATCTACCATATGATCCAGCCATACCACTCTTGGGGATATACCCAAAAGAATGTGACACAGGTTACTCCAGAGGCACCTGCACATCCATGTTTATTGCAGCACTATTCACAACAGCCAAGTTATGGAAACAGCCAAGATGCCCCACTACTGATGAATGTATCAAGAAAATGTGGTGTCTACACACAATGGAATTTTATGCAACCATGAAGAAGAATGAAATATTATCATTCACTGGTTGGAATTGAATAACATCATCCTGAGTGAAGTTAGCCTGGCCCAAAAGACCAAAAATCATATGTTTTCCCTCATATGTGGACATTAGATCAAGGGCAAACACAACAAGGGGATTGGACTTTGATCACATGATAAAGCGAGAGCACACAAGGGAGGTCTGAGGATAGGTAAGACACCTAAAAAACTAGATAGTATTTGTTGACCTCAACACAGAGAAACTAAAGCAGATACCTTAAAAGCAACTGAGGCCAATAGGAGAAGGGGACCAGAAACTAGAGAAAAGGTTAGTTTGAAAGGAATTAACTTAGAAGGTAACACACATGCACAGGAGATCAATCGAGTCAACTCCCTATATAGCTATCCTTATGTCAACTAGCAAAAACCCTTGATCCTTCTTGTTATTGCTTATACTCTCTCTTCAACATAAATAGAGATAAGGGCAAAATAGTTTCTGCATGGTAGCGAGGGGATGGGGGGAAGAGGGAGGGGGCAAGGGGTTATGGAGGGGATGGGGGAAGGGGGGAGAAATGACCCAAACATTGTATGTACATATGAATAAAAAAATTTTTAAAAA
This sequence comes from Castor canadensis, assembly GCF_047511655.1. Classification (NCBI taxonomy): domain Eukaryota; kingdom Metazoa; phylum Chordata; class Mammalia; order Rodentia; family Castoridae; genus Castor; species Castor canadensis. The sequence goes on from NC_133405.1 coordinate 11,457,323, forward strand.
ATTAAAAATAAACTTAAAAAAAGAATGAATATAGAATTTTTAAAACTGTTGAAATCATTAGAAGAAGTTAACTATTGTAGAAAAGAGAAAAATAGATGAGTTAACCAATTTTGATTTTAGTACATATATACGTGGAAATGTCACAAGGAAAGCAGTGTATAGCTATCTTAAACAAACAAAATGTTATCTTTATTTTACAAAAATGCAAACCAGGAGGCCAGAACAGGTACTTTCTGGGGGTTAATACCAATGAGACAGGAGAGGATATGGGAGGAGAGTGAAGGATGGTGAATATTGTGTACACATGTATGATAATAGAAAAATGAGACCTGTTGAAACTATTCTAGGAATGGTGGAAGGAAGGGATAAAAGAGAATGATGGAGTGGTTGAATTCAACTATGATATATGATAAAAGTAAGAACTTTTGTGGATGTCAGCACAAACTAAATAAAATTTTATTTGAGGTAAATAAATAAATTAAATTAAGAAAAAAAATCTCAACTTCCATAGCATGGCACTCAAGGCTTTTATAATCTCACTTCAGCCTTTTCTTTTCGAATTCCTTCCTTGTACTATTTACTCCATCCACATATGATTGATTAACTTTTCATGAATACACTATTTCCTGACCCCTTACTTTATACATTTGGAAGGGTATTTTTCAAAGAAATACATGAAGCTAACAATTGTCAGAAGTAGGTGCTGTTAGTTAATACTATTTTAGAGTTAAAGAATCTGAGGTTCAAAAAGGTTATTTATTATGCTATTATTATATCTCAGACACAGTTCAAAGTGATAATTTTCTATGGTTGAGTTTAATCTTGATAAATACTATTATTATTTCCATTTTGCAGATGAGTGAACTATAGAATTAAGGCCTACTGATTTGTGTACTTGCATTCTTAATACCTAAACTCTCTCATAGCTTTGCTTCTCTCTATTTTTTATTGGAATAATTTCTTTTTTGTCTGTATTGACTAGCATAATTTGGTTGTATATTCATGTCTATTTTCAAGAAATCTGTCTCTGGACCATGCTGATACTTTCTTTTTCATACCACATTCTCTGTCCTGGGATAGTCTAATGCAACCAGGATTAGAGATTCAGAGCAAGGAGCCCTAGAATGATGAGCCATATCAACTCTACTGTAGACATCTAAAAAGTATTCTTGCCTTTTCAGGATTTTATTTTCGAGGTTAATTCCTTCAGTAAGGGTGGTAATATCATGCACAAAGAGGAATAGTAGTGGATTTAGTCATATTTCTCTTTCAGGGGTGAAACTTTAACTTTGTGTCACTTTTTTTTCCTGGAACCGTTTGTTTTGGTATCAGGAGCCTCCTGCCACAAACCTATTTAATGGGCATCTACTAAATGCTAATTTTTGAATTTCTCATTCCCAAATAAAAAACAATCAGGAAAAATATGAGTTGATTTCTTTATTTAATAAATATAGTGGAATATGACCCAAATTTAGTAAAATTATTATATGCCTCATTTGATATTAAGAAGTTGCTTTCTTAGGGAAAGTTGTTTTTAAGTAATGTAGTTGGAGACATTTTTTTTCATCAGTTTCACTCTGACAGATCATCTGTTGGCTGTCTGCCATGGGTTTTTGTATTCAGTAAGCACTGTCATTTTATACACTGTGCACTATTTTTAGTTGTAGTCATTATATGAATGACATTGAACACTTGAATGGAACTGCCTTGCTATTGTACCTAAGGTTCAAAATTTCCTGATTACAAAGTCAGGTCACACAGTAGCTCCAATATAGTGTATGTTGAAAGTATTTATTTTTCTTATGTGTATTTTAATTTTTGAAAAATAACCAAACTATCTTTTCCATAAATGTTTCTCTAGTTTTTCAACTTATCTAGCAGTAATTTTTGCTTTCAGTTATCACTAGTGTTATTTGAGCTATAATCTCAAAAAAGAGAGAGAGAGAGAGAGAATCATTTGTATTTGCAAACTTGAGAGCCTCATTTCTGGAGTATTTTTAAAGTTACCTAATCACAATGGATTTCTATGTAAACATAGATTAGAAATCAGGAGAGGTAACAGTGACTTTTTTGGTGAGTTTCATGATATTCACTTTTTACTTCGAGCATATGTTAGGTACCTTTATGGCAGACAATGGAAACTGACTTTGCCAAGTTAAAAAAAAAAGAAGAAAGCAGTTGGAAAGCTCTCAGAGACTTATAAATTAAAAAAACCCAAACATTTGGGAAGATAAGACTTTGGAAACGGCAGGCAGTAAGGCAATTAGGGAAGAAAAAAGAAGCAGAAAGTACAGTTACAGACTCCCCTCTCCCTATTGTCAGATGAGACTTTTACACCTTTGGTCATTATTTCTCTTGCCAGTGAGACAGCAGATTTACAATGAAAGGATTTGAATTGCACTTTTTTTGTGTGTCATTTATTCTTGATACAAAGTCTTCAATGGAAGTGTCCTATTGACCTTTCTTTGTCACGTATCCAAAGCCACTGCCAGAAAATGAAAAGAACAATACTGTTCCACGTTGTTTGTTTTTCTTTTTTCAAAATCAGTAGGCAGAGTAAGCACAACATTACACAATGGCTGAATATATTGGGAATTTACTCCCAAATGGAACGGGGTTAGATGCTGGATACACAAAAAAGGCAATTTTTCTCTACACAAATATTGATGAAGCCATATAACTAATTTACACAATCCCATTTAACCTTTGTAAGACTATGACTCTATAATCCCAAAACAAGCCACTACATTTTGTTTTAGTATGCAGTTTTTGTGACCTATATAAATAATTATATTAATTTGTGATTTATGTGAATATTGTAATGAAAACTGTGGTATATGTAAAGATCTCAGTAGTTGGTAAACTGGAAATAACAACAGCAGTGCATTTATTTTGCCAGCTGTGCGATTTTGAATGTTTCTTACCCTTTCTGTAATTTGATTTTCCTATCTTCAAAAAGGGAATAATGCCTTCTGTGCTGTTTTTCTGGTGAGAACAATATGATGTGATGAAACATGATATGTACATAGTAGTTGATATATAGCTCAAATGATGGTAACACTCATCTCCATATAGTAAATGTAAGTCACTAGCTTTGCATGCAGAAAACACAAAATAATTCATATCATATCAGTTTTTATAACTCAGTTAAAAATGTGATTATTTAACCTGACCTTATAATAAATTGAAATTGTTGCTTTGCATAACTTTTAAAATGATGTTTTATTTGTCCCACTGAATTTTATATGGGCTCAAATGAAACTAAGGAATACCATCATCATATTGATTCACTGCTGTTTTACCTCCTAGTCTACTTTAATAAACTCCCAGTGTACAAAAGCAAGATATCTTGGAGTTGGGCTTTGAATTTCTGGGAGCAAATTATTTCGAATGCAATCTTTAGCATTCAGAGGACTTAAAAACTTTTGTACCTTGTGCATATATTTTGTTATTTTTTTCCTGAATTTTTTATTCTCAGATTTGATTTAGTACTTAATTTTGCTCTGTTGAAGATCACCTTATGGTCCTTAATCACCTATGCTGACTTACAATTGACTAGTAGTTTTGGAAATCATTCCTGGTTTGAAGCATTTAAAACTTCACTGTCTTATCTGGTGAATTGATTTACTATTTCAGTGACTCAAGAATTCGGATTTATCTAAAGACTAAAGTAATGTTATATGTCATTTCTTTGTGTTGATGTAGTCCTCATTTTCTGCCTAAGATCCTAATCTACCCCATTCTCAGAAAACTAATTAGCAGTTTAGAAAATTTTAGCTGATGCCAAACAATTTTTCTTAGTCTTCTGTCCCTTTCTTTCAGCGAAAAGACTCTAGTTCACCCTTAATTTTACTATGAACTTTTATTAATATTTCAGAAGTCTGTTTTCTGCAGCCTATTTAGAAGCAATTCTGCAATTTGAACAAAAATAATGTGATAGAGTTCACATTACCTATTATTGTGATTGTCATGCTTTGCTCTGGACAATACCCAATAAAGAATATTACCACAGAAATCACATTTACATCAGTCAAATATTTTCACAATACTTACATACAGGTGTATTATTTTGAAGACAGAAATAGCAGCTTGAGTGCTTCAGAAGCCTGGAGATTAATGTCCTCCTATACAGACACCTACATCTTGGATCTAAGGCATTAGCTATTCCCAGATGATATGTTGCAAGACTAAATTTAAATTGGTAAATATCCATTGTCTAGTGAATTTCAATGTGCTATTTTATCATACATTTTTAAGTAGGCAGTGGATAATTAGTTTAATAAATATTTAATAACTTGCTTGGGGATTGAAAGGAAAAGTCCAATTTACATTAGTTGCTGATTTTCATGGTATAATATTCTCAACCTAGCCAATTTCAAGCCATCAATATGACATTGAGTGTACAGTTCAAAAAAAATTATCAGATCTTATGAAGAGGTAAGTTCTGGCTTCTGTACAACAGTGAATAGGTATTTCAACCACTCCAATTCTCATGAAACAAAGGCATCATACAATAGTAGATCAACAAAGATATTTTCTTTGTCAATATGAATTGTAACAATTTAATAAAACTCACATTTAAAGGCAAAAACAACCAATTATATCATCCAATCTATAGTTCAAAAATATTTCTAGAAGTGAAATGTTTGAAAAAGGTCCTTCACAGGCTGATTACTAGTTATTGTCACAAGACAGATGCTGTTTTGTTCAAAATGGGAAAGGGACAATGGGAAAATGAAACTTCATGAGGTTCATCTGCCAAATGGAGAAGGAAAAAGTTTTATGTGGCTCAAAAGAATGTCATTTCAACTTATTAATCCACTTAAAACTCTAAGTATGCTACAAAGTTACGGCAATTAAATAGCTGCAGAATGGAAAAATGGCTATAGGAGACCATTGGCTTTGTACAATTCTATTGACCAAACTGTAATTTTGAGAAAAAAATAAGTAACACCAATTTTAAGGACAAATGGAATTAAAGAGGTAACTTCAAATAAATATGTGGACATAAAAATGAAACATTCTTTAAGCTAACAAACATGAGAATGTTTCAGAGGTTAAGGTAAATGTCTTCTCTGAGAAAATATCTGCTTTCTGGGGGCACATTTGCTAATGTAACTTACTTATTTTGGGCTATCCTGGAATTCCTTATAACACAGTCTCAGAGTTCATTTTAATATCTTAATGTTTCTTATCAGGAAAATGTGTGATGAATTTAAGGACTATAGCTCTAAAGGATTCTTAGTTTTTTTATCATTTGATGTAAGCGTAATGATATCATCATATCTGCCAATTACCTGAAGCCCTCTCCTTGCAAAAGATTCAAAACTTGTTTTGGCTGTTCATTGCATATTCATAGTAGGAAAGAAAAAGAGAAAAACTAAATGGGAAGAATGAAGATCAAATTTTTAAGGTTGTCTTGAAGACTTCATTGAAAAATATAATATTGTTTTTCCAAACTCAGTGGCAGGGCAAGAGAAGGAGAGTTTCCAAAATACGACTTTTAATGTTCTTTGAATTTGTAATCATTTAATGACTGTCCTATTTATATGCCATCACTTAATAACATAAAATTCAACTTTGGTGTATATAAATCTTCCTGTATGAAAAACAGAATTATTTGAAACATAAAGTTTAAACTCATACTGGACATTGTCCTGTGTTCTGCTTATGAGCAAATTATTTTGTGTATGAAACAAAGAATTGCCAAGAAGTGATTGTATGAGGGCAGAAAATATGACCTGTATGTACTATTTCAGCTCACACCATTTGAATATGATTTTTTAATTAAACATTGCAGGTTGAAAACACACAAAGTTCATTGTATAATGCCCTGCACATGGTAGATGCCATTAAATGTTTCTGAGTTTGAGAGTAAATTAATAAACTACTAAATTGTTCTATCCATAATATTTCTCCATTCTCATCATATGTCCCAATATATCTTCATCTTCCTAATAAGATAATAAGAGGTGCCAAGAATGTTAACTTGCATTATTGTAGGGTATACTATGTTTCTTAATTCTTACTCTTTCATTTTCTCTTCATTGGATAAGTAGAAAAGTTAATTATTTCAGAGAGCTAAACCAGAGTGAGGCACCAAAATGGGCCCTTTATAAGCATTTTCTTAATCTTCATAAAAGCACTAGACAGTTAAAGATAATCTACTTTTTATAGGTGATGAAGCTCAAGTTCCGAAGTGTCCAGTAGAATATGTCCTAGATCACACAACTAAAAAGAGGAACAGCTGAGCTTTGAGCTGAGATTTATTTGACTTACCATTTAGACACAGTGATGGTGAGTGCCATATAATTATTATATATTAGCTGCCTTCTGTGTAACACATCCTTTCTTATCTTCCCAATAATCCTTCAGAATATTTATTAACCTCATTTCACATATAATCCAAAAGTGAGGCTTCAAGAGATCTTATAATACACAGATGATAACACAGTTAATACATGGGACAGTGGATATATAAGTCAATATTTGTCTGTCTCGAGGATTTCTTCTCTTTCCAACATAATAGTCTTTCCACAAGTATAGCTATATAGCAGAACTTGTGTATAAACTTTTAATACTATACCTCTAATAAAGCATATGTACATACATACACACACAGATGGAAGCAAAGTTTTCATTATAAGAAAGGGATCTGTATAATCTGATATAATTAAATTAAAATCATTGCCATTATTACTACCTGTTGAATAATTAAATATTGAAAAATCAGTTACATTTTCATTATAATATCATTCTTCCCATTTAAAAGTTGTTTTTATTTCTAGAAGAAATAATTGATATAAAATGTTAATGCTGTCTTGCATCATTTATGTATACACAATCTTGTGGTTTGACATAAACAGTGTAAAATATTAATAAAGCAAGTTCTGTGGTTAATGAAATTTTATGATGATGTACTTGATAGAAAAAATATGAGGGAAATTAGAATCAGTAGATTTTTTTCAGTATTTTCCATTGAGAGTTAAGTGGCTAAAAGGAGAAAAAAAGAGAAGTAGTTCAGAAATAGCAAAAGCTGTTGCCATCAAGATTACTTTCTTAATTGAGATTAATGGCTCTTGGTTAGATAAAGCATAATGAAGAGAAAAAAGCTTGTGCATAAGTCAGTTTCTAAACATTAATATTTCAAAAGGATTATGTATTTTGTTTTCAAATATAACAAATATGGCAGTATTCCTGACTTTTTGTTCAATAGATCAAATGAGTAATTTTGAATTAAAAAAAAAACCAAAACAACTCTTGTATGAAAGCAATGTTAGGAATCTCTCTGTATAGCTATCCTTAACTCAACAAGCAAAAACACTTAGTCTTCCTTATTATGTTTATGTCTTTTCTTCAACAAAATTTGTGATAAGGGCAGAACAGGACCTGCCTGAAACTGAGGGGGGAAGTGGAGGAGATGGTGGGGGAGGGAGGCAGGGTGGAGAAGTGACCCAAACAATGTATGCACATGTGAATAAATGAATAAAAATTGAGAAATATACCGAATATAACAATTGAATGGAAATAAAGTAATACCTTACAAAACTAGAAATCTCACCAATGTGAAACACTGTCAAGTACTCATAATTAAGGGGAAAGACTTAGGAGTAACCAAAAATGAAAGTTGATGAACTTTATTAATAGTGGAATTTCTCTTTCCACATCTTCAATAGTATTTAAACTGCAACAGTAATAAATGTGAGTTTCGTGTTTTGAAAACCAATCTAGATTTGAAGCACCAAATTAAAAATGAGAGAAGTTTCTAAAGGTTGGGGTGCTGGCTGAAGTTAGCCGTGATAGTTGTTAGAGAACAGAAAGTAGGAAAATTATAAAAATATACCTTCAAGCAATGTAGGACAATATGTACGGTCATTTGCCTTACATTATTTAAAGGTATATTTTTATAATATACATCTCAAAAGTTTCCAAGAGCCTAAATTACATCACAGCTAGTGGTATCAATAGTCAATAGTCCAATCAACAGGAATGGTGAAATTTCATTCACACTTCTTATTTTATAAAGACATGGAAGAGAATAATCTATTTCAGAAACCTTTATATATTACATGATTAGAAGAAAGGATTTCTATTTAAAGAAATAAACAGTTAGCTCTCTAGAAAACTACATGATTTGGAATAACTGAGTATCTAAGATTGTAAAATTCATATTTTCACTGATAAACTCATATTCATATTAAACTAGTCCTTTCTAATATCACAAGATGTATTTCTAATCATTACAGATTAGTTATTATATGAGAAATTTTGCTTATTTAGCAAAAGATGGCACTTTGAGTCATTTTATGGCTATGCATTGTTTTGCATACGAAGAATTATTTGGCAGAAACTAGTAAGGGGGTCTGGATTTGGAAAAACAAATGGGAGACAACTGAAGGTGACTGGTCTTTGAGGCTTTGCAAATTACAAATGATTATTGTACATTAATTAGAGGATATTTAATTTCCATTGCTTTTCAGTCATTCTACAGGGTCACTGCCCCTTCTCCCAGGTGATCTTATTTACTGTCCTGTTCTGGCATCAAGGGATACAATTCCCTGAGTTTCCTACACAAATATTATACCTTACTTAGTTGTCCCCCACTAATTTGGAATTTATTATAATTTGGAAATTTGAATTGCTACTGTTCTTTTTATCTGCTTCAATGGTATGTTTGATTTGTTCTGTATTGTCAAATTATGCTTAAATGTTCAAAAGGGGAAAAAGTCTCTGAGAAGAGCAGTGTGATTGTAACTGCAAGTCAAGATCTGTGACAGAAGCAGATATATTGATTTAAACAAGAGCAATAAAATAAATGAGCAGTTACTGTGGGGTGTTATGTGTAGCTATGAATCAATGTGGTAGTTTCTGAAAGAAGAATATCAGGATCAGTTGGGCTGGAAAGGACCATTGTGATAGGACAACAAAGGGAAAGAAATTGTGGCCATTGGCTTGTACTGATTCCATGGGTAATAGACACATAGTGTCTTTCTGATTTGTAGTGAAAGGACTGATGATTTTCTGACAGTCCACTGGGGATCAGGAATAGTTACTAGGTACTCATCAAATTATTCTAGTTAGCCACATTCTAGGTAAGCCACATAGAGGTAGCCACATTATAGGGAAGTTTCTGCTACCTTTCTGCCTGAAGAAGAACTAGCCAATTCCTATAAGTACCTTTAACCATACAACTAACTTATAATAAGTTTTGAAAACAAATCCGCTCTCAGTTTTATTGTTGATTTTACCCATGAAAATATCAGTGAGTTCTAAATGGAGTTCAATTATTAAACTGTGAGCATACTAAGCTTAGAGTTAGTTAAGTAGCAATTGATAGCTCTTGAAAGAGAGGCAATTTAAGTGAAATTCAGTACAGATAACAATGTAGCTTAGTTCAAAATGCAAGTCCTGCTCTAAATACAAGAGAAGAAAAGTGTCTCTCTGGGCTATATTAAAGCACAGCCATCATTTTAGAAAATGTTCAGGTTGAGGTCTTTTAACTAAGAAAAGATTTTATGAGAAATTGGGCAAGAAGGGTGGTATTTAAACTGTTTAAAGAGTCCAGATTATTTACAATATCTTTGGCTATTCTCAAAGTAGCTATTCACATAAAGCCATCCAACTAAAGAATTATCACATAGGACTGTATATATTAACCAAGAGAGCCATACAAAGGCAACATTATGTTTTTCTAATTTGAATTAGGGTATGGACCTAAAAATAATATTTCCCTATTTTTAAAAAATATAATTTAAAATAATAATTTTTTTCATTTATTTGTATGTGCATATAATATTTGAGTCATTTGTCCCCCCTGCAGTGTGTCCCCTCTTTCCCCCCCCCACTTCCTCCCTCTTCCCCCTACCCATTCACTTCCAGGCAAAAATTGTTCTGCCATTATCTTTAATTTTGTTGAAGAGAGAGTATAAACAATAATAAGAAGGACAAAGCATTTTTCCTAGTTGAGATAAGGATAGCTATACAGGGAGATTCCTAGCATTGCTTCCATGTACATATGTGTTGTATTCTAAGTTGATTCTTCTCGACTGATCTTTTTTCTAGTTCCTGATCCCCTTCTCCTATTGGCCTCTGTGGCTTTAAAGTTTCTGCATTAGTTCCTTTGCATTGAGGACATCAAATACTATCCTGTTTTTTGGATTTCTTACCTATCCTCATACCTTCCTTGTGTGCTCTCTCTTTATCATATGACCAAAGTCCAATCACCTTGCTGTATTTGCCCTTGATCTAAAATCTCCATATGAGGGAGAACATATGATTATTGGTCTTCTTTTGATATGTGTTCTACACAGTCTGAGGAGTTCCACTGAGCTTCATTAAAGCACTGAATAGGAAAAGTGACTTACAGAACTGACACCTACAAGGAAGAGAATTTAATCATTTGCATCTGACTCAAGTTTATGCTAACTATCATTTAACTGTGGTATTTCCTGAGAAATAATACCCAGGCAGAAAATTAAAATAATTCATGTAGTATACTTAGTGAGAATCCAGAAAGCCCAGGAATAAAGGATCATGGAAATCGGTGCATCATAACCTTTAGATAAATAAGTTTTTCCTACTGTGGTGAATCTACAGAGTAGAGTTGAAAAAAATGAATTAGCAGCTCTGTGGTGGTCTCAACTATTTTGTAGTTAAGTTTTTGTGCTCATAAGTTCATTTTTTCTTTGTAACTACTAACCTGCCACAGTACTTACCAAAGATTGTCTTGAATTCAAGCTAAATAGATAAGCAATGTGATAAAATCTAGCCCCTTTTCCATTTTCTTTAAAAAATATACAACAGGTAAGAAAAACACTGACTTAAAATCATGCTTAAATTATCCCTTTAGAGAAGACTTAGAACATGCTTATGTGTTGTTTTGATCTAGGAAAATTTTAAATATTTCCCTCAATTAGATTTTAATAGGAGGTAATTTCAATTTCACAAAATAGGGTAAGCTTTCCTTAATTTTCTTTAAGTCATTTTCAATTACAAGCCTTAATTCTGCAAAATGAAAAGAATATAATTAATTTAGAGTTTCCCCGTTTCCTTCATCTAGGTTCTGGGGAGTTCATGTTGTGACAAGAGATAGTGGGTAAGATGTGCATTCTCTTCTTGTTGCACTTCAGGATTATCTATTGACGCCTAATTTCTTTCTTTCTGTCCTCTGTGTGGACCTTTCACTTCTGCTGGTTCTCTAGTAAAGAAACTCATTTAGCAACTTCCAGTCTAATTTTTCTATGAATCTTACTTTTGAATCACTCTCTAAGTGAGCAGGTAGATGGACTTTGTCAAGTGATCTCTACCCAAATCTTTTGTGTAGGTCAGTGTCTTGCTTCGAGAATACTTAAACTAAAAATTGACTTCATTCTTATGTTCTATGGTAAACACTCTTCCTTATTCAAGCTGGCCAGATTTGAAAGGTGTTGGAGTGCATCAGACCTTTCTGACTGGGAAATATAAATAGCAGTTACCATTTCAAAGTAATTTTTCTACTTCATGTTTTTGAGGGGACACATTATAAAAAATGGAAATTGGTCTAAACAAGAAGGTATACTTTGTAGAAATATACAATGCCCACAATGCTCACCAATGAGCTCATTTTGTGAAACACTGAGTTTCTCATTATTTTGTGATTCAACTGTCAAGTGAGTTCAGTTTTGATGCATTTCTGAGTGCTTCAAGGCACATTTCCCATCAAGATTTGAGCACAAGAAGCTAGAATGTGTTTTCATAAGAAAACGGAAATAAGAAAACATGATATCTATTATCCAAGTTCAGGAATTTATGTCAAAAATCATTAGCGCTCAAATTACTAATTAACCATCATAGAGGAGCACCTCAATAAACAAAGCAAAGACCACACGGAGTCTTAAATGTTGGGATAGCTTTGTTTTATTTTAGAGCCTCTGGTAACACATCAGGGAAGAAGTACTCTTGCAATGTTTTCAAACATTTCTAAGTTATTTGATATCAGTTCAGGAAATAATATCCTAGAGAATTTTCATGGTGGCATAACTTTCTGGAGCAACAAAACAGTAAAAAGGAATTTGAGCAAACTGAGAGGAATATTTTAAGATCGATACATTAAATATTAGTTGTCTTCCATTGTTCTTTGGACTTAGTAAGTCATTGTTTCAGTAAATTCTTTAGGTCATCTTATGTGAACTAAGTTTGAGAACCATTGACCTTGAAATTTATGTATATATTAATTTTCTTACAACAATGTAATGTTGGACCATTACATTGTGTCCACAGTCACATTATTCTAATAATTATGGGAAGTATTTGTATGTTAGAATTATTGCAGAGAAGAGAAAAAATAAATGCGACTACTAATAGGATGTTTGCAAGCAGCTTTTAAAGAATTCTTTATGGTAAACATATTAGGGACATTGGGGTCTGAGTAGTAAAAGTGCACAGTGTTTTGTGATCATTTAAGTCTCTGAACTGTGCTGAGGGCTTTATGTGTACAATATTACTTCATTTTCAACACATTCCATTGACTTAGGGCTCTTATTATCCCTTTGTTAGAAAAAGAAAGAAACGTTTTTAGGGATGGGTATTCATGTCATTTATTCATCTCATATTTCTTCAGAGGTAAGAAAGGCTCTGTGCTGATTACTTGAAATAGATCAATAGCAAATCCAATAACAGTAATAAAATAGTGAACCTATTATGAAGTGATGACTATGTGTCAGACATTGAACTAAGCATTTTACATTAGTTACTTCATTTAATATTCATATCTGCAATTCATGGCAGTACTTGATTTATCCTCATTTTGTGACTGAAGTATAGAGGTCAAGTAACTTATTAAAATCACATAATTAACACTAGTGGGTGAAAGAACTTGATTCTAAAATATATTTCCTTCCCCGCTCCCTTCTGTAATTTTCTCTCTGACCCTCCCTTGTTCTCTTGTTCACTCCCATTTCCCTAAATCTTGCTACTTTTCTGAACTTAGTTCTTTGCTTTTCATCTTTCTGAAAAGTTTATTCTAACTGTTCCTATCTCCATTCATTCTCCTCTGCAATTAGAATTCAACCCTCATCAATTTCTAAAGCTGTTTGCCACAAGGTCACAAATAACCTTCTTAATTATACATTTAAGAAAGTTTTCTTACTTCCTATCATCCTTGACTTCTTTGCTGAGGGTAATCATCAAAGACCACTGAGCAGAGAAGAATGGGCTAGTAACTTGGTTGTTTAAATGCATTACTAACTTGGGTTTTCATTTGCTTTTCTTTTGTATTTTCAGTAGTTTGTTTTGTCATGTTTTCCCCAAGGGGTCAAGACATTGCAATAGCAAGCAATGTTGCTTAACAAAGGATACACATGTACCCTAGCCCCAAGGAATTTCGTTTAGGGGTTTTGGAATGGAATGACATAAGCATTTTCAACATGTTTTCCTCATAATTCTGCCTTGTACCAAATATTGGGATTAGCTGCAAGAAAATTAACAGATGTTTTCCTTTCTTCTTAAAATGAGCTAAAAAACAATTAACTACATATTTTCAAATTTACTTCCTTCCTTCCTGCCTGCCAGTCTTCCTTCCTTCCTTCCTTCTCTCTTTCATTCATTCTTTCTTTCTTTCTTTTTGTCTATTTCTTTCTTTCCCTCCTCCCTCCCTCCTTCCATTCTTTCCTCCCTCCCCCCTTCCTTCCTTCCTTCCTTCCCACTTCCTTCCTCCCATGTATAGTGTGTCAGAGTCTTGCTGTGTAGTCCAGACTGGCCTCAAACTCTGAATCATCCTGACTCAGTCTCCAGAGTGTTTGTGATAAGAGGCATTCATCACCACACTGACTCCCATCATTCTTTCTTAATATCAGTTAACTTATAATAAGTATTATGAAAGTCTTTTTCATAATAAATTAATACCCATGTTCTGATTCTATGGCCAGCTCTTTGCACCTCCACATTAACATAAACTTTTGGCAATTTAAAAAAATCTTACCAAATGAATTAAAATGATAATAGTATTTGCTCTTAGAAAAATAATTTATAGGGAGTGATATACAAAGTTACTTATTAAAACCATCTTTTGAGAGGAAATGAGAGAAAAAATGGTAATCTTGATTTCAAGGACCTTTTCTAACACTATAAGTTCTCATAGGATGATAACAATTACTCTCAAGTATATTTTCAGAAATTGACTAAATTAGTCTTGACTCATAATAATAATAACTCACTTAAAAACACATTTATTTTACTGGGAAATGTATTACTTGGGTCAATTGTATAAACTTTTAACTTTCTCCAGTAAATGATGTGTGATACATTTCAATACCTATTTTGGCTTAGGTTAAAGAATTATATTAGTTATTTCAGTTAAAGTAGGACAATGTAATTCTATAGCATTTTTTAAAAATTTGGCATGGAGCAAACCAGGAGGAACATTTATACATTGAAAAACACATGAAAAATTTTATCTTTATTCACCAATTAAGCCATCAATGAGAAAATACAATGTATTTCAGTTTGTAAAGTAATTCTTAAAAAATCACACTGGCATTGAAAAAAAGTCAATGATAATATGATCTAATAAACTTTTAAAGAGAGATATATTTAAATTCTCACCATTTACTATTTTAAACTTCCAACTTTACTAGGTAAATTTCTATAAGCTTTAGTTGTCTTTTTCAAGGTCATAATTCTAGCAGATTTAAAGTTTCAAGGAGAAGATTAAAAAATAGATCACTGTACTTAAAAACAAACAAGAACATCAACAAAAAAACTGGAAAAAGAAGGAATGATCGGTTTATTTGGTTGTTTGTTTTGTTTTTCTGGTTGCTTACTTTAATTTTGTGGGGGCAAGGATTAGAGAACATACATGAGAAATGTGTCTACAAAATGTGAGTGGCTATTCAATGTTTCTATCTTCAGAAAGCCAGGGTCATTTCATGAGTTACTAATTCATCCCAGATAACCTAGAAGTGTCCCAATTTAAACCTGAAAGACCCATGTTCTGAGGTCCATCTCAGTTTTAGGCAAAGAAGAATGGTTTATCATCGTATTTTACTTTTATTTTATTTTCATTTTTTAATTATTATTCATTTATTCACATGTGTGTACATTGTTTGGGTCATTTCTCTCCCCTGCCCCTCTCCACCACTCTCTCCCCCCTCACCCCTCACTTTCAGGCAGAACCTGTTCTGCCCTTATCTCTAATTTTGTTGAAGGAAAGACATAAGCGTAATAAGAAAGACAAAGAGTTTTTGCTAGTTCAGTTAAGAATAGCTATACAGAAATATTCCTAGCATTGCTTTCACATGCACATGTGTTACAACCCATAGTGATTCATCTCTAACTGATCTTTACACTGGTTACTGATCCATCCGCTTCTCATGTTAACTTCTGTTGCTTTAAGGTTTCTGTATTAGTTCCTCTGGAGTGGGGACATCAAACACTTTCATGTTTTGGGTTTTTTAATCTATTCCTATATCTCCTTTATGTGCTCTCCCCTTGTCATGTGATCCAAGTCCAACCACATTGCTGAATTTGCCCTAGATCTAAAGTCCGCATATGAGGGAGAACATATGATTATTGGTATTCTGAGCCTGGCTAACCTCGCTCAGAATGATGTTCTCCATTTCCATCCATTTACTTGCAAAAGATAAGATTTCATTCTTCTTCATGGCTGAGTAAAATTCCATTGTGTACAAGTATCAGATTTTCTTAATCCATTCATCAGTAGTGGGGCATCTTGGTTGTTTCCATAACTTGGCTATTGTAAGTAGCATTGCAATAAACATGGGTGTGCAGGCGCCTTTGGAGTAACCTGTATTGCATTCCTTTGTCTATATCCCCAGGAGTGGGATTGCTGGATCATATGGCAGGTGTATGTTTACCCTATTTTTTGTTTCTTCTCAAAATAAAGAAGAATCCAGTTCTACTCAACCCATAAATTCCTTCACTAATTCATAATTTCAACAAATGTTTACCAAGGGGCTACTGTGGTCTATGTTATGAAGCTTGTGCTAAAGATAAAGTGGTAGTTAAGACATTTCTATTCGTAAGTTAATTGTAATCTAGTAGAGGAGATAGATATTAAACAAATTTGATAACATTACCAAAGGAAGAGTTCAAAATTATGTAGGAGAGTTTAATTGTAAGAGGTAGGATCCTGTGACTTCTAAGAAGGGGTTCCTAAGAGTGTAACTGGATAGAGTGCTATAGGAAATGATAGAAATGCACCTGGAGAACAGGACCAAGGCAGATAATATAGGACCTAAGTTATTACAAAACACTGAAAAGTCAATTTCCTTTGTGAGACACTTTCATCATTAAAATATCATCCTATCATTAAAAAGGGAGTCACAAACTACTTGTAATTGAAGTGAACCTAGTGTTTGCTTCTTTTTTAAGACAAAGTTAGCTATAACATACTGAGATCTATTCACAATCCATTACTTACATCAAGTTAGAAGGCTTAAAAAATCACCTTGAGGAAAGGGCTGTATTTCTGCCTCCTATTTGTGGTAGTACATTCAAATTATGTTCAACTAGTCAATTTATTTCAAGTAGCATCCTTCTTTGCTAAAGGGGAAGAATTCAGAACTAGGACTATGGCAAAAGCAACCTTATATTTTCTATGCAAATTGGCCCTTCATCTGGAAGAAATGCAGCCTATTCTCATCATTCATCACACATTGGTCTCTGTATAGAGATGTATAGTTGCTCTTCCTTACTAAGGGTTGTCTAACTGCTAAGCCTCTCTAAAGAAATCCTGTATGTATTACCATGAGGGTATTATGGTTAAATGGCTCTGGGCAGTCAAAGTGGAACTCTGCCTTTTTCTTGAATTAGCTACATCATGAAATAAAGTTGACTAATAGCATAAGCAACTGAATGTTTTGAGAATTTTGAAATGGTATTGTTGTATAGAAAAAGCATCTCAATACTTTTCAGTTTCTAACTTTCTACCAATATTTAGTATCATAGACATCCATAACACTCAGGCAAATTTATCAAGCCTTTGTAACCATTGATATATTTACGCCAATATCTGTAGTCATATTAATTCAGCAATGATGCTCATTTGATCCCTCAGATGGGTGAGTCTTTCACTTGACTTAATCATATTTTGATTATTTTCAACTCAATGATCTTGCTGGAGGAACAGTTAGTGATATAATGACATTTATTAAATCATCAACTGACCTTTTAGTGAAATCCGACTAACAGGAGCACAAAATGAACTAGTTTCAGGGAGAGCTCCAAATCCATACAAAACCTCACACTTTGGTATGTATGCTAAAATTTTATCCATGAGAGCTATCAATCTTCTATAATTTCCAGATGCTTTAATCAAAAAGAAAAGGCATTATAATTTTCCCCAAAGTCCTGTTCCGCAGGCAAACATCAATGTCAATCTATTTTCTTTACTTCAGTGTTTTCCTAATGAGAAAAAATGGAATGGAGAAGTGAGTGTATGCATTTTATATATATAAATAATCATATGATATTCACAATTTTCTATAGAGAAGATAAGTTTACTGTCTTATTTTCCTAGTATATATTGTTGCTTAAGAACATTTGTTCTGTAGTTTGAAAATTATTAGTATCAACATATATTTTGTTTCATTAGAAAGATTTCCTTCCTCAAAAAATTATATAGCATGTAAGTAGAGAACAAAGCTTGCAAGAAATCAACTAGGCCATATTCTGGGGTTGCTAAATGTGTCCATAATTAAGCTTAGCAGACATGTAACTCTTTGAACCCCAGTTTCTTCATTAGTAATATGTCATAAGTCTTTCCATGAAATAATTGTGTGAATGCCAATTGTGTAATGACTGGCACATAGTAGTGAAAAAAATGTTACTTAATTAAGAATCAATTTAAACGTTATTCATGCTCATCTACACATCTCTGACTGATGATTCTATTTATTTTCACTAGAGCTCATTTAAATTGTCTTCTGGGAGTCCTTGGTATTTAGTATTTAAGCTTCCATGTTACATGGAAAGCCATATTAAAATACACGGAACATAGTATATCATTTATCCACTATTTCGATAAAGAGGTACTGACATAGCCCAAATTCTATAGATGTACAAATTCACTGCCATGTAAAAGTTGTAAAGAACATCTAATATCACTACTCCAAGCAATAACATTATTATATGTTTTATTACAATGAATTGTTGTCTTATTTTCCTAGTACATATTGTTGCTTAGGATCATTTGTTCACTAGGTTGAAAATTATTAGCATCAACATATATTTTAGTGCACTTACTCCTAAGTTGTCACTCAGTTAATATTTTATGAATGAATAATGATGAGCAATGTAACTCTAAATAGATAGTCAGTGTCAAGAACTTGTTTCATATGAGCTGACCCTTTCACATCACTCCATTAGATTTCTGAATAGAGGCACAATATTTTGGATATGAATAAATAAACATATTTACTTTGAACAAACTGTTCTTCAAGGAAAGTTTCACTTAATATTTCTAGTATATGGAAAACAAACAATCTTTTTCTTTTTAAAAGAATATTTTCACTAAAAATTTAACCATCTTACTGATGAAAAACAAAGTAATAAAGAGAAATTAAGTTATATGTCAGATGATTCCCCTCCTTTTGGTTTGAAAATGCATTTAACTAGGAATGTCTGAAATGACTTGGCAGCACAGTTTAAAATCTTTCTAAACATTTTTGTAAATCTTGTACCTCCAGGAATAAAAAGCTAAAGTAGACTTTTATCTTTAATTTATACTCTACAGAGAGGAAATGAGTACATTCTTTTTAAGCATTTGCTGTTGGAATGCTCCATGGAGACATAGGTTTGATTTAGTTATAGAGTTAGTTTTCAATTATTTATTCTTTTACAGGGTGCCATATAATCACTTATACCTTGAGTACAGTGGTTCTCAAATCCAGTTTTAAATTCCTAGAATTTGAAGGAGAATACAAAAAATTAGATGTGCTATTTCTTAAGTGACACATTTGGCTAGCATATTTTATTTGATCTTCAGTTTCTCATAATCACTCATATTTTATATCAAAGTAGTCAATAGAAATAGTTACCTGACAAAAGCTCTGTAATCTATGTATTTTAACTGAAAGACAGACATCACACTCAAATATCATTATCAGTACTCAAAATATGTTCTCAGCATAAAATGTACTTATGTATATTTTAGATTAATTCCAAGATCATAGTACAAGAAACTGACCCCCACTGTTATGGAATAAAAACTCCTAATAATAGAAGTATGGGTATCTATTAACATGTAACAAACCACACCAAATTGCAGTAGCTTAAGCACACAAATATTTAGCATCTCATTCTCTGTGTTAATATTTTGAATGGACTTAGGTTAATGTTTCTTCTATTCATCTACATTCCCTCATAAATCTGCAGTCAACTTTAAGTCAGCTCTGTGGCTTTGTACTGTAGACTCATCAGTTGTTTGCTGGGGTAATGAGAGTAGTTGAGACAGATGTCTTTCTTCCTCTTAGAAGTTTTCTGGACATGAAATCTTGGCAGGATTCTAAGTGAGTTAGCAGTAGTGAGAAACACATTTTTTAGGTTTAGAATCAGTGTGGAACATTATCACTTCCACCACAGCATCATACTGGAGTCATCTTGTACCAAATCATGGTAGCTGATATTATTCAACTTTTCTCAACTATGCATTGAGTATGGTATAGATACCTGGAAATTGGCAGTGGGAGAATATTAATAGTTCAGAAACCTTCAAATTTTATTAATCAAGACTTTTGAAGAAAGTGGGTTATTTGCCATTTACCTCTGTATGTTGGTCAAAGCAAGCTACAAGAGCAGTCAAGATTGAAGGGATAAAGAAGCTGACTCTGGCATTTGATTAAAGGCGCTAGAAAGTCGTACTGCAAGAGACACACCTATAGAGATGTCAACAATAGTAACTATGATTCTGTTTTTTTGTTAATATAACAAGGTAACACAAAATGGGCTACCTTTATGGACAAGAGGCTTTATTTAGCTTTTAGTTCTAGAAGTTCAAGGGCCCACATTTGAATAATGACTCTTCCTAGCCCAAGACAGTGCAAAGCATCACATGGAAAGAGTGAACACACATGAGACTCTTCTACTCTCCCTCTCTCTCCTTTTATGTAGTCATAATAATAAATCAAGGAGTTTCCCTTCTGAAAATTTTGTGTAATCTTAATTATCTATTACAGGCTGTATCTTTAAACATTATAGTTGGATTAAGTTTCCTCCCTTTTCATTTGTTCTTCACAGTGAGGATTCAGCTTCAAAAAACAAATCCCTTGAGAGACATATTCAACCTATAGCCACCCTTTTTAGCTCCAAACAATCTACTTAAGGTCTGTCTTGCTCTTACCCCAAACCCCATAAATTTCCCCCAAATAATGTAAATGTAACAAAATTAGATACCATAATTGGTAATTATGATGTCTTATAATTGAATAGGATATTTACATTCATTAAAGTATTTTAGCATTCATGACATTATAAGTAATCTGTATGGGTGGTTGGTACTCTAATTTTACCAATTGAGAAAATTGAGCTACAGCTTTTATTTGACTCACCCAAGCCATGCAAAGGAAGTAGGAAATGCATTTTGGTGGTTCTAGTGAAAGGAGGGAATTTGAAGAAAGGAGTTTAAGGGGATGGTATATGGTTGATGGATATCATATACCTATATGAAACAGAACTAAAAGACTTCTTGCAATTGCTTTAAGTGGGGTTGGGAGGGGCATGATGGGGAGAGACAATGGGGGAAATGTAAATAATGTATAATATAAGACTAATCGAAACTGTCAGTGTGAATCTCCCCCATGTACAACAAATGTAACCTAATAAAAATTTTTAGAATTAAAAAAATACAAAACCTGAATTCAGGTCTTCTAAATTGTTATTTCTGTATCTTTCTGCAGTTCTCTTTGGTTTAAATCAAGTAAAAAGTGTTATGGAAATAATGGTTAAGAAGGTGGGCACTAGTGGGAGTTGGGGGATAAACAGAGACAGTGAGGGAGGGCAAATATGGTGGATATACTTTATATACATGTATGAAAATTGAACAATGTAGCCTCTTGTAATTGATCTAAGAAGTGTGCAGAGGAGGTGGGATGAGGGAGAATGATGGAGAGAATGAATCTAATTAAGACACACTGAAGACATGTATGTAAATGTCACAAGGAAACCCCATGTATAACTAACATATGGTAATAAAAAATTAGTGATGAACATCTATGACAAATTAATATTATTGTTTTAATGGGGTCATTCTAATGTCTGAATTGAGATACCATAATAGTAATTAACAACTCTTCCAAAAGCAGATTCTAAAATTTAGCAATATCTTAAATAAGGTACAATTTAAGAAATTAATTTAATATATATATTGAGTTTATTGTGATGCAAATTAACTTATTACAGGTAACAATTCTGTTTTTCTGTCTTGATATTTTTACAAGATCAGATGGTTTTGAGGTATCACCATTTCTGGATGAATGTTCCCGCAGTCACCTGTGATTTATAAACTTTTTCTATGTTGGCTTATTTTTAGTGTGGGCCTAAAACATAATTGTTTAAAAGACTAAATCATTTTCATAACTAGAATCAAGTAAAAATCACATAAATGGTACCTTTGAAGATTTCTAACACCAATATGGATTAAATGTTTTGGAAATGTAAACAAAATTCTTCTTATTATATGAAGTTTTACAAAATATATAATCAAGTATTACATAGCTCCTGTGCATAATGTGTGTGTGTGTGTGTGTGTGTGTTTCATGGAACCATTAAGCTTGTTTAATGCTTTGACGTTTGTTACATTTTCTTTTCTGAGACAAAGAGCTATAATTAATAATGCAAAATTTGCTTATTAGCTATAAATATCATGTAGTTTTCTCAGACAGGTGGTTATCAATTAATTAATGCAAATAAACAAATTATAGAATTATAATTTAAGTTTCTTCTTAAAATATAGATATCTATCTATCCATCTATCTATCTATAGAGAGATACATATGTATATATATATATATATATATATATAAAACCTCAGTAACTATTAAAATGAGGATTTTGGACCTCCAAAATTCTTAAATCACATATTTAAGAATTTTCACAAATTTAATAACTTTGCTTTCCCTCTGGCATCTCAAAATTCCTCTACTTTTATCAAGTAGGGGAATAAAACAGTTGTTTTCCATGATATCACATAATGAAAAATTATGTCATTTCTTAGTGGAGAATAATCACAGAAAATTTTGCAACTAAGAGCTGGATTTCCAAGAATCCACAATGTTATATTTAATATAGCTCTCCATTCACTAAATTATGATTACAAAAGGAAGATGTTTAGATAAACATTTATAAATACTCCAGAGAATTAAAAATGAGAAAAAATTATACAAAATAGTATTAGCTATTTTTGTAAATCTAATAACTTGTAGTAGTATTTATAACAATTATTCTACATTTTTCTTCAGACTTTCCATTTGTACCATTATTAGATTGTAATTGATTCATCAGAAACCATTGATTCTTAGTAAAATTAGAATAACATTCAAATTAGGGATATATTTGATGTAGTTATCACTATGTCAGCACATTTAACATAAATTACTTTAATAGGATTTTCTACTTTGCTCTAACTGAGCTTCTGGATGGAGAATTTGTGTCAGGATTTAGCCAGAATGATTATTTTTCCTTTTAGTCAGTTTGTAAATGTGTGCTTATTGAACATTTGAATACAGATGTAGAAGGCAAAGAATTATAGCTTTCATATATCTCCCTGAGAAACAATGTGGTTTAATGGAAAACCTACTGTATAAGATGTAGGAATACTTTCTTCCCAATCCACCTCCTAATTACCTAATGTACGACAATGGAAATGTCAATGTGGCTCAGTTACCTTGCAGAAAAGTGGACAAACTTGTCTTATAAATATACAAGAATCAAATAAAATGATGTGTGAAAACAGTACAAAATTATTTTCATTATGCTCTTCTACATAGAATAAGAGTACAAGTAATAGAATAAGAGTAACTGTAAATCCACTGTCCAATATTGTTGAATTTTCTCAAAGCTCCTTTCATATCAAATCTCACTTACTCCTTTGTCATCTCAGTTGATTTAAAAATACCCTCTGCCTTTCTGAAGTTTCACTTCAGTATTTCAAGATCTGTGAACCTTCTTTAATGTATGCATCTTTGCATCCATTGTTTTTCCAAAAAATGTATGTTGTCATTTTTGCTCCTTTTTATTCTCTTATTTAGTAGTTCTTCTTTTTTTATAGACTTTTATACTCTTTATTCTACATAATTTCTTTAGCTCTATTTATAAAAAAGTAATTTAATCATTTGCTGTATTTAACCTATATTCCATGTGCTAAATATTTGACTTTGACAATTCAAAATGATGGAGGGGGATTATATATTGCAAAAACTTAAATAAATGCTAAAATGTACCCACAGCAGAACAATAAACAATAAAATATAAAAGAATGCTTCAAATATTCATCTTTTATCAGTTGTTTGCAAATATTTTTTCTTAGACTCCCAGTGACTTATTTTTCTTGATTATGTCTTTTATAATGTGGATGTTCTTAATTTTAATGACATCCAGCTTATCAATTTTTTATATTATAGATCATGCTTATAGTACTGTGTTCAAAATGTCATTGCTAAAATTCAAGGTCACCAGAATTTTTTGTATAGTGAGTTTTTATATATTTATGCAGTATATATTTAGGTCTACATTTCGTTCTAAGCAATGTGTGTGTGCGTGTGTGTATACATGTATGTGTGTTTATGTGAAAGTGTGAGATCTGTGTGTAGATTCATTTGTTTCTTTTTAGTTGTTTGATCTTGTTGAAAAGATTTTTCTTTTTCATTGAATGGTCTTTGTTTCTTTGTTAAAGATAAGTGGACTATATTTAGGTATCTCTACTTTGGAACTCTCATTTTTATTCTAACTTCCTTTTTATACCCACCCTCTCTTGTATATGATCTCCCCCTAGCATGACCTGTTTTTCATCATATTGCTTGTATTTATATTAGGTCTATATTCCACATATGAGAGAAAACATGTTGCTTTTGGCTTTCTGAACCTGACTAATGATACGTAGCAAGTAGACATAAGTGGTGTGCACAAGAGGAAAATAGGAAGAAAAGATCATTTTAAAACGCCTTCCCAACTCCAGTAATCTCTACTTAAAAACAGGTACCCACAGCCCAGGGGCTATCACAGTATGCTTTGAAGTTAGCCACTACCAGCTTAATTCACTCTTTACCCAAGAGTAATCCATGCCTTAAACATCAAGCCCAAAGACTTAGATAAAGCAATGGTAAGGAATTTCAAACAGAAATTCTCTATCAATTTCATTGGGAATTAGCAAATTACTTAATGTCTTTCTTAACAAGAAAATGACCCAAATCCAGGAAATCATCCCAGGTGCAAAAATGACCATTGCTTGACTTCTTCTCCTGCTGGATGCAAGAATCAAGGTAAATTTTCCAGGCCATTTGTCAGGTAACAGCTAACTTCACTTAAGATGATGGTCTCCAGTTAGTTCCATTTACTTGGAAATAACAAAATTTCATTATTCTTTATGGCTGAATAAAATTCCATTGTATATAAATATCACATTTTCTTAATCTATTTATCTGTAGTGGTAGTTCTTGGCTGTTCCATAGCTTAGCTATTGTGAGTAATGATTCAATAAACATGGGGTGTGAGGCTATCTTTATTGTAACCTGATTTACATTCCTTTAATGATTTTGCTGGTTAATATGGCAGTTCTAGTTTTAGTCTTTTGAGGAGCCTCCATACTGTTTTCTGTAGTGGTTATACTAATTTACATTCCCACCAACCACTTGTGAGGTACAGTATTTGTTTTGTTTTTGGCAATCCTGGGATCTAGAATTTCTAAAATACATGTAAAACTTTTCAAAATCCCATCAAGTAACACTGTACCCCATCAGATCTTATACGGGCATCATATCATAGCTTGCCACTTTCTTCTTCACACTTCACAATATTTCTATCTTTCAAGTACCATAAACTCTCATCACCTAATACATTGATACCATCAGTTTTGAACAATTAACTAAGTAAGAATATAGAAAGAAAATATTTTCTTTTACTTTCATTTTCTCCTCTAATATGTAGATCTCCTTTCTTTATGTAGTTCTTAATTTCTGACCTGTAGTGTTTTTGTATTTTTTGAAAAAAATCTTTAGTATTTCTTTCGAGTCACATCTAATGACAAAAGATTTCTTCAGTTTTTATTGGTCAAAGTATTCCTCTCTTGCTTTTGAATGATAATTTCACTAGATACATAATTTTAGGGCAGTGGTTTTTTTTTTTTATTCTTTCAACTCACTCTATTCTTGCTTGCATACTTTTGATGAGTTCACTATAATTCTTATTCATGTTTCTTTACAGCTAAGATCCACCTTAATCTGGCATGTCTCAAGATTTTCTTCCTGTCTTTGCTTTTCTCCAGTTTACAGATAACATTCTCTGTTGCATTTTTTTGCAATATATGATTTTTTCTATAAATAATTTATGAAAAAGCTGAGCCTTTATTGCTTCAAGTATTCCTTGTTACTTTACTACAGTCTGTCTTCTACTTTTGGTATTCTAATTATACATATGTTGCATCTTTTTCTGTTGTCTTACAGTTTTTGGCTATTCTGTTCTGTCTTTTGTACATTCCTTTTTTTCATCTTTGCTTTTTAATTTGGGAGGTTTCTACTGACATACATTTAATTCTACTAAAGCTTTTCCTCAGCTGAATCCATTCTACTCATGAGTACATCAAAACCATTCTTTGTTTCTGTTACATTATTTTTTTTAAAAACATAGCAATCACTTTTTAGTTTTTCTTAGAGTTTAAAGCACTCTGTTTACAATGATCTTTTTTCTCAACATGTTATCTGCTTTCTTCATTAGAGTTCTTAGCATATTAATCCACATTATGTGAAATTCCTCTTGTGATAATAGAAAATCCCTGTCATACTTTCCTGATAATGATCCTTATTTTATCTCTTCAGATTGTAATTGGCTCACATCTGTAATCCTGGATACTCAGGAGGATTGCTGTTAGAAGCCAACCAGGGAAAACAGCTCATGAGACCCTATCTCAAAAAAAACCTATAAAAAAGGGGGACACTGATGGAGTGGCTCAAGGTATAGACCCTGAGTTCAAGCCCCAGCACAACAAGAAAAAAAACTTTAGGTTATTTATTTATTTTCTTCTTAAAATATGCAGTGGATTTTCCCACTTCTACTCATAAGTGATCTACCTCTGGGAGTGAACAGGATTTATTTATGAGCTTCCCTGGATAATAAAGAGATGTAATTTCCAGCATCTGTAGCCCTTAGATCATTGCAGAAAATTGGATTAAAGCATTCAGTTCCACATTCTATTAGGAAGGGGTTTGTCTGTACCCTCTTTCAGCTGCTTTCTGATGATTGTGCTTCTGGCTAGTGTACATCAGGGAGACATGGGAAAGATAAACAGTAGATTTCTTACATGCCTATAAAGGACTCTGGCTCTTTTGTGCTTTCTCTCCACTTTCACTCCATCCATAAACCCAAATCTGCAGCTTTTGACTTTTGTGGTCTTCCACAAAGAGACATTTTTCAAATGGGTATATTTGCAACAGCTACCCAGCAGTCTCAAGTGTCCAGTCTGAGCAAGAATGCAAGCATTTGTCACAGATTCTTTCCTCAGCTTAGTGCAGAAAAAGTGTGAGATAAAGGCCAGCCATGTACAGAACTTTTTGTGTGAAGTCAGAATACACATTCCTCTAACGCACACAGAACATTTTCTAGGATAGATAGCATATTAGCTCACAAACAAGTCTTAACAAATTTAAGAAGACTGAAATCACATCAAGTGTCTTTCCTGACCATAATGCAACGAAACTAAAAATAAAAGCAAGAAAACGGGTGACATGAATTACTGTAGGTGGGAACCAAATAACACATTCATGAACATAACCACTGTGTCAAAACATGAAATGAAAAGTAAATATTTGAAATATTTCAAAATTAATAAATACAAAAACACAGCACCACAGTTTATGAAATACAAAAAAGCAGTAATAAGAAGGAAGTTTATGATGGTAAACTCTTACATAAAATGAAAAAAATCTCTCAAAACCAACTAAGCTTTACACTTCAAGGAACAGGTTGAAAAGAATAAAGTGACTCCCAAAGTTAGGAGAAGGAAGGAAAAATAAAAAGATCAGAAAAGAAATTAATCAAATTGAAAATAGAAAAACTATAAGAAACTATCAATAAAACTAAGAAAGTTTTCTGAAAACAAACCATATTGACAAGTTTTTGGCCAAACTAAAAAGAAACAGAAAACTCAAACTCAGAAATGAAAGAAGAGGCAACCCAATGGATGCCTCAGAGGTAATACAATTCATCAGAAGGGATTATTATGAATAATTATGGCAACCAATTGGGGAATCTAGAGTAATAGAATAAATTCCTAGAAATGTACAAGTACCAAGACTGAATCAAGGAGAAATAGAAATCCTGAACAAATTATAGGTAAAGAAATAGAAGTGGTAGTAAAAATCCTCCAGCTAAATAAAAGCCCAGGACAAGATGGCTTCAGAACCAAATTCTAACACACACTAACACAAGAAATAATGTAAGTACTCCTTAATCTTAATAAAAAATAGAAGTAAAGAAGAATTCTGAGCTTATTTTATGAGGCTAGAGTCACCTTGATATCAAAGATGAAGGCATCAAATGCCAGTAGTGCAAAAAAAAAAGGAAAGAAAAGAAAACTAAGGAATTCAATGTCTGTGGTGAGCATAGATGGAAATGTTGTCAGTAAAATAGTTGAAACCAAATTTAGCAACACATCAAAAAGATTATATACCGTAACTAATTGGTATTTATCCCTAAGATGTAAGTTAGGCTTAATGCACTTAAATCAATTAATGTGACACACCACATTAACACAATGAAATATAAAAACCAAATAATCATCTCAATAGATACAAAAAAGGTATTTGAAAGAAAGTCAAAATCCTGTAATGCTAAAACTCTCAATCATGACTGGGGACATGGTTCAAGTGGTATAATGCTTACCTGCCAAGTTCAAGGCCATGAGTTCAAACCACATTACTGACAGGAAAAATAAAAAAATAAAGGTTCCATCTCTTAAAAATAAAACTTCTCAAAGGGGTGCAGTAGAAAATTGCCTTGACATATTAAAAGGTGCTCATGAAAAGCCTGTAGTTAATATCATAATCAGTGGGGAAACCCTGAAAACATTTACTCTAAGATCTGGTACAAGGCAAGAATGATCACTTTCAACTTTTACCGCTTCCATTTGACTGTGTATTATGAAAAGCTTCAGGACCAGTCAGACAAGTATAAGAAATAAAAACATGCAAATTGGAAAAAAGAAGCAAATTTATTTACATTTGTTGGTAATATACTCCTATATGTTTAAAACCATAAAGACACTACAATAAAACTCTAAGAGCTAGTTCATAAATTCAGTAATGTTGAAAGATATAAAATCAACCTATGAACATTATTTGCTTTCTGTAAGTGGAGAGAGGAGGATTGCACTTTCAAGGACAGTCTTAACTACATAGAAGTACTCTGCCTAATGAAGCAAAAATGTTGCATTTCTTTACTAGTAATAATCTATCTGAAGAAGAAATAAAGGAAACAATTAAAATTCTGATTTAAGGATAATAATATATTTAGGAATAAATTTGGCCAAATAAGTGAGGCAGTTGTACACTAAAAACTATAAAATGTTGAAGAAAACATAATTGAAAAGATATCTCATGTACATGGATTGGAATTAACATTGTTAAGATGTCTATACTACCAAAATGATATGCCGATTCAACATGATATTTATAAAATTCCAAAGGTAATTTTTATAGAAATTGAAAAATTGCTAAAATTCACATAGAACCACAGAAGATCCAAATACCTAAAATAATCATATGAAAGCAAAGCAAATATGGAGGTCTCTTATGTCAGGATTTCAAATTATATGTAAAGACATACTTACCAATAAAGTATGGTATTGATATAAAAACAAAAACATCAGCAAATATAACAGAATATAGTGTTAGAAGTAGACACTACTGTGTAAAGCCAAGTAATTTTTATTTTATTCAACTAATTTTTATCAAGGCCACCAAGAAGTCAAAATAAGAAAAGGATAGCCTCTTTATTAAATGATAATGGGAAAATTGCAGAGCTGCTTGCAAAAAAAAAAAAAAAAGAAACTGTAACTGTAGGTTTCAACCTACACTAGACCAAACTCAAAATGTATTAAAGTCTTAAACATAATATCTGAACACATAAAAAACTCCTAGACAAAAACATAAGGAAGAGCTCCTTCATATTGTCCTTTGTAATGCTTTTTTTTCTTTTTCTTTATGGCATCACACAAGAAACATAGGGAAAAAAAGCAAAAATAACAAAGTGGAAATACAACAAACTAAAAACTTACATACTGTAGAGGAAAAAAATCAACAAAATGAAAGGGTATCCTACAAATTGGGGAAATACATATACAAACTATGTATTTAATAATTCATGTTAATATGTATATGTATTTGGATATTGATAGCCAAAATTTATAAGGAGTTCATACAACTTGATACCAAAAATTAAATGTACATTTTAATTGAATATTTCCAAAAAAGATATAAAATGACCAACAAGTATAATGACCAATATCAAAGACCAATGATAGCAAACTGCTATTGTACATTGTATACTGTAATCTTACTCTGTTTTTGTGAATGTAAATAGGTAGTTGTTATGGAAAACTGTAGGGAGGGTCCCTCTAGATAATGAATATGAAAGATGATTCCATCCATGTCCACAGTGATAATCAGGTTTTGAAAGAGGTGAACTGAAGAAAATGTATCTATGTCAGAAGACATGAGGAGCTTATTAAAAAGGAAGATTCTCAAGACCCACCTTTTGCACATACTAAATACCTGAAAAAATGATTCATGAATCTTCATCCTTAACAAATTCTACAGTGCTTTTGAAAACCACAGGAATTTGAGTACCGTGGTTGGTTGAATTGTTCTCACTCTCTCATTGACCTTTACTCTGATGCTGTTCTGTCCTTGAAAAAGTGATCTGGGTCACCCATATGTCTTTTAAGGTCTCTTTTAGCTTCAAAATTTGATGGTTCTGAATCTTTGATTCTTCTACACTAATTTTTGCTTGCATATTTTTTATTTCAAAAGATAATGTTGGTGTTGGGAAGTATTTGTTTCAGCAACTATATATCTCTTTTCTTTTTGGTTTTCAAATTGTACTCAGTATACATTCCCTTACCTATTTAATTTTGACCTGAAAAACAATATTCTTATTTAGTAATCCTAAATTTAGTTCTCTTCAAATTAGACAAGTGCCTTGATTTTTGTCTTCTGCATTCTGTGCTGGCCATTTGTGGAATAGTGAAATGAGTATGGGCATTACTTCTCTTTAGTCATGTGATACTGGGTCAGTCTTCTACCTGCTAGTTTTTCATTTGTAATTGTGGTATAATAACATGAATATTCCACTTTCTTGTTATTTTTATTATTGTGTGTACATGGTTGTGTTGTGTATTATGATAATGTATACAAATATATAGCAATGCCTGGTTCATAATATATGATTCTGTAAAAGTTTTATTCACCTCCATATACTCCTCTTTCATCTCATTTGTAAACATTAAAATCATCCTCTTGACATAAGCCAAAGGGATATTCAGTGTATTTTCAAATCTGAAAAATATTACTTCTGTTGCTATATAAAGTCAATTTAATGGAAGATTATAATGCTAACAACAGCAGTATCTAGGACAGGTGGTGTGATAGAGACTGGAGGTACACATGAAAGCAAAATACAGTCCCTCAGGACTTCCTTATAGAGTGGGAGGAGACAAGATTGACTAACCAGACCGACATATTGTAACATGATAGATTCTAAGCTCATGTACATATCCAGTTTTATGAATAAAACAGAGAAGGGTCCATAACACAGGGTCTAGGGTCATCGGAGAATTTCCAAAGAAAGTGACGTTGAGCTATATCCCAAATGATAAGGAGGATTCTGGAAAGTAAAAATTAATAGCTAAGAACATTCCAGAGAGTAGTAACAATGCATATAATGTTGACAATTATAAAATAAAATATTTAGATATTCAAGTTCGATTAAAATATGTCAATGTGCTACTTGCTAACAATTTAGAGAGGGATCCTACCTCAAGGAACTCTGCTTCACAGAGGAAGGAAGACATTGTTATGCAGAGAAATCTAGCATTCAAGGATGCAGAGTAAATGCCAACTAGTGGCAAAAAAAAAGCAGTTTATGGATAACAGGAGTAAAGATGGATCACTGTGACCCAGGTTCTAGAAAATGTTCTAGATTGAGAATTTTATGGAAACTAAGACCTGGACTAAAAGATAGGATGTAGAAAGAAATCCAGGCAACTGGAATGGCTCAAAGTACTTCTCACCAAGGAAGCAGTGGACCATATGTGACTAGTGTTTCTCATGGCTATGCTGCTTAATTAGTC
This sequence comes from Castor canadensis, assembly GCF_047511655.1. Classification (NCBI taxonomy): domain Eukaryota; kingdom Metazoa; phylum Chordata; class Mammalia; order Rodentia; family Castoridae; genus Castor; species Castor canadensis. Next base: position 11,488,872 of record NC_133405.1, read on the forward strand.
TGCATTTTGAAATTTGTGTAGATTTGAATATGCCTGGGATATTCACATTTACTGTTTTATGAAATTTCTGACAATCACTAGAGTCTTGCATGACAAAAATTTCAACTGTCAAAATGCTCCTTTGTCAAGAAATACTGCCATCCATCCATAATAAAATCATTTTTATTGATAGGGGTATAATGGAGAGAAGATTGGTATGTTTAAAAAGAAACAGATCTTAAAGTGTTTTGTTCCCTAGTTTAGGGGATATAGAAACCTTCAGATAGATGATGATGAGTATTAAAAGAAAGATTGTGAATAAAAAGATGACACATGCCAAGTACTATCTGGTGAATAATTGGCCCTCAACATTACATGAGCTACAGGCCAGTTTTTTGCCATAGTCCTTCCAGGCTTTTTTTGATTAGGGCCTGCATAATTTTATCAGACAAAAGACAATGCCAAAGTAAAAAAATATACCATGCTAATTGATACAATTGTCCATCAGATCATTATTCTAACTCAGAACTGTAACTTATTTCACAGTTTTATTTAACTTTGCCCATCTGAAATTGTACATGAAATTGAGCCCTTTGGGTGAGATCACAACATTTAAGATAATTATTGGTACCTTATCACTCTTGAAATTTTTCAGGTTTATTTTCCTTTGTTATTTCAAACGTGAATTTCTCTGGGGGAAGATTTCCAACCCCTGACCCCCATCCTTTTTTCAAGTGTTTCTAAGTAGATGGAAGGTTTTTAACACCACATATGAATGTATCTTTTCTTTATGCGACTAGATAGTATCTCATAGACTTTTGGAAAAAAAGGTGGCTGGCTTATTATTCTGTTAGGCTTCTTTCCCTGATACCCTTGCCTGTCCCTACCATACACAAAAGTAAACTCTTGACTTTTTATCTGGATGTTTTTGACATTCGAATCATAGACCTTCCAACACAACAGATTACTACAAGAAGCTGGATTGCATCAACAAATCTGAATGAAAAGAAAACAGGATATTGGTTGGTGCCTCATCCATGATAAATTAATATGATATATTAGAGTCTAATGCAAGTTATTTATAATTTAAAACTTGACACTACCATTTTTCTCCACCTAGAACATTAAATAAATTTTTGGTATTTTATTCTCTATTCTTAAGCTTTGACTGACCCAATAGGCCCTTTATGAGAAGGCTGACTGTCTCTCAGTTCCTATAGAAATTATCAAGTAGCCAATTAATAAAACTAGGTTTGGAGATGTACCAGAATAAAAAACAATAAAAAGCCTCCCAAACTATCACTAAACAATGAGATGAAGACAGTTTCTTCAACAGCAAACACCTGCAATGAGGTAATATACTCTAAAAATATAATAAACTTCCTTCTATTTTATGTGACTAAGAATAATGTGTTCTCTGTGTGACATAGAAAACAACTTATATTTCTATATGACTACAATAAAATTATTTCATTTGTGTGAAATGAGTTTCTACCTCCATCCCCCTCAAATTTAGTAACAAAAGGTTTGAATATGGCTCTATGCCAAGTTTTGGTTTTCTTGGTATGGTGTTTTTATAAGCTTAAACCAGCAGCTGAGCATATTTGTGCAATTCAAAAGTCAGGATTTATATATGTAACTTTTCAACTGAGGGAAAAAGTTAAAAATATCATTAATGAATCACATGGAGAAGCACTGAAAGAAATATAGCACCAAAAAAGTTCTCTCTTTTTCCCCCTTTGTCAGCCTACATTATCTACAAGATTTATAATGAAATTGATATCATCCTCTCTTGGAATAAGGCTTACTTTCCTACAAACTGAGTGAATTAATTTTTAATGGAGTAATTCAAAAAAGCAAGTACATTTTTTCAAATCTTACATATTGCCAAAAAACAGATTTGATTGATTTTCTTTTTGGAAATGTATCTTTCAACACCCCTATTCCTGGGTCATATACACTTCTGTTTCACTCAGATCCCTCCAAGTACAAAGCAGGACCCAGAATGTTCTGATCTTTCTGGACAAAGAATATTAAAAAAGCAGAACTGCTCACCTAGCAGAACCTCTTCATCAGGACCCATATTTTTCAAGATCAGCATCAGTAGTTTTTTTTATTTTCTCATTCAATGGGTAAACTAATAAATTTGATAAAACACTTTTATTTTGGTAGGATATACTATTAAATGGCATTTACTCCCCATCATTTTCCTATACTGAGATGGCAAAAGGGCTCTAGTCAACTTTTCCTTCTGAACCTTCACACTGTTCCTTATTATCTGTGTCCCATTCACATCATGTCTGTCTGACAGCAACCCTGCCCTCATACATTGACAGTACATCCTACTTCATCTCTGTACTCTCATACCTGGAGCTTGCACATCAGCATAAGACATCACTTGTGCTCCAACCAAATTTGGAACAAACTTAATACTTTATTACTTGAAAAAAGACTAAGGCAAAGTTTGCCTTAGTCCTATCTGTAGGCATTTATTTTAATGGGATACACTGGATAAGGCTGTTCATACCCTAACTTCTTTCAGTATTAATGAAAGGCTCTCAGCAGCCAAAACAAGACACATAGCAGTAACTTTGAGGATTTGTCACCTTCATTCTTCTAAAAATAATTTTGTGTTAGTCACAGAAGGGAAGTGTTTTTCTTCTCATTTGATATCTACCATGGAAATCTGTCAGAAGGTCCCAGATTGTGCTCACTAAACACTAGCTTTGCTCAGGCAGTAGACTCACAGAATTGTTTTTGCTTTAGCCTTCCAGATAAAAGATGAAAAGAAAATTAATAGAGGCTAGCATCCTACTGTCACATTAGCTTTTTTTAGTGAATTTGATAGTTTTGATTCATTATAAAGAAAAGGAAGAGAAGTTTTGCCTTCATCAACCTGTCTTGGAACATTTAAAATTAGATTGTCTTCTGCTGTTTACATACTCCAATGAATAAAACACAAGAAAGTTTTCCCCATATCAGTTTCTGTACCTGAATGCACAGAACTATTGTCAGTACACTCAGAGGAGAAGAGATGCTTAGCGATCCTGTTCTACCACAATTATCAGCAGAAGGTATTTATTGAATGCTTTCTACAGGCTGGACATTGTGTGCAGTGGTTATGTGTAGCATGTCAGTGAGACTTTATAATACCTCAATTAAATGGAAGTGATATTAATATTATCTTATATTAAAAATGCAAATAAAAAATTAAGTCTTTAAAAGGTAAAACAGTGCCCAAAGTGTAAAATTGTGATGCAATAATGGTGGCCTTTTCTGTAAAGGATAAAACATTTTATAGAATGAAATGAAATTGAATCAGAGATAACAAAATAGAAAAGAATCAAAAGCATTAGTATTTACAGAACCAGGAATGTCATGTTTCTTTTTGAACTAGTAAGCTTCAGTGTTTCATGTACTTTACATATAATTTATTATAATTATATTAGTCTTAAGGATAAGAGAGTAAAAATGTGTTGATGAAGAACTGACAGTAGACTAAAATATATCAAGTCAATTTTCATAGATCCACAGAAACATCTCACTCACAGATTTACTCTGAAGTCCAAAGAATGTCAATTTTCTGTGATATTCAACAATACCACAGGCTTAGTTTTCAATTGTTGAGATGATAACATATTGAGAAATCAGGCATAGCTTTTTCTGTTAACATTCCAGCAGTTAGTCTGAACTCAATATTTACCAACAACACAAGAATTGATTTGTTACATAAATTCTAATACAAAGCTAATGTTGCATTTTATTCCAAAAGTTTTACATTCAAATGATTAACAGATCACTTTTACTGAAGGGAATTCAAAATTTAAAACTCATTCAAGCCATGAAACTTCACTGGTAACTGCTGCCAATATTTCATAATGCCAGGGTAATCCTTAGCTTTTCTGAAATTCACAGCTGGAATTATAATATTTTAGTACTATACACAAAGACATAGCTTACATGGCAGGGCTGATAAATATTGAATACATAAGTTACACTTATATTTCACCATTCATCTCCAAATAAATTGTTCAAGTAAATTTGTCTTCTTGATAATGGCCTTTAGTGGGCATTACCCAAAAATGTGCATTTTCCTATGGATGGTAACAAGAGAATTTCTGAGCCTGAATTAGAGTTCAGAAGGACTGAGTTCAAACTCTTATTGCATTATTTGAACAAGCTATATTACCAATCTAGCACTTAATATTTTCTACTATTGCATGAAGTTGTCAAATTAGATAATATGAAAAGTTCAATTTAAGTCTAAAATTCTAGAATTTTAAATTTCATCATTTCAGGACATTTGAATTTGGTACGCACTGCCTTTCCTATAAGCAAAAACAAATTTCATCATCACTTCCAAGTTCTCATATATAAATGACCTAAGAGTTCACTTGAAAGAAAATAGTCATAGTTCATGCTTTTATTTTCATTATGAGTTGCAGGACTCAAAATGAGCAACATCTTACCTATTAAATGGATCTTGTGCTCATTTATTCATTCATCAATATACTTATTCATTTATTTATAAGTGGTTAATGTGCATCTACGACCTCATAGTCACTGCTCAAGACACTTAAATACACAGGTTGAACACAGCTATGTTCCTTAACAGCAGGGTGTTTACAGTTGAAGGTAGAGACAGAAAATAAGTGAACAATGGAAGTTGGGGCATATGTTTGGTGGGAGGCAATTGGCCATGAATTAGATGCAAGCATTGCCATTTTAGTATTGGTAAGAAGGGGAAGTTTTTGTTGACATTTATTTTTCCAATGAGGGAAGGATATCAATTAGGAGTGAGATCTGGTGGGCTTATTAGGAAGATGTTTAATATATTTTAAATGTCATTTTCAATGTGAAATTAATATATCATTTTATGGATTTACAATAATTTACTGAACCATTTCCCCATTGCTGTATATTTTTCTATTGTGAGGTTGAAATACGTATCCTTCCACACAAATTTTTGTCTGTATGTTTGAAAAGTTGATTAAAATAGGTTGCCAGAATAAAAAATTGCTAAAACATTACTAGACTGCATCAAAGATGTATTCTATTTAAATCTTCTAATACATGTGCGTAGGACACCTAAATCTTAACACTCTTCACCATTTTCTTTTTTTTAATTTTTTTATTATTCACATGTGTATACAATGCTTGGGTCATTCCTCCTCCATCTCCCCACCTGCTTCCTTACCACCCACTCCACCCCTCCCTCTCCCCCCTACCTCCTTGATACCCGGCAGAAACTATTTTGCCCTTATCTCTAATTTTGTTGAAGAGAGAGTATAAGCAATAATAGGAAGGAACAAGGGTTTTTGCTAGTTGAGATAAGGATAGCTATACAGGGAGTTGACTCACATTGATTTCCTGTACATGTGCGTTACCTTTTAGGTTAATTCTTTTTGATCTAACCTTTTCTCTAGTTCCTAGTCCCCTTCTATCGGCGTCAGTTGCCTTTAAGGTTTCTGCTTTAGTTTCTCTGCATTAATGGCAATAAATGCTAGCTAATATTTTAGGTGTCTTACCTATCCTCATATCTCCCTTGTGTGCACTTGCTTTTATCTTGTGATCAAAGTTCAATTTCCTTGTTGTGTTTACCTTTGATCTAATGCCCACATATGAGGGAGAACATATGATTTTCAGTCTTTTGGGCCGGGCTAACCTCACTCAGAATAATGCTATCCAATTCCATCCGTTTGCCAGCGAATGATAACATTTCGTTCTTCTTCATGGCTGCATAAAATATTATTGTGTATAGATACCACAATTTCTTGATCCATTCGTCAATAGTGGAGCATCTTGGCTGTTTCAATAACTTGGCTATTGTGAATACTGCTGCAAGAAACATGGGTGTGCAGGTGCCTCTGGAGTAACCTATGTCACAGTTTTTTGGTATATCCCCAAGAGTGGTATTGCTGGATCAAATAGTAGATCAATGTTTAGCTTTTTATGTAGACTCCAAATTTTTTTCCAGAGTGGTTCTACTAGTTTACATTCCCACCAACAGTGTAAGAGGGTTCCTTTTTCCCCACATCCTCGCCAACACCTGTTGTTGGTGGCGTTGCCAATGATGGCTATTCTAACAGGAATGAGGTGGAATTTTAGTGTGGTTTTAATTTTCATTTCCTTTATTGCTAGAGATGGTGAGCATTTTTTCATGTGTTTTTTGGCCATTTGAATTTCTTCTTTTGAGAAAGTTCTGTTCAGTTCACTTGCCCATTTCTTTATTGGTTCATTAATTTTGGGAGAATTTAGTTTTTAAAGTTCCCTATATACTCTGGTTATCAGTCCTTTGTCTGATGTGTAGCTGGCATATATTTTCTCCCACTCTGTGGGTGGTCTCTTCAGTTTAGAGACCATTTCTTTTGAGGAACAGAAGCTTTTATAGTTTTATGAAGTCCCATTTATCTATGCTATCTCTTAGTTGCTGTGCTGCTGGGGTTCCATTGAGAAAGTTCTTACCTATACCTACTAACTCCAGAATATTTCCTACTCTTTCCTGTATCAACTTTAGAATTTGGGGTTAATATTAAGATCCTTGATCCATTTTGAGTTAATATTGGTATAAGGTGATATACATGGATCTAGTTTCAGTTTTTTGCAGACTGCAAACCAGTTTTCCCAGCAGTTTTTGTTGAAGAGGCTGCTTTTTCTCCATCGTATATTTTTAGCACCTTTGTCAAAGACAAGTTCGTTATAGTTGTGTGGCTTCATATCTGGGTCCTCTATTCTGTTCCACTAGTCTTCATGTTTGTTTTAGTGCCAGTACCATGCTGTTGTTATAGTTATTGCCTTGTAATATAGTTTGAAGTCAGGTATTGTGATACCTCCAGCATTGTTCTTTTGACTGAGTATTGCCTTGGCTATTCATGGCCTCTTGTGTTTCCATATAAATTTAACGGTAGATTTTTCAATCTCTTTTATGAATGTCATTGGAATTTTGATGGGAATTGCATTAAATATGTAGATTACTTTTGGGAGTATAGACATTTTTGCTATGTTGATTCTACCAATCCATGAGCATGGGAGATCTCTCCACTTTCTATAGTCTTCCTCAATCTCTTTCTTCAGAAGTTTATAGTTTTCCTTGTAGAGGTCGTTCACATCCTTTGTTAGGTTTACATCTAGGTATCTGATTTTTTTGAGGCTAATGTAAATGGACTTGTTTTCATATATTCTTTCTCAGTTTGTTCATTATTAGTATACAGAAATGCTAATGATTTTTCTATTTTGATTTTGTATCCTGCTACCTTGCTATAGCTATTGATGATGTCTAGGAGCTTTTGAGTAGAGTTTTTTTTGTCTTTAAGGTATACGATCATGTCATCTTCAAATAGGGATATTTTGACCATTTCTTTACCTATTTGTATTCCTTTTATTCCTCCTTCTTGCCTAATTGCTCTGGCTAGGAATTCCAGTACTATGTTGAATAGGAGTGGAGATAGTGGGCATCCTTGTCTAGTTCCTGATTTTAGAGGGAATGGTTTCAGTTTTTCTCTGTTAAGTATAATGCTGACTGTAGGTTTGTCATAGATAGCTTTTAAAACGTTGAAATACTTTCCTGCTATTCCTAGTTTTCTTAGAGCTTGTATCATAAAATTGTGTTGGATCTTATCAAAGGCTTTTTCTTCATCTATTGAGATGATTATGTGGTTTTTGTCTTTGCTTCTGTTAATGTGATTTACTACATTTTTTGATTTTCGTGTGTTGAACCACCCCTGCATTCCTGGAATAAAGCCTACTTGGTCATGGTGAATGATCTTTTTGATGTGTTGTTGAATTTGGTTGCCATTATTTTATTGAGGATTTTTGCATCAATGTTCATTAAGGAGATTCGCTTATAGTTCTCCTTTTTCAAGGTGTCGTTGCCTGGGTTTGGGAAAAGTGTAATACTGGCTTCATAAAATGTGTTAGGCAGGTTTCCTTCCCTTTCTATTTCATGGAACAGTTTAAGGAGGGTTGGTGTCACATCTTCTTTAAAGGTCTGATAGAATTCAGCAGAGAATCCATCAGGTCCTGGACTTTTCTTTTTGGGGAGACTCTTGATTCCTGCTTCAATTTCATTTTGTGTTATAGATCTATTCAGGTGATTAATATCCATTTGGTTCAGTTTTGGATGATCATATGTATCTAGAAATCTGTCCATTTCTTTAAGATTTTTAAATTCATTTGAATATAGGTTCTCAAAGTAGTCTCTGATGATTTCCTGGACTTCCATGGTGTTTATTGTTATCTCCCCTTTTGCATTCCTGATTCTCTTAATTTGGGTTTTTTCTCTCCTCATTTTAGTCAGGTTTGCCAGGGGTCTGTCAATCTTGTTTATTTTTTCAAATAACCTACTTTTTGTTTCATTGATTCTTTGTGTGGTTTTTTTGGTTTCTATTTCATTGATTTCAGCTCCTATTTTTATTATTTCTCTCCTTCTATTTGTTTTGAGATTTGCTTGTTCTTTTTATAAGAGTTTGAGTTGTATCATTAGATCATTGATTTGGAATCTTTCAGTCTTTTAAATATATGCACTCATGGCTATAAACTTTCCTCTCAGGACTGCCTTTGCTGTGTCCCATAGGTTCTGGTAGGTTGTGTTTTCATTTTCATGGACTTCCAGCAACTTTTTAATTTCCTCTATTATTTCATCGATGATCCATTGTTCATTAAGTAATCAGTTATTCAGTCTCCACCTGTTGGCATGTTTTTTGTCTTTACTTTTGTTAGAAAAAAAGTAAAGAACTCATCACTAAAACTTGATGAGTTCTAGTTTTATTGGATTGTGATCAGACAGAATGCATGGTATGATTTCTATTTTCTTATATTTCCTGAAGCTTGGTTTGTGCCCAAGGATATAATCTATTTTGGAGAAGGTTTCATGGGCTGTTGAGAAGAATGTATATTGTGTAGAAGTTGGATAAAATGTTTGTAGTCATCAACTAGTTCCATTTGATCTATGGTATATTTTAGATCTAGGATTTGTTTATTGATTTTTTGTTTGGATTACCTATCAATTGATGATGATGGGGTTTTAAAGTCTCCCATTACCACTGTGTTGGAGTTAATATATGCTTTTAGGTTCTTCACTGTATGTTTGATGAAATTGGGTGTATTGACATTGGGTGCATATAGGTTGATAATTGTTATTTCCTTTTGGTCTATTTCCCATTTTATTAGTATGTAATGTCCTTCTTTATCTCGTTTGATCAATGTAGGTTTGATGTCTACTTTGTCAAAGATAAGTATTGCTCCTCCTGCCTGTTTTTGGGGGCCACTGGCTCAGTAAATCTTCTTCCAGCCTTTCATCCTAAGCCTACGCTTTTTTCTGTCGGTGAGATGGGTCTCCTGTAAGCAATAAATTGTTGGATCTTCCTTTTTATTCCATTTCATCAAATGGTGCCTTTTGATGGGAGAATTAAGTCCTTTAATATTAAGTGTTAGTACTGATAGGTATGTGGTGATTCCTGTCATTTAGTTGTCTTAGTTATTTGAAGGTTTGATTGTGTACCTAAGTTGAGGTTATTCTCTACACTCTTGCTTTTTCTTTTCCTGTAGTTTGGTGCTGCCTGTCCTTTCATGGTCATGTTGGGTTTCACTTTCTGTGTGCAGAATTCCTTGAAGAATCTTGTGTAGTGGTGACTCTGTGGTCACATATTGTTTTAGTTTCTGCTTATCATGGAAGACTTCTATTGCTCCACCTATTTTGAATGATAGTTTTGCTAGGTAGAGTATCCTAGGGTTGAATTTATTTTCATTCACTGTCCAGAAGATCTCATCCCAAGCTCTTCTTGCTTTTAATGTTTCTGTTGAGAAGTCTGTTCTGATTTTGATGGGTTTTCCTTTCTACGTTATTTGTTTTTTTATCTCTTATAGCCTTCAATATTCTTTTCCTAGTTTCTGTACTTGTTGTTTTAATGATGATATGCTGTGGGGTATTTCTATTTTGACCTGGTCTGTTTGGTGTTCTGGAGGCCTCTTGCATTTCTCTAGATTTGGGAAATTTTCTGTTATTATTTTGTTGAGTATATTATGCATTCCCTTTGCTTGCACCTCTTTTCCTTCTTCAATGCCCATGATTCTCAGGTTTGGTCTTTTGATGGAGTTGGTGAGTTCTTGCATTTTCTTTTCACATGTCTTGAGTTGTTTAACTAATTGTTCTTCGGTTTTTCCTTTAATTACCATTTCAACTTCGAGTTCTGAGATTCTGTCTTCTGTTTGTTCTAGTCTGCTGGATTTGCCTTTCATTTTGTTTTGCAATTCTGTTTCATTCTTTTTTGAGTTTTCCATGTCTGAGTCTTTTCCTCTTTATTGTTGTCTATTTTTGTCCTGAGTTCATTTATCTCTTTATTAATTATGTTCATTGTTTCTCTTTGTGTTTATACCATGCTTCTATGGTTTCTTTTATTTCTTCTTGTGCTTTTTCAAATTCTCTATTTTTGTTGTCTTGGAATTTCTTGAGTGTCTCCTGTACATTTTGGTTGAGCATATCCAGTATCTTCTCTATAAAATTCTCATTGATTAATTGTAGTATTTCTTCTTTTAGATTTTTCTTGTGGGCTTCCTTGGGTTCTTTGGCATAGCTTATCTTCATGTTGTTGTAGTCTGAAGCTGAGTATCTGTTTTCTTCATTCCCCTCTGGTTCCTGTACTAATTTTTGCTGTGGAGAAACTGTTTTCCCTTTTTTTTTCTGTCTTCCCATCATTGCCCTTGGTGTGGTTATTGACCTGGTTCTGTGTGCAATTAAGTATTTTCTACTTAATAATAATAACAGTGGTGATATTTAGAATGGAAGGGTGAGAGGAGATGGAAAGCAAAGAAGTTAAAGAAAAAGGGAAAAACAAATAAACAAGTAGAAAAAAGCCAAAACAAACAACAAAAAAAGTTTCAAAGATATAAACAGGGAGACATAGTGTACTAATCAACAGTAAGCTGAGTAGGCATTAGAGAGACAGAGAAAGGATTGAAATTTAAAAAAAAAGAAAAGAAAAATAAAAAATAAATAAATGAAAAAAGAAAAAAAATATATATATATAAAACCATCTCCAAGTTCAAATGCAATAAAGTTTCAGTGTTAATAATTTTGGTTTTCATCCCTCAGCCTCCAGTCCTAGAATAGTGTCTCAGAAGCAGTTCTATCGTTGTCTCCTCAAAGGGGAGCCAAAACTAATAAAAACAAAATGAAACAAATAGCACAAAACAAAACAAAAAAAAACCCCACAAAGTGTCCTAAGTTCAAGTGTCCTAAGTTTCAGTAAGTTTTTCAGCATGCAGGTGTAGTTCAGTTATTGTCTCATCAAAGGGAGAGAAAAAAAAAGAGTCTGGAGACTGTTCTGTGAATTGCTATCTGTGGCTGTGGCTCACCTGCCTGCTGCTGTCACCCTGCTGTTGCTGGAGGCTATATTTATGCAGATCTCAGGACTGAGCTTAACACTCACTTAGCCCTGCATGCTATGTTTAGTTAGAGTTCTCCTGGGCATGAGCCACTGCTGCTACAAGCTTTCCCCTTTCCAAGCACACTGGGGGAAGTGACACTGCACCAGCTTTCTCAGGCCGGCATGTTTATTTACAGTTCACATGGGAAGTGGGTCTTTCCTCCTGTCCTGTGGAGTTTTCCTCCCATTGCTGTTTTTACAAGCTTTCCTGCTCCTGATTGCTGTGTGTGTGCCACCACTCCTGCCTTCTCTGGCCAGCTTGTTTATTTACATCTCATGTGGGAAGTGGTCTCCCCCTTTCTCCTGTGGAGTTTTCTTCCCACCACCACTTTTACAAGCTTTCCCTCTCCTGATTGCTGGGCATGTGCCGCAGCTTCTGCCTTCTCCAGCCTGCTTGTGAGGGAATTCCCCTCCCCCACTTTTTGGAACTCAAGGTGCCCCACCCTCTTTGTTATGTGTCTTTTTTGTTGTTATTGCTTATTATTCAGTTTCTCTTTTTTTTCCCTGGGTGGGGGTCAGTCTGTTCAGGGGGCTATGCTGATCTGGCCTAGGATTGTCTAAGGGAGTACCACATACTGCTTAGTTCACCTTGTGGTCCATGTCTTCCCAAGCTGTCTGGGCACTCGTGTCTGACGGCAGCATGGGAGCCCTCCTGGTTTTTCCATTTAACATGAAGTGGAGATGCTATGCGCAGGCTGGAGATGTGGAAGAGTCAAAGTTTTGTCTCTTCTGGGTGGTTTTTCCTGTAATATGTATCTCCAGCATCTCTCCAAGATTTTACTTTAGGAGGCACTCTTTCTGCTTCCTCCCTCTAGCCGCCATCTACATCCCTGTTCTTCATATTAAGTGTATATTCATTGTTCAAAGGGGTTTTATCAGAATATTTCACATATGAATATATTGTACTTTAATGAGGCTAATTCTCTCTATTACTCTCTCTTTCCCTATCCCCTTACTCCTCATTATTTAACAATTTTCAGTGAATTTTGCTACACCAGCTTCACAAATACAATGTATTTTGATATTATTCACTCTCTATTATTCCCTTTTCCTCTCTTGCCTCTCCAAATCCCCACAAATATTCCCACAGTTTCAAACATGTTATATCTATCTATCTATGATCATGTATGTAATTATGTATATATTTATCTTTTAGGTCTAGTTTCCACATATGAGAGGAAAGCATGTGACCTTTGTCCTTCTAAACCTGGCTGACTTTGCTTAGCATGAAGACATCTAGTTGCCTCCATTTACATGCACACAACGTAGTTTCATTCTCTTTATGGATGAATAATACTCCATTGTGTACATATATCACATTTGCTTTATATGTTCATAAGTTGTTGGGCACCTATATCTATTTCATGTTAACTTACATTCCTTCATTTATATGCACAAGGGTGGTTATAAGAAGGTCTTGTGGTAGTTCTATTTTTGGTTCTTTGAGGAACCTCCATTCAAATCTCTTTAATTCCATTAAATTACATTCCCATCAACAGTGTATAAAGGGTTCCTTTCCCTATATCCTGGCCAGCATTTACTTTTTTATGTTTTTGATGGTAGCTGGAGTCAGATGAAATCTCAGTGATTATCTGACTGGAGTGAGATGAAATCTCAATATCATTTTCATTTGCTTTTCTTTTATGACTAGGAGCATTTCTTCATGTATTTATTATCCATTTGTACTTGTTTTCAGGATTGTCAGTTCTGATCTTTTGTGCATTTATTCATTGAGCAGTTGATTCTTTGTCAGTTTATTTTTGGGGCTCCTTGTACATTCTGGTTATTAATTCATGGTCAGATATATAAATCACAAAGATTTTTCCCATTTTCCAGGCTGTCTCCTCAGTCTAGTGACGGTTTGCTTTGCTATACAGAAGCTTTTTAGTTTGATTTAGTCCCGTTTGTCAATCTTTTATTTGCAGAGGTACTGGAATTCTATTCAGAAAGTTATTGCTTATGCCTAAGGGTTTCACTGTTTTCTTTATTCTTTCATATTTTCTGAATTGATAATGGGACAAGCTCTGAGTAAGGAATCTAGGTTCAGTCTTCTATATGTGGATATCCAATTTTTAAAGCCCCATTTTAATAAACTGTCTTTTTCTGATGTATATTTTTGGCTTTTTTGTCAAAAATAAAATGGCTCTAAGAGAGTGGGCTTATTTCTAGAGCTGTTTTTTCTGCTCCATTGCTCTTTGTTTTTTTATGCCAGTATCATGCTATTTTTATTGGTATGATTCTGTAGTACAGTTTAAAGTCAGGTATTGTGACATTTCAATCATTACTCTTTTGCTCATGATGGATTGTACTATTTGAAATCTCTTGGGATTCCATATGGAATTTAAGATGAATTTTTTCCATCCATATGAAAAATTCCATTGTTATTTTGATGGAGATTGCATTAAACATGTAGATCGCTTTCAGTAGTATAGATATTTTCATGATTCTGATTATCCTTCTGGTATCTTATTTGTTTCCACAGTAATTTATAGTTTTTATTGTAAAGGTATTTCACATTCTTAAATTTATTCCTAGACATTTTATATTTTGAGGCTATGCTGAATGGGACATTTTTGTGAGTTTTTTCACTGTTTGTTCATTTTTGATGTACAGACAAGCTACTGATTTTTGTGTATTTAATTTGTATTCTGCTATTTTCCCTAAAGTGCTTTTCAGATCCAAAAGGTTTTTGTTAGAGTCCTTAGGGTGTTTTAAATATAGGATCATATCCCTAACAAATTGTTATAAATTGATTTCTTCCTTTTCTGTATATATCCCTTTTGTTTTTCCCTTTGCCTTATTACTCTGTCTATAAATTCAACCACTATATTAAATAATAGTGGGGACAGTGGACACTATCATCTCATTCCTGACTTTAGAGGAAATTCTTTCCATTTTTCCCTATTTAATATGAAATAGGTTGTAAGTTTGTCATATGTAGCCTTTACTATTTTGAGGTATATTACTCCTATTCCTAGACTTTTTTAGAACTTTTATTATAAAAGATTTTTCTTCATTAACTGTGATGATCATATGATTTTTGGTCTTGATTCTGTTTATAGGCTGTATTATATTTATTCATTTACATATATTAAACCATCCTTGCATCCCTGGGATAAAATCAACTTGATCATATTGAATATACAGTAAGTTTTTAAAAGATGTATCAAACTATTTTTGAAAGTATTGCACCATTCTATGCTCCCTCTAGCAGTGTATGAAAGTTCACATGTTTCTCATACTTTGCAAACTTGTTTGTAGTCAGTTTTTTCAATTTTTATGCACATGTAATAGCATCTTCTTTTTGGTTTGCATTTGCCTGGTGACAAATGATGTTGACTTATTGGCCATTCATGTATGTTCTTTGGTGAAGTATTTGTTCAAATTTTATACCTATTTTTAAAATTTGCAATTGTGCATTATTATTGACCTTTGGAGTGCTTTGTATTTTCTAGATGTATACACTTTCTTAGCTTTATGCTGTTTGAATGTTTTTTCCTCTCTATTACTTTTCAATTTACCTCCTTCTTTCATGCTGTCAAATGCTTCAGAGGATGACAAAGGAACCCATTTTCAGCTATAGAAGATTATCACTTTTAGTTAAGTCAGTTGTGGCAGTCGCATTTCCCTAGCAAGATACTTATCTAGGCATAGGCATTTTTTCCAATTGTAGCAGATAAAAATGGAAGGAATGTGTCCTGAAAGAAAGGACTTCTGAAAAATGTTTTATCCATTTTTAAGAAAAGAAATAGTGGCTGTTTTTCTACTCTGTGTTGTCATATCTACATGGACACTTGAGATTTTAGCAATCATCTTGTAATTTTAGGATACTAAATTGAAGACAAGCTGATGATGGAAGAGAAGAATATGCAAAATATTAGGTCATTTATGACTTTGAGTTGCTCCACTATTCAATGTGGATCCCACTACCTGGAGACCTCTTAATTGTGGAGAAGAAAAGATTTTCAATATGAGTTGATTTTTTTTTGTATTATATACATCATAAATAAAGTAATGTGGTATAGTTTGCTTTATATGCTTTATGATATGATGCCATAAATTAGGGTGGTAACTACAGGAATTGCAACATAATTTGCAATTATTTTGCTAAAGGAAAATGAGAGATAACTCAAGAATGGAATGCCAATCATATAAGGCTGAAATTTAATTACAAATTAAATACAAAGTCATAGACTATTCCCAGATCTTGAAGTGTTTTGCTTATGTTTTATGATGGGGGACAGCCTCTGAAAATCATATGTGAATGTAGTTTTTCAGAAAATTCATTCTCCTTGACTTTCAGTTTTTCAATTCTGTCAGGTTGATTTGTTTTGCTTTTACCTTCAAGAGGGGATAGTAATGACTGGCATGTATTAAACCCTTAATATTGGCAAGGCTTGAAATATTCAATTTCATTGAACTCTCTAACAACCTTATGTCATAAGAACTATGAGACTCTCAGTTTTACAGAACACAAAAGTGAGGCATTGAATTTAAATTACTTGCCCAAATCATAGACTCAAAAGGAAAACAATCAGAATTTGATTCCAGGCTTTTTACCATATATGAGAAGCAGCTGAAAGTGAAGGAAATCTTGCAGCAGTATGCTTTTCCTTTTGTTAGTATTTCTTCATGTAATTTGCTTTCAGCCTGTTTTACTCTCTTGTATCCTGGCAACAGTGACCTGCTAAGGAGCAGCTATTAAGGTGTCCTCAGCTTTACTTATCACACCCATCACAAAGATTCCAAGATGGAAGTGAGGTTTGTGATTCTCTCCTCCCAACATTGACTTATGTACATTTATGAGATACATAAGGGTTTAGGATTTATCCTGCAACAATTGCCCCTTACCTTACATTTGGCCCCAGTACTTGACAATCAGAATTGGGGGATGCTAGTGGACTTTTTGCAGGGTTTTTCTCCTCTTCTTCCCTGGGAAAAATCTGCCTTTGCATGCAACCCTTTCCTCAATTTACCTTCAGCAGTATAATACCTGCAGAGATGATAAATATATCTCTAAATTTAATATTGCTTTGCTTATGAGACTATGAATTTTGTGGGCACAAAATTTAAATAAGTGTATATCAAATATTGCTTTAACCAGGTCAAATTTCAATTCAGATTTAGAGAGATAGATTTATTTAATCTTATATTATTTAACTATACTATATTACATATAATTGGGCAGGTTTTATATTAATAATATTCTATTGGGGAAAATTTTCCCTTAAAAATCTTGAGTGACTATCTTGATAGTTCACCTCTGGCTTCAGGAGTAGCCATCAAACTACAAAGAACTGAAATAGGCTGGACACAGTGCTCAAACCTCTAATCTTATTTAGTCAGGAGGCAGATATTGTTGATTCAAGGCCAGTTTGAACAAAAAGTTTTTGAGACCCAATCTTAACCAATGCCTCAGTACAGTAGAGCATGCCTGTCATATCAGCTATGAGGGGAAGCACAAACAGGAGGATTGTGTTTCAGGCTAAACCAGATTTAAAGTAAGACCCTATCTCAAAAATAATCAACATGATAAGAGCTGATGGAGTAACTCAAATTCTGGAGCACCTGCCTAGCAAGCACAAGGCTGTGAGTCAATCCTCAGAACCATCAAAAACAAATAAAATAAGTTCAATAGATGCCTTGCATTGCCACTGTGGATAAAAATGTCATTTTTGATTGAAGCCAAAGATATATGTGAACAGGGACAAATAATTTAAATGGACAAGAAAAACAAATAAATGTATGTCAACCAAAGCAAGATAAGTTTAGAAATATGAGTCTTTTATTTAGGGCCTTATTGACTTGTGTAAAATGAATTCTTTGGCATTTTTCTATTCCATACAGGGATTTGGGGGGTATAATTAACTTCTCAGTTAAGGCTTATTGCCCTAGAGTCCAAGGATGGATTGGATGCTACCTCTTATCAAGAAAAATCTTATGATGTAATATGTTTTGCTGTATTCAGGACCAATTTGAGAATGAATAAATCCAAATTTGCAAACCCAGAATGTATTGATAATTCAGAAACCAAAAACTAAAGCTACTTTGCCTGTTTATGTAGATGAATTTACAAAATAAAATATTTCTCATGCTAGGTTTCCTTGACTTGTGCATGCTGTTGGGTTGAATAGTTATATTTTCTTGTTTTAAAAAGTTTCTGAGTACAGGTAGGTACCAATTGTGAACAGATAATTTATTTGGAATTAATTTTCTGAAGAAAAGTTAAAAAAGCCAGTTTCAGAAAGACAAATGTCACATGTTTTCTCTCTTATGTGGAAGATAGATTCAAAAGACAAATGTATACACAAATAGAAACATGATTATGCAAACATGTTTGCAATAGTAGTTCTGTTTGCTGGGACTAGGGGGAGGAGAAGAGTAAGATACAACCATAGAGAGTGAACAATATTGAAGTACATTACATCTGTGCAGGAAGATGGCATAATGGAATGCACTGAAAACTGTTTAATAATAGTGGGTAGGCCCCCCTACCCACGAGGGTAATAAAAGTAATTAATCTGATTAAAGTATCTCATATTCCAGGTGAAATACCATGGTGAAACCCCTTTGAACATTGTGTATTCATTTAAAATGAAGGACAGGATTATGAAATAGGAACCATTAGGGTACCATTTTAGAGAGGGCAGAAAGAATAGAAGGGGTAAAGGAGGGTTAATGTAGTTGATGTACTTTATACACATTAATGACAATAGAACAATGAAACATGTTGAAATAATTTCAAGTAACGGGGAGGGGGATGATGGAGAGTGATGGTGGGGGTTAAATCTAACCAGAGTATATTATAAGTGTATATGGAAATGTAACAACAAAATCCCATTGTACAACAAATATATATTAATAAAAGTGTCAAAAATAAAAAAATTCAACTGACAATAATAAGGAATTACTGATATAAGATACATATGTCCTTATATAGGGTGCTTTACCATTTGAGCAAGGCTGTTCTAAGAAGAAATGTAGCTATACTTCATATTGTTAAGGGAGCATGTGATCACATTGTTGGAGCATACAAATATGGATTTCAAGTACATTTTCCCAGGACTGAGCCAACATGAGGATAGTCTGTGACTTATTTGTGGTTGTTTACTAAGTTACAGAGTCTGAGGAAAAATAAGTTCTCATTTAGTGTTTTCAAGTCACCTCATGTGTGTAGGAACAATATGGGGACAAATTGCTCCCTACCTGTTACTTGAAACTCTTCATAGTGACATTGTGAGGACGCACACCACTTCAGACAAGATTTTTTACCTAAGCTTTCAGGGACTTTTAATAATGGCAAATAACACTTTGTCTTTTGGCATTTTGTCCAAGAATGCATGAACATTTAGTACAAAATCAATGCTTCTATAAAAACCTGCATGCACAGAAAATTGAAGATTAATCAACCACTTATTCCATGTTCATTCTCAAGTATAGACAGATAATTCAGTGAGGGTAACATCTTAAGGTTCTTTGCACTAGGAAGGAAGGTTATGTGAGGATAATGAAAGGCACACCTTACTAGGTGGAACTGTAAGTTTGCAGGAGCATCATGGGAGATAACCTTGCATTTGGAGTGATCTTTTTCCACCTGTGAAGTGAATCTTAGAAATTGGTAAGTGACTTCTTACATGTGTTTTTGCTTTGAAATAAGGCAATGTCAATTGGACAAATATTTCTCTATTTGTTTATATAAGCTTGTAAGAATAGTATATGGCCAAAATACTGCTAATTAGATTGTCTTTTATTCATGTGTTCAGCAAAAATTGAGGATTGAAAAAATGCACTGCTGCTGGGAATGTAAGCTAGTGCAACCACTAAGGAAATCAGTATGGAGGCCTCTCAAAAAACTAAAACTACATCTGCTATATGATCCAGCAATACTAAGGATATATACGAAGGAATGTTGAGTCAGGTAATAACAAAGGCATCTGCACACCCATGCTTATTGCAGCACTATTCAAAATAGCTAAGCTATGGAAACAGCCAAGATGTCTCATTACTAACAAATGGATTAATAAAATGTGGTATTTATGTACAATGGAATTTTCCTCAGCCACAAAGAAGAATGAAATTTTGTCATTCACAGGTAAATGGATGGAAATGAAGAATATCATCTTAAGTGAAGGTAGCCAGACCCGGAAGGCCAAAAGCCACATGTTCTCTCTCATATGTGAAATATAGAACTAATGCTCTCATGGTCAGCATGAGCAGGTCCCTTTGACCTGAACGGGATTGACTAGGGATTGAGAAAAAAGACACAAAGACAGACACATAGAAAAGCTTGGGACCAGGAGGGTCCAGCACTACTGATGAGAGATGCCAGCAACCCCTCCACCTACAAGCACATTTATTTATACAGCGAGTATGGGATAGCAGGTTGAAGTGCAGATCGAGTTCTCATGGGTCCAGTCATGTAGGCACCAGGAACAGTGCAGCTGTGGCATGTTGTTATTTATTGCAGACTATCCTGACTACATCAATATGCCCTGTTTTCCCTGCAAGGCAGCCTTTCTGAACCTTGCCTCCCCTTGGCTGGGTCTGTAGCAAGGTCTACCTTCACTGCCTCAGTCTCCCTACTTTCAAGGCAGCCTTGCTGAACCTTGCTCACCTCCTTCGTTCCAGGATCTTGCTTTCTCAACACAAAAGTCTTTGATGTGGCTTTGCACATGTCAAAGTTTCTTCTCTATTTAGTTACTGGTTCTCCCACATAATACAAATGCAGCAATGTTATAAAACACTAGTCACACTAAGGGGAGTCATGCATGGGAGGGGTAGGGTGAAATAAGGAAGCTAAGAACATGAATATGGTTGACATATTATCTATACAAGAATGAATACAGAAATCTTAAACAGCTGAAATCACCATAAGAAATGGACTAAGGTAGAATGAAAAAAATTAGACAAAGCAATTGGATTTATAATACATATATACATGGAAAAATTGCAAGGAAACTTTCTGTGTAGCTACCTTTATCTCAAACAAGCAAAAATGTCATGTTTGTCTTTTTCTTTTTTCTCTTTTTCTTTTACAAAATTGGAGAACAGGAAGGTGGAACAGGTCTTGCCCAGGGATGGGGTTGGTACCACTAGGAGGGAGGAGGTAACAAGGAAAGATGGTTGGAGGGTGATATGGTGCAAAAAGTGTGTACACATGTATCTAAATGCAAAAATGAGATAGCCACCCAGGTACAAGAAGTATACAGAATACCAAACCATCAGGACCAAAAAAGAAAAACCCCCAGACACATCATAATCAAAACATTCATCACACAGAACAAAGAAATAATACTGAAACTGCAAAAGAGAAAAGACAAGTCACATATAAAGACAAACACATTAGAATAACAGCAGGTTTCTCAACTCAAACTCTAAACTCAAGAAGGTAATGAAAAGATACAACTCAGGCCCTGAAAGAAAGAAACTGTCAACCTAGACTACTCTATCCTGCAAAACTATTGTTCCTAATTGAAAGAGAAATAAAAATCTTCCACAACAAGGAAAATCTAAAGGAATTCACAACTACCAATTCAGCACTACAGAAGATACTAAAGGACTTTTATATACAAAAGAAAAAACTGGAGTGAGACAGGAAGACTCAAGAAAGAATAAACCCTTTTGTGCAACCAGACCAGTAAATAAGGAATAGGTAAAACTAAACAACAGGAGAACAAAAATTACTGGAAAAAACAGGCACCTCTTAATATTAACACTGAATGTAAGTGGCCTCAATGCCCTAATCAAAAGACATAGAATAGCAAACTGGGTTAAAAAACAAGACCCTACCATATGTTGTATACAAAAGACTCATCTCACTGAAGAAAATAATCACTGGCTTAGAGTCAAAGGACTGAAAAAGTTTTTCCAAGAAAATGGAATCCATAATTAGGCAAGAGTTGATTTACTCATATCTGAAAAAGTAGACTTCATACTAAAAGCAGTCACAAGAGACAATGAAGGTCACTTCATATTACTTAAAGGAACAATTCATCAAAAGGAAATATCAAGTTTTAACATATATGCACCAAACACAGGGGAACCCATCTACATTTAAAAAACTCTAGTGACCCTAGGAGCACAGAAACATGCTAACAGTGACAGTAGGAGATCTGTGTACCCTACTGTCACCAATAGATAAGTCACCCAGACAAAAGATAAACAAAAATTTCAGGGCTACTCTACACATTAGACCAAATAGACATGGTAGATACCTACAGAGTATTTCACCCAGCAACTAGGCAATAAACATTTCTTTGGTCTTTTGTTGGTGTCCCAAAGATCTTGCATGTTTCATTCAAATTTTTATAACATTTGTTTATTGCCTTTGACAGATAGATCTAATTTATCTACCTGATTTTCAATCCCAGATATTCCAAATTCATCTTGCTCCATATGTTATTAAGACTTTTATTGAATCTTCCCTCCCCACACAGCACAGAGGCCCAGAATTCTGCACTGTCCCTGATAGCAAAAGAGACCTCACTCCCCCATCAAAGAGCAAGAATGCTAAATTCCCCACAGAGAGGACGAAAGCTATAACTTACTACTCTGGAGGTAGCGCCAGAAGCCCCATTCCCCCAACATACACAGAATACCAGTGCTTCACAGTGGATCTCCCCACAGAAGAGTCACTTCTCTCCTACCCAAAAACTGGAATTTCAGCTCCTCCACTGAGTGGCAATCCACTCCACACTGCTGGTGCTAGGAGGTCTGCCTCCCCAGAGTTCACAGGGACACAGTCCTCCCTGCTGTGACTACAGGAGAGCCCTTGTAGCCTAAATCAAATAGCAGAACTCAAGCCCCCTTGACAAGGAGAGAAAAGAGGTAATTGGCACTACAATAGGAACCCTGCAAGGGGTAACATATATAGCATATCCCTCACTGAGAAACACTGCTGGAGCTCCAGGAGAAAAAAACTCAAAACCCTAACTACAGGGACACAAGGGAATAAAACCCTTACCAAAAACAGCACTAGATGTGTAAATCTCAATGCAGAATCAAACAGCAAGACAACCACTTTCCATCAAAAGCTAATTCTACAATTCTATAACTAAAGATCCAAACACTTGCATAGAGGAAGAGATATCAAATAATGAGCTCCAAAAAACAATAGTAAAAATGATTAATAACCTCAAAGAAGAAACACAAAAGTTGGTTTTTGACCTCAAAGAGAATGTGAATAAACAATTAAATGAGCTCAAATAGAACACAAACAAACAGATGAATGAAATTAAGAAGACTATCCAGGATATGAAAGAAGAAATCAATAAAGATATGGAAGCCCTGAAAAATAATCTAAAATAAACAAGTCAATATCCCAAATAGACATCATAATCAAAAGCTTGGTGAACAGAGTGGAGCAAGTTGAGTGAAAACAGAGTATCAGGGACAGATGACAACGTAGAGGAATAAGACCAAGCAGTAAAAGATCATGAAAGAATGCTAAGAAAATATGAATAGAACATGCAAGATATCTGGGACACCATGAAAAGACCGAACCTATGAAACATGGCTATAGAAGAAGGAGAGGAGATACAAAGTAGAGGCACTGACAACCTATTCAATATCATGATAGCAGAAAATTTCCTAGTCTTGAGAATGAGAGAGTCACCCAGGCGCAGGGAGGTTACAGAACACCAAACTATCAGGACCAAAAAAGAAACACCCCCAGCCACATCATAATCAAAACACTCAGCACACAGAACAAAGAAAGAATTCTGAAAGCTGCAAAAGAGAAAAGACAAGACACATATAAAGGCAAACCCATTGGAATAATAGCAGATTTCTCAACTCAAACTCTAAACACAAGAAGGTCATGGAAAGACATAATTCAGGCCCTGAAAGAAAGCAACTGTCATCCTAGACTAGTCTACCCAGAAAAACAATCCTTCCCAACTGAAGGAGACATTAAAATCTTCCACAAGAAAGAAAAATAAAGGAATCTGTGACTACCCAGCCAGCACTACAAAAGATACATAAAGAACTTTTACATATAGAAGAAGAAACTAGAGTGAGACAGGAAGACTCAGAAAGAATAAGTCCTTTTGAGCAAGCAGACCAGTAAACAAGGAATAAGTAAAACTAAACAATAGGGGAACAAGAATGACTGAACACAACAGGTACCTCTCAATATTAACAATGAATGTAAATGGATTCAATGCCCCAATTAAAAGACATAGAATAGCAAATTGGGTTAAAAAACAAGACCCAACCATATAGTACTTACAAGAGACTCATCTCACTGAAAAAATAAACAGTTGCTTAGTGTCAAAGGGAATAAAAATGTTTTACATTAAATGGAACCCATAAACAGGCAGGAGTAGCTATACTCTTATCTGACACAGTAGAATCAAGCAGAAGAGATAATAAAGGTCATTTCATATTAATGAAAACAACAATTCACCAAGAGGAAATACCAATCCTTAACATATATGCACTAAACACAGGGACACCCATTTACATTAAAAAAACAATAATGACTAATAACACTGATAGATACTAACACAGTTATAGTGGGAGACCTGAATACTCCACCAATAGTTAGGTCATCCAGACAAAAGATTAACAAAGAAACTTCAGAGTGACTCCACACATTAGATCATATAGACATGTTTGGTATCTAGAGTATTTTACCCAACAACATATTGTTTTCTGCAGCATCTGGAACTTTCTCCAAAAAGGACACAAAGCAATTCTCAACTAATTCAAGAAAATTGAAATAACCCCCTGCATCATATCAGATAACAATGGAGTAAAACTAGACCTCAACAACAAAAGAAACCACAGAAAATATTGAAATACATGGAAATTGAACAACACACTGCTAAAAGACTAGTGCGTGACTAAAGAAATAAGGGAAGTAATAAAAAATTCCCAGAATTCAATGAAAATGAAAATACAACCTACTAGTATGTGTGGAACACAGCAAAGGCCATGCTAAGGGGAAAGTTTATAGCTATAAGTGTCTATGTTAAAAAAAAAACCAGAGACCTCTCAAATAAACAATCTAATTATGCACTTTAAGCTCCTAGAAAAACAAGAAAAAAACAAACCCAAAATCAGCAGATGGAGAGAAATAATAAAGATCAGGGCTGAGATCAATAAGATAAGAAACAAAAAAACTATACAAAGCATTACTGAAACACAAAGTTGATTCTTTAAAAAGATTTTAAAAATTGGCAAACCTTCGAGAGTACTTTGAAAACATATATTCAAATAAACTGGAAAAGCAAGATGAAATTGATAAATTCCTAGATGCAGATAACCAACCAAAATTGATCCAGGAAGATAATAAACAATAGACAAAGCAATGAAATTGAAGCAGTAATTAAGAGCCTCCCTACAAAGAAGAGACCAAGACTTGATGGATTCACAGTTATATTTTATCAAACCTTTAAAGAAGAACTTATACCAACATTCTTCAAACTTTTCCAGGAAATAGAAAAGGAAGAAACACTACCAAACTCATTCTATGAAGTCAGCATTACACTCATTTCAAAGCCTAATGAAGACACAACCAGAAAAGAAAATTATAGAACAGTATCTTTAATGAATATAAATACAAAGATTCTCAACAACAAAATACTAGCGAACAGAATTCAACAATACATCAAGAAGATCATAGACCATGACTAGGTGGGTTTCATTTTGGGGATGCAAGGATGGTTCACCATATGTAAATCCATAAATGTAACATGGCATATAAACTGAAGCAAGGAGAAAAACCACATGATCCTCTCAATAGACTCAGAAAAAATCTATGACCAAATTCAACTCACTTTCATGATAAAAGCTCTGAAGAAACTAAGGATAAAAGGAATGTTCCTCACCATAAAAAAGTCTGTAGATGACAAACATACAGCCAACATCATACTAAATGGAGAACAACTGAAACTATTCCTGTTAAAGCCCAGAATGAGACAGGGCTTTCTGTTTTCTCCATTCCTATTCAATATAATTTTGGAATTCCTATCCAGAGCAATAAGACAAGAGCAAGAAATAAAATTATTAGAAATCATAAATTCCTTTGGCAAAATAGCAGGATAAAAAATTAATATACAGAAATCTATATCTTTCCTACATACCATCGATGAACAGATTCAGAAAGAAATCGGGGAAATAATCCCATTTACAATAGCCTCAAAAACAATTAAGTACCTTGTAATAAGTTTAATGAAAGAAAGTAAAGACATTTTTAATGAAAAGTATAAACCACAAGCGAGAAATCGAAGCAAACATTAGAAGATGGAAAGACCTTCCATGCTCATGGATTGGTAGAATCAACATTGTGAAAATGACCATACTACCATAAGTAATCTACATGTTCAACACAATCCTAATCAAAATCTGATGACATTCTACACGAAAATAGAAAAAAACAATCATGAAATACATATGGAAATACAAGAGACCTGGAATAGCCAAAGCAGTTCTGAGCAAAAAGTCCCATGCTGGAGGCATCACAATACCTGAATTCAAATTATACTACACAGCCATAACAATAAAAATGGCATGGTACTGGCACAAAAACAGACAGGAAGACCAATGGATCAGAGTAGAAGATCTAGACCTAAAACCATGCATGTATAACCAACTGATCTTTGACAAAGGAGCCCAAAACACACGATGGAGAAAAGAAAACCTCTTCAACAAATGCTGGGAAAACTATAAAAGACTGTCCACATGTATAAGACTGAAACTAGATCCATTTCACCTTGTACCAAAATCAAGTCAAAGTGGATGAAAGACCTTAGTATAAGGCCTAAAAGTTTGAAACATTTCCAAGAAAGAGTAGGAAATACACTGGAACAGATAGGTATAGGGAATGACTAAACAGAACTCAAAAGGCTCAGCATCAAAGAGAAACAATAAACAAATGTGACGGCATCAAACTAAGGAGCTTCTGAACAGCAAAGGAAACAGTCATCAGACTCAAGAGACAGCCCACAGAATGGGAGAATATCTTTGCCACCTACTCATCTGATAAGGGACTAATATCCAGAATCTACAGGGAAATCAAAAAGTCAACCCCCAAAGAATTGACACCCCAATGAAAAAATGGGCACATCAATCAAACAGGGAATTCTCAAAGGAAGAGATACAAATGGCCAGTAAATACATGAAGTGTTCAACTTCTCTGGTTACAAAAGAGATGCAAATCAAAACAACACTTGGATTTCATCTCACCTCAGTTACAATGGCCACAATCAAGGGTAATAACAACAAATGTTGGTAAGGATTTGGAAAAACAGGAACCCTTATACACTGCTGGGGGGAATGCAAATTAGTAGAACCACTATGGAATATAGTATGGCAATTCCTCAAAAACTTAAAGATAGAACTACTATATGATCCAGTGATACTGCTCCTGGACATCTACCCAAAAGAAAGTAAGACAGGATACAGTAGAGATACCTGTACACTGATGTTCATCTCAGCACTATTCATAATAGCTAAGCTCTGGAAACAACCCAGATGCCATACAAATGATGAATGGATAAGAAGATGTGGTATAGATACACAATGGAGTATTACTCGGCCATAAGGAACAATGACATGTGGTTTGAAGGTAAATGAATGCAATTGGAAGACAACATGTTAAGTGAAGTAAGCCAGGCTCAGAAACACAAAGGCTGCATGCTTTCTCTCATACATGGAAGATAGATCCAAAGATAAACATATACACAAAAACAAGCGTGATCACATACAAGCTCAGATGTAGAACATGTTTGTAATAGTGAAACTACTCTATGGAATTTGGAGAAAGAGGGAAAGGAAAAGAGGATGTTAGAGCATTGTAATATTGCATACCATCAGATGTGAAAGTACAGGATGTAAGGATGTGTATTGAAAGCTGTTGAAAAATGGAGGGTGAGAGGTTAATGGGTTGGGGACAGTAATGGAAAAGGTTGAACAGCCCAGAGTAAGATGTACCCACAGTGGGCATGAACTGAGACACCCCTTTGAACACAAACTTGAGTTATGAAAGACAAGACTAAAATGGGTACAGTGTGCATGTGTGGGGGCGAATTGGTGTGGGGGGTGGGGAACGAAGGAGATTGAGGTGATGATGTATGGTGGATTAACTTCATATACCTATATGAAATAGAACTGGGAAACCACTTGCAATTGCTTTAAATGAGGCAGGGAAGGGGTTGAGGGGGAGAGATGATGAGGGCTATGCAATTGATGTATGATTTGGGTCTTATTGGAGTTGTCACTATGAATCCCCCTGTCCTAATAAAAAATTTATAAAATATTGGAGGTTCTGCCAGGGGTTGGGTTTGGTACCAGGTGTCCAGGAAATAAGGTAGGATGGTGAATAGTGTTCAAAAACTGTGTACACATGTATGTAAAGGCAAAAATGATAGCAGTTGAATCTATTGCAGGAATGGGGGAGTGGGGACAAAGGAGAGCAATGGAGGGGGTGAATTAAAGTATGATATATTTGATACATTGTAAGAACCTTTGTAAATGCTATAATACACCCCCACCCAGCACAACAATAATGGGAAAAAAATTATTCATTTGTGAATCTTTGCCTCCTCATATGAAAGCACTTTGACTATAAATAACTTCTTTCATGGTTTTCTTCATAATTATTCTTAGCCACAGTTTATTAGCATATCTTTATTTTAATTATCATCTCGAAAAGAGTGAGAAGTTCTTGATTTATTGTTTATATTGACATATACTAAAGTATTCATAATAAGGGACTTCATGAGATAGTAACATACTTCCATATATGCACATAATGTATTTTTATCATATTCACCCCCTATACTTTCATATATGCATATAAGGCATTTTAATCATATTTACCCCCTGTATTACTCTTTCTTTTCCCCTCCTACCTTCAAACTACCTCTTCCTCTTCCACCTCCCTAATAGTTCCCCTTTCACAGGGGAGGAGGAACTAGAGAAAAGGTTAGATAAAAAAGAATTAACCTAGAAGGTAACACCCATGCACAGGAAATCAATGTGAGTCAATGCCCTGTATAGCTATCCTTATCTCAACCAGCAAAAACCCTTGTTCCTTCCTATTATTGCTTATACTCTTTCTTCAACAAAATTAGAGATAAGGGCAAAATAGTTTCTGCTGGGTATTGAGGAGGTGGGGGGAGAGGGAGAGAGTGGAGTGGGTGGTAAGGGAGGGGGTGGGGGCAGGGGGGAGAAATGACCCAAGCCTTGTATGCACATATGAATAATAAAACAAGAAAAAAATAGTTCCCCTTTCACTTTCGTGATCTGGTTGTTTTGAGAAGAGGAAGTTTTGAACAAACAATTTTCATATATGACATTTATGGCTCAAGGCTATGGCCTTGTATTTTGGTATTTCTAAGTGGCTAATAGCTAAGAGTAACCTGTGTTCAAATCTACCTCTTACATGTAATAGTTTTGTACATTAGGCA
Organism: Castor canadensis; assembly: GCF_047511655.1. Lineage (NCBI taxonomy): Eukaryota > Metazoa > Chordata > Mammalia > Rodentia > Castoridae > Castor > Castor canadensis. The sequence goes on from NC_133405.1 coordinate 11,517,688, forward strand.
AAGTTATTCTCACCACCATTATTTTTCACACAACTCTTTAAGGTGTATACTTTCTCCCTTTCTGATAACCTAGGATATTGACTAAAATGATTTTTCATCCTATTGCATTATCAAGTGATTTCATGGGGATACTAAGCATCTCCAGTTTTCTCTTTATCATTCAAGCTGATAGGTTGATAGCAAGCAGCCTAACTCATAGTTTTGTGAGGGTAAAATTATATTCTGTTTGTCCTTTAAGAATTTAGTACAATATTAGATACTTTAACTTTGTCATCTAAGTTAATCCACCCAGCAGTCCAGCATATAAAATGTTAATACTTTAATTTTATTCATGATGACGGTGAGTTTTAGGAAGGTTAAATAACTTGCCTGGGATTGTATAGTTAGTAAATAGCAGTGTCAGGATATTCTCATACAATTATTTGGCTACAGAACTATGCTATTTACCACCAAAACTATTTCCCCTTGGAAATTTGAAAGCAATGTTGAATAATAAGATTACATTATTATTACTATTACATAAGAGAACACACAGAGGTAAATGAGAGGACTTACACACTATAAGAAGATATAAATCCTCCAATGGATTTAACAGATGGAGGGAAAGACTGAAAGTTAAAAAAAAAAAACCAAGAATCAGTAGAACATCTTAAGCACATGTTTGTGAAATCAGGGATTACAGTAACAGCTACAAGTTTGAAGATAGAGAGATTTATTTGACCTGTGATATGATAGGAAATGGAAGGGAGTACATGAGTTGGGCATAGGAAAAAGGAAAATGAATGTAAGGTGAATCTGGGTAGTTGAGTAACCAACAAGATTATAGTATTATGGATTACATTGGGCTGCATTCTATTTGAAGGATAAGGTTTTGGAGAAATATCACAAGTTTTATTTCCCAAATACTTCATTTTCTAAAAATCTTGGTTCTAAAAGATGTCAAGAAAGTTTTTAAATGAAAATCAAGTAAAATATTTAACCCATAAGATTACCAGTGGAGACCTGTGTTTCCGTATATATTAAAGATCCTTTGAAATCATAAGGAGTTTTACTACAATACCATGTCTTCAATTACACCTGCAGAAAAATTCCCATTTAGACTGACATTAGTCTTACATCTCTACATTTTGTAATATTGCAGGTCATTCTTCCTGGATTGGTCATTCTCTTCCTTTTCACCCACATAAGTATCAGTCATTCTTTTACGCTCTGTTAGCTGTGTAACCTTCTGACAATTTCTCAGTATTAGATATATGCAAATACCTGCCCACCATCTTCTGTTAGTTAAATATCAGAAGTTTTGTTTTATTCTTCTCAATCGAAATTCCAAAGCACCTTAAGGATAAAGGTATTTCTCTTCCTTGGAAAGGGCTCACTAAATATGAATGAAATTACATTATATCTTACCTAAATTTCTTTTTTGTGTGTGTGTATGTGTGACACTAATTTGGGATTTGACCTCAGGGTCCTGTGCTTGCTAGGCAAATACTCTACCATTAAGGTATGCCCAGCCCTTTTTTTCATTACTTTATTTTTTCATATAGAGTCTTTCATTATTGCCGAGGTAAGTCTTGAATGGTAATCATCCTACCTCTGTCTCCCCAGTAGCTGGAATTACAGAGTCTGCCATGATGCCCAGATTATTTTTTGAGATAGGGTTTATCCCTAACCTTATTTTTTGAAAGCTCCATTCTATCATCTCCACTTCCAAAGTAATTGGGATTATAATTGTGCATTTCTGACTAAATTTCTTCTTATTCTTCTAAACATTACATTTTTCTTAAATCTTCAATGAAGAATGTTATTCTCAAATGGAATCCTTTCCTCTTCTTGAGAGCTGATATTTGATTCTTTCACAGGGCTATATTTATCTAGGCTTAATAAGTCCCCCTTTTTTTTTCTCATCAACTTTATTTACATAGTGTGTGATTAATGGAGCTATAATAATATGCAGCAGAAAATTTTCTACATATTATATATGTTGATTCATTTCCTTTCTTAATGTCCATCAGCAATGTTTTGGCCATTAATATCAAGGATAATTGCTGTCTCACCAGATATAGTTAGTAGACCCCCAAGGAGAACATGATTGGAATATATCAGATAAGATTAGATTTTCTTTTAATAATGAAATTGGATCTGTGGTCTTTCTATGGTGTGTAATTAATTCAATATAGCAGTATGACAAATTGATTCACTTTACTGGTAATTGTTACACATTTATGAGAAATAAGATAACTAAAACAATATCCTCTTCCTGTAGGTATGTTGATGTGTTAAAACTTTAAAACCTTCACCAAGATCCAGGAAGCACCACAATGACATATAAACCAAAGCAATTAAGGTTGTTGCTCACATCAAAGGTTAATGTGGTTAATCTTTAGGCTCCCTCCTCCTTTGATAGATAAGAATAGAACACTTGCAGCATACCTAAAATGTCCTTAAACTTCTCTTGGAATTGTTCATATTTCAGCTCTTGCTCTGTACTTTCCAGTGGTATAGTGTGTCACTCTTACTATTCTTAGAATTTAACCATATTCACCTGAACTATGATATTTTCAAAGATCCATCTTCCTTCTTTTACTAAACATATTAAAATAAAAGTTGTATTTCTAAAATTTCTGATGATTTATGTGATTTTGTGCCTTGCTTCCTTCTTAATATTTATATTGTTAATTCATCATTCTCCAGATAATTGGCTATTAGGCCATGAACTAACTTTAACCTATATGAGGTGTTAGAATACTCACTCGAGGTATAGGTGGAATATATGACATCATAAAAATGCAAAAGAATATTTCACTAAATTCAACTAGAGGCTTTAAAAACTTCCTGTCATTTAAAGAAATTCTTCATTTCAAGAAAAAAATAGGCTATTTTTAATGCTTTTTTTCCTTACAGAAGTTCTGATTTTTGGAAGAAGAGAAAATAATCCCTGTACCCCTCCCACCACATATATAATAGTTACATTTTAAAAATTCCCTTTTCTATTTGATATTTCAGCTCAGATGTCTAACCTTACCAATTAATGTGTTCATAGCACCAGCTTTAATAACAGCGTTCACTGAGGCTTCCAGATTGATTTACTCTTCAATGAAGTTTAGAGTTAATGAGGTAAATGTTAGGGAAAATTTATCCGTCAATTTAGTGTTTGGTCTGCTTTTTAGCTTGTTTTGCTCTTTTGGTAATTTTGTGTAGGCTGCTATGTAATTGGTTACTCTTAGAAAACTCTTTTGGAATGTTGCTGTAAGAATGAATATTTTAGTCATGTAATATAAACCATAAAAATATATTGTACCATACAAAGATTTATACAACTATCAAGGTTTTAAATAAATATCATCTGGATCTAATGTGATGAAAAAGTTTGAGACTATGTTTCACTTTCTTTACTGGAATTACTAAATTCATCAATCAAGGTTTTGTGATATATTTGAAGATCATGTGATGATACAGGAAAGTATAACTATACTAACAAACTTTGTTTAAAGCAGATATGCATAAGTTGAGATGAAAAACATTACTCCCCCACTTTGAAATGACATTGAAAGGAAAATAATAATTTTGAAAAAGGAAATGAGAATTTGGCTGACATTTGAGTAGAATGAGGAACCACTGGACAAAGACAGTGTTGAATTTTTGGAAGAAGAGAAAGCCACAGAATCATTGACAGATGACCCTGAACAGATAGAGTCACAGCTTATAACAACCACAAATGAAGATTCCAGAAAAGGTGACACTCCTTCCCAGCAGAATTCTCCAGAATTATCAGGTATGGAAAATTGAGGTGAGAACAGCAATGTAAATCAAGGGTGTTTTTTTTTGTTTATTGTTAGCTGGATATGAGTACCTTGTGGCATTTACAAGGTATCAAATATACCATACTTGAAATCACTCCCTCCACCACCTCCTTCATTCCCCCTCCCAATTCTTGGAATAGTTCAACAGCTATAATTTTGAATTTACAAACGTGTACACAGTTTTTGTATCATATTCACCCTCCTACCCTCTCCCCACTTCCTCCCCACTCCTAATGGTGCCACCCTCTCCCCAGGGAAGGACTGGTTCTGCTCTTATATTCTCCAATTTTGTAGATGAAAAAAGAGAAATGGTAAAAAGAAAAACATGGCATTTTTGCTGGCTTGAGATAAAGGTAGCTACACAGGGAGTTTCCTTGTGATATTTCCATGTATATATGTAATATAAACCCAATTGCTTTATCTCCTCTAATTTTCTTTGTTTTACCTTAGTGCCTTTCTTTTGGTGGTTTCAGCTGGTTTAAAATTTCAATATTCATTCTTATATGGGGAGTAAATCAATGATACTCAAGTTTTTAGTTTCCCTATCTCTCCTGTGCATGACCTCCCCTTAGTGTGACCAGTGTTTCATAACACTGCTGCATTTGTATTAGGTGAATATTCCACACAAAAGAGGAAACATGTGACTTTTGGCTTTGTGAACCTGGCTAACTTTACTTAAGATGATGTTCTCCAGTTCCATCCATTTACCTGTGAATGACATAATTTTACTCTTCTTTGTGGCTGAACAAAATCCCATTGTGTATAATACCACATTTTCTTAATCCATTTGTCAGTAGTGGGGCATCTTGGCTGTTTCCATAGCTTGGCTATTGTGAATAGTACTGCAATAAACATGGGTGTGCAGGTGCCTTTTTGTAACCTGACTCACTTGCTAGATTGAATGGCAGATCTAGTTTTAGTATTTTGAGGCACCTCCGTACTGTTTTCCATAGCGGTTGTACTAGCTTACATTTCTATCAGCAGAGTATGAGGATTCCTTTTTCCCCTGTACCCTTGCCACCATTTGTCATTTGTTTCTTGATGGTAGCTATTCTAAAAGAAATCAGGTGGAATCTTAATGTGGTTTTGATTTGCATTTTCTTTGTGGCCATGGATGGTGAACATTTTTTCATATTTTTTTTTAGGTGTTTGGACTTCTTCCTTTGAAAAGGCTTGGTTTAGTTCATTTGCCCATTTCTTCATTGTGTCTTGATTAAAGAAAGCTTTGTTGTTTGTCTGCCTTTCTCTGCATCCGCTGGCTTATCTATACAATGACATTCACATTCCAGTAAAGCTGGAGTAATACTCTCTTCAGAGATTGGTCAGTCAAGTGGGTAGGTCTTGAGGTTATTAGTGGAGAGTGAGTACAGGTAGAAACACCTACCTGTCTAATCCATTCAGCTTCTGTCAGAGTAGCATTCTGCCTACATGCATAAGTAAAGTTACACATTAATTCACTCATTCATAATAATAGAAGAAATTATCTTCCAAAAATATAAACAGAAACAAGGAACCATCAAAAATTTCAGAAAATTAACAGGTTAAAGGAACCAAAATAAATAAAACATATGAAGATTTCATAAGGCATTCATATCTGAAATATAAAAACAGGTATGTAGATGTAACTAACTATCATAAGCAAGGAAGAGTGCAGAGAAATTAAAAAATACATTAAGAACCAACCTAGAAGAGCCAACCTAGAAGAGCTCACCTGATTGTGAGTTTCAGAGAGAACAGGAAAGGTAGGGAGGAGAAGGAAATAGCAAAGAAATAAAAGAAAGTTTCCTAATGTTGAAGGAAGATAAAACTCCAAATTGCAAGAGCCTATTGAATGCCGGGCCTGGTGAATGACATGAAATAAACACCTAGACAAATCCTCAGAATATATAATTATATCAAAGCTTAAGAGAAGATTTAAAAGCCTTGTAGCTCAAAAGAGAGACAAAACACACACAGTGAATTTATACAAAAGAATGATGATTACATTGTTGAGATTACCAGGTAATGACCTAAGATTGATTACAGAAGACAACAGTTCAATGCCCATAAATTCTGAGAGTTGATGGCCCTGGATTCAGAAATCAATTTTCAGCATCAGATTTGTGCATCTGTAGAGTTCAGCACTGAAGTTGGCATCCCAGGGATCCCACAAAATTGTCCATCTAGACTTCTTGTATGGGCCAATCAGTGAGTGATTGTTCCTATTAAAGGCAGTATGTAGAGACCGGAGGAGGTGACTGCTTCTTTAAGTGTGTAGACATCTATGCATGGCTGCAAGGATTACAAAGCATCAGTGAAATATGGCATCACCAAAAGAACAAGATAAAATTCCAATAAGTGACCCTTAACAAAATGTTGATCTACCAACCGCCTGATAAACAACTCAAATCAAGCATCATAAAGAAGTCAATATGCAAGGTAACAGAGCAAAGTTAATTTTTAAATGCAAAGACTTAGCAATGAATTCTCTTCTTTTAAAAAGATGGAAATGTATTTTTGATTATTCACCAATAAAATAAAAACGAACAAATAGGACCAAGTAGCATAATAGCAAATAAATTCCACAATGATAACCATGTAGTAGTCTTAGTATAACAGATGGAAACTGTGTTTGATTGTTGGTGTCAGTCTCAACAAATGACTAACACATGCACACACACAAATACATGCAAAAATGTTTATTTTTCTCAGGTTATTAACAGTGTTTAGGTAGCTGGGTGCTGACACCATATCAACAGTCCAAATTCACATTTCTCAGTGCATCTGGACTTCTAGCCGGCACACTGACATTCTAACCTAAAACAGGGAAGAAGATGAGCAAGCAGAATAAAGGCATTTCCTAGGTAAGTAAGTTCATCTAAGCATCACCTAACAACTTCTACTTAAATACAATTGACTCATATCAATGCTAGCTGCAAGGGATAATCTCTCCTGTTATGACAAGGGAGAGAGAAGATTGTGAGGAAGGCAATTAGCAACTTCTGATACACTTAAAAGCATTTTAGTGGATTTAAAAAATACTGACTGTGACACTCAATGAGCTTTGATAGCGAAAAAGGCATACATTCATTTTATACACAAGACATTGAAAATCCATTAGTGATTTCAGAAAGAATAAAATTCTGTGCAAGAGTCATGGTCTCCAAACAAAAAAACCAACATGAAATAACTTGAAAAATGTGTCATGATTTTTTTAATGAGTCTGTGAAAAAAGAGGTTTTTTGGCTTTTAACCTGGAACACTTTCTTTTGAAAAATACATTTTTAGTAGTGAATATTCTCATTTAGTTCTCTAGGGGTCTTCACCTAAATGTGAAGTTGATAATATTTATATGACTCTATTATTTATTAATAGGATATACTAGTTTTCAGTTTTTGCAAGTAGTCTATAAACAAAACGTAGAAATCTGAATTATAATTACAAATGGGACTGGAAATACAGTATAGTTTGAAGATAGGAAGCAAAGAAGGGAGTATAAAGATGGTAGTACATCACAAACAATGAGGAGTCAAGGGCTACTGTATAGAGTTGATGGATTTAGACAGACAAATTTAAATTATATTATTTCTTATAAATTCAATAAAGAGAATGTTTGAAAGTAAAATACACAATTAACCAAAATTAGAAGGAAGAGAAAGGGTGTCAAGTAGTAAACAGAATGACTTAAGTTTCTTACTTTTCATAGCAGATACAAAATAGATGTTTTTCTTTATTAATTAAAATATAAGCTAGGCTTCTGTATCAAAAGAACAACTCAATAATGGGATTTCCTCTACCACATAAAAGTTTGGAAAATTAGTATGGAGTTTCCTCAAAAACTAAAAAAAGAACTACCACATAATCCTGCTATGCTACTTCTGGATATATACCCTGGAATCAGCATATAGTAGAGATATTTGCACACCCATGTTTATTGCAGCATTATTCACAATAGCAAAGCTATGCAATCAGCCTAGGTGCCCTTGAACTGATGAATGGATAAAGAAGTTCTGGCATATATATACAGTAGAATATTATTCAATCATGAAGATGACAAATGACGCCATGTGCAGGAAAATGGGTGAAACTGGATATTATCATGTTAGTTGAAATATGCCAAGTTCAGAAAGACAGAATCACAAGCAGAATCTATACCTAAAATATATGTGTTTTTGAATACATATGTGTGTGCTTGTGTGTGCATGTGTGTTTATAAATGTACATCTATACATAACATGAACATAATATAACATGAATGTAGTAATGGGACTGTGAAAGGAGGGAAGAGAAGAAAAAGAGAATAATGAGGGTGAAGTATATTGTTTCTATGAAGATGGCATAATGAAACCCACTAAAACTTAAAAATAAGTGTGATAGGGGATGGGGAAAAGAAAGAAGAATAGAGAATGTTTATCTGAGTATATATATATATATGATATATCACAGTGAAACCCTTTGTGAAATTGATATAGATTAATACAAAAAAGTTCATCTTGGTACCTATCGTTATGTTGATGAGATCTTCAACACACAGCCTTTACTTTGCTATCAACAGGAATGCTTTAGATTTAATCATCATCAATTTACATCAGTCTATGGGATAAGGAAAATAAGGGATAAGACACCTTTTTTCACTTTAAAAGGATAGCATAAAACTAATTGCAACATCACTTCTTTACATTCTCTTTGTCATAGAACTACTCCCATGACCACATCTATCTTGGGGAAAAACTAAGAAATATAGTTTTAATGGACAGTTCTGAATCAAATTAAAGAAGCTTCTTGTTTTTAAGATGAGAACAGATATTAGAAGTGAATTAGCAGTCATTGCAATTATGTTTAAATCTGATAAATCAAAAAACATATGGATGAACAAATCATTTAGAGTTTTGGGGTTAACCACAGAAAATTTAAAACTATATATTGTAAAATGTGTTTATGTCTGAGGAAAGGGAGGATCATTCCTTTAATTTTGTATTTTGTCTTTGCATTATTATTCCCATGTGGTTTAATGCCAATAATATAATTTGTTTAGATGCTGGGGGAAATAACTCATATAACAAAGTAAAGTACAATCAGATTTAGGAAAAAATTAAAAGCTTTATCTAAATTGCCTTTTATTTTCTATGACTTATTTGAAACTTCTGCTTTCTAAGAGAGGGGTATCAGGCCTTTTTTGATAGATTGAGAAATGAAAGACAGGGTGGAAAATAACTCATTACTGTGGGCTAATGACTTACTCAATAGAGAGAATTGTAAAAGCGAGAGATCAAATGTATTCCAGGCTATTTTGTTCACCTCAAAACTGGACCAATGCTTCTATTTTCTGGGGCTTTGACCTGTATAGGGTGGCTATGTGTTAGGGATTGAAAGATTTTAATGCTTCCCTATAAAGATTACTTTCAAGTCAATAGATTTCATCCATTTAAACTTGGGGACTTATTTTCTATTCCAGGTATATTTCCAATTTCTCGATTTAATCCCATTTTTAATAGTACCATTAAAATCACCTCTATAATTTCTGTCACTTGTTAAGATATTCAAATATCTATAAACAGACTGCACAGCAATTCCTTAGTCATTATTAAGTCAAATGTACTAATTATCTCTTCTTTGATATTTTCTCTTAAATGAAATCCTGCAACCAGTCAATGTACATGGTTTAGGTATTCTTTTCCTTTGCAATTCTTTTCAAATGGACCTATCCCTATTTTTTCCTGAGGACATGACACAAAGTTTCCTTCTGCTGGTATAGGAGTCTGAATTAATTTTTTCATGTAGTATGTGAGTCTTAATGCCTATGTGCATGTGTTACTTGTATCACTTGAGATATAAAAACTGATATTCAATAGATCAAGATAGGTAAAAGGATATTTTACAAAATGATCTTAAAAGTTCCCTTTTACACTGTAATTTTACAATCATATACAAACATAACAAATTTTTCTTATTATAAATTGTGCAGCTAATCAGATATCAATCAAAAGAACTGCAGATACCACCTGCAAAAAATTTCCTGTACAATCTTATCTTTATTAATATGAACATATGTGTTTTTTGAGCTATGCCTATAATACTTATGGATTGTATTGTATTTATCTTCTGTCAGTGTTGACAATATCATAGAAAAATGTCCATATAATCTATTCTCCACTTTCTTGCCATTTAAAACAGTGAAGCATTCATTGTTTGTATTACAATATCACAGCTTATCTAACCACTTGAATATGAAAATTTAAAAGCAATTTCCCCTGAGTTATAAAATAACATATAACAGGTGACTGATTCATTGAATACAGGAATAAACTTGATTTTGCTATTGAACTTACCACTAATAATTCATAGTATGCCTGTAGAATAAAGAAATGACATTTTATACTCTTGTATCCTTTTCTATATTTTGGAAAATTTTATCAGAATTGCATGGTAGACTATCTTGTGTTGATTTGATTCAGTATATCATTCACCATTGCCATTTATTTAACATTTTGACATTTCTGTGAGGTATATTCAATGTGTTTACCTGCTTATTCCTTTGTATAGAAACTAAATTCACAAAAGAATATCTTTCTCCATACTCAAGGGATCCTTTAAACACTCAGAAATTCTTCTCTTGGATATACTCTTTGCAGTTCCCAGTAGTGATTATTTCTGAAGGTATGAAATGTTCTTCTAGTCTTTGCAGTGACAATTCATAAGTTAAAGTACTGCTAACTTACCTCTTTTTATAATACAAAATCAGTGACCAAAAATATAGATCCTATTCAATATTGAAGTTTCATTTAGCATATATAATTTGGTAAAATATATCCTTTCTACGGGTGAAACAAATAAATTGCTAAAAATATATAAGAAAATTTTAACTGTGAGTGAGAAAAGCAAGCCATTTGAAAAACTTCTATATTATATATCAAATTTTAGATAGCTTTATCTAAGAGGTGGGCCATGCTTATTAATAATATAGGGAGACATGTTCTGTACCAGATATGATTTAAGCATACCTATATTCATGTATAAAGACAAATCTTGCTTATAATAATAATGACTCAGTCTGGAAGAAATTGCTAAATGGTAGAATGCAGAACAAAGGTAATGTGACATATAAAAATGCAATTTTATTTTAGTATTTTTGAGCAGATGTCAAGAGAGGATGACCTGTGAATCAAATATATTTAAAAAAGTGATTATCATTAATATAACTAAAAATTAATTGTAACAATGTTTCAAAATTTTGCTGTCTGATTGATAGAGAAGGTTTTGATCTTTCCAATGACTCAGTGAGTAGGAATTATCATGCTCATTGCACAGATGATGAAATTGAGGAACAGAAAGGTTAAGTAGTAGTATGTGGTAAAATATTCTGATGCTTCTCATTTCTAGTGCTAGTCTCTGGTCCCAAAACATGTGCTCTTTAGTGGGACAGAGAGACAAAAAGCCAGTATATGCTTTTTGAGAGAAAGAAAATATTCTTTCTTATTTTTCTAGGAGGTAAGCAGTTTATAACTGCCTATCAGATCTCAACTGTAAGGGGCAAGTCAGTATCTACAGCATTGATATTTTTTGTACAGTTAAATATTGGGGTGCCCTACCATTATCAGGTTTGCTGGATCTTTGATCTACATGAACTGCTGACAGATTTTTCTGAATTTCTTTCTCACTTATGTAGCCATGATCACCATGGAATTGATTGGTTAGTGTCAATGGATAATGATGACAATAACAATAAAAATATACTATCCATAAGCACTACTTCACAATACTTTTCTGTTGGTCAAATACAAATTTAGACTTGGCATTTCAAAAGAGTAGCAACACCAATAACCTAATTTATAAGAGTAGATATGACTCAGAACCTCAGCAATAAAGTGAACTACCAAAACTTTATTTTAAAAATAGAAACAAACAAATAGACAACCTTGAGAGTTCCAGCAAGGCCTAGATAATAACTTTCCAACAAAGTCCAAAGCTAGCATTTGTGCTTACTTTTTCCAGGACTTAGACTGAGATGATAGAATATGCTTTAAACTGATAAGCTGGAGATAGTCCCTTTAGAACTGAACTGACTGAGAGCAAACTGAAGGTTGAAAATTGCAGAAAATGAGAAGAGAAATGAAACCAGAATGCCAAAGAAAAGAGTAGAGCCGTAGGGGAAACTGCTTTGGCTTGTGCTCAAAGAAAGCTTAAGAAAAAGGTAGGGCAGTTTGTCCTGAGATGCCAAGGAAATGGAATAGACACCGAAGTTTCCACAGTGAGCAAATGAATATAAAAAATGTGTCATTATATACAGTGGGATACTCTTCAGTCTTAGGAAATACTTGTTTGGAACAACACAGATGGAAACAGAGGACATTGTGTTAAGTCAAATAAGTCAAACATAGGAGACCAGTTCTGCATAATCTCACTTATATATGCGGGCTAACAAAAGTTAAATAGAATACAGAATGACAGTTACAAGACTGGGATAATATGGGCAAAATGTGAGTAAAAGAATATAAAAACACATTTAAATAGAAAGAATAACCTATTGTACAACACAGTGACTATAGGAAATAGCAATAATTGTATGACATACAGGTAACATGCTATTTAGCTCAATTTTGTCATTCCACATGGAATATGTATATCAAAATATCATAATGTACCACATAAATGTGTAAATTGTAATTTGTTAATTTAAAACAATAACAGAAGCTGTTTTATATAAATAAAAATTGAAAATCTGAAACAAAAAAGTAGTAGATGAACAGTTCTATGAAAAACTGTGTAGCATTAAATGGTACACATTGAAAACAGTAGACCACATTACAAGGGCCTACTGAGGATCAACTATGTGAAACTGAGACAAACTCAGAGATAGGAGCTTATTGTTGGCAGGGTCCACCAATACACTCTTGTGACAGCACAGCATTCCCTACATTTCTTCCTTGTCTCTGCTTATTCAACTGTTCAGTGACTTTTAAAAAAATCATCCACTCCTTAAATGTTACTATCCCTTAAAATTATGACATAGCTTATTTTTTCTCTAATTTTCTACACTGTTACCCTGAAAAATCAAATATAAAGTCATTGCTTATGTTATACATATTTTCAAAATCATAAATCCTAATCTTGAAGTGTATATTTTTCAATGCCTATGTCTTTTTATCTCAAAATGTTGGAAACAGAACTCATCTTTCCAGGCTAAAACTGTCAGAATCATCTTTTATTCATCCGTGTACCTTGCCACCTACCTATTCAATTCTGTTGCTTCTGCTTCTGAAATACTTTTCTATCTATCACCTCTTACATTTCCACCATTAAGGCTCTGTTGCAGTTTGTTGGCACTGTTTTATGACTATTACAATACTCTAGATTACCTTTCCAAATCCATACTTCAAACTGTCCAATGATCCTGTTCACTAATATTGTGTTTATCTGACTGCATCTCAAATATTGATCATTGTAAGAAATGTTAGTAGGGATTTTGTTTTTGTAAAGGGGGTTGTTGTCAAATACTAGCAACTACTCCACTAAACCAACTACTGTGTTTCTTTGCTATAGGAATTTTTAGAGCTTATAGCATGTTGATTTACATTATGAATTTTTCATTCAAAATTAAATCCCATGGGGTCAAGAATTTTGTTTGCTGCTTACACTGTTAAATCTCTGGAAGAGGAACTCGGTGCTCATAAAGTAGTAGAGGCTTCATAAATACAATCTGAAAAAATTAAAGTGAAGATGGGTAAACAGAATTTTCCATTTTTAAATTAAATATAAACTCTGTCTGTCAAGTGTTATCTTTTTGGGATGCACTGGAAATTGAACTCAGGACCTTACCCTTGCTAGGCAGGCATCCTTATCACTTGAGCAACACTGCCAATCTTAAAATTACATCTTTTTTAAAACACGTAAATATCTTTTTTATTTATCATACTCAACAATTTTAATTACAACAAAGTCATCCATCAAGAATAACAAATTGGATTTTATTGGTCAATTGTTTTGATTGCCTCCATGTGTAAACCTCACAACAACCATTCAGGCTAGGTTCTTTGTTCTCATTCTATAGGGGAGGGAACTAAGGCACAGACAGGTAAAGCAACTTGCCCAAGGACAACAGCAAATAGTTGGAAAAGTTGAATTTTTACATGGAAAATATCAGTCTAGAGCACGTCATACTAACAATTTTTCTGAGACCTTAAGATCATAAGAAAAATAAAATTACAACTTAAAGGACCAATGTCTATGAAATATTTTCTGCAAAACTTTGGTCTAAAGTAGATAAGAGTTTCTGAATCCTGACAAAAATGCCATTTTGGATTAGTGAGTTATTTATGAGAGAGAACCTGACCTGTGTACTGTTGGATACTTAGAAGCTTTGCTGGCCTCTACCTTCTAGTTGCTAGTAGCACCAACATCCCTAGTTGAGACAACTAAACTTTCTCCAGATATTGGCAAATGTTCCTGGGGTAGGGCTGGAAATGATCTCCAGTTAGTAAATACTGGTATAAAATATACTCTTGGATCATTACTCTTTAATTCAAAAATTTTCACAATGTGTTCACTTTCCATAAAATTAATTCCAAATTCCCTAGGCTGATACCCATGTTCTTTCTTTGTTTCCAATCCTCCAAGAACTTGTACAAACACACATGTATACATACACACACACACACACACACACACACTACTATATGAATTTATCATAGGTAAAATCACTCCCTCCTCTATCCTATCCTTTTATCGATCAAATGTTTCTCTGAATACTTTTTAAATAAGCAATATGTAATATTCAAGGGTACCTTTGTATTCCTCCATAGATTTGATTTCATCTAAGTAAAAATACTTGCAGAAATACTGCAGGACATAATTTGGATCCTTTATCTTATCAGGGGTGCCCTGCCCACTTTCATTTATTATACAGAAATGTAGTTGCTAATCTATATGCAAAAATTTTATTGTATTTCTGTTATATGATAAAGTTTGTTTATTGTGCTGGGATTATAACAATTACTAGAACACATTCAAGAGATTTTCACACTAGTGATTTATGAGGTGACACAAATGTTGTATCAGATGCAACCATCAAGATATAAAGAGATTAAAGAGAAGAGCTATTAACTTTGTGTTCAGTATTTATGGCAGGTAGAGATGTAGCTAAAAGTAGTCAGGAGAATTAGTAGGCAATGACCCAGCCAGCACTCCAAGCACACCACTCAAACTCATCACATGTTTGAGTATGTCCACAAGTACAAATGCAGGGTTATGGTTTATGGAGATGCTATTTTTTGTCCTCACTGGATACATTTGGTCCCTGTAATATTTCTATCTCACAGTAAGAAATATATTTAAATCTACCAGAGATTGCTTTCCAAGCTTCTCTACTTCTCACTGGTTTATCTGATTCCTTGCCATTATGATTGTTAGTGATGAATTGAACATCCAGAGATGTTGCTAGAACATGACCAGCTGGAGTGCCATAGGAAAAAAGGAATGTGCATGAGAATGGAAGTGGCAGTGATCAGAATGGAATTCAATTGCTTTTCTCAAACCAATGAGTCTTTGCAATAAAACAATGAAACTTTTATATCCTTTCTTCCTAGATTAGCATAACATTTAAACAAAAGAAAATATATGACATGTGCAAACACACACACATGCAAACACATACATATGTATCACAAGAGAATATTTTTCTACTTCTATATTGAAGAAAAGTACAATAGTGGTTATTTTCACATTGACACTGGAAATAATTTTAAATGCTCCTTAATCATACCAATGGTAACCTGAATGTATATATTTAAATGTATTGTTTAGTGAACTAGTGGATGCTATGGAGGCATCCACTAGTAAAAAGTTTTTACTGTCTTCTGTATTTCTTATATTTAGTCCAAAATGCTTAAAATAGACATAGATTTATACTTGCCAAAATCTTGCTCAGCTTAATTATTCCCAAATAGGAATTTAACAAATATATTTGAGAAATGCATTGGTCTGAAAGAAATGAAGATCTAGATTGAGAAAGAAGTAGGATTTTGATATTTGCTATTTCATTTTTTATAGGTGATTTTCTCCAGTAAGTATCTGCTTTAAAGAGCTATCATTACCTGTGGATAGCACTGAGATAGCAATTTCAAGTTTGATTAGTGATGTTAGCCTTAAAAATAGTGGTTTGTAGGCCAGGTAACTGACATGTCCTCTGTATTTTGTTAATTTAGTGCCTAGACTCAAAGTCACTCTAGCCTTTTCTTTCATTTTTCCAACAAAGTGATTGAAACTATTAACCTATTTGTCTTGAACTGTCATTTCAAATTATATAAAGAAAAACAAATAAAAGGTATCTTAAACACAAAAATTGTTCAAAATCCACTACCCTTATCTTCTACATATGCACATTTCTTTCTTATATTTGTCCGTAAGTCAATATTTTCACCGTTGCACATGTATCATTTTCTATGCTGCATTTTCTTACTTTTTAAATTTTTTATTATTCATTTATTCATATGTGTGTACATTGTTTGGGTCATTTCTTCCCCCTGCTCCCTTCCCTCACCTTCCCTCCCCCCCTTCCCTCCTCACTTCCAGGCAGAACCTGTTCTGCCCTTATCTCTAATTTTGTTGAAGAGAAGACATAAGCATAATAAGGAAGACAAAGTGTTTATGTTAGTTAAGTTAAGGATAGCTATACAGAGAGATTCTTAGCATTGCTTTCGTGTACAAATGTGTTACAGCCCAAGTTGATTCATCTCTAACTGATCTTTTCACTAGTTCCTGATCCCGTTCTCCTGTTGACCTCTGTCACTTTAAAGTTTCTGTATTAGTTCCTCTGGAGTGGGGACATCAAATGCTTTCATGTTTTGGGTTTTCTACCTATTCCCATATCTCCTATGTGTGCTCTCCCCTTTTCATGTGACCCAAGTCCAACCACAGTGCTACATTTGCCCTAGATCTAAAGTCCGCATATGAGGGAAAACATATGATTTTTGTTCTTCTGAGCCTGGCTAACCTCACTCAGAATAATGTTCTACAGTTCCATCCATTTAGCTGCAAATGATAAGATTTCATTCTTCTTCATGGCTGAATAAAATTCCATTGTGTATAAATACCACATTTTCTTGATCCATTTGTCAGTAGTGGGGCATCTTAGTTATTTCCATAACTTGGATATTGTGAATAGTGCTGCAATAAACATGGGTGTGCAGATGCCTGTGGAGTAACCTGTGTCTCATTCCTTTGGGTATATCCCCAGGAGTGGAATTACTGGATCATATGGCAGATCTATGCTTCCAAATTCTTTTCCACAGTGGTTGCACCAGCTTGCATTCCTACCAGCACTGTAAGAGAGTTCCTTTTTCCTCATATCCTTGCCAACACATGTTGTTGGTGGTGCTTTTGATGATTGCTATTCTAACACGGGTGAGGTAGAATCTTATTGTGGTTTTGCTTTGCATTTCCTTTATGGCTAGAGATGGTGAGCATTTTTTCACGTGTTTTTTTAGCCATTTGAATTTCTTCTTTTGACAAAGTTCTGTTTAGTTCAGTTGCTCATTTCTTAATTGGTTCATTGATTTTAGGAGAGCTTAGTTTCTTAAGTTACCTGTATATTCTGGTTATCAGTCCTTTGTCTGATGTATAGCTGGTAAATATTTTCTCCCATTCTGTGGGTGGTTTCTTCAGTTTAGAGACCATTTCTTTCATTGTACAGAAGCTTTTTAATTTTATGAAGTCCCATTTGTCCATCCTTTCTCTTAGTTGCTGTGCTGCTGGTGTTCCATTGAGGAAGTCCTTGCCTGTACCTATTAAGTTCAGAGTGTTTTCTGCTCTTTCCTGTACTAGCTTCAGAGTATTGGGTCTGATATTAAGGTCCTTGATCCATTTTGAGTTGATACTAGTACAGGGTGATAGACATGGATCTAGTTTCAGTTTCTTGCAGACTGATAATCACTTTTCTCAGTAACGTTTGTCAAAGAAGCTGTCTTTTCCATTGTATATTTTTGACACCTTTGTCAAAAATGAGATGGGTATAGTTGTGTGGATTCATATCCGGGTCCTCTGTTCTGTTCCACTGGTCTTCCTGTCTGTTTTTGTGCCAGTACCATGCTGTTTTTATTGCTATTGCTTTGTAATATAGTTTGAAGTCAGGTTTTGTGATACCACTAGCATTGCTCTTTTTGCTGTATATTGCCTTGGCTATTCACAGTCTCTTGTGTTTCCAAATGAACTTTAGTGTAGATTTTTCAATCTCTATAATGAGTGTCATTGGGATTTTGATGGGAATTGCATTAAATATGTAGATTGCTTTTGATAGTATAGCCATTTTTACTATGTTGATTCTACCAATCCATGAGCATGGGCGATCTTACCATTTTCTGTTCTTCCTCGATCTTTTTCTTCATCAGTTTGTAATTCTCTATGTAGAATTCATTCACATCCTTTGTTAAGTTTACTCCTAGGTATTTGATTTTTTTGAGGCTATTGTAAATGGAATTGTTTCCATACATTCCTTCTGAGTTTGTTCATTGTTAGTGTATATAAAAGGTAATGATTTTTGTATGCTGATTTTGTATCCTGCTACTTGGCTATAGTTGTTTTTGATGTCTAAGAATTTTTCGGTAGAGTTTTTTAGGTTTTTAAGGTGTAGAATAATATCATCTACAAATAGGGATATTTTTACAGTTTCTTTACCTATTTGTATTCCTTTTATTTCTTCTTCTTGCCTAATTGCTCTGGCTAGAAATTCCTGCACTATGTTGACTAGGAGTGGGGATAGTGGGCACCCTTGTTTCATTCCTGATTTTAGGGGAAGTGGTTTCAGTTTTTCACCATTAAGTATGATGTTGGCTGTAGGTTTGTCATATATAGCCTTTACAATGTTGAGGAACATTCTTTCTATTCCTAGTTTTCTTAAAGCTTTTATCATGAAGTGGTGTTGGATCTTATCAAAGGCTTTTTCTGCATCTATTGAGATGATCAAGTGGTTTTTGTCTTTGCTTCTATTAATGTACTGTATTACATTTATAGATTTGCATATGTTGAACCACCCCTGCATCCCTGGGATGAAGCCAACTTGGTCATGGTGTATGATCTTTCTGATGTGTTGTTGGATTCGGTTTGCCATTATTTTACTGAGAATTTTTGCACCGATTTTCATTAAGGAGATTGGCCTGTAGTTCTCCTTTTTGGAGTTGTCTTTGTCTGGTTTTGGGATGAGAGTAATATTGGCCTCATAAAATGATTTAGGCAATGTTCCTTCCCTTTCTATTTTGTGGAACAGTTTAAGGAGGGTTGGTTTTAGTTCTTCTTCCAATGTGTGACAGAATTCAGTAGTGAATCCATCAGGTCCTGAACTTTTCTTTTTTGGGAGACTCTGGATTGCTGCATCAATTTCTTTTTGTGTTATAGATCTATTCAGGTGGTTAATATCATCTCTGTTCAGTTTTGGATGGTTGTAAGTATCTAGAAATCTGTCCATTTCTTCAATTTTTTCAAATTTATTGGAGTGTAGGTTCTCAAAGTAGTCTCTGATGATTTCCTGGATTTCTGTGGTGTTTGTTGTTATCTCCCCTTTTGTATTTCTGATTTTACTGATTTGGCCAGATAGCCAAGAAACTTACAACATTAAAATAGTTTTGCATAACAATACCAAACATTTAAACTGAATGGGAAAATTAATGAGTAAGACATAATTTTCATGCAGTTTCCAGGACGGATTTATACTTTGTTCCAAATGCAGCATGTAGGAACTGGTTTTATTTATTTAACTGGGAAAACTTGCAGTGGAGATGAATGAAGCAAAGGTTAGAAATGTATTATAAATTATGTTTATAAATAAACCATTTCAGCAGTTTCTTCATGGTTTATAATGTTTTACCTCACATGAATAGAAATAACCTTTGCTGGCTATGTTGGACTTCCATTATAAATTAATAGGATCTATTGGTGGTATGCTGGATACCTCATGTATAGGTCACATGGATATAGAATCAAAAATGTATTGTTGCTTCTGTGTGATTAAGGAAAGAGTTACTATAGATTAAAAAAATATACACATACATATGAAAGATTAATATTTCTACTATATGCACTGATTCTTTGCTCAAATAATGTTTGTGCATTTTATGTATTCATTGTTATTATAGAGCCATCCTGCCTTCAACTGAGTTTAAAATGTCCGGTTTCTGAAAGTTTCCAAATTCATTATTCTTTTGTCTTTTCTTCATGCTGCCTAATAGTAAAGCAGAGAAGATAGTAGCATGACAACCTCTGGGAGGTATTTAGAAATAGCAGTTTTATCAGATTGAAGAAATGAGGGACACAGAGTTGAAGGTGCTCTTAAGAGCATTTACAACTAATAGGTAGAAGAATCAGGACCTAAATTCTGCTTTCTCTGGCAATTTTGGTGGCTTTTTGCTAGTATGGGTAATAATATATTCATGGAACTCATAATTTTATAGACTTTTATAGCTCAATAAAATATACTACTTGCCTGACTTATTATCCTATGAACTTACCAGTTTTCAATTTGTGTTAACATGGTCTATTTTCATAAATTCAGAATAAAAACAATATTGACATCTTATATAAATTGGTTGCATATACTAGTTAAATACATAAATTACTATTTCAATCCCCTGCTGAATTTTTACTGTATGACCTGACCTAAGTAATTCACTGTTCTTCTTTATCAGTTTATGATTCATGCTTTATAACCCCAAAATAATGTTTTGATGAAATGTGTTCCAGCTTCATTGTATCAATTCCTTAGAGACAAAGTTTATAAAAATTTTGGAAACATTTCTAATTCTTGAAATATAAATTGAAGATAAGATGTTCTTGCAATGGAAAGCTGCCACATGTTACCTAAAGCTACAGTAGAGTTCAGATACATGTTAGTTCTTGAGTTCTATATTTGAATAATGTCTCTAAATATTTTGTTTAAGTTACTAAAATAATAGACAATACTTGAGTCAGGATTGTACAGGAGAAACATGTAGTATTCATTGACTCATTCATTCAATCAGGCAATAAAAATCTACTCAGGGCCTACTACATATGAGTAAGACATTTATTTTCCTTCTCACCTGATATCTGTGTTAAGGAATGTCATGAAACAGAAAATTGATCCACATTGCATAACTCATCTGTAAGCGGTAATTTTATTGCTAAAATCCTGCAAGGAAGAATGTCCTCATAATTCTTGAAGGAATCTCTGAAATGAGCTTAAGAGACACAATAATTGATATATAAATCAGGAAGACAATTAGGTTTTGTTACATCCAACCATATGCCATTCACTTGAGTTTTAACAAACAACTTTGTGTGTGTGTGTGTGTGTGTGTGTGTGTGTGTGTGTTTCAAAATAAGTAAAAGTAAAGTGTCATCTTATCTGGCTTTCTTTTAAGCTCAGAAAGTTTTGTTTAGATGGACTTCCATTCCTAATAAGCAAAGTGAAGAAGTAAATAACTTTATATCCTTTTAGATTTCTCTCCATGTTAGCCAGCTTGATTGTGGTACTTGTCTGGGATATAAATAAATGAATGTTTGTTCCCACTATCATTTTATGTTTTCTATTTTAAGCAACCTATTATCAACCTTGTGTATTTCATAGCATTCACTATTGGCCTAAAAGCTTTGGTTTTGGGAACATCAGTAATAGTCATAGCTCTTTTCTTCAAAAATAGGTACTATGGTATGGTAAGAAGTATGTGTGTTTGGATTTCAGACTAACCACTAATTATTCTATTAGCTGTACACATGGCTCTCATTTTCATCAACTATAAAATAAAATGCTTGAATGTAAACTTCATAACTTTGGCAAAATCATTTAACATAACTTTTCATCAGTATCCTCCTTTATAAAATGAAACTAATATGACCAACTCTAAGGGTATAAATATTCCCACTGATTGTAAAAGTAAAAAATACTCTGAATGATATTTCTGCAACCTAGTGGGACATTTCTTGGTCAAGCCTGGCTTTGCTGTCTTCTTTTCACTAAATTCACTCAATCTAGGGTTTGTTTTCCTAAATGTGTTATCAATGTCCCATGGGAAAGTATTCTGGATGTGGAGCTCAGCCCTTTCCATGATTTATCCAATATGAACAATGAAAACATACACACATTTTTTGTGCATGTTGTACTTTAGCGAAGCTCATAGAGGTGCAATTTATAAACTTTTAGGTGCACAGAATACTTAAAATATTAGTTATCCATGTTCCTAAGAAAGGACAATTCAGAATTTTTAACTTGCACTCTGACTTCTCTTCTTGCTTTCCCTATTGTATTCCATGGACATGAAAAAGTTTTCTCTGCATAATACAGAGCTGGAAAGTTTTATTAGCCTTAGCTACAAACTCTTATCTCAGCTCATCATTGTATATCTCATAATTTCCTTTGCATAGAAGAAATTTAATTTTCAAAGTTCCTGCCTCAATAAAAGTAACTGTAACCATGCTCCCAACACAGTGTGCTTGCTCACCACCTTCAAGGGCTATACAATTTTATTATTTATTTATTTATTTTCTTTTATTCATATGTGCATATGATGTTTGGGTCATTAAAGAGAAGGAATTCTATTCTTTGTTTTATGTCTAAGTACTTGTACCATGTCTGGCATATACCAGCACACGATCAGGTTTTCTTCTTTCACTTATGTAGTATAATAGAAAACATTTGTGTAACAGTCGTACTGTGTATGTAGCAGTTATCATGTGCCTGCTAATCTCAGAATTTCACATGAATTAGTACAGTAATGCTCAGGACCAAACAATAAAGTAGATGTGATGATCAATTCCATTTTATAGCTAAGGAAACTCAGACATAGTCATCTCAACAATTTGTCCTAGAACTCACAGTTAGTATGCACAAATTGCAGTTGAACCTAGTCTGTTCTCTCAAGCACTATATTACTTCATCTCTAAATAGCAGTCCTCACAACTCTCACTGATCAACAAAATAGAGTAGATTTGTAATTTTATGATCTCAGTATCTGGCATCCTGATTAAAAAAAAAAGCCCTCTTTCACCTATATATTCATGGATAAATGACTTTTTCTTCAGTTGTTTCTTTTTGCTTGGTTTTGCTTTTGCAAATAAAGATAAACTTAGATGGAAAAGACTGTGAAAACTGGCTTCTCAGTTCAGTTAATATGAAGACTTTCTTTCTGTATAATAAGAAAGTCCACTTGTATTCTCTCACTCAGTGTGTGCACCAATTCCATGCCTTAGCTACAGTATTATTGTCAGTTTTGGGGCTGACATTATCCTAGAATGTGTTAATGATGATTCAAGAGCATTTCATATTTCTCCATTGGGACATGATATTATCACTAAGCAGAAAGGTCAGTTGGTTTTGTCATGAATTAGAGCAGTTCTCCTGTATTAAAAAAAAGTTAAAAGCCTGAGATTACAGTTCTATTTGGAATTGGATGTTTCTTTATTCATATGTGAAAATATATAAGTTCTTAAATCCACAATTGTACAGAGACTTTCCTTAGTGTGGTGGTTAAGAATATGGTCCCTGGACCCAGACTGCCTGGGTATGAATCTCGATGGGCTTTACTGGCTGGGTGACCTTTAAAAAGCTATGTAGTCACTCTATGCTTCAGTTTCCTCTGCAGCAAAATGAGGATGGTAACAGACCCAACCTCATATGATTTGAGGATGAACGAATATAATGCATGCAGAGTACTTATATGGAGCTTGAATTGAATGAGTGCTTAAGATTATTTATTGAATGAATAAAACATACCTGCTCTAAAAAATCTCACTAGATAATTCTAAATCTGCAATTGCTCCAGAATGCATTTATTTAGTAATGATGTTATAAGCTGAGATTATCTTTCTTCAATAAAAAATTATTTGATATATAGATGATTCAAGGACTATTACATAGATAGCTTGTTTTATCTTAACAAGGAGAGGAGATATTTTAGGATTAATAGTTCAGAATAGCTGGAACACATTCAGAATTTTAAAAATGTAAGTATGAATATTTTTTAAAATATCAATTTCAAAAAATTATTTTTTCATGGAGGGGATAAGGCTGAGGGGATAATTTAGCCAAACATTCAAAAGTGGAAAAATTAGGGGAAGAAAGTCTAATTCCCCAGCTGGGAAATGTCTGCAGATATAGCAAATACTTAGTCAGCAGTTCTCTATTTTTATTCAAGCAGCTTGCCAAGAAATACAGTGGCTGCAGTTTTCTCTCTTCTCTAATGTGAGCTGCAGTTCAGCTAGGAATTCTGAAAATGGATGCCCATCCTTTAATGTGCCTGAGTGGGCAACTGGGAGCATGCAGATCAGCAGATTCTCCTCCCGCTCTCTACTGTGGGAATTGACCCAGTTAACAAAGGCAAACTGGGTTAGGTCAGGGTTGACAACATGCTGTTACTATCTGAGTGTGCTTCACGAACCACAAGTCTAAGCTGTCTTGCAAAATCAGTGTGTGATTCCCTGGCTTCCCATTTGTCTTAGAAAGTAATCACGTATGTGACTGTTTCCCTGTGAGATCCAAGAGTTTCAAGCCTTAAAATGTGGCAATGAAGACTTTATGGTTTATAAAATTTTTCATACCACATTGCTGGTATAAACTGATGGCTTTATGTACAGTCTGACTTAAGTACCTTAATACTTTTTGTCACATTTCCTGAACACCAGGAATGGGTTTATCTTTCCCTCTAGAAGTTTCAGGTCCAAATCCCAAAGTCAAATTAGGATCCATTGATGGATCCATTGGAAAGCAATCACTCTTTTCTTTGAGCCCTTGAAGTGTTTCATCTGTATCTCTTTTAACAAATGCTCATTTTTTATTTTGCATTCCACAAGGTATTTATTTTACTTTTGTACTTGTTTTATCTCTTCTATTAGTTTTGATGCTTCTTGAAAGCATTTTCAATCATGTTCATAATTTACATTGTATCTTAGATCGTGCTTGTCATGTAGTAGGTGCATATTGGATATTGACATGCGAACTTATAAATATAAAATCCTTTGTGAAAAAATCACAGTTTTAAAGGAATGGCAATAATAATTATAGATAGTATAATTATAGATAGTATAAAAGTACTAAAACTATGCTAGGCACTGATCTATGAGTTTTGTGTATGTTAATCCTCCTTATAATAGGATAAAGTAGGTAGGATTATTATCACTATTCTCATTTTACAGATGGAACGATAGAGACACAGAACATCAATGCAACTTTCTGAATCAATAATTCCTAAAACCAACATTTGAAATTTAGGTAGTATGCCCCAGACCCTTCTCTTTTAATTGACACCTTTATGCCCATTGTGTCATAGTATATCACTTCAGAAATTTAGATCTAAACCTAAGGATAGTTAATTGCAAATCCAATCCATTTTCTATTATAAAAACCCAAAGCTTTGTGTTTAGTAGATGGTTTAAATATTTGACTGTTCTAAACTCTACTGCCAAGATCCTACCACCAAGCAAACACTTCCAAGTCTTTCCTGGTCCACTGTTAAACTTTCTTTTTTTTGGCAGGGGAGGGTTTGAGACAGGGTCTCTCCATGTATCCAAAGTGGATTTGAACTCACCAGGTACCCTATGTTGGCCTGTAATTCATGATCTTCCTGCTCAATCTCACGAATGTTGGGATTTCAGTTGTGTACCACCCTGCCCCGCTGTTAAATTTACAAAAGGAGCTATGTCATGAGTTAGAGCAAAAACATGTAGAATATCTCAAAAATGTAAAGATAATATTTAGGGGTTACAATAAAAAGCATAGTGTACATGTCTCTGAAAGTGAGAGCTGCATAGGTTATTTCAGTTTCTAAATTTTAAAATTTATTGATACATATTTTATATCTCTATGGGGTACAGTATGATAATTCAATACATATACATCATATACAAACTGTGTATTGATCAAATCAGGATAATAATTACTTCCATCACACTGAGCCTGGAGGTATAACTCAAGGTTATACTTAGCAAGCACGAGGTCCCGAGTTCAAACTCCAGTGCTATGAAGTGAAACATCCACGTCCTTAAACATTAATCACTTCTATGTGTTGGGAACTTTTATAATCTTCTAGTTGTTTCAAAATATATTATAGATCATTAAAACCTGCAGTTATTCTGCATCACTATAGAAAACTAGACCCAACTCCTCCTTTATAGCTGTGCTTTGATATCACATTTTGAATTCTTTCTGCCCTCCTCCTTCCCTTTCTAGTCTTATGTGACCGCTGCATTCTTTTATGAGATCCAAGTCTTAGTTTCCACAAATGAGTGAAAATATGATATTTGTCTTTCTGTGTCTGGCTTATTTCACTTTATAAAATAACATCCAGTTTGGTCTATGTTCCAACAAATGATAGATTTTCATTCTTTGTTATGGCTGAATAATATTGCATTGTGTGTATGTATACATGTGTGTGTGTAGATACATGCATATCTATATATCTAAATATCACATTTTCTGCATTAGTTACTCTGTTAGTGGATACCTTGGTTGATTCCATATCATGGCTATTGTGGATAGTGCTGCAATAAACATGGAAACACAAGTGTTCCTTCAATATAATGATTACATTTTCTTTGGATATATACACACAGTAAGGGAATTGTTGGATTATATGGTATTTCTATTTTTAGTTTTTTAAAGAATCTACATTTTCAATATTGACTGTATGAATCTACACTCACCAATAATTCAAGGGTTCCCCTTCCTCCACACCTTTGCCTTCATTTGTAATTGTTTGAAGTTTTATAATAAACATTCTAGCTGTAGTAAGTTGACATCTCTTTGTCAATTTGCTTTACATTTCCCTAATGGTTAGTGATATTGTGCATTTTATCATATACTTGACAGTGGCCTGCAAAATGTGTTAATATATGGATTCCTGGGCTTCACTTATATTTAATCTGAAATTGACAAACATTCCAGCTCATATTATTGGTCAATTGTTTCTAGCACTTGAACAGTCTTTCTGTGTCCCCAATATAAATAAAAAATACCTTCTTTATGCTTGAGTTGCTATTTATGTAAATAGTATGAATGCTAATACAATATAAATATAAATTAGTGATTACTTTTTAATAACCTATACCCATATTATGGGCATTTTTATTTATTTAAATTAATTAATGTAAATGAACTATTAATAAAATTTTGCATCTTGTTCCTAATCTATTACTTTTTAAAACTCTAATTGTAAGTAAAATACTGTTTTATTATATTATCTTTCCCCAGAAGTTAGAAATAAAATGTAAAACATCAAAAGCCGTTGAAATACGTATAAAAGAGAGTTATTTGGATCATTGGATAAAATGTTGGAAGAAAAAGGTAAAATGTGAGGAAAATGTGAATTCATAGTTACAATTTTCAGATGAATATAGGACAGATAAATCCATGGTGGTATAGTGTCATATTTCTCTCTCATTTGGTTGTGAGTTTTCTCTCTACTGAAAGGCTGTAAACTTTAATTTTTCCCTGATAGGTTTCCAGAGAATATGGGCATGTATGTTTATAATGTGTTTTTTATGGGATACTTCTTTACTGACAGTCTAGTTGTCTAGCCCTGGACCAGTTGTCCCACTAACAAGAAACTTGTTTATACTGCCAGATACCTTGGTGCTTCTTGCTTGATCTCTCTCTCTCTCTCTCTCTCTCAGTGTATGTGTGTGTGTGTGTGCAACCAGGCTCAGCCTATCCCTACTTTTTTTTGCTATTGTTGTGGTGGGTGGGAATACATTGGAGTATTTACAAAAGTTCTCACAAGGTGTGAAATATGTCATATTTGAATTCACCCCCTCCACTGCTCTCTTTCAACCTCTCCTTCAATTCCTGGAACAGTTTCAACAGGTATCACTGCTGCATTTACTTACTTGTGTATACATTATTTGTACCATATTCATCCTCCTACCCTTTTTCCCGCCATCTCCCCTTCTCCTAGGTACCAACCCCTTACCTACCTCCCTGCTTCCTGGACAGAACCTGTTCTGCCTTCCTGTTTTCTTTTTGTAGAAGAAAAAACATAAAATATAATAAGAAAAACATGGCATTTTTGCTATTTTGAGATAAAGACAGCTATATACAGATATTCTTCACAAAGAATCCACATGTGTATTACAACCTAAATTGATTCATCTGTACCAGACCCATTCACCACTCCATAGTCCCCTTCCCATAGTGGCCTTTGCTAATTTAAGACTACTATATTCATTCCTATACAGTGAGAACATCAACCACATTCAAGTTTTAGGTTTCCTTCCCTTTCCCTATTCTTCTCTTGCACAGTCTCCCTTAAGTGTATGAGGAAGAACATGTGATTTTTGGCCTTCTGAGCCCAACTTCACTTACAATGATGTTCTCCAATTCCATCCATTTACCTGTGAATGACAAAAATTACATTCTTCTTTTTGGCTGGGTAAAATTCCATTTTGTATAAATACCACATTTTCTTAATCTATTTTTCAGTAGTGGGACATCTTGGCTGTTTCCATAGCTTGGCTATTGTGAATAGTGCTGCAATAAACATGGGTGTACAGGTGCCTTTGTAGTAAACTGAAACAGATTCCTTCAGGTATAATCCTAGGAGTGGTATTGCTAGATTTTTATTCAGCTTATTCTTGCCCAAAATAGTCAATACTTAGGAAAACTGTAACTGGAGGAAAGATAGGTCTGGGTATGTCAACCAGGAAAGGCACAAAGGAGGAAATGAAATAAAACCGTGAAATACAAGAAAGATTTTATTATTGATGGATCTGACAGAGAAGACAAGTACTGACCATTAGTGCTCTCAATCAGAGGGCGCACAGAGAGGTAGGGGAACCTATGGGCCAGACCTTTATTAGAATGCATGTTTACTTACTTCAGAAAGTTTCCTTCCTAATTTTTTACTGTATTAGTCAGTTTTATTATTTTGGTTACCAAGTACTGATACAAATAATTTAAAGGAGGAAAGTTTATTTTGATTCATAGTTTCAGATATTACAGTCCATCATGGCAGGGAACACTTGTCAGAGCAACTCAAATCATGGCAGCCTACATTTCAGAGCATCATCAGGGAGGGGTCAGGGCAAAATATAGCTCCCAAGGACACACCCCCAAGTGACCCACTTACTCCAACCAGTGCACACCTTCCACAGTTTTGCTACCTCTCAAGAGTCAGTACAGGGCTGGTAGAGTGGCACATGCAATAAGAGCTCCTGCCTAGCAAATATGAGACCCTGAGTTCAAACTCCAGTGTCACCAAAAAAAAAAAAAGAGTCAATTCAACTTTTGAATCCATCAATGAATTAAGCAATTCATTCAGTTAGAGTTCTCATCTCTTCATCCTCTCTGGAAACTCTCGGACAGTCACAGGCTCTCCTAGGTATCTCTCAATCTAATCAAGTTGACAATCAAGAATAACTATCACAGTATCCATGTTATTATTTAAAAATATTATGTTTTATGAATTCAATACATAAAATTTTTGACAGTTATAACTCAATAAAGCTAGAATAATGAAACAAGTTTACTTTCTCAACATTCTGGAGGTAGAAGGTCCAAAATCAAGGTTACAACAGATTCAGTTTCTGATGAGAACTCTCCTTTGCCTTCTTGCTGGCAGAGAGAGTGTGTGAGCTTTTGGGGGTTTCTTCTTATAAAGTCTCTACATGTATTGAGTCAGGGTCCTCCCTTATGTCTTCACTTAAACTCAGTTAGAACCTCAGAGGCCCCATCACTAAATAAAGCTACACTGAATGTTAGTGCTTCAACATATGGATTTTGGGGGGAGGAACACACAGAACATTCAGTCCAGAATAGGAACTATTAATCTACTTTCTGTCTATTCTGGATTTGTCTATTCTGAACATTTCATATACATGTAGTCACACAGTATATGACCCTTTGTGTTTTTTTTGTTTTCACTTAGTGTAATGATTCCAAGTTCTTTCTAATTTTTTATTGTTGAGTAATATTATGTGATATGGTTTCAGCTTTTTGGCTATTGTGTATAATGCTTCTGTGAATATTAGTATTCAATTTTTTTGAGGTGTTGGAGATTGAACCCAGGACCATGAGCATGTTAGTAAACATTTTACTGTTGAGTTACATGCCCTACCCAGTACACCAATTTTTTTATTGCAAATTTTAATTTCTTTTGATTATACCTAATAATGGAAATGCTATATCATATAGTACCTATTTAGCTAAGTACTTGAGGAACTGCTAGATTATTTTCCTCAATGACAGTGCCATTTTTATGTACCCATTGACAGTGTATGAGGGCTCTGATTTTTTGATGAATTCACCAACAATTATCAATTTTTTAATTTTCATTCTCTTTCTGCAAAGTAATATCTCACTATAGAAATTTGCATTTCCCTGATTACTGTGGACAGTGTGCTACTTCTTTGTGATTATAGTTCACATGTGTACATTAATTAGGGAAATGTTTATCAAGATCATTTGTCAATTTTAATTGAATAATTTGATTTTATATTATTGACTTGTTGAGGTTCTTCATAATGGGTTTAATTCACAAAATACAATTCACTTATTCACTTTGTTTTTCAAAATATTTTTTCCATGCTCTATATTGCTCTGTATTGCTTTTCTTTTTTCATGATGCCTTTTGAATACAAATGTTTTTATTTTGGTTATGTCCAACTTGTACATTTTTTTCTTTTGTTAATTATGTTTTTGTGCTAAATTTAAAAATTCATTTAGCAATCCAACATCACAGAAATTTACACCCATTCTTATTTTTAGGTATATTATACGTTTAGCATTTCAGTTTAGATAGTTGATTTATTTGCCATTAATATTTGTATAGAATATAGGATTAGGGCTCAACTTCTTTTTGTATCTGGTTATCCACTTGTCAAAGAAACGTTTGTGGAAGAAACCTATCTTTCCATTTAATGATCTTGACATCTCAGTTGAAATCAATTAATTATACTTGTGTTCATTCATGTATGGTCTCTCAATTCTATATCATTGATGGGTATGCCTAGCCTTATACAGAATTGATTACTATATATTTACATTAAGTTTGGAAATTAGACCATGTTTACTTTTATACTCTCCCTGTTTTTCAATTTTTGATTTTTTGTTGCTATTATGGTTTCTTTGGGTATATATATGAATTTAGGCATCCATTTGCCAATTTTTGCAAAGCAAAAGGCAACTTGGATTTTGAGGGCAATTATATTAATATCATAGATTGATTTGAAGATTTTTCATATTGACAATATTAAGTCTTGAAATTCATAAAGATGAGATGTTTTTTCATTTACTTATATTTTTCTTTAATTAACTTCATTGATGTTCTAGTGTAGAGCGTTCAGTGTATAATATTTTTTTTTTTTCATTTTTCTTTTATTATTCATATGTGCATACAAGGCTTGGTTCATTTCTCCCCCCTGCCCCCACCCCCTCCCTTACCACCCACTCCACCCCCTCCCGCTCCCCCCCTCAATACCCAGCAGAAACTATTTTGCCCTTATCTCTAATTTTGTTGTAGAGAGAGTATAAGCAATAATAGGAAGGAACAAGGGGTTTTGCTGGTTGAGATAAGGATAGCTATACAGGGCATTGACTCACATTGATTTCCTGTGTGTGGGTGTTACCTTCTAGGTTAATTCTTTTTGATCTAACCTTTTCTCTAGTTCCTGGTCCCCTTTTCCTATTGGCCTCAGTTGCTTTAGGGTATCTGCTTTAGTTTCTCTGCGTTAAGGGCAACAAATGCTAGCTAGTTTTTTAGGTGTCTTACCTATCCTCACCCCTCCCTTGTGTGCTCTCGCTTTTATCATGTGCTCATAGTCCAATCCCCTTGTTGTGTTTGCCCTTGATCTAATGTCCACATATGAGGGAGAACATACGATTTTTGGTCTTTTGAGCCAGGCTATTTACATTTATTTGATAAATGTTTCCCTTAATATTCTATTCTTTTTTACATCATTGCATTTGGAATTTTCTTTCCTCCTAGCCCACTTACAATACAGAACAGGCACAGGGCCTGGGCTGATATATATATGGGGTATTTTTACTTTGCCTCCTCTTTCTATACAATCAGTATAAGAACACAGTTTTTGATAAGCACCAAGAGGCATGAAATTGTTTTCTTAATTTCCTTTTTCTAGTGTTTATTGCTAGTGTAAAAACATATAACTAAGTTTTCTATGTTGATTCTATATCCTGCAAGCTTACTGAATTTTTTTATTATGTCTAATTGTCTATGTGTATATGTGTGCTTTTAGAATTTTCTATATGTGATATGTCACCTGCAATTATAGTTTTATTTTTACTTTTCAAATCTGAGTAGCTTTTTTCTGTTTCTCGAGGAACTTCCAGCAGAACATTGAGTAGAAGAGACAATAACAGCCATTACTATCTTTTTCCTAACATTTTGGAGAAAGCATTGATTTTCCCCCATCTCAAAATTAAGTACAAAATTTGCTATGGCTTTTTTTTTTGTTATTTTAGAAAATTTTCACCTACCCTACGTTTGTTTTATTTTTTATTGTGAAAACATGAATTTTATTCAATTTTTCTTTATGACTATTGGTGTGCTCAATTTTTGCTCTTTATTTTATTCATAGACTGTACTATTTTAATTAATTTTCAAGTGTTAAATGAACCTTGTATTTCTGGGATAAATTCGATTTGTTCATGATATTTTAACCTTTTTTTGTGGCTGGACTCAGTTTACTACTGTTTGATTAAAGATATTTACAGTTATCACAAGGAACATTGGTATGAGTTTTCTTTTCTTTACTTTGGTGTTGTTATCATAAAATGAGTTGCAAAGTATTACATTGTTTTGGCAAAGTTTGTGAAAATTAGTATTATTTATCCTTAAAATGTTTATAAAACTCATTAGTGAAGCCAGTTGCTCTCAGAGTTTTAGTTTACTTTTAAAATTAATAATTAGATCTCTATTTCTATATGCCTATTCAGGTTTCATATCTCTCCTTGATCAGTTGTGGTTGCTAGTGTCTTACATGAAATGTGGCTATTTCATCTAAGATTTCTAATTTGCTTTTATACAGTATTACAATATTCACTTGTAATCATTTTTATTAGATTACATTGCAATGTCTTCCCTTTCACTTCTGATATAGCAGCTTGATTATATGTAATGTATTGTATATATATTTATATATATATGTACATATATGTATATTTATCCTTGTATGTTCAACCTGTTTGTTTATTTGAAGCTTTAACATGTGTCTCTTGTAGGTAACATATATTTGCTGGAAATATTTTTTTATTTCTTTTATTACTATATGCATACAATGTTTGGGTCATTTCTCCTCCCTAACCCCCACCACCTCCCTTTCCCCAACCCCCTTCCTCTCCCCCCCAATCCCCTCGCTACAAGGAAGAATCTATTTTACCCTTATCTCTAATTTGTTGAAGAGAGAGTATAAGTAATAATAGGAAGGAAATTTTTTAAAATGCTGTCTGGTAATCTCTATCTTTTGTTTGAATTTTTAATGTATTCACAATAAAATTATTATCAACATAGTTGATTATATGTCTGCTATAGAGATTTTAGCATCCCATATTTCCTCCATAATTCCACTTACTTGTTTATTTTTTATTATTGAATAACTCTGCTTTAATATTTTAAATTTGAAAATATATTTTCACTATGTTTAGCAAGGTGAAACTTTGCAATCACTTAGTAATCACTCTAGGTATTGCCATATAAATCTGAAATTCTGAGAGTTGATTTCAGATTTACATTGACTTAATTCTGATGAGACATATAAATATTTATCTGTAGTTCTATTCACCCTTCTTTTTTTTTATTTTGGGACTACAGTTTAAACTCAGGCCTTTGCACTTGCAAAGCAGTCTCTCTACCACTTAAGCAACATCTCCAGTCTAACTCTTCCTTTCTTTTGGGTAATAATGCACATGACTTTCATACAAAGAATTTCTTGTGCTAAAAGCAAGTGACCAAAATGGTCAACAAAATTAATTCATTAAAACAAAGGGCACTAATAAATGTCAAAATGTAGCAACATAACTACAAAATGCAGCATAAATATATATTTCTTGTTTTCTTTTTTGGCAGTACTGGGGTTTGAACTCAGTGGTTTGTGCTGTGAAAGCAGGTGCTCTACCACTTGAGGCATACCTTTGGTCCATAAGAATCAGCACCCACCATTTAATGGATGCTTACTATATGCCAAGCATTGCATGTTTCCCTTTGTTATAGCAGTGAGACACCTACTTTGGGGGGACTGTAGTGGGGTTTGAACTCAGGGCTTCAGGGCTTCATGCTTGCTAGTCAGGCACTCTGAGCCACTCCACCAGCCCTCATAGTTCTTCTCTTTACATGGTTAAGATTATTTGTATATGTACATATATAACACAATGCTGCAATGATAACATATGCATATGTAATATAGTTGAAAATAACAGTAAAAGGAACTGAGTGTAAGCATAGTTGTGTTATGGTCAGGAAGTAACACAAGAGAGTGACTCCAACTAGCAGAAATGGAAGAGAAATAGCCAGAAGTAAATAAGAAGGTTAATAAAACAAGCTTCAGAAATATATACTTATTTTTGTTTTCTTGTTTTCCTAACAAAACTAAAAATATAAAGTAATAATTATGACACTGTATTATCAAGTGTTTAAAACGTATGAAAGTCATGTGTATTATTATCCAAAAGAAAGGAAGAGTTAGACTGGAAATGTTGCTTAAGTGGTAGAGAGACTGCTTTGCAAGTGCAAAGGCCTGAGTTGGGTCTGCAAGCAATGCATTGTTGTTTCGTTTTGTTTTGTTTAATACAGGCATGTCCAAGTTTCTCCTTCATCTTTGAAAGACAATTTTGCTATTTATAGTTGACAGATAAATTTTCATTCACCACTTTGAATGTCACCTCATTGTATTTTTGGTTTCTTACTTCTAATAAGAAGGTAGTTGATAATCGAGTTCCCTTCCACATGATGAGTCACTTTTTCTTGTTGATTTCAAGTCGCTTTGGTCTTTGAGCATTTTTTCCTGTGCTGTAGCTGTATTTAAATTTCTTTGTGTTTCTACTATTTGGAATATGTTATATACATCTACAAAATAAATATTTTGTCATTAAATTTGTGTTTTAAAGCATTCTTAAAATTTTTTTGTTTATTCTCCATTCTTTCTCACCTTTCCTTCTTGTACTGCCATTCTGTGTTTGTTGCTGTATTTATTGGTGTCCCACATTTTCTCTGCCTATATCACATTGTTTTAATTATATATTTTCTTTATGTTCTTCAGATTTTATAATCGCTACTGAACAGTATATACATTTGTTGATTATTTCTTCTGCCAGTTCAAACCTACTATTGATCTTTCTTGTGAATATTTTATCACCTCCCTGAATCTCTCTTAAATAAATAAAAAAATAAAGCCATTACATGGGTTAAGATATACTGGAATGTTAAAAAAGAAAGAGTATGCAAAACACTTATACATTATGTGGCAAAAAGTAAATGCTCAACAAAACTTCCTTTTAAGAGCAGTCATTTATGAGAAATGTAAAGGTGGCTATTAAGAGTAATGTATCCTGAGTCTGAGCTTATATGGAAGTGTTAAGAAAGGAAGTCTTTGCAAATCTTGATCTGCTTGAGAAATTAGGATCCTATGTAGAGATCAAGCATGTTTTTGTGAACTAGTAGATAATAAGGTGAGATCTTATACAAGCCCAAATATTGCACCAGGGATAGCAACAACAGTAACATGTAGGAAATAATTAGTAACGCAGAATATTAAATCTCACCCCAGATTGAATGAGTCAGAATCTTTATTTGTTCTAATCTTCAGGATATTTCTATGCATATTAAAGCTTCAATGGTTCTAACATAGAGAAAGTTAAGTGTATTATAACACTAGGTAGATATCAAACTCTGAGAAAGTCATCCAGTTTCCCAACAACTGTAGATGTTCAGCAATACTGTTGCTGTTTATTCTCTGTGCGTTTCTGTGGCCAGAAACAGTAAGGCTGGAAAAGTGGATTTTAAGACCAGAAATTCTGCTTAAAGTCATAAGGAATCACAGTTTAATTCCCCAAACCAAGTAGTTCAGGTAGGCATTCCCTATAGTCATAATTAAATAGACTCACAAAAAAATCTCAAAACCTATGTGAATAATTGGGGGGACATTGATGCCACTTGCCACTACAGCTGCATCTATTCCACTTTAGAAAACCATCACTCTTTGCATCATCTAACACATTAGATTGTAGTTTATTTGGTACCTCAATAATAAAAATGATATTATTTTAAAACCATAGCAATGACATTTGACGAAAGACAAAATGATGATTAAAAATGGACAAAGAATCAAATCAACCATCCAATATGAAAATTCAAACATAGAGATACACTGATTTATAATGGATGTAAATTGAATCAAAACAGAAACACCTGTGGAATTGTTGTAAAATCCACTATTTTACATTGTGTGGTATAGTTGAAAGAATAACTCATACCAGAAACATTCTTCAGTTTTCTTCTCAACATGGCTACGAATCAGTGATATATAATCATTGTTATCCTTCCTTCAGGTTGTCAGTCCTTCTATGCCCTGAATGAAGTGATAAGAGCTGAAAAAAAGGTTTTTCCTGGTGTTGCTGTTGTTATTACTGCTCACCAATTTTCCATCTTTGGTGTTCATGGTGAGATTGTATTTCCTGGCTCTTATGTAGTTGAGTAGAGATATACAACTATTTTGTTGGATTTAATTGCTGGGATGAAACCTTCTCAATTTCCTCTCCCTCAGGTAAGGTGTATGGTAACTTCTCAATTTGGCTGTCAGAATAACTACAAAGAAGAGAATTCTCAGGCTACATTCAATGGGCAGGTAGCAATAGCAACATTTAAAAAATTTTTATTCTAAGCTACTAAGATTTTTGGTTGTTTACTTCTATATCACATGCTAGATTATGGTAATAAATTAAGGATACTAGTCATTACTAGAAGACTTTCTCAGTAACTTAAGAGTGGTGGATGACTTTCTTCCAAGAAAGTTGGTACATGTAATCAGTTCTGTAATAAAGAATATCTCCTACCAAACTGCAGGCAAAGTTTCTAAACCTGGAGGTCCATGAATTTGCCTGTCTTACTATAGCTCCAGAACAATTTCAGTTCCAATGAAGTAATTGAAAAAGAGGTTGCATTAAAAATAGTCAATTTTGGTTTTGTTTGCACTGTAGCTAAAATATTATATTAAAATTTCAATCATATATAAGTAGAAGAAAAATATCAGCTACCTGACTATCTCAACTTATACCATGTGTATCGTTCAAATTTTTCGAGAGAAAGAGAATCCGTAGGGAGAATTTTATGGAATTCATTTATTTTAAAGTATTAGTTCATGTGATTGTGAGGATTGATAAGTCTAAAACTCACAGGTTAAGGCACAAGGTGGAAACTCTGGGAGATATTGATGTTACTGACTTGAGGCCTAATTTCTTCCCTGAATAGCTCAGTTATGTTCATGAAGACCTGCAATATGTTGGAAATATTTTTGTACTTGTGTATGAGTATGCAAAAATGATACTTGCTGAAACCACTCAGGAATGGGAGAGGTGGGATAAAGGAGAATGATGGAAGGGAGGAATTCAACTGCCATGTATTGTAAGAACTTTGGTAAATGTCCAAATGTACCCCCAGTACAACAATAATAAAAATAAATAAATAAATAAATAAAACAAAAAAAGACCTCCAATTGATTAAATGAAGTACATGCATATTAATGATGGTAGTCATCTTATTTGGAAAAAATATTAAAAAATAAAATTTCAACTCTATGCAAATCAATACTTTGATTTCATCTAGGCCCAGTTAGAATGGCCATATTTAAAACAAAAACAATAACAAATGCTGGTGAGGATGTGGCGAAACAGGAATCCTTATACATTGTTGATAGGAATGCAATTTAATATAACCAACTATGGAAAGTAGTATAGATATTTCTCAAAAAGCTAAGGACAGAACTCCATAAGATCCAGTGATACCACTACCCAAAGGAACATAAGTCAGGATACAATATAAATACCTGTACACTGATGTTCATCACAGCACTATTCATAATAGTCAAGCTTTGGAAAAACCTAGGTGCCCTACAACTAATGGATGGATTAAGACATATATATATATATATACAATGGAGTCTTAATCAGCCATAAAGAATAAGGATATCATATTAAGTGTAGTAAGCCAGGCTCAGAAAAACAAAGGTCACATGTTTCCTCTCTTATGTGGAAGATAGATCCAAAAGAGAAACACACACAAAATAAGCATGATCATATAAAAACTCATATGCAGAACATATTTGTAATAGTGGAACTCCTCTATGGAACATAGGCAAAGAAGAAAAGGAGAAGAGAATGTTAGAGCATCAGCAATATTGTAAATCATAACATCTGTGAAAGTAGAGAATATAAGAATGTTATTGAAAGCTGTTGAAACATGGTGGGTGGTTGGTAAAGGGGTAAGGGAGAGTAATGGAAAGGGGTAAATGAACCAAAGTAAAGTCTAACCACAGTGTGCATACACCTCTGAGTAACAACTCAAATATTAATAATGAAAAACAAAACTGTGAAATAAGTACAGTGTGTGGGGGGAGGGTACAAATGGGAGGGGAGGGTCAATGAAGGAGATTAAGGTGAGTGTATATGGTTGATGGACTTCATATACCTACCTGAAATAGAACAAGAAAATCTCTTGCAATTGTTTTAAGCAGGGTGGGGAGGGGGTTGAGGAGAGTAATGATGAGGGGGCAATGTAACTAATGTACAATATAAGCCCAATCAGAATTGTCATTATGAATCCTCTCTTATATAATGAACATATTACAATAAAAAATCTAAAAGAAAATATGAACTCTATTAGAATAATAATGGTGAATTTTTTATAGTTACATAATTAATACAAGAGTTTCTGACAGAGTATACTTTCTAAAACCTAAATATGATTATGTTATTCCACAGTTATTAAACCATCCACGAATTTTCACTGCCTTTAAAATAGACTTGAAGATCTACATCATCAAATGTAATTCCATGGAAGATTAAGCTCCAATTATTGTGTGAGTCCTTCTTTCTTCCCTCTCATATTCTCATTATTCTGTTGCAGTTATATCAAGAATTTGCTATTTCCTTCCCAAACATACTCATTGGAAATTATAGAATTTAAATATATTTCTTTATTCTCTGTAAAGTATGTTTCCCTATTTTTCCCTGACCAAAGTTCTTGTTCTTCAAGTGACATCTTCTTAGTGCAGCATTTCCCAATGTTTCTAGAAGCCAATCACTCACATACATGTTTTCCCAAAACACATCAATAGGCATTTGTATAATAATATAATCAATTTATAGTCTTCTTAACTTTTTCATTTCTCATTCTCTGACCAAAAGATGAAATCCTTGAGGTAAAAGTCTATGATATTACTAGCCTTTAGCAAGTGGCTGCTACATAAGTTTTGCTCTGGAAATGGTTGTAGAAAGAAATCTCTACTCTTAATAGAAGCCGAGAGTGAGATTTGATAAATCAAAAAAATCTGTGGTATGTTACTTTTTATTGTGAAAGACTTTTAAGTTCCTTTTCAAAAGTGTTTTTCTATAATTATTAGATTATTTCCTTAAGTTATTCTATTACTTTATGATACTCCCAGTCTTTTTTTATTGTCATTTTAATGAGTCTTTGAATTTGAACTCCTTATGTTTTTAGCTAGGATAGCTCAGCAATGAATGTCATATAGCAATGGGATATTGGCAGAAAAATGAGTTCTTATAGCCTGTGAAACTTGCAGTATTCTATACTTTAGAATTTGAAAGCAATTATCAACACAAATGAAAAAAATATGCAAAAGGACAAAATAAAAAATAGTCCCAATATTTTTCTCTGGTTCTCAATGGCATTTTATTACTACACTTTTCCATTTCCAAGACATTATATTATGTCCTTATTAGGAAAACATATCCATAGAAATATACACACATAATTATCTTGAGAGTAAATTTAAAAGGCAAAGATTGAAATATACTTACAAAGAAATCATTTATTTCCAAGGTATCTACAAAATCAGAGAACCCAAATCAGATTTGAAGCTTTAATCTATAAATTGGAAAGACACTTTTTATTAATATGATGTTATATAACATCTAATAAGATTATTAAATAGTGCTCCAATCAAAAATGACACATTTTATTTGCAATGTATTTTCATCAAATAATAGTGATTCAATAAATATTTGCTAAATGTTTTCATTATACATAGTTTTCTATATCTACAAGGAGATATGAGATTCAAAATACACTAGTACTTAGGGCTACATTCATATGTTTTGCCTGACTGTCCTGACCTGATATTACTGGCACACAGATCTTAAGCCTATTTGACACCAAAAGAGATAAAATGTTTAACCTAACTGTCAAATGAGAAGATATCAGAAATGATATTAACATATATGGCATGTCTTCAAACATAGGGCCATTTGGAAACCAATAAACACACTATTAACACAGTATAGAATCCTTCTTCATGATAGTCATTATAGACATTCATAAAGATTTCATTTATCCTCCTTCTAAACTCATAGTTATTTTGTACTTCATCACTTCTGAAGATAGGCAAAGTCAAATGATCAGCTTTAATTAGTAAAATATGAGTGCCAATGCAGAATGCTTATGAACCAATGTATATTTCACTACAATTCCCTTTATCATCATAGAGTAAGGAGGTAAAGCTTTCTACAGCCTCTGATCCTATGTGAGAATACTTTAATATGGAATAGAGCCCCCTATAAAATGTTTCTGAATGACCCAAGATGGTCATAGAGCATAGGCCAGAAATAGACCTTTATCCTCTTAGCTACTGATGTTTACAGGCTCTGTTACTGCTGTGTAATCCAGCCTATAGTAACTGATATATGCTCCAATAGTATAATAATATATCCCCTGAT
Organism: Castor canadensis; assembly: GCF_047511655.1. NCBI lineage: Eukaryota > Metazoa > Chordata > Mammalia > Rodentia > Castoridae > Castor > Castor canadensis. The sequence goes on from NC_133405.1 coordinate 11,558,377, forward strand.
AAGGTCACTACTTTCTTGAGAGAATAAGAAAAATACTAAATAGCTATCAAGTAATTATAATTATTGAATAAGGAATATGAATAAAATCCACTTAAAGCTGCTATAAAACAATTTTACCTTGTCTTGAAATGAGTTTCAATAGATGTAGCTCTAAAATGAAGCTTAAAGAAGTTGTAAGGCCTCCATAGGCAATTTAAAGAAGTTTAAATGTTATTGGGAATCAAGTTCTTGTGTTATGATTATTAATTTCTCCAGAGACCAACCCTGAGCAAGTTGTGGATCATCTATGAACTTCTATTTATGGTCTTAATAACTTCTGTTCTATTTCTCCCTCAATCTCTGACATGGTCATCTGAAAGCTTCTCAGAGCTGTCAAAGAACTCAAAGATAAAAGCTGCTTTTGAAATCAAGGCTGTAAGGAATAAAAGAGCATCCCAATAATTGCTTGACTTCTCTGTGTGAAACATTATGGTTTATAAACAATATCTCATGTAAGCACCAAGATAAGTATATGAGGTAAATATTATTGCCTTCATTTATCAGATAAGCAACATAAACCACTTCCAATAAAAATTAGTATGACAATTGACACTAATCTATTTCCTAAAAGTGACAAAAAGTAAACATTTTTACTCAGACTTCATATACAACTCTGTATTGTAAACTTAATGAAGCTATGACAAATTCCTAATCAGCATAATTGACAAAAGATAGGAATCTATACTTTCCCTACCCAGAGCACTGTGGAAGGTATCAGGGAGCATCGTTTTCCCTAAGAAGATTACTAAATATTTTAATAAGCCATAAATATACATAAGGATGTAATAGTAAAAGTTAATAAAGGCTACAGTTTCCTTAAGCTTTATAAGTTATAAAGATTCCAAATATCCCTCAGCAGAAATCAGTGTGAAATGAGCTATTTTGGAAGTCAATGTGGAACTTGGTCTTAACCTTGATTAAGAGTGAAATAAAGAAGTCATAGGTGCTTAAAGGTAGAGATAAACAGAAGAAAAACACAAGGGTAGACAAATCATTAAAAAATCTGGGAAATAGTAACCAACAATCTTCCTGAGACACGTTTCAAGTAAATTAATTAATAGAGCATTAACAAAGTCAGTGGATATTCAATTTAGAAGGAATTGCTAGTTTTCTATTCCAATTAACTTCCATGTAAAAACCATTCTGTTAAGTCCCAAACATGTGGTTCTACATGGTCTGTATGACTGCCTACAACAATGATTTCTGACACTTGTTGTCGATCTTAAGCTTTGGAGAAAAGCATTATAATCATGTTCCTATAGACTGTTGCAGATCTACTCTATCAGTCTTTTAATATGAAGCCAAAAAGAAAATTTGTTTCCTTTTTGCATTAGTAGAACTTGTGTGAAGAAGCAAAAGTTTTCTGATTTCTGACTAAACCCAAGATAGTCCATTCATCTGAGTGGAAGTTTGGCAGCTAACTATTTGGACCATAGCCCATAACAACTTGAATGACCATCTATTGATACTTGAAGATGTTCATTGACCAATCACCTATTTGAAGAGCTATTCCCCAGTAGGTTGTCTCATGAGAGTTCTGGTAAACAAAATATTCTCCATCTCCTTACATTCCTTGTGATGTTCTCATATCCATGTGTTTCTTTATATGTTTACATATCAGGAAGCTTTTTCATGGGCCTGCTGCTTAATATCTGATTCAGGAATAATAATGTATTATCTTTTAAACAAAATTTCCATTATATTTATTATGCAAAGATAGAGCTAAGAACAAGTGGTAGAGAATGCTTTCTGATCTTACAAACAATTCATTTTTGAAGGTCTCTAGGAATGTCACTTTTCATGTGATTCTGAGACTGGTTTCTCTATAATTTCAGATCATTGATCTAACACTATCCTATTTTCTATAGCCATCTCAACTATAGCAGATCAATCTCACGTCTAACTTTGAGCTGTGCTGACTCTTGTATCCCAGGTAAACAGCTTACTTCTCATTAAATCTGAACTGGCTTTATAGGCACGTAGTTTGTGAAAGCGCCCATGCTTGGTTTAATGTTTCTTTTGTCATTATATTTTCATTTTGCACTTGGAACATTAATTAAGTAGTTGATCATATACATAACAGAATTTCAAGTGCCCTCCACAGTTTGGATTTTCTTTTCTGGGTAGACTCCAGATTTTTTGTGATACCATCCATAACTGTGCACAATACCCTTTAAATAACACATTTCACTGGAATACAGTCAACTATGACTACTTTGTACCCACTCCATACCACCTGTTCTATAAACTCAATAGAATCCAACCAATCTGCTTTTATATGCTCTAAGCACACCTTCAGAATGAAAATGTAAGTTTTTATATAGAAAAAGAATCCCCAGCATCCCTGTACATTAAAGGAAATGTAAATCAAAACCACATTAAGATTCCACTTCACTCGTGTCAAAATGGCTATCATCAAAAACACAAACAGCAACAAATATTTGTAAGAATGCAAGGAAAAAGGAACATTTATATACTGTAGGGATGAATGCAACATTTTACAACCACTATGGAAAGCAGTATAGAAGATCCTCAAATAACTGAAAATAGAAATGCCATATGATCCAGCAATTTTGCTCCTAAAGATAGATCCAAAGGAGTGTGAATCAGTATATAATAAAGGCTCTTGCAATTCACATTTATTGCAGCATTATTCACAATAGCCAAGCTATGGAAATAGTCCACATGTCTTACAACTGATGAATGGGTTATGAAAATGTGATATATATGAATATTATTCATCCATAAAGAAGAATGAAATTTTGTCATTCACTTGTAAATGCGTGGAACTGGAAAACATTGTGTTATGTGAAGTAAGCCAAGTTTAGAAAGACAAAGGTCCCAAGTTTTCTCTCATACATGGAAGATAGATCCAAATACAAATTCAGGCATTATCATATATATGTATATTTATACATGTATATATATATATATATATATATATATATATATATACAGAACATCTTCTCAAATGTCGACTGTTAGAGGAGACTAAGGGAAGAGGAAAATAAGGAAATAATGGTGATGAATAAAATTGAAATATACCAAATATACCACATTTGTATAGGAATAAGATACAACAAAGCACTCTGAAAAAATGTTGAACAACACAGGGGTCAGGGTAAAAGAGTAAGGAAGAGTAATAAGGCGTTAGACTTATCAAAGCACAATTCATTTACAGGTAAAATACCAAGGCAAAAGTCCACTGAGCGATGAATATATATTAAAACAATGAAGGACAGGAATATAAAACAGTTCATGTTAAGGAGAGGGTGTCACTGGGAGGGGGAGGGTAAGTGAAGAAGTTAAAGAAGAGTGAATAGGCTTTATGTATTTTCTATACATGTATGAAAATGGAACATTGAAACATGTCAAAGTCAGTTTAAGAAAGGGAAGTGGGTTAAGAGGGGGAATAATGGAGGGAATGAACCAAGTCAGGGTATAATATTTGTATATATAGGAATGTCATAATGAAACCCTATGTATAACTACAAATACTAATAAAAACATTTTAAAAAGGAAAATAATTGAATTAAACCTAGTGAAAATATTCTAATTATTTAAAATAAAATCATTTTAATGCAAGGATATGATAAAATAGCTTAAATATCAAATGCAATAGTGAGGTCAACCAGTGACTAGTAAGAGGAAAATGTCATAAACCTATTAGGCTAGAGAGAGAGAGAGAGGAAAAGATAGTGTTACTGAAACCTTGAAGCTAGAAAAATTTGTTTGCAGAAACTGCAGTAGGACCTGGAAACAACCAGACAGAGACATTGCTACAAAAGCCACAAACCTCACTCAAGTCTTAATCTCTTCATGTGTGTAATTGCACTTAATCTGTAAAGCATGTTATTCAACCCTGCTATACTGAAGGTAAATAATTTCAGTAGTGAAAGGCTATTTCTTATTTGTATTATGCTAAGTAGTCAACTCTGGTGCTGATCTGAGATAAAGATACCTAAATTACTTAAAGTGTTTTGGTGGAACATGGGCTCCCTGATTAGAATTCTAACTGACTAATACTTCAGAAGTGAAACTTTACTTTGGGTTCTAATTGCTCCCAAAGTTTAACTTAAAGAACAAATACCCACCATCTTACAGTTTAAGCTAAATTATGTTACAAGATAATAAAAGACAACATAATCCCTTCCTTCGTTTTTGCAATAGAGGCCTTGATTAGTTCCAACAATCCTTCCTACCCCATCCTTCTACCTATAGCAAGAGGCAAGAAGTTCACTCATTTACATATATTCAGGTTCAACACATAATGGCTACTGCCGTGTACCTTAAAGAAGATTTTCTGGATGGTCTTATTCATGGCTATACCTTCATTTTAGAACATATTTGTGCTCTTTGCCTACCTGGGTCATGGACTACATCCACTAAATGATTGTTCAGACCTCATAACCTTTATATTTGGGGCACAAGAGCTCCAAGGAAAAAACATGGAAGAGCTGGGTATGGTGGTGCACATTTGTAATCCTAGTATTCAGGAGGCTGAAGCAGGAAGATAGGGATTTGAAGGCCAGACTGGGCTATGTTGTCTCAAATACATAAGTAAATACACAAATAAACATGGAAGGATATGTATTCACAGAAAATAAACAACAACAAAACACACCAAAGATAGAAAACAATCAATGCAGATACCCTTAGAAATGAAAGGAAAATCTTACAGACATACAGTTGTTTGCAGGAAACTAACACGCTTTTCTCAGCCTTTGACAAATCAGTCATCCAAATACTGACATTTAGGGTCTGAATTATGTAACTAATAAGGTTGAGGAAATGGACTATATCAAACTGCGTATTCTACAAGCACGTAATATAACTAACCATTGTATTATCAAATATAAGACTGCATTTGATTTGAATCATCAAAAATATGGGATGTGAATAAGAATATCCTCTTGTTACAATAAAATCAAACAAAAATTTACCACACAAATTTGAACAATGTGAAATTTATTTGGAAATGTGAAGAAACTCAACTCTTGAGTCAAAACAATAATCACACATCTTTGCATTACAGCCTAGGATACAGAAAATATATATTTAAAGGTGAGCTCTTTGATTTTATCTGTAGAAACAACTTCTTCCTTCCATTTCTTTTTTTGCCTTGAAATTTACTTAACTTTCAATTAACACTGTTATCCTGCATTCATTATCTTTCTATTTTGCTTACTAACTTTTTGCCTATTTCCAACTGATTTTTTTCTTTTGGATTACATTTGTACTTTTAAATTGATATAGCAGTAAATTCTATATTGTAATTAAATATGAGTATCTTTGGATTTTAATAACATCATTTAATATTATGTTCACACTTCCAGAATGTTGATATAGGTGGATTCTAAGCCCCAAAGGCTGTATCTTATGTTTCCATTGTATGGCAGTTATTATTTCATTTTTAACACACCAGCAAAATGCAAAGTCTTCTAAAGCTGTTTGATACCAAATATGAGATTGAATAATATCAAATATAGAAATAAAAATTATATTGTCATTATTGCTTTGGATGTTATGTATTTTGACTGGTTATGAAGCATAGAGAGTTGAATGGAATAAAGCTACAGTTCCCCAGCACAAAAAATCTCAATAATCCATCACTGATTTATTTTTTTGTGGTACTGGGCTTGAACTCAGAGCCTACACCTTGAGCCACTCCACTAGCCCTTTTTGGTGAAGGGCTTTTTTGAGATAGTGTCTCGCAAATAATTTGCCCATGATGGCTTCCAGCTGCAATCCTCCTGATCTCTGACTCCTGAGTAGCAAGTATCACAGGCATGAGCCACTAGTGCCCAGCCTGTCACTGATTTTTGTCACTGGAATGACAAATCTCTACACATTCTGTTGTTACAATCCTCTGTTTTTATACTTCCCTTCATTTTATTCATCTGGGTTTCTCTTTTTAAATTCTATTTTAATTGTCAAGTAATAAATATATGTTGATGGAGTAGAACTTGTGAGATTTGAAAGATTTACTCATTTTTCTATATATTACTGTTTTGCAAAAACTTAGATCAATGTATACTGAGACTGTTAGATTTATTATCTTTAAATAGAAGTTTTTCTCAATCCATTCCACTCTGACAGATGTAACCTCTCATAGATGATGAGTTGAGTTTCATATGATGATCTATGGTAGCAAAAGTTATGCCCTAAACAGCCCCAATGACTGTGGACAGATATATGACATAATGGAATAAAATCTCGTGAAGGAGAAGGAAAAATAATCCAAAAAGCTATATGTTGGTAGAAAGTTACAGGAAATTCTTTGAGGTATTACAACCAAAATGTCCTTTTAAATTAGTCATCATAATGTTTGTTAGTTTCTTTTTTAAACTTATTATTATTATTTGAATTTCTCATCCTTCTGAAGTAAGTTTTACTTATCTTTTCAGAACTGCAAACATTTTTGTTGAAATGATAGAAACAGGATAAAATTTGAGACTCTACCCATAGAGATAAACCACAATCTTTATTCTATTTCCCCGAATATAAATCTAATGCCATTCTTGAGTCCTTTGTCAATATTCTTATAGGTTTGAAGTAGTTTTCTGGATCTACGTTAGGTTATGACTTGTTTATTTCCATTTTTTATAGTCTTGCAATTTGAACTCACTTGAGTGGAATTTTCAAGGTGTCCATGTAAGCTCTATGCTCCTATTTATTTGATCTCCACTTTTGTTTTTCATGAGAATTATTTACAATGGCACAGTAAGAATTTTGTTATAATGAGTTACACATCTATTTTAAACATATTCACTTTAACATCTTACTATCAGCATTCTATGAAATCTGTAAATATTTTAAGAAATAGTCTCCCAAATTCTAATATTTGACTTGAACGACTAGTCGTGGAGACTTCCTGTCTTGAAAACTCCCATGGAATATTAGTAGAGACTACTGGTTGTCTTACAGTATCCATTCATGACTACTTCTTCAATAAAATGTATTTTGCCTTTTATCAGAGCATACTACCCCACAACTAAAATGTGCATATCCAAGCCTATCTTTCTACCTGGAATGAAAATATTTTATGTTTAAATTTGGATCACTCTGATGGAAGCAGAAGTGCATTGTGTTATTTTTTCTAAAGGTCTCTAAATTGTATGAGATAACTTTCTTCTTTCCTCTATCTTGCAGTACTAAACTTAAATTTGATGACCATAGCACTGAGAGCCATATAGAACTATGAACACTGAGCACATAAACTGTACCACATTGCTCTATTTTACTAATCAGTGTACACCAGAGAAACAAAACCAGCAATCAGAGAGGCTGAGAACTTTCATGGTGTGTTTGTACAAACTGGAGGATCAAGAAAGCTGGTAGTGTAATTCCAGTTCAAGTACAAACACCTGAGATGTATGGAAGGCACTGGTGTAATCTTAGTCTAAAGACAGGAGAAGATAATGGCCCGTGATCAAGCTTATATAAAGAAGAAAAATCTCATTTCCTCTGCTTTTTGTTCTGTTCAAGCCTCGGATGGATTGGATGATGCTTTTCTACACTGGAGAAATAAATCTATATTACTGAGCTCAGTAATTCAAATGCTTGTCTTATCCCGAAACAGCATTTCAGATACACGCAGAAGTATTGTTTATTCCAGCCATCCCATATCCCATTCAGGGTGGCCCATAAAATTAAGCACCACATCCAGTAATAACAAAATACTGAGTTGGGAAGTGCCTATGTCCTAGTGAATTTTATGAAGTCAACATATTATCCCTGAATTACCTAAATCTGATTTTATTTTATATGAATAAGAAATAAACTGTGTCTTTTTACCAAAACTCATATTATGTTTTATTTTTCTTAAAGATGTAGCCAATCCTAAATTTATATTTAAATAAACAAGTTAATCTTTAATATTATCAAATTAAGCAAAATGTTATTTCACAAAGATTAAATTGGAAACATGAGCTAGAAGAATGTGAGTGGAAGATAATAGGGGCGAAGAGATCAGTTATAAAATAATTATAATAGTTCAAAAATGAAGCTGTAGAGAAAAGACTGTAGTGATGACACTAGTGTATGGATTGTTATGATAAGAGTTTTTCAGTTTCTCAATTGTGGAATAGATAAGAGGTGTGGAGACAAGAGTAGCTCAATTCTTAATCCATATCAAGACAGTTTTAATGACTATCACTCATTTCCCTATGATACAGAATATTGTCCAACACACATGTTAGCAAACATCTCAGAAATTTCTATGTACATACAGGTAGGTAATATGGTGCACTGCAAAAAAGAAAAGCTCTTATTTTAGTTAATCTTGGCCCACTAGTGCTAGCTATGTGATATCTGTTTTAGCTCTAATCAGGAATCCAGGGTGATCTAACCAGTAGATGAATAAAGGCAAAATATTTCTTGAAAATTACTCACTGCAGAAACTGAAATAAGAAAGAGTTAAGCATTCAAGGGAGGAAGATTTATAAGAAAAATAATGTGATGGATACAGAAAAATTCCAGCATCCTACTAATCAGTGGTCATCTAGGTTGAGGCAAAGCCCCATAACACTGAAACAATGTTCTATTTTTTACCAGCTTCTTGGATGAATTGAGACGAGACAAAGTGTATAAAAATCACCGCAATGACAATCATACAATGGAAGGCAATGAACATTTCTCTTTGATACTGCTTCCAGATATACACTTTCCTTCCTATTCAGAGTTCCAGGCACTCCTGCTGCTCCATTTTACTACTGTATTTAGTCTCCCTCTGGGAAATTTGTATTGTGCCAATCAACCTTTACCACTACTGGTTGAGTTTTGTATTTATTCATAAGACATTTTCTGCTTCAGTTATCTTTTTTATCTTTAACATTTGTCTGATCATATCAAATATAGCCTAAATTTAATGTGTTAGTAGGTCCATTATAATGGTTCATTTATGATTCATTATGGCTTGAAAGGTGTTTCTCCATACATAGTAAGCCTGTGCATTCGTCCCAACAGCATGATGCATTTCTTTTATTGTCACTGAAATTTGCCAGAACAGGGAAGTATCCTCAACCATTTCTCCTTGCTTTTTTGCATTTTCCCAATATCCCAAAGTGGCTTTTATCTGCTTCTACTGTGTTATTTTTTCTGTAACAAAAATGAAAGATATAAAAATAAAAGCACGGCAAAAAGCATTTTCTGTTTTTATATAATTATTAACTTTATTATTATAATAATAGCTGTAATTCATCCAACTCATATCAAACATAAGATTAACACATTTTTATATTGCTGTATCAGTGGACATTTTAGTTCATGAAAGAAAACTAATCTTATTTAGAGTAACACAAAAAAACCCACAATAATTTAGTTGATCATTGAGTTGAAATGTCCCAAAATTGATCTTCCTTTAGGTGTACCTTAATCCAAATGTTACACATGTTCAACTGAATGGAATGTCTCTATAGCCTTCTCCCTTTGCAGATAAGTTTGCTACTTTATTATTTTCAATGTCTAAGATGAGTTGTCTTTTATTGGCAAAGAAGGTCACTACACATGCACACACACACATACACACATAAATATATATACATATATATGTCTATCTCTCTATCTATCATCTATCTATCTACATCTTGTTATAGCTCTTTTTTAAGAAGTAATTTCAAAGTAAATATGTTTGTCTCTGCTTGGATTATGTATAGCTTATGACCAGGGTGTGTATTTATTCTTATTGGCTAGATCTGGACCATATGTCCTGGGGAGACCAAGTTCAATCGGACATAAACTTTATAACTTTGTTTTGAATAAGAAAGAGTTCTATTATAAGAAGTAGAAAAGGGAGAACACAAACATTGATTATATCATTTAGTAATATAACTTAATCTTTGTGACAGTTCTGTGTGACAGATATAACTTAATTTACAGATAAAAATGAAGTGTATAGATGTTGGCTATCATGCTATTGATCAGATTATCATAAAAAGTGTTGCTAGGATTTGAACTTTAGTTGTGTGTTCCTATGGATGCTGAGCTTTTAGCATTTTCTAACAACGGTTTACTTTCCTTGATAACATTATTTCAAAGAACTTATGTCCTTAGATGAATACTAAACCTAGACTAATTCAAACAAACAAATACTACTGTCCTCAAAATTCTGCTTCCTCTGTTTCTTAATCTCAACAAATTCAATGACATGATAATTCTCAGATTGTACATGAAAGCACTGTTAGGAATCTTTTTGTATAGCAATCCTTAATTCAAATAGCAAAAACCCTTTGCCTTATTATGTTTATGTCTTTTCTTCAAGAAAATTAGAGATAAGAGCAGAACAGATTTTGCCTGGAAGTGATGTGGGGAGGGGGGAGATAGTGGGGGATGGGGGCAGGGTGCATAAATGACCCAAACAATGTACACACATGTGAATAAATGAATAATAAAAAATTTAAAAAATAAATAAATAAAATAAGTAAAAGAGCTCTTCAGGGCTGGTGGTGTGCCTCAAGTGGTAGACCACCTGCCTAGCAAGGATGAGACTGAGTTCAAAACCGAGTACCACCAAAAGAAAAAAAAAAGGAGAAGCTCTTCAGTAATAACTCCCCAATATTCTATTACCGCACCAAGAGATTAGTTACATCTGTACAATCATTTCTTTCAACTATTTCAACTAAAGAGAAAGCTCTTCCCAGTTTAAGACTGAATTTGCACCAATATTCTTTATTACACACCCTTTTTCCTTCTTATGGTCTTTGCTCAACTATTTCCTATGTTTCCTAATCATCAACCTTACCCCTTTGAGTAGCATTTAAACTCAGAGTAACAAAAATTTCACATCACTCCATTTACCAACCTTAGCAATAGTCCTCTATGTATGACCCTTTCAAATAGAACTCTTTTAAGAGTTTTCCATACTGGTCAATTCTATTCTCTACAATCTCTCTTCTACTTCCATCACTCTAACAAGAAAAGTTTGCCCTAAGGAAATTAATGACATAAAAGTTGATCAATCCATCAGATACCATTTGTAGACCTTATTATACCTGATATTTATACAGCTTTCAACACAATTGAACATTTCCTTTTATGAAATCCCCAAATTAAAATTTCCTCAACCACAGGTATCTTTCTGCTATCACTTTGCTTATCCTCTCCAGGTTGTTTTACAAACACCAATTAATTTAATAGACCACCTAAATGCTGATGGCTGCTATATTTGTCAGGGTTTAGCAGGAAAACTTACTACAATTAATTTAAGAGGAAGTGTATTTAACAGAGGTTTTAGTGATTGGAAATAAATTAGAAGAGATGGGACTAAGAAAATCAAGAATTCTATTATAGATTTTTGACTCACTACTAATTTTCAGAGATTGAAAATTTGCTGCTTCTCCCTATATAACATTTTCTACCTTTGTTCCCAGGTTGGGAAATAGCAAAGAACCAACTTTCATCCAATATTGCAGTGGATTATACTTAAAGGCTGCTACAAAATATCAAATCTATCAAGGTCTAGGTATCTGCTACCTTCTCACAGAAAAAGTATAGTATGGCTTCTGCTTCTCTTCTGGCTTGAAAATACCAAGATGTGGCTTTCTTTGGTAGAACCTAAGCTATATTTTGAACCCATGTAGCAGAGAAGAGTGGAGGATGCATTACTCAGTTCCTTCAATTAAGGAGAAAGTAGGGAAAAAAGGATAAAAATGGTACATGTTTTCAACATTCAGAACAATCATTCTTTTATCTGAAGCCTCATCTAAATTGAGGTGTGAGGGTAAGAGCTATGTTTTCCTTTTGTTTCTACTCTGGACTCTTCTACATACATGATTATTCAAATAATGGAAGAGTAAGGAAGGCTTTTCATCACATAGATATGTTAGAAATATATTTGTTTATAAAGTAGAAGTTAATTACCCTGTAAATTCTGTTATAAGAATAAAAAGCTCTCTGGTATTTTTTGTTATATTAATATTTTACCATGCTGTGATTTAGGGAAAATGTGCTAAGATTCTTTATCTGAACAATTTCATTTAAACCTTAAAAAAGCTCTGTGAAGTATTATTTGACTATTTTAAATGAGATTGAAGATTAAGGCTCCAAGATTCTGTAGTTTATTCAAGGTCATTTAGACTCTAAAGGAATATGCTGTATTTAAGTCTAGGAATATTTTACTCAAATCTATCCTCTTGTATATCAGAGAAGTGGATATATTTTCCCTGTTGGAATTTCATGGTATATGGGGTATATTGATAATGTTTTGACTCTAAAGCCAGGGCTCTTAAGATTCTAACATTCTTTCTTGTATATTGAGGCTTTCCTAGACTTAAAAAAAAAAACAAACAAGCATGATTTGCAACTTCCCTTTTAGCAGCAAAAGGACGACCCAAACCAGCCCCATTTTAACAGTTGTCAGAATCCAATTTATTGTTGTTTACCAGAGTTACCATGTTATATAATAGACCTCTTGAACTTATTCCTCCTAACTGGAACTATGCCCTTTGACCAACAACTCTCCAATCTGGCCTCCTCTACCATTACCCGAGTACCTGGTAACCAGCACCTTATTCATTCTATTCTATGCTTCTATTACATCATCTTTTTAGATTTCCATATAAAAGTGAGATCAAGCAATATTTGTCTTTTTATACACTACAAATATATATTTTTCAATTTAAAAAATAAAATGAAATATTTTGAAAAGCTTTCCAGATGAAATGTGAGATATTTTAATAAATGTTTGTTAATTAGATCAATTCTTTTTATAGTGTACATATAGACAAAAATATCACATTTTACCATATAAATGTATATAATTGTCAGTTAAAATTAGTTAAGTGATTGAATTTCACATAAACAATAATTATTTCAACAATTTTTAATATCAGTATCTCTCAAACATTTCATAGAGCAAATTTGTACCAAAAATTATTCACTGTTTACTTGAAATTAAAATTGGATGTCCTGTGTTTTTACTAATATTTAGAAATGTTATCTCATTACCAGCCACATAATTGAATATAGCTCTTCTCTTTTACTGGGTATTGTAAGTTGCAAAGCATTTTCACTACTTTTAATTATTCAGTGTATAAATTTACTACATAAATGTAGGCTAGGACATTGACCTCAGAATAGTTAAGTAACTATCCCATGGTTACATAAACCATGTGAGGTAACCTGGGTTTAAATCTAGGTGCTTTATTTCTTGCTGTGTTAATCAGTATTCAAAACTAAATATCTTCTATAGGAAAATTACCCAGATGACTCCTTACTTGAAGGTTAATGAATTGTTCCCACTTTTATGCTGCCATAGAGTTTGCACATACAATTATTATGGCATGAAGCACATGGCTCTGTCACATTCAAGTGTTTTCTCCTCATCAGGAGTAATATTATTTGTGTCATATAGCACACAGAATAATGCCCTAACAAAATATCCACATTCTAATTCTAGACTGTAAATGTGCTATCTTACGTGTTGAATGTCACTTTGGAAATGTTAGCTACATGGTAGACTGAGGTCTGAAGGATCACACCTCTAGGCCAGCCTCGGTAATAGTCCATGAAACCCAACCTCTAATATAACCAGAAAAAAAATGGATTGGAAATGTGGCTCAAGTAGTACAGTGCCTGTTTTGCAAGCGCAAAGCCTGAGATCAAATCCCAGTTCCACCAAACTAATGTTCTTAAAATTAAGGACTTTAAGAGAAAAGAATTATTCAGGATAATCCATATGGCCTCAACCTAATTAAATGGGTTCCTAAATTTGAGATCTTTTTCTTCCTGACTTCAGAGGGAGACATGATAATGGAGGAAAGATAGGACAGACATAATTTTGTTGGATTTGAGAATGGAGAAAGAGTTCCATGAGTGAAGAAATGCAGGCTACATGTGGAAACTAAATGAAAGTGAGAAAACTGATTTACTCCTAGAACTTCCTAAAACACTGTCTTACTGTCACCTGGATTTTAGCTCACTGAAATGCATTTCTAACTTTTAGAATTCTACAGTAATACATTTGTGTTTTTCAAATTACTAATTTTGTGGTAATTTTTAACAAAAGCAATAAGAAATTAAAGAAGTTGGGTTCGTGTTTTATTCACTGCTATACTTCCAATAACTAGGAATGACCTGAGTAAGTACTTAATAGGAGCTTAGTTTTTATATGAATAAATTACACTGTACTACTTTATTATCAAGATTTTATTAGGAAGGGGCTTCTCAGCTAGGGTATTGGGAACAATTATCTCTTTACTTCTTCCCTGAGCTAATAGGGGCATATTGGATCCTCTCTATTTCTTGGTCAAATGAGCCCTCATCATAAGTACAGAAACTAGGATAACAATAAATGTTGACTGCTGAGTGAGACACTACATTGCCTTCCTAGGTATGGATGTCATATATTGTCATATACCCTACTTGCTTTTCTTATAATAAAAACAGCTACAATTTCTTGAATTAGTTTGACCATAGTCAAAATTTGGTTTGCATGAAAATGACCTAGGGCATTTATTTTAATTTTATATGCCTGGGTCTAACCTCTAATGATTCAGCAGGTGGGGAATGGAGCCCAGGTGATTCCTGGACCACATTGCACAGGACCCTACAGCCCAAAACAGTGGTCAGGGAATTGTTACAATGATCAATGACTCTCCCCTTCTTCATATTGCTTCCTTATTCCTGACTGCTGCTTTGGGATTAAATTTTCTTTTGGGTGGGGTTTTTTTGGGGGATTAAGTCTTTTATGATGCTGACAGCAGCCCTGACACAAACCTCACTCTAAATTAGACACCAAACATGAATGACTTTCACTTTTTTATATTATATTTTACTTTATTTTATTTATTCATTTTTTTGTTATACTGAAGATAGTAACCAGAACCTCATGGATATAAAGCAAGTACTCTTTCACTTGGGCCATGCTTTCAGTCCTTTCTTTAATTTTTTTTCATATAGAGTCTCTGTAAATTTGGCCAGACTTGCCTCAAATTCGTGATCCTCCTTGTTTTAGCTTCCAAGAAGTTGAGATGATGGACGTGAGCCACCAAGCCTGCTTTACCTTTAAATTAACACATAGTATGTTTTCATATTCATAGGTATAATATGATATTTCATTACATGTATACAATGTACAATGATAAAATCAGAGTGTTCAGTTTAAAGGTTCATCACATCATGGAATTATCTGGAGTTCTGATTAATCAAGGAAAAAATTATAACAATTCATAGTTTCTATTAAGTGAGCTGGAATCATAGCCAGAAAATAGAAGAAATTCTCACAGGAGATAATTGTGACATCTTCAACCAAGGAAAAAATAAAAAGGAAGATTTTCCTTTTCTTTAGTTAAGCTAAAGAAAAGAAAACTTCAATATTTAAACAACCACTATAAATAAAAGTTTACAGTATGGAATAAACATTTCCAACTGACCATTTTAACATGGTGATTTGTTTTGCTTATTAGCATAGCACATGCTAATTAATGCTAAGAGAAAAGTAAAAATCCAGAAAGATGCCAAAGAGTTTGACTGCTTAAACATAAACCATACTTTTTTTTTGATTTATTAACTTCAGTGCTATTAGACATCATATTGATGCTTTTTTTACTTAATATTATAGGATCTGCCTGCTCTCATATGGCCAATTTATTATAATGATATTTTTTGCAAAATTCTTTTCCTTCTAGAGAACTGAGAGATTCAGAATTCCTAAGATTACTACAAAAATAACTTCATGCTCAAAGTCTCTGAACATTAGTCTCAAAGAGAAGCGATTAGGTCTTCTGGGGGTGTCAGAGGTGCTGACTAACCTCCAACTGCTAACTGCTAATCATATCAGACAGAAGTTAATTTTGAGATAACTTGCCCTCTCATAACCCATATATTAGGCAGTGCAGGGGCTCATTTATTTACAGTGGCATGCAAGTGGACAATGCCATGCTTTCAGAAATTTTTTGTGAAGTTTTGTTGAAAACGACAGAAAAATCTAAAATGTTATGAGCATAAATCTCATTGTTGGAAATTGTCTTTTTCTAAAAGTTTATGGCTGTAGTGCACTGCCATTTTTCATACGGACTTGAATTTGACTGAATTTTACTTGTCATCACAAAGAAGTATTTTATTTTCATTTTCAGTTGCTGAAAATATTTTCTCAGGAGGTAAATTAGAATGTAATAATACCACAACTCAGCCTTAGTGAAAAATACTTACCACATATTAAATATACAGGGGAATACTTTGAAAAAAACACAATTACAGTAAAAAAATTGTCAAACTTATAGCTATGTTGATGCTAAATTGAAATCTTATGTGACTAGCTTCATTCTTTGGGATCAATTGCTGAAGTTAACAATCTTCATTACCTCTTGTACTAATGACAAGTTACCAACTTAGAAATGTGAGACTGAATTAGGAAAGGTAAATTCTGTATTTTCTCAACATCCTCTTGTCTAAACCAAATGGATGTGATCTTTTCATATGGTACAATTCAGTTTGGGAGTCTCTTTAGAAGCCTTAGTATGGGATGCTCCGTTTTGCTTCTCTAACCTGTTAACTTATGTTAGGTAGCAATCAGCAAAAAAATCAATATAACAAAGCCATATTTTGCTTGGTCAACTATGAAAATCCAGAAAACTGTGTTATTTACATATAATTTAAATCAAAGATAAGTCATGTAAACAGTCCTAAATTTATTTAGAAGTTCTTATTAATTTTTTATATGTGCCATTAAAATACAGAGAGGTGCTGCAGAATTCTTAAGGTACAGATATGACAGTGGGAATTTGCATTTGTAAATGGTGAATAAACTGACCACATGAGTTGATTGGATTTCACACTAAGAATAGAATACAAATGTCACTCTGTCACTCATGAGATCCATGAACTTGAGTGAGTCACTTTATTTGTCTGTGTTGGAGAGAAAAATGAGAAAAAATTGATAATAAAAAATATTGCTATGTGGAAAATCAAGTAATTTTTTTATTTCTCATTTTATTTTCTTGTTTTTACATTTACTTACATGTGTATACATGGTGTCACCTCTCCAATCCCCTCCCCTCTGTTCTGCCCTCTTCCTCTACTATTTTGTTAAACAAAAAACATAGGAGATAATAAGAAAGATATAGTGTTTTTGCTAGTTTAAGATAAAGATAGTTATACAGAGAGATTCTTAGAGTTGCTTTCACACACATATGAATTGCAACCCAACCCACGTTGGCTCTTTTCTTTTTTTTTTTTTTGTTTAATTTCTTTTTTATTTTTTTATTTTTTATTGTTTTATTATTCATATGTGCATACAAGGCTTGGGTCATTTCTCCCCCTTGGCCCCACCCCCTCTCTTACAACACACTCCACCCCCTACCTCTCCTCCCCACCCCCTCAATACCCAGCAGAAACTATTTTTCCCTTATCTCTAATTTTGTTGAAGAGAGAGTATCAGCAATAATAGGAAGGAACAAGTGCATCTTTACCAGACCTCTTCACTACTTCCTGGTCCCATTCCCATAGTGGCCTCTGCAAGTTTAAGGTTACTTTGTTTGCACCTCTACAATCAGCACATTAACCACATTTAAGTTTTAAGTTTCCTTCCCATCAGGGAGAACATGTGATTTTTGGCCTCCTGAGACTGGCTAACTTCCCTTAAGATGATGTTCTCCAGTTCCACCCATCTACTTGTGAATGACAAAATTTCATTCTTCTTTTTGGCTGAATAAAATTCCATTGTGTATAAATACCCCATTTTCTTGATTCATTTGTTGGTTGTAGGGCATCTTGGCTGTTTCCATAAGTTGGTTATTGTAAATAGTGCTGCAATAAACATGGGTGTGCAGGTGCCTCTGGAGTAACCTGTGTCACATTCCTTTGGGTATATCCTCAGAAGTGGGATTGCTGGATCATATGGCAGATCCATGGTTAGTTTTTTTAAGGAGCCTCCATATTGTTTTCCAAAGTGGTTGCATTAGCTTACATTCCCACCAGCAGTGTATGGGGGTTCCTTTTCCCCTGCATCCTTGCCAACATTTGTTGGTGGTGGTGTTCTTGATGATAGCTATTCTAAGAGCAGTGAGGTAGTTTGATTTTCATTTCCTTTATGGCCAAGAATAGTGAGCATTTTTTCATGTGTTTTGTTGCCATTTGTATTTCATTCTTCCTTTGAAAAAAGTTCTGTTTTTATTTTTTCTTTTTCTTTTTTATTCCTGTATTATTAACTACATCATCACTCTTCTCTTATCCCTATTCTCACCCTCTTCACTTTTCCTCCATCTCCTGTACTACAATACATTGTTCTCTCTCCCAACTACTCTTTCTACTTCTTCTCATTCACTCTTTCCCCTGTCTTTATCTCCCCTCCTATCCTCCTCCAACCTGTCACCACACTTCCCTTCCCACCTACACCTTCACCACTTGCTGACTAGCCTACTATACCAACTTTACACAAACCCAGATCTTTGCAGTCCCTGACACAAACACCATCCACTACAATAACAGAAATATACCCAAACACAAACAAGAGACAAAAAGCCCAGAAGCCCTCATACATCTTAACCCATTCACTCCCCTTTTTCCCATTCCCCCTTTTTAGTGCCACCTTTAACAATTCCCCAAAATCTATAACTAGTCTAATAATCATTGCTCCCCTAAATCCTACAGTTTATAGATATTATCATCAAGGGGTTTTCTATATAATATGTGAACAAATGTTCTTACATTGAACCTGTGAATTTTTTATTGCTAAATTACACCTCCAAGCCAGGACAGAAAGAGCACATCAACCTACCTAACAGTCAAGTCAGCCACAACAAAAATTAAGTCAGGGAAAGAAATCAGGCAATCAAAACCACCAAATAGCCTACCAAAAACATAGTTGCATAGCACTAAGTGGAGCAATGGGAAGAAGAAGGGATGGAAACCACTCTCCTCAAAAAAACAATACAGGATTCAGTGGGCAAAGAAAAAAAATGGATATCCAGTTTCTGACATCAAAAAAAAATAATAAATGTGATCTAGAAACCAAGTGATGTTCATAAAATAAACCCTCAAAGAAGAAATCTTGAAAGAAATCTCCTAGAAATTCATGGAAAAGATACTAGATATGGTTAACCAGAGTGCACAAGATGCACTCAAGAAATTTTAAGACACCACAAATAAAGAACATAAGAAGACACAGAAACGAATAAATGAATCAGAAAGGACCTCAACAAACACTATATAAAAAACCAGATGTATGAATTAATGAAGACAACACAAAATATAAAAGAGGAATTGAACAAAGATATGGAAAACTTCATAAGAAAGAACTAAACAAAAATCCTGGAAATAAAAAGTCCCTATAGTCAAACAAAAAACACAGCAGACTAGAACAGGTGGAAGACAGAATCTCAGAGCTCAATGATAAAATAGAAATTAAAGAAAAAACAAGAAATCTTAGTCAAGAAACTTAAGAGCTGTGAAAGGAATATTCAAGAACTCAGAGACTCCATCAAAAGGCCAAACCTGAGAATCATGAGCATTGAAGAAGGAGAAGAGGTGCAAGCAAGGGGACAGGTTACATATTCAATAAAATAATAACAGAAAATGTCCCAAATCTCAAGAAAGATTTGCCCATTCAGGTAGAGGAAGCCTCCAGGACAGCAAACAGACTTGACTAAAATAGAACCTCCCCACAGCATGTTGTCATTAAATCAATAAGCACAGAGAACAGAGAAAGAATATTGAAGGCTGTAAGAGAGAAAAAACAAATAACATATAAAGGTAATCCTATTAAAATCACAGCAGATTTCTCAACAGAAACCTTAAAACAATAAGGGCATGGAATGAGGTATTTCAGGCACTGAATGAAAATAACTTCAGTCCTAGGATACTCAACCCAGCAAAACCTCATTCAAAATTGACAGAGCAATAAAAATTTTCAATAATGAACAGTAACTAAAATTATATGACCATCAAGCTACCAGTACAGAAGATTCCACAAAGAATTCTGCACACAGAAGATGAACACAAACAAAACTATGAGAGGACAGGAAGTGTCAAACCACAGGAGAAGAAAAGACAAGGAATCAGAGAATACCATTGATTAGACTGCACAAAGTCAAATCTTTAAATAACAAAAACAAATAAATGGCTGGAATCACCACATACATATCAATATTAACATTGAATGTTAACAGACACAACTTCCCTGTCAAAAGACACCGCTTGTCAAACTGAATTAAAAAGGATGATCCTGCAGTCTCTCATTTACAAGAGATCCATCTTATTGACAGAAATAAACACTGGGTTAGGGTGAAGGGGGCTGGAAGAAGATTTATCAATCTGATGGCCCCATAAAATAGGTAAGAGTAGCAATACTTACATTAGGCAAAGTAGACTTCAAACATACATTGATCACAGGAGATAAAGAACAACACTTCATACTAATAAAAGGGGAAATACACCAAAAGGAAATAATAATTATCAACATATAAGAACCCAATGTCAGTGTCCCCAATTTCATCAAACATATACTAAAGGACTTAAAAGAACAAAAAGACTCTTAACACAGTGGTAGTGGGAGACTTTAATACCCCTCGATTACCAATAGATAGGTCAGCCAAACAAAAAATCAACAAATAAATTATAGAATTAAATGATACCATAAATCAAATGGACCTAACTGATGTCTACAGAATATTTCATCCACAACATCAAAATATACATTCTTCTCAGCAGCCCATGGTACTATCTCCAGAGTAGATCATATCTTAGGGTACAAAGCAAGCCTCAACAAATAATTTTTTTGAAGTAGCTAGAGTTAATAGTTTTTTTATATAGACTTGTACAAAAATCAGAGCCAAATAAAAAAAAACATTAATTGAACCCCAACTGGTATCTGTAAGACACAAAGAAAAACCAACATCTGGTCATTTAAATAGTTTTGATTACAGAAATAAAATATGGTTGCACACCCTTGGAAGAAAACCAACTAGCATGAAAGTTATCTTTCAGGAAGGAATTCAGCAGATTCTTAAACAACAAAGCTTTAGGACCTTCAACCACAACCCGCAGTGTTAAGTAAACAACACTGTGTGACTATCCTTAGAGCAGAACTGCCTGGAGTGGGCAGCTTGAGTGCTATCAAAATGATAGAAAGTGCACAGAATGTAATTCTGTTTCTATATGTGGAAAAGTCTGGGATATGTCAGGCCATAGTCCTTCTCCCAGACTCTGATCATGTCAGTTGGATTAATAAATCCTGTCCTTGTGTGGTTTCATTGTCTCACCTATTCAACTAATCAACTTGGCTTTGTCAAGGGTTTAATATACTGGGACCAAATGGCAGAATGTTTTCTATGTACTCTGCCTGTGGGAATTGACCTGGTGTTGGTACAATATAGGCAAAGAGTAAGTAATGCAGAGCTTAGTTTGAATCCTGGTCCCAGTATTGAGCTCTGTGACCTTGAAAAAACCCTAATCTCTCTGGGGCTCAGTTTTCTCATCTATAAAATGAAGATTGTGATGAGTTCTATATTTTATAATTACTGTACCTGAGAGGATTAACAACTTGTCTAGGTTCACAAAGCTAGACTTTGCTTGAGCTAAAGCTGGATGACTCCATGCCTAGATTCATTGAAGGGACCTAACTGCTCAAGATGGCAGAGCTAGTTTTCACTGGAAATGGGTATGTAGACACTGCTATATAATGACTTAATACATGTTCTCCTTAGCTTGCTTACTAAAAAAAACCATACCAACTTGGTACTAGTGTTTCAGCATATAAGCTAGCTACTTAGGAGGAAAAAATTTTGAAGACTGTGGCTTGAGGCCAGCCCAGGCAAAGTTTGTGAGATCATCTCTCAATGGAAAAAAGTGGGGCATGCTGGCATGCTTCTGTCATCCCACCTACAGTGGAAAGCATAAAATAGGAGAATCACATTCCAGACAAGTCTAGGCTAAAAGCAATACCTTATCATGAAAATAAGCAGAAGGAAAAGGGCTAGAGGTATGGCGTAGAGAGCAGGAAATGCTTCTCTCTCTCTTCTCCACCCTGTTCTTCTCCTAATAAACTTTAATGTTACTTTTACTTAAATAAAAGAAGCTAGTAGTGAGAACTTGTAGTATTCAGTCTTGGTATTCTCTTGTTATTATAGCTACACAAGACAGACTAGAGTCAACTCTTCTACCCAACTAATGCTCATAATAAAAGTACTTTAAGCCACCAGGGATAATTTCCTATTTTATTATTTGACTCTAAACATTGTTTTTTTCTTTTTTGTCAGCACTGAGGTTTGAATTCAGGATCTCATGCTTACTAGGAAGGCACTCTTACAGCTTGAGTCAATTCTCTTGTCCAAAACATTCTTTCAACTTGCTCTGTAGGCAAGGCATGTACCTCAGTCTCTTCAAGATGGAGCACATAAAAGTGGCTATAGCATGGGGCTGTTTGTTGGATCTAAGAATTTAAGATATGTAAGTAGTGCCTAGATTTCAGTAAGTGCAAAATGGAGCTTCAATTTTTAAACTTTTATTTATAATTATGAAATGTGAATCCTTTTAATTCGTTGCTCTGGGAATCTTCACAATAACTAAGGAAAAGTTAAAGTCAGACAGAAATGAGTTCTAGACCCAGGCTTTTCATTTATGAATGGTTTGATATTTGGAAAAGTGTTCAAATTTACTATGCCTTGATCTCTTCCTTTATAAAAGAGGAAACTGAATTGTGAGAATTAACTGAGTTAATGCATGTAAGCCCTCAACATTACGTAGCCATTCACTGAAACGTATCTATTATGATATTAATATTATTGTTTTTATTTAGGACTTTTCTTCTAATATGTATTAGGGTCTGTTGTAGTGGAATCTTTTTTTAAATCCCTCACTGAGCCTGCATTTACTTTATTATCATTAACTTTGTATAGTCTATACTTGGTTAACTCTACCTTTGTGAATCTCTTGATAATTTATCCCTGTGTTAAATATGTCAACTCATTAGGGATTGGGCCTAGTTGTTTGATCAAATTCTGTACTAGATGATGTTATGAAAATAATTTAGAGGTATAATTAAAATTTACAACTAATTTGCTTTAAGTAAATGATATTACCTTTGACAACATGGGAGAACCTCATCTAGTCAATTGAAGGTCCTAAGAACAAAAACTGAGTTTTCATGTAGAAGAAGAATTTCTATCTCAAGATTTTATCATGGGACTCTTTCCTGAGTTTCCAGCCTGCTGATCTATTTTGCAGATTTTAAACTCACCAGTTCTGGCTATTATATGAGTCGATTCCTTAATTTAAAAAATACATACTATATTGTACTGGCTATTATTTCTTTTTCTATACAAAACCTTAGCTGATACACATTTCCTCATGTATAAGAATGGATCTAGGGAAAAGTAGCTATTTTCTAGTTGTTTTAGAAATTCTACTGAGAACTTCATCTTAACCTCTGTCATTTCTTTTGACTAATGGAAGAATAACAGCTTTATAGAACTGACTGATCTGTTTGTGTTTCTGTTTTTGTTTCCTATTCTAAAATCTAGCCCTTCATTCTCCTTTCACAGTCAATTTACTATTCCCTACAGTTTTTCACTTCAAATTTACCACTCATTTCTACCACATCTCCTGGGAGTTTCCATTCCAGTAGCTTTCTATTTTCCTTTCCATTATTCCTTGTGTCTATCGTGTCATACAACCTCATTAATCATGGAAATCATTTTACAAATCAGTCTGGGAGGAACTTCATGGCCATTGGACATAGCACAGTGAAAACCCAATGTAAGATTTTTACTACAAGCTCATACAATATCGTGTCACTGATTTTCTATTCCTTGGACAATTCTGAGGAAATTATATATTTGTTAACAGTCTTGCAGGCATGTGGGGAGGTTCAAAGAATTATATGTAGAGCTTCTAGAAATCTCAGAGGCCAGAATAAAGCATGCCAGTCCCTTCATTACAGCAGAAGCTGCCACCCACTCTGTTCTTGGATAAAGTGCTTAATTGCTTAGCCATGGATATTGGTATCCTAAGAAATATTCACCTACTAAAACAGGCACCACTCTGAGAAGCCATTAATTAAACTAGTTTTCCAGATGATAGATTGATGGGTTACCACTGTTTCAATAAAGCACAAATTAGGAGCATATTGTGTCTGATGGCCTGGTCATCTCTCACTGTTTATTCTAATTTGCTGGAGATATAGACGGAGAGGATGAAATAAAACAAGAATTAAACCTGGAGAGAACTGTGGTAAGGAACTTGTGAATGCTGAGAAAGTTTTCATTGAACACTATGTGCCTAGTTAAGTGTGTTATTCATATTACCTCACATAAGGCTCAAAGAAATCCTGTGAGACAGATTTTAGTATTATCCAGATTTTATAAATAAGAAATAGGTTCAGAGAATTTGAATTACTTTTTCAAGGACATACAACGATTTAGTGGCAGAGTTGGCAGGAAAAAATGTACAATAATAATAGTTATGTTCTGACTCTTAACTCTCTTATCAGATTGAATTTCTATGCCAATACAGTCACTTTTCCTATGTCCTCTTACCACCCACTTCCCTCTTTGCTCCTGTAATTCACCAAATATCAAGAAACCTTCCTCTGTAGCTATGATAATGAATTATGTTCTGTAAATCTTCTATTTTTGTGTCAATTCCAGCTATTAAGGAATGTAATCAAATCACAGAGATAGCAACATGTGTACATGTGCAGCTTTCCCACAGTGGGGAGGGCAGAATCCATCATTTTGAAGGCATGAGAGAAAGGTTGCTGTCTGGTCCCTTGGTTGCAGTTGTAGCTGATAAAGCTGAAGACCTTTGAAGTACAGATGCTTTGATCTCAGCTGCAGTATATCTGATCATGGTAGGCTGCTTTGAAGTGAAGAAACCTACTGTTCCCTGTTTGTAGGATATGGAAGTGCTAGAAAGGAGTGGGTAGGCCAGGGGACCAGTTCATTGACTGTTGCTGGAATCCAGGTGTGACATTTGATGAGAGTCTGAACTAAGGCAATGGGAAGTACAGACAAAAAATGATACAGATAGATTCTAAAGGGTTAAAATTCATGGAATGTAGAAGTTTACTCAAGGTGAGAAAAGAGGAAGTGGGAGAGTTTTAGGATGAATCACAAATTAATGGTTTCATTCACAGATGAAAGACACAGGAACTGGAGCAGATGCTTCAGCTCCATTTTATAAAGTTCTCCTGACATCACAGAGAAAGAAGGGACAGGGAACAAAACAGGCATAGGGACAAAATAAATAAGGTACAATTGCAATGCAGAACGTCCGTGAAAATGCAAGGTGAAATGTGAAATGAGGCTAGAAAAGTAGGCAGTGACTAGGTCAAGAAGGGATTTTTAAGCCTTGTAAAAGAATTTTATCTTAATCCTTAAGGGAAATTGGGAATCATGAATAGTTTATGACCAGAGAACGAGAACTGACTTTATTGTGAGTTTTTGTTTTAAAACAATCTCTGGTACAAAAGCAATACTGAAAGGGTTACAGAATGATAAAACAGAAGGAGAAGTTGAAATATATCAACTCAGCAATGATGGCATGAGATTAGATTTGAGATTAGAATAGGGAAATTGGGAGGAGAAAAATGGATGGGACAGGGAGATACACTAAAACAAGAAGGGACAAGACTTGCTTATGACGTAGATAAGGAAATGAGAAAATGTAAAGAATCAGGATAACTCCTATGTTCTTGGTTTGGGTAACTAGTTTGATGTTGGTCTCATTTAGTCAGATGGGAAACATGGCAGTGAGAACCAGTTTGCTTTTGTCTCCACCTTTCCCATGTTGCCTGTAACAAATTACCAATTCTTTTGTGCCTAAGTCCCTAGACAAATGCCATAAATATATGAAGTATCAAGTTTGGGTAAGTCCCAGTATTGACTTGGGTCAGTTGAGAGTGATATATTTTGGAGATAATATACAATTCTTAGTTTTCCAACCAGTAATAACTAAGGAGGGGAAATAAACAACTTGGAGTTGAAATGAACATCTACCACTCAACCTAAAATGATTAGATTGATGGAGTGGTGATTATTGATTTCCTCTGATAATGTCCTCACCCTTCTCAAAATCCCAACCAATCTTGATATTTTCTCTTTCCTGTCTGCTCATCTCATCCAAAACATACATATGTGCACACATACACATAAACACACACACACACACACACACACACACACACACACACTACTACTCTATTCCCGCTATTATTCTCATAATTCCTTACTTTGTACATACGATATATCCTTCATTACCTGACCTCCAAGACTTTGCTAAAGCTCTCCTTCTGGCTGAAATACTACCACATCCCCATTTTCACTTGCCAAATCCTATTTAACCTTTTCACACTAACCTCAGATCATACATGCTCTAAGAATCTTTGCAATTATACCTACAAAAATTAATCTTCATCATGTAAGCAGTTAGTTTAAACATATTTTATAACATTTATCACAATACTCCCATTTGTGTTGGGCTTGCCTATCCTAGTAGCTTAGGAGCTAATAGGAACAATAATCAAGTTAAACGCATCTGCATACTTCAGAAGTAGTCGCTTAGTAGAGTCACAATTGGCTTTTAGTCAAATGTAAAATTAAAATGACTACCTGTCAAATGACCTAATGCAATGTAAGACACATATTAAGTATTCAATATATATTTTATTAATGAAATTCTACTTTTATTTTATCACTTATAAAATTTATAATTTTTTCCTCACAAGACACATTAAGTTTTCTATATAATTGATTAATGAACTTCTACTTTTATGTTATCACTTATAAAATTCATCATTTTATTTCCTCATACTAATTGACGCTAATATATTTATAATTTTTCCAGAAAATTGCAAATGCATCAAACTCTTTCTCTCAGAGGCTACTGTATAATATAGTAAATAAAAATGGATTTAAATATCTGTAACATAAAATGAGTTGGTTTTCTTTAAATCAAGTTCAAATATAAATTCAGTTGTATAAGGACAATAAAAGGAGCACTTGACAAGGAATAAAAATATATGTGCTCTTAATTTAATACACTTAGCTTTGTGCCCATGTTTTTATCATCCTTAACAATAACCAAACAACAACACAAAAAAATATGTGTGTGCATGTATATTTAAGTGTGTGGTGTATTGTTGTGTTGGCTCAAGGCTTAGGCTAGAATTCGACAGTCTCCTTTTCCATTTAGATGTTGTTTTGTTCCTATTTATGGAAAATAGACCTCTGCATTTTGTCTTGTTCCAATATCTGCATTATGGCATTAACAATTCCAGTAACATTAAACTTCTAGGTGGAGTTGTTTATTTAACAATTTATAGTCATCTCCTGCATTTTGTTTCTTTTATTTATCCCTATAAACTTTTCTTTCTTTTTTTATTGTTTTATTATTCATATGTGCATACAATGTTTGGGTCATTTCTCCCCCCTGCCCCCACCCCCTCCCCCTCCGCCCCACCCCCTCATACCCGGCAGAAACTATTTTGCCCTTATTTCTAATTTTGTTGAAGAGAGAGTAAGAGCAGTAATAAGAAGGAACAAGGGTTTTTGCTAGTTGAGATAAGGATAGCTATACAGGGAGTTGACTCACATTAATTTCCTGTGTGTGTGTGTTACCTTCTAGGTTAATTCTTTTTAATCTAACCTTTTCTCTGAGTTTCCAGTAAATAATAAATGCCTGGGAGTGAAGACATGGTCCGATTGTCTTAATATAGAATGTAAAAATCACAGATACAGTGCTATTTACTTAACATAATGTGTTAGCTATGATTGCCCCTCATTTTTTACCTAATTCATATATTTATTTCTTATCACTGTCTTATTTTAGAAACATCCAAGTCCATCTCAATAATAAACAAATTTCCTTACTCATTACCACTAAGCAGGTGAATACAGGTAATTTACACTTATCTGGAAAGAAAAGGCTCTCCGAACTTATTTCACAGTACCCCCTGCTCCATGTGTTAAATGATTTAGTGCTAATGCAGTGAGGAAACAAAGACGCTATATTTGTTTTTATGAACAGATCTTTCAGAAGATTTGGATAAATCAACACAACTTATGTGTCTTCAAAATACTGAATGCTGAACATGCTTAAAGCACTAAATGATTCACTGAAATATACCTATAAATAAAATAAATTTTGAACTAGCTTTGACCAAAGAACAATTATGTGTTCCTTTTCATCTCTTTCAACTTGTATCTATGTGATGTTTTGCTGTCAAATGAACCACTTAAATTTGAAGAGTATAAAACAAACAATAAATTTTAAAGGATGGAAGGCTGGCATATAGATATATATGTAAATGCATACACATAACTCTGTCCATTTGATATGTACACATACATTCATGTTTATCTCTATATATCTATGTTTTTATCTATCTATAGCAGTGTGGATGATTAAACTCAAGTCCTTGATAGGGTAAAACTTTATCACTGAACATCATTCCCAACCCTCTCTCACTTTTTTTGAAATGATGGTTAATCAGGAAAAAATAATTTTGTTGTGTTTTCCAAAAAAAAAAGCTTGTGCATTTATTTATTAACTCTTAATTTTCTATTTTTATATTCACTAATTTTGGCTTTTAATCTTATTGTTTTCTCATTTTTGTCTTAGATATATTTTCTTTTTTCTAACTTAAGGTAAATGCTTATTTACTTTCCTCTCTTTTTCTTAGCTTTTAGGAAAAGCATTAATCCCATCAATTTAAAATATGATTTTTCACATTTTTTAATATGTATTGCATAGATATAGTTCTCAACAACTTTGGAAAATATGTTTTCAAAATAGAATTTTTAAGTGCAAGAAGTTTTATTTTTTTTTTGTTTCTGTCTTTATCACTTACTACTTATAGTTCATAATGATCAAATAATGTAACCTATACAATTATTGAATCGAGGAATTTATTAACATGAGGAGTTTTCTAACACAATATTGGTCACTTTTTTTAACATGATCCATGAGGACTTGGGAAAGCTGTTTTATATTCCTTGACCTTTTAGTATTATTAGAGCAATATAAGCTTTACAACTTGTGGAACCTGTGCAGAAATCAGTCAAGACAAAAAAACTAACAAATACAGCTGGGGTGAATTGTTATAAATTATCATTATTACTATTGTTGTGCTGGGGGTACAATGTGACATTTACAAAAGTTCTTATACAATATATCATAGTTTAATTCATCTCCTCCATCATTCTCTTTTATCCTACATCCCCCAATTCCTGGAATAGTTTCAACAGGTCTCATCTTTCTATTTGCATACATGTGTACACAGTATTTGCACCATACGCACCCACCTAAACCCTCTTCTCTTATCCTCTCCCTTCTCACTGATACCAACCCCCCAGACAGGATCTGTTCTGCCTCTTTGTTCTTTATTTTTTTTAATTGACATTTTATTTAAGATAGCTATACATCGGTTTCCTTGTGACATTTCTGTATATATATATATATATATTTATTATAACCTGAATTGGTTCATCTTCTTTATTTTTCTCCTCTCCACCTTAGTCCCCTTCTTATGATGATTTCAACAGGTTTAAAAATACTATATTCATTCTTGTATATATACTTGTACATCAACAACATCCATCTTCTTACTTCCTTCTTTTATCATCCATCTCTTATATGTGACCTCGCTTAGATTGATCTGTTTTTTTATAACATTGACTGAAGTTTTTCAAAAGATAGGATTTACTTAGTTGAAATGTTTCTATACACACTCTGGCAATTTATGACATTTGGGTCATTAAAGTCATCTGGAACAGTGATATCAGAAACATTATCTAAGTGAAAATAAGGGAAAAGCAGGAGAAAACAGAACACTAATTCTTCTGTCAAAATGTTGAGAAAACAGGTATATTAGTCAGAATTCTTCAGAGAAATAGATACAATAAGATAGATGATAGATAGATAGAAAGATAGATAGATAGATAGGTAGATAGGAATCCCCTCAGTGATCCAGACACTGAAAGTTGCACGGGAGCATGTCAAAAGATGCTTCTTAGTCATTGTCCTAGGGAAGAATGATGGAAAGTCAAATATATAAGACAATAGAAACTGAGTTGGAAAATAGACCAACTTTGCCAAGTCAAGTAGGAAACGCCACTGTCTATTCTATGTCCTATAGAAATATTTTGGAATAAGGCCTGTTCTATTTTTCCAATTATGAAAAAGGTGAAGAGTCAGAAAGAAAGTTATAAGTAAATTCAAATATTTGTTGCTTAATGTTGGAGCATAGGGTTTAGCTGTACAAAGAGACATTTACACAGTTGTGTGTGTATTATTTCAAAGAGTAGGTAGTAGACTCAAAAGTAAATGTTTGTATCAGCTAATTAGAATGGGGGCTTTCATTTTCTGATGGTAGGAAAAGTAGGGGCATCAAGCACTATGTAATGAGATAATAGAGCATGAAAATGATTGCAGAGATTCTAGTGCACACTTAAACCTCCTCTCACTATTTTTTCACTGTTCTTGTGCAAAGAGGATTCAAGGATATATGCACACTGCCATGTATGTACATTCTAGAAGTACTCCACCCTCCCTATCTCCTAACCTTCCCTCCCTTCCTCCCTTCCACTCTTCCTTTCTTCCTTCTTTTCTTCCTTCCTTCATCCCTCCCTCCTTCTCTCTCTCCCTCTCTTCCTTCCTTCCTTCTTTCCTCCTTCCTTCCTTGCTTCCTCCTTCCTATAATTTATGTGCCATCTAAGGTAATGGGAGTTGTTTAAAGAGTCCAAAAGACAATCTCTTGCAAAGAAAAAAACTAAAAATTATTAAATTTCCTTTCCTGTGCTCACCCACCTTCCTTCACTTATAACCCAGCAGTGCCTCTTCTTAACTTTCTTGCTTCCTTCATTCCCTGACTGAAGTGGAGAGGGAGCAGATAGAGGTATGATATATGAGAACTGAAAAACAATTTCCTGTGGAAAGCTCTCTGCAGGTCTAGATTTTTTTCTGAATGTCCATCTTCCTGCATCAGTGTTTTTAAAGATTATTTTCTTGAGGAAATTCAAAAGAATTTTCCCTCTTCTCTAGTAATCAACAGTTCCTTTGTTCTTTTGTTCAATACATATTTCTGGAGTGAATACTCTGTGACATACATTGTTGTAGATGCCAAGAATATAAAGATGAATAAATTGGATCCTTGCCAACAGGGATCTAAGGCTTCTGAAAATCTAAATTACCTTCAAATATTGTCTTTAGAAGCCACGATTTGCTTTTCACAATTTGTATAATCAAAACTATAGTTTGACAAAAAAAATTTCTTGAAATTTTGTTATCTGCTATTGCCATTAGAATCATGAAAATGTACATGAATTATCCAGAACAAATTTTTTCCCAAAACAACACTGTAAGCATCTCTTCAAGTGGAAGGCAGAGAATAATTCAAAACCCAAAATTAAGAGGCCCTGAATTTTAATTAATTACAATCCAAAATTTTTCTCTCCCAATATTGTTCTTAGAAGACTTTTTGTTATCTTTGTTTCCAAAAAATTGCCAGAATGTAATTATGAACTCAACAGACACTTTAAGAATTTGGCTTTTCACATATTAGAAATTCACTTTGATCCCTGGGTTTAAAATATATTTATAACTGAACTTTTTCAAAAGAAGAAGTCCAAATGGCCAAAAGACACTAGAAAAAATGCTCACCATCTCTGGCCATAAAGGAAATGCAAATCAAAAGTACACTAAGATTCCACCTCACTCCTGGTAGAATGGCTACCATCAAGAGCACCACCAACAAAAAAGGTTGGCCAGGATGCAGGGAAAAAGGAACCTCATACACTGCTGGTGGGAATGTAAGCTAGTACAAGCTCTCTGGAAAACAATATGGAGGCTTCTTAAAAAACTAAACATAGATCTGCCATATGATCCAGCAGTACCACTCCTAGGGATATACCCAAATGAATGCGACTAAGGTTATTACAAAGGTACCTGCACACCCATATTTTTTGCAGCACTATGTACAATAGCAAGTTATGGAAACAGTCAAGATGCCCCACTACCAATGAATGAAATAAGAAAGTGTGGTATTTATGCACAGTGGCATTTTACTCAGCCATGAAGAAGAACGAAATTTTGTCATTGACATGTAAATGGGTGGAACTGGAGAATATCATCTTAAACGAACTTAGCCAGGTTCAGAAAGGCCAAAAATCTCATGTTCTCCTTCATATGTATATTATACACCTAAAACAAATGCATTAATATTATTGGACATGGGTCACATACCAAGGGGAAAATGTGCAGAGGAAGAATAGGGAAAGGGAAGGAAACTTACAATTTGATTATGATTGATATGCTCATTGTAGAGGAGGCAATATGTAATCTTAAATTGGCAGAGACTACTATGGGAAGGGGACTAGGAAGTAGTGAAGAGGTCTGGTAAAGATGAAACAACGTGGGTTGTAATACACAGGTGCATGGAAGCAATGCTAGGAATCTCTCTGCATAGCTATCTTTATCTCAAACTAGCAAAAATGATATGCCTTTGTTATCATCTGTTATGTTTTGTCTTCAACAAAATTGGAGAACGAGAGGGTGAAACAAGTTCGGCCAGGAAGTGTTGGTGGAGGGTGAAGAGAGGTTGGCCAAACAATGTATACACATATGAGTAAATGCAAAAATGATAAAATCAAAAAGTAAAAATTAAAAAAAAGAAGAAAAAGTATGTTTATATCATTATAAGGATGTCAAGAATTCCTCAGCTAATTTTACCTATATACATAATATAACAATATGCTTAATACTATTAAGTGCCATGTTTATTCTATATGTCAAAGACTATCCTGTGTGTCACTTATCACATTTAATTATCACAGAAAATGTGCAAGATATCCCAGTTTTGCAGACTAAGGCTGTTTTGAAAGAAATTGATTCAAGCAGTGTAATTTTTTTGCTACATATCTCATTTAATTTGATACTGTCTCTTATAAAATGATGATTGTATAAGTACGGATTACAATGTTCAAGTTATTTGGAAACTTTATGAGGCAGATGGAGAACTAGTACTTCAGATATAGAAAGGTTTTTTTTAACCTTTATGATTAGTTAAGTGGCTATTGAGGAATCTTTGGAGTCACCAGCCATGAAATATACAAGCAGAGAAAAGTAAAGGTCTGACAGCATAATGTATATGGGGTATTTTTTAGGTAAATTATATGAGATCAAGCAACTGGTTGAAATCTAAACAATGTTTGAAGACATTTTCTACAAGTATAATGTGACATGAAATATTTGTAACTTCTATTGATGACAACAGCTATTGTTCTTTATGTTAGGCTCCATTTATAATAGAGGAAATGATGAATTTCTGGTAATAAGCAAGTTCGTGAAAACAAAGATAAGATTTTTAGCACCTAAGTTCATAGACAGCAAGTAACAAACTTCTGCTCTGAAAGAAATTACTGATCACATTGTGGTTATGTGAGAGAGGAGCTGGAGAAGAATGCAACTTTGGAATTTAAACATATGGAAATTTGATAACATTGAACACATCCACTTTCTAATGAAAATTCTTTGAACTATGGATAGAATATTATGTACTTCTTTTGTTTAGAGTCATTCCTGAGTATTTGAGAATTCTGATATTATATCATTGTTTTATTGGATTATAATGCTTTTCAATAACTTTTATATGTAATTATGGATTCATGCTTTCAATATGAATTAAAAGTATTGAATTGAATAGTATCAGTTCATTCTCATAATATGTGAAATCAGAATTTTCTAAATTTAATATTTCCATTCACATTTATTTCTCAAAAAGAAGGTATCACAAATAATTTGGCATTTCATATACCTTTTCCTTTATGTTCTTGGTCATGTACTTAACATGCTGAGCAGTAGTGTTCGTGGTGAAGCTTACATTTGCAACAGCTTATTTTTGTTCAAGACACTTAATTTCCACTATGCTTGTCAGGACTTCTTTTGTAAATTCCCCATCTGCATGTTTTGATGCCTGTGAATTTTTTTACTTAACTGCACCCACAGTGACATTTCTTACTGTAGTTGCATTAAAAAAATTTGAAATTCTAGTCCCATTTTTCAATTCATTAAATTACTTGTCATGAATCTTTTCTATACATTGGCCATATTTCTCATAATTTTTCATTTCTGATTATGTGTTAAGTTAAAGGCTTTCAAACCAGACATGCTTTATTTGCATAGTAAATTATCATACCCAGCCCCCTTCTAGCTTGCTATTCAGCAATTCTCAACATGAGGTAAATGTTATGGCAGTTGGTGACTGATTCAAGTCTGCATTCTTTTTCTAGGACTCTATAACAACTTGCCACAAACTGGGTGTATTAAAATGTCAGAAATTTATCCTCTTATCATTCTGAGGGATAGGAGTCTGAGATCCAGTTATATCCAGAGCAATGCTTTCTCTGAAGGCTCATTTTTTGCCTTTTCCTACCTTTCTCTTATTGTCAGCAGTCCTTGGTGTTTGGTTTACCCCTGCATCCATTTCAATTTATTCCTCAGTAGTTATATGGCCTTCCTTCTTATGTCTGTATTCAAATTTCTTCTTTTTATCACTCTATATTATGGCTGACCTTAATCCAATATGACTGCATTTTAACTTGATTACATCTTCAAAGACTTTTCTTTTTAATAAGGGCACAATAACAACAAACAGGAGATAGAACTTTTTATTTTTAATTTTAATTTTATTGAGGTGAAGTCTTATAACATGAAGTTAATAATCATTTTA
The DNA here is from genome assembly GCF_047511655.1 of Castor canadensis. NCBI lineage: Eukaryota > Metazoa > Chordata > Mammalia > Rodentia > Castoridae > Castor > Castor canadensis. The sequence continues at coordinate 11,593,076 of NC_133405.1, forward strand.
AGTAAAGAATTCAATAATTATCTGGTGCAGCTACCACCTCTATCTAGTTCAAAAATATTTCAGTTACTTTAAAGTAAATTTTTTGCCCATAAAGTAGTTTTTCCAATTTGTATTCTCTCTAATCTCTGGCCACCACCTATGCATTCTGTCCCTATGGATTAATCTATAGTAAGTATTTAATATGGAAAGGAGCCATATAACATTTAACTTTTTTCATCTGACTTCTTTCATTTTGCATTAAGTTTTTAAGGTCATTCACATTATAGCAGCATCAATACTTCCACTTTACATATGAATAATATCCATTGTGTGGGTATATTGAGCTTGTTCATCCATCAGTTGATGAACGTTTGAGTGAGATGTCCCTACCTCTTTAATATTATGAATAATGTTTTTATGAACATGCAAATACATTTTATTAAGTTCCTTTTTGTAATTAATTGAAGTGGATTTCAGGATCGTGAGATAATTCTATATTTAAATTTTTGAGAAATGTTGAATACTTCCATAGCAGCAGAAACATTTTACATTCTTAATAGTAATGAATCTTTGTAAATGACATGATGTACCCCAGCTTAGCACAACAATAAATGCAAAAATGAAAAAAATAGTAATTAAGTGTACTTCATTGTGGTTTCAATTTACATTTTTCTAAAGAGTAGTGAAGAAACATTTCACATACTTATGTATCTTCTATGTATAAATGTCTATTTTGATACTTAGGTCACTTAAAAATTTGGTTGTTTGTCTTGTTGGTGACCCTAAGAATTATCTCTGTATTCCTGATAGTTGATCTTTGCCATATGAATAAGTTGAAAATATTTTCTCTCATTCTGTAGGTTACCTTTTTACTTTCTATCTTTCTTTTTTGGTTATTTGTTTGAGAGGGAGTCTTGCTATGTAGACCAGGCTGGACTAGTGGTCTTCATCTTCCTGCCTCTGCTTCCCAAGTTCTGGGATTGCAGGTGTGTCCCAGCATGTTTAGTTCTTCACTTTATTGGTAATGATATTTGATACACAAAACAATTTCATTTGGATGAAGTCCAATTTACCTATTTTCTTTTGTGTTGCTTGTGCTTTTGTGTTGCACCAAAAATCCATTGTGAAACCCAAAATCATGAGGATATACTTTGAAATTTCCTAAGATCACATGCTTTTAGAGGGACTCAATTCAACCTATAATGTGAGCCCAACATTATGTTCACATCTGAGCCAGCAAGAATGAAAAAGTAAGACCTGTGCCTTAAACTGAATTGTCTGGAACAAAGCATAACATTTCTGCTCACTTTCCATTGGTCGATACTTAAACTTGCTTCATGGTCAGACCTTGGTGCAAGGGAGTAGGAAAGTTACAGTGTTTAGTTTTATCGTCATAAATTCAACTCAAAATTCTATTACTATGTAAAAAAGAAACAACAGATATTCATGGAAAACAATCTTTGCCACTATTAGGTAAATATTTTTGGTTTATATTTCTTAAATTTAACATTTCTCAAACATTGTCACTTTGTAAATGGAATGCTGCTGGGGAAACTTTGAGTTTAGGATGATCCTCCATCCCTTTTTCCCTACAAAGGTTAATAAAGAAATATCTTTTTGTCATTGATGTTTACACAACCTGAATATTTCAATTGTGAACATTTTGAATCTGTTTTATTAAATGCAATGTGACATTTTAATGTAAAGTTTCTAAATTTTTCATACCTTTGATTACATTTTTGTTTCTAGTTATTTGGAATTCCAATTTAAGAAGCATGGTTATATTTGGTTTTCATCTAAAAATGTTCAGTTGCCTGCTCTTTGTGCAGAATTAAATGCCATTGTTATTAAAAAGAAATGAAATAATTTAATGCAATTATGTATTATTAATTTAGTCAACTGATTAAAATGTTTTAAGTTCATCGTTGTTTCCTTTACTTTACAGTATTCCTTTAAATTTGAAATTTCCTTCTGACATTTCATCCATCTCATTTGAGCACTTATCTTATTAGATGGTGTTTTATTTTATCAATGTATTATTAAACATTTTCCAGGTATATTTTGCATTTCCTTTTGAACAAAGTATGGTTTGTTTGCTATGTTTTCTACTCTTCTTCTACTGTGATTCAAAGTATTTTATATATTTGTTTTAATACATTTTTTTGAAAAAATCTTAATTTTACTAAACATGTACTGCTCCACCAATTCATCAATTTCTGTTGATATATTTGGATGGATTCTTCTTAACCTGTATTCCATATTGTTGAGGATTTCTTTTCCTTCTGGAGGAGCCACAGTTTGACAGCTGAATTTGCTCTAGAGTACAGACAAGGGTGTAGCACCAAAATAGATATGAAGACTAATGGAACAGAATAGAAGACCCAGACACAAAACTCATGCAGACAAAGCCATTTGATTTTTGACAAAGGAGACCAAAACGTACATTGGAGAAAAGACAGCCTCTTCAACAAATGGTGCTAGGAACCCCTCATATCTACCTATGGAAGACTGAAACTGGATCCCAGTCTCTCACCTGTCTTAGTATCAATTCAAACTGAATAAAAGATATTAGTATAAGAACTGAAATTGTGAAACTACTACAGGAAAGAATAGAGAATATGCTGAATTACATAAACATAAGCCATTATTTTATGAATAGACCTCCAATACCCCAGCATTTAAGAGAAAGGATTGACAAATAAGACAGCATGAAACTAACTTCTGCAAAACAAAGAAAATAGTGTTTCCTTTGAAAAGAAATAGGAGAATGGAAGAAAATCTTTTTCTATAAAATGGGAGAAAATCTTTTCCAGCAATACATCTTACAAGGAATTGACAACCAGAATGTATAGGTAACTCAAAAAACTAATCCCACAAAAAACAACAATCCATTTAATAAATGGATAAATGAACTGAATGTGCAATTCTCTAAAAAGAAAAAAGAAACATAAGTGGCCATTAAATATATGAAGGCATGCTCAACATTCTTGGCCATAAAGGAAATTCAAATCAACATGACAATGAGATTTTTAACTCACTCTAATCACAAAGACTACTATCAATAACACAAATAACAAAAAATGCTGGCCGGCAAGGATGTGGCAAAAAGAAACTTATACACTGTTGATAAGAATGAAAATTAGTGCAACTTCTATGGAAAGAAGTATGGTGGTTCTTTAAAAAATTAAAAATATAACTACCATGAAATCCAGTAATACCATTCCTGAGCATATATCTGAAGGAATGCCAGCCAGGATACAATAGAGCCACTTGCACACACATGCTTATTGCAGCAATATTTACAATAGCCAAGCTTTGGAAATAGCCAGATGCCCAACAACTGAAGAACAGATTAAGAAAATGTGGTATATATATATATACACACAATGGAGTCTTACTCAGCCATAAAGAAGAGTTAAATTATATTGTTTACAGATAAATAATGGAACTGGAGAAGCTCATATTAAGTGAAATGAGCCAGGCTCAGAGGGAAAAAGGTTTCACATGTTTACCTCATACGTGGAAGCTAGAAATATAAGATAAATATACACATAAATACATGCATGATCTTATAAACACACACATGGGAACATTATTGTGTTAGTGGGTTTGAGATAAGGTATATAGGGAGGAAGGAAAGTAAAAGAAAATGATAGAAATTGAATAATACTAAAAAGCAACTCATCTCTGTATGAAGATAACATAACCAAGTGAACGGATAGCTGTCTAATAATAGGGGGAGCAGGGTGATAGAGAAAGAGTAAATAATGGGGGGTTAATCAGATTAAATCTTGATATATAAATGTATGAAATACCAAGGCAAAACCCCCTTGAACAATCAATATACACTTAAAATATGAAGAACAGGAAGGTAAAATAGTTCTTGTATGATGCTCATGGAAGTAGGGAGTGTAAACAGAGAAGGTAAAGCACAGTGACTATGGTAGGTGTATTTTGTATTTGTGTGTGAAAATTAAAGAATGAAACTTTCTAAGAGAGGGAGGGAGTATGATGGAGATTGTGAATCTAATTAAGATATATTGCAAGCACATATGTAAATGTCACAATGTACCCCCCTGTAAAATCATGATATACTAATAAGAGAGTGAGGAAAAATCACTTCTTTCAGCAGAAGTAGTTGCCTGACTTGTGCTTTATATTGTTTTGTTAAGTGCCCTGGACCTTTTCCTGTGCCTTTCCACTGTGAGACAACTTAGCACTTCAGATTTTTTTAAGGTGTCCACTGTTGGGAAGTAAGCTTTAGCTTTATGCCAAGGGGCTCAGCTGGGTTTATCTTCCCATTTTACATTTTTCTCTCAAGAAGAATGAAAGGGGAGGTAGAAGAGGCCTTGGGTTAAGGACTTATTGCTTTGGAAACAGACATCAAATGTCTTCTGATATTCCTCCCAACTTCCATTCCCTCAAGTCTCACTTTTTTTCTTCTTAGTCTTTTGTTGGAATAGATTTCGGTTTACTTATACTGATAATTAGTTTTGAGCTTTTATGATCCTTCTAATTTTTCTTGTCGATGTTCTTCCCAGTAAGAAATTGAGAATTATAGCAAATTCTACCAGTTTTTCTAGACAGTGGTTAGCAGAGGAGAGGTTCAGCTTTGGGGTTTTTTAATATTGGAAATTTCTGTTAACATTGACCAGATTTACTAATGCTATCTACATGACAGTCAGACCCTAAGTTACAGGTAGGTCACGGCAATTCTCAGAATCATGTTTACTCACCTCTCTTCCAGAGCTGTTTCTACTGGAGGGAACTGAGCTTTGTGGAGCTTCACAAAGGTGAATTAGTCAACATCCCTGAAAAGTGTTGTATTTGATTTTGACTGGTGCCTACCTTTTCATTTGTTTAACGAGTCCATAATATGACCACGTGGTCAATGGGGGAAACTTCATCCATCTTAAGTTTCTACCAGTAAGAAAGAAGAGTTGACAAACAGATTTGGGGTAGATGATCAATAGCACCTACCAAGATGTAAAGCCAACAGGTTTTATTCACTTTATAAAATAATCTCTCTAGCTGCACATTAGTACCTGCATTTTTGTAACTATATTTTGGTTTTCCTTAAAAGTTCAAAATAAATTGTGGAAAATAAGAAAGGCTACACTTTTTACCTATCAGAAAAGAAAGATTAAAGAAGAAAAAGGAATACTCAGTGCTGTGAAGGAGAAAAAAAGGCAATTCTCTGATGCAGAGCTGCTGGGAACATAAATTAACACAAAATATTTTGAAAACAAATATGGCTATATGCCTCCAGGAAAATGTTAAATATCTGCATACTCCTTGAATTAAACATTTCTCTTGCAGATATTTATCTTTAAGGAGATATTTGGCCACATATGTAAAATAATATATATGGATGTTCATTATAGAATTTTGTTCAGTACAAAATGACTTAAATGATCTTAGATTATAAATCTCAGAAGGTTGAAGACGTTTTAATAACATATATGCAATGTGGTGATTATATGCAATATTAAATAAGATGTTGTAGACAAAAATTTATTTGTCACTTATTGAGCATCTTCTGTGTAGTTTATATATATAATTTCAATTAATAATTTAATGAACATTGTGAGTAGGTAATATCATTTCCATTTTATAATTATTGGGTGAATAGTTAAGTGATTTAAAAATCTTTGAATAAGCAAATGTATACTTTGAATTCTACTTTCCTAAAAAAAACTTCTTTGATCATAACTGACCTACAAGAAACCACATGTATTTAAGATAAATAATTTGCGAGCTGAAAAATCTTTGTTTAACCCAAAATCAGAAATATTTTCTTCTATATGTTATTTTTTACATTTAGTATTATTACCCACTAAAATTAATTTTATAAAGAATGTTTTTTGGATCGAAGGTTTTAAAACATGGATATTGTATATTTCCATCACTAAGAGTATTTTTCCTCTAATGAAATTGATTTGTTCCTTTGTTAAATGTCATCTGGCCATATATATGTGGATCTATTTCTGGATACAATATTCCGTTGCACTAATGCATTTCTCTGTATTCACACCACTGCCATATTATTTTAATACTGTACTTTTATAAACATATTTGAATGGTAAATTACACTTTATTTGGAGATTCAGTTTCTAACTGCTGTTCACTAGTACATAGAAATACATCTGATTTTTGTCTAGTCATATTTTATTCTGTAAATTTGACAAATTCGTTATACTAGTATTGGTAACAATTTTGTTGATTCACTGGATTTATACATAGATCAATATTTTATTTCTAAATATAGACATTTTTATTTCTTCTATTACAAAATTAATACTATTTATTTCTTTTTACTAACTTTTAAAAATCATTTTATAACATTTAATAGTGGTAGAGACAGTGGAAATCATTTTCTTACTGCTAATATTAGAGGGAAGGAAATCAGGCTTTTTAAAATTTAATGATAATGTTACCTAAAGGATTTTTTTTAATTGGTGGACTGGGGTTTTAACTCATGGCTTTGTGATTGTAAGGCTAGTGCTTTACCACTTGTGCCACACCTTCAGTTCCTTTTGCTCTGGTTATTTTGGAATAGGGTCTCATGAACTATTTTGGGTGGTCTAGCCTCAAACCACAATCCTCTCAGCCTCCCAAGTAGCTAGGATTACAGGTGTGAGTCACCAGTTAGCTAAAGGTTTTGAATAGATGTCCTTACCAGGTTGAGGAAGTTACCTTCTATTAATGGATTTTGAGGCTATTTATCACAAAAGCATGGCATTTTTTGGCCAAATGTATTTTGTTTTCTTCATATTGTTGTATTTATTCATATATGTTTAGATGATTATGGTTTTCTAATTTAAAAAATGGTGATATTTACACATTTAACCAATCCTGCATTTCTAAGAGAAACCTACTTGGTCATGGTGCATTATTCATTTCGTACATTGATTTTTTTCTCTGTGTCTTTTCCTAGATGGTATCAAGTGTTTCAAGGGTTATGGTTTCAGCACACAAACATTTCTAACTGTCAGGTCTGTTCTGCTACTAATCTTATCCTATGAATTTGTTATATCAGATATAATTCTTTTGATCTCTTAAAGTTCTACACAGACTTTTATGTGTTCCATGTCTGTATTTTACTTTTTGAACATAAAGAATATAGTCATAATAACTGTTTTAATGTCCTTGTCTGTTAGTTCAAGTATTGTGTCATTTATAAGATGGTTTACATTTCTTGGTTGATTTATATGTGAATTTATCTCACACTTTTGTGAGAATAAACACCTTTACAGATGGTTAAGGACCTATCCTGTTTCTTTTCAATTTTATGCTATGTTTTTTACCCAGTTTTTTTCCTCATCAGAGTTTGGGTCTTTTGTCCTCCCATTTTAAAGTTTTTTTTAATATATATAGTGTTGCCCTGTATCTTTGATCTATTATTAAGAGCTCTTTTCCCTTAAGAGTCTCAGTTACCTCTTAAATCACCAAGTCCTAGAACTGAACGTGTAACTGAACAAATAATTGTGAATTTTTATTAGGTTAAAGCCCTGAGACTTCTAATTTCTCCACTCTTGCCTTTTTTTGTGTGGTATTGGGGTTTGAACTCAGGGCCTTCACCTTGAGCCACTCCACCAGCCCTATTTTTTGAGGTGTTTATTCGAGATAGGGTCTCATGAAACTATTTCGCTTTGAACCATGATCCTCTTGTTCTCAGCCTCTTGAGTAGCTAGGACTACAGGCATGAGCCACCAACACCTGGCTCAAGTTTTTCAGTTTTAATTGAGTTGTTTATGGTGTATTCATTATGACTATAAAATTATTTCATTTATGAATATGCTTCAACATGGTAACAGATTACAGAAGAAATTGCACAATTTTCTTGGTAGATTCAGGAAAATGTACTTCAGTTCATAAATATCATTTTATTAATTAAAGATATTTCAGCAAACCAGAACTTCCTTTTAGGTTGGGTTGTCTAAAAGAAAAAGGATATGAAATTAGGGAAATACATTCATCTTATTTTTAAGATGCCCTTGCTTGGAAGTTTGGTTGGAAGTTTGTTACATTTATAGATTAATTTGAGGGAGAAACATATTTCTAATATTAAATAATTCCAACCACAAACATGGGAAATCACCTCATTTATTCAGTTGATTTGTACCTTCTAGTAAAGTTTAATCTTTTACTGTGTAAACTAAATAAATATTTTAAGTATTATAATGCATCAATACTTTTTCTACAAACAAACAACCAGGAGGTGATTCTTTCATGAAAACCCCAGGAAAGACCCATTAAAGGAACATGCCGTGCACTCAGGTATAGTGCATGTGTGGTTGGCAATGGAACACTCTCCCAAGAATAAGATAAAGAAATTACCTAGAAGACACCTAACACATAAAGGTGTTAACTGCAAGTCACCCAATGCTGTAGTTAAAGGCCCTCAAAATGTTCAAAAATCTTATAGTAAAAATCACTGACAGAATCCCTAAGCATTGAAGCAATGGTGTTTTCACTGATGAAATGAACAATAATTAGGATATTTTCTTTCTAAGAACCTTAAAGTGGACTAGTGACCTATCAAGGGTGAGAAAGTGGGAGTAACACAGGAAATAATGATGATCACTGGTTCCAGAGAATTTTAATCTGTTACAAGAGTAAAACAAAGTGCCCTTGATTTTGCTATTATCTCCACACTCCAGGATGTCAAAACAATCTCAATAATTAGATATTGGTTATTCCCCCTGAAGTTCCCTCTTTTTGGATTGATTATGGAAGGGTTTAACACCAAGGATAGAGGGCTCAGTTAATCATATCTTTTGAGTTAATTGTTCAGGATTTTGTTGTTTATTTACTCATTTCTTTACATCTTTATTTCCACACCTCAGTGCCACTCTACTTCTCACAGTCAATCATTATAAAAAATTTTATGCATTTACTTTCTTTTATTTCAGTGTTAATAAAATGCACATTGTAGTTTGGGGCATGTACTTTAAATTTATACATCTGCTGTTCTATATCATTGTTTCTCATTGTTTCACTTAGAGTTACTTTTAATAGCTAACTCTATTTCAATGTGTATGTCTAGTCTATTGTTTCTTTCTCTTGTAACTATATTTCAGATACATTTTATGATATATAAACTTCAAACTATATTTGGATTTTAGTGTTATAAAAAATGTTTTCTTTAAATATTTCTTAATTGCCTACCAAGTGGTATTTTACATTTGTAATTGAAATTCAACTTAATATTTTGATAATACCAATGAAGTAATTAAACATTTCTTATAATGATAATGAATTAAAGTAGTGTAATTATTCATATATGCCTTTTTCTATTTGACTTAATTAAATTGGAATGAGATTTATCTGTTGAATAATTATATTTCAACTAACATTTTCTAAAAGAAAAAAAAAACACAGTTGAGCTTGAGGCAGATATTAGGCCTGATTAGTCAGGCAGGATATCTGGTGGTTCTTTCAGTTTTATTTTAGAATAATAACTAAATTGATTAATTTCTTTTCATATCTACATGACCTCAGGCAAATTCTGGCCCCTAGATGCAGGACAAATTTAACACATTTACTTTTGTGCAATAGATAGAGAAAAATACTGGCTTCCATTCAGTGGCCGTAGTTCTCTTCATAAATGACATGAATGCACAACCTGCCTTAGTACTCAATTACTGATTAAGGTTGGTGAGAAGCCTACTTTCAAAGTAAAGAAGAGCAAGAAAAGATAGCCTAAGTCATGCATTTTAATCATGCATCTTCTTCTCTGTTTCATGTGAGATGGTCAGCCAGAGAATCAGTAGGTATTTTATGGGAGGCAGATAAGCAAGAGGCTAATATTTTATGCCAGGAGGAGCTAACTTTCATTTTAGAATTAGTTGCAACTAAGTCATAGATGACAACATGTTTTTAAGTTTCTTTCTCTGGCTTCTGGGAAGTTAAAAATATCACTTAAGGAAAATAAATGCACATATACATGAACACAAACTTTTCTAAATCTATCAGGGGAAGGAAGGCATGTATCATCTGTGTTGGAGGAAACACTCATCACTGAGTATCTACATTATTTTGACCATGAAGGAGTAGTCTTGTTGTGACCAAGCAGCTTGAATACATGCTTCAATAAATCTGAAATAAAACTTTCTTCCATTGACATAGTCTCTTACTAATTCACATATTTCATATGCTCTTATTTTCATATCATAGCATTTTTTAATGAGGCATGTTTGCACTTCATCAAAATTAAAAAACAAGACAAACATAGACATAATTTTTGAGCCAAGTCCATTTGATTTGGCTTCCCTAGCACCTGCTACAGTTTCCTTATCTGGTAAATGAAGGTGGTGTATTAGACGATGTCTCAGGTTTCTTCCATCCATAATACACTCAATTGTTTGATAAACTAATTGTCGCTAGGATACATATGTAAAATAGACTCCTATGGCAGGTTTGTAGAACTGGGGATTTGAAAAGTTTCATTAACAGCTACAATTTCTCAAGAAATCCCCAGTGAAGGACTTGGAGAAGTCAGAGACATTTTTTCATCTAATAGTCACCTAAGGTCCCTGGAGGGCTAGTGACTTTATTATGATTTGTACTATTTCATTTTCAAAATTATCTTTAATTCATTGCTTCACAGAAGTCAAACATTAAAGTTTTTTAACATAACCATTAAACTATGTGCACTGACAACAGCTAAATCCACTACTGTGTGTGTCGGTGTGTGAGTGTTTAGAAAGAAGGAGAGAGAGAGAGAGAGAGAGAGAAATTACTTGAGTCCATGGGTGGAACAATGACCCATCACCTCCAGTAAAATCTAAGTCAAATCTATTTTTGACAGTGTAAAGTGAAACTACCAATAGAGCTCAGTTTTTCCAAATATTTTACAATTATAATAATATATGCTCATTGAAGAGATTCAGAAAGGTTAAATAATGAAATATTATAAAGATAATTTAGCATCTGATCATCTTGAGTTCTGTTCTCGTAATAACTTGAATCTAGCAGACATATATAGATATATATATATATATACATATACAATATATGTGCATGTATATTTAGAGAAAATCAACTGATATATACTCTGGTAATCTGTGTTTAATATTTAAATCTGTCATAAATACATATATAAAGAGTGCATTGCATTTCATAGTATAGATATACTATTGTATGTGTATAAACATTACTTCTTTGAAGGCTATTGGATTGGTTCTAATTTTTCCACTCTCATAAGCAATATCATTATAAATAGCATTTTTCTATACCTGGTAGAATTTTCTGGTGAGAGGATAACATTTTTCTTAAACTGAATTCCTAGAAGTGTAATTTGCATGTTAAATTACACTTTGGAAGATTTTTTACTTATATTAGATTTCTCTTCAGATATGCAACATGAATTCACATATGTTATACCAGTTTATGCTCCATGAAAAACTGAATGTATGCCTTCATTGATTTTTCCATATTTCCTGTCAATTCTTGGCATTTTGGTTTTTGAAACTTTCTCAATGTCATAGAACAAATTCTCATGATCATTTTTTTGCTTAGCAATGTTTTCCTAAATTCATTAAGCATTGTACTTATCATTTTGCCCTTTATTTATTTTTCTAGATTATATTTATTTATTTTATAATATTAAAATTGCGTGCTTAAGGTATTCCACTTTTCAAGCTCTTTTTAATACCTATGAAAAATATATCAAAAGACCAGTGGTAGGGACTACTAGTACAACCAAATGTAGAAATAACAAGCATGAGATTATACAATTTGTCAAATCTCAGATGGTTGGTAAGTGACAGACACATACTGCTAATCCAAGCCTCTTTTGCTGTTTTTTAAATTCTCCTTTTAACTACTACATCAACCTCTTCTGCAGACATATTTTGAATTATTTTGTAGCTGATCTGTTTTAGTTTCTGGCTGAGGTGTTATGCTTAGAAAAGACTTTCTTTCCTGTGAGGAAGGAATGAGCACCCTCTGTTTAGAATGAAAAGGCAGGTAATAAAGTATAGGTTGGAGGAATGTGGAGGATATTTGAAATGGCTTCTGCAGATGCACTCTCATTTAAGCTATGCCTCACATGTGCCAGTCCAGGCCAATCCTACATTTAGCTCTCATTCACATCTGCTGGTGATGAATGCTGCAACACCACTGATTTTCTCCTGAACACTTTTATGAGCATTTAAACATACCAATCTCTCTCATCTTAAAAAATCCTCTTTTGGGGAACTGTATGGGGGTGGAACTCAACAGGAGGGGGAAGGGAAATGAGAGGGTACTGGGGTTGAAGAGGATTGATATAACTTGCACATATATATACAAATATGAATATATATGTACGTATAAATATATATATATATAGCATAATGAAACCCACCAAATATCTTTTGAAAAAAATGGGAAGAGGAGGGAGAGAAGGGGGTTAAGGGACTAAAATAGAGGGGGTAAATTTGTTCAATGTACACTTTATGCATTTATGAATTTTCACAATGAGTTTCCCTTGTACAATTAATGATTCCTAGAAATAAATAAAACATTTTTAAAAGTCCTCTTTTCATGATGTCCTATATTGTGCCTCACCCTTACAGTGAAACTACTTTACAGTGAAGTTTAAGCAACTATTGGAACTTCCTTACTTTCTACTCTGATCACAATCTTATCCTGTTTGGTTTACCATTTATCTGAAAATATTCTTGGTATCTTCTCCAATAACCAAAGATTCAAATCCTATTTGTGAGCATATAGCATGCAGTTGACACATTGTCTTACTTTAAAAAATATCTCTGTCTTTGAACTATATGACTTTACACTTTGCTGGTTTTCCTTTACATTAGAGAGAATGCCTCTAATATTTTTTGTCTCCTCTGCCTCTGCATAATATTTTCATATTGGTTTGTCTCATGATTCCCATATATACACACAACTACTTGAATAGTGCTATAAGCCTTCAATTGTGGAATTAGCAATGCTTCCATGACTTACAAAACCGTATTTCCAGCACAAGTCAGCCTCTGAACATCAGAGTAAGATACTATATAAGATATCATTCTTAGATGTTTTACATGGACTTTATATTTTAGAGTTATACTGGAATCTGTTAAGATACTTGGGGCTGTTGAGATGGAATGAATGTGTTTTGTATGCAAGAAAGATGTGGATTTGTTGGTGTTAGAACAGAACGCTATTGAATGAATTGTGTTTCCCTCCACAAATTCATACATTAAAGCCTTATCCCCTAATGCAGTGGCTTGGAGAAGAAAACTTTTAGAGATAATTAGCTTTAGATGAGATTATAAGGGTGGAACTGTCTCTCTCTCTCTCTCTCTCTCTCTCTCTCTCTCTCTTTTTCTCTCTTTCTCTCTTTCTCTATCTCTCTCTCTCTATCTCTCCATCCATATAAGAAGCAGTAAAGGCTATGCAAAATGTAGAAAGAAGGCCACCATATGCAAAGTAAGAATAGAAAGAGAACCTTACAAAAACATGACCATGGAGGCACCCTAATCTCAAACTTCCATCATCTAGAACTGTAAGAAAATAAATTTGTGCTGCTTAAGCCACTTTCTCAATGTCATTTTTGTTGTGGCAGCTTGAGCAGAGTAGGACATGTACACACTAAGGACAATGACTGTTTCTCAAATCGTGTAGCAATCCTTGGTGATGTCCTACAATTTAAGTGACCATTAATATTTTACCTCCAAGCACTTGGGGCCTTTTGCGAACTCAGTATTATCTTTTCTGTAATCCAGCACCCCCTGTTTTGAGCCCTTATTCTTTCAGTTATACCAGTTTTCCCATGTAACTGAAAATAAGTTTGTGTTCATTTGGTTTATCTGTTGGAAACCTCCACAAGAGAATTTTACCTTCAAATAATCTGGATTCTATCTCTTTGCACTGATATGCATGGTGGTCAAATGTATATTATTGTATTCCATCAATTCCAAGAGTTGCCCCACTTCTTTATCTACTAATAAGGAAGTAAAATTGATCGGTGACAGAACACTCATTATAAAACATTACCCAGTTATAGCTTGTTAAATTGTGAAAATTTTGCATAACAGAATCAACAAAACATGGAAGTGGAAAAAATCAAGAAAACTAAAATTTGTAGAAAATGAAATTTCTGTTAATGATAACTTATCAGGAAATCACAATCCACCAAAATGAGGATAATGTGAAGAGGGTTTGGGATATGTCAGTCTATTTGAACTCATATAATAAAATACTTAGACTAGGTAATTTGTGAACAATAGATATTTGTTACTCACAGTTCTTGAGACTGAGAAGTGCAAGATCAAGGTGGCAACAAATTCAGGACTGATAAGAGCTCACTATTTCATAGATACCATCTTGTTGCTGCATCTTTATGTGGTAAAGGGGGTAAGACAGCTTCCTTCAACCTTTTTAATAAAAGTGCTAATCTCATTCATGAGTGCTGTACCCTCTTGAATTAATCACTTCTCAAGTGGATCCATGTGCCACTTAGTACTACCACAATGGGCATTAGTTTTCAATGTGAGTTTTGGAAGGGCACTTTTAGACCCTAGCATTGGTTAACCACAGGGATAATGCAGAAAACATACATGTAGCAACAACAGAACTGGTACCAATCTTTGGACTACAGAAACAAAGAAAAGAGAAAGTTATTAGCATTTGGAAAGTAGAATAAATCTTGCAGAGTAGGTTGTTTCTAGATAACCACTTTCTTTAGTGGGAGGACACAGCAAGGGCGTGTATTCCCACAAATAGAAAACAGGGAGATAATTGTCCCTATGTTTCTCACCTTCATCCATCTAATGTCTTGTAAAAGCTCCCCATTGGCCAAAACCAAATGGAAGCCAGAAGGCAAAAGACCTTACTGATGCAACCCATATTCTTCAGTCTGCTCAAAAAGAACAGGATGGAAAAACACAGAGAATGGATATGTTGAAAAAATATAAGATTTTTTTTGCATAAAATCATATATGTGTGCAAAGAAGAAGCATGCATGCTTGTGTATGTGCATATTTACATTATTTAAGGAGAGAAACAAAGAAAACAGTTGCATGAGTTTTATGGGGCTAAGGTTAGGAACATACACATTTTATACTTACACTCTGAGGTGTTTGAGGTTTTTGTAATAAAGACCTATTGTTTCCATAGTGAAAAAAAATAAAATAGTCCTAAACTTATACCTTACTCTCACTTTTTTATTCCTCCATAACACTTTTGTCATCACTGCATTTTTGGATATGACTACCAGAATTGTGTTTCCTCATTAATTCATTCAAAAGTTATTATTCAACAGCTCTTTAATGGATATTACTCTGAAAGCAGAAGGTACTCTTGTAAGTACAAAGAGACTCAGCTCCTATCTCACACAGTCCAGTCCAGTAGGAAAGACTGCTGTTAATTTTTAAGAAACCATACAAACAAATGCACAATTTTAATCCTGATGATGCCAAGAGAAATATTCCAGAATATGAATCATCAAACAAAAACCTAAAGGTTGAGTAGGGACTAATCATGGGAGGTATGAACAGAATCTTGTTTCAGATAGTGGAAGATAATGTACAATTCTCAGGGGTGCAAATGTAACTGGCATTTTTTTTGTAAATGAAAGAAAGCTTGAGTGGCTTAAACATTGACTTGACAGGGAGCTTGCTGGAAGATTTGTGAATGATGGGGTGAGGTGCCAGTCCTAGATGGCTTTTATATTTGATTCTAAGGATTTTTCTATTTATCTCAAAATTAATAAGAATCCCTCAAAATATTTTTCTTAATCCTGTCTTTTGTTATATTGATAGTTCAGCATAGGCTCTCTAGTCTTTCTAAACAATATTTATATTCAGGGTTCCCTTTCCATTTATCTATAATCTGGTTTCATTGACATTTGGAAATAGATGGTCCACTGGTTTCATACTTTTATCTTCATTTGACACATATTGAGTATGGGCTAAATTCTAGCCACTATCTGAGACACTTATGAGATACCAGGGAGAAAAATAACAATCCAAGTCATCATAGTTCTTATATTCTTACCACCCTTGAATAAGTGTTATATGCATACTACTTCTTAATTATACCATAAAACTTCCATGAATCGAAAACATGAGAGCCAAAATAAATGTAAAGATTTTCTAATTGTATAGGATACAGCTTTTGTTCTAGATAACCAAGTTCCTTTTTAACTGACTAAGAAAAGTGGGAAAGATTTATTGTAAGGATTTTAAACATCTTGTAGAACCAGGTACTATCTTTTGATCTTGCTTTTGCCAGTTGTGTGTCTGTTTAAAAGCTTCTCCCTTGCTATAGACTAACTTGGTCTGCTTTGCACAGCTTTTGGGTTTCGCATCTCCTTTTCATGAGAGTCCAATCATACTGAGACCAGAATTTCATAATTTTAGTTCAGATTCATTGAAGATGAGTTCTCATTTTTGGTTCAAATGCTCCGATCTGTGCCAAAAATGTGAATAAGGAAATGGGGTGATGTTGGAGAATCATGGCTGCTGCCTCTGTAACCTTGTCTACTGGAGAACGGGGTTGGAGGATGGTGAGGAGACATTTTCAGATAAGAGCTTTCAGGTGGAATTTACTAGATAAATACATGTCTTGATGATTTTATTCAAATGTGAAGAAATTATAGTCTAAGTAAGTATGATAATTCCCAAAATGACAGAGTAGACACAAATTATCTCTTTCATCATTTACTCATTTTGTTTCCCTCACCAGGAATTCCCCTTCTGATCTTCAGTATGATTTTAATAGTGAGTCAGTTCCACTTTGTGGAATCTCTTTTCTCTAAAGTTTTACAATATCTTGAACATGTATCACACAGCTTAGCATACCTATTCAGTTATGTTACATAAGGATTTTTTTGCTAGATCTTTTGCTGCTTTTTCCTTGGATACATTTACACTCTTGATGTTAACATTCTTAATTTCCATATAATCTTATTACACATTATAATATGTTACAGTAAAGTTGACTTTCAAAGTGTTTATTGGTTGCATTATAGGTTGATTTCTTCCCAATGATACCTACAGGAATATCATGATTTTACTAATAACATAGCTGTAAATAATATTGCAAGACACATAATTTCAGAGAATTTGTGTGGACAGGTCACAAACTTGTACAGTCAGATACGTCTGGCTCAAGTCTATACTGATCATTTGATTCTTATGAGAGCTATTTGATCTTCTACCATCATCTATTTCAAAAGATTGTTTTAAGAGATGAAGAAAAAGCACTTATTTTCTTTCATTCAGCAATTTTGTAAGAATCAGTTATGCACCAGGTACTCTTCTTAGTCCTAAGTATGGGACAATTAAACAGTTAAAAGTTCCTTATTTCATGTGGCTGCTAAAGACAGACTTTCTAATCGCTTTCCTGGCAGAACTACTTCACATCTTTCTGTCACCAATTGTGTACACTGTGATCCATAAATGCACAGATTTCGAGTACACACAATCTTACATTTTAACACTACACATTTGTATAAAATTTAACCATAAACTGTATTGACTTCATTTAAAAATTCATTTTTAATCAATTATTTACTTCCTACTTCAACCTGAAAATTATCAAAAGGAATAAAAAATACTGGGCATATTCACCAAATCAAGTCTACTACATGACTTTATAAATAGTTATATTGGGACACAGTTATATGCAACGTTAGAGACTACCTATGGCTACATTCATGCCATAAGGCAAAGGTAAATAATTACAATAGAAAGTGTAGGACTTGAAAAGCTGAAAATATTACTATGTGAATATTTACAGATAACGTTTTTCTACATTCTCATCACGAGTAATGAAATGTGTGTATTCACAGTAACACTTTTCTCAGGATGGTATTATTAAAATATTACTACTAGTTACAAAAGACAAAAGACTTTCTTCAACGGCCATTCTTATACTGTGAGCTGCTAGGATACAAAAGTTTTGCATGTTTTACTTATTGCTATCCTCCCAAATCATACTAGGAATACTTGATGAGTGAATTAGCCCATAAATGAATTATGGTTTAGTATATTAAATGGAAGAAACATATATTAAATTTTATTTCAATAAATATTTAAAATATTACTGATTAGAGATCCATATTCTTATAACAAAGAATAGCTGAAGGTAAGTATTCATCTTCTTTGTCTGTTTTTCTGATAGTAAGTGATATTTCTGAAACATATTATTTATGTCTGCTTTCACAAAAGAAAATCTCTCTACATTCTATAATACATCCTAACCATAGACATTAAATAGGTCAATTAGTTTCCATTCAGTCTGTTTTGCAAACATTACAGTTAAGGTTGGTGGTTTTGTTGAGAACTCTGGGATTTATTTATGTGTTTGTTTGTTTATTTATTTATATAAGGAACTTTGGCTCTGACAGTTAAGAAGATTCACACCAATTTAAAATTCTGAATCTTGCAGTTTAGTTAACTTAGCTCATTCAACTAACATGTCTGAATTTTCCTCAGAAACCTTCCAACAAAATTAAGTAACAAGGGGTTGGATGGCTTTATTTCCTTTAAAATTGCCCTTCTATACTGACAATGAAATCTTTTTGAAAAGGTATTGTTTCAAATATTTTGTCCAATTTACCTCTGCTTCAAACCAGCCTTGCTGTTATTCCTAATCAATTTATTTTTAATGAAATCTAGAGCACATATTAAGTGCTTATCTGGTGAATTCTGTTGATCAGTTCACTGTCTGGAGCCAGACAAGCATGTGGTAAATCCACACATGAATGTGTCTTCAATAATGTTTGCAATTGTGTTTAAAAGATGTCACTGAAATCTGACATTATAAGCTGTCTTTGATTGCCTTCTAATGGGGTGACCATTGATTAACTTGTTGACAACCTCCTCATACTTAATTAGATTATTGTTTAGGAGATGATTCTGCATCTTTCAAATTATTATCATTGCTAATATAATTATGACTAGGTATTGTTATGTGCCTCAATATTTTCCTAGATGTGTTTCAAGTGTTCAGTTCTAATGCACATAACTTAGAATATGGATATTAACAGTATATAGGCTTTGGAGATGTATGACATCAACTCGTTTAAGGCTCAATATCTTCACCTGTTAACTAGGGACTTACAGCAGTAAT
This sequence comes from Castor canadensis, assembly GCF_047511655.1. Taxonomy (NCBI): domain Eukaryota; kingdom Metazoa; phylum Chordata; class Mammalia; order Rodentia; family Castoridae; genus Castor; species Castor canadensis. The sequence continues at coordinate 11,612,129 of NC_133405.1, forward strand.
AATCTCACAGGGTAGATGAAAAGATTAAATAAGCTAACAACAAGTTTTTAAAAGGCACTTGACATAATTCTTTGTCACAAGAAAACTTATATGCTTAGGATTTTATCTTTATTGTGCTATTAAAATGAATATTTTATTTAAATGATTTGATCATAGATCTGGGTACATTTAGACAATGTTGAACTGTAATTAAATGTATTTCACGGTGCATACAAAATGATACAGAATATTGTTTTATATTTCTAAAACTTAATAATATTATATAATCATTGTTTTTAAAATTTAACATTTATTTTACCATTTATCCAGTTTAAAATGTACATAGATAAATTAATACATGGATATTCAGTTAAATCTATCCAACTATAATCAACTATGAGTACTCTACATGTTGTCGCATTCTTCTATATTAAAACCATTAAATGTTAACTTATGAAATTTATATGTGAACTTAATTCAATTAGGTTCCCAACAGACTTACTTTAGGAAACATAAAATTAACTTGAAAATATATTCTCTAAAATAGTTGAGAAAAAATAAGTAGAAAAATGAAATAAAGTGCTTTAGTGGATACAAGAATATAATATAAAGTTCCTGTATTGAAAAAATATGGTTTGATGCATGGAAACAACACAAGGAAACTCCCTGTGTAGCAATCCTTATCACAAACTAGCAAAAACATCATTTTCTTTTTTTATCTTTTATATTTTTTTCTACAAAATCAGAGAACAGGAGGGTGGAACAGGTTCTGCAGGGAAATGGGGTGGCACCAGGGGGAGGGGGAAGGTGGCAGGGAAAGGAGTAGGAGAATAAATAAGGTGCAAATAATGTGTACACATGTATAATCAGGGGAGTGGATGAGGGGAGAGCAAGGGAGGTGATGAATTCAAGTGCTATATTTGCTACATTGTAGAACCTTTGTAAATGGTACAATTTAACTCCACCCAGCACAACAATAAAAAAAGAAAAACTATGATTTGGGTAGGGGATAAAGAAATATCACCAAGAACATACCTGGAGTACAAAGATTCATATTCATATGTATGAGATTTTCACGCAGTTGTAGGTAGTTGAATTTTGTGTGAAAATAAGTGATATATTAACAGTTCAGGAACAAATGGAAATCCTTGTGTAAAAATATTGGAAACAAATCTAAAAGAATTTGCAGTATATACCCAAATAACTTGAAATATATTAAATATTTACATTTGCAATTAACCCATACAACATTCCAAGAAAATAACCTATCAAGCATATCACTTGAGATTTGTGTAAACTTCTAAACTGAAATTGGAACCCCAAAGGCTATAAAACAAACATGCTTCATTAAAAACTGATTATCTTGATTGCAAAAATTCACAGAATTCATAGACAAATGAAAAAGTGGAAACAAATATTTATGATAGTGTAACATACAGAGAAATTCTACAAATTAATATACAAAAATACCAATTTAAGGTAAATGGATGGAATTGGAGAACATCATTCTGAGTGAGGTTAGCCTGGCTCAAAAAACCAAAAATCGTATGTTCTCCCTCATATGTGGACATTAGATCAAGGGCAAACACAACAATGGGATTGGACTATGAGCACATGATAAAAGCGAGAGCACACAAGGGAGGGGTGAGGATAGGTAAGACACCTAAAAAACTAGCTAGCATTTGTTGCCCTTAATGCAGAGAAACTAAAGCAGATACCTTAAAGCAACTGAGGCCAATAGGAAAAGGGGACCAGGTACTAGAGAAAAGGTTAGATCAAAAAGAATTAACCTAGAAGGTAACACCCACGCACAGGAAATCAATGTGAGTCAATACCCTGTATAGCTATCTTTATCTCAACCAGCAAAACCCCTTGTTCCTTCCTATTATTGCTTATACTCTCTCTACAACAAAATTAGAGATAAGGGCAAAATAGTTTCTGCTGGGTATTGAGGGGGGGAGCGGGAGGGGGTGGAGTGGGTGGTAAGGGAGGGGGTGGGGGCAGGGGGGAGAAATAAACCAAGCCTTGTATGCACATATGAATGATAAAAGAAAAATGGAAAAAAAAAAAAGAAAATATAAGATAAAAACAATTCCCAAAGCCAGACGTGGTGTACACCAGTAGGGCCAGCTACTTGGCTGGCTGAGGCAGGAGGACTGGTGGAGCCCAGGAGTTTGAGGCTACCCTGGGCAACATAGTAAGACCCCCATCTCAAAAACAAATTAAAAAAATACAATTTCCAGGACTGGGGAATGTAGAGTGCTTCCCTAGCATGCACAGGGCCCTGGATTTGATTCCCAGCACCACAGAAATAAAATTTTTTAAAAATAAAAAAAAAAAAAGAGGAAAATGAACAAAAATATTACACACTTCACAAAATAACAAATACAAACGACCACCTTATATAAGAAGAAAGTTCAATATTTTCCTTATTAATAAGCCTAAAAGTGAACCCTGAAGACAGTGGTTACGGCAGAGATTCAGAAATCCTAAACTCTGTAACTCCATTAACCAAAACAATATATGAACATCAAGCCCACTACAGAAGATTCTACAAAGAATTCTGCACCCAGAAGATGAAAGCAAACAAAACCAAGAGAGGATCAGAAATATGAAACCACAGAAGAAGAAAAGACAAGTAATCAGAGAATAGCATTGATTTGAGTGCACACAATCAAATCCTTAAACAACACAAACAACTATTGGAAGGAATCACCACATACTTATTAATATTAACAGTGAGTGTCAATGTATTCAACTCCCCATCAATGACACCCTTTTGGCAAGCTGGATTAAAAAGGAAGATCTGACAATCTGTTGTTTACAAGAGACTCATCTTATTGACAAAAATAAACACTGGGTTAGGGTGAAAGGCTGGAGGAAGATCTACCAATCCAATGGCCCCTGAAAACAGGCAGGAGTAGCAATACTTACCTCAGGCAAAGTAGACTTCAAACTTACATTGGTCAAATGAGATAAAGAAGGGCACTTCATACTAATAAAAGGGGAAATATACCAAAAGGAAAGAACAATTATCAACCTATATTTACCCAATGTCTGTGCAACCAATTTCATCAAACATACACTAAAGGACTTAAAAGCACATAGAGACTCCAGCACAGTGATATTGGGAGACTTTAATGACCAATAGATAGGTCATCCAAACAAAAAATCAGCAAAGAAATCCTAGAACTAAATGACACCAAAGATCAAATGAACCTAACTAATGTTACAGAATATTTCATCTGACAACAGCAAAATATACATTCTTCTCACCAGGCCATGGAACTTTCTCCATAATACATCATATCTTAAGACACAAAGTAAGTCTCTGCAACTATAAGAAAATAGAAATAAACCCCTGCATCTTATCTGATAACAGCACAATATAACTATAACTCAACAATAAAAACAACAGCACAAAATAGGAAAATAATTGGAGGTTGAATAACATATTGCTCAAAGATCAGTGGGTCATAGTAGAACTAAGAGAGGAAAGCAAAAGTTTCCTGTACGTTAATGAGAATGAAAACACTACCTACCAGAACCTATGGGATACAGCAAAGGCAGTCCTAAGAGGAAAGATTATTGCCATGACTGCGTATATTAAAAAGAGAGAAAGATATCAAATAAATGATCGAATGCTACATCTTAAACTCCTATAAAAACAAAAGCAAGCAGAACCCAAAGCAAGCAGAAGGAGAGAAATAATATAAATAAGGGCCAAAATTAATGAAATAGAGACCAAAATACCATGCAAAGAAGGTTCTTTAGGAAAAAATAAAGATTGGCTTTTGGCCAATCTGTCTACAATGAGGAGAGAAAAGACCCACATTAGTAAAATCAGAAATGAAAAAGGGAGATAACAACAAACACCAAGAAAATCATCCAAGTCTACTTTGAGAAACTTCATTTCAATAAAATTAAAAATCTTGAAGCAATGAACAAATTTTTAGATACATATGAACATCCAAAACTGAACCAAGAGGCTATTAATCACCTATGCAGATCTATAACATGTAATAAAATTCAAACAGCAATAAAGAGTCTCCCAAAAATGAAACGTCTAGTCCCTGATGGAGTCTCTCCTGAATTCTACCATACCTTCAAAGAAGAACTAATACCAACACTTGTAAATTTTTCCACTAAATAGAAAGGGAAGGAACACTACCTAACTTGTTCTATGAAGCCAGGATTACATTCATCCCAAAACTGGACAAGGACACATCCAAAAAAGAGAACTACAGTTCAATCTCTTTAATGAACCATTGATGCAAAAATCCTCAATAAAATAATGGCAAACTGAATCCAACAATTATATTAGAAAGATCATTCACCATGACCAAGTTGGTTGTATCCCGAGTTGTATGAATGGATGTATCAACATAAGCAAATCAATAAATGCAATACAGCACATTAATATAATCAAAGACAAAAAACACTTGGCCTTCTCAATAGATAAGATTCAACACCATTTCATGATAAAAACTCTACAAAAACTAGGAATAGAAGGAATGTACCTCAACATTATAAAGACTGTGCATGACAAACCAATAGCTAACATCATAATTAATGGTGGAAAGCTGAAACCCATTTCCCCTAAAGTCAGGAATGAGACAAGGATGCCCACTATCCCCATTCCTATTCATCAGAGTCCTAGCATTCTTAGCCAGAGCATTAAGGCAAGAAGAAGAAGTAAGAGGACTACAAATAGATAAAGAAATACTGAAAATATCCCTATTAGAAGATGACATGATCCTACACCACGAAGACCAAAAAAACTCAACCCAAAAAGTCCTAGACACCATAAACGGCTTCAGCAATGTGTCAAGATACAAAACCAGCTTCTAAAATTCAGTAGCCTTTGACAAAGACCATGAATAGTCAAGGCAACACTGAGAAAAAAGAGTCACTCTAGAGATACCACAATACTCATGTTCAAATGATACTACAGAGCCATAGAAATAAAAACATCATAGTACTAGCACAGAAACAGATAGGATGACCAGTGGAATACAATAGAGAACCTGGATATGAATGCACACAGCTATGCCCACCTTATTTTTGACAAAGTTGCCAAAAACATATGATGGAGAAAAGACAGCCTCTTCAACAAATGTTGCTGGGAAAAGTGGTTATGTGCCTGCAGAAAAGTGAAACTAGATCCATGTCTATAACCCTGTACTAGTATCAATTCAAAGTGAATTAAGAACCTAATATCAGACCTGAAATTCTGATGTTAGTACAGGAACAAGCAGGGAATAACCTGGAAGCAATAGGTATAGGCAAGGACTTCCTCAGTAGAACTCCAGCAGCCCAGCAACTAAGAGAAAAGGTAGACAGATGTGACTACATGAAATTAAAAAGGTTCTACACAACAAAATAAATGGTCTCTAAACTGTAGAGATCACCCACAGAATGGGAGAAAATATTTTCTAGCTATACATCAAACAAAGGACTAATAACCAGAATACACAGGGAGCTCAAAAAACTAAACTCCCCCAATATTAATGAACCAGTAAAGTAGTGGGCAACTGAACTAAACAGAACTTTTTCAAAGGAAGAAACCAAATGATCATAAACCACATGAAAAAACGCCCACCATCCCTGGCCATAAATGAAATGCAAATCAAAACCACACTAAGATTCCATTTCACTCATGCTAGAATAGCCATCCTCAAGAATACCACCAACAATAAATGTTGCTGAGGATGTGGGGGAAAAGAGACCCTTATACACTGCTGGTGGGAATGTAAGCTAGTACAACCACTTTGGAAAACAATTTGGAAGCTTCTAGAAAAAGCAAACATAGATCAGCCATATGATCCAGCAATACCACTCCTAGGATATATACAAAGGAATGCGAATCAGGTTGTTACAAATGCACCTGCACAGGTTGTTGCAGCACTATTCACAATAGCCAAGCTACAGAAACAACTCAGATGTCCCACTACCAATGAATGGATTAAGAAAATGTGGTATCTATACACAATGGCGTTTTATTCAGCCACATAGAAGAATGAAATTTTGTCATTCACAAGTAAATGGATAGAACTGGAGAGCATCATCTTAAGGGAAGTTAGCCAGGCTCAGAAGGCCAAAAATTGCATGTTCTCCCACTATGCAGATTGTACACCTACAAAAGTGCAGCAATATTATTGGACGTGGGTCATACATTAAGGGGATAACTTGCACATGAGAAATAGGGAAAGGGAAGGAAACAAAAAACTTGAATGTGATTGATGCGCTCACTGCATAGGAGTGAATATAGCAATCTTAAACTGGCAGATGCCACTATAGGAAGGGAACTATATAATAGTTAAGAGGTCTGGTAGAAATGAACCAATGTGGGTTGCAATACACAAGTGCATGGAAGCAAGGCTAGAATTCTCTCTGTATAGCTATCTTTATCTCTCTGTACAGCTAGCAAAAACACTATGTCTTTTTTATTATCTCTTATGTTTTCTCTTCAACAAAATTGGTGTACAAGAGGGTGGAACAGGTTCTGCCTGGAAGAAGAAGGGGGCATGGAGGGGACAGAGGTTGCCCAAACAATGTATACACATGTGTATAATGATAAATAAAAGAAAAACAGAAATAAATCCAGGAAATTTTAAAACCCAAAAGAATGTCTAAAAGTAGCAATTAGATACTCTTTAATGACCATTAAAATTCAGTATTAGAAAGAAAACCACCCATTGATAGTGGATATGTGAAGCATCACAAAAGTTTTAGATGGTAATCTGGTGAATATATTTATATTTATGTTTGTGTTTATATTATTTATGTTTGTATTTGTCTACTTTTACTAGGCATTCCAAATAGTATATAAGGATATAAATAGTAGTCCACTGAGCTCAACATTGTTCATTAAATAATCGAAAACAATTTGAAAGTTCTTTAATAGGTGAATGATCAAGTAAACTAAGAGTACCCATATCATATGGGTGTGATACCGTAAATATAAAACTGAAAATAAGCTATACTAGTACCACATTTTACACAAATCTCTTTCACCAAAACTTTCTCCCTTTTCTACATAGCACTTTTGCATGTACATGGCAATCAATGTGTGTGCATGCATGTGTGTATTTTGTTACACAGCAATCAGGTGTGTTCCATAGTATTATCAACTAGCCTGCAATTCTGGTGTGGGGCTATAAAATATCACCTGTTGAGCCACCCAAATGAATATTGTCTTCTTGAATTCTTGAAGGTGTTTGTATCCACACAGTTGGAAATTTTAAGAAAAGTTGTAGCTCTGAGGATATGTCAAGTATTTTTATCAGTTATACAGCAATCAATAATCACACTCTCAAGGAAAAAGTGTACAGTTTGCATAACCCAAAGGATTTGGACTGATTTTTAGGAAATAGAGACCAGATTAGATTCATTATGCCTACAGCAAATTACTTATCAGTGTATTCAAAATTGTCTATGGTGTTCTTTGGAAAATGAAATGATATCCAACCTATTCGGTAGATGTATTTTTAAAAAATATTTCAGGAAGACTGAAAATGTCTAGGGTAAGCAGCCAAGAAAATCTGATTAAAACAATGTGAGGACAGCATGGGATTAAGCAATCAACTATACCCAATGAAGAATGATCAACTTCTTCATTATTAGTTAGTATCTCTCAACAGTAGGCCTTGACTATTTGCATTGAAAACACCCCTATATTTGAGGGTGGCAAAATCTTTATGAAGATTACATGCATTTTTATTTTGATATGTTTATATTCAATATTCTTGCTACACATGATTAATAAGGTTTCAAAATTAGTCATTATGTCTTTCCTATTTGGGTGGGAGAAAATTCTTGGGTCAGATTAATTTCATATTGAAACTGACTGCCATCTTCTAAATCACCAACCAAGCATGGCAATGCTATTAATACTTTCTCACTGCCCTCCATGTACAAGGAAGCTGAATACACTCTTAGTGTATGTTGTATACTTCAAATCTTGGATAGTCATGTAAGTATTTCAAATGATCAACAAAAGAAAAAGTATTCAAAACATCACCAATATTTTAAAAATTGACAAAAATTAAAATGACTCACATTATATTTTTCATTTCTTGTGCTTTTTGTATGTATTTGTTTTACATGAATTATCTGCTATTGTCTGGCTTCAAACTATGGCACTTATAACATACAAAATATCAAGTTCTAAAAACATAACAAATTTCTCAGGAAAACTGTGTGGCTAGATTTATATTCCTGATTCCTAAATTTGCGGGATGTGAACGTCATGTCATGATACTTTAGAAAAGGGAGACACATGGGAAATTATGAGGTTGAATTATTTCAATTTTGAGGTTATATTAATTGACACACATTTCCAATGGAAATCAGGTACAGATGCTGAAAACAGAAACTGAGGTCTACACAAGCCCTTACACAAGACCCCTCTGACTAAGACCCACAGGATTAAGAAATTTGTAAAAGCAAATATTTTTATCCTTACTTTTTGACTTTGAATTTTAGAATATTTCATTATTATTCTATAATTTCTCTCTGGTAAGGTAATAATTGAGGGGGTTTCATTCAGAGTGCTTAAATTTGGAGCATGTTTCATGTTGTAATTATTTAAGCTAATTGTACAATTTCTGGTGAGCTCTATTAAATAATGCAAATTAGCAAAATTTGAGATGGAAACTATAATAAAGATAAAATACTCTGCCTAGGGTACTGTGCAGCCTTGAAGTTAATTTTATTAGTATCTAATTCTAACCCAGTTTATAGTCTTCTGAGACAAAGTTTCATTTGTCTTCACAGCCCATTCCAACTAATACATAAAATAGTAATGGTTGATATAAGGGCTGCAGCAACGTGCAGTCTAATGGAGGTTGGGCAGAGCAAGTACTACCTGGATGAACTACAAATTTTGTCTTCAAGGTGGAATGGCAACTTCATATGCTTTATTATAAAGCTCAATGGGCTAAGACAGTTATTTTTATCCCTGACAGCACACTAGAATTAACTGGGGAGTGTTTTAAATGCTTAGACTTCACCATAGACCAATTAAACCAGAATCTTTGGTGTTAAGGTCAAATGTTATTAAAAAGCTCCTCAGTATTTCCACTGTGCATCTGTCTTAGATTGAGTTCCCCATAAAATTGTCTCCACCACAGAGATTTTCCTATAGGAGACTTACTGGAGACTACTCTAAGAAATAACATCTGTAAAATAGTGAAAGAAGAAAGATAGAACAAAATTTAATTGTTGAAGAGTTATAATAAGAATCTTCCATAGACCATGCCCTTTTAGAAGGGATGTCTGGAGTTGGGATAGTCCTCCACACCTTAGTCAGCAACAACTGACTATAAAATTTCATATTAGCAAATGGATAAGAAACCCTGGTACATTCTCTAAACAACATTTTAACTGCGTTCAAGTTGCTGTATTGTGATTTCATATACATTTTTAATCTTACACTATTTCTCAATTACTTACAATATAACAAGATGGAGAAAAGTAAACAGACATCCACAAATCATTTTGTTAAACATTTTAGGGAGGTAAATGAAGCATACAGCAACAGACTAAATTATATTATTTAAATATTAGTGAACAAATACACATGGTTTCTATTTTGGGGTGGAGGGTGATGAAATGAAATAAAAACTCCGAGAACTATAATAGTGAAGAAAAAGATGAAATATGTAGAAATTTATTGCTAAGTATGCACAACAGATGAGGACATGTATAGGGAGAGAGAAGTAAAGAAAGAAAGGAAGGAAGGAAGCAACGAAGGAAGGAAGGAAACAGCATGCTAAGGTGTGAATGTTTATGTTTCCACTCAAATAAATGTTATAAAATATTGATGATCAAGGCAATGTATTAGAAGGTTACAAGGAAGGATTTGGGATATAATTAGGTCAACATGGCAGCGTCCTCAGAAATTTAATCAGTGTTTTTTAAAAGGGACCCTAGAGAGCTTTTTAGCCCGTCCAGCATGGGAAGAAACAGCAATAAGGTATCATCTTTAAAATCTTCTGGTTTTTGGAAGCTGGACACCAAAAACCAGACAACAAATCTGTTGATACTTTGATCTTGAACTTCCCATCCTCTAGAACTATGAACTATGAAAAATAAATCATTGCTTTTTATAAGTCAGCAACTCAATTTTTTAAATATAGCAGCCTAACAGAAGACAAAAATAAAATGCTGTGTTTAATTATACACGTACAGGTTATAAAATATATTTAAAATGGTAACTGTCTCTGAAAATATGAATGATGTGTACTCAAAAGAAAGACATTCTAATGTTTTAATATCTAAGGAAGAAAATTTAAATTCATTAAAAATTGAAAACAAAATACTTAGAAATATTTAATTGTTAAGTATGTTTCTGCCATGCTGAAATCATTGTTTATGGTATAGCCCCTGTTTCTGTTGTTGCTATAGCCTATACAGAGACTTAAAAGCAGTCTGAAAAAGATTCTGATTCTTTCAAAATAAAATTTTCATTAATATCAGTAACACATTCAGAGTAGAAAGAAAGTGGAGGAGATTTACATAGGCCAGATCTGAAAGTTTCATATATTACTTCCAATTTTTTTCTATTATTTAAAATTAGAAAACTCATTCACATTACAATACCTAGCCTAGATGGACACCTGGGAAAATGTAGTCCGTGACTTTACAGAAGAATAGGGTGCATTCTGATGGACAGCTAGCAGGCTCTGACCTCTCTGACAATCCACAAGCAACATCAAAACCCAGTACTTATTATTATTATTATTATTATTATTATTATTCCTATACTATAACAAGGAACTAAAGTGCAAAAAATGTAGACAATATATCCAAACTCTCACAGCTGACATGACAATTTCTGTAATGAATGTCATTGGAATTTTGATTGGAATTGTGTTAAACATGTAGATTGCTTTTGGTAGAATAGACATTTTTACCATGTTAATTCTACCAATCCATGAACACAGATCTTTCCCCCTTCGATCTCTTTCTTCAGGAGTTTGTAATTCTCCTTGTAGAGGTCATTCACATCCTTTGTTAAATTTACTCCTAGGCAGAGTTTTTTGGGTCTTTAAGGTATAGGATCATATCATCTGCAAATAAGGATATTTTGACAGTTTCTTTACCTATTTGTATTCCTTTTATTTCTTCTTCTTGCCTAATTGCTCTGGTTAGGAATTACAGTACTATGTTGAATAGATGTGGGGATAGTGAGCATGCTTTTCTCTTTCCTGATTTTAGGGGAAATGGTTTCTGTTTTTCACCATTAAGTATGATGTTGGCTGTAGGTTTGTCATATATACCCATTACAATGTTGAGGTACTTTCCTTCTATTCCTAGTTTTCTTAGAACTTTTATCATGAAGTGGTGTTAGATCTTGTTGAATGCTTTTTCTTCATCTATTGAGATGATCAAGTGGTTTTTGTCTTTGCTTCTTTTAATGTGCTGTATTACATTTATAGATTTGCATATGTTAAACCACCCCTCATCCCTGGGATGAAGTTAACTTGGTCATGGTGTATGATATTTCTGATGTGTTGTTGGATTCGGTTTGCCATTACTTTATTAAGGAACTTTGCATCAATGTTCATTAAGGAAATTGGGCTATAGTTCTCCTTTTTGGAGGTGTATTTGTCTGGTTTTGGGATGAAAGTTACATCAGCAATGCAGTGCTCCTTCACTTTATATTTCATGGCACAGTTTAAGAAGTGTTGGTATTAGTTCCTCTTTAATGGTCTCATAGAATTTAGCAGAGAATCCTTCCAGTACTAGAGTTTTCTTTTCTGACAGACTATTGCTGTTTCAATTTCATTTTATGTTATAGATTCCAATCAGGTGATTAATATTATCTTGGTTCAATTTTGGGTGGTCATAAGTATCCTGAAATCTGTCTTTTTATTCATGGTTATCAAATTTATTAGAATATAGGTTCTCAAAGTACTCTCTGATGATTTCGTTCATTTCCATGGTGTTTATTTTTACCGCCTCTTTTCCATTACTGATTTTACTGATTTTGTTTTTTTCTCTCTTAATTTTTGTCACGTTTGTCAGGGGTCTGTCAATATTGTTTATTTTTTCCAAGAATCAAGTTTTTGTTTCATTGATTCTTTGTATTTTTTTGTTTCTATTTCTTTGATTTTAGCCCTTATTTTTATTATTTCTCTCTATCTGCTTGTTTTGTGGTTTGCTTGTTCTTGTTTTTCTAAGAGTTTGAGATGTAACATTAGGTCATTGATTTGAGATCATTCTGACCTTTTAATATATGCACTCATAAACTTTCCTCTTAGAACTGCCTTTGCTGTGTCCCATAGATTCCGGTAGGTTGTATGTTCATTTTCAATAACTTCCAGGAGACTTTTGATTTCCTCTTTTATTTCATCAATGACCCATTGATCATTGAGTAATGTGTTTTCAGCTTCCAAATATTTGCTTGTTTTTTATTGTTGATTTTGTTGTTGATTTCTAGTTTTTGCATTGTGATCAGATAGATTATTTCTATTTTCTTACATTTGCTGAGGCTTGCTTTGTGCCCTAAGATATGATCAATTTTGGAGAAGGTTCTGTGAGATGCTGAAAAGAATGTACATTGTGCATAAGTTGGATGAAATATTCTGTAGACATCAGCTTAGGTTCATTTGATCTATGGTGTGATTTAGTTCTAGAATTTCTTTATTGATTTTTTTGGTTTAGATGACTTATCTATTGGTGATAGGGGGCTATTAAAGTATCCCACTAACACTGTGTTTTACTCTATGTATGTTTTTAGGTCCTTTGGAGTATGTTTGATGAAATTGGGTGCATTGACGTTCAGTGCATATATGGTGATAATTGTTATTTCCCTTTAGTGTATTTCCGCTTTTATTAGTATGGAGTGTCCTTCTTTATCTCATTTGATCAATGTAAGTTTGAAATCTATCTTGTGTAAGATAAGTATTGTTACCACTGATTGTTTTCAGGGGCCATTGTCTTGGTTAATTTTCTTCCAGCCTTTCACCCTCAGCCAGTGTTTGTTTCTGTCAATGAGATATGTCTCCTGTAAGCAACAGATTGTTGAATCTTCCTTTTTAATCCAGTTTGCCAAACAGTGTCATTTGATGGTGGTGGTATGTCCATTAACATTCAGTGTTAGTATTAATAGGTATGTTCTGATTCCTGGCACTTAGTTGTTTTTGGTGTTTATTGGTTTAATTGTGTGCAGCTGAGTCAATGTTACTCAAAACTTTCTTGTCTTTTCTTCTACTGTGGTTTGGTACCACCTCCCCTTTCATGGTTTTGTTTGCTTTCATTTTCTGTGTGCAGAATTCCTTGAAGAATCTTTTGTAGTGGTGGCTTGGTGGTCATATTTTGTTTTAGTTTCTGCTTATCATGGAAGACTTTTATTGCTCCATCTATTTTGAATGATAGTTTTGTTGGGGAATGTATCCTAGGGCTGTAGTTATTTTCATTCAATGCCTGGAAGTCCTCCCTCCATGCTTGTCTTGCTTTTAAGGTTTTCACTGATAAGTCTATTATGATTTTGATGGGTTTACCTTTGTATGTTATTTGTTTTTTTTTTTTTCTTACAGGCTTCAATATTCTGTTTCTATACTCTGTACTTGTTGTTTTAATGATAATATGTTGTTGGTTAGTTCTATTTTGGTCAACTCTGTTTGGTGACCTGAAGGCTTCACGTAGCTGAGCGGGCATAGTTTTCTCTAGTTTGGGGAAATTTTCTGTTGTTATTTTGTTGAATATATTGCAAATTCCTTTTACTTGCACCTCTTCTCCCTCTTCAATGTCCATGATTCTCAGGTTTGGTCTTTTGATGGAGTTAGTGAATTCTTGCATATTCCTTTCACAGGTCTTGAGTTGTTTGAATAACAGCTCTTCAGTATTTCCTTTAATTTCCATTTCATATTCAAGTTATGAAATTCTGTCTTTTTCTTGTTCTAGTCTGCTGAACTGGCCTTCAATTGTGTTTTGTATTTGCATTTCATTCTTTTTTCTGAGGTTTTCCATGTCATGGGTCTTTTCCTATTTAATATTGTCAATTTTCGTCCCTAATTCATTAATCCTTCTATTTATACTGTTCTGTTTCACTTTTCTGTTTATTTAAGACTCAAATGAGTTCATTTATTTTTTTGTGTGTGTCTTCTCATGATCTTTATTTTTGTTTTCTTGAAATTTCGTGAGTGTGTCTTGTACATTTTGGTTGAGCCTGACTAGTAATATCTCCATGAAATTCTCAGTGATTGCTTGCAGGATTTCTTCTTTCAGACTGTTCTTGTGGGCTTTGTTGGGTTCCTTAGCATGGTTTATCTTTGTTTTTTTGAAATCTGGAGCTGGGTATCCATTTTCTTCATTTCCCTTGGAATCTAGTGTTAATTTATTTTATATAAATATGAAATATGGCCATATTCACCCTTTTTTATCTCCTCCATTCACCCTCCCTCTGCCATACATACTATCCTTTCACATGACTTGTTTTACAAAAGTATGGTGGGGATAACATTTTATGGGAGATAACATCCTAACCAAAAACTAGGAGGAATATAATAGGAATTGTTCAAGGAGAAGAAATAATGTGTGCCTAAGCAGAGAACACAGAAAAAATAGAATATCAATGAACACATAAGAATCTCAACATTACTGTTGCATAATCAGAAAAACAAGTGAATATGAGTAAGGGAAGGAAGGTAGAAGGCAGATCAGACAGCACATAAATATCATGCAAAAATACTTAGAATTTTGGACTGGAGATGTGGTTCACGTGAAAGAGCATCTGTTTTACCAGAACATAACTGAGTTCAAACTCCAGTACCACCAAAAAAGTATCTAGAATTTATAGCAAGATCATTGGAGGAAGCATAGTAAATAAAACAATTTGAGTAAAGTTATTGCAAGGTAAGCTTTAAATATGACACAAAAATTCTCACACATTAAAGAAAATACATATTTACTAGGGTAAGAGAACATGAACTCAAATAACTGATCTGACATATGTCTTCTCCCATCACACTCTATGGTCTTCTCTCTTGGCTGCCTTATCACATCTGCATTTTCTCCCCCAGGTGTCCAAATGTCTGTCATCAGTAACAGAAAAGACACTATTATCCACTAGATATGTATTCTGGAGTGTAGAAGATAGAAGGGAAAAGTGCAAGACTGAAGACCTATTTATACAACTGTTATGATCCAAGTTCATATGCCTAGAACACTAAGGAAGTAAACAAAATGCCTTAGAGAAGAAAATGAATTTAGGACACATGTATAAAAGAGGGGGAATGGTTTGGATAGCTAATTGACTGTGAGGCAAAAAGGAAATGGTATGTTTAGTCTGGATATTTTCTACTGAATAACATTTAGAACAGGAGTTTTCAAACATAGCTTCCCATTAGAATCAGTGAAGGCATTGTGCAACAGTGTGTACTATAGACCATCATCCCTGGATTTTCCTTTTTTATTCCTTTTCTTATTTTATCATTTTTACATTTATTCACATATGTATACATTGTTTGGGCCACTTATCACCCTCCCCACCACACTTCTGGGAAGGACCTGTTCCACACTTTTGTTCTCAGATTTTGATGAAGAGAAACGATAAGAGATAATAAGAAAGACAGCGATTTACAAAGTTTGAGATTACTTTTGGGTTGTGAATAAGAATGAGTAGTTTAAATAAATTGTAATAGTGACCAGAATGCACAACCAACATTGTAACTTTTCCTGCAGGATAACTGTTCAAAGCAGAGTTAGTGAAGAACTGCCTAGCACATAGATGGATATCTGGTTATGGTCCTATGGCTCCTATTGTTGCAATTGTATTTAGTAATGATCTGAGTATTCTCTGCCATTGCTATTCTGAGCAGACGGTCATTCCTCATTCACCAGAAATTAGGGTTTGAATATCCTGCACCTGTTGCCAAATGTTACCAATGGCAAATTCTCAAACTCTTTTTTATACATCTATTAATCCAGTTCATAATGAATTCTTTTATGTTTAACATGTGCCCTTTCTGGCACAGAAAGATATACTCTTTAAGGCCAATTTTTCATGTCCAAAAATGATTACATTAGCTACACAACAGATGTCTACAACAATGGTTTTACCCCAGAGAAGTGTACCCTGAAGATTAAACCATTTTATCTTGAAAACTGGCCAGAATTCATTCTATGTTTTTTATTCATTTATTCACATATGCATACATTGTTTGGGTCATTTCTCTCCCCTGCCCCTGCCACCACCCTATCCCCACCAACCCCCCTCACTTCCAGGCAGCACCTGTTCTGCTCTTATCTCTAATTTTGTTGAAGAGAAGACATAAGCATAAGAAAGACAAAGCATTTTTGCTAGTTGATCTAAAGTCTGCATATGATGGAGAACATACGATTTTTGGTCTTCTGAGCCTGGCTAACCTTGCTCAGAATGATGTTCTCCAGTTAAATCCATTTTCATGTGAATGATAAGATTTCATTCTTTTCATGACTGAGTAAAATTTCATTGTGTATAAATAACACATTTTCTTGATCCATTCGTCAGTAATGGGGCATCTTGGTTGTTTCCATAACTTGGCTATTGTGAATAGCACTGCAATAAACATGGGTGTGCAGGTGCCATTGGAGTAACCTGTGTCTCATTACTTTGGGTATATCCTCAGGAATGGGATTTCTGGATCATATGGCAGATCTATGTTTAGATTTTTAAGAAGCCTTCAAAATTTTTTCCAGAGTGTTTGCACTAGCTTGCATTCTCAACAGAAGTGTACAAGGGTTCCTTTTTCCCCACATCCTCACAAACACATGTTGTTGGTGGTGTTTTTGATGATGGCTATTCTAACAGGGGTAAGGTGAAATCTTAGTGTGATTTTGATTTGCATTTCCTTTATGGCTAGAGATAGTGAGCATTTTTTCGTGTCTTTTTTCTCCATTTGAATTTATTTTTTAAGAAAGTTCTGTTTAGTTCATCTCTGCATTTCCTTATTGCTTCATTGATTTGGGGAGAGTTTAGTTTCTTAAGTTCCCTTTATATTCTGGTTATCAGTCCTTTGTCTGATGTATAGCTGGCAAATATTTTCTCCCACTCTGTGGGTGGTGTCTTCAGTTTAGAGAACATTTCTTTTGTTGTGCAGAAGCTTTTTAATTTTATGAAATCCCATTTGTTCCTTCTTTCTCTTAGTTGCTGAGCTGCTGATTTTCTACTGGGGAAGTCCTTACCTATATTTATTAGTTTCAGAGTGTTTCCTGCTGCATCCTATACTAGCTACAGAGTTTTGGGTCTGATATTAAGGACCTTCATCCATTATGAGTTGATACTAGAACAGAATGATAAACATAGATCTAGTTTCAGTTTCTTGCAGATAACCACTTTTCCCAGCAACATTTGTTGAAGAGGCTGTCTTTTCTCCATTGTATATTTTTGGCACTATTGTCAAAAATAAGGTGGGTTTAGTTGTGTGAATTCATATCTGGGTTTTGTATTCTCTTCCACTGGTCTTCATGTCTGTTTTTATGCCATTACCATGCTGGTTTTATTGCTATTGCTTTGTAATATACTTTGAAGTCTGATATCGTGATACTTCCAGCATTGGTCTTTTTGCTGAGTATTGCCTTGGCTATTTGTGGTCTCTTGTTATTCCAAATGAACTTTAGGTAGATTTTTCAATCTCTGTTTTGAAAGTCATTGGTATTTTGATGGGAATTGCATTAAACATGTAGATTGCTTTTGGTAGCATAGCCATTTTTACTATGTTGATTCTACCAATCCATGAGCATGGGAGATCTTTCCATCTTCTGTAGTCTTCCTCTATCTCTTTCGTCAGGGGTTTGTATTTCTCCTCATAGAGGTCATTCACATCCTTTGTTAAGTTTACTCTTAGGTCTTTGATTTTTTTTTTTAGGCTATTAGGAATGGAATTTTTTCCATGCATACCTTCTCAGTGTTTTTGTTTTTGGTGTACAGAAAAGCTAATGATTTTTACAAGTTGATTTTGTATCCTGCCACCTTGGTATAGCTGTTTATGGTGTCTAAGAGTTTTTGGGTAGAGTTTTTTGGGTCTTTAAGGTATAGGATCATATCATCTACAAATAAGGATATTTTGACAGTTTCTTTACATGTTTGTATTCTTTTTATTTCCTCTTATTGCCTAATTGCTCTGGGTAGGAATTCCAGTACTATGTTGAATAAGAATGGGGATAGTGGACACCCTTGTCTTGTTCCTTCTTTTAGGGGAAATAGTTCCATTTTTCACCATTAAGTTTGATGTTGGCTGTAGGTTTCTCATATACACCCTTTACAATGATGAGGTACTTTCCTTCTATTCCTAGTTTTCTTAGGGCCTTTATAATGAAGTGGTGTTGGATCTTGTTGAAGGCTTTTTCTGCATCTATTGAGATGATCAAGTGGTTTTTGTCTTTGCTTCTATTAATGTGCTATATTACATTTATAGATTTTCATATGCTGAACCACCCCTACATCCCTGGGATGAAGCCGACTAGATCATGGTGGTTAATATTTCAGATGTGTTGTTGGATTCCTTTTGCCTTAATTTTATTGAGGAATTTTAAATTGATGTTCATTAAGGAATTAGCCTATAGTTCTGCTTTTTGGAGGTGACTTTGTCTGGTTTTAGGATGAGAGCAATACTGACTTCATAAAATGAGTTAGGAATTCTTCCTTCCCTTTCTATTTTGTGGAAGAGTTTCAGGAGGGTTGGTATTAGTTCTTTAAATGTCTATTAGAATTCAACAGAGATTCCATCACGTCCTGGACTTTTCTTTTTTGGGAGACTCTTTATTGCTGCTTCAACTACATTTCGTGTTATAGATCTATTCAGATGATTAATATCCTATTGGCTCAGTTTTGGATTGTCATAATTTTCTAGAAATCTGTCCATTTCTTCAAGATTTTCAAATTTATTACAATATAGATTCTCAAACTGCAGTCTGATGATTTCCTGCATTTCCATGGTGTTTGTTTTTATGTCCCCTTTTGCATTTCTGATTTTACTGTTTTGGGTTTTTCCTCTCTTCATTTTTGTCAGGTTTGCCAGGGGTTTGACAATCTTATTAATTTTTTCAAACAACCAAGTTTTTGTTTCATTGATTTTTTGTATGTTTTTTTTTGTTTCAATTTCATTGATTTCTGCCTTTTTTTATTATTTCTTTTCTTTTGCTGTTTATTTTCTGATTTGCTTGTTCTAGGTTTTATAAGAGTTTGAAATGAAGCATTAAGTCATTGAGATCTTTCTGTCATTTTAATACATGCATTCATGGTATAATCTTGCCTCTTAGGACTGCCTTTCTGTATCTCATAGGTTCCAGGAGGTCATATTTTCATTTTCACTAACTTCCAAGAACCTTTTAATTTCCACTTTTATTTCATCAATCATGCATTGATCATTGAGCAAAGTGTTGTTCAGCTTCCAATTGTTTGCATGCTTTTTGTTGTTTTTGTTGTTGATTTCCAGTTTTTATGTATTATGATCAGATAGAATGCATGGGATTATTTATATTTCCTTATATTTCCTGAGACTTATTTTGTGCCCTAAGAGATGATCAATTTTGGAGAAGGTTCTGTGAGCTGCTGTGAAGAATGTTTATTGTGCAGAAGTCAGATGAAACATTCTGTAGACATCAACTAGGTCCATTTGATCCATGATGTGATTTAGTTGTAGAATTTCTTTATTGATTTTTTTGTTTGTATGACCTATCTATTGCTGACAGGTGGGTATCAATGTCTCCCACTACCACAGTGTTGTAGTCTATACATGTTTTTTGGTCCCTAGGAGTATGTTTGATGAAATTGGGTGCATTGATGTTGGGTGCACATAGACTGATAATTGTTATTTCATTTTGGTGTATTTCCCCTTTTACTAGTATGGAGTGTCTTTCTTTATCTAGTTTGAACAATGTAAGTTTGAAATCTAATTTGTCTAAGATAAGTATTGCTACCACTGACTATTTTCAGGGGCCATTATCTTAGTAAATCTTCTTCTAGCCATTTACCCTCAGCCAGTGCTTGTTTCTGTCGATGACATGGGTCTCCTGTAGGCAGCAGATTTTAGGATCTTCCTTTTTAATCAAGTTTGCTAAATGGTGTCTTTTGATGGGGGAGTTAAGTCCATTAACATTCACTGCTATTATTTATAGGTATGTGGTGATTCTTGTCATATAGTTGTCTTTGTTGTTTAAGGGTTTGATTGTGTGCAGTTAAATCAATGTTACTTTCTACTTTCTTGTCTTTTCTCCTACTGTGGTTTGGTACTGCCTCCCTTTTCATGGTTTTGTTTGCTTTCACTTTCTGTGTGCAGAATACCTTGGAAAGTATTTTCTAATGGTGGCTTGATGGTCATATTTTGTTTTAGTTTCTGCTTATCTTGGAAGACTTTTATTGCTCCATCTATTTTAAATGATAGTTTTGCTGGGTAGACTATCCTAGGGTTGAAGTTATTTTCATTCAGTGCCTGGAAGACCTCACTGCATGCTCTTCTTTTCTTTAAGGTTTCTTTTGAGAAATCTGCTGTGATTTTGATGGTTTTATCTTTGTATGTTCTTTGTTTTTTCTCTCTTACTGACTTCAATATTCTTTCTTTATTTTCTGTGCTTGTTGTTTTAATGATACTATGTCATTGGCTAGTTATATTTTGGCCAAGACTGTTTGGTGTCCTGGAGGCTTTGTGTACCTGAATGGACATAGTTTTTACTAGAATTGGGAAAATTTCTGTCCTTATTTTGTTGAATATATTATGAATTCCTTTTTCTTGGACCTCTTCTCCTTCTTCAATGCCCCTAGTTCTCAGATTTGGTCTTTTGATCCAGTCCATGAGTTCTTGCCTATTCCTGTCACAGGTCTTGACTTGTCTGACTAATAATTCTTCAGTTTTTCCTTCAATTTCCCTTTAATCTTCAAGTGTTGATATTCTGTCTTCTGCTGGTTCTAGTCTGCTGGAGTAGCCTCCCATTGTTTTTGTATTTCTGTTTCATTCTTTTTCTTGATGTTTTCCATATCATGGAACACTTCCTGTTTAATATTGTCAAATTTTATCCTTAATCCATTTATCTCTCTGTTGGTGGTGTTCTCTATTTCATTTTGATGTTTATTTTATGGCTCTTATGAGTTCATTTGTTTGTTTCTGTGTTTTCTCATATTCTTTATTTTTGTTGTCTTGGAATTTCTTGAGCGTCTCCTGTACATTTTGGTAGACCATGTCTCGTTACACCTCTATGATATTCTCATTGATTACTTGCAGGATTTCTTCTTTCAGCTTGTTATTGTGGGCTTTTTTGGGTTCCTTGGGATACCTTACCTTTGTTTTGTTGGAGTCTGGATCTGGGTATCCATTTTCCTTATTTCCCTCTGAATCTTGTACTAAGTTTTTTTGGGGGGAGAATGTTTTTCATCCCTTTTTCATCTTCCCAGCATTCCACTTGGTACTGTTTCTGTCCAAGTGTCTATGTTTAATTTAGTATTAGCTAACTTACAATTGTAAAACTAACAAAACCAAGAAAGAAACAGAAAAAAGAAAAAGAAAAAGAAAGAAAAAAAAGGGAAACCAAAGAAATCAACAGGGAGAGATTGTGGACAATCAAACCTTGAATAAGACAAACAAATACTTAAGGAAAAGAAAAAATTTAAAAAAAGTTCTGGTTCAGGAACAGTGGAATTTCAGTCTTAGTAGTTGTGGAGTCACTCCTTTAGCAGCCAGTCTTGATTGACTGTGCCTCCTAGGCATGTTTGGGGCTGGCATCTGGTGGTGCTGGAGCCCTCCTGTTTTCTCTGTGTAATGTGGCTTGGAGAAGTTTTTACAGGCTGGGTGTTCAGGATTTTTGAGTTTTGTTTCTTCTTCTTCTTCTTCATCTTCTTCTTTTTTTTTTTTTTGGCAAGTGTGGCTCCAGCAGGAAAGTATTCTGTTTGGTCTGCTGAAGGTCTCCCAAGCATGTTTGGAGCTGGCAGCCAGCAGGCCGGTGGGGGTGGCGATGGTGCCAGCATTATAGGGCTGGCACCTGCCTGTTCTTTCAGTGAATCGTGGCATGGAGAAGCCTTCCATGGGCTATGGGTTCAGGGTGCCCAAGTTTCAGCTCTCCCTTGTGCTTTACCTCAACCAAGTGTGTCTCCAGTGTCTCAGCAAGGTCCCTGATCCACTGAGTTCAAGCAGTCTGTGTTTGTGTTCCCGTTGGCATTTTGGATCCTCCCCAGAATTCATTCTAAGTTCTTAAAAAAATCCAAGAAAGCTACATATGCAAACCATAATACAGATCGCTGACCATAAATAGTATTATGCCAAAAATGAACATATATTGATGAGATTAACCAAAATAGTGATTTACAACATGAAAAAAACTTATCCCTGTTGGTTCAAAGAATTAAGTAACTTTTTCACATATTCTAATTAATGATGGAACAGAGATAACTATTCTACAACTGTTTATAAAAATAAAATCAATATTTAAGTATCTTACTGATAATATTAGAGTATCTTAAACAAATATAAAAAATTCAAATGTTAAAACACCACAACAACATGAAATCTTCAAACTACACTTGAGGTCTCTTCTTTTTTGCTTTTATTATTACATAATGTTATAACCAATTGGAGTATTATTCAGGCACAAGAAATTACATAATTTGAAGGAGAATTGGTAGAACTAAAGATCATCATGCTAAGCAAATTAAGTTAGACTCAGAAAAACAAATATCACATATTTTCTCCCATATGTGAAATACAGATTTTTTAAAGATAGATAAGTTAGACAATGTCTCTTTGGGAGAAAGGTGAGGAGCAGCAAGAGGGAGTACTGTCAACATGAGAGGGAGATGAGATTTGAATGTAGTCATAGAACATAGTGTGCAATTTGAAAATCATAATGAAATCTTGTAAAATAAACACTAATTTAAAAAATTGTCTTGTAAGTATAACCTGACAGCCTGTGGTCTGCTGCCATCCTTCAGAGTTGGAATTTTGGCACAGTATGCTCATCTGGAGACCTTCATATTTGTAACAACTTTGTTAACACATGGATTTGCCACTGGATTTGATGGACAAAATCCTGAAATTTAGGATTAGAAAGCTCTTATCAGAAGACACTTAATAGAAAGCATATTGGTGGTTCCTGGGGCTTAGAGATGGGATCCTAGGGGACAGGAGAGTTACAGTGGTTATTATTATACATGGGTAACATGAGGGAAATCTTTGTAGTGGTGGAATATTCTTTACTAAGGTGGTGACTGTATTAGTCTTCATATATGATGAAATGACAGAATTGTACACACACAATGTACCAATATAGATTTTATGGTTTTGCTATTGTAAATATATAAGACATAACTATTTGGAGAAACTGGATGAAGGGTACAGGGGATCTGTCTGCATAGTCTTTGCACCTTACTATGTGTTCATAATTGTGTCATAAGAAGATAAAGACAAAAAAATGTCCTTTTCAGTGTCACTGTCCATTAGAGAACAAATGTCCCAAGAATTATGGAGTCCACTTATTTGTTCCAAAACTGGCATCATTTAATTTAGCTGCAATTTGGTTATAATGTACTGAAGAATCTATTACTTCTCTCTGATCTTTATCTTGTGTTTTGTAAATACTACTCCCGAATTCAGACCAAATTTCTACATTTGGTTTTTTCTCAGGCTCAATCCACAATACACTGCCATGTCGGACATTTAGCAAGCATTTTGGCTGAATTAAGAAACTGAAGAAAGATAGTCTTAACTATCCTACTAGAATTTTGAGTTCCTTGAGGGTTGGGGCAACAGATTCATCTTTATCTGAAAAACATCTAGTTCAGTAAGAATTCTCTTCATGTTTTGAGAGGTAATAAATGAGGTGTTTTAAAATCAGTGAGGATTATTGCTATTAACATGTTAAAGGCTCTTGCAATCCTCTGCTGAAGGAAACTTTTTATAATTTCTATCAACCTCACCTTTCTTTTTAATACTTTCATATTTTGACATAACTGAGGGCAACACATTTTTAGTGAGGGTTACATAGTCTTGTATGCATGTCTATGAAATTGTGCAATTTTCTGAGAAGATTATACTCAAAGTTGTTCTTTAAAGTTATATTTTGAACAGATTCAACATTGGGTCTGCTCCTTTTAGAGGTGAATTAATGGGGTATTTGGAAGCTGTGAGAGTGTTTGTTATTTGGTTGCTATAAAGATGGGAAAAGTGGCTACCTCCAACAAAAGGCCAATGAACTGCTGAAGTCAAGTGTACATATCTTTTATACCTTCAGTACTTGTCCATCAGCAGTGTTGGACTCTTCTAGAAATCAACCTGTGTGTTTAGGGTGATAAAGTGTTACAGACAAAATAAGCTTCTGATCAAGTTATGCTATGATTTTTTTAGATAGTCTTCTCTTTCATCATCTTGTTCTATGAGTAATAGTCAAGACCTCTTGAATACAAGTGACAGAAAAATCTAAAAAAACAGGCACAGACACTGAAAAGGGAAAAATGTTAGCATATGTAAAAATATCCTTGGATGAGGCTGGAACTGGAATCTCTAACAATGTTATACTGGTTTCATTAACTTCCTTTCTTAGTTATTTCCCCACATGTGTTGTCTTCATTTCCAGGGACCATCTGGTGATCTGGTGAATCTCCAAGGTCATGACAGTGGAAAAGAGAATGTGTCTTTTCCCAATAAATTGTGTACAAATCTGTGCCTTTTGAGTCACTTCCATATTATTTTCCATAATGGTTGTATCAATTCACATTCTCACTAATGGGGTTCACTTCCTCCATATCCTTGCCAGCAGTTTTTGCCTTTTTCATGATATCCAGTTTTACTGGTGTGAAATGATATCTAATTTTGATTTTGATGTGAACTTCCCTGATGATAAATGATGGTGAGGATTTTTTCACATAATTGTCAATTTGAATGTTTTCTTTTGATGAATGTCTATCATTTAGTTTTTGTGTTGTTGATTTGCTTATGTTCCTTATGTTTCTCATGTTAACTTTATTTTGTATTAACTCCTTATCAGAAGTATGGTTTGAAAATATTTTTTCCCATTCTGTACGTTTTTCTACACTCTGTTGATTATTTTCTTCACAGATTTTTAAACTTTCATGCTATCCTACTTATGTATTTTCCTTTTGTTGCCTGTGCAATAAAAACACATCACAACCAATACCAACTTATATACTTCCTGTACCATTACAGTTTATTCTTTCTGCTTTGTCATTATTGTTTCTATAAAATGACTACTCTGTGGTTCCAAATGACTTCCATATTTATATAATTAGTAGATTTTTTTGTCCTTTTCCTAGATGGGTCCATTTCATTTGAATGGAATGCTCTCTCTTTTGCTTCTAGAAAGCAACATATTTTACAAGATCTCCAACTTTGCTGGCTTCTTTTTCTTATCCTGTTTTGTAAATTTATTTTCCAGTTGGCCCTTAAATATTGGAGATTCTCAGAGATCTCTCCCTATCCCTCTTCACATTTCATTTTTTACTAGAGTCCCTGAGTTCAATTGTAAGCAGATAACCCATAATATTTTATCTCTAATAAAATTCTTTCTCTGAAAATCTGTATATTTAACTGTTAACTTGACATACAAACTTGAATGTTGAATAGATACTTAAAATCAATATGTCCAAAACTTACCTCATAATTATTTGCCTCACACAGATCCTGTATCTGATATCTTGTCTCCTTGAAGGCATTAATCATTTACTCAATAGTCTTAGCCAGAAATCTGGATAATATCCATGACTTCATTAGTCTGATTTATAAATTTCATTAATTACTACATATAGATATTCATTGCTTAATATCAGGAATATGATCTGAGAAAGGTATTGTTTGTTAATACCATCATTGAGAAGGAATCATAGAGTGTATGATATGGTATAGCCTACTATATACCTAGGCTATAGAGTGGGTACATATATCATATAGTCTATTAAACATAGGAAGATGATGAACAAAAAAGCATGAAGTTAAATCAATTACAGTACTAAATGATGTAATCTAGAAATGTGGTGATATATGAGGCTATTACTGATATAAAATGGCATACTGTATTACAGTAAATATTTTGTAGTAAATAGAAGTAATGCATTCTAAAATTATGATAAAAGTATAGAATAGTAAATATGTAAACCCTAAAATATATCATTATCAAGTATTATGTTCTATTCATAATTATATGTGCTATACATTCTATATGTACTATACATAATTATATGTACATAATTGAACAGTATTTCATAGGTTTGTTTATAAAACCATCCTCACAAACATGTGAGCAATATGTGGTGCTTTGATTTCATTATATGATAGAAATTGCTCAGTTCCTTCATAATCTTATAGGGGTCACTGCTAAAGTTGTAGTCCTTCATTTACTGAAGCATCATTATAAGGTGAGTGAGCATACTCAAAAGATTAACACCTACATATTTATCTATCATCTCTTGTCTACTATACACGTTCAGCCACCACCCTTATCTTTTACTTCAAGTGGCACAATAGTTTTTGATATCTCCCTGAACTCACCATCTGCCTGTACATTAACCCACTATCCTCTAGGATATTTAGTGCTTTTTTTACCCATTGGCATCTGGAAATATCTTCTGTTTTCCTTATTAATTTTAATTTTTCTTCTTAGTTACTTTGGCAGCTCCCTTGTCCATTAACTATGCCATCATTCAATGTTCTGTTTGAAACTTCTCATTTAGATATTTCACTCTCTCATTTAGTAATCTCTTCTCTCTCATGCTTTCAGAAAGTAACTAGATATTTTAACTCTTTTATTTCCCAATTTCTTATTTGTACATTTATTTTTAAAACATTGCTGAGTTATTACTGATATGCAGGGAGACACATATTTAATATGCATCATTTGACGACTTTGGATATATGCAAATGCCTATGTATAGTATGACTGCTCCTCCTACTTCTAGCCAGAGTAATTCCAACTTGCAGCAAGCCAACATTTGGTTATTCTATATGTCAGAGTGCAAAACAATGAGACCTGCTTCCTATGATCAGACAGTGTCTGCTGAGGTTGGTAAGAACCCTGATAAGAACAAGGGTGGAACAGACATGGACATGTAATTTTCCCAAAGTCTGTGTCTTGTATTTGAGCCTGTAGGTACTTCTGCTGCTTTTTACCTTAAATAGAACTCTAGTACAGATTTCTGCTATAAACTTACAATTATGTAAAATAGGTAGGTGAGAGTTAATAACTTTGGTTACTAAGGAGATTCTGCACGATTCCTCTTTGAAAATTATGGACCAAGGCTGGTAAATATAGTCCCCTCTAGTTGTTCACTTCTCCTTAAGTTACCCCTATTAAAACTCATTTTCACTCATTCAGTCTGGGATCATTTCATTCTTTGGGCTGTTGGCATCATCCCACTTTGGAGACACATAAGTCTTTAGGCCTCCCCAGGAAATTCACATGACACCACTATATAACTATCATAAAAAATAAAGACATAACTCTGTCTCCCAAAGTGTCTCTGTGTCCCTTTGCATTGTGTAGATTTTGTGAGTGAGGCTGTCTGGGTGTGATAATAATACTGAGCATGAGATCTACTTGTAAAATTTTCAAATGCCCAATTCTATATTGTTAATTATAGATACTATATTGAACATAAAATTTGTAAAACTTACTCATCTAGTAAAACTGAAACTTTATACACATTGACCAACAACACTCTGTTTTCCTTATCTTCCACACTCTAGAAACCACTATCATTTTCTCTGATTCTGTATGTTTAATTATTAAAGATATCTTAAATAAGTGGAATCATGCAGTTTATGTTCTGTGACTGAGTTACTACACTTAACCTAAAGTCCTTGATGTTGCTTTAAATATCATGGTTCCTTTTCTTTTAAAGGTGGAA
The DNA here is from genome assembly GCF_047511655.1 of Castor canadensis. Classification (NCBI taxonomy): domain Eukaryota; kingdom Metazoa; phylum Chordata; class Mammalia; order Rodentia; family Castoridae; genus Castor; species Castor canadensis. The sequence goes on from NC_133405.1 coordinate 11,639,940, forward strand.
TAATGTTCTAATATATGTATATACCACATTACCTTTGTTTATTTATTTGTAATAGATGCTGGGTTTGTTTCTGAATCTCAGTTAATGTGAACAATCTATAATTAACCATGGCAATACAGCTATGTTTTTAAAATCATGATTTCAATTATTTGGGATACATAGCCAGAAATGGGATTTCTGGGTCACATGCTGGTACTATTCTTTATTTTTGGAGGTGCTACTTTACATAGCTGCTGTAATAGTTTACATTCCCACTAGAATTGTATAAAGGTTAACTTTTCTCCATATGCTTATCAAAACTTGTTACATTTTGTCCTTTTTATAATAGCCATCTTAACAAATGCAAGGGGGATTGCTAATTTGATTTGAATTTTTCTGATAAATAATGGTTAGCATCTTTCCATATGTCTGCTGGTCATTTTAGATCTCTGAAAAAATCCTTGGGCCATTTTCATTTGAATTATTTTTATCACTATCACTATTGAGTTATATCTAGATGTTCCTTATATATTTTGTGGTTTGACAAATGTATGGCTTGCAAGTGTTTTCTCCCACTTCATAGGTTGTCTTGTTATTCTGTCTAATGTTTGCTATGTATAATATGCATGTATTTAATTTGATGTAGACCAGCTTGTCTATTCTTGCTTTTCTTACCTGTATCACTTTCACGAAATCATTGTCAAAACCAATGTTAGAAAGCTTTTCCTTGTTCTCATCTAGGATTTTTGAGCTCTCAGATCTTATGTTTATGTCTTTAATCCATTTTAAGTTATTTTTGTGTATGATGTAAGTTGGGGGATAAATTTCTATTTTGTCAGTTTTTTCAATACCATTTTCTGAAGATACTGTTCTTTTTATATATTCTTGGTACACTTTTCAAATCTTAGTTGACTGTATATATTTGAGTTTTATTTTCTTTTAAATTTGTAACCACAGACCAATTTTCTTCCCTGACATATAGTAGAATTTTGGTCTGGACTTTGATGCCATTCTGACTACAGTCTAATTCTCATTCTCTGACCAGTAATAGTCTAGTTATTCATCAAATCCACATAACTTATCTTCTTTCTAAAGTCTGCTTGCCTAATGCTTCCTTTCCTGGTCTTTGTTAAGTTTGGCTATAGTTACATTTTTTCCATGATAGTGAAGTCTTTTTTGTTTGCAACTGATAGAAATTAAATACTAACCAACTGAACAAAGTGTGAAAATTGACTCATGTAACCATGGAAATGACAGTGGTGCAAATGACTTCAAATATTACTGCAGCAATGGACTCCAGTACCAGGTGGATGCTACCTGTGTCTCTCATTTCTCCTTTTCTCTCTGTGTTGATTTTATTAATCTAACCTGATTTTTTCTGCATATAGAAAACATGTCTACCTGAAGCTCTTATGTTTCATATTTTTACCTTATACTTGGAATAGTATTGTATGTCCTTCATCTGGTCCATTTTGAAAAAACAATATTCAATTTAAGATTCTACTGGGCTAAGCTTCAATCATATTTCTGCCTCTAGATCAAAGCCATGCAGTTGTGGACTCAGAGTTCAAAGATTTGTCCCCATTCAGTGAGCTGTGAAAACTAATAAACAATGATTTAGAAGAAGGTGATATAAAAACGTAAAAATCTCCACTAAATCCTCTTGATTAAGGTGGAGATGCATGGGATTTGGAAAAGAATACACTATAAGCAATGATGGGACTGCTGCCATATAAAGTAGCTTTCTATCAATCTTCTTATCTAGTGCTCAATGGTTAGTTAATTGTATGAGAGAGAGAGAGAAAAAGAAACAGAAAGTGATACAGAGAGAGAAATAGATGCTCATACAAACTCAGAAGGGAGAGGAGGGAGAGGAGAAAATGTGAGCTTATTAATTTAATGAAATACAGGTAGTAATTACTTTCTCAGTTTTTCTTTCTTTTTTCCTTCCTTCTTTCCTCCCTTCTCCTCCTCTTCTTCACCCTCTTCCCTCTTCCTCCTTGTTCTTTTTCTTCTTCTTCTTCTCTTTCTTTTTTTTTCTTTTTTTGAGATAGTATATTGCTATGATACTCAGGCAGCCTCAATCTCACTATGTAGCACAAGCTGACCGCAAACTCACAATTCTCCTACTTCACCTTCCTAAGTACTAGGATTACAGATGTGAACCACCATGCTGGGCCCCTTTCTTTTTCTTAAGTTTTGAAGTAGTAGTTAATCTGTCTCAATGTTTTTTTTTTTTATTTTATTGTTGTGCTGGGCTGGGCTACATTGTAACATTTACAAAAGTTCTTACAATGTTTCAAACATATCATAATTGAATCCCCCCCACCACTCTCCTTTATCCCTCCTGCCCCCATTCCTGAAATAGTTTCAACAAGTATCATTTTTGCATTTTCATACATGTGTACACAATATTTCCACTTATAAGTGTTCTTAATAAGTTTCTTGTCCTTTATGGAGGCACACACTAATATTGGACAACTTCTAATCTCCCTTTGTTTTGGAAAACTGAACACATCAGGTGATTAATTGTATATTTATCACTATTCTCTGGGAGGTATAAAAGTCAACATAAGAGAAATAGTGCTTAGATTTTGTATGCTGATGAAGTCATATAATCCTCCTCTTTACCCATATGCTTAAAAACTTCTTGGATAAGGTTAGGCAAATTTGCATAGAATGGAGATTCAACAACCAAATATGCAGTTACAGTAGATTGGACCAAGCAAATGTGTAATGCAGTTACTGACCTCCTTTATTGGTAAGGCCTTGGCTTCCATAGTAATTCCTGTGATAGATAGAGCTCTAGAAAAATCTGGCAGAAGCACTTAGTACTCCCTTGGTGTTGGCCATTGTGTAGATTGTCCTCTACAGGTATATTTTCAATCTTGTTACCTTATGATACAAGCCATCTTTAGTGACTTTACAAATAAATATCATATGTCAAAATATGACCAGCCCAAACAGATTTCTGGTGGTAGCTCCATCTTTCATTGAGTACACATCTTGTACTCTGAGCTAGTATCTTCTTCATACCTTCATAGTCTAGTTCTTTGATAATATAACCAGATAGAGTGGACAAATAATGATTGAAGAGAGATTTACCTAAATATTTGTACCAATATTTTTCCAGACTTTTTCAAAGGGCTTGGGGCTTATACATGCCTTCAACACCCAGAAGGCAATTGATAATTCTGTTTTAGCTTTCATTTTGTGCTTGTGCAAAATTGTAATATTAGAGGTGAAATTTTTGAGCCTTTTAAAGTATTCTCTGCACCACATATACAGCCTGAAAGTATACATTGCCTTCTAGATTCCCAGAAAAGCAAGGGGTTTTCCAAAGTTCTCTACTGGGTTTTTGATCAATCTATGGTATATACCCAACTATATCACTGCTTCACAAAGCTATAGCAATAAAGAATTGTTGTTGATTGTGTTTGACAAGGAACCTGGAGCTAAGTCTTTTTCACCTGAGAGAACTCTGAATGAGATCAGATAAAGACATGCGTTGTGTCTTTTCTAGGGAGATTTCCTGAGTTTTCAGATAGATCAAATATTCTTTGGAGATTGAATAACATGTAAAACTTCAACCCCATGTTTCATGGCACAGTGGCTACTGTGTTGCTGGCTTTTAACTAGTGTGATTGTGAGGTGTTTATCTTCAAAGCTACTGTGGCAGTAAGGAGTTGAGAATGGGGCTAGGACAATCAAGCCTACACAATGGTCCCTGTTCTTATTAATATTTGTTTTAGTAAACATTCTTTGGATTGTTGCAAGAGTTTTTTGAATGTCTCTGATTCTGAAAGGGATGGTTATGACTATTTTTGCAAGTATTTCATTACTTTCCTAGAAGAAGAGAACTTTGGAGGTTCTTATTCTACCATTCTAGAAGTGATTCTATCCTGGCTGCCATTTAAAATCAGAAGTTCTAACAATGTCTTACATGTAGAACATCTTTTCTAAAGTAGTGTTTCTTATTTGGTATTAATCATCTGTAACCAATTCTTGAAAATATCTTCATTTTATGTTTATTATCTATATGAAATTACATTAGATTGACATGGAAGTATAGTGGGATAGTAGGGGAAATGCACTGGCATTCTAAGCTGTCATTAGTTTTTCTCTCAAAATGCAGGAGGTATAATAGGTGATCTTAAATATTCCTTTTAACTATGATGCTGTCTTGAATGACTTTTCTACTGAGGATTCACCAACTTCATAAATAGATTAAGTTTGCCAAAATCAGAACTATAGTCCTGATTATGACAAATGAAAAGGAAAGTGAGATATCAGTGGGTGGGTGTCCTAATAAAGTTCTACATTTATAAATAGGACACTGTGATCCCTACAGAAGGATGACTTTTAGTTATGCCACTGATGACATCACCTCATCCACTAAGAATGGAACAACTTCAGGCAATCAATTTTGTCTTCAAAATCAGAGATACAATACTTACAGCTAACAGTCTTACAGGGACAGGAAACTAGATAGATCCTTTAATGAGTGACTCCGGTGGCTTTGAATGACACACGTGTACTTTGAGGTGGAATTACGCTAACCCAGAAAATTTGTCTCTGAAAACTTTTGTTAGATATTTTGAAGGGAGAAAATGGCCACACCCATGTTTATTGCAGCACTCTTCATAATAGCTAAGCTTTGGAAACTGCCAAGATGCCCCACTACTGATGAATGGATTAAGAAAATGTGGTATTTATATAAATGGAATTTTTCTCAGGCACAAAGAATAAAATTTTATTGTTTGCAGATAAATGGATAATACTGGAGAACAACATCTTAAGTGAAGTTAGCCAGGGTTGGAAGGCACATTTTCCCTCATATGTGAAATGTAGATCTAATACAAATACAGAAATATTATGAAAAAAAAAGTCACACTAAAGGGAGGTCACATATGAGAAGGGAAGGCTAAAAGAAGGAAGTTAAGAAAGTGAATATGGTTGATGAACTCTCTATGCAAGAATTAATATAGAATATAAGAAGGGGACTAAGGTAGAAAGAAGAAAAATAGAGGAGATGGACCAATTCAGGTTATTAATGCGTATATACATGTAATATATATATATGGAAATGTCGCAAAGAAACTCCTTGTGCAGGTATCTTAAACAAAAAAAAAACTGTCATTTTTTTTTCTTTTACAAAATCAGATAACAGGAAGATGCAACAGGTCCTGCCTGGGAGGAGGGGTTGGTACCAGTGAGTGGAGGGAAGATGTGTGGAAAGAGTGTGGGAGTGTGAATGTAGTGCAAATACTGTGTACACATGAATGTAAATGGAAAAATGATACCTGTTGAAACTATTCCAGGATCACAGACACAAAGAGAGCTAAAGAAGAATGGTGGAGGGGGTGAAATCAAATGTTATATTTGATATATCATAAGAACTTTTGTAAAATGCCACAATGAACCCCCCCCAGCAAAACAATAAAAAAATAAAATAACTACTCTAACACTCTGTTGAAGGGCTTGACATCAGGATGGCTTGGGTATCATACTAATTCTTGCCATCTTCAGATATCTCTAACATCATTGTAAAGGAAGTGATGCCACATTTTCCAAAATAAGCTAATCCTCTCCCCCCCAAATATGCTGTTTTTCACATAGTAATTATTTTTTGAGGTAAAATGATCCAAGAGTTCGTAGGGAAGGGAAGCAATTCATATCCTCAGATTTTCTAGGTCTGGATTCATGAAGAAAATTTGTTTCTGTACAGATTGGTTTATTGAATTTTTTTCATTGGAAGTCAATAATTTTATAAGCTTAAGAACTAGTCTCATTCCATATCCAGTGAAAATATCCTTTTGATACAAAGGTGTGATATCAAATAAGTCAAAGTGTCTTAGTTTATGCATTGCACACAATTGAAGACAGGTAATGAGTACAAAAACAAACATAGTTCAATGGTAAGTGCTGGGGAAACACTGGGTGACCCTACTGTCTTATAGTAATTACTTTTATCCTACCTCATATTCACGCATACATGCAACATATACTGTGTTGGCACTCAGAGTAGAGATTTGAACTTGTGAAGTTAATTTTAAAGGCATCAGAAGCTACTGAGTTTAGTAATGCATTAAGACAGAAAAAATAAAGATACTGAATGCAAGCAATTTTGTTGAGTTTGTGAATAAGTGGAGAGAAAATTGTTTGGACCTGGAGATGTATATCTAGAAAAATTTTAATAAGATAATTGAGAAGCATGTAGTTCTGCCTCTTATAATATTATAGTAATAGAATTTTGGGATGGAGCAGCAGCTAGCAGTAGAATAGAAGATCAAAAAGTAGACCCATATATCTCTGGATATATATTATAAATTTAGCATTTGAAACATGTAAAATAAATGATGGCATTTTCCAAAATAAACATTGACAAAAATGACAATTATTTGCCAGTTAGGAAAATAGTAATTAAAATTTTAAAAGAAGGAGGAAAATATAAATAGATAACAAGCAAATTTAAAAAAATGTTTCTGGCCAGGTGCTTGTAATCCTGGCTACTTGTGGGGCTCAATTTGGAAGGAATGTAGTTTGAGTCCAAAGCAGACAAAAAGTTTGTGAGACCCCATTTCGAACAATAGATGGGCGCAGTGGTATGCACCTGTCATCCCTAGGACATGACTATGCACTTCCAGGTCAACCTGGACAAAAATGTTCCCAAGACCACAGATCAACAGAAAAAGGCTAGGTATCATATGCTTTTCATCCTAGATACAGAAGACAAAATAAAATAAGAGGATCTTAGTTGAGGCCAATCTGGGCAAAAAGTGCGATTCTATCTCAAAAATAATCAGAGTAAAAAGGTCTGGATGTATTACTGAAGCAATAGTGGACTTGCCTAGTGAGTGTGAAATCCTGAATTCTAGGTTCTAAGACCAGTACGACCAAAAAATACTTTCTCAGAACAATGCAAAACATGAAACACTATACATCAATTAATTCTGCTATAAACTGTCAAAATTTGGTTCACAAAAAATCAACAGATGAATTACAAGGTGAAAAAGTGTGTTCATGTATGACAAAGTACTACCTTTCTTAAAGCGTAGAGATTTTACACATTAATAATAAAAATAAAACACAATAGAAAAATGGACCACAAATTTAACAAAATCAAAAAAATACAAATAAAAAAATGAAACTATGAAAATATGCAATTCATCTCAGTTATGACTAAGCTACTGTGAATTAACTATGCAATAACATTTATTACATATAAACTTGTAAAACATTTAAAAATGTGTGAGAGTAGGCAGAAATTGGAACACTTGTTCATTTTCAGTGTAATGGTAAATCAGCTCAGCCTTATTGTCATTGTTTGACCCACTGATTGTACTTCTAGGAATTTGTAGATGGGTAGATATATACAAAAATAGATAAATGGATACAGATAGATTATGTAATGAAATGGACTTAATGAAAATAACTGCTTTATTTACTTTTCTTGAAGACTATGCTAAAGACAGTAAAGCCAGGGTATATGTAAGGGTATATTATATATATATATATATGTATGTATACATATATATTATATATATATAAGTTTAAAATATATTGGATAAAGTATTCACTGTAATATTTTCAAAAGGCAACAATTAAATACCCAGTTAGATAAATTATGGTCAATATAATAATATATAACTATATATATATTTTTTAATGCTATAATTCTATTTGCAATATTATGGAAAGTTTTCTACTTATACTACCCTATATAAGAACTTTATATTGAGACAGGATTTCACCATATAGGTCAGGTTGGCCTCAAATTTGTGTTTCTTCTATCTCAGGCTCCAAAGTGGTGACTTACAAGTGTGCATCACCACACCATACCTTCTTTGTATATGTGTATGTGTGTGCATGCATACACACAGAGCATTCCATAAAGATGCATTAAGATATATATTATTGCTGCTTGTGAGTTCTCAGTATTTGCTACCCTGTTACGTTAAACACATTTGGGCTCTAGATTTAGATTTTCTTTCATTCCTTAAGAAAGGACTGACCTGGAAAGAAGGTCCTTTGGCTTACATGATTTAGATCTCCAATTGTAAAGAAATATTGTTGGCTAAGTTGGAGGGAAATAGAAAGAGTTTAAATACAATCGACTAAGGTGTTATTACAATATTGAATTCAGATGGTGATGAGGAGGAAAACTTTAAGGTCTGATATGCTTTGTTCACATTCCTTGCTTTTCTGAGTATGTACCCATGGAGGTAACTTTAAAATATGAAGGAAATGGAAAGGAGAATGAGGAAAAATGATTTGAGCACCTGTTTCTGTGGATTTTGACCCTATCATTTTGAACCAAGATGATATTAACCACCTAACTAGATGTGTAACACATAATGAAATTGAAGAAGCAACAAAGATTCTCCCAAAGAGAAATGTCCAGAATCTGATGGATTCTTTGCTGAATTCTACCAGACCTTTAAAGAACTAATTCCAGCACTTTTTAAACTCTTCCATGAAATAGAAAGGGAAGGAACACTGCCTAACTCATTCAATCAAGCCACTATTACACTCATCCAAAAACTGGACAAGGACACATCCAAAAAGGAGAAAAAGAGGCCAATCTCTTTAATGAACATTTATTCCAAAACCCTCAATAAAGTAATGGCAAACCAAATCCAACAACATATTAGAAAGATCATTCACCATGATTAAGTTGGCTTCATCCCAGGGATACAGAGATGGATCAACATAAGCAAATCAATAAATGAAATAGAGGACATTAATAGAAGCAAAGATGAAAACCACTTGATCCTCTCAATAGATACAGAAAAACCTATGATAAGATTTAGCACCATTTCATGATAAAAGCTCTAAGGAAACTAGGAATAGAAGGAATGTATCTCAATACTGTAAAGACTATATATGACATATAGCCAACATCATACTTAATGGGGAAAAACTGAAAACATTTCCCCTAAAATCAAGAATAAAAAAATGGTTCCCACTCTCTTGACTCTTATTCAACATATTCCTAGAATTCCTAGCCAGATAAATAAGGCAAAAAGAATAAATAAAAGGATACAAATAGGTAAAGAAATAGTCAAAATATCCCTATTTGCAGATGACATGATCTTATACCTCAAAGACCAAAAAAGAAAAACTCCACCAAAAGACTCCTAGACACCATAAACATTTCCAGCAATTTGACAGGATACAAAATCAGCTTACAAAAATCAGTACCTGTCTATACACCAACACTGAACAAATTGAGAAAGATAATAGGAAAACAATTTCATTTACAATAACCTCAAAAAAATCAAATACCTAGGAATAATCATTTACATCAAAGGATGTAAACGACTTCCACATGGAGAACTCCAAACCAATGAAGAAAGAGCTCAAACAAGAATATAGAAGGAGGAAAGATCTCTCATGTTCATGGATTGGCAGAATCCACATAGTAAAAATGGCTATACTAACAAAAGCAATCTACATGTTCAACACAATTCCCATGAAAATCCCAATGACATTCATCACGGAGATTGAAAGATCTATCCTAAAGATCATTTGCGAACACAGTAAGTGTGTGAATAGCCAAAGCAATACTGAGCAAAAAGAGCAATGCTGGAGGTATCACAGTACCCTACTTCAAACGATTCTACAGAGCCATAGCAAAAAAAAAAAGCATGATAGTGGCACACAAACAGATATGAAGACCAATGGAACAGAATAGAGGACCTGCATATGAATCCACCCAGCTATGCCCAACTTCTTTTTGACAAAGGTGTCAAAAACATATGATGGAGAAAAGACTGCCCTTAAACAAATGTTGCTTATAAAACTGGTTATCTACCTGCAGAAAACTGAAACTAGATCCATGCCTATCACCATGTATGAGTATCAACTCAAAGTGGATTATGTACCTTAATATCAACTCCAAAACTTTGAGGTTAGTACAGGAAAAAAGCAGGGAACACACTGGAAGCAATAGGTATAGACAGGAACTTCCTCAGTAGAGCTGAAGTAGCCCAGCAACTAAGAGAAAGGATTGACAAATGGAACTACATGAAATTAAAAAGCTTCTTCACAAAAGAAATGGTCTCTAAATTGAAGAGACCACCCACTGAATGGGAGAAAGTCTCTGCTATTAATACATCAGACAAGGGACTTATAACCAGAACATACAGGGAGCTCAAAAAACTAAACTCCCACAAAATCAATGAACCCATAAAGAAGTGGGCAACTGAACTGATCAGAACTTTTTCAAAGGAAGAAGGCCAAATGGCCAAAAAACATATGAAAAAATGCTCACCATCCTTGGCCATAAAGGAAAGGCAAATCAAAACCACACTACAATTCTACCTCACCCCTGCTAGAATTGCTACCATCAAGAACACTAACCACAACAAATTTTTTGTGAGGATGCCTGGAAAAAGGAATCCTTACACAGTGCTTGTGGGGATGTAAGCTAATTCATCCAGTATGCAAAACAACATGGAGGCATCTTAAAACTAAAAATAAATCTGCAATTTGATCCAGCAATACCACTCCTAGGGATATACCCAAAGGAATGTTACTCAGGTTATTCCAAACGCACCTGCACACCCAAGCTTATTGCAGCATTATACATAATAGTCAAACTATGGAAACAACAAAGATGCCATACTACTGTTAAATGGATTAAGAAAATGTGGTATTTATACAGAATGGAATTTTATTCAGCCACAAAGAAGAATGAAATTTTGTCATTCACAAGTAAATGGATGGAACTGGAAGTCATCATCTAAGAGAAGTTAGACAGGCTCAGAAAGCCAAAAATCCTATGTTCTCCTTCATATGCATATTATAGACTTAAAACAAATGCAGTAATATTATTGGACGTGGGTCACACACTAAGGTGAGAACACATATGGGAGGAATATTGAAAGGGAAGGAAACCTAAAACTTGAATGTGGGTGATGTGGTCAGTGTGATCTTAAACTGGCAGAGGCCACTATAGGAAGGGGACCAGGAAGTAGTGAAGAGATCTGGTAGAGATGAAGCAATGTGGGTTGCAATACACAAGTGCATGGAAGCAATGCTAGGGATCACTCTGTATTGCTATCTTTAGTTCAAACTAGCAAAAACACAGTTTTTCTTATTATGTTTTATGTTTTCTCTTCAACAGAATTGGAGAAGAAGAGGGCACAATAGTTTCTGGCTGGAAGCAGGTGAAGATGGGGGAGGAATTGAGAGGTAGCCTAACTAATGTATACACATGTAAGTAAATTTAAGACTAGAAAATAAAATAAAAAATAAAAATAAGGGAAAGGAAAAGAAATACTCTGAAACAACCCATCTATATTTGAATATAATATAATGTACTTCTCAGGAAACTGTTGAATACTTTGGGAGCATGGTGATAGAGAATGAGTAAGTAAGGGAGGATAAGGGACTGATTTGATAAAAGCAGGGTATAAACAGACCTGAAGTACCAAGAAAAAACCCTTTTTTACTATCAATATACACTTAGTAAAAAAATGAAAGGCAGAAAGTAAAAGGAAATCTTTTCCAGGGTTGTGTACCAGTGAGAGTGTGATGGGCACAAGGAAAGGGGGAATGATGGTGCCAATGGTAGATATATTTTGTTTCCATAAGTGAGGGTAGAAAAAGGAAACCTGTTGAAATTGTTCTAAGAAGGGAGGGCAGGGAAGAGGAAGGACAATGGAGGGGGTAAATCGAACTAAAATATATTTTGAACACATATGTAAATATCATAATATATCCCCTGTACAAATATAACATGCTAATAAAGACATAAAAAATCCTTCTAGTGTTAAATTCTATTGTTTAGGTGACAAATTCAGGTACACAGTGATTGCTATTGCTCTCTTAATCTGATACTGAAAGTTTTATCCAATATACTATTTAAGCTTTTGGCATCAGTAATTCAGTTTGATTGATCTGTACTTTTCAATGTGCTGTTTGTCAAACGTTTCTATGCTATACTAAATTTAGTAAAGACATTGAGGCATGAATTTTTTTCGTATTCTGTAAATGTTTACATAGTATTGAAATTATCTTAGTGTTTTCTGTTCTTCAAAAGTCATCTTAAAATTATATTAGTGGTAAATTTTGAATAAGATTAGATTTTTTGAAAAATATTTTCATTTATTCCAGAAAAGTGGCTACTAATTGTTAAGTGCTACTTATCATGTTGTATCAATTTTGGTAATTTATATATTTTCTAGTAAATAATAAAGATTTTTAATTTCACTTGAATACTATTTGTGCAAATTGTTCTCATATAGTTAAAACATTATTAGTATATAAAACTGTTTCCCCATGTAATTTGTAACTATTTATATTTGTAATTTTTTAATTCGTTGCTAATTATATCAGTGATTTCTGTCTCTCAAATTTTTCACAATAGGCTTTTAGAATTATTTAATTACTATGCTATTTTTTTACTGTTCATAATGATTAATATTTGATTTTGCATTTTTAATCACTTATTTCTGTTATTCATTCATTCACTTGCTTTTTTTGGTATTGAATTTAATTTTATTTACTTATTTTTACTCTTTACTCTTATTAGTCTAACTTTATATGAAACTGCAATTTTGAAGATAGTTTTTGGCAAATCCTGTCATTCATGCTTTTTCCTTGATCTCTATTTTACAAACATCCATCTGTTTTAATTTTATTTCTTAAAGAACACAGAACCATAAAGCAAATAATTTCTCCTTTTTGTAACATAATTTTTACATCAAATATTTTAATCATTGTTTCCATTTTTCCTGTACTTTTCTGGTTTTCTATACTTGGATAATTTGACCTGCACGTTTTTTACTTCAGGAAATTTGTCAGGGTTTCGTTTGTATCTTAAGGGGGTATATAAATACTTGACAGAAAGTTTATTTTCTAATTACAGTGTCTAGTCATATATGTATTATATACATATGAATTTAACATCATTAGCTATTTAATCTTTTTCAGCATATTTGCTTTGTGTGAGCTAAAACATATTAAAGTGTTTATAGCTAATATGTTTTCACTTATTATCATTCCTCAGAATTTGGTCTATGAATTCCAAGAATTATTTGTAGATAATGTTTCAAGAAAGTAAACTCATCATTGTAGATTGTCCTTTCTTCCTTCCTTCCTTTCTTTGGTAAGGATCAAAGTCAGGGCCTTGCACAGGCTAGACAATCACTGTATCACTGAGTGCTGTACCTCCAACTCTCCTACTTTCTTTTTTATATTTTTAGTTAAAAATTTAATGTATTTAGCAGATATAAAAAGATGAAACTTGTACATAATTTACACATCAATGGGTTAATATGAACATCAATACATGTATATATAATATATTGCTGAAATCAAGTTAAATATTTTATTTCCTGAACAATTTACCATTTCTTTCAGGTGAAAACTTTCTCAATTGTTTCCTGTAACTCTTTGAAATGTACAGTACATAATCATTATCCATAGTCACCATATGGTGCAATAACAAACCAGAGTTTCTTGCTACGTCCTTCCCTCACCCCGCCTGTCCACAGTCTCAGGTAACCATCATTCTAATATCAACTTCTGTGAAATCAACAGTTTTTAAATTTCACATATGAGTGAGAGATCACATGATACTTGGCTTTCTGTTCTTCACTTATTTCGTTTAGTATATTGATCTCTACTTCCACCAAATTGTAACTGACAAGATCTCATTGTTTTATAAATGAATAGCATTCCATTTTTTATATGTACCACATTTTCTTTATCAGTTCATCAATTCATAGGTACTTAAGTTTCCATTTCTTGGCAACTGGGAATAAAGCTGCAATAAACATGTGTGCAGAAGTTTCTTAATCTGATGATTTCATTTCCTTCGAATATATACACAGTAATGGAATTGATGGATAATGTGGTAGTTCTGTTTTAAATTTTTTCATAAATACCCACATGAATTTCCATAATGACAGCACTAACTTATATCCCTACAAGCAATGTGCAAGGGTTCTGTGCTCGCCACATATACCCGACTTGTTAACTTTAGCATTGTTATCACTTTATATTATTTTATTTCAATATTAGCTATTTTTATTAGAGTGACATGATATTTCAATGTGGTTTTGAATTTCATTTTCCTGATGATCTGAGATTTTTGGCCATTTTTTTTCATGTACCTATTGGCAGTTTGATTGTCTTTCATTGATAAATATCTATTTAGACCTATTGCTCATTTTTAATTTGGTTATTTGTTTTCTTACTATTCACTTGTTGGAGAGCATGTCAACCACTTTTCAGATGTTTATGGGGCAATGTTATCCCATTGTTTAGAATGCCTCTTTTTTCTTTTGAGTGTTTTCTTTGCTATGCAGAAACATTTTAGGTTCATGTAATCCAATTTGTCTACTTTTGCTTTGATTCCTTGTGCTTTTAGAGTAATGTCCAAAAAATCCGTGCTAGTTCCAATGTCCTGAAGCATTTCCCTATGTTTTCTTGTAGTAGTATCATAGTTTTAGCTCTTAAGTCTTTCATTTATTTTGACTTAAATTTTGTAATTGATGATACATATGGGTCAAGCTTCATTCTTATTTAAATGTATATCCAATTATCCCAACATGATAATGTTCTTCTTAATACATTTTTCAAAACACAGTAAACTTGAGATACATGAGTTTATGACTAGGTTATCGCTTCTGTTCCATTGGTCTATGTGCTAAATTTTATGCAAACACCATAGTGTTTTGATTATTACAACTTTTCAGCATCTTTGAAGTCAGGTAAACAATAATGCCTCCTCATTGGTTTATTTTACACAAAATCATTTTAAGCATTTGGGATTTTCTTTGATTCCATGTAAATTTTAGGATTGCTTTTTCTAGTTCTGTGATGAAAACCATTGGTATTTTGGAAGGGAATTTTGACTTTCCCAATCTATGTATACAGGATATATTTCCACTTTCTTGTGTCCTTCTCAACTCTTTCCTCAATGTTTTATTGTTTTCATTGTAGAGATCTTTTACCCCTTTCATTTAATATATTATTATATATTTTATTTGTGCAATTATTGTAATAGAATTCCATTGTTAATTTCTATTTGGGATAATTCGTTATCAGTATATAGTATTACTAGTAAATTTTATATGTTTATTTTGCATCCTTTGAAAAATTCATTTATTAATTCTAGTAATTTTGTGGAGTTTTTTAGAGTTTTCTGCATGTAGGATCATGTCATCTCTAAACAGTGATAATTTGATGCTTTCAAATTTTAATGCACTTCATTTGTTCCTCTTGCCTAACTGCTCCAGCTAGAACTTTCACTACTATTTTGAATAAAAGTCTTGACAGTAGTCATCCTTGTCTTTTTCCAGGTTTTATAAAGAAACCTTTCAGCTTTTCCCCATTTACTATAATGTTAGACATCTGTTTATAATAAGTGACCTTAATTATATTAAGGTACATTTCTTATGTGTATAATTATAATCATTTTTATGAAAGCATGTTGAATAGAGTAAAATGCTTTTTATGCATCCATTGACACTGTATGGTTTTTGTACTTCATTTTGTTTACATGGTGTATTATAGTTATTGATATGTGTATGTTGAACTATTCTTGCATCTGAATGAATCCTACATGATCATTCCATGATAGGAATCATGGAACAATATAGGTAGACAATCTTTTAAAAGTGTTGGCAGACTTTGTTATATTAGTATTTTGTTAGGGATATTTTCCTCATTGTTCATCAAAGATATTGGCCAGTATCTTTTTTTGTGCCATTTTCTGGGCTTTGATATCTAGGCAATTCTGGATTTATAGAATGTGTTGGAAGCATTTCCTCTTTTTTAGCTTTTATTTGGAAAAATTTGAGAAAAAATAGTAATAGTTCATTCTTAATTTTTGGTAATAATCAGTAGTGAAGCTTTCAGGTCCTGGCCTTTTATTTGATGGGGGACTTTTTATTCTGATTCAATCACATTATTAATTCTTAGTGAGTATATGTTGTCTATCAATGATTCTATTTTGGTAATGAGTGTATCTTGAGACATTTGTCCATTTCTTCTTGGTTATAAATCTTGTTTCATATACTTGTTCATAATAATCTAATAATATTTTGTATTTATGTGGTTTCAGTTTTGATGTCTTTTTAGATATCTGATTTCTAGTCTTCATTTCATTCTTTTGTTCTGATTTTTATTATTTATTTCTTTCTACTAATTATTCATTTAATTCATTCTTCTTCTAGTTCCTTGACATGTAGTGTTCAGTTGTTTATCTGAGTTCTACTTTTTTCCATTTCTTATTTATTTATTTTTAATTCCATCATTAATATTACAAGGAAGTTTTATTACAAAAATTTCATAGAGGCATACAGTACTCTAAACAAGTTCACTTACTCATTTATATTGTCCTAGACTGTCTCCCTCCAACCTTTCCACATTTGGTATGCCTCATTATTCTGTCTTCACACATATACACATAATATATTTCAAACCTCTTCACTTCCTGATACTCCGCTCCTCTCTCTCACTGATGCCACTCACAATTCCTGTTTTTCATTCACGTCCCTTTTTAATCATTACTATTTTCATTTTAGATCTAGATTTTTGAAGATGGCATTAATTGTTGTTAATTTCCCTCTTAGTATTTTGCTGTTTCCCATAGTTCTTCATGTTATTTTTTCATTTTCATTTGTTTCAAGAAAATTTTGTTAGCATAAATTAATTGTATAAATGGATTCCACTGAGATGTTTATAATATTCATAAAATGTACTTTGATCAAATTCACCCCATCTATATTACTCTTTCTTAACCACACTCTCTCCACCTCCTCCTTTTGAACTGTTTTTGATGTTTCAGTGTGCTATTTTCATGTATATATATATATATAGTGTATTTATGCAATATTCATCCCCTGTGACTTTCACATTTCCCCAAGCATAATAAGTCAAATAAATAAATAAGACAAGAAAATAAAGTTTAAGATCCCCTTTTGTTTCTTTCATGACCTATGAATTACTCAAAGTAAGTCCAATCTATGTGTATAGTTTCTAAAGGTTTTCTCATTATTTATCACTAGCTTAATTATATTGTGGTCAGAAAAGTTACTTCATGTGAATTCAATTTTTTAAATTTGTTTACTATTGTTTTCTGACCTTTAATGTGATCTTACTTGGACAATGTTCCATCTGTTGATGAGAAAAATGTGCATTCAAGAGCTAATGCGTGGAGTATTCTGTACATGTCCTTCAGGTTAATTTGGTAAAGAGTGCAAATTAATTCTGATGTTTCTTTGTTAATTTTCTGTCTGAGTGGTTGTGTTCCTTACTGAAAGTGGGATAAAGCTCCCAACTATTATGTTATTGAACTCTATTTCTCTCTTTATGTCTATTAGTACTTGTTATATATATATATATAATAAATTATAATATATATAATATAATATATAATGCATAATATGTATATTTTATATATATATAATATTCCATTATTGATTAGATTCATATGCATTAAGAATTATTGCCTCTTTCTAAATTAACTCCTTTATCAGTATATCATTACCATGACTTTTTGTTGCTATTTTTATGACTTTTGATTTGAAACCTATTTTTTCCTTATGTAAGTTTAGCTACTTCTGTTCCCTTTTGGACTCTATTTGGACTCATGGAATATCTTAATTTTTCCCTTCATTTTCAGTATGCGAATGCCCTTAAAACTAAAGTGAGTTGGGCCAGATGTAGGGGTTCATGTATATAATCCCAGCTATTTAGGAGGAATTGATGGGAGAATTATAGTTTGAGGGCAGTCTAGGCAAATAAATTAGGTCCTTCCTCAATAAACAAGTAGGGTATGGTGGTTCACTACTGTAATCACAGTTATGCAGTACACAGAGGTAGGAGAATCACAGTCTAATGCTGGTTTGGTTAGAAGTGTAATATTCTATCTAGAAAGTAACTAAAAGCAGAAGGGCATGGGGGCATTGCTCAAATGGTAGAAGACTTGAGTAGCAAATGTGAGGCACAAAGTTCAAGATACCATCACTACCAAAAAGTAAAATGAGTTTCTTATAAGCAACATATAGTCTTCATGCAAAAGTTTTGAATCCTTTATATACTACACTTACAAACTTAGAGAATTCTGAGCATGTTTGTATAGCAACTATTACCAGTGAGTTTTATACTTTCTAATGTTTTTTTCTTATTCATTAATGTCTTTTTTTCCGTTAAAAGAACATGGTTTAGCATTTCTTATAGAATAGATTTGGTGAAGATATCTTTACTTTCCTTTTTTATTGGGAAAAGTCTTTATCCCTCCTTCATTTCTAAAGAATAGCTTTTGTGGAGATAGTATTATATATATATTTTTTTCATTTATTCACATATGCATACAGTGCATACATTGTTTGGGTCATTTCTCCACCTTGCCCCCCTCTCCCATCCTTTCCCTCCTTCCCCCCTCAGTTCCAGGCAGGTCCTGTTCTGCCCTTATTTCTAATTTTGTTGAAGAAAAGACATAAGAATAATAAGGAATACAAAGCATTTTTGCCACTTGAGTTAAGGACAGCTATACAGAGAGATTCCTACTATTGCTTTCATGTACTCATGTGTTATGACCCATGTTGATTCAACTCTAACTGATCTTTACATTGGTTACTGATCCCCTCTCATGATAACCTCTGTTGCTTTAAGGTTTCTGTATTAGCTCCTCTGGAGTGGGGACATCAAATACTTTCACGTTTTGGGTTTTCTACTTATTCCTATATCTCCCATAGGTGCTCTCCCCTTGTCTTCTGATCCAAGTCCAATCACATCGCTGCATTTGCCCTAGTTCTAAAGTTTGCATATGAGGGAGAACATATGATTTTTGGTCTTCTGAGTGAGCCTGGCTAACCTCACTCAAAATGATGTTCTCCAGTTCCATCCATTTACTTGCAAATGATAAGATTTCACTCTTCATCATGGCTGAGTAAAATTCCATTGTGTACAAGTAAGACATTTTCTTGATCCATTCATCAGTAGTGGGGCTTCTTGGTTGTTTCCATAACTTGGCTATTGTGAGTAGTGCTGTAATAAACATGGGTGTGCAGGTGCCTCTGGAGTAACTTCAGTTGCATTTATTTGGGTATATACCCAGGAGCTGATTGCTGTATCATATGGCAGGTCTATGTGTAGATTTTTAAGAAGTCTCCAAATTTTTTTCCAAAGTGGTTGCACCAGCTTGCATTAACACCAGAAGTGGATTAGGGTTCATTTTCCTCCACATACTAGCCAACACATGTTGTTAGTGGTGTTTTTGATGATGGCTATTCTAACAGGGGTGAGGTAGAATCTTAGTGTGGTTTTGATTTGCATTTCCTTTATGGCCAGAGATGGTGAGCATATTTTCATGTGTTTTTTTGCCATTTAAATTTCTTCATTTGAAAAGTTCTATTTAGTTCAGTTGCCCATTTCTTAATTGGTTCATTGATTTTAGGACAGTTTCTTAAGTTCCCTTTATATTCTGGTTATCAGTCCCTTGTCTAATGTATAGCTGGAACATATTTTCTCCCACTCTGTGGGTGGTCTCTTCAGTTTAGAGGACATTTCTTTTGTTGTGCAGAAGCTTTTTAATTTTATAAAGTCCCATTTATTGATTCTTTCTCATAGTTTCTGGGCTGCTGGGGTTCTATTAAGGAAGTCCTTGCCTATACCTATTAGTTCCAGAGTGTTTCCTGCTCCTTCTTGTAGTAACTTCAGAATTTCAGGTCTGATATTTAGGTCTTTGATCCATTTTGAGTTGATACTTGTACAAGGTGATAAACATGGATATAGTTTCAGTTTCTTGCAGATGGGTAACCACTTTTCCCAGCAACATTTGTTGAAGAGGCTGTCTTTTCTCCATCATATATTTTTGGCACCTTTTCAAAAATGAGGAGGGTATAGTTGTGTGGATTCATATCTGGGTCCTCCATTCTGTTCCATTGGTCTTCATGTCATTTTTGTGCCAGTTCCATGCTATTTTTATTGCTACTGCTTTGTAAAATAGTTTGAAGTCAAGTATTGTGGTACCTCCATCATTGCTGTTTTTCCTGAGTATTTCATCGGTTATTCATGGCCTCTTGTGTTTCCAAATGAACTTTAGGGTAGATATTTCAATCTTTCTGATGGAAGTCATCGGTATTTTGATGGGAATTGCATTAAACATGTAGATTGCTTTCAGTGGTATAGCCATTTTTACTATGTTGATTCTACTGATCCATGAGCATGGGAGGTCTTTCCATTGTCTGTAGTCTTCCTCCATCTCTTTCTTCATGGGTTTGTAGTTCTCCTTGTAGAGGTCATTCACATCCTTTGTTCAATTTACTCCTAGGTATTTGATTTTTTTGAAGCTATTGTGAATGGAATTGTTTCCATGTGTTCCTTCTCAGTTTGTTCATTGTTGGTGTATAGAAAAGCTAATGATTTTTGTAAGTTGATTTTGTATCCTGCCACCTTATTGTAGCTTTTTATGGTGTCTAAGTGTTTTTGGGTAGAGGTTTTTGGGTCTTTAATGTATAGGATCAGATCATCTGCAAATAAGGATATTTTGACAGCTTCTTTACCTATTTGTATTCCTTTTATTTCTTCTTCTTGCCTAATTGCTTTAGCTAGAAATTCCAGTACTATGTTCAATAGGAGTGGGGATAGTGGGCACCATTGTCTCATTCGTGATTTTAGAGAGAATGGTTTCAGTTTTTCACCATTAAGTATGATGTTTGCTGTAGGTTGGTCATATATAGCCTTTAAAATATTGAGGTACTTTCCTTCTCTTCCTAATTTTCTTAGATCTTTTAACATGAAGTGGTGTTGGGACTTGTCGAAGGCTTTTTCTGCATCTATTTAAATGATCAAGTGGTTTTTGTCTTTGCTTCTATTGATGTGCTGTATTACATATATAGGTTTGCGTATGTTGAACCACCCCTGCATCCCTGGGATGAAGCAGACTTGGTTGTGGTGAATAATCTTTCTGATGTGTTGCTGGATTCGGTTTGCCATTATTTTAATGAGGAATTTTCATTGATATTCATTAAGGAAATTGGCCTATAGTTCTACTTTTTGGAGTTGTCTTTGCCTGGTTTTGGGATGAGAGTAATATTGACTTCATAAAATGAGTTAGGAGGTATTCCTTCCCTTTCTATTTCATGGAACAATTTAAGGAGAGTTTGTATTAGTTATTCTTTAAGTGTCAGATAGAATTCAGCAGTTAATCCATCAGATCCTGAACTTTTCTTTTTTGGGAGGCTCTTGATGGCAGGTTCAATTTTTTGTGTTATAGATCTATTCAGGTTATTAATATCCTCTTGGTTCAGTTTTAGGTGGTTGTAAATTTCTAGAAATCTGTCCATTTCTTCAAGATTTTCAAATTTATTAGATCATAGGCTCTCAAAATAGTCTCTGATGATTTTCTGGATTTCTGTGGTGTTTGTTGTTATCTCTCCTTTGCCTTTCTGATTTTACTGATTTGGGTTTTTTCTCTCCTCATTTTAGTCAGGTTTGCCAGGGGTCTATCAATCTTATTTATTTTTTTCAAAGAACCAGGTTTTTGTTTCATTGATTCTTAGTATGTTTTTTATTTGTTTCTATTTCATTGATTTCAGTCCTTTTCTCAATTATTTCTCCTTCTGCTTGTTTTGGGCTTTGTTCTTGTTTTTCTAGGACTTTGAGCTGTAGTGTTAGGTCATTCATTTGAGATCTTTCTGTCCTTTTAATATATGCACTCATGGCTATAAATTTTCCTCTTAGGATTGCCTATGTTGTGTCCTATAGGTTCTGGTAGGTCATGTTTTCATTTTCATTAACTTCCAGGAACCTTTAATTTCCTCTTTTATTTCATTGATAACCCATTCGTCACTGAGCAATGTGTTGTTCAGGTTCCAATTGTTTACATGTTTTTTACTGATGTTTTTGTTGTTGATTTCTAGTTTTAATGTATTGTCATCAGACAGAATGCATGGAATTATTTCTATTTTCTTATATTTGTTGAGGTTTGCTTTGTGAACTAAGTTATGATCAGTTTTGTAAACGGTTCCCTGGGTTGCTGAGAAAAGTGTATATTGTGCAGAAGTTGCATGAAATATTCTATACACATCAGCTAAGTCCATTTGATCTATGGTGTGATTTAGTTCTATTATATCTTTATAGATTTTTTGCTTGGATGACTTATCTATTCATAATAGGGAGGTATTAAAGTCTCTCACTACCACTGTGTTGGAGTTTGTATATATTTTTATGTCCTTCAGAATGTGATTGAGAAATTGGGTGCATTGACATTGGGTGCATATAGGCTGATAATTATTTCCTTTTGGTGTATTTCCCCTTTTATTAGTATGGGGTGTCCTTCTTTATCTCTTTTGATCAATGTAGGTTTGATGCCTACTTTGTCTGAGATAAGTATTGCTGCCCTTGCCTGTTTTCAGGGACCATTAGCTTGGTAAATCTTCCAACTTTTCACTCTCAGCGAGTGCTTATTTCTGTTGATGAGGTGGGTCTTGTGTAGGCAGCAGATTGTTGGATCTTCCTTTTTAGTCCAGTTTATCAATCAGTGTCTTTAATGGGGGAATTTAGTCCACTAACATTCAGTGTTAGTATTGATAGGCATGTGGTGATCCCTGTCATATAGTTGTCTTTGTTGATTTAGGGTTTGATTGTGTGTAGCTGAATCAGTGTTACTCTTTACTTTCTTGCCTTTTCTTCTCCTGTGGTTTGGTACTGCC
This sequence comes from Castor canadensis, assembly GCF_047511655.1. Taxonomy (NCBI): domain Eukaryota; kingdom Metazoa; phylum Chordata; class Mammalia; order Rodentia; family Castoridae; genus Castor; species Castor canadensis. The sequence goes on from NC_133405.1 coordinate 11,662,598, forward strand.
TGCCCTTTCATGGTTTTGTTTGCTTTCATTTTATGTGTACAGAATTCCTTGGAGAATCTTTTGTGGTGCTTTGGTGGTCATATATTGTTTTAGTTTCTCCTTATCATGGAAAACTTTTGTTCCATCCATTTTGAATGATAGTTTTGCTGGGTAGAGTATCTTAGGACAGAAGTTATTTTCATTCAGTGCTTGGAAGACCTCACTCCATGCTCTTCTTGCTTTTAATGTTTCTATTGACAAGTCTACTGTGATTTTGATGGGTTTACCTTTGTATGCTATTTGTTTTTTGTCTCTTATAGCCTTCAATATTCTTTCTCTAGTGTCCTTAGTTGTTGCTTTGTTGATAGTATGTCATTGGGTAGTTCTATTTTGGTCAAGTCTGTTTGGTGTTCTGGAGGCTTCCTATACCTGAATGGGCATAGTTTTCTCCAGATTTGGGAAATTTTCTGTTATTATTTGGTTGAATATATTATGCACTCCTTTTTCTTGCACCTCTTCTTCTTCAATTCCCATATTCTCAGGTTTGTCTTTTGATGGAATCAGTGAGTTCTTGCATTTTCTTTTCACAGGTCTTAATTTGTTTAACTAATAGTTTTTCAGTTTTTCCTTTAATTTCCATTTCATCTTCAAGTTCTGAGATTCTGTCTTCTGTTTGTTCTATTCTGCTAGAATGGCCTTCCATTTTGTTTTGTATTTCTGTTTCATTCTTTTTTCTGAGGTTTTCCATATCGTTGGTTATTTCCTCTTTAATATTGTCAATTTTTTCCCTTAATTCGTTTATCTCTCTCTTTATAGTGGTCTCAGTTTTAGTTTGGCATTGATTTGGGGCTCCTATTATTTCATTTATTTGTTTCTGGGTTTTCTCATATTCTTTTTTTTTTTGTTGTCTTGGAACTTCTTGAGTGCCTCCTGTACGTTTTGGTTGATCATGTTGAATAACATCTCTATGAAATTCTCATTGATTACTTTCAGGATTTCTTCTTTCAGAATATTCTTGTGGGCTTCGTTGGGTTCCTTGGTGTAGCTTATCTTTGTTTTTTTGGAGTCTGGATCTGGGTATCCATTTTCTTCGTTTTGCTCTAAATACTGTACTACTTTAGTTTTGGGGGGAGAATGTTTTCCCTCCCTTTTTCTTCTTCCCATATTTCCATTAGGTACCATTTCTATCCCTGGACTATGTGTAATTTAGTATTAACTGGGTAACAATAATAATACTAACAAAACCAAGAGAGCAGTATAAAAAAGAGAAAGAGATGGAAAGATAAAAGGAAGAGAGAAGAGAGGACAAGAGAAAAGAAAAAAAACAAAACATGGGAGAGATGGTAGGTGATCAAACAGCAAACCAGGCAGCAAATCCTTCAAAGAAGAGAAAAAAAAATTCACCAGTTCTGGAACAATAGAATTGCAGCCTAGTTGTTGTGATGTTACTAATTTATCATCCAGACCTGTCTGTGTGTATCTCTTAATGATGTTGGAGCCCTCCTGTGGCAGATGGCAGGTGGGTGAGGTCCCACAGGACTAAAGGTAGAGGCCTTTCTAGGAGAACTTGCAAGACTTTGGAGTGTGAACCTGGCATGCCTGAAGGCCCCTGGCTAGTGGAGTGGAGATCCTGTGTGTCTGTGGATTACCAGCTTGGCAGGCTTTAGTGGCACAGTCCTGGTGGAGATAGTGCAGGCCTGTGCAGGCCTGAGGGCGTGTCAAGCCAGAGAACATGAATGTCTGTGACTCACAGCTTGGCAGGCTTGAGGGGCATGGCCTGAAGGAGTGGTTATCGTGCAGGCCTGTGCAGACCTGGGGGCATGGTTTGGCAGAGCAGAGATCATGTGTGTGTGGATTCTTGGCTTGGCAGGCCTTAGGGACTCAGGCTTGCAGGGTGGATATTATGCAGGCCTGTGCAGGCCTAGGAGCAGGGCCCAGAGGAACAGAGATCGGGTGCATGTGTGGATTGCCTGTGTGGCAGGCCTTGGGGGTATGGCCCAGTACAGCAGAGATCGTGCAGGCTTGTGCAAGCTTGAGCATGTGGCCCAGTGAAAATCCTGAATGTCTGTGGATCCCTGGCTTGTCAGTCCTTAATGGCTTGTTTGGCAGAGATCATGCAGGTCTCAGTTTGGGGAGTTTGGGGTAGCACGGCCCTGGCAGGGCTAAGGAGCAGGGCCAGAGGATTGGAGATCCCATGGTGTGTGGAACAGTGGCTCCACGGGCTTATAGGGTGGGGCTTGGTGTGCATCACTAGCTATTCTTTTAGTATATTGTGGTGTAGAGAAGCCTTTCATTGTCTAGGGATTCAGAATGCTCTCCCTGGTGCTTTACCTCAGCCAAGTGTGTCTCCAGCCTCTCAGCAAAGTCCCTCAATCACGGAGGTCAGGAGGTCTGTGGCTGTGTCCCGGTCACCATCTTGGATCTCTAAAGAGATAGTATTCTTAATTGACAAGTTTTCTGTTCAATTCTGTGAAAATCTCATGCCACTCTTTCCTGGTTGGTAAAATTTGTGCTGATGTGTTAGCTGTTGGGAAATTGAGGCAACCCTATGTGTTATTTGTTTCTTTTCTTCTTGCAATCTTGAGAAGCTTTGCTTTATCTTTTCACCTGTGAAACTTTGATTATAGGATGTCTTGGGTAGACTCAGTTAAGTAAAATTTTACTAGTGACCATTGATCTTCCTATATCTTGATCTTTATTCCCTTCTCAGTGTTTGGGAGGTTTTCTGCTATTTTTTAATAAGCTTTCTGTCACTTTGGCAATCTCAAATAGTTAAACTCCAGTAGCACAAATACCTACTCTTCTTATACTGTCCCAAATTTCCCATAAGTTTCTTTTTATCTTTTATTTAATTTACTGATTTTGGATATTTGCAAAGCAGGCACTCTACTGTTTGAGCCATGCCTCCAGGCCATTTTACTCTGGTTATTTTAAAGAGGGAGTTGCATGAACTATATGCATAGGTTGCTCCTGAGCCACAATCTTCCTGATCTCAGCCTCCCAAGTAGCTAAGATTACTGGCTTGAGCCACTGGCACCTGGTCCCATAAGCTTGTTTTATTCCTTTTCATTCTTTTTTTCTCCTGAAATTATGTATTTTCAAATATCTCTTTTTTGAGTTAACTAACTCTTTCTTGTGTTTGATCTATTCTGCTATTGATAATCTTCTAACATATTTTAATTTCACTTGGTATTTTTTTCATCTGAAGAATTTCTGTTTCATGTTATTTAATTGCTTCCATACATTATATTTCCCTGTTAGATTATTAAAATATGTCTTCACATTTTCTTCAAGCTCATTGAGATCTTTTAAAACAGCTGTTTAAAATCCTCCAAGAGTTTTTCCATGTTAACTAACTTGGTTGGTTTCTAACACTGTATTTTGGGTACTAGGTAAATTTATGGTTTTCTGAAAGTTCTTGATGCCTTTTGGCATTCAACATTGGGCTTTCTAGAATAATTTATTTATTCAAGTCTTCCTAATCTGGTTGTATGACTGTCTTTCCAGAAATTCCAAGCAGGTTAGTTATTTTCATTTTCATCATTTCAGCACTAGATGGCACACAGGTCAAGGTTTGTCAGGAGTCTGCTGGTGGAATGTTGTCATTGTTTCACTAGGAGATGGCAATCCAACTCCAAGGTTGTCCCCAATATTCTGTTGATGTATTGCTCACAAATAAACATGAGAGCACCTACAAGAAATATTCTGCCCATCAAGCTCTTCCTGGGTTCTGAGCAGACCATTGATTCACTAATAGTTAGCAGTTTGTGACCAGACATTATAAGATTCTTCTCAGCTCTGGTCAATCACCATGGGTAGACCAGCTGCCAGATCCTATGTCATACCCATGATCATCAAATCTATTACCCAGAGAAAAAGGGTCCATAGCCCTCTGAGACCCCCATAACACTATGATATGACCAAGAACCACACTTATATGGGATGATTATCACTGAAGTCGATTTTGGCTCATGTCCACTGCATCCAACCACAGGTGATATCAGCTGGAATTGAAACCTATTATACTAGGACTACTACAGTGTCTTTTGTTGGTGCAGGAGCTATTCCAGAGGTCCTTTCCAAAGGCAGGCCTAAGAATGGAGGCCATTCAAATCTGCTTCATGTTAAATTTTACAAGTTCAGCTCTAAGTTCCAGGGAAAATTCTTGTGCTTACTGCCCTGTTCTATGCCCAGTGAATAGGTTGTTGTACACGATGAGAGATAGGGTTTGAGATTCTACCTGTGGATATCCAGTTTGTCTAACACCATTTACTAAAGAGGCTGCCTTTTATATAATGATGTGTTTTTGGTTCCCTTATTGACAATCAGACAGCTATAGCTGCTTGGCCATATTTTTGCATCTTCTATTGTATTCCATTAGTCTACATATCTGTTTTGTGCCAAGTACATACTAATTTGTTTCAATGGCAGTATAGTATAATATGAAGTTAGATGTCATACCTCCAGAATTGCTATTCTTGATCAAGACTGCTTTGGCTCGTCTGTGTCCTTTTCATTTCCAGTTGTATTTTAGAATTTTTTTTTCAATTTCTGTGAAGAATATGATAGGGATTCTTTTTGGCAGTACTGGCGTTTGAACTCATGGCTGCAAGCTTCAAGACAGGCACTCTACCTCTTAAGCTATGCTCTCAACCTTCTTTCCATTATTTATTTTTTAAATAGAGTTTGCATTCTTGTTCAGGGCCAGCTCTCTTAAATAGCTGGGGTTGCAGGTCTTGTACCACTATACCTAGCTTGTTTGTTGAGATGGTGTTTTGCTAACTTTTTGTCTGTGCTGGCCTTGAATTGCTATCCTTATGATCTCTGCCTCCCATGTATCTGGGATATCAGGCAACACCTGGCTCCATAGGGATTTTGATGAGTCTCAGTTATATGGCCATTTTCAGGATATTAATTCTGACATTTCACAAGCATGGAAAGTCTTTCCCTCTCCTAGTGTCTTCTTCAGTCTCTTTCTTCATAGTTTTTTAGTTTTTATTATAGAGGTCTTTCATCTCCTTAATTAACTTTATTTTTAGATATTTATTTGTTTTTTGAGGCTATTGTAATTGGAGTTGATTTCCTGTTTTCTTTCTCAGCATGTTCTGTACAGGTATATAAAGAAGATAATTATTTGTGTATTTCGAAAATGTTTATCAGATCTAAAAGTTTTCTGGTGACATCTTTAGTGTCTCTAAAGTATAGAATCATGTCAAATACAAATAGGAATAATTTGTCTTCTTTCTTTACTATTTGTTTCTCTCATTTCATTCTCTTGACTTTTTGCTGTAGATAAGAATTGTAGAACTATATTGAACAAGATTGGAGAGAGTGGATACCCTTTTATTGTCCCTGAATTAACAGGAGATATTTCTAGGTTTTCTCTGTTTGATATGATAATGACTGTAGATTTCTCTTATTACACTTTGTTATGTTGAGGTGCGTTTCTTCTTTTTCTATTTTCTTCAGAAATTTTGTGAATGGATTTAAAATTTTTGTCAAAGGTTTTTCCTGCATTTATTGAGTTGATCATGTGATTTTTGCTTCTGCTTCTTTTTTTGTGATGCATACAGTTACTGATTTTCATGTTGAAACACCCTTGCATTTCTTAAATGGAACCAACTTGACCATGATGTATGATATTTAAATACGTTGTTTAATTCAGTTCACAAATGTTGTATTGAGAATTTTGCATCTGTATCCATCAAGGAAATTTATCTGTAATCTTCCTTTGTTACTATTTCTTTATCCATATTGGCATCAGGTTAACATTGATTTCATAGAATGAATTTGGTGGCATTCTCTCCATTTTGATCTTATGGAATATTTTGAGAAGCATTGGGGTTAGCTCTTCTTTAAAGGTTTGGTAGATTTCAGTAGTGAATTAATACAGTCCTTAGCTCTTTTTTTGGGGGGAGACCCTTTATTATTGCTTTAATCTCATTGTTCATTATAGAACTATTTATATTGTTTATATTTTCTTGGTTCAATTTTTAGTTCACATGTCTAGAAATTCATTTTAACTTTTACAATTCATTTTAACATTAAATTTTAAAATATTACCTTCTGATCCTCTGAACTTCATTTTTATCTGTTGTTATGTTACATGTTTCCTCTCTAATTATACCTATTTGGCCCTTCTATGTCATACTTTTCATTAGTTAAGGTTTTGTCAATCTTATTTATCTTTCCAAAGAACCAACTGTTTATTTAGTTAATTCTTATATTATGTTTTTTAGTCTCTAATTTCTCCCTGATTATTATTTTTAATAGCTCTCTACTAATTTGGGATTTGGTATGTTCTTGTTTTTCTAAGACCTTGAGGTGCATCATTATGTTATTTATTTGAGATCTTTCTGTTTTTTTAATGTAAGCAGTAATAACTATAAATTTATCTCAGAGAACAGTCTTTGGTTCATCTCAAATTTTGTATGTTGCAATCTCATTTTTACTAGACTCTAGGTATTTTAAAAAACTTTACCACCTGATTTCAATGACCCATTGATCATTCAAAGGTGCATTGTTCAATCTCCATTTTTTTTTGCAGTTCCTATAGTTTCTCTTGCTAATGATGTGAAATTTCATTCCATTATGACCTGATAATATATAATAAACTATTGCAGTGTTTTTTTATTTATTAAGACTGGTTTGATGGGCTAAAATATGATCTATTTTGGAATAAGTTATGTGGGATACTGAAGAGATTGTGTATGCTACAGTTATTGGATTCAGTATTCCATTGATTTCTATTGTGTAGGTATTTTATGGTGTATTTTAACTCTGAAGTTTCCTTGTCAATTTTTGTCTGTATGACCTATATATTAGTGAGAGTAAGGTATTGAGTTCATTCAATATTATTGCTTTGCTGCCCATCTGTGTTTTTATGTTCATTAGTGTTTGCTTGTTATATGAAATGATGTGTGCCATAGTTCAGTGCCTATATGTTTACAATTGTTTAATCCTCTTGATTAATTGTTCCTCTTGATTAATTGTTCCATTTTTTAGTGTAAAGTGACCTTCTTTATCTTTTCTATTTTGGCCTGAAGTCTACTTTGTCTGATATGTGTATTGTTACTCTTGCTTTCAGTTTTCACTTGCTTAGTCTATCATTTAGCATCCTTTCACTTTCAGTCTTTCTGTGTGTCTTTGCCAGTGAGTTAGGTCTTATGTAGATAACCAATAGTCTGGTCTTGTTTTGTAATCTAATCAGCAAATATGTGTCTTTGAGAGTTAACATGATTTACATTTAGGGTTATTTTGGAGAAATGTTGGCTGATTATTGCAATTTTTTGTTTGTTTTCCTGGTTGATTTATTCTTTTCTTTGTCCTATTTCTTCAGTTTGCTAGCTTACTAAATTGAATACATTTGATTCTTTCCTTCTTCTCATTTGTTTATCTATTCCTCTTTTGAAATTTATCCTTTACTGACCTCTTACATTTGTGACTGCTTTCTTCCTCATCTGTGTCTAGGATTCCTGTAAATGTCTTCTGCAAGGCTGGTTCAATAGGCATGAGTTGTTTTGGCTTGTAGTTTGTGCTTATTTTAGAAGGTCTTTATTCCTTCATAATTTTTAAAAGATAATCTTGCTATATGTCATAATCTTGGTTTGCAGTTATTTACTCTCTGATTGCTCCATAGTTTTTTTGCTTTTAGGGTTTCTGCTAAGAAATCTGATGTAATTCTGCTAGGTTTTCCTTCATAAATAAGGCAAATTTTCTGTTGCAGTTTTAAATATTCTTTCTTTATCCTAATCTTAAATTGTGTCTATTATGTGACATGGAGATGTTCTTTTTTTGGCAATGTCTATTTGAGATTCTATATGCCCCTTATATGTGGATATCCATATATTTCCCTAGATTTTGGAATGTTCCTGCCATAATTTCCTTGAAAAGGTGTTCTATGCCTTTACTTCATATTTTACCTTTTCCTTCTTCCTATTGTTTCTTAGGTTTGGTTTTTTGATCATCTACAGATTTCTTGAAAACATTTGTCGTGTTTATTTATTTTCCTTTGTTGCTGTCCAAATGAAATACTTCCTTGACTTTTCTTCAGCCCCTAGTATTCTTTTTTTCCTGATTACTCTAGTCTATTCATGATGCTTTTCATTGTGTTTTTGATTGATTCCTTGAGTTTTTCATTTCCAAAATTTTGGTTTGCTTTCAGAATCTCAAAATCTTTCCTGAATTTCTCATCCATGTTGCTGATTTTCTCATTCAGATCTTGAACTGATTTCCTTACTTCATACAGCTGTTTCTTTGAATCCTTTTTGAGGTCACAGGTCATTTTTAACCATATACTTTTGAATTATTTGTCTGGCAGTTTAGCCATTTCAATATATTTGGATTCATTTGTTGAGAAGTTATACAATTCTGGGAAAGTCATATTGCCTTACTCATTTATATTTCTTGTGCTTCTCAGTTGTGTGCATCTGTTGATTTAAATGTGTCTTCCAATTTTGTTTTGTTAGCTTATTAGTGAACAGTCTTTTATTGAGGTCTCAATGTCTGGTACTGTAAGGGCACAAGTGTGAAGTGAAATAAAATGGCAGAAATGTCCCAAGGAACAAATGTCAGAAATAACCCTGGGGATGTAAAGGGAAGGATGGCAGATATAACTTTGTTTTAGATAAAGGAGATATGAAGGCACACTTAAAAGCAAAACGTTTAGGGAGAATGAGAAACCAGCTTCACACAAGGGCTGAGGCACAGTAATTTCTCTTCCTAGATAAAAAAAATGATAAAACATTCCTAAAGGCAGGCATTTAAAGTAATGGGATATAGACCCCTTAAAAGAAGAGTAACATAGCAAAGTTTCCCAAGATAAACAAACAAGGGGTCTCACCTGAACAATGAGAGGTAGTCATAAAATGTAGATAGTAAGCTTCAAAGACAGGATGAACTTCTTGGAATTTCCAGACTGATAAGGATAGTGGGGAGCAAGTAGATGGTTGATCTTGACCAAAAGTCAATTAGATACTCAATTACAGCCATAGTGTCAAAGGTAGAATGGGAAGCGGTGCCTATATTGGCCTGTATATAATTTCATGAACTTTAGTCATCCTACTGCTTAGCTCTTTCACTAAGTCCCACCTATCAGTGTGCTTTGCTATCTTGTCAATAAACTTTGTGCTTGCTTTACTCTTCTCTTCTGGTCTGTGGTGTGAACTTGCTTTAACTTTTAACTGCTTGTCTGGCACCTTCAATCATTGACTGTGCTGGGACATAAACTGGGGGTACAACAATCCAGTCTGGTATAAGTACCACTCCAATAGGAGTTAGACAACTTTAACAACAAAAACTGTATCAAACTGGTTCTGTATGTGGGCTGAGGGGTCAGGCTAGTCAGGGTTCAGCTGTCACCATCATGACTGCATATACTTTAGAAACTTCCCTTCTTTGTACACATGGAATCACTACTGACCCCTGCAAGATTTTCATCTTTTAAACTGGGCAGCTTTCTTCTCATTCCTGACCACTCATTTTGTGTACCTCAGGAGAAAATGTCCAAGGATAGAGATTTCTGCCAAAGACATAGAAGAGTGGGAGGATCAAACAAAGTTCTGTGCTAGAGTGGGGGAACCAAGAAAATACTGAAATCTGCCTGCTTATCTTAGCATTTTTAGAACTTGTCCAGCAGGAAATCTCCCCATGGAAATACAGAAGCTGGAAAATAGCACAGTCCCCTGGACTTGGGCTCAGAGCTCTTGCTCATAGCTGTTAGCAGCCACAATATGCAAGGAGGCAGATCTGGAAGCTGAACTGTCTCCTGGCCACAGACTTGGTCTTGGATTTCTTGGTCTCTGTAGCATTACATAGATGATGAGGCTTTCTGCTTGCTGCAAAGGGCAGAGCCACTGTCCTTGTGCCCTTCAGAGCCCAAGCTCCTTATTTCCCAGACTTGTTAGTGAGTCCAAATCAGATCCTCCCTCTCTCAGAACCAACTGTTGTGGTTTTGCCCCACCCCAACACTTGTGCTTGTTCCTTATTTTTAGGTTCCCAGAGTAGCTCCATCTCAGACAATAGGTCCCTCTCGAAATGCTTTCCAGCTGTAGATCTCCAAGGTATGGGGAGAAACCAAGTGGATTTCCTCCCAAGTACTGCCCAGTCACTTACGATGGGTAGGTCACTATCACAAAAATTCCCTGAACTCAATTTAAGTTTTTTGAGAACTTTGAACTTGTCCTGCAGGTAGAACGGCCAGCATTGTCAGGATATCTGATTTACCATGAAGTTGTAGTATTGGCTTCCCTTCCTCCCCTGCGGAGATAAGAGGTTGTTGCTATGGGCTGTTTTCTTACTTCCCTCTTTGTTCATGGTTTTTTTACTGCCCGGGTCACCTCTTTCATCATTCTCTATGCAATATTATTTTTCTCTCTTTGATAAGAGGAGAAAAATATTCCAAGTTGAGTTGACCTAGTGAGTTTAATCATACAAGTTCACAAGCTGGGAAGTAGGAACAGAATACGTCAAAATGATCATATATTCCTCAAAGTGTTTGGTATTAAAGAAAGACTTCTTATTTAGCATTCTGGATAATTTTTTAGTCTGATGACTAAGCTCTAGAACTCTGGTATGTATTGCTATAATTGTCTGGTCTCTTAATATTGCTTTGGTGTGAAGGAAGTTAGGTAACCTAATGGACTAGACTTTTTAACAGATGTAAACCTACTAAACACAAATTACCTTACCTCTTCAAAAATTTGAGTGTTAGATTGAAATTTCTGACAGTAATAGTGAACTACTCATCTTAGCATGTAGTCAATTAAAATGCCTTCTTAGCATGTAAAATTCAGACTTGGCCTTTTTTTTGCAATTTCTTATAATTCTTGTCTTTGCTCAGAGACCAAATGCAAATCAACATCAGCTAGAGTGCTATATTTATAGTTCCTAAATATAAATGACAACTTCAATTTGATTAAAACATGAGTGCATGCAGTATTAAAAGATTCTTCTCCCCATGGCACCTAGTGCCAAATTCTTTCTATCCATAAAAATCACACTATTTACAGTGGCATATATAAAATATTCAGTTTTCCTGATTTATCTTGTTGTGTCTTCTGAGTGAAATCTGCAAAGTAGAAAGAGGGAGAGCTATAGCTCACCTGCTGTGCTCTAAGTGTTACTGCTAGGTGCAGGTTGAAGGTCATGCACAGCTCATACAGGGAAGACAATTTCTTCTTGAACTCAGCCTCAGCAGGTGATGGACAAGAAGCAGGTTAATGTTCCATAAGATTTTCCAAACAGGTCACAGTGACTGCCACCTAGCAACATATGCTCAAAGGTTTGGTTTATAAAATAAACAATATCTCATTTTTGGATTCCCTAACAGAATTGAAACCAGGGCATCTGCTCTTTTAGCACACACAGAAGGAGCTATGGTGATGGCTTAAAATTCTTCTACCTTATGAAGAAGGTAAAGTCCAAATGTAACAGCATTATGATCAGTTTGGATATAAAGATTCATTAGTATTTTTATCTTCTATCATTACAATTTTTAATGATTAGCACCATCTGTAGTAGGTAGTTAAATATATCTGAGCTGGTCTATTTCTTTGTGAGAGAATTGTAACGTTTGTAGTGGATAATGGATTTGTAGCAAAGTAAGGTAAAGGTCAACCTTTTGGTTCTTAGTATTTATTACAGTTCCATCTCTCAGTCATCTACATATACCTTAAACTCAAACTAATCTCACTGTTGCCTGAATATGCCTTCATAATGTCCTAAAGCCAAACTTTTGATTATGATGTATCTACTTAGAACACATTAGCATCCTCCATTTCCATGTTGCCAAAATATGTTCTTTTAAAAATCCTCATTCAAATATGATTCTGAATGTGGTATTTATTTAATTCAACAAATATTTATTAGTTACCAGGTCTCCTACTGTATGAGGAAGATGAAGCATGACCTTACTCATATAAGACACTTATGTTAAATATTTAAACATATTTTCTAATCCTTCTTTCATAATTAACTACTCAGTACAGAGAAAAATTCTTATCAATCTTTCATATTTTTCCTTTTAACAATTTAGGACTTCTTTTAACAGTACAGTGTCATTCAAGCCTTATTGAATAGAATAACACAGAAAATATTTTCATTTAAAGGTATATCTATGCTTTATTTGCCCTATTAAAATATTTTATAAGCCTTCTGAAACTATGCACAGTAATAGTAAAAGAGCAAAGGGAAAAAATCAAAGATGAAAAAACTGAATCCTCAACTAAACTGGGAAGTGACAGTTCCTTCAGTATAGAAAATGTGAGGTACATCTGCCAAATAAAATGGAATTAATCCAATACAAAGAAGAAAACAAGTATAGATAAATGTATTTATGATACTAGCTAGATGAAGAGTTTTTAATAATTATATAACTTACCCTTGAAAATTCTAATCAATAATCAATCACTTGGAATGATAAGGCCAAGAGATGTTGAACAAGGAATTAAGTATTTTTGTACATCTGTGAAGTCTCTACATCTGCTTATCTTTTGTTAATAAATAAGCTTATAGAATGTTCTCACAATTTGCTTTTTAAAAATCTGAATATATTGTGGATGCTTTTCCATATTGGTACAGATATAATTTCCTAAACTCATATATATATCAATTCAATATATGTACTAAATTTTTACATAGTTATTTCTCATGATTAAAATTTGTACTGTTTCTAGGTTTTGTTTTTTAAGAAATGATCTATATGACATAGTATTGTTCCATTTTCTGATTTTTTTTTTTGGTATTCATGGCCTTGTGCTTGGAAGTTCTCTCCCACTTGGGCCATGTCTCCAACCATTTTTTCTTTTAGTTTATTTTTTAGGTAAGGTCTCATGTTCTTTCCTGGGTCTGGCCTTGACTGTGATTCTCTTACCTCTGCCTCCCATGAAGCTGGAATTATAGGTATATACCACTGTGCCTAGTCTGTTTTTTGAGACAGGATCTCACTAACCTTTTTTCCTGGGCTGGTGTTGAACCAAGATCTATTCCTCTTCACCTCCTGCATAGCTGCGATTATAGATGTATGCCAGCATGCCAGCCTTGTGAATAGTTTTAAGTGTAGTTATTTTAGAGTACATACAGTGAAAATATTTTTAAGCATTGTCAAAGTTTCCTATAAAAGCTATCCAAATTTATATTATACAAAAGAACATTAAGGTGTTTACTCAATTTCTATACAATTGATAATACATTTTTGACATATTTGGAGGCTAAATGACATATGAATTTTGATTTTTAAAAGATTTATTTTCCACTCACCACATGATTGCTAGGCATTTACTATATTATTTTGTTAATTTTTGCTAATTTTTCTTAGCATATTTCCTTATTGATTTATCAATGATCTTTATAAATTGTTGCTATTAATTCTTTGTCACAAATATGTTCTAATTCAAATATGTTGTTTTTCTTCTGATATAGCTCATCTTGGATTACATGTTTTTTCAAACAAAGTTTTCTAATCTGTATTATCAAATATGTCAGTTACATTTTAAATTTTTTTCTGTTGTCATATCTTGTTTGAGAAGTTCTTTCCCAAGCACAATTTAAATTTTATCTGTTCTTATAGCACTTTAAAATTTTTAAGATTTATTTTAATCTATCTGAAATTCTTATGTAAATGCTGTGATTTAAACACATACATTTTCTCTTTCTTCAATTGTATAGCCATATAATTGATTTGGAACAATTGTTCTTAATATCTGCCACTATGTGTAATATTTACTGGTCCAATTCTACTTTCATTTCCCTATTACAATGATTTCATTGATTATGTAACTGTGGTCTAAGCATTGCAGATACATTGGTAACAAAACTACTTGTAAATTCTGAAATGAAATTATCATTCAAAATCAATACCTAAAGAAACCACTATTTCACAAATAAGCATACAAGTAAATTTGAAACTATAATTGTTGCAAATCTGGTGAGTACTATAAGAAGAATTATCCACTGCACTGAAACAATTTAATGTGGAAAGATATTGAGGAGTCTTTTGCAAAGTGACAATTATTGAGCTGAGAAAACATTAACTAAAATGATGGAAAATGTAGGGTTTTAAAATGTTAAAGGAATCAATATGCACAAATACTCTATAGTGAATGGAAGGATGTGAACTTGAGGAACAGGAAGAATGTCAATATTACAGCAACTTAATCAAAGAGAAGAAGACTATGATGAGAAATGTAGCTGCAAATATATATGAGTAAATCACATTGGTCTTTTGAATATTTTAAGGGTTTTCTTTATTTTAGCAGAATGGGGAACTCATTGTAGTATTTTGATCAGTGAACTGATATAACAAATTTGTGTTTTGAAAATATTTTGGCACCATATAGAGAAGAGATTATGGGAGAATGGCCACTTAGGAAGCCATTGTGGATATTAGATTAAAGATGATGCCTGTTTGGGCTATAATAATACAAGTAAAGTAATATTGAAGTAGACTGATGAAAGGGAAACTTGGTATGTAAAACTAATGTATGAAGAATGGATTGGAATGGAGCTTGAAGATGAGACTAAACTCTAGACTTAGGCTTGGTAATAACCAAGCTTAATGTGAAAGATAGCAATGTTTGGGTTTGCAGATCATGAGTTAATGTGTGATATATGATGTCATTGAAATTTTTGCCAGACATCTAAGAAAAGTCAACAAATAAGTTAAATTCAACACTGGAGTTTAGAGTAGAAAGTTGTGAGTGACCTCTAAATAGGGAGTAATTGAAAGAATATCTGTGAATGAAATTTTCCTTGACATTGAAATTAGTTAAGTAGAAGGAAAGGCCTTTGGTCTCAAACTTGAAATGTTCAACATTTAATGATCAGGTGGATAAGGATGGACCTTTAAAAGAGACAGTTGAGTCCACAAAGACATAGAAATAACAATAAGAATACTTGCATTGTGAAATTCCAGAAAAAGGAAACAATTTCCCAAACAAGCATCAAAATATAATGAACAAAATATTTAATTTAATAGAAAATGTCACTAGTAAACTTAGTAAGGGATTTTGTAGTGGATTTTCTGAAACAAAATGTACATGCAGTGGTATGAAGAATGAGTAGAAAGTGGGGACTTGAATACGATGATTATACATTTTTGAAAAGTCTCACAGTGAAAAGAGGCAAGAGAGAAATGGTATGAGAGAAACATAAAAGCATTTTTTGAAATAACTAAATGCTTTTAACTAGTTTTAATAATAACAAGAAAAATATCTGAGAGGCAGGAAATAGTTAATTATAGAAGAGAGAGAGGGAATTTTCAGTAATATTAATTTCTTGATTAAGTGTTTAGGGGGGATGAGATCCAATGCTCAAATCAAGAGTCTGGTTACAAACATACAAATAAGGAAGCATTCTCTCTCTCTTTCTCTCTCTCTCTCTCTCAAGTTAGAAGCAAGTGATCTGATCTGTGAGAATGAAGGGGAGTAGAACATTGAAAGAGTATAGTTTTATTGTAGTACTGTGTACAAAGAGAGCATGCGTTAACAAAATGAAGATGGGTTACTGTGAATGCTGTGTGCCCTGCCTTATCTGTGTTTTTTTTAATGTATATTAAAGTGGAACCAATATTTCATTGGTTTTAGCCAGGATTACTGAGATTCTAATATGAGGTTATAGGTAAGGTGAATATGGTTCTTCAATTCTATCCATTTACCAGCAAACAACATAAATTAATTCTTCTTTATGGCTTAATAAAACTCCATTATGTATATATGCCACCTTTTCTTAATCCATTCATCAGTTGTCAGACAATTGGGCTGTTTCCAAAGTGTGGCTATGGTGAATAGTACTGCAAAAACTGGTTGAAAATGTTAGCAAAATAAAGAATATTAAAACAGCCTATCTATAAATAAATGTAACATAATATACTCTTAGATGTTAAATAATAAAAGGGAGCATGGTGATAGAAAAAGAGTAAGTATTGATGTGTCAATTTGATCAAAGTGCCAGCCTCACATTTTCCCCTGAGACAGAGAAACACTGATGTAATCATATATATACATATATATGTATATGAATATGTATATGATCATATATATATGTACATTTAACTGATAGGTCTAGCTTCCATATATGAGGAAAAACATGGTCTTTGACTTTTTTGAGCCTGACTCACTTTGCTTAACATGAAGTTCTCCATGTACATATGTATTATATCCCAGTTCAGTTCATATCCTCTTTTAATTCTTTCTACTTTTGTGCCTTCCTTATGGCTGTACACATGGGTGTATAAGTGACTCTGCCATGTCCTGGAATCCATTTTTTTGAATATATGCCCAGGAGGGGCATTACTGGATGGTATGGTAGTTGTATTTTTAGTTTTTTGAGTGACATCCATACTGCTTTCCATAGCAGTTGCATTAATTTACATTTCCACCAACAGTGTATAAGGGTTCCTTTTTCTCCATGTCCTCACTAGCATTTGTCATTGTTTATGTTTTGGAATACAAAAGCAATCTTGAGTCAAAAGAGTAATGTTGGAGATACCAGAATATCTGATTTCAAACTATGCTACAGAGTCATAGTAATAAAAAGAGCATGGTACTGGCACAAAAACAGACATGAAAACCAGTAAAATAGGATAGAAGAACATGACTCAAAACTGTGTAAGTATGGTCATCTGATTTTTGACAAAGGAGCCCAAAATACAAGTTGGAGAAAAGACAGCTTTTCAACAACTGTTGCTGGGAAAACTGCATATCCATCTACAGAAGACTGAAACTAGATCCCTGTCTGTCACCTTGCACTAGCATCAATTCAAAGTAGATTAAAGATCTTAAGGTAAGATCTGAAACAGTGAAATTACTTCATTCTAATTTTAATGTTTGCAATTTATTTACTTGTTTTATATTCTTATTAATGAAATTTAAAATTTCTTGCCATGCAGAACTTTTCATGATTTTTTTTCATTTATGGATGGCCTGTATTTTCATACCTATTCCTTATATGAGCACTCTGCTCTTTTTGTTCTAATCTCAGTGTTTTTCTTAATTTCTACTGAGGATTATCCTCTAAACCTATGTCTAGGACATTAACCCAGAACATATGTTGTTTTTATTTTATTTTATTTGTAGATATGATTCCATAGTCTTTCTTTTATCCATAAACTATACAAAATATTAATTTCTAAGCTTTTTATTGTTTAGTTTCCTTATGGAAAATTTTATTTTTTATATATACTATAACATAGATTATATTATATGTAATCTGTATCAATTAATATATATGTATATATATACATATATATATTTAGTTTACTCAAGAAAAATTAATTGGACCCATGCCACAAGTGTTACTGATAGCATAACATGTGAAAGATGGATGATTTTCATTTTTTTCCTTTTGATTCTTTATTTTATTTTTCTCCTTTTTTTTATCATTTTTACATTTACTTACATGTGTGTGCAATGCTTGTGCCACCTCCTCCCTCCCCTCTGAGGAATGCTTTTCTTAATAATCTTCTATTGGTTTTTCCATCACCAATTTGGCTCTTACAGTTCAGGCTGCTTGCTCAGTACTCTATACCCAATTTGAAGGCCCACCACAAGCGGGAGAGTCTTCACAACCACTAGATCCAGGATGACACATGTAGACAGATTTTAAGCCCATAGTGGGTCCAGATTAGACCTTACAATTCCAGATTCTAGTCCTTCCATGTCTGCAAACCTATCCCTATGGAAATAGGGTGCAGAGTCACGCTAGTGCCAAACCAGTTTTGCCACCACCAGCATAGCCAGGACCCAACATATACCAGTAGAATACATCACCAAGCCAAATCATATAGCTCTAGGTTGGTCACCATGCATCTACGACCCATGAATTCTCTTTTAGACTATAGGTCAGGTCACCCTCAATCTAGTGAAAGGTGGATAATCATGGTAGCAAACCCAAGTTCTAGTTCTGGCTTTAGAGAGTCACCTCATGGGCTTAACAGTCAGACAGGTCCCCATGCATATCAGAGTCAGCCAGTTTCCAGAGATGCCAGATTAATCCCATGGTGCTAGACCAGGGTACCAAACCCATTGTTGTGCTAGCTAGATTGACTGCTATAGATATAGGTTTATGTCTGCCACCGTAGACACAATGTTAACACTCAGACTTCAGGTCTACACTACTGGAGTGGATTATATGTATGTATGTATATTGTGTGTGTGTGTGTGTGTATAAGAGAAAGAGAGAGAGAGAGAGAAAACAAAGCTGTATTAGTGGATCTGTGTGAAGGGACTATGGGAGGTGGGTAAAGGAAGGAGAATGTAAAAGAGTGAAAAATATTGAAACATAATATCTATATATCAAGATACTACAATGTAATGCACTGTAAGCTGTTGAATTATTGGGGAACAGGGTGGTAAAGAAAGAGTAAATATTAGGGGTTGTTAATATGATTAAAGCATTTCATTTCTGAAACGTCACAATGATACTTTTGGACTATCAACATACACTTAAAAGAAATGAAGGACAAGAAAGTAAAACAGGTCATTTCCCAGGGATAAGTACCAGTGAGAGTGAGAATGGCATAAAAAGGGTACATGAGTGTGAATTTGGTGGATTTATTTTGTACTCATATACAAAAATACAACAATGAAACCTGTTGAAAATGCTCTAAGAAGTGAGGGTGGGGATAAGGGAGAATGATAGAGGGGAAAATCTAACTAACATATATTGCAACCATATATGTAAATATTTCAATGTATTCCCACATACAGCTATTATTTGTTAATAAGGATAATAAAAATGAGATGTAAATGTATGTGGCTTACAATAGGCTCACATTAGCTTTTGTCAAAAATTAAATAAATGGAAAAAATCCATGCAAGTGATAAGCAAAATAGATATGAAGTTGCTATACTTACATCAGATAAATTAGGCTTTAATTTAAAAAAATGTAACAAAAGACAAATAAGAATTTTGTACAGTTATTAACTAGTTAATTTATCAAGAAGATATAAAAAACTTAAATATATGTATGTATATATATATATATATACCCAACATGGTAGCATATATGTATCCAAAGAAAATCTTAACAGAAATGAAGGAAGGAATGGACATAAATGTAAAAATAATAGAAAACTTCAATACACAATTTTCAACAGAAGGCAGATCATTCAGAAAGAAAATTAATAAGGAAAGTGCAGACTTGAATAATATTATGAGAAATAGGCCTAAAAGTTATTTATGAAACATTCTATCCAAGAACGGAATAACAACATTTCAAGTGTGCAAAAATAATCCCTGTGCAAAAAACTGAAATTGGACCCATGTTTATCACCCTGTACTAGTATCAACTCAAAATGGGTCAAGGACCTTAATATCAGAACTGAAACTCTGAAGTTGGTAGAGGAAAGAGCAGGAAACACTCTGGAAGCAAAAGGTATAGGCAAGGACATCCTCAATAGAATCTCAGCAGCTCAACAACCAAAAAAAGGAATGGACAAATGGGACATCATAAAATTAAAAAGCTTCTGCACAACAAAAGAAATGTTCTGTAAACTGAAGAACCACCCACAGAGTGGGAGAAAATATTTGCCAGCTATACATCCGACAAAGGAATGATAACCAGAATATAAAGGGAACTCAAAAAACTAAACTCTCCTAAAATCAGTGAACCAATAAAGAAATGGGCAACTGAACTAAAAAGAACATTCTCAGAAGAAGAAATTCAAATGGCCAAAAAACACATGACAAAATGCTCTCCATTTCTAGCCATAAAGGAAATGCAAATCAAAACCACACTAAATTTCTACCTATTCACCCCTATTAGAATAGCCATCATCAAAAACACTACTAACAACAGGTGTTGATGAGAATGTGGGGAAAAAGGAACCCTCATACACTGCTGGTGGTAATGCAAACTGGTGCAACCACTTTGGAAAAAAATTTGGAGGCTTCTTAAAAATCTAAACATAGATCTGCCATATGATACAACAATGCCACTCCTGTGGATATACCCAAACGAATGCCACTGGTTACTCCAGAGGCACCTGCACAACCATGTTTATTGCAGCACTATTCACAATAGCCAAGTTATGGAAACAGCCAAGATGCCCCACCACTGATGAATGGATTAAGACAATGTGGTATTTATACACAATGGAATTTCACTCAGCCATGAAGAAGAATGAAATCTTATCATTTGCAAGTAAATGAGTGGAACTGTAGAACATCATTCTGAGCAAGGTTTGCCAGGCTCAGAAGACCAAAAATTGTGTGTTCTTCCTCATATGTGGACTTTATTTTTTTATTATTCATTTATTCATATGTGTGTACATTGTTTGGGTCATTTCTCCCCCCAACACCTCCCGCCTCACTTCCAGGCAGCACCTGTTCTGCCCTTATCTCTAATTTTGTTGAAGACAAGACATAAGCATAATAAGGAAGACAAAGTGTTTTTGCTAGTTAATGATAGCTACACAGAAAGATTCCTAGCATTGCTTTCATGTACAAATGTTTTACAACTCACGTTGATTCATCTCTAACTGATCTTTAGGCTGGTTCCTGATCCCCTTCTTGTGTTGACCTCTGTCTCTTTAAGGTTTCTGTATTAGTTCCTCTGGAATGGGGACATCAAATGCTTTCATGTTTTTGGTTTTCTACCTATTCCCATATTTCCCGTATGTGCTCTCCCCTTGTCATGTGATCCAAGTTCAACCACATTGCTCCATTTGCCCGAGTAAGGTTAGTACCTAATGCAATTGAAGCTGACTACAGATGCAAAACTGAATCAGGCTAAAATCAATGGAGACCACTTTAGAACAGATGAACACGAAGGGAAAGCATGCTACACAAACACTTATATTTGTATGCCACCAAAGATTTGTGTTTTATTGGTATACAGTGGCATTTGAGTTGATGAAAGCTCTAAGATGGAATAGAATGGGAAGGGGAGCATGGGTAGTTATGATATTTCCATAAATCTCCAGAAACATAATGGTGAAGGAAGTCAAATAGGAAAAGAAACAGCCATGAGGAGGACTCCAGAGATTGCTTATGAGTTTTCAAGTCTTTGAGTTGGTAGATGTAAGTAGAAAGGTTTAAAAATGATACTGAATAAAAATCACATAATTATTGGTAGAACAGGTCCTGTCTTTGGGTTGGTACCAGTGGGAGGGGGGAGAATATAAGAAAAGGGCATAGGAGGAAATATTTATGTACTCTTGTGTGAAAACAGAAGAATGAATCCTGTTGAAACTATACCAGGAGTGGGAGGAAGGGGGGATCATATAATACATCGTATGATATAAGAACTTTTGTCAATGTCACAATGTACCTCCAGTACAACAATAATATGATAATAAAAATAAGTGAAAAAAATTTAAAAAGAAACTGTTTACAGAATAACTTTTAAGAATTTAGTGTCCCCTATCCATGCAGACTAATGTGTAACATAGTAACAGAAAATTCTGAATGTGTATTTAAACAAATGATAGGAGTGCTGTTTCTGGAGACACAGGGAATTGATATAGTAGCAACATGGATGGTATATGACAGAAATTAGGTCATGAGGAGAACAAAAGTTGTGGAAACAATCAAGATGCCCCACTATTGATGAATGGATCAAGAAAATGTGGTACTTGTACACAATGGAATTTTACTCAGCCATGAAGAAGAATGAAATCTTATCATTTGCAGGTAAATGGATGAAACTAGAGAACATCATTCTGAGTGAGGTCAGCCAAGTTCAGAAGACCAAAAATCGTATGTACTCCCTCATATGCGGACTTTAGATCTAGGGCAAGTGCAGCAATGTGGTTGGACTTGGGTCACATGATAAAGGGAGAGCACATTTGGGTGATGTAGAAATAGGCAGAAAACCCAAAACATGAAAGCTTTTGATGTCCCCACTCCAGAGGAACTAATACAGAAATCTTAAAGCAACAACAGTTATCATGAGAAGGGGAGCAGTAACCAGGATAAAGATCAGCTAGAGATGAACCAACCTGGGTCATAACATGTGTACATGAAAGCAATGCTAGGAATATTTCTCTATAGCTATCCTCAACTCAACTAGCAAAAATGCTTTGTTTTCCTTATTAGGCTTGTCTCTTTTCTTCAACAAAACTAGTGATAAAAGCAGAACAGGACCTGCCTGGAACTGAGGGGGGAAGGAGGGAGAAGGTGGGAGAGGGGGGCAGGGGGGAGAAATGACCCAAACAGTGTATGCACATGTGAATAAATGAATAAAAAAAAAGATGGAGGGAAGAATGGCGGACAACATCCTAATTTTACATAATGGGGCATCAAGAGCCACTGTGAAATCTGATGGAATAGAAACAGAGGTTCATACATACGGTGTAAGGTTAGAAAAATATACATTAAAACTACAGAAATTTAGGAGGAGGATGGGGTAAAAGTTTCAGTTGCATGAGTGAATATAATCTTCATTTTCTTAAATTGATAAAACAAGAAATAGCATTGGAAAGATGTTATTTAGCATTATGGTGATAACCATGGAAACTAAGCACATGCACTATAATGATTGCCTCTGCAGTCAATCTATGAATAGAGAAGTTAGGGTTGTGAGACTTTAGTTTCCATTATAAATTGTTCTATCATAGTTTGATATATGTGTGTATTCATGCATACATAAACATACATATGTATATTCATTTGTCTATGAAGCACTAAGTCAGTATAGGGTAAAGAAACCATTCCAGGTATTTAAGGCAGGAATATATTTAATAAAGGTAACTACCTGCTTGCACAATTATAGTAAGAAGTAGAATAGAAGTGAAAGTTTTTTCATTAGACTATTGCTTTCAAGGACACATCATCATATCTGCAATCCAAAGAGCAAGGAACTGTTGCTATTATTCGTGTCACCATTGCTGCTGCCTGTCACTATGATCTCTTATATTCATAAGACTGTTGACCAGATGCAATGCCATGAATGTTTCTGATGAAGAGAAGTTATAGTCTGATGTGCTGTGGAGAAAATACTTTTGGTGTTTGCATGGCGAATGGATTTAAGACTCACAGATCCAATTTAGGAAATGATTTAATTAGATCATGCAGAAATCATTCTATGAGGGAAGAAATCTTTGCTTCATACACCACATCTCCATTCTTCTTTCCTTCCTGTTTCCTGGTACAGTGATTACACAGGAAACATTTTTATGATATGCTAAATTGATTAACATTATCTCTACCTTTTGTTGTATGTTGCAATCACAGGCAAATTTGAATTTGGACTTTGGAGGCACCAAAGGCCCTCATTAATATTTTGGAGAGAATGTCTGCTGTAAAAAAAACTTTTGAAAGGAATGCTATTCAGGACAATCAGTCATCTCAGGCATTTATAAAGCTAATGATATGGGAGTTCCTGGTTTTTCAATTACTATTGCTTTATGTGTAAATGTGTATGTGTGTGCACGTGTGTGTGTGCTTCCTCAAATGGAAGATGGTGCCTGGTAGATTACTACATAGACTTGGTGAACCCCAGACTGCAATAATACCTGTGATAAAAACTGATGCTTTTATTTGTCATGATTATAAAACCTAACTTCTGCAGGCAGACAAAAACAGAGACATTATATATGATAACATCATATAGAGATGGAGGAAAAAAATGGAATTGCCCTCCTTCCTATCACTTCTAAATTAAAGTGAATGATCTTAAAATTAGAAGGAGCTGGGTGTCAGTGGCTTACACCTATAATCCTAGCTACCTGGGAGGCTGAGATCAGGACGATTGAGATTCAAAGCCAGCCTGGGAAAATAGTTGGATAGGTCCCCATCTCCAAAATAACCAGAGTGAAATTGACTGGAGCTGTGACTTAAGCAGTAAAGTGCTGGCTCTGCAAGCACAAAGTCTCAAGTTCAAACCCAAATCCCTACAAAAAAAAAAAACTAGGAAAAGTGAATCTTGTGGATAAGCGGAAACTAAAGGACAAGTAAGGTGTTTCTGTGGCAGTACACAAACTTTTTAAAATAATTTAATGCTCTATATACAGAAAAATTATAGAAGTCAGAATAAATAATTTAATTTTAACTTTGAGAACCTGTAGAAAATAAAAGAATAATTAGGAGACTAGGCATTCACAAGCACTTCTCCATTTATCAAACAGCGAAAATTATGGAAAATAGACTTCAAGTGTGAAAGCAATCCTTTGCAAGATTTCCAGAACCATAGTCTATGGTTAATTGTATAACAGTAGTATAACATAGCAGCCAAAAACATGAATTTCATAGGCTATTTGAGTTTTAATTCCTTCTCTGCCATGCATGAGTTGTACAACATTGCAATGTAATTTTTCCCCTCAGTACCTCAATTTCCTCATTTCTAAAAATGATGATGATAATAATACATATCTTGTAGGGTTATTGGGAAAATTAATATAAAATGCTTAGAACAGTAGCTTGTATATGATGAATGCTATGTGTTTTTATATAATAATAATAAATAGATGTCATTAGTTTTAGAAAGCACATAAGGAAAATCATGAACACTAAATGTCAACCTGTGCTGACTAACAACAATTCACCCAAACTAGCTGCACTTTCTTTTTGATAACATCATGAGTTTGTTCAACAGAGAGATGTTATCTCCACAAGGCACTTTACCAAATTGTACAGTCCAACCTTAGGCCTGTGCCACGGGTAATGGAAGTGGATATGGAGCTGGTTGAGAGTCAGATGCCATGGATAGAACATGGATCTATCTGATTTTCATTTGAAACCTACATATATAACATTTCAGTTGGATAATTTAAGTAAATGATGTACTGTTTGGCACTCCTGTCACATGTAAAATGCAGATTGTTACATCTTCCTTACAAGGTCGGTGAAGGACATACTGTTTTCATGGATGCTGCATGAAGAGGCAGGTTAGATGGTGGTAATTGCAAAAGCACTTTTCACTTTTTATGATGGACTTTTTGTTACTATAGTATGTATTGACTGACTTGACTTTGAGGGATGTATCTCATGATATATAATTATTTCTATAAACAATGTAGAAACTTTCATGAGCCTACTATGTGTGTAGCCATTCTTTTCCTCTCCCACGATTCTCTGTACAAAAATGGATGTGAAAAACACACAGGCTCTTCAACTTGTTGCAGTTCCCTGATTCTTTGAAACTCCTTGTCCTGCCTCCTTCTGATGATAAGAAAAGACATTTTACATAGAGAAGTCACTCCAAGCAAATAGTTGTGTAATTACAGTGAGTAGCAGATTGAAAAGTCAAGTTTTATAATCAGTCTCTGATATGTTGTGGCTCAGTGATTTTTATGCAGTAGAGAACAATATATCTATCAAGACTTATTAAGATGATATCCACTTAATCATCATCATATGTCATACATTAGGTTCTTTCAGATTAACATAAGTTAAAATACTTTAAAAAGTTTTTCTGCTTATCATAATTAATTTAACTAATGAATTTTAAGTATTGATGACAATAGCATGGATTAGCCCATTGGTATTTGAAATATGTGAGATATTTTGCTGATGTTTCTACCTGCCTCAGACACGTGCCACCCATTGCTGGTCACCCATGGTACCCAGAACGTCTGTGACAAGGAAGAATCCTTCTCATTGTAAATTCAAGTTAGATGCTGTTTTTGATTTGAATTTGTGAAATGTAACTTTGTCTTGGTTATTCAAAAACATGAAACACATAAGAATTGGTACAAAAATTCAGACTTTTTAAGACAAAGTAATAACACTACTGAGAAGGAAAGGGAACATAGGGAACAGGCTTTTGCCCCTTTTTTTGCCTGGATCAAAAGGTACATGAACTCTTACTGTTTTTAACTTCACTGTGCTCTAATGGATACCTTGCTATAACAAGAGGAATTGTAAGAAAAGAGATTTGGTCTTTAATTTCTTGGTGCAGACTTTCACACTTCAGGCCAATTTTATCTATCCTTACTGCTTTGATCAATACTAGCTCTGCACAGTTATTATCTGTATCTGTTATAGGTTTTTCTTCCCCTTTACACTTCAACCACTATCATACCAAATTAGTAGTTCTCTAAATAACTCGTGTTGTTTCATTGTTCTGTCTGCCCCTTGCATTATGCTGCCCCTTTTGTGCCTCCTAAAGGTAGCTAAATGATTTAACACAGGCATTCTTTCCTCTAGTGAAGTTTCTTTATACTCTCTTATCTCATCAAGTTTAGTGTCCTTTTCTCATTCATAGAAATACAAGCATCTAGCATAACAGTAATCAAACTACACAGGGTTATTTTAATTACAATAAAACATTCTAGGACTTTCAAGAATTCATACAAGGTATGTCATTCAATCACAACATGTGTTCTCTGTGTTCTGAGGAAAACAGCTGAATCAAGGAACATCTACTGGGTAGATGCCTATACTTACTAGTAAGGTATATAAGCCTTTTAAATAAGTCTTTCGACACATTTAAATAAAGCCTCAGTGAAGTCATACACAGATTATATAGGATAAAGAGTAGTAATGAAAATTTTGATTAGTAAATTACATGATTTTTACCAGATCATTGAAATAATTTCCCAACCCAGGACAGGACATAGCAAAAGGAATAACCAGAACAGCAAATGATTTGGAGAATAAATAAATAAAATGACCTTAGAAAAAAATGTTGAATCTGTAGTCAAATGTTGAAATAAGAAACACATGTGTACCTCCATTTGCAAATGATTATGTTCTTGATTCATCATTAAGTGGCACCTCCTTGTTCTCATTACACTTCAGGCAGACACATCACTAATATCAACTACTGCAGTCTTATACTGCAGCAATATTGAGTCTCCCTAATCGCCACAACTTCATATGCATTAGGAAACTACAGATATCTCCATTATGGATGCAAAAATTTGGCTTTATTCAGAATAAGAAGTGTAAGGTATGAGATGGTATTCTGAACTACCTCAAGTGCTGTTCATGCCATGATGGAATACAGTTCTTCTCACAGATGTGGGAAGCCCATGCTTCTAGGAATTCCCTCTAGTATGACAGATAGGTTTGTAAAGTAATAATATATACAAAAATGAATTAATAACCTAGATCTCTCCAAGTTCTCCAGCCCTATGGGGTTAGATTTTCCTTGAATATTTAATGTAAAAATCCCGTAGCTTCACTTACAGAGGAAAAACAAGGCTCCACCCCACTCCCAATATCTCAGAGGGCTTACATATCTCCTAATTACCTTTTGCTATATTCTCTTGCTCACCCTGAATTCTCTAACCTACATCTTGTTTCTTGTGGCTACTCCCTGATGTCCACACTATCTTAACTAGAATTGTAACCTAAATAGAGCTATGAGTATTAGCAAATTAAAAGAAATCGATTTAAATTTGAATTTAAATTTTAATTTGAAATTCAAGTTTTACTTAGTATCTTATACTTTTCCTGTCAACACTTAACCTAATATCCTTCCCTTGATTTACCCCAAATCCCTTGTCCTCAAGGCATGTGTTTATAGTATATGAAAGATTCATGGTTAACAGAGGGGAATTTACAAACCGCAAGGAAGTTGACATAAAAGCTGACATTATGTGTCTTTGTTTTTCATTTATTTTTTTCATTGTTGTGCTGGGTGGGGGTACATTGTGGCATTTATGAAAGTTCTTTAATATGTCAAATATATCATATTTGAATTCACCCCCTCAACAATTCTCCTTCACCCCCCCATTCCTGAAACCATTTCAACAGATCTCATTTTTCCATTTACATATATGTGTACACAATATTTGCACCATATTCACCCTCCTTTCCCCACATCCTCCCCAATCCCACTGGTACCAACCTCCCCAAGCAGGACCTGTTATTCCTTCCTGTTCTCTGATTTTGTAGAAGGAAAAAAAATGACATTTTTTAGTTGTTTAAGATATCAACACAGAAAGTATCCTTGTGACACTTCCATGTTTATATGTATTGTAGCCCAATTGGGTTCATCTCCTCTATTTTTCTTCATCTTTTTTTTAAAGTGGCCATTCCAATAGCAAGAAACTTTTTACTGGTTAACTTAGTTCTCCAGGACCCCTGTCTTCTTATTATGTTGCTAAGCCCTCTTTGTTTCTATGTCTCCTATTAATTACCACCAATTTCACTCTATCATTTTTATATTGTTCTAGAACATCAACAGCTTCTCTCATTTTATTAGGTTTGATGCTTCAGCTCTTTTAATTTACCTCTCCTTATTACATTTTCAAAATGTGCCAAAGTAGAGGGAACTGGGGGCAATGTGATGATAGGAGGGGGTTTTATTTCCATTTTAAGTGGTCAAGCTGTTTTCCCAATTAAAAATAATCTTTTTCAAAGAAGAGATAGCTACTGAATTTAAAAATAAAATTTCATCCCTCTTTCATTATATAATTTAACAAGTGGAAGAAGGTGCAACTGTGTTTACATAGAAAAAGTATAGGACAAGCAATTAAACTTAATGGGCTTTAACAATGAATTGATATAACACTTTGAGTTAAGCATTCAAGAATGCATAGGACTTTTCTAAATACAGAATGGAAAAGTGGCCTCTTAGGTAGTTTGATTTTTCTATATTGAAATTTCCTCATGGAAACAGATCCATGTTGCTAGGGGTAATGCTCTATTTCATTCTGCTCATGTTGTGAAATATATATTTAAAAAATCATTGATTGAATCAAAGAAAAGAAGAAATTCAAGGAAATCAAAAATCAAAGCCACAATTTTGACTTTGCATGTGGAATCAGAGTGTCATGGAAAAGTTATTCTGGCATAGGATATCTTATTTCTAATTCCTTGGGGAGAACAAGGAATCCTCTTTAGATGAGGATGTGCTCCCAATTTCTCATGCAGATATGGTACTACTCAAGCACCAAAGTTTATTTAAGATTCTTGAATTCAATAATATGAAGTCACTATTGTTTACTTAAGCCAGATCAGTGGTTTTACAAATCACAAGAAAAAAAAGTCTTTAAGAGATGTTTATCAGTTTATTCTCCTTTGTTGTTCTGTATTCTTAAAACAAAAAGAAACTCTAACAGAAAAACATAATACTATAAAATACAAGAATAAATAACACATGGAAATCCCTCATTAACAAGCTTCATATCAAATTCTATTTGCCAGTTACCATTGATCTAAACTCATCTATAAACATAATTTTGTATCACATTATTTGTTCTTATTCCTTTAATGACATATTACAGGTACAAATACCCTCAGCTTCTCCTGAATATTAGACTTCTAAACTTGTACTTGATATATTAATAAACTTACATCAAGAGTGAATTTCACCACCAAATAATTAAAATGTATTAAACTGGATAAAATAATCATGGTAAAAGAAATTCAATAATATGCTAATTTAAAAAGACTGCAATGCCTTGAGGGCAACAGAAATTGGATTTTAGCTTCACAGGAGATGGGGAAAATGATCAGCAACTAGCCCTTCCACCTCTTTTCTCTGATTTCGCATTCCAGAAGATGGATTCTTATGAGTGAGATAGATTTATTTTCCCTGCTCACTGTCTCTGTGCTGGACTTGTCCTCAGCATTGTACTCACAGAACTGTCAGGTCTCCTGACCTTAAGAACTCACAGTCTGTTTAGGAAAGTAGACATGTACCCAGATGATTACAATATTATGGTAAAATTGTTACAAAAGTATTTATGGGAGTGATGGGCAAAGTACGTTTGATCATAAGAAATAAGGGTCTCCTGTGACCAAATTATAATTTTGAATATTACTAATGAATAAACAATTGTCTTGTCCTTGCTAACTGGCTTGGTCCATTAAGATGGTGAACAGCCCTTGTCAAGGAATGAGGAAAGCAAAGTACATGATTTTCCTTTGGCCTTTCTTAATGCTGTTTGTTATTGTATAGTGCAGTGTAGGACAGAAGGAAATTTGGGGTACTTCTTACATAGTGTTGGAGTTAGAGAGGCATCATAAAGGAAGGGATAACCAAGTTGAGTCAATAGAAAGGATGCTAAGGAAATGAGCCAGGGGAGAGATTCTGGGAAGTGGACATGACCATGGATGAGACACACAGGAGGGAAATAAGATATCGCATTTAGGAAGCCAAAACAGAATAATTATTGTGGAATCACAACATGGAAAAATGAATTAGAAACACACGGTCTGGATTTTTGAGTGTCTTAGAGATCAAATTTGTAGGTCAGACCAAAGCTGAGACTTTATCCTATAAATCAGGAATCAGGAAACATTTTTTGCAAAGAGCCATATGGTGGATGCTGCTTTTCAGGATACCCATTCTCTGTTGAATCTAGTCATTTATGCCTCAATTCTGCCACTGTAGACAAAAGCAGCAAGGAATAATATGTAAATGAACTGTCTTGTTTGTGTTGCAATGCAATTTGTTTTCTGTGGTACTGAGAGTTGATCCTTGGATCTTATTTATTCTGAACATATGCTCTACCACTCAGCTACATCCCAGGTCCCAATAAAATCTTATTGACAAAATGGCACTGTGTTAAATTTGTTCCAAGGGATGTAGTTGGTTTTCATTGGATCTAAGTGGTAAGGAACCATTGGCAGGCTTTAAGAGTACAGTGTTTATAATTATATATGAGATAGAAGTTGGTTTTTTAACAAGATAAACAGGTGAATCTGATAAGTATTAAGGTCTACCAAGCAAAATTATGGATTCAAGCTCTACATCAGAGCTGCCCAAAATAACTTCTTGTGATAATAGAAGTGTCATATATTTCATTGTATAATATAGGAATGCCTGGCCACATGTGACTGTTGAGCACTTGAAATGGAACTAGTGCAACTAAAGGACTGAATTTTAAATTTAATTAATTTAAATATAAGTGCTGCATATAGTTCATGGCTTCCCCTTTGTATAGTGCAATTCTAGGCATTGGTAAAGATTCACGTTTTGATTCAATTTCAAGTACATACACAAAGAAGAAAATTTTTTATTCATTTATTCACATGTGCATACATTGTTTGGGACATTTCTCCTTCCTGCCACCCAACCCCATCCTATGCCCCCCTCCCCCCTCGCTTCCAGGCAGAACCTGTTCTTCCCTTATCTCTAATTTTTTGAAGAGAAGACACAAGCATAATAAAAAAGACAAAGTATTTTTGCCAGCTGAGTTAAGGATAGCTGTACAGGGAAATTCCTAGTATTGTTTCCATGTACAAATGTATTATAACCCAAGTAGACTAATATCTAACTGTTCTTTACAGTGGTTCCTGATCCCCTTCTTGTGTTGACCTCTGTCACTTTAAGGTTTCTGTATTAGCTCCTCTGGAGTGGTGACATCAACTGCTTTCATGTTTTGTGTTTTCTACTTTTTCCCATATCTCCCGTATGTGCTCTCCCCTTGTCACGTGAACCAAGTTCAACCACATTGCTGTATTTGTCATAGATGTAAAGTTTGCATGCGAGGGAGAACATATGATTTTTGGTCTTCTGAGCTGGCTAACCTTGCTCAAAATGATGTTCTCCAGTTCCATCCATTTACTTGTAAATGAAAAGATTTCATTCTTTTTCATGGCTGAATAAAATTCCATTAAGTATAAATACCACATTATCTTGATCCATTCATCAGTAGTGGGGCATCTTGGCTGTTTCCATAACTTGGCTATTGTGAATAGCTCTGCAATAAACATGGGTGTGCAGGTGCCTCTGGACTAACCTGTGTCACATTTCTTTGGTTATATCCCCAAGAGTATGATTGCTGGATCATATGGCAGATCTATGTTTAGATTTTTAACAAGCCTCCAAATTTTTCTCCAGAATTGTTGCACTAGCTTGCATTCCCACCATCAGTTTATGAGGGTTCCTTTTTCTCTACATCCTTGCCAACATCTGTTGGTGGTATTTTTGATGATGGCTATTCTAAGAGGTGTGAGGTGCTTTTTGTTCCATAGTTTCTTTTTATTTTTTTCTATTTCATTGATTTCAGCCCTTATTTTTATTTCTCTCCTTCTGCTTGTTTTGGGATTTGCTTGTTCTTGTTTTTCTAGGAGTTTGAGATGTAGCATTACATCATTGATTTGAGATCTTTCTGACCCTTTAATATATGCATTCATGGCTATAAGCTTTCCTCCTAGGACTGCCTTGCTGTGTCCCATAGGTTGCACTAGGTCATTTTTTCATTGTCATTAAATTCCAGGAACCTCTTTTATTTCTCAATAACCCAGTGATCATTGAACAATGTGTTGTTCAGCTTCCATTGCTTGCATGTATTTTACTGTTGTTTTTATTGTTGAGTTCTAGTTTTAATGCATTATGATCAGGTGGAATGCCTGGGTTATTTCTATTTTCTTATATTTGCTGAGGCTTGCTTTGTGCCATAAGATATGATCAATTTTGGAGAAGGTTCCATGAGCTGCTAAGAAGAATGTATATTGTGCAGAAGTTGGATGAAATATTCTATAGACCTCAGCTAGGTCCATTTGATCTATGGTGTGGTTTAGTTCTAGAATTCCCTTATTGATTTTTTGTTTGGATTATCTATCTTGGTGAGAGGGGGATATTAAAGTTTCCCACTACCACTGTGTTGGAGTCTATATATGATTTAAGGTCCCTCAGAGTATGTTTGATGAAATTGGGTGCATTGACTTTGGGTGCATATAGGTTAATAGTTATTATTTCCTTTTGGTGTATTTCCCCCTTTTATTAGTATGGAGTGTCCTTCTTTATCTCATTTGATCAATGTAAGTTTGAAGTCTATTTTGTCTGAGATAAGTATTGCTACCCTTGCCTGTTTTTGGGGGTCATAAGCTTGATAAATCTTCTTCCAGCCTTTCACCCTCAGCCAGTGCTTTGGAGATGGGTCTTCTGTAGGCAGCAGATTGTTGGATCTTCCTTTTTAATCCAGTTTGCTAAACCATGTCTTTTGACAGGGGGAGTTAACTCTGTTAATATTCAGTGTTAACATTGATAGGTTGGTGATTCCTGTCATTTAGTTGTCTCTGTTGTTTAAGGGTTTGATTGTGTGCAGCTAAATCAATGCTACTCTTAACTTTCTTGCCTTTTCTTCTCCTGTAGTTTGGTACTGCCTGTCCTTTCATGATTTTGCATGCTTTCATTTTCTGTGTGCAGAATTCCTTGAAGAATCTTTTGTAGTGTTGGCTTGGTGGTCATGTATTGTTTTAGTTTCTGCTTATCATGTAAGATTTTTATTGATCCATCTATTTTGAATGATAATTTTGCTGGGTAGGGTATCCTAGAGTTGAGTTTTTTTTCATTCAATGCCTGGAAAACCTCACTCCATGCTCTTCTTGCTTTTAAGGTTTCCATTGAGAAATCTGCTGTGATTTTGATGGGTTTACCTTTGTATGTTATTTGTTTTTCCTCCCTTACAGGCTTCAATATTCTTTCTCTATTCTCTGTTGTTATTTTAATGATAATATGTCATGGGGTAGTTCTATTTTGGTCAAATCTGTTTGGTGTCCTGGAGACTTCCTGTACCTTAATGGGCATCTCTTTCTCTATATTTGGGAAATTTTCTGTTATTTTGTTGAATATACTACAAGTTCCTTGTGCTTGGACCTCTTCTCCTTCTTCAATGCCCATGATTCTCAGGTTTGGTCTTTTGATGGAGTTGGTGAGTTCATGTATATTCCTTTCACAGGTCTTGAGTTATTTGACTAATAGCTCTTCAGTATTTCCTCAATTTCCATTTTATCTTCAAGCTCTGAGATTCTGTCTTCTGCTTATTCTAGTCTGCTGGAGTGGCTTTCCATTTTGTTTTGTATTTCTGTTTCATTCTTTTTTCTGAGGTTTTTCATATCATGGGTTACTTCCTATTTAATGCCGTCAATTTTCATCTTTAATTCATTTATCTCTGTTTATGGTGTTTTCTGTTTCACTTTGGTGTTTATTTATGGCTCCTATGATTTCATTTATTTGTTTTTGTGTTTTCTCTTATTCTTTATTTTTGTTGCCTTGGAATTTCTTGAGTGCCTCATGTACGTTTTGTTTGACCATGTCTGGTGACATCTTTATGACATTTTCATTGATTACTTTCTTCTTTCAAGGTGTTTTTGTGGGCTTTGTTGTGTTCCTTGGTATAATTTATCTTTTTTTTTTTCTTAGTCTGGATCTGGGTATCCATTTTCTTCATTTCCCTCTGAATCTTGTACTAATTTGTTTTGGGGGGCAGAATGGTTTCCATCCCTTTTTAGTTTTCCCATCATTTCACTTGGTACTCTTTCTGTCTCTGGTCTATGTGTAATTTAGTATTAGCTAACTTACAATAATAAAACTAACAAGCCCTAGAAAGAAAGAGCAAAAAGAAAAACAAAAAGAAAGAGAAAAAATGGAGAACCAAAGAAATCAACAAGGAGAGATGGTGGATAATCAAACAACAAAAAAGACAAACAAATACTTAAAGAAAAGAATAGAAAAAGAAAAAAAAATCCCTGGTTCAGGAACAGTAGAATTTCAGTCTTAGTAGTTCTGGTGATACTCCTTTAGAATCCAGTCCTGTTTGTCTGCATCTCCTAGGCAAATTTGAAGCTGGCATCTGGTGGTGCTGGAGCCCTCCTGTGGCAGGTGGCAGCCAGTGTGCCAGCCGGCCTGCAGGGCTGAGGCCTGGTGGGGCAGCAGATTGGCTGGCTGGCAGGAGGTGTGGGGTGACAGCCTGCTTGTTCTTTCTGTGTTTCGTCATGTGGAGAAGACTTCCACAGGCTAAAGATCCAGGGTACGGAAGTTTCAGCTCTCCCTTGTGCTTTACCTCAGCCAAGCATGTCTCCAGTGTCTCTACAAGGTCCCTGATTCCTGGAGCTCAGACAGTCTGGTCCCCATTTTGAGTCCTCCAGGATTTATGTTTGAAGCACTATTCCAATCTATATTGAACCTAAGGAGTAAATGTAGAAACAATTGCAAAATCATATCTAAGCACACCTTCAAATCATTTACTTCCATTCACTTACCTATTTTACTTCCATCTCTACTGTAGGAATTGTCTTTTCTTTCTAGAAGTGCTGTGGTTTGGTTATTTACTTTTAAATACTAGTTCCACATAGAATTTGTTTAGTTGAATTTAAATTGTGAGTTAGAGATTCCAACTTAATTATTTCTCAGATATCTCCCCAGGAACTATCAACTGTTTATTAAATAATTGATATTCACCCATAAATATGTTATTATATCATAAAAAATCTTCTGTGTATATTTGCATGCATAGCTTAGATTTTTACTCTATGTTATTGATCTATTTATTCTCCAGGCAGAAGGTTGATATTTTTAAATAACCATACATTACTTTCTAAGTAGAAAATGCTTATGATTATGCACACCTATGAATAACCTAAAACATTGAATTGAATACTATAAACAGTTGAGTTGCATGGAATGTGAATTATATGCTAAAAAGTTGTTTTTTAAAGTTAGTTATGACTGTTTAAAAATATCAATCAAAAGCTTTATTGAGCACATTTTATTAGCCAGCTTCATGTTACTATAATGAAAAACATGGTCAATTAACTTATAAAATAAAAAAAGCTTATTTATTATTTGGCCTGCATGTTCTGATCCAAGACTGACTCACCCCATTGCTTTGAGCTTCTGCTCTGGGCACTACATCACAATGGAAGGAACTTCAGTTAGAACAAACCACTCATTTTTTGAGCTAGGAACTGAAAAAAGACAGAGTGGAAGACAGAAGGTTCCCACAATCTCCACTGAGGACATGCCTCTCAATGACCTAAGGAACTTCCACTAGGACCTCCACACATCTTAAATATCCCCTGTCTCAAGAACATAACCTTGGGGTCAAAGCCTTGGGGGGATACTCATTCAAGCCATATATCATTGGACTTAGGCTTTACTTTCTTATCTAAGTATTTTAATTTATGAATTTCCTTCTAATATCACTTTATATATTATTTGCATTTTACATATTTTATGTTGTAATTTTATTATCATATAGTTCAAAATAATTTCTACCTTCATTATTTTTTCTATGAGTCATGCATTATTTAGAAATATATTTTTTTGTTTTTGCCCTTCTTTCTTTAAATTTATTTAATATCTTTTGTAGTCATCCAACCAGTCTTAGTATTTTCCATCTTTTTCATTCTAGCATTTGTTGTTTGTTTTCTTGATGATAGCCACTCTGACTGGGGTGAAATAGAATCTTAATGTAGTTTTGATTTCCATTTCCTTTATGGCTAAAGATGTTGAACTTTTCTTTATGTATTTATTAGTCATTTGTGTTTCTTCTTTTAAGAACTGTCCAGTTTGTTTGCCTATTTATTAATTGGATTATTTGTTCCTTTGTGGTTTAGTTTTTTGAGCTCTTTGTATATCCAGGATAGTAATCTTTTTTTTATTGAGTAGCTAGTGGAGATTTTCTCCCATTCTTTAGTTTGTGTTTTGATTTTGATAATTATTTCTAATGATAACAGACAATTTATTTTATTTGATTATATAATGTCATACCATTTTGGTACATTTTAATATACTTAAACCTCTGCTGCTTCATTGATAAAATGTATGTGACCTATTTGATTTTTCTTATATCAAAATGAGGAAATTGGGATGCTTACTGGATCACTAACATTTCTTTCTTTTTCTTCCTAACTTCTGTTCTGATATACCTACAGATATATATAAGTCTATTTATCTATCTATCTATCTATCTAATTTATAAAATGTATAATCTCTTGTTAATGGTCATTGCTCCTCCTACTGTCATATTTTGTCTATTTATCTCTTATTTGCCAGGATACCTTAAAGTAGTATCTTCAAGCAGAATTCATGAGGTATATTGCCTAAGTTCAAAGTTCTTTTTCTGTACTTTAATATAAATGTATGAATTGTCATGTTATAAAATACTTAAGCCTAGTTTTTTTTCCCTAGAATTATTCTACATCTGCTAAACTTGGCTATCTTTGTGAAAAAAGTTGAGGTAATCTGATACTTTTCCTCCTTATGTTTAAATTGAATTTTATTTATGACTTAAAGAATGATTAAAATCCATTAATTTAGTAATGACATATTAAGGTAATATCTTTTTCGTTTCATTCTTTCTGAGTGATAATGTGCTTTTAAAATTTAGATGTTCAAGCAAAATTATACTAATTGTTTTTCTTTTATTTTTATAATGATGTTACAGTAATCCACATTTTGCATATTGTGTTGTTTATACACTAAAAAATTAAAGTGTAAATTGCAAATCATTTTTGCTTTCTATATCTCTTTCACTGCCATTATTTCACCATTTTTGCTTCCATTGTAGTTCTCTTGCTTTTCTTAGTGCTGTTCTATATATTACTTTTATTATTTTCCATAGTATCCTTTATGTTGCTTCTAATTTTACATTTTACTATTGCTGTGGTTTGAGTCTTTGTGTCCTCTCCAAAATTCAAGTGGAAATTTAATCCACATTGCAGTTGCATGAGAAAGTAGGGCCTTTTGGGAAGTGATTAATTCACAAGGGCTCCAGAATGCTATCTGGCCTCTCTCTCTTCTGTAATATGTGAGGATACCTAGATGGCACAGCCTATGGGGAATAGGCCCTCACCTGGCTTTGAATCATCCATTACCTTGATCTTGGAATTCTAAGCTCCCAGAACTGTAAGAAATAAATTTCTATTGTTTTTAAATTACCCAGTGAAAGGTATTTTATTTTGTTATAGGAGAATGGAAGCAAATAAGAAGCCTTTTAGTATTAATTTTAATGCTTAATAATTTTCAATTATAATCTGAATTTCACAACTTAATATCATCTTTCTGATTTTTGTTTTCATTGCCTCACTCTTTTATTATTATTATTATTACTTTTTTTTCTTTGAGGACTTTTATTCAGAAACAATTGCAGCAGTATTTTGTTTTAATTATTTGCACTAAATTTAGCCACAATTTTCATGGTAACATTTTTGGTTTAGCTAATATTTGTTGTTTATTTCCTTCCACCTTTTGTGTTAAATCTTTGTACAAACACATGGCTACAGTTTAGAAAAAAAAGTTTGTATAAAGGAGGATGCAAGGTTGATTATTCTTTTCATATTAAGAAGGTTTCTCCTGAGAGAGTTTTGTCACTGAATTGTTAAATTTTACTTCTCCCCACAATTTTCAGTAGCTGACAATGATTCTCCTCTTTGTCCATTGCTTCCTAACTGAATTCATATTTTTAGTATGACTGCCTGCTTGATTTCTCATTTTTCCCCATTTCTACTTCCCATAACCAAATACAGAGTAGAGAACTATCTTTGTCACCTTTTGATTCAATTCCAGTTCTGCAAAAAAGCATGTAGATGGATTTTATTCCCCTATGTATAGCACATTCAAAAGAGAAAAAATAAAGATCAGCAATTTTTGTTTGAGCTCTGCATCCACATACTTACTCTGTTCACATCTTTCTGCATATTCTTTGACCTTCACTATTTTCCTTTACTTCACTGTCTCTCTCTTAACCTGCTATTCTGCTTTTGCCTGGCTACTTTTTGATATGTTATCTTGGCCATGAGGATTTTTGTGGTACAACTTCAGACCCTTACAGGTATTCAGGGCCTTTCCCTGCGGCTTGATAAACAGGGAATGTGCACTTAACCTTTTAGTCCTATGCTAGACCCTTGACAAGGGTAAAGTGTGGCAGGAATGCTGTGTAGTATAGAGAGGAGATCAAATGAGAGCCTATCATGTGCTGCTAAGCAATAATACCATGAATAAGGTGTGGCTTCAAGTCAAAGAACATGCTCTTGTTCCTTGATAAACTGGATTTACAAAGCAGAGCTCAAATAAAAGAATATGAACAGTATCAGAATGTTGACTTGAGAGTATTTCACTCCAAGCATAAAGCCTAGTCTGAACATGATACCCTGTGTGATGGCAGTTAGGAAGTAAGCAGTGTGTTAGTAAAAGAAAGATTCAGTACAGGCATACTATACACATTTTTGGATCTCATGGACATTAGCTACAAATATTAGTCATTGATAACATTACAACACTCACCCTGATCCCACTTTTTTTTCCTTTTGGAAACACACATAAAAATAGTACATTCATGCAATAAAATGCTGTTTAACAATAAAAAGGAATAAATGACTGATTCAAGTCACACCTTCATTGAATAGCAAAAGCATTATGCTGAGTGAAAAAAAGCACAATTTCAAATGTTATAATACTATATAGCACTTTAAAAATAACAATGTTACAGAGATGGAGGATAAACAAATGTTTGGCTAGGCATTTAGATTGGAAGAGGAATATAACCATCAGGGAAAAAGTGAAAAAATTTCTTTGTGGTAATGGGACACTTCCATACATTGAATTTGATGATGGTTTCTTGAATCTATGTAACATTTCACAGAAACACAAACACATACACACACACAGTGTGCAGAAAAATATCAGTAAGAGCTGAACCTAAGTTTTCCTCTGTTAAGTGAAGACCCTATAGGTGTGATAAGCTTACTTGATAATGTTTATAATGTGTTTGCCACTTCTTCCCCACCAGATCTTAAAATAGTGCAATGTATGGATTGTTTCCAATTCAGTCTATCTCTGGCCAGATCACTTTACAGGACTGAATGTAAAACATGTGGCTATAACACATTTTTTTTTCATTCTTCTTTTATTATTCATATGTGCATACAAGGCTTGGTTTATTTCTCCCCCCTGCCCCCACCCCCTCCCTTACCACCCACTCCACCCCCTCCCGCTCCCCCCCTCAATACCCAGCAGAAACTATTTTGCCCTTATCTCTAATTTTGTTGTAGAGAGAGTATAAGCAATAATAGGAAGGAACAAGGGGTTTTGCTGGTTGAGATAAGGATAGCTATACAGGGCATTGACTCACATTGATTTCCTGTGAGTGTGTGTTACCTTCTAGGTTAATTCTTTTTAATCTAAACTTTTCTCTAGTTCCTGGTCCCCTTTTCCTATTGGCCTCAGTTGCTTTAAGGTATCTGCTTTAGTTTCTCTGCATTAAGGGCAACAAATGCTAGCTAGTTTTTTAGGTGTCTTACCTATCCTCACCCCTCCCTTGTGTGCTCTCGCTTTTATCATGTGCTCATAGTCCAATCCCCTTGTTGTGTTTGCCCTTGATCTAATGTCCACATATGAGGGAGAACATACGATTTTTGGTCTTTTGAGCCAGGCTAACCTCACTCAGAATGATGTTCTCCAATTCCATCCATTTACCAGCGAATGATAACATTTCGTTCTTCTTCATGGCTGCATAGAATTCCATTGTGTATAGATACCACATTTTCTTAATCCATTCGTCAGTGCTGGGGCATCTTGGCTGTTTCCATAACTTGGCTATTGTGAATAGTGCCGCAATAAACATGGATGTGCAGGTGCCTCTGGAGTAACAGTCTTTTGGGTATATCCCCAAGAGTGGTATTGCTGGATCAAATGGTAGATCGATGTCCAGCTTTTTAAGTAGCCTCCAAATTTTTTTCCAGAGTGGTTGTACTAGTCTACATTCCCACCAACAGTGTAAGAGGGTTCCTTTTTCCCCACATCCTCGCCAACACCTGTTGTTGGTGGTGTTGCTGATGATGGCTATTCTAACAGGGGTGAGGTGGAATCTTAGTGTGGTTTTAATTTGCATTTCCTTTATTGCTAGAGATGGTGAGCATTTTTTCATGTGTTTTCTGGCCATTTGAATTTCTTCTTTTGAGAAAGTTCTGTTTAGTTCACATGCCCATTTCTTTATTGGTTCATTAGTTTTGGGAGAATTTAGTTTTTTAAGTTCCCTGTATATTCTGGTTATCAGTCCTTTGTCTGATGTATAATTGGCAAATATTTTCTCCCACTCTGTGGGTGTTCTCTTCAGTTTAGAGACCATTTCTTTTGATGAACAGAAGCTTTTTAGTTTTATGAGGTCCCATTTATCTATGCTATCTCTTAGTTGCTGTGCTGCTGGGGTTTCATTGAGAAAGTTCTTACCTATACCTACTAACTCCAGAGTATTTCCTACTCTTTCTTGTATCAACTTAAGAGTTTGGGGTCTGATATTAAGATCCTTGATCCATTTTGAGTTAATCTTGGTATAGGGTGATATACATGGATCTAGTTTCAGTTTTTTGCAGACTGCTAACCAGTTTTCCCAGCAGTTTTTGTTGAAGAGGCTGCTATTTCTCCATCGTATATTTTTAGCTCCTTTGTCAAAGATAAGTTGCTTATAGTTGTGTGGCTTCATATCTGGATCCTCTATTCTGTTCCACTGGCACATTTTATTCCTCCTTTATGTATAACGGTCATATTCTTTGATCAGATTTATGAAATAAATCTGGGGCACCTAACAATAATAAATAAATAATACATAATAATAATGAATAATAAATAATAAATCTTGGGGCACCTATCAGAGTATCTGCTTCTTAGTAGGTGTTCCATAAATATTGCTTGAGTAACTACTAATACAGCACTAACAGTGAGTACATTTATATAATGGACTGAAGGTCAATGTATAGTATATTGAAAGTTAATGTCAAGGAAATCTGCTTAAGTGCTGTCACCAAGAAACTAAGCCCAATTCTCTATAATGTTCCCTCCATACTTTCATTGATAAGGATTAGGTTCCATGTTTTTCCAACACCTTACCCCTCTTACAGTACCTTTGATTTCCGTGTTTAATCATGGTTACCTGCCCAAAAGTGTGTTTGATGATTGAGGAATGGGTGATATCAGATGATTTATGCTTGTTGAATGCAGCTCTAGATACTCATGAGGAAAACATGAAATAGATAGATAAAGAGAAAGGGAAAGAGGGAAGCAAAGTTAATTCTACTAAAATGATAGATATGTTAAAGCATAATCACTGAAGCTCCTCCTATAGAGATTTAGGAATTAAACCCGATGGGATTATGTACTCAGAGATCAGTGTATACCTAGGTATATGCAATTAATTTAAAGTTAGACTCAGAAAGGATTGAACCCTGGATCTGCCATGTCATTTCACCTCTCCGAATATTCATTGTCTCATTTTTTTCCACAATGTTTTTGAAGAACAATTTAAATTAATAAAAAACACATAATTTCCCATTGGGCCTAATTGTTAACATAGCTCACCAAGCTTTGTGTAAAGGGTAAACATAGGAGCACCTGAGAGTAGAATCTGAAATTTCATTGTTCATGTGCACTCTCTTTACCAAGCTTCCAGGGCCCTCCTTCCACTCACAATGGAGACAGGTTTGGAAGAGGATATTGCTTACTACACAGTTTTCTGCTAAGGGAGAATCTACCTGTATTAATCATATTAGTGTTGTTGTAAATACAAGAAAAAACACAGTTCTCTGAACTCACCCCTAATTGTATGCAAAGAACCCACAAATACTGTAAAGTGAGTCTTGGGAGCTGAATGTTCCTGTCCCCCAAAAAACAATGTTTGACTGGATTTAATTACTTTATTTTGCCTTCAGTATAATATGCAGAGCTGAACATGAAGGATAGTGAAAAAAGGAAAACCTGTTAAAGGATAGTCCTGCTCATATTACAGTCTGGTGTTCTGATCTCAGGAACTAAACCACAGTGCTCCTCAAATTGTCCTTTTACCTTAAGCTTCCCAGTCCAGGCTGGCTTAAAAATGCTTTATTTCTAAGAAAGTATTATGTTAAAACAGAGTGGAACTTGCTGGGCACTGGTGGCTCACAACTGGAATTCTAGCTACTTAGGAGAGATTGGAAGAATCCTGTTTTGAGGCCAGTCTGAGAAAATAGTTGGTGAGACCTCATCTCCAAAACAGCTATAGCAAAATGGACTGGAGGTGGGTCACAAACAGTAGAACACCTGCTTTGCAAGCCCAAAGCCTAGAGTTCAAACCCCAAATCCTAGTACCCCACAAAAAAAATGGTAGAACTTGACAAATTTAAGGAAATTAGATCCACATAAGTAATTTTGCCCAAGTGTTGAGAATAAAAGCAAGGAACCAAAGAATGTCCTTCCTACACAAATTAGTATGATTAGAAGATTGGAGAAAAATCTTTTTTTAAATTCAATAGCTTTTAATATTCTCGTGGATATTACATCACCATGATGTAATTCTTGATCTCTATGGATTTATGTATTCTGAACATCTCATCGAAAAGGAATTTAATATGTAGTATTTTGTGTCTGGATTCTTTCTCCTACCATGATTTCTGCAAGCTTCATCCGTGTTGTGGTATGAATCATACTTCAGTCCTTTTAAAACCAAGTAATAAAAGCCACATTTGTAGATTCATTGGTTAGTGGACATTTGGGTTTCTAGTTTTTGGCTAATGAATAATGCTGTCATGAATATCTATGTGCAAGTATTTTTGTGGATCTGTGTTTTCATTTATCTTGGGTAGATGACCAGGAGTGGAATTCCTAGTGGAATTTTTAAGTATCTGTTTAACTTTTGAGAAACTATCAAATTTTTTCAAAGCAGCTGCTCCATTTCACATTCCCTCTAGCCAGGTCTTAGGGAGAAAAATCTTAAGACTGTGTTTGTACCGGGGGAAGAGGGACTGAAGAAGTGTCCAGGACAACTCAATATTTTGATCATTTTAAAAACTGTGCTCTGCAATATTGTACTTACATCCACACTCAACCTCATAAAATCCTGTTATTTATAGTTCTAAGTTAGACTTTCTCTACTGACTGTCAGACTTGTAACCAGCTTTCAGGGCTTATCCCAACATATCTTTCTTTTAGTAGCATTCTCTAGCCTTCTTGGGCAGAACAGAGAATGTGTATACAATGCCATTTTATGATTTGTTTAATTCTGCTGTGAACAATAATTGGTCATTGAGATGTTTGTATATTATACTTCTGGGACTTCACTTCTTGAACAAGAACCTTATTCATTAAAAGTACCCAACATTTGTGTGTATATATATATATATATATATATATATAGAGAGAGAGAGAGAGAGAGAGAGAGAGAGAGAAACAGAGACAGAGACAGAGAGAAAAGAAATTAAATCAG
Organism: Castor canadensis; assembly: GCF_047511655.1. Lineage (NCBI taxonomy): Eukaryota > Metazoa > Chordata > Mammalia > Rodentia > Castoridae > Castor > Castor canadensis. Next base: position 11,706,373 of record NC_133405.1, read on the forward strand.
TCATTCTCAAATTCTTGCACACATATCAGAACCAAAAGCCCTGTAAATCATAGACTGTCCCCCATCTCAAACCAGATTTTCTAATGTTGTGTGTCTAGAGTATATACCAAGGATGCACATTTCTAAGGAGTATTCAGGTGAGGTTGTTTCTCTGGAGACCACCTTTTAAAAGGGGATCAGGTACTTAGGTCATCCTAAGTATGACATAGAAAGGACATGCAGAACATACATGTCCTTTAAATATGGCCAGTCCTGAGCTTCCAATCGAGATCTATCATTCATTCAGGGTGAAATGATTTCAGATTAAAGGTTTCAGGATACTGTACTATAATCTTGACCTTTCAATGTTTGAAGAAGAAAGTACTCCTATGTCTTTTGGACAAGAAAGTTGGCTAAGGGACTGGTGGCTGCTCAAAATCTATATATGGTCCAAATTAGAGAGCCCCGCATAGATTGGAAATAGTCTCTTTTCTTCTAACATTTAGCCAAAACTAGCTAGTTAATGCAAACCCTAGGGTAATCAATCTCTTAGTTGCTTGAGACAACAACTTCTTGCAAACAGTAAGTTGTAGTGCTTGGTTCCAGGATATAATATAGTATATCAAAACTACTTTGCATATATCTGGAGGTACTATTCCTAATACACCCATAAGCATTACCAGGCTAAAAATAAAAGCTGAGGATTTCATTGAGTTCTATTCAAACTTTCTGACATTCCACCTTTGAAAGCTCTCACAAACCAATGACAATAACTAATAAAGATTTGTATACAACACTATGACATTACAACTGCTCTGTTACTCAAAGCATTATTTCTGTTCATCATTTTATAGCAGATTTGACTAAAGTTTTTACTTCACTGAATTTACCCTTGATTTTGCAAGTATAGACATTGCTAAAGAAAGTATGTATGAAAATAAAGGAGAGAGGAAAAAGACATACCACTTACTGACCAAGGTGTAAAAACCAAGCACTCATATAGAAAAAAGTATATATGTATTAACTCATATGACTCATAAATTTTCATGGTTAAGATAATTATCCTTTTACAATGTATGAAAAAACAAGAACCATGTAAGTATTAACATAAGTACATCATGCTTACATAGCTAGTTAATACTGAAGTTGTATGCAAAGTGAGGTTTCCTTTGATTTTTTTAATCAAATTCCATTAATTTTTCTATAATGGTGTTCCTACAATCCATTCAGTAGGAGGTTTTCAAAGCAGAAAATGGTTTTTAGCCAAACATGTTTTGAAAGTGTTACATGTTATGACATTTAAGCTTATTCGTGCTTTCCCTTCCTGCTGCTCATAGAATTTTGAGAGTTCTTAGACGGACAATTAGTTAAAAAAATCATACAATCTTGTGTTTCCCAAATTTAATGGATAATGGACTCTTTTATTCCCTGGGAAAGAAAACAATTTGACCAATGTCATTTTGCAACTAGACTATGTGCTAGATTCTCTTATTGGAGTTCAAATACTTTCCTTTGCCCTTGAACCTAGCATGTGTTTTGATCTGTGAGAGGCTAGTGTTGAATTCTAATACATGCAAGTCCTTAATCTAATATTGTCAAAACCCACAATTCTTTCCACTACTTCATTTTGCATTTTAATCATTATTTTGAAGTTTAAAAATACTTCCACATATTATGCAGTCATGATTTTCATGATGTGTGTATATACATACATATGTATGTATATCTGCATATACATATAAATACATACTATTGAATATATGAACTACTGCGTGAGGGTTTAGAAAATAAAATAGTATCCCTTTCTTTGAGGATTTTATAGTCCAAAATGTAAGATAAATATATGTACTAATAGAGAAAACCTTTAGTCATAAATCCTAAATCAGGCATTCCTCCACTATTTGGCCTGGCCAGACTATTTGACCTTTCAGAACTCTAATCTCCTCTAAAGTAAGGGTAGAGTGCAATACTTCACAGGGTTATTTTGGGTATTAAGCTGAGTAAATTCTCTTACACTTTATAGATACCAGAAGGCGTACCACATGGGCACTAATCAAAAAGCCAAAGGATAACTATTTGGGGAGAAACATAGATTTGGACATTCTCTTTTAGTTGAAAAATTGGAGGAAATAATTTTTCTAATCAAACAATCATAGCTATCTTAAGAAATATAAAGAAAAACCCCACACAAATGTTTATGATAAAATAAGAAACTTCAGTCACATTCTGTTCTTATAGTGGGCTGTTTCAGACAACCCCTCTGGGAGTCTGGGGGTGGTATGCCTTCATTCACCTCTACTTTATGGGTATTTTAGTAGGAAAAAGTCTGAGATGCAATGAGATATGAAAAGAGTTTCTTGAGTTATAATCATTTCACAAAGATATCATTATTCATATTCAAGGTAGAGCACAAAAATAGACTGAAATGGCATGTAGAAAATAAGCAGCAATATGACCATAGATTGACCATAACAGTGTTTGCAGGAAATTGTGCGTGAGTCTATGATGGAGAAAGCTGTATTACTGTCATTCCTTTAGATTGGTGATTACCAAACTTGAGTGTATATTAGAATCACCTGGAAGGCTTGATGATCCATAGATTGCTGGGCCTCACTCAGTCAAAGCTATCCTAGAACTCTCTATGTAGCCCAGGCTGTTCTTGAACTCACAATCCTCCAGTCTCCACCTACAGATTATTAGGATGACAGGTATACACCACAGCAAACTGACCCCAGGATTTTCATTTCTAACCAATAGCTGTATGATCCCAAAACTACTGGTTCAGAAAGTACTATACCATTTTAAGAACAATGTTTCCTAAGTCAATAAACCTTCCAAAAACATTGATGTTTCAGTCCAATCTTCATGTTTGATCAGTTGGGTCGTAGGTACAGAAAAGATTGCAAGGTCTTTCAACTTTACAAGTGAAGTTGGGGTGATCAGGTGTTTCAGATTGTCTTTGACAGAATACTTGTTTGAAATGGAATTTTCATTGTAAAAGTAGGCTAGTTCCAGTACAAATGGAACAATTTTCCACCCTGGTTGTGGAGTCAAAGGTCACTTTACTAATAACTTACTTTCTCTAACTTTCAGAGGATAGTGATGAAGATTATCTCACCAGTGCCCAGATCCAGGGCAGGACACTCAAGAAGTAGTTGCTTGAATCCACTTAGTATCACAGAGGACAAAAACATCTTCTGTTTTCATAATAAAGGAATGGGGCTTTAAAACCAACATTGTGAAAAGTAGAGGAAAGCACAAACTTTGGAGTTGGATAGGAACATGCACTGTGGATTATTCTCCTATGAGTTGGCTGTGCAAATTCTTCTTATATAAGTTAGGGAAATAAATCATGGGGTTTTGTGGAAATTAATAAAATCATTTTCTAAGCATGTCTACTAAAGTGTATAGCATGCACTAAGATCCCAGTAAATACTGGTGTCTCTGCATGTGTATGTGTGTTTCTTTACTTCTTCACATGAATGGGCAAGAATATTTACAAATGAATAATGTATCTACAGCTGGACAAAAGTTTGCCAGGATGAAGTCCCAGCAGGAGCAAGTACCAAGAGCTCTCAAATAACATGATTCTGGGGTAAAATTACAGGAGAGAATGGTGGAATGTGTACATAAATAAAGGTAATATGTATTTTAAATGGCAACTCAAGAAAGCATAAAAATCTGTTATGAATTCTTAATTCTTACTTTTGAAAATTACAACATAAGTTACAATAATTATTTTGTCTATATTGGGTAAACTTTTATTTAATTATTTAAAAAACACTTTGAGCTTAAGGGAACAACCAGGGGCCTGCACAATATACAGCAATGCCTACCAAAAAATTCATTCTATAAAAATAGATTTAATACTTATTTCATATTTGTATGAAAACTAAAACTTATAGTCAAATTCTCTGGTGTCTTTTATTAATACTTTTTCTTTATTTCTAATAGTGTCAAAGAATTAATTTCCAGGAAAAATGAAATCATGTCATCTGCCTGAGAATAGATGGAACCGGAAATCATCAGGTTGAGTTAGGTAACACAAGCTCAGAAAGACAAATATCACATTTTTGCTTAAATGCAGAATCAGAAACAAATATAATTAGCAGTAATAATAATTATAATAATAAGGCATGATTGCAAAAAGTGGGACTATTTGGAATTGGAAGCACAAGGCTGGAGGATAAAAGAGAAGGTGATGTGGGTGAATATAAATGAAGTACATTATACTCATGTATAAAAATAGCATAGTGACACACACTAAATACTGTTTTAAAATGGAGTTGGGAAGGAAGCAATGAAGTTTAAGAAAGAGTGATAGAGGTGTGAATTTGGTCAAAGAATTTCATAATCATATATGGAAATATCATAATGAAATTCCTTTGTACAACTAATTAACACTAATAAAAATTAAATAATATTTCTAAAGATTTATTCACTAAAGACCTATTAAGACTTTTAAGGGCAGTCAGATATAAATAGAATAACTATTTAGACATCATTATTATAAGAATGTCAAAATACCCTGATTATTTTGTGTTGTCCTATAAGTAAGTGTTAGTAGGGCAAAATCCAATTACCTGCTTAATATAATATCTCGGATCCTATTTAGCAATTACTGTGGTTACTTTCAGTTCTCTTCAGAAGAAAAATCCCAACACAATAGGAGTGATTAATGTGTGAATTCAGACACACCTGTAGGGGAGAGGAGGTGGAGAGGGTCATGATTAGAGGTTGAGTCATTTGATGTGTTCTATGTCTTGATGTGTGGAAGGAAAGATACAAAAATAACTTAAGAACATAGGCATGCATAGAAAGGTAGCGAAAGAAAAGAAATGAGGTCAAGGAAAGTTTGGCTTCTAGCCAAGAAAAAAGAAGAAAGATAGGAAATTAAACAGTTGGAATCCATATATAAACAATTGTTAGGAAAGGTGAATAGTGTAGTTGGAACTTGTAGCCATTTCTAATCAAAAACAGTTCCAGTTAATTCAGGAAAACAAACAAAAAGACAGGGGTTCCAGATATTTTAGAAGGAAATAAAGTAACCATATTTAATTTAATTTTGGGTCACAATTGTTAATAAAAAGAGATTCTAATCAATGTGACAGAAAATTAGAAATTGCAAACTATGAAAGGTTTAGAGCAATTCCAGTCTCTGGTGCTCTCACAAGTCAATGAATGGGTAAGAAATACCAGTCAAGATGAAATAATGATCTTGGCAGATTACAATGCTAGGAAATGCAACCATGTCTTATTCACTCTCTAAATATTGGGGAGTCTATCTCTTCTGGGAAGCCATAAACTGTTGAAGCCTGAGGTATAAAATTTAATTTCATTAAGGTACAGAGAATTGGCTCTCTATATTAATTTCTTCAGGCTAATGTAACAGCATACCAGAAACTCAGTGGCTTAAACCTACAAAAATGTAGTCTGTCACAATTTTCGAGGTGATAAGTCTAAAATTATGGTGTTGGCAGGGAACTACTCTGATGCCTTGTAGGGAGGATCCTTCCTTGCTTTTTCAGTTTCAAGTGGCTCCACATGTTTCCTAGCTTGTGGCAACATAATTCTGATCTTTGTCTTCACTGTCATATGGCATTCTCCCAGTGTGCCTCTTACTGTTTGTGTCTCTTCTCTTCTGATAAAAACATCAATCATATTGAATAGTGGCAACTCTAATGACTTTATCTTCATTTGAATATTCCTGAAACAAATCTATTTCCAAATAAGGGCACACTCATGGGAAGGAGAGGTTAGGACTTTAACATGTCTTTTTTGGGAACTCAATTCAGCCCATAATAGAGTTCTTTCCCATGGAAGCTATTCATGACTGTATAATTGTAGGGGAAAACCTATCATGCATTCCAAACTGCCCCCCAAATTTGGTAAAACACAATCTGAGAAGGAGTATTCTGTAAGAAGCGTTAAGCATTACTCATAAGATCACCTTCAAACCTCTGCTAATATGACTTCATTTTAGCATGGAAAACTTCAATTGTCATTCAGTGAGTTTTTCCTCCAATACAGATATTCTAATATCTATTAATAGTTTCAAGAGATAGAATTGGCCCAAATGAAAAATTTCAGGACCAACCTTATTAGCATACTGAATAAAATAATTAAATACAAAATGTTCTTCTATAAAACACAGTTCTAAGAACTGATCGCCACAATTGAGTAGAATAATAATTGAGAGTTACTTAAAATCTAATGATACTGTAAATACTTATTCACTTTTAATAGTTTTTAGAAACTGTTCCTTTGTGACTAAAGTAATTATATTTTCTTAAAGATTATCCCAAATTTGCAAAATTAAAAAAAAATTCAGTTTGGGTTTAAGTAAATTCTGACTCTAAGAATTGGCTATTTGTCTTTGAATGACACAGACTTTCATGGTGTCTTTCTAAAAGGAATGTTCAGAAGAAAGTACTGATTTTTTACTAACTCCATAGTGAATAAATGTACTCATTAGTCAGAATAAATTGAATTGAGACAAAAAATTTCTGAAAGTGATTAGTCCATAGAGAAATCCTGGTGTGTCCACTAATGACTCGGGTAAGAAATTGTATGTTAGGACAAAAGAGCTTCTGGGTACAGGTGGCTCATGCCTGTAATCCTAGCTACTCAGGAGGCAGAGATCAGGAGGATCATGATTTGAAGAAAGCCAATCCAAATAGTCTGGGAGATCCTGTTTCAAAAACACTCAACACAAAACTGGGCTGGTGGAGTGGCTCAAGTGATAGAGTGCCTGCTTAGCAAGAGTGAGGTCCTGAGTTCAATCCCCAGTACTGGCTCCCAAACAAAAAGAAGAAGAAAAGACATTTATTTTATGTAATGAGATTTTGAGTGGTCCATACAAGAAGGTCTTCATATAGGGATACCAACCAGGAACATGCATGAAATAGCAGACAGGAGCTCACAGGAAATGATTATGCACATCTTCTCCATCACTGTGTTCAGTGATGTCACATTCATAGCTTAAAATTGACCACATGTAGCAAGTGAAGACAATGATCAAAGTATATAACATGCATTATAAAAGTAACACAATGAAACCCAATATTTTTGCACAATCAATGCACACTATCATCAGTATTGTCTACTGTACTGAATGGTGCAGATATAGAACACCTATTATCATAAAAAATTTCCATTGGACCAATTGAAACCACTCAGGTTTTAATTTTCTGTGAATAATTTTTCTCTTAGCAACATTTATGAAACATTTTTTCTCCTACTCACTGATTGCCAAGTATGAAAACAGTCAAAGAATCATGGCTCCTTCTCTCTCTCTGTTTCTCTCTCTCTCTCTGTCAGACTGGATTAATAAATGTTGGATTTTAGTTTTTTAGATCTTTGTTCCTATTTATAGAAATCAGAAAGTTAAAGATTTTGTAAATTGCTTATTCATATTATTGAGTAGGTATAATTTTCTCTTGTTAATTTTCTGCATTCTAAGTGGGAATAGAAACTCATAATGATATTTTGAGGCATGTGCTTCATAATTAAAAATAAACACCAAACAAAAGGCAAAAAGGAAACCATTACTTGGTTGGGGTTTTTAGGTATTGGAGAACAGTAGGAGCAAGTGGTAAGGCATATTTGGACTTAGAGTCTTGATTTCTGGTAATCCTAACATCATACTTCCTAACTTTTATAATAATTGACATTGTATATTAGAAGGTTAGGAAAAGTCAAGGTTATATGTAAGGGTCCCAGAATTCACATAGTCAACTACACGAGATCAGGAACCAGTGTAAAGATCAGTTAGAGATGAATCAACTTGAGTTGTAACACATTTGTACATGAAAGCAATGCTAGGAATCTCTCTGTATAACTATCCTTAAGTCAACTAGCAAAAATGCTTTGTCTTTCTTATTATGATTATGTCTTCTCTTCAACAAAATTAGAGATAAGGGCAGAACAGTTTCTGCCTGGAAGTGAGGGGGATTTGGGGGGAGAGGATGGGGGAAGGGGGCAGGGGGGAGAAATGACTCAAGCAATGTACACATGTGTTTAAATAAATAATAAAAAAATGTAAATAAATTTTTAAAATGGATTAACGATGTTATAATTTCTTCTTTTATGCCTCCAGGGATGGGAAAGTTGGTACTTTCTAAAGAAAAAAAAAGGAAACATTGAGGAGCATGGCACCAGGCTTACTCTAGTCAATAAGATCTGAGGAACAGTAAAGAACCAAGACAGAAACTGCAATACTTTTCTATTACCTATACTTGGAAGTGACATATTATCAATTGTGTTGAGTTCAACTTACACATACCAAACCTGTAGTGATGTAAGAGAGGACTAAATAAGAATATCAGTACCAGAAACTGAGAATCATTGGGGAGTGCTTTAAAGTTTCACTATCAAATGTTTTGAATCTTCAATGTAAGAAGTAAAATAAACAACAAAAAACACCTAAAATAGATTATGGTATACATCTTTAATTTTTTTATTGGTACTCTAGGGGTCACAGACTATTTTCCTGGCTGGCCTCAAACTGCAATCCTCTGGATCTCAATTTCCCAAGTATGAGCCCATAGGCTGATAGGACTGGGGTTCAAACTCGGGGCTTTGTGCTCCCAAACCAGGCAATCAAAAGCAGATGCTCTACCATTCGATGCACTCTTCTAGTTCATTTTGTTCAGGTTAATTTGGAGATGGAATGTCTCACGGACTATTTTCCCTAGCTGGCCTAAAACTGTGATCCTCTGGATCTCAATTTCCCAAGTACCATCAGACTTCCCATCTCCAAATTAACTTGAGTCAATTTCTATGAGTACTAAATAAGAATGGAAATACAAGTAGATATTAAATACATGAAAATGATGTGCTTCCCTTATAAGGGAAAAGAAGACTAAAAGTCTTCTTTTTCTGACTATGTCCAAGCATAAAAGTGTTCTATATTGCAAATCTATGAGGGAATGTAAATTGTCAAAACCCCCATGAAAGGCATTTCTACAATTTCAATTAAAGCTGTTTGCACTGGGATTTTTGTATCTAGACTTAAAAGTTGACTCTTTATATTTTTATTATTAAGGTTAATCCAGCTTCATAGAATGTACTGTATAGCTTTACATTTGAAAAAATTTGCAAAAGATAGAAATTGTCTGTATCTTGAAAGTTCAATATAATTGGCTTTAAGTCTTAACAAAATTATATATGCATATCTTTACTCATTAATTCTCTTTCAAAATAAACTTATTCATAAATATACACCCATATATGGAAATTAAGTTTTGCACAATGCTATTTAATGTAGCATTGTTTCCAATAGAAACACATTTCACAAAAACTGAATGAGTTTGGGTAAGTAAATATATTGTAGCTTTCCTATGAATAGCATCTTTTAATGCTATGTAAAAAGTGAGGCAGTTCTTTGTATTCCAAAATAGAGTTATCACCAAGATACACCACTAGTTGAAAAACAAAAGTACACAGAAATGCAAAGAGTATATTATCATTTTTATAAGAGTAGGAAATAAATTCATATGAACTTGTATGTGCACAGAAGACCTCTGTATGACATTTACAGCTCTAGTAATTCTGCATGTATATGAGAGATGGGAAAACATTTTCACAGTACAAATTTTTTATAATTTTTGAATTTTGAACTATGGAGATTGCTATGGAATGAAGTATGTCCATACAAATTTCCCACGTTGAAGCCCTACTTCACACAAATGTGATGTTTTTGTTTGAGCTGGTGGCCTTCGGAATGTTATTCTGTTTAGATGAAATCATGAAAATGAGGCCTTTATGATGACATTAGTGGCTTTATAAGAAGAGAAACAGATTTCTTGCTCTCACTCTTCCTTCCTCTTTCTCTATTGTGATCACACAGGTTGTAATGTCCAAACCAGGAAGTTGATTCTATAACCAGGACCTGATTCAGATGACAACTTTATCTTGGACTTTCCAGTCTTTAATACTGTGAGAAATAAACTCTTTTATTTGAGTCTAAGGTATTTTGTTCTAGTAGCCCAGACAGACTAATAGAGGAAAATATTGAAACTTTTAAAAATTAAATAAATCAGGAAAAGTTACTGTATTAATAATATTATACTCTTCCCATGGTATTACAAAATATATTAAGAGAATATACACAGACATTTTGAATCTTACTCATAGTATTGCTGTTCATAAAATAAAATGTAACCATGTATTTCCAATGTTCTGCTATAACTGCTGACATCTTCATTGGTTTCTAACATTTCCAAAGATTTTCATTGCATTTGTCGGCAGTTGCTGCAATTTACCCATAGCATAAACAGTGATGTGCTAAAAACCATATATTTGTTTCAGTTTTTGTAGTGCTGCAAATAACTCTAGTTTGTATAATCCATGACAACATTTAGGTACCAAGCCAAGCAAAGTAATATAAATAAAGGCTCCTCCAAATTTCCTAACTCAAGCATCAATGTCTGGAGCCATAGAGAGAGTGAGAATGAGAGCAAGCAGAGGTTCATTGAACTGTATGATTTGATAGATAATACTTTTAAGACATTTTGTTAGTGAAAGCTTTCCATAATAATGCTGTGTCCTATAATAATGACAGATGAAGTCATTATTCTCCTAGAAAGATCAGGAAAGGTTTCATAGAGCAGATTCACACTGAGATAAGTTTCAAATTATGATTGGGAGTTTTCAGCAAGTTTAGGGATGCTATGGGGATGAGTATTCTATGGAAAGGACATTGTATAGGAAGTTTCACTGTAAAGGGAGGTTTCATGCAGACAGGTTTAGGTCATGAAGGTATTTCTATATGGCTGACATATCAAAATTAAGTGCAGAAGCTTCATTGGATTTAGAGTAAGAGAAAAGGCTTAACAGATAGGTTTATATTAGACCATAAAAACCCTCATGTTATTCTAATAAATGATGAATATCACATTAAAAACTAGGAATTATTTGTTAGGACAAAACACCATTTTAGAAACATTATTCCATTAGATATGTATGTGATGGCTTGCAATAGCAATATCATGAAAACAAAGCAATATTAGAAGGTGTTGGGGTAGTACTACAGAGAGGGAATAGGGGTATGAAATAAAAAGTTAATGATAAAAGGAAAGAAGAATAGTCCAACATAATAGAAAAGATACCATGTTTGTGGGTGATGCAAGGGATGTGCCAAGAATGCATTAAGAAGCACTATATTTGAATTATCTTCATGTCACTGACTTTCAGAAGAGTCACCAAAGATCAAGAACAAATGAATAAGTATCAAATATTAAGGAAAATAGTATCTTAAAGACATATACTAGTTCATTTTTATAGCAATTGAAAAAGGATGGTCAGAACTGATTCTGCAGGCAATAGTCTACCAGCCACATAACTAGGATTCTTAAGAAAGTGCTAAGAATTCACACAATGTTGAGAAGACAGGATTCAGATTTATTTGGAAGCAGATGTGGATATGCTGTTCCTCCCATGTGTATGGAAAGAAGCAGGCTTCCACCTACCTCCAATCAAGTGAGGGGGTGCTTCAAGCAGAGTTTGACATGTATTCCCTGGAGTTCTCTGAATGCAGGGACTGTTATCTGATTCACAGCTAAAAAAGTTGGAAGTTAAAAAGCTATGAATTACATTCATCTGCATTCCAGTGCAGTGATTAGCTTGTCCTTCTAGTGTTTGTTGACAAAAAGATGAAATTTTATTTACTATAGGTCAGTTGGGGGTACAGCTTATGGCAAGGAATCTTGTCAAGGAGTACTGCCAGAGAAATAGGTGATCACAGAAGAAGAGTGGACTACTAGACATCAAAGAGATGAAAAGAAAAATATGAAAAAATTTTGAGAAGAAAGGCAATGCTTATATCAAGGGCACTATAAGTTGTGATGCGGAATCAGTAAAGAAACCACAACAATACCCTGGAAGAAAAAAGTACAGAAATTATGTACCCCCACATTTACTAATATATAATTACAATTATGTTATGCAAGTACTAAGTTCTCTTCTCTTGCTTCCTTCCTTCCTCTCTCACCATAACCTAGAGATAATAAGGGAAAGCATGGCATGATAGCATTTAGACATTCACTTATCCAGTATCTCTTGAGTGTGTACTGTGGGACAGATACTTTGCTAGATTCTGGTGAACAGTGTTGAGAAAAGCTAGCATAACAAAAGATAATCCCATCCTCACTAGACTTTCAAAGTGACTGGATGAGTAATTGGAGTTTCCCACCTATTGCATACATAGGTGTTAAAACAAGTTATAAGAGTGGGTTGGAAGTGGAAGAGACCAGAGATAATTAACTTTCTGTCTTCTTGTACCAACTTATGTCCAAATCATTGAATAAAGTTTTAGATTTCTGACTGGACTATATTATTAAAATAGAGGAGGCATTAAAAATGGTAGGTATTCCAAAGACAGGGGATACCACAGTCATAAGAAGTGGAGTTGAGAAGTGTTTTTAAGTGTGTGTTTACATAGGTGATGAGTTCAGTTTATATATCTTGAATTTGAGAAGTCTATGAACCATACAGCCGGAGATTCTAAGTAGAGTTGCAGATATTGGTGTGAAATTTAGGACAGAGATTTGGCTACATAATTTAGATCTATTACCAAATAGATGGTAATTGAAAGTTTAAGATTAAATGAATTTACTCATGTCAAGTACAAGAAGTAATACAAATAAAGAAAAAGTAGGGGGAACTTTTAGAAATACTCATAAGTATTGGACAGGTAGTGGAATAAAATAATTGTACAAATGGACTAACAAAGGGTGGGCAGGGAGCAGAATAAAAGTGTGTTTTGTTTTTAGCAGGTAGAAGAAAAAGGAGTTTCAAAAACAAGAGGTAAAATATTTCAAATATCTCAGTTGAGTCAGTTAATCTAAGGACCAATAAGAAGCCAAAAAAAGTGGAACATTAGGAGATGGGCATCACTAATGGTCTTTAACAGAAAAGTCAAAGGTGAAGGCAGGATGGATAAAGGTATCTGTCACTTGTACCACTGATTTTCAATATATGGTAATATATATGACTATATGTGAACCAGATTATTTGTAAAAGAAAAACCACCATGTGACAAATGATTTATCATGGTAATTAAAAATCACCAAACCTAAACCCAAGCATAAACTATTTCTAAAATTACAACTTAAACAGATAGATATAAAATTCAAATGAATTAGTATGATGTTGTTTTGTTGAGATCAAAGTAAAGCTCAAAAATTGAATGTAATTACATAAAATTCCAGACAAATCTTTTGAGCTTTTTAATGAATCACTTCTCCCACCAGCTTTTTGTTCCACACTTATTATCTGTATCATAAAACTGTCCCTTTCATTTGTATTAAACAATAAAGGAGTACTTACTGGCACCAACCTGATTAAAAACATAAAGACAATCTGACACTAGTATTCTTTAAAAAATAAAAGTAGAAATCCAGGCTCTGAAAGTTCATACTACAATAAGATCATCTAGATGATCCAAAGTAAGGTCATATTACTTACCTTCCTGAAGATAATCCACATGTATATGCACACTCAAAATCTCATCGACTAACCTAGGATACTGAAAATATATCCCTGGACCCCATTTTTGGGAAGCATTATACTATCACATTGAGGTATATTTATTTCTAAAAGTTGTATGTTTATGAAAAGCATACATTTCAGCACATTAATGGTTATGCCTTGCCCTCACAGATGACCACAGTTTTTGAAATGAAGAGCTGTTGAAAGGATTTGATACATGAATGAGTGTCACATTCTCTATTTCCTAATATGAAGGATAGGGATTAAACCTATCACATTTTCAGGAACCACTTAATTTTAGTAGCATCTCCTCTAATCATCTGGTTCACAAACAACTCATTACAGCATGCCAGCAAGTTGAAAATAGGGACCAAAATGATAGCCTTACACTACAAACAGATCCCCAGGATGTGCCATCCTAGGACTGTGCTTCTCCCAGGGGGCAGTTTGACTTTGGTAGCTTCTTGACATGAGACATTACAATTATTTGCTAACACACAAATCTGCAACAACAGTATCCCATAAGGATTTCAAAATTGCACTGTCCTTATCAACGGCCTGAAAATTACTTGCCCACTGGGTAAGATTTTCACAGCTAGAAGCTGCTTTCACCTGTAGTACGCTGCAGTGACTTGTAGGAGCATTCAGCTAATTAAAAACTTTGGCAGTGGTGAAAGTTGAAGAAACAAAATTCCTAGATGATGATAATATATTCCAGGCTAAGATTTCTAGGGGTTTGCTAACTGAAGGTAAGTCACTGTTTAGAAATCAGAAACCCTATTTGACTTCAGTATGTCAGTGGGTTCCAGACAACCAGTTCTTTTTGACCTGCTTTATTTTTAACTGGTTACTAACTCATGCATTTTTCTGATATTTTCTGGAACTCTCCCTTTCTCTTCCTTTGAATTCTTCATAATTCTATATGTCTACCTTGAATGGCATCTGCTAATTCATACTTTTTTGCTTTGTTTCACACTTGTGGTTCCTCTTTACCTAAAAATGTTCTCAGACTATAATCTAAGATATACTAATTTGTTCCCCAGTCTATCTTATGTAGAAGCCTCCTGAGTGATTGTGGGGTCCAAACAGAATGTGATCTGTGAAATGAAAGAGATTTTTATTCAATTACTTATTCTTATTCTTATTACATTTTGTGACCCTGAAAAGGTGTCTTAAATTCAATTTATCTCCTTGTCCCAAATTGTGGGGTAGAAATCCCTACCACATATGATTATAATGAAAATTAAATGAAATGATAGATGTAAACAGCATTGCTCAATATGTGCCACATAGTAGGTGTTCAATCAAGGGTATCTGCAGTGCTTGTTATTCAGTTATTGCATTCAACCATCTTTAGAAATGGACAACAAATTTTATAGTTGAAATGTTCTCCATTTTTCTGGATTAATATACCTTTAACTGCATAATGATAATACTTGAGGGCAATAATTATCTTGTTTTGCATCACCAGTCCCCAGCATAGTATCTAGGACATATTATATACATAATGAAGATTTATTAAATGAATAAATGCAAGTCTGCATGAAATATGTTTGCTGAGACATCACTCGCTTTCTGTTTCCTATGTCATATCAATGTTATTAAATTCTTTGCTAATTTTTCTTTCATAGAACAGTGTTTCATAGAACATTGTCTGATTGCCAAATATTTCCATCTCTAGCCTTCAGCTCTACCGGGGATCTGTGAAATGTAGGAGACCTATACTCACTTTCTACAACAACCTACTTGCTGCAGGGGTTATATTAATATACTTAATTAAGTTAAAACAATGTTATTTCAGTGGTTGATATATAAAACTGTGGACACCAACTTTGGCAGCCTGCTGTCATTATTTTATTTCGATAAGTGTTAGACGTGATTCAGCCCAGTTGATTACCTAGGTAGTTATTTCATTTGGACTGTCCCCACAAACTCGCTTGACTTTCTCCATACCACTCCTCCAGGATTATTCTACACTCAGCAATTATGGGTGTCAAACACCGCGTTAAAGCCTACAACCATTCTCATTGAGAGCCAGGCTCCCCTAGGCTGAAACAATGACTCATAAGCTGGAGGCCTGACACTTTCTTATTTCTCCACGTGGAGGTGGACTAAATTCCACTCAGTCTAAGTCATCATCTTTTACTTACTCCCACAGCTATTTTGCACATGCCTTGCTTTCTCCTTTTCTATAGGAGGAGTAATCACAAACAGAATCTTGTGTTTGTAAATATCTGTATGACACCACTGTTTTTAGTCCTTCAATTACTTCAACATTAGTAAACTATATTATATAGATACCCATGGTAGAAACTCCAGACGTTCAATATTCTTTAACATCCAAACTTGCCACACTCCTCCTTCCAATCCCTTATAATACTGTTGTTCCTATCATCATAACGCCTTCCATGTCAGTCCCAGGGGTTTCCTTCCTACTCACTTTGTCACTTTCATGGTTTAGGTGCACATCTCACTTCTGGACAAGCTAGCCTCCCTGGCTTTAGTCTCTTATCTCATTTGTCCTTTCTTCATACTGATTTTATGATTTTCTTAGGTTTTACATACATATATAATAATATCATATATATGCATGTACACTGTTAGAAGTGGAACCCATGATGGCCTAGTGTATGCTAACCAAGTGCTTTACCAGTGATTTATAACTGCAGCCCTGATTCTGTAGTCAATATACTCCAAAGTTCTTAGTATGATCTTTACCTTTGGATATCACACTACTTTTCCATTTCCAAATCCTAATTCACCTTTCCCTGAATCATGACTCAAGCCTTAGCAGAGTACTTAAACACTTTTCTTTTTCAGTATCCTCTTTCCTCTGGATAGTTATGTTACCCCATTTGTCTTCTGCCTATTAGAATCCGTCTCTTCCATCAGGCTGTTTCTCTTAGAGGGCCTGGTCTCTTCAGCTAGAATTAATTATTTGTATTCAGCTTTCAGAGTATAATCCTTGTACCTAAATTTAATATTTTAATTACATCTCATATAATACAAAGTATTTGCCTACATGTCTTCTCTTAAAGTTCAAGCCCCTACAGGAGAAGAATGATCTCTGTACCATCATAGCATATAGAATAAAACACAATAAATATTTATTATATTTACTCAGATAGTGTAAAATTTTCAACTATACTTGAAAACATAAAGAATTCTTTTATGACAAACTATGTCCATGTGTGTGAATCCTTTCTATGTCTAGTCTTAGAGTGAAGCTTCTGGAAAAATTTTGCTACAAGATCAAACTTTTTTTTCACTACCAAAGGCTGTCTCTTTCTCTCATTGGATTCAAAACACTTGGGCAATACATAAAAATCTCTGTATTTTCTAAATTAATAATATCCTGACACCCCATGGCAGTGCTGGAGATGAATGTCTTTTAGACTGATGGTCTGTGAATGATTTAGTTAGACTACTACTGTGCCAGAAAATAACAAATAACAAATCCATTATAAGCAGCATGCTCTGATTTCATAGTTTAAGAAATTGAAATAAAGAGGAATTTGGAACAAGATAACTGAATTGGAATAAATGAAAATGCAACATCTCAGGCATCTAACCATATGATTGACAGAGGTAATATTTTTAACATCACATACTTAAAGAGACTGAAATAGATTTTTCAATTGGAATCATGCATTTTAACCACAGGTCGGGGTGTCTACTCTTTCCTGTAGAGTATAAAATCAGTAATAACAAAAATAAAGTACACATAAAGCATTGGAGTTAACCCATTATATACTTATGTTGATATTGATAGATTATATAAAAATTTTCATATGGTTTAATTCTTCTTTTCAAGGCAAGCTAAATTTTTGCTTTTAATAAGAAAGCACAGTTGTTGACTGACATATTTAAAGAGATGACACATATTTTTATAACAAAATCAGATTCCCTATAGCATTTGAATAGATTAACTCAGTTGTATTTATGGAGCTTTTTTTAAACAATACTTAAAATTTCCATAGCTTTCAAGTTGCTAAAGCTCTTTCACAGTTTTTATTCCATTTTCATCTCAAAATACTCTATATAAGAAAGCACTGCCATCCTCATTGTCTAATGAAGTCATTGAGGCAAACAACTGAAATGATTCTTCTAACTCACTAAATGGGAATGGAAGCAAAGCATTAAACCTAGCAATCCTATGTTATTTGTACTCTGCTGTCCTTGGTTCTGCTTCATACTATGTATTTGGTTCTGTGTTGACTAATATAGGTGGAATACAAAGATTGAGAAGAAATATAATCTAAAAAATAAGATTTATAAATGTGTAAGCTAGTGACTGTGAATAGAGAGAGATGAGTTGTAACAAAATGTGGAAAATTATCCAGCTCATGACTGCCCTGTCTTAAATATTTTTCCTTTATTGTTGTGTTATTATTATTGTTCTGGCATTTACACAGGTTTTTACAATGTTTCAAATACATCATAGTTGAATTCACACTCTCTATTGTTCTCCTTTATCCCTCCCCCATTACTGGAATAGTTTCAACAGGTATCATTTTTTCATTTGCATACATTTGTACTCATTTTTTCACCCACCTACCTTCTTTCCCAATCATTTCCCTATTCCCTGCATGTTTACAGTCTGGGTAATAATTTTTTGCTTCAAAAATAAAGAAGGAGTAATCGAGATGGACCTGTCCCAAATTAAAAGTCAGTTTAAAATAATCTGTCTATCTAGGTATCTACCTATAGAGTTATCTATCTATCTATCCATCTATCTATTTATCTATCTATTCACTTGTTTTATAAAGACAGACTGTCCTTGTACTCTGCTTCATTTGCATGTGTCTAGAGTTTTAAAAGCTTGACTATCTTATTTTCCTTTACAAATGGACATTGAGAGTTTCTTGCAGGTGAGCACAGCTACTCTTTCACCTGACAAAAGAACAATCCACCTCTATCAAGGAATGTTGTCCTCTTTACCTAAGTGTGCAGCTTAGGATGGATGCACATGGAGTTTGGAGTAGGAAAGGATACCTTCCTAGCAAGCCTTAATTGTCAAATCAGTTTTCAGTATAAATGGGATATGACAGCCACAAAGAAGAATGAAATTTTGCCATTGGCAAATAAATGGTTGGAACAGGAGATCATCTTAAGTGAAGTTAGCCAAGCTTAGAAGGCCAAAACCTGCATGTTCTCTTTCATATATGGAACATATACCTAATACAAATATAGCGATATTATGAAAAACTGATCACATACAAGAGGGGTAGGGTAAAAGAAGGAAACTAAGAAGATGAATATGATTGATGGACTCTATGCAAGAATGAATTAAGAGGATGAATATGATTGATGGACTCAATGCAAGAATGAATGTATAATTCTTAAACCGGCTGAAATGACCATGAGAAAGGGACTAAGGTATAATGAAGAAAAATAAAGGAGATGAAAGAATTGGCATCATGATACATATATACATGGAAATATCACAAAGAAATTTCCTGTTTAGCTACCTTTACCACAAACAAACAAAAATGTCATTTTTTTCCTTCTTTTCTTTTTCCTTGTTCAAAATTAGAGAACAAGAGGGTGGAATAGGGCCTGTCCATGAGAGAGTTGGGACCAGTGAGGGGGAACATAGCAAGGAAAGGGGATAAGAGGGTGAATACAGTGCATCTCTACTCCAAAAGCAGCAATGTCAGCTCAACCTAAACTTGGAATCAATATACAAGTGTCTGCTTAGATGTCTTTATTGTTTCCCTTGCCTTCTCACATAAGCCTGCACAGCTCACTCTATGGCTTCCTCCTTTTAACTGCAGAGCATCTCCAGAAATGTTGGCTAAAAGTTCCATGTCCTCAGGTTCATATGTCATTTGGAACCTAGAATACCTAAGGGGAAAATGTTAATAATGAATGCAATTTCAGGGTGATAAACTACATTGGATTTGTTACTACCTTAAAATTTTATTCTGTCCACAGTACACACATACAAATATACACCAGTTCATAAAACAGAAATACACAATAGAGAGAACAATGACAGATAAAGCATTCTAATATTCTAAAGAGACATGTTTTCAAATATCTTGAAGGTTCTTTTGGAAAGAATTGGAATCATATATATGTACATAGTTAATTAGCTCTGTGAAAAATAATCTCAAATTCTTAGGTCATGGTCTGACCTTGGATACCTTGACATTCAAGGAAAAAGTTTTCAGGATTTTTTGTTAATGAGCAGAGCATACATTCTTGACATAGCTATTTTGACTGACCTGAAGGTATTTGCTGTTGGTTATAACAAGAATTGATTTAGTTCCATTCAATAGGCATTTACTAAGTGTCTGTGTACATTTTGACTACAATTTCCTTTTCTGAAAATGCAAATAAATAATTTTTGGCTTCAAGTGGATTATTTGAGATGCAATTGTTATTTTACAGCCTGACTGTGCTATGTATTTTTTATGCAACTATACATCACGGGTGTTTATTTGCTGATATTTTGCTTATTTGTATGAAAAATAAGAAACATTTCCAAAACAGCAAAATTTTACAAAGTCTTGGGGCCAGGAACTGGATTTTAGTCACATTTCTATTCCTTCATAACTGAGAAAAGTACAGGAAGCTGCTTAGAAAAAGAGGGTGTCATTGACTCATTCTGTATCCTCAGTGTCCTCAGTGAAGAGAATCGTTTTACATAGAAACATTAATGTCTTAAAGGCACTGTCATTATTCATAACATAATGGAATTCCTTGATGAGATTATCGAGTATATTATAATTTCAGTAGGTAGTAAAGTAAAAGTTGTCTGATGTTTTTAGTACTAGTTTGAGTCCTCAAACCTGCATACCTCTATTACAAATAGTACAATGAATATTTCCCACATTTACACCGATTCCAGCCTTGACACATTAAGAACATTTGATTTAATAAAGATTAGCTCAGTGTCTATAGTCATTCTGGTTGATGTATTAAATTTGATGCCCAGACACTACTTGAGTTTCCACCTTCATTACTTATTCACTCTGAATCCCTGTTAAGAAATTCTTCTGGACATGACTTCCTCCTTTTCTTCCTTCTTTCTACAGACTATTTCAAATCATCTATAGGTGGCTAGGACTTATCTGAAAAACTAGACATTCAGTTATAAACAGAATATCATTGTCATCTTTAAAGAGTAATCACTCCAAAAGAAAACCACATACCCATAACTTTTAGCTCTAGTATAACATTTTATGACATCATAACCTGCATTCACAGAAAGCTAAATATGTTGTTACATTTTGAGACATGAATTAATCTACTAGGTTTGGCATAACTAGGTACCACACATTGTGTGAATTGAACAAGTGTAAAGTATTTCCTTACAGTTATAGAGGCAAAAAATCCAAAATCACTTTGTCATCAGTTTTGCTTTCTTATGGGGGCCTCTCTCCTTTACTTGTAGATCTGAGTGGAATTTTTCTTCCAGTGTCTTGACATGGTCATCCTATTGTTTGTCTCTGTGTCTTAATCTGTTTTTATGAGGATATTAGTCATAATGGATTAAGGTCCAATATGCATTTAATCTTAATTACCTCCTTAAAAGCCCTATCTCCCAATAGAGTCACACTTGGTAGAAGTTAGAATTTATTAATTGTTATCAGCCAATAAAAAATTCAGCACAAAAATCACCACCAAAGAACTCATGTAACCTTCCAAGATGTGTTAGTAACTGAAAGATATATGTGCAATAACTGAATGTCTACATGAGTCTATAGTTCATTTTTTCTACTCAACAACTTTTCCAACCTCCTGTTACCAAGCAGCTAAACTTATGTCCTGTTTCTTATCACTCACTACTATCTTTTCAAAAGGTTGAATTTAGCCCCAAGTGTTTCCTAGTCCTGCAGCTAGATTTTCTGAATCCATTAAATGCTGATATTGCCTGTCTGATTATATCTCCAACTTTTAACATCATTTTTATGCTTGTATTAATCTTCCTCTAATTTAGATCAGATCTTTGGTCAGATATTTATTGCTGAAAAACGTAAATGTGAGGGGGTTGAAAGGGAACAGATGATAAGGATAATGTAACCAATGTACAAGTCTAATCAGGGTAGTCACTATGAATCTTCCCCTGTATAACAAATAAATCCTAATAAAAAATATATAAACATGTGATTCACCATATTTTGTACATTTATTGTAGTTAGGTGTATCCATATTTTTTCTAGGTTGTAGTATGAGAGAATTTATCTGTGCTCATTTCTAGGCCATTATGGACCTTTTTTTTTTAAAACGTTATTAGCCAGTTATAGTTATACAGTGTTTTGTTATGGTACTTCAATGTATACCTATATCGCACTCTAATCTACTCTCTCTTCTTCCACTCTCCTTTTTAAAATGACTTCAAGAGGTTTTACTGTTCCATATTCATACATGTATATAAAGCATCTTAACCATATTCACCCTCTTTACTCTCTTCTATTATCTTCCTCCCACTATGACCCCCCCCCCTTTAACATGACTTGTTTTACATTCCTGTCCTTCATTGTTTTGATGTCTGTTCATTGTTCAACAGGGTTTGCCTTTAGGTTTTACCTGTAAAAAACCCTCTCACTTACATTTCTTCACTCTTCTCTCCGTACCCCATATTATTCTTCAGTTTTAATTTGTCTTGTTTCTATACAGATGCATTTCTGTATTATTCACTCTCTATTGTTTTTTTTCCTCCTCCCTTAGTATCTCTAACAGTCCCACTTTTGAAAACATGTTTTTATGTATATATACCATGCACACATATGTTATATATAATATACACATATGTGTATGTGTATATATATGATATATAATATACACATATAGACAGATATGATAATGCTTATGTTTGTATTTGAATCTATCTTCTACAAATGAGAAGGACCTTTCTTAAAAACTTCCGTTCTACTCTCTCTCCCCATTACCTGCTCTGGAGAACTCAAGCAATATAATATTATGAGATCAAACGTGTCTGGATCGCTGAGTAACTGCATAGAGAACAACTACTTTAAATTACTTTACCTCAATTAAGATTTGTAAAAGCAAGAAATATAATTCAATTGTATTGTCAGTGATACGTTTGGATTAATTTATACCATGGCATATGTCTATTCTGACTAATATAGTCTAGTCTGATTGGAATAGTGTTGTCTTGTTATGTTCTTGTGAATCACTGATCAACACAGTCTCTGTATTACCTTCCTTGCATAGGGATCAGTATATCTTCCCTTAAGAAACTGGTCTTTTATCTATACAATTTTATTCTTCACAATTGCAATGCCCTTCAAATTGCTCTAATATAATTGTACTGCCAGCCTACCCATAACTTGGTTGGCTGACATCTCAATTCCATTTCTAAAAGAAGGATATATCCCCATACCTGCATGCTCTCTATCTTTTGATGCCTGCACTACAACGATGTTCCAATTTGCCTTTAAAATCAGGTAAAACCCACCTGGAAAAGACAGCTTCAAATAGAATATTCCCAGTTGTTAATTTAGTAAGAGTGAAGTTATGTCAGCTCATTGAAATTTAATTGCTAATGGGTTATAAGATCTTAGGAACTACAGGCCCAGCATCTGTCTCTTTTTAATGTCTCAATTATCACCACAATAATTTAATGGCATCTTGTTGAAGAAGCATCTTTGACATGCTAATGAATGGCACCCTGCTCATTTCCATGAACTTTACATTCCCTAAGTGATCATTTTAAACCAGGCATTTTAGATTTTCATCATCACTTGGCCACACAGACTGACTTAAAGGTTGACCAAAGTAATCCATCAAACAAAAGTGTTTAACATAAATTACCATGGTCTTAAACTGTAGTCTGTTTTATAAATTGTATAAATATGCTTCAAGATTGAGACAAGCTATGAGAATCCTAATATCTGTTTTATTATCTAACTTAATCATGATCCTTTTGTATTTATGCTCATACACTTGCTTTTTTAATCATTTCTGCATCTACTTACATGTGTATACATTATTTAGATCACCTCCTCCTCCCACTTTCCAGGCAGAACCTGTTCTACCCTCTTGTTCTTCTATTTTGTAGAAGAAAAACATGATGTTTTTGCTAGTTTGAGATAAAGACAGCAATACAGGGAGATTTCTTGTGTTTTTGCCATGCATATGTATATTACAATCCAAACTTTTTCATCTCTACCAGACTCCTCTGCACTACTTCCTTGTTCCCTTGCCATAGTGACCTCTGCCAGTTTAAGATTACTTTATTCACTCCTCAACAGGGAGCACATCAACCACATTTAAGTTTTAGGTTTCCATTCCTTTCCTTATTCCTCCTGTGGTGTTCTACCCTTAGTGTGTGACCCATGTCCAATAATATTATTGTATTTGTATTAGGTGTATAATCCACATATGAGGAAGAACATGCAATTTTTGGCCTTCTGAGCCTGGCTAACTCCATTTAAGATGAAGTTCTCCAGTTCCATCCATTAACCTGCAAAAGACAAAAATTCATTTTTCTTTGTGGCTGAATTCAATTCCATTGTGTACAAATACCACATTTTCTAATTCCATACTTCAGTAGTGGGGAATTCTTTGCTGTTTCCATAGCTTGGCAATTGTGAATACTGTTGCAATAAACATGAGTGTGCAGGTGCCTTTGGAATAACCTAAGTCACATTCCTTTGGGTATATCCCTAGAAGTGGTATTTCTGGATCAAATGGCAGATCTATTTTTAGATTTTGGTTGTTTCTCTGCATTTAATGACTGGCTTCATCTAGAAATTTTTGTTCTTGTGATTATTTTCTTTATTCACTATTGTCATTTTTGCAAATTTTACTGTGTTATATTCTTTTTACCCATTTCATTCAACTTCTTCCACATATGATTACATCACAATCTGACTTAGTATTGAACACTGAAAAGCAACATTCTAAATTTAATATTTACCCTCCTCAATTTTTGGAGAGAAAATCTAAATGAATAAATAGATGTGTATTTTTTTTATTTGTTCATCAATTCCAATCCTAGAAGCTGTTACACTTTATACTGAGACAGGTAGTTAGATTTAGAATCACAATAGAAATTAGTCAAGTTTACTACTGGATGTGGTTTGATAAATATTTTTCAAAATGAGGTGCTTAACTTAAATGACACTAAGATAGTATTATACAAACACAGTTTATATGTAAGTTGCCATCAAGATGAATTTAGCATGAATTTCAAAAGGTCTTTGCAAAATAATGATTTGTATGGTCCAAAAAGAAGCAATCAAAAGAAAGAAGCCAAAACCTGAGGGATTTAAGATGGAAATAAGGAAGCATTTCTTGATGGTAAAGTTCACTCAGTTCTAGCATACATTAAAAACAGTTTTAGAATTTCCTTCCTTGCAACCAAAAACAAAATACAAACAAAAGCGCTGTGGGTGTGGGTTGGTGGAGTGCTTGCCTACCCCCCCCCACACACACAAATTCCAGCCACACCGGAGTGTTCTTTCCGAAACATACTTCCTGGTTTTTTTTTTTTTTCTATATGAGTAAGGTGAGAATTTTCCAAATCTTGAAGTCCCAATTCCCTTTTGTGTACCAATTCCTTCAGTTCATCTGTCTCCTCATACTTTGTTAAAAGTAGCAAGGAGAAATTAGGCAGTACTTTCATCACTTTGTGTGGAAATCTCATGTAACTCCTCTGCACTTGCATCATTTAAAATTCGTACATTCCACAAAATGCTAGCACACAATTCAGCCAAGTTCTTTGCCTTCTAAGCATGGATCTCAGTTTCTAATGAGGTGTTTCTCACTTCTGCCTGAGACCTCGGCAAAATCACCTTAAACATGCACCTCAGAACTGGTCTAGCCTGAACATACTACACAGTAGTATGAACATACTACACAGAGTAGTGCTGTTATGACAGCACCTCACTTTTGGTACCAAAGTCTATATTTGTTTGCTAGGGCTACCATAGGACTTTCCTCTTCTCATCAGGCATTAGTCATACAAGACTAGGGCCATAACCTCTGACCTTATTTTAACCACTCTGAACATCCCATCTTTAAGTTACCTCTTTAAAAGTCTATATCCAAAATATAATCACACTGATGTTTGGGGACACGAATTGGAGTTGGGGAGAAACACACTTCAGAGGGCCTGACACTATACCTTCCAGACCTCCAAAAGTCTTGTCGGGCCATCAACTCCTGCCATAATGGGTAATCTGACCATTTACTTTCCTTTCTCTACAACTGTGAAAATGACAAATCACTACTAATTGTTATTCTACTTTTAAAAATATGAAAGGGAGGGGGGAAGTTACATTCTTTTATTGATCATGAGCTAGTTGATTTATGATTTACTTTTTCACAGCACTCCTCTGTATTTTTTACCACTTGGTTTTAATAAACTGCTTCCTACAACAACAGCAAAAAAAAGAATTTCCTGCCTTGCAGACCTTGAAAAAGAAGATAAATACCAATTAGTTTGAAAATATTCCCATGACATCCTGTCTGAATTTGGTAATTAACTGATTGGTTGTCTCCTTGTGATTGGGTGCAATTGCTTAAATTGTAAACAAGAGAAAAGTACTCACTTGGGATATTTTAATAGCAACCAAGGAACCCAATCTGAACTATGTATGGAGAAAGTTTCAACTTCATACAGTATCTGAAGCCTGTGTATCCTGGCAACTTAGATTCATGATGTAAGGAACATAAGCCCTATTATCTGTACTCCTTCCAAACTGAAGACAATTGTTTTCTTCTGACTCTACAAGGTAATGGTTACCTTGAGAGATTTGGAGAGCTCATGAAAAATCTGAAGCTGCTTATCTTTCATGGGTGATACACACTAGAAGTTGAAGGGAAAAAGGGGAGTTTGCATGTTCACAGTTAGCCCTCCTGGAACCCACAGATTCCCACAGCAATGGTGAGCATCATAAGACATCAGTAACAACTTCACCCAAGAGATGCAGCATAGATGAGAGGCTCTTGTCTCACAAGTAGCTCAATATAAGGCATGCACACCCCTGAAACTGCTGCCCAAATCACAGAACAAATTTTCTAAATATAGATAACTCATATTCCCTCTTTCCTGGGAGAAAGAAAAAAAACTTCATTCTTCTTTTAACTGATCATGAGAGGACAATGTATCCCACAGTTTTAATAAAGAAATTGAATGAGGCATTTAGATAATGTTACATGCAAATGCATTTTACATTTATAGTAGAAATATAGCATTAAAAATATAGCCAGTGACCCTGGTGCTGGTGGTTCATGCTTGTAGTCCTAGCTACTCGGGAGGCATCAAGGTTCATAGCCAGCCTGGGCAAATAGTTTGTCAGACTCTATCTCAAAAAAACCCATCACAAGAAAGGGCTGGTGGAGTGGCTCAAGAAGAATGAGTCCTGCCTTGCAAGCATGAAGCCTTGAGTTCAAAACCCAATGCCATAAAAAATATATATAAATGTTTACTGTACATATTTATATATGTAACTTGTCTTCTATGACACTTATACATATATTTGCAATTACCAATCACGGAAGTTAAGATGTGATTTTAGTACTTATTCCATTTAAACCAGTAC
Source organism: Castor canadensis (assembly GCF_047511655.1). Taxonomy (NCBI): domain Eukaryota; kingdom Metazoa; phylum Chordata; class Mammalia; order Rodentia; family Castoridae; genus Castor; species Castor canadensis. The sequence goes on from NC_133405.1 coordinate 11,733,366, forward strand.
ATATTGCACACCTTATATCCAATGTACTGTATACTGTGATGGCTACAAAGGCAAAGTTGCTATAAAGAAGTAGATTGTAAGTTTCAACATTTGTTGAAACTTAACTTTGTGCCACACATTGTTCTAGGTTTCATGCATCATCTTATCTAATGCTTGCATTTAATTAACATCAATACCATTCCTATAACTCATAGCTGAGAAAACCATGATTCTAAGATGTGGAATGACTTGCTCCAAACTATACTTTTAGTTCCTGATCCAGCCAATATATTATGCAGACAACCATAACCCAAGGAATAATATGACTTATGTGTTAAGAAAATAAATACAACAAATTATTATGCACTTCTTGCCCCTTTAAAACTGTTATGAAGTTTAGTGACCTAGTTGTCAACCGTGGTATTTTCCTGGTCTTTGAGTCTGGGACTTAAGCAGTTCCAATGTCTAGTTCAAATAACCTTCTCTATTGCCATTCTTCTCTACTGCCAATCTCATTATATGGCAATTCCATCCTTTCAGCTGGCCAAGCTAAGATATTTATTCATTCCTGACTCTTTTCTTTCTTTATCACCCTATATTCATACAATGAATATCTCTTGAAAGTTCTACTCAGAAAATATTTTTAAAATTTGAAGTCTTTCACATAGTGTCATCACAGTGTTCCAAGTCAATACCATGTCTCTCCTAAATTATTGGGATGGTCTCTAAATAAGCCGAACTTTATCTATCCTTGTATTCCTTCATCCTTTTCTCAACACAACAGCCAGAGTAGTCTGTTAAAACATTATTATATCGTGTATTTCATTGAAATATTTCCATACATTCATATAATGTACTTTGATCAAATTCACCCCTCTATTTCTCTTTCTTATCCTTCTCCCCCATTTTAAAACAACTTTAATGAGTTGTATTACTCTATTTTCATACATGCATCATATTCACACCCCTTACCCTCTCCTTTCACCTTTCTTCCTCTTGCTACTTCCCACCCCTAAAAAGTCCCCTGCTCTTTACACTTATGTTGTTCATTTTTAGGTGTAGATTTCACATATGAAAGAGGCCAAGTAATATTTGTCTTTCTCACTCTGGCTTGTTTTTCTTAACATGATGATTTCTTCAGTCATAATATATGCTAATAAAAATAAATTAGAAAAAATCATTCAATTCACTCTCCATATCTTTTATAGTCAAAGCTCACACAAGGGCCTGCAACAACTCATACCTTCAACCCATCCCAATCATCTGTGACCTGCTAATTCTATAGCTTCTTTCCTACCACTTCCATTTCATTTAACTTGGTTCCAAACACACTGACTACTTTGTCCTTTTTGGAATCCACCAAAGACTTATTTCATCATGTCAGCTTCTGTCTCCCAGAAGCAGACTTCCTCCAAATGTTCCCATGGGAGGAAAGCATCTCTCAGTCCTTAAAGTGGTCATATTATCTGAATTGCCATGTTTTCTTTTTAAGAATTTCTCTTAAGGAAATATTAACTAACATGCAATATATTCTAGCAACTTATCATTTCACAAAATGACTAAAATACGTCTGAGTCAAACAAAAGAACAAATCAGTCAGGTGGTTACACAGATGCCATTATCCATGGGACACTAGACCATGACAAGAAATATAATAAGGCCTAGGAATTCATTTATTGAAGCACCTTTGATATGGCAATTAGTTTGGATCTGTAATGGTGAGACTCACATGATTATGTTCTGGTGCTAAAACATTCCCACAAAAATTTCCTTTAAGTAGAGTAGGCCCAATTAAGAATGTGTCTTGTCTTTGAGGCCTGAGTGAGATAAAAGAGCAGGTAAAGTGGCCTAATCTACCCATTAAGATATCCTTCTCTGATCTTCTTTCACCTGACACCTAGACCTTCCCTTTTGAAGAAATCTTACTGTAAGGAGTACAAAACATTTGGCATACATGAGGTATTTACATATGGCAGTAATCTGAATGGATATTTATTTTTATTTTTATTTTAAGACTATAGGACTTTCATTGTATTTTATTCTGTTTTTCAGGTTTGTCTTTGATGTTTGTTTGGCATAAGTTAGTTTCTTAATGAAAAATATTTAGGTAAGTGTTATGTTATAAATGATATAAAGAAAAAGATCAAAATCAGGACAATATTTGAAAATATAGAATGTTTAACAATGTTAAATGCATTAAATAACATTGGAGACAGAAGAGAAGCTTTCAATTTTGATGATGGGAGTTCACTTGTGACCTTGAAAAGATGGAAAGTTTAGTGGCAGAAACAATTTAGCAATGCATTGAGGAGTAGTAAGGAAGGAAAAAGGTTTTCAACCAAAGATGAATGAATAAATTTCAGAACATCAGTGTGGATAAAATTGCCTATCCTGATATATTGAAGGATGCAATATTTTAGTTCTAGGAAGAACTAAAATAATAATTTATAATTTGCCCACCAAACACTTATGTATTTACTTTGTGCAAGGTGCTGGGAGTATATCTTAGTGGTAGGGTGCTTGTTTAGCATTTAATGCAACTATGCAGAAATAATAATGAATTTATATCTCATATCTCATAACCATTATTGTCATTTATATTTTACAAGTGAGAAACTGAGAAATAGAGTTTCAATAGCATGCCCATAGGAACAGAGTATGTCATAAGGATAGGATATGAACCTAGGTGGATTAACTATTATTATTATGGCCTTTAGTCATATGACTGCCTGTCCGATTAGCAAATAAAGAAGAGAGCCCAGCATTCTGAATACCATAAACAGAGAAAAGGAGATCATTACATAGGAATAAGAGAAGTAGGATCCCATGGAAATGAGAATATAAACAAAGAGTACTTACATTTTAATGCCAGTGTAACTTGTGGAGAAGATGTATCATCAGAGTAGGATGCAAACTAGGTTATTGTCATATCTTGAGAAGGAAGATCCTGATCTTCCTTGGTAATGGTAGTGTGCTTACTTAGTATGAAAGAGACCCTGAGTTTAATTCCCAGCACTGTAAAAACAAACATCACTTGGGGAAGGGAAAATGTGTGGTGATTTCTAAGAAAAAGCACAAGACAAATTCATAGAGTAGTGGTTGGGCTGTCAGGTAAGACAGAAGTAAAGGGTGTTCTTCTTTAGATATTCAAAGACAGAATTTTGTAGGACCGAGGATACTAATTAGCAATGAGTATATAAATACTAAATAGTACCAAAAGAACTTTTTATAACTTAGAGAAAAGAAGTTAAATACTCTTTCTATTTCTAAATATCTGTATACTCTCTGCCAAAGAATATCTTACAGCACCCAGATTGAGATTATAAGTATTGCCAGTTCTAGATTAGTGATGATCAATGCAGAAGTCTCTGAATTCTTGGCATAGGAGCACTCAGGAACTTGTTAAAAATCTGCTTTTCCAACAGCCTATGCTTTCATGAAGGCCTACTAAATTAGAATCTATCAGGGTTGAAACCCAGAAATCTATGTTTTCCCAAGTTGTCTTGGTCATTCTGATGCATACTCAAGTTTGAAACCCACTATCCTAGAAAATCCATGATTCCATTACCATTTAGGGTCCCTTTGGGAAGAATATCTCCTTTATCCTGCACTTACCTTCATAAGGGTTTCACTTACTATAGGGGTAGAAGGGAACATGCTGAGAGACACTATGGGCAGCAGCTGAATATTTTTTGTCTGGCCTAATGAATCCAGGCTCTGGAAAAGGACTGTGGCAAGTCTAAATTACATGACTGAGTAAACATGAGAAAAATCTTATTGCAGCTGAGTTAAAAGAACTGCACAAAAAGTATACTTTTTTTTCTTTTATACCTAAGAAACGCTTACTCATCCTTTATGTCTTTCCCATGCCTGGTCCTCAAAAATGTCCTAAATAGCTATACCTTCAGGACGAGTTATGAGGCAGTGATGCACACAGCTCACGTTACTTGATAATAAATAAAAAATACTTGTACAACTTACTGTAGCTATTTTGATTGAACCACATCAAAATATCTCCAGCATTAAATATTCATTTCAAATTACCCATTTCAAAGTTTCCTATTTCAGAGGCAATATCTTAGGATTCAACTAATAATACCTCAAAAGGTTGAAAATGGCTCACTTCAAGAATTAAAGTAAAAGAGTTTTCAATATAATTAAGATCAACCCTTTGGCAACATAACCTAATTTGTGTTTTCTGGTGCTAGATTAAAATTAAAGAATATCCTTCATGAATTGGTTACCATTATTCTGAACATTCCAGAAGATATCATAAAGGGCATGTCCAGATATTTGGGATGAGCATTTTCTATCAGAGTCAGGGATTTAAATCTGGTCTAGGTTCATTGGAGAGAAATAAAAGTAATTAACACTTGAGGATATCTCTGATGGATTAATTAGCTGTGAATGAAGCAACTTCTTGCAGTGCAGGCTACTTTTATAAGCAATTTCTATTGTATGAATGATTAGTTGCATATAAAAATCACTTCTTAAGGTAGGACCAATATCCCTGCACAGCAAGGTGAAAACATCCTTTGAAATGGTTTCATAATTTCTCTATTGAAGCTTTCTAAAATCATGCAAGTACCATAAATTAGGGATGTTGTAGAGCATTTTTTATATCAGTTTGTCATGAGCCAAACATATTTTAAATCATTTTCATCTTAAAAATTTAAACAGAGATTTAATTTCACTTAATACAATACATACTTGTCTTGAAACAATGAATTGATTGACTACCATCAAGAAAAGTTGAAGGTATGGAAAAAAGGAATTACTTATATCTAGTGCCTAAGCAATACATTACTGCATTTGCCTAAGACCACATAGACCCAGTGTTGAATAAAAGGGAGAAAAAAAGTTTTATATGGGTCTGAGCATTGGTATTTGCTAATGATGTGGGACAATTTTTCTGATCTTTGCTGCAAAGTCTACATCTGTAAATGAGATGTAATAATAAATCCTTTGTCATCATAATCATGCTATTATGAAGTTACAAAGTAATACATATTTTAATTTTTTTGTAAGTCAAAAATTACTATAAAATATCCTGGACACTATAAATCTAATCATTTACTACATATGCTGATCAATTTACTCAAACAGTTTTATTTGACTAGTAGTTCAGTTATAACTTATTTGGTTGCATAAGAAACATAACCGAACAGAGAAAGTACATAGGGATAATTTCAAATTACTATTTTACTGCTATTTATCACCATACAAATAAGCAAAAAAGAAAAAGGGTAATTTAGCCTTTTTTTCCCTACTTTGATTATACCATGTGCTTGATCATTTCTTGCAATATAGAGATCACTACATAGTATATTGTCTGTCAGCTTTGCATAGCTCTAGCAACTAGAAAGCTCTTGATTTATTGACTTGTAGTTGCTCACTTTTATGGGCTGAATTGCATCTCCCCCTCTAATTCATGGTGAAGTCCTAAGCCCTATGTGACTTTATTTTGAGGCAAGGACTTCAAAGAAGTTATTAAGGGAAACTGAGGTAATTCAGGTAGGCCTTAGTCCAATATGACTGGTTTCTTTGTAAGTAAAGGAGATTATAACACAAACTAGCCAGAAAGAAAACCATCAATTCTATTGCATACTTTTAGAGATAACCTAGTGATTTGGCCATACCTGACAGACAGTTGGGAAAAAAATCTAACCGGACTTGGAAAGAAGAAAATAACTTTTGATGAATAACTAGTAACCTCTGTCACTCATGTGATATCTTTTTTCATCCACATGCAACAGTAAGATACAGTATTGTTATTTGCATATACATGAAAAGCTAAGGAATAAAGATAAAGAACATATCCAAAATTGCATGGTTGCCATAGGAATGCAATCCAGTTTACTTATGCCAGAGTCCATGCACAATGAACATCAATATCACTACTACATTCCACTGAAATTTTTTGTTTATACTCCTATCTTCAGTCCAGGGACACATGTGAATACACATAGACACACAGAGGAAAGGAATCGCTTAAGACCAGAGATCATGTTTTATTTGTCTCTGAATTTAAATGGTTTTATATGAGATCCTGAATAATCATTAAAAGAATGAATGAATTTTTAAACACTTAATTTGATATTTTTTCTTTTATTGTATCAATTTTACATTTACTCACATGTGTATACATTGTTTGGGCCACCGTACACTTCCCTATCCCACTTCCAGGCAGAACATGCTCTGCCTTATTATTCTCTGACTTTGATGAAGAGAAAACAGAGAAAATGAAAGACATAGGGTTTTTTCTAGTATGAGATAAAGATAACGATACAGAAAGATTCCTAGCATTGCTTTCATGCACTTGTGAATTGCAACCCACATTGGTTCATCTCTACCAGACCTTTTCATTACTTCCTAGTCCCCTAATACTGGCCTCTGCCAGTTTAAGATTACTATATTTGCTCCTGTACAGTGAACACAACAACCACTTTCAAGTTCTAAGTTTCCTTCCTTTTCACTGTTCCTCCCATGTGTGTTCTCCCCTTAGCATGTGACCCATGTCCAATAATATTACTGCATTTGTTTTAGGTCTATAATATGCATATGAGGGAGAAAGTGTGATTTTGGCATTCTAAGCCTGGGTAACTTTGCTTAAGATGATGTTCTCCAGTTGCATCCATTTACTTACAATTGACAAAATTTCATTTTTCTTTGTGGCTGAGTAAAATTCCATTGTGTATAAATACCACATTTTCTTAATCCATTCGTCAGTGGTGGGGCATCTTGGCTGTTTCCATAGCTTGGCTATTGTGAATAGCGCGGCAATAAACTTGGGTGTGGAGGTGGCTTTGTAATAACATGAGTCACATTCCTTTGATTTTATCCATAGGAGTGGTAATGCTGGATCATATATGGCAGATTTATGTTTAGTTTTTTAAGAAGCTTCCATATTGTTTTCCAAAGTGGTTACACTAGCTTACATTCCCACCAGCAGTATATGAGGGTCTCTTTTTCCCCACATCCTCACCAACATTTGTTGTTGGTGGAATTGTTGATGATAGCTATTCAAACAGGGGTGAAAAGGAATCTTAGTGTAGTTTTGATTTGCATTTCTTTTATGGCAAGGGATTGTGAGCATTTTTTCATGTGTTTTTTGGACATTTGGATTTCTTCTTTTGAAAAAGTTCTGTTCAATTCAGTTGTCTACTTCTTTATTGGTTCATTGATTTTTGGGGCATTTAGTGTTTTGAGTTCCCTGCATATTCTGGTTATCAGTCTGTTGAATGACATATCGCTAGCAAATATTTTCTGCCACTCTGTGGGTGGTCTCTTCAGTTTAGAGACCATTTCTTTTGTTGTGCAGAAGCTTTTTAATTTCATTTAGTCCCATGTGTCCCTCCTTTCTTTTAGTTGCTGAGCTGCTAGAGTTCTACTGAGGTAATCCTTACCTTTACCTATTGGTTCCAGAGTATTCCCTGCTCTTTCCTATACTAACTGCAAAGTTTCATGTCTGATATTAAGGTCCTTAATCCACTTTGAATTGATATTAACACAGGGAGACAGGCATGGATGTAGTTTCAGTTTTTTGGAGATGGATAACCACCTTCCCAGAAATATTTTTTGAAGACACTGTTTTCTCCATTGTATGATTTTTGGCATTTTTGTCAAAAATAAGGGGGGTGTAGCTGCGTGGATCTGTATCTGGATCCTTTATTCTGTTCCAGTGGTCTTCATGTCTGTTTTTGTACCAGTACCATGCTGTTTTTACTGTTATGGTTCTGAAGTATAATTTCAACCCAGGTATTGTGATGCCTATAGCATTGCTTTTTTTGCTCAGAATTGCCTTGGCTGTTTGTGGTCTTTTGTGTTTCCAATTTCCAAATGAAGTTTAGGGTAGAGTTTTCAATCTCTGTAATGAATATCATTGGGATTTTGATGGGAATTGCATTAAACTTGTAGATTGCTTTTGGTAGTATAGCCATTTTTACTATGTTGATTCTGCCAATCCATGAGCATGGGAGATCTGTCTACCTCCTGTAGTCTTCTTTAATCTCTTTCTTCAGTGGTTTGTAACTCTCCTTAGAGAGATCATGTACATCCTTTGTTAAGTGCATTCCTAGGTATTTGATTTATTGAGGCTACTATAAATTGAATTGTTTTCCTATTTTCTTTCTCAATTTGTTCATTGCTAGTATATAAAAAGGCTCCTGATATTTGTAAGTTGATTTTGTATCCTACTACATTGCTGAGGCAGTTTATGGTGTGTAGGAGTTTTGGGGTGGAGTTTTTTGGGTCTTTGATGTGTAGGATTATGTCATCTGCAAAAGGGATACTTTGACTATTTCTTTACCTATTTTTATTAGTTTTATTTTTTCTTCTTGCCTTAATGCTCTGGCTAGAAATTCCAGAACTATGTTGAATAGGAATGGGGAGAGTGGGCACCCTTTTCCCATTCATGACTTCAACAGAAATGGTTCCTTTTTTTCCCCACTAAGTGTGATATTGGCTATACGTTTGTCATATATAGCCTTTATAATATTGAGGTACATTCCTTCTATTCCTAGTTTTCTTGGAACTTTTAGCATGAAGTGGTGTTGAGTCTTATCAAAGGCTTTTTCTATATCTATTGAGATGATCATGTGGTTTTTGTCTTTGCTTCTATAAATATACTGTATTACATTTATTGTTTTGCATATGTTGAACAAACCAAACCCTGCATCCCTGGAATGAGGTCGACTTGGTCATTATTAATGATATTTCTGGTATGTTGTTGGATTCGGTTTGCTATTATTTTGTTGAGGATTTTTGCATCAATATTCATTAAGAACATTGGCCTATAATTCTCCTTTTTTGGATGTGTCCTTGTCTGATTTTGGGATGAGTGTAATACTTGCTTCACAAAATGAATAAGGAAGTGTTCCTATCCTTTCTACTTCGTGGAAAAGTTTAAGGAGTTTTAGTATCAGTTCTTCTTTAGAGTTCTGATAGAATTCAGCAGAGAATCAGTCAGGTACTGATCTTTTCTTTTTTGGGAGACTTTTTGTTACTGCTTCAATTTCATTGTGTATTATAGATCTATTTAGGTGGTTAGTAATCTCTTGATTCAGTTTTGGATGGTCATAAGTATCTAAAAATTTGTTCATTTTGTCAAGATTTTCCATTTTATTGAAATATATGTTCTCAAAGTAGACTCTGATGATTTCTTTGGTGTTTGTTATTGTCTCTCCTTTTTCATTTTTTATTTCACTAATTTGGGTATTTTCCCTCCTCATTTTAGTCAGATTTGCCAGAATCTTGTCAATCTTTATTTTTTCAAAGAACCTTCTTTGTAAGGTTTTTTTCAATCTCTATTTCATTTATTTCTCCCCTTATTTTTATTATTTCTCTCCTTCTGCTTGCTTTGAGTTTTTCTTTCTCTTGTTTTTCTAGGAGTTTAAGACGAAGCATTAGGTCATTTATTTGAGATCTTTCTGTCTTTTTCATATATGCATTCATGGCTATAAACTATCCTCTTAGGACTGCTTTTGCTCTGTCCCACAGGTTCTGGTAGGTAGTGTTTTCATTTTCATTAACTTCTAGGAAACTGTTGCTTTCCTAGAACAATGTGTTATTCAGCCTTCAATTACTTGCCTATTTTCTGCTGTTGTTTTTGTTCTTAAATTCTAGTTTTATTGCATTGTGATCAGAGAGAATGCAGGGGACTATTCCTATTTTCTTATGCCAGCTGAGATATCTATTTTGGAGAAAGTTCCATGGGCTGCTGAGAAGAATGTATATTGTGCTGTTGTTGAATGAAATATTCTGTAGACATCAGCTTAGTCCATTTGATCATTGTGTGATTTAGTTCTAGAATTTCTTTATTGATTTTTTGTTTGGATTACATATTTATTGGTGATAGGGTATATCAAAGTCTTCCTCTACCACTGTGTTGTAGTCTATATGTGTTTTTATGTCCTTTAGTGTATGTTTGATGAAATTGGGTGCACAGACATTGGGTGCATATAGGTTGAAAATTGTTACTTCCTTTTGATGTATTGCTTCTTTCATTAGTATGAAGTGCCCTTCTTCATCTCATTTAACCAAAGTAAGTTTGAAATCTACTTTGTCTGTTATAAGTATTGCTACTCCTGCCTGTTTTCAGGGGCCAGTGCCTTGGTGAATCTTCTTCCATTCTTTCACCCTAAGCCAGTGCTTATTTCTGTCAATAAGATGGGTCTCTTGTAAACAACAGATTGTCAGAACTTCCTTTTTAATGCAGTTTTCCAAAAGGTGTCTTTTGATAGGGGAGTTGAGTCCACTGACATTCAGTGTTAGTATTGATAGGTACATGGTGATTCCTGCCATTTAGTTGTTTTTCTTGTTTAAGAATTTGATTGCATACACCTGAATCAATGCTACACTCTGATTACTTGTCTTTTTTTCTCCTGTGGTTTAACACTTCCCATCCTCTCATAGTTTTGTTTGCTTTAATCATCTCTGTGCAGAATTCCTTCTGCAGATGTGCCTTGGTGGTCATATATTGTTTTAATTTCTGTTTATTGTGGAAGATTTTTATTGGTCTGTCAATTTTGAATAATGGTTTTGCTGGTTAGAGTATTATAGGACATTCTGTAATTGTTCTTTGGTTCTGTGACTATTAATTTCAAACTTTAATTGTAACACACAATTATGGCCTTTTTTTAACTCACTAAAGTTTTCTTAATTTGTCTAACAGCAAGGAACATTCTATGAAGTGTACCTGCACAGTTTCAAATGACATGAACACATCATCAGTGATTAATGAGGTAAAATGTCAAGGCAATGTAGATTAATATTCAATTAAACTATGACAGTATACCCTTTCTTAGGTGATAGTTTAAAGTTTATTCATATTCACAGCTGGAATTCTCAGTCCAAATGAAACCACTGTGATGTACTTTATATTTATACATATACATATATATGTGAATATATATTACATATATATATATATAGAGAGAGAGAGAGAGAAAGAATGAGTTATCTTGTACAGTCTAAAGGTCTAAAATAATACACATCATTTCTTCCTTGGCTGGTAGCTTCGCAGAGCATCTAATGTGCAGTGGCCAATGATGTCAATCATGAAAAACAAGTCAGATTATTTCTAGTGCTGACAGAGTGGGTCAAGTGGTTAGAGTGCCTGCCTAGCAAGTATGATACCCTGAGTTCAAAACTCTGTGCCACCAAAAAATAAAAAGAGTATTTCTATATATTTCAGTGATTTGATCATATAGAATGTCATAGTAGTACTAAGTGACAATTTTTTCAGCCACTCTAATTGAAATATTTCTTGAAGTATAGAATGACTTCCATGTGTGTGAGTGTGCATGCATGTGTAAATGAGTAAATGAAAGCCACTAGAAATAGGAAGAGTTCTCTTGATAACAATCATCAATGCCTATTCCCCTTCCTATAAAAGAAAAACAATAAACATAATAATATATATGAGAAACTAAACAATCATCCAATCATACATTCATTCATAGCCCAGAGTACAGAATGTAGAAAATGGAAAATGTGAATACTATGTTTCTCTCTGTTTCTCTCTCTCTCTCTCTCTCTGTCTCTCTTCTGTGTGTTTTTGTATGTTTGTATGTGTACCTGTTTGAATATATGTGTGTATTTTACTTTGAAGTTATAAGGGAAATATAATGACTATGCCACTTCCATTAAATCAAATAAATAAATAAAACTAATAACTGTTTAAATTTTCCTCCCCACTTTGATTTTTTTTCTTTCCCACTCCTCATACCACCGGTATGAATCTGGCAAATTATTTTTCGACTCTTTATTTTTTATATAAGTAGCCATTGGAAAATATAGCATTTTGTGTTTTAGAAATTGTATATAAATTATGTGTTTGTAAATGATTCTTCACTCCCTTTTTGAAATTCATTAATATGTGAGATTCATGTATGTTGAAATGTATATTTATTTTCACAGATGCATAATATTCTTTTGTGTGAACACTAATTTATTGATATAGTCTCATATTTGTGGGTGTTCAGTCTGTTCCTACCTTTTACCTATGAGAATCAATTCTAAAGTGAATAGTTACATCTATATTTCCTTATCCTCTCTAATGAGGAATGCCTGGGTTATGTATCAATTACTAAGTTGTTCTCCAGAAAGAAATGGCAAACAGCTGTATATAAGAACACCATTTCCCCATACTCTTATCAAATTAAAATGTATTATACATTTTAATATTTTACACACTTTTCTATTATTTAAATTGGAATAATAAGCATCTAACTGGTTTGAAATAGAATTGGAATGAAAAAATACTCGTACAGCTTGACATAACAATTTCATGTCTACTAATCTAATCTTAAGAAAATATGGAAATTTAGAAAGTGGAACACAGTGAATATTGTCAGCTACATGGTACAGAGACTTTGAGAATATTATCTACCTCACAGCTGTACCTACTTCTGGGGGCTCTTGGGAGAGCTTTCCTTTCAGATCTCCAATTGGGATGGGTATGCAATCAAAGTATATTTTACCACTAGAGTTGAAATACACTAAACCAAAAATCACGGGAATTTGGGGGCAGTGTTTGTGGTAAGGAAAATTAAGCAAAATGTTTTTGTAATGGAGTTCAAGATTAGCCTTCTCTGCTGGGCACTGGTGGCTCCTGCCTGTAATCATAGCTACTCACAAGGCAGAGATCAAGAGGATCACAATTCAAGGCCAGCCTTGGGCAAATAGTTCATGAGACTCTCTATTTTGAAAAACACCAATACAAAAATGGACTGGTAGAGTGGCTTGAGCATTAGAGAACCTATTTAGCAAGTGTGAGGTCCTGAATTAAACCCCAGTAACCAAAACCAAAAAATGACAGTCTGGTTACCTGACAATTTCCACCAAAGAAGTACATCTCTAATTTCTATGTTGTAGAAGGTTCAGATAGAAAATTGAAGGAAAGGCAGCCTCAATTTACAATGGCAAGTGTGGGTATAAACAATAATTTCATTGCCATACTTTACAATCCCTGAGTAAAGCAGGTTACAATCTTCAAGATTCCAGAGGAAATAGCGAATACTTCTTTATATTGACTCATGATATTATATATCTTTATAGAGTTTGCTATGTAATTCAATACATGTATAAAATTTGCAATAATCAAATTGAGGAAACAAGCCTAATCGTCTTCATTTCTTCAATTGTTAATCATGTTCATGTGTGATGAATTGCATACTCTTCTAGTCTCTTTCAAACATATCATAGATTGTTTTAACCAATAGTTAATTTATAGTGCTATGGACAAACAAGAAGCAATTAATTCCTGTGATTTTAGGTACTCCTTACTAGACCTCCATGTCTAGCTCTTTCTACAAGGCTGACTTACTAATTTTTATAAATAAGAAAGAACATGTGGTATCTGTTTTTCTCTGTGTGGCTGATTTCACTCAGATAATGTTCCTCAGTTGCAGATATTTTGGCACACATGGCAGAATTCCATTCTTTTTATAGCTGAATAGTATTTTGCTAGGTAAATATACCACTTTTTTTTATCCATTCATCCATTGAAGGATATCCAGGTTGATTCTATATTTTGACTACTATCAATAAACTTAGGAGTGCAAATATCTTTTTGTTATGTTTTCATCTTCTTTTGATATTAAGCCAGTAGTGAAATTGCTGAATTATAAGGTAGCTCTAGTTTTCATTTTTTGAAGACTCTCTATACTATTTACCATAGTTCCTATATTCATTTCTATTCCCACCAGCAGTGCATAAGAATTTTGTTTCCTATACATTCTTACCAGCATTTATTGTTTTTGACTTTTCTAATGACAGCCATTCTAGCTGGAGTGTTATCTCACTGTCATTTTTATTTGCATTTAATTGACAATTAGTGATATTGAATTTTTTCTGAAGTACTTTTCAGGATTTGTTTATCTTTATAGAAAATTTTATTGATTCATTGGGCCATTTAAAGGAGAATGGTTTGGTTTTGGTGTTCAGCTTTTTGAGTGCATCATATATTCTTGGATGATAATCACTTGTATGAATAAATTGCAAATATTTTCTCACATTGTGTAGGTTGTTTCTTAACTCTGTTGATTATACCTTTCCTTGGAAAAAGCTTCTTAGTTTGATATAATCCAATTTGTCTATTTTTATTTTTGTTTCCTGTGGGTGTGGGATCCTATCTAAAAAATGATTGCCTACACCAATGTCTTGAAGTTTTTCCTTTCTGTTTCACAGCTTCTGGTTTATCATCTAAGTCTTTGATCCATTTTGAGTTCTTTTATGTCTACAGTAAGAGGAAATAATCTAAGTTTATTCTTCATCATGTGCTTATCCAATTTTGACAGCACTATTTATTGAAGGGACTTTCTTTTGTCTGTTATATTATGTGTTCTTAGGATTTCATCAAAAGTCAGTTGTCTAGATAAGTGTGGACTCATTTCTGTGTTCTATATTTTGTTCCATTAGTAGCACACTTTTTCCTCAGGCTGATCTCAGATGGCTATACACTTACCTATATCTCCCATGCAGCTGAGATTGTAGGTCTGAACTACCATGCATGGCTTATTTGTTGAGATGAGGTCTTACTACTGTTTTTTTTTTTACCTTGGTTTGCCTCAAACTATGATCCTCCAAATCTCTGTATCCTGAGTGGCAGGGATTACAGTTGTGAGCCACAGCACCTGGACAGCTAAATATTTTATTCTTTTGTAGCTGTTGTGAATGGGATTGCTTTCTGAGTTTTGTTTTTAGAAACTTCATTATTGCTTTATAAAAATTGCTACTGATTTTTGATGTTTCAAATCCACTGAATTTTTTTTAAAAGTTCTAATGATTGGGATAGGATTACTGGGCATTGAACACAGGATCTCATACATACTAGGTAAGCATTCTAGCACTTAAGCCATGCCCTTAGCCTTTTAGTTTTGTATTTTGTTTTTGAAATAGGATCTCAGTAAGATTTCTCAGTAAGGATCTTGTGATCCTCTTCTCTCTACCTCCCAAGTAGCTGGGATTAAAACCATGAACTACAACAGTTAGCTAAGCTATAACAATTTTTTGGAGTACTTTGTTTTTTTACATATCAAGTCATCTGCAAACACTGATAATTTAATGTCTTCTTTGTCTAATTGCTCTTTCAAAAACTTCTAATACTTTATAAAATAACAGTGGTGAATGTGGATATCCTGTGTTACTCCTGGTCTTAGGGGAAGAACTTTCAGCTTTTCCCTGTACAGTGTGATTATTGCCTTTGGGTTTTTCATATAGAGCCATTAGTATTTTGAGTTAAGTTACTTCTATTCTTCATTTCCTGAGAGCTTTTAATCATGAAGGGATGGTTGAATCATATTAAATCCTTTTTGCATTTGCTGATATGATCATATGAGCTTTGTTCTACATTGTTTTGACAGGTTGTATCACATTTATTGATCTGTGTATGTTAACCATCTGCATTATTGGAATAAATCCCATGAGATCATTATATAATGTATACAATATATTGCAGTCCTGAGGTTTAAATTCAGGGTGTCATGCTTGCTAGGTAACTAGTCTTCCACTTGAAATATTTTGCCAGCCCTTTCTTATCTTGGGTAGTTTGAGATAGGGTCCTGCCAACAATTTGCTTGGGCTGGTCTCAAACCACAATTCTCTTGATTTCTGCCTCCTGAGTAGCTAGGTTTACAGGTGTGAGCCACTGGTGTCTGGTCAATTTTTTGATGTTCTGTTGAATTTGCCTTGCTAGTATTTTATTGATAATTTTTGCAACTGTGCTCATTGGAGATATTTTTCTATTTTGTCTGGTTTTGATATCAGGGTAATGTTGGCCTTGTAATTACAGTTTGTTAGATTTCTTTCATTTCAAAATATTTTTCCCTGATGTGTAGTCTGAAAATTGACTGTGGAGTCAGTTTAGGGTGATTCGATGAGAAGATACCAAGCAGCTGTCTAGGTGACTCCAAAGCCCATATGAGCAAGTTAGCTTTTTTAGCTTCAAGTCATTGCTTTTAGGATCTAAAGAAGTCCCAGTGTGGGTAGGAAGACTTAAGACTTTAGTGACTGTAAAGACTAGAACACTTTTTATAGGAAAAGAAAGACAAGAGTGGGATGTGAGGTGATAGGAATTTGGAAGATGGGCAGAGCATAGGATTCAAGTACTAAAAGGCAAATAAAAGATGTTTAAAAAGAGTATGGAGGATCAATAAGAGGAAGAAATAGTTCTTAGATGAAAAAAAAGGAAGGGCCTTAAATGAACCAATTTGGGAAGATTCCAAGTTCTTAAAGAAGCTATTGACGTTCCAAATTATCATTTGTGAAATTTTGCCAGTCTTAGAGATATTTGATCAAATGCTTGCCATAGAGGCAGAAAGTATAGCTGGCAGGGAAAGAGAAGGTAAGGATTCTAGTCAAGTGAGAATTACCCAGGATATTAGGCTAATATTCAAGCAAATATGAGAATCCTCAAAAAATAGCTGTGAAGGATCCTGCTAAAACAAAATAAGCAGGAATTAAGTCCCCACTAAAAAATGTCCAGTAATACTACTTTCAAGATAAGATTCTGGATAAAGCACAAAAAAAACTTAGAGGAACTCCATGTAAAATCAGAATAAATGCATATCTCTTATAACATATGTGTGTAATATTAGATTAAGAGTTGTACTTTACTTCCATGAGTCCTGATTTTCCCAGCCAAAAAGGACATAAAGCTTCTGATAAGCTGATATAAACACCTTGGTTTAGACAACAGAGAATTCAAGAAAGGCAGCATTTCATCCAAGTCATGGCATTTGAAAATTGTCAAAAAAAATCAAATATTAACTTACCTAAGGAAAGACTTTATTCAAAATTGTTATTTCTGTAGAGAAATTTTTCAGGAATCTGCAAGCATCTAAGCATAATATACAGAAAGGCTTCTCTTCTATAAGGAGAAGTAAACATTAAGTAGATGGAATTTGCGAACATCAGGGTAAGTGGACATACAGCATGTTTGTGACAGTTTGACAGAAAATGTATCTTGGTATCGTGAGCTGATTCTCAGAATAAGTTCACAAGGGGTAATATTCTCCACTTTAGTGCTTGTTCTGACTTGGTGGTAAGCCAAAGTTGAGGAGCCTAGTGTGGGAGAATTAATATTTTATTTTATTTTTTTTACTTATTTATTTACTTAATGTGATACTAAGAATTGAAGTCAGGGCCTCATGCTTACTAAATAAACACTTTACCATTTAAGTCATACCAGAAGTCCTTTTGCTTTTGCTACTTCTCAGATAGAGTTTCATGTTTCTGCTCAGGCTGGACTCAGACCATAATCCTCCTACCTCTGCCTCCTAAGCAATTGAGACCAAAGCTTTATGGCAACATACCTTGTTTGTTTTTGAAATAAGGACTCACTGACTTTTACCTGGGCTGTCCTAACACTGATTCTCTTATTTCTGCCTCGTGAGTCACTGGGAAAAACTAAATTTTTATAAGGCAAAATAGCTGACTAGCATGTACAATTTTGAATGTTTGATCAATAATAAGTTTGTGTTGAGTCATACCACTATGTTTGTGATAATATTTCATAGCAGAATAAACCACTGTTTGTGATAATATTTCATAGCAGCAATAGAAGCTAATGTTCACATTTATATTTTGTGAAAGAAGACTAGAATTAAAGTGTCTAAGTATTCATCTCAAGAAGTTAGGCAAACACAAAATTCAATCCAATAAAAGTAGAAAGAAAATACAATAGTCATATGAAATAATATGACAATAGTTTTGAAACTTAGGATAAAATTGATAATACTTAAGGAAAGCTTGCCTACAACTTGCAGAACCAGACAAAAGAAGAAATAAGAAATTTGAGTTTTTACAAAGACATTGAATTTGTTATTAAAAATATTCCCATAAACCAGTCTCATATGACCACATTAGTTAATTATCTTAAATGCTTAAAGAATAAAATAGAAACTATTTTGCACCAAATTTCAGGAGTATATAGACAAGGTAAATATTTACTAATACTTTTTCTAAGTTCTCAAAAAACTTGAAACTGGCATTTGACAAGAATATTACCAGAAAATAAATTATGTCTTTTGAATATATTAGAAAATACCACAAACAAAATATTAGTTAGCATACTAATCCTAGTAATAAATAGGATGATATATAGTGAACTGTGGATTTTATTGGAAAGGTAGAAGGATTGATTGCTTTTGCAAAAATGATCAGTTTAATTCACCATATGGAAAGAATAAAAGGGAAAATTTTCTATAGATTCAGAAATAATATTTGGTAAAAGTCAATATAATGTATATAAAAAATTCATATAAATCTAGGAATAGAAAGAAATTTCCTCAATCTGAAGAGTGTCTGCAAAACATTAATAAACACACACACATAAGCATACAAACACACAAAATACAAAATTCTCACTTCATTGGTGTATAACACAAGCTTACAACATATTTGGACTAATGCAAAAAATCAGTTATCACATCAATTCTATTTAAACATTTGATTGAAGGTTTTTAGAAGTGCAAAAAGTAAAGATAATGAATGTGTCAAATGAATTGGAAAAGAAATTAAACTGTTATTTTTACAGATGAAATAATTACATCTACAGAATGTCCAAAAGAATATAATCTTCAGGCAAATATTAAAATTAATAGGATAATTTGAAAATAATGATACCTACAAGGCCTATATTAATAGTAAAACAATGACATTTTCATACATTCATGTCAAGTAATTAGTAAAATAATTTAAGAACCAAAATGTTATTAAGGATTGTATTTAGAAACAAATGGCTTCTAATGAATGAATTTAGTGCTAATATTCAAGTTTTATGTACTGGAAAATACAAAACACTATTCAGATAAATTGAGAAAACCAAATGGAAAGATACATCATTTTATACATTAAAACAATGTTGTAAATTTTCCCAAAGTTTTGTAAACTTTCAATAAAAGTCTTCCTAATACATATGTGCATGTGTCTGTATCAGTTTGCTTGATAATTTTGTAATTTATAAGAAACTACAATGGAACAAAATTGCTTAAAAATGTTAACATACAATGAACAAAATCAAGCATGATTTACATATGGCACTAGACAACAATAATTCAAAAACTGTAATAGTTTGGACTTTGTGGTATTTTGCAATGATAGAAAATTAACTCACTATACACTTGTATAAAAATAGAACTAAGAAACCTGTCAAAATTGTTTTAAGAAGTAGGAGGAGAAGGGATAAGGGAAAATAAGCACATATGTAAAAATCACAATGAAACCACTATGTAAAAATAATGCATGCTAAACCTGTCTGGAGGCTTGGTACCAGAGGGAGGGGGGAGATTGTGGGGAAAGTGTGTAGGAGGATGAATATGGTGGAAAAATATGTAAGCATATATGTAAATGGAAAATGAGACCTATTGAAACTATTAAAGGCATGGGGGAAGGGGAGATACAGTAGAATGATGTAGGGTGTGAAATCAAGTATGGTATATTGTAAGAATTTTCATAAATGTCAAAATGTATCCCCACAACAATTATAAAAAATTGAAAAAATAATTTAAAAAATAAAATGTTTTTTATAACTCAAAAACAGGTAAAAAGAAAAGTGATGCAAAGAATTCATAAGTTGATCCATATCTCCTCCACTTTCCCCCTTCCACTGTTACCAAACCTCCTGCCCCCAGGCAGAGAGAGGGTGTAGGAGGGTGAATATAGTCCAAATACTGTGTACACATGTATGTAAATGTAAAAATGAAATCTGTTGAAACTATTTCAGGAATAACAGAAGGAGGGATAAAGAAGTCCAAGTAGAGTGGTGGAGGGAGTGAATTCAAGTATGATATATTTAATACCTTGAAATAGTTTTGTAAATGCCACAATGTACCCCCACCCAGCACAACAATAAAAATACTAAAAGAAAAAGAGTTTCTCTGGGTAGAGCTAGTAAGTCCTAAGTGAACCATGGAATGAAGTAAAACTGACTGGAAGAAAAGCATTTAAGACAAAGTATCAACCTGACTCTATTCCACAGGTAACATATTAATGAGGTTACCTGCAGAGAAGAAGAGAATCTTCATTACTCTTTGTTTCTGTAGTTGTCTTCTGGGAATTTCTACTATGCCTCTTGAGGTTCATAAATATGTTCCAAGATGAGAAAGTATATCTTTCTTTTAAAAAAGCGATGCATATCAAACTTTTAAGTTTGATACAATCCCATTTGTCAATTCTTCCTCTTAATTCCTGAGCAATATCTTCAAGGATTTTCTTTTAGTTTCCTCTAATAGCTTCATAGATTTAAATCAATTTGGTTCATTTTGCATTAATATTGGAACAGGGTGAGAGACAGGGTCTAGTCTTCTACTTGTGGATATCCAGGGGTTTTTTTAGGAGGCTGCCTTTTTTCCCAACTTGTTTTTTGATGTATTCATTGAAAATTGCATGGCTGTAGCTATGTGAGCAAATTTCTGGATTTTCTATTCTGTTCCTTTGGTCTATGTGTCAGTATTTTTGGACAAATACCATGCAATTTTTATTACTAGGTCTCTGTAATATAATTTGAAGTCAGGTATTGTAATAACACCACCAGTTTTTTTTTTCTTTTCTTTCTTTTCTCTTTCTTTTTCTTTCTCTTTTTTCTCCTTCTTTCTTGGTTTTGTTAGTATTAATATTGTAACTCATCTAATACTAAATTACACGTAGTCCAGAGACAGAAACTGTACCTAGTGGAAATATGGGAAGACAAAAAAGGGATGGAAACCATTATCTCCCCCAAAAAAAATTAGTACAGGATTCAGAGTGAAATGAAGAAAAAGGATGACCAGATCCAGACTCTAACAAAACAAAGATAAACTATGCCAAGGACCCCAACGAAGCCCACAAGAACAGCCTGAAAGAAGAAATTCTGCAAGTAATTAATGAGAATTTCATAGAGATGTTACTAGACATGGTCAACCAAAACGTACAGGAGGCACTCAAGAAATTCCAAGACAACAAAAATAAAGAATAAGTGAAAACAGGAAAACAAATAAATGAAATCATAGGAGCCCTAAATAAACAACAAACTGAAACAAAGAGCACCATAAACAGAGAGACAAATGAAAATTGACAATATTAAAGAGGAAGTGACCCACAATATTGAAAACTTCAATTTTTCAGAGCTTTTTTTTGTTCATTGTAGAGGTCATCCACCTCTTTTTAAAATGTATATTCCTAGGTATATAATTTTTGAGGCTATTGTGAATAGGATTGTTTTCCTTACTTCTTCCTTTGCCTGTTCATTTTTGATGTACAGAAAAGCTACTAAATTTTGTGTACAGATTTTGTATCCTGTTAATTTGCCAAAAGGATCTAAAAGGATTTTTTTTTGTGGAGTGTTTAGGGTCTTTTAAGTATAAGATCATGTCATCTGCAAATAGGGATTATTTGTCTTCTTCCTTTCTTATTTGTATCTTTTCTTTCTTCCTCTTATTATTCTGGCTAAGAACTCAATTGCTATGTTGAATAACAGTGGAGAAAGTGGACCGCCTTGTATCGTTCCTGAGTTTAGAGGAAGTAGTTTCAGTTTTTCCCCACTTAATACAGTGTTGGCTTAATAAATTTATCTTAATAACCTTTATTATGTTGATGTATGTTCCTATTCCTAGTTTCTTCAGAGTTTTTATCATAAAGTGATGTTGAATTTTTTCAAAGGCTTCTTTTGCATCTATTGAGATAATCATGTGATTTTTTTCCTTTATGCTGTTTATGTGTTAGCTTATGTTTATTGATTTGCATATGTTGAAAAGTCATTGTAAGTCTGCAAGAAAGTCAACTTGATCATGATATGTGATCTTTTAAATGTGTTGTTAATTTGGTATGCAAAAATGATATTGAGAATATTTGTCTCCATGCTTTTGAGGAAATTGATCTATAATTTTCACTTTTTATCTTATCCATATACTGTTTTGGTATTAAAGTAATACAACTTTCATAAAATGAGACTGATATCAATTTCATCTGTTTCTATTTTATGAAATAGTTTGAGCAACATAGCTATTAGTTCTTTAAAATTTTGGTAGTATTCTTGTTTGAATCCATCTTGTCTTGTTTTGTGGGACTTTTGTTTGTTTTTATTTTGTTTTGGGTACAATATTTATTACTACTTCAATTTCATTACTTCTTAAAGATATATTTAGGTGGTTTATATACTTTTGGTTAAATTTTGGTAGGTAATATACATACAGAGATCTATCCATTTCTCTAGATTTTACTTAGAATAAGTTAGAATTTATTAGAGTATAAATTTTATTTTGAATAAATTTATTTATTAGAATATAGGTTTATAAGAATATATGTTTTCAAACTATTTCCTAATGCTCCTCTGAATTTCATTGATACTTGTTGCTATATCCTCTTTCTCATCTCTAATTTTATTAGTTTGGGTCTTTCCTCTGTTTCTTTTACTTACTTTGGATAAAGGTTTGTCAATCTTGCTTATCTTTTCAAAGATGACTTGTTTCATTGTTGTCTAGACTTTAAAGTCAGGAACAAAAACATACATGTATGTTATCACCTCTGTTTACTAAAGATCACTAAGTCATAAAGCTAGAATATAAATATCAAAATAAGGGGTAAGAATATTGAAAAATAATGTTTCGGTGAAAACATTAACATCTATCTTGAAAATTCACAGAAATAAGCATATGTAATACTCAGGTGAATAAGACTTATGAACCAAGTGTACATAGGTTTATAAGAAAAATAAAAATCTTTTCCACACAAAAGCACTTAATAGAAGAAATAAGAGAAAATGTGTCATTTACACCAGCAACAAAATCCATTACCAAAATGAAGCCAAAAATATTATGAGGTATTTATTGAGACAAAGATAGAAGTTTACAGACAGACATAGGTAAAAGGACTCTGAAATAAATAAAGTAGTACACCATATTCATTGAGGGGAACAAAGCAATATAAAATATCTCCATTTTCCTTAAATTTCTAAGAATTTAATGCATTTACACATAGCTTCCAAAGTAATAAGTAAGTGGGGTTACTGCCATGCACTTTTATGTTAGACTTTCTGATGTTATGGCAAAATACCTGAGAAAAGCAACTGAAGTAATGAAAGAATTATTCTTGCCCTACTTCCAAAAATTATGTGCTTGGCTAGAATGAAACTTTCCAGTACATGGGTCTGTGAGGGATATTTCATATCCAAACTATAATATATTCTACCCCTAGCTCCAAAGGCTCATCACCATCTCATAACGCAAAATGCATTCAGTCCATCTCCAAGAGTCCTCAAAGTTCTAACAGTTTCAACATTGTTCAAGTCCAATGTCTCTATAGAGATACAAGGTAAACTCTTACCTGTGAACCTCTATAAAAACAAAAAGAAAGACATATCATTCCAAGATATAATAGCACTGTGTAAACAATCCTATTTTGAAAGTATGGAATGGGAGAACAGTAATGAAAGATTGGACCAAATTAAGACCCAGACACAGCAGGGCAAACACTAACTCATACAGCTCCATATTTGGCATCTGAGGCATACTATGGCATGATGTAAGCTCCAAAGAATTCAGCCAACACCATCCCTAAAGGCCTTGGCACTTCAGGTCACATGGCTTCTTCCTTGTGCTGGATCCACTCCTTGTTCACAACTTTCCTTGGCAGAGGTTCCATATCCTTGGTATCTCAAACATCTTGTGGTCTCCATTGTATCTTTGGCTTCACACGGCTTCAGAAATGACCTTCTCAGGACCTGACTATGGGAATCCTGACCACGTGACAAATTGGCCTGTTAGGCCTTCCTTTAAAATGGGTGGAAGCCTTTATGATCCCACAACTCTTGCATTATGCATGGCAGCACAACAAGCATCGCGTGATGGTTCCAAGTTCTCTGCTAGTTTCAACAGTAGCCATGTTCCCCTGGACTATAGCAGCATTGGTTTCTGAGTGCCTGGAGGGATGAACACAGGGAAACATTTCCCTATGTGGAACCTACGTAAGCTGTATACCCTTGTGGTATTTTATTCTCAATGGAAAGATTTGAAAATGAGTTAAAACCTTTACAATATTGAGGCAGCAGTGGGTGAGATATAGCCAATTCCTGAGATACCCAGAAGGTGTATTTTCTATTGTTCCAATGCAAAATACATAGTTTCTTTTGAGTGGACCTAATCTTTTAAACAGGCACACTTTCCTTGGTTCAAACTTTACACTTTTTCTTCTGGAAAAATTGCAAGATTTCAAGTCTCTCTTCTCTAATTTTTCTCAGAATTGTCACTGAAAACTTGGCCAAGTCAACTCATGAAACCCATGCCACAGCTTGAATGCTTAGCAACCTTGAAATTGCCTGTGACAAATTAACTAGTTTGTCATCTTTAAATTCACCAGTGCTTCAGGGCATGGAGAAAATGTAGAATTCTTTGCTATGATGTAACACAAATAGAATGAGTTTCAATTCCTAATATGTTCATAAGTGTGTTTATATGTGTGTGTTTGTGTGTATGTATTTCTGAGTTTTTCATGAAAAAAAAACTGTGATAAAATAAAACACCTGTGAGAACAGCTTAAGGAGGTAAGGATATGTTTTGGCTCACAGTTTCAGTCGATGACTGCTGACCTCATTGTTTCTGGGCCTATGGTCAGGCAGTCCATCATGGCTGCAGGGCATGATGGAACAGAACTGCTGTCCTCCTGGCAGCGAGAAAAATACAGACAGCAACAAGAAGAAGACAGGACTAAAATATTCCATTCAAAGACAAGACTTCAATGACCTACTTCCCACTACTAGGCCCCATTTCCCACAGTCCTACAATCTCCGAGTAACCTATTAACATTTGGAATCCATCAATTAAGCCAGGAATGGTTAAGACAGGCATCAGGTAGCTGAGACAAGAGCATTAACAGTTTGAGGCTGACTTAATCTGCATAATGAGACCTCATCTCAAAATTAATTAATTAACCATACTATCTAGAAACACCCAAACAGACACACCTAGAATGTGCTGTAAAACCATATCCTAGGCTAAGCTGTTCCCAATCCAATTAAGTTGACAAGATTAACTCTGTGTGTGTGTGTGTATTTGTGTGTGTACACACATATATGTACATATATGTATGTAAAATAAATTTTTGAGTATAAATAACAATTGAAAATTTTAAATCCCCACAGTGGAATATAAAGTGTTTTATAACCTCAAAAAAAAAACAAAGACTTGCTCAAATCTACTGTTGTCATCCCCTTCCATGTAAAAATAAGTCCATCAATAAAAATAAATCTTTTGGAAGTGTGTTTTCCAGAAGTTAATGTGAAGCTGTGACAAAAAAAACCCCATAGGAAGGCATATTCTTCTTCAAACTGACCACCACAATCATGGGTGTTACATCTGGACCCTGTGGTCAGCCCTGGAAGGTCCTGGACAGCATGATATCTGAATACTCCCCTCACCCTCTGCCATCTCAAGGGACTGTGGGAGTCTAAGGTCAGTGGACTGAGGTTCATAGAAGATAGGGGTCCAGGTGCTGTGAGGAACTAAGGCGAGGAGTTTGAGTTGGTAGGGAGTTGCACAGAAACAGTTTCTTCCTCTCCTCCTGTCAGCCCTGGGAGGCCCTGAGCACTAGGACAAATGTTATGTCACTTCACTTCAGCATCAGAGGTAGTGAGAGCTGAAGGCTTTGTTCTGAGGCTCTAGCTTCAGGTGAGCAGAGCAGAAAGGCCTTAGGGAGAGCTGAAAGTGGAAGGCCTTTTCTCAGATAGAAAGCCCCAAATATCTAGCCTTGCTTCTATTGTTGTCCCTGGACCACACAGGGGCTTCTAGTCACAGGAGCGTGCCCACCCCTCCCCCACCTCTCCTTCTGCTCCAGGGAATCCTGGGAATCACAGTCTGAGTCTGAGGTTTGTGGGCCGTAACCACTTCATCTTTGTGAGGTTTCCAGGTAATAGCTGAGGGTGGACAGAGGAAGACCCTCTCTCAGATAGAGGGTCTCCAGGTAATTTAGCCCTACCTCTGTTGTTACTCGTGTACCACATGGTAGCTTCTAGTCATGGAAGCGTTTGTTCCCCTCTCCCACTCCTCCTGCTGCCCCAGGAAATTCTGGGAGTCATAGTCTGGGTCTCAAAGTAGCAGAGTCCTGGGCTCTAGGAGGGACAGAGGGGAAGGTTGAGGGTAGACAGTGGAAGCCCTAATCCAGAAAGAGGGTCCCCAAGTATTTCATCCATGCCTCTGTTGTTCACCCCACACTGCCACACTGCACAGGAATATTTAGTCATAGGAGCATTTGCTCTCCTCCCCCATGTCTCTTTCTTCTTAAGGGAATCCTGAGAGTCACAGCTTTCGTCTGAGGAGACCAAGAAGCTCAGACTCCAGGAGGACTGGGAAGAGCTGAGAGTGGACAGAGGAAGCCCTTACTCAAGGTAGAGAGCCCCCAGATAACCCAGCCCTGCCTTTGTGTTGCCCCTGTACCATGGGGAGGCATTTAGTCACATGAGCACATCTTCCCCTCCTCCACCCCTCCTTCAGCCCCAGAGAATCATGGGAGTCAAAGCTTTGGTCTGAACATGGGAGAGGCCTGGTCTCTGGGAGGGGACAAGGGCAGTGCTAAAGGTGGACAGAGGAAGCTCTTCTTCCAGAGTGTCCCCAAATAATCAAGTCCTGCCTCTTTTGTCACCCCTGTACCACACAGGGACATCTAGTCACAGGAGTCTGTCCTCCCCTCCTCTACCCCTCTTGCCCCAGGATATCTTGGGATTTACAGCCCTGTTTTGAGAATAGGAGAGGTCTGGGCTTTGTGAGTGGGGTGGAAAAAGGAAGTGTCCTCTCTCCCTGTTGAGGGTCCCCAAATAATCCACCCTTGCTGCTGTTGTCACTACTCTTGTCAGCTTTGGGAAACCCCTGCAAGGATGTTCACATGGATTGCATCCTGACTTCTGTCTTCCAGGCTCAGGAGGTGAAGACTTGGAGTTGCAGGAATCATCAGGACATCAGAGGGAGCCACATGTGGGCAGCAGAAGGAGGTGTCAAGGATCTTCCTAGAGTTAAGGTGAGGATAAAGGGAGCCCCTTCACCCAATCATGCAGGGCCCAAACCCCAACCTGCCCCTTCTATCAACTACGGCAAGACCTAGGAAGCATGAGGTGGACTGGTCTGGTCTCACTTCCTCTTCTGGTATCTCACAGAAATAAGGCTCTGGCTTAAGGAAAGTAGCCTCAGGTCATCAGAGGGAAAGTTTCAAATTTGTCTATTTATCGAGGTGAGGACCAAGCAGTCCCCTATCCATTGAGCCCACATTGAATTTGGTCATTTTTTACTGACAGGTGTAGCCAGATGTGAGATCCCCTCCTTGCTGCTTTTTATTCTTAAGAAGGTGGACTCTTGTTCTGAGAGTGTGCATCAGGCCAGTAGAAGGCTGGGGAACAAGCCTTGCCTGGAGAAAGTTGGGCGCCCAGGGTAAGTACAGGAAAAACATCTACTCTAGAACATTGGTGACTTCACAGAATCCACCACACCCCTGCTGTCAGGCCTAGGAGTTCAGTGTTGTCTTATATTGTGCATACTAAGGGAGGGCTGCCTCAGTGTCCCTTCATGGGGCAAAATATGAAGGTCTTGCTCTGAGGAAGTATCTGTAGGTTACAGAGCAATAAGGTTCAGGCAGGGTCAAGAACCAAGGTGAGTTGCATACCCTTAATGTGTACTAAAGATCTCACATACCCCAGAACACAGGGGAACCCACGTTGTCCTGCTACCATGGTCTAATGGCAGCTCCAGAACCTCATGCTTTCTGAGTAACTATCTTAAATCCTTCCTCAAGGAAAAGAACCACCAGAAAGACAGTAACTCTGGATGGCCCTAGAGCAGCACCCAAAGAGAAGATCAGTAATAGACCCTTGTGACAGCCACCAAGAATGCAGTTCCCAGCTGAGGCCACTCACATTCTCGCTTTCTCCCTCAGGCCTATGAGTCCTGATCACTGAGTTCCTGCCCACCCTCTTGCTTGGTGTCCTTAGGAAAATCATGATGCCTCATAGTCAGATGAGCCAGCACTTCAAGTTTCAAGGAAGCCCTCAGGCCAGGGATGGCCCAGGTCTGGTGAGTGTGCTGGTTCCTCTGTCTGAGGAGAAAGAGGCCACTGCTGACTCCTCCTTTACTCTGAATCAAGCCACCCCAAGGAAGGTGCCTGCTGCTGGGACACCAGGTTATCTCCTATCCAGAAAGCCCCTTCTTCTCCCACAGCCATGGTTTCTACTCCACAGCACCAGTTGTCAAGGATCCAGAAGACAAGGTCTGTTCCCTTCACACAACCTGGTAGGCCCCATGTCCTTCCTGCAAGATGCACAATCCTTGGTGCTCTTCAAGTATCAAATAAAGGAGCCAACAACACAGGCAGAAATGCTGAATCTTGTAGTAAGAAGTCAC